>NC_088169.1:57448300-58698300 GCF_028769735.1 Zonotrichia leucophrys gambelii
AGACCAGCTTTCCTTGCCAGTTCAGCCTTGGGTTTCCCACAGCAGTGTCTCAGATGACTCATTCCATAAAGCCATTTATTCCCAGCACAGTAACACAGGAACAGCCCGAGCTGGTGCCCCAAGGAGGACCCCAACCAAGGAACCCCTGAGGTTTTACAGCCTCACGCCCATCTGCAGGCAGGTCTCCCTCTTCCTGTCCATTTACATCCACCTCACTGGCAGTCAAGGGTCTTCACCTTTGTTATGCAAAATGTTGGCAATTCCTGTCTCTGGTCTCTCAGTGTCCATTCCCCTGCCTGAAGTCTCTCACTTTTATCCTGTTTTTTGCACCAAAGGCTGACAGTTCACAGCCTCTTATCTTGGGGTCCTGCCCAGAGCTCAATCTGCATCTCAATCTGCAGCTTGCCAGCAGAGCTACCTGGACCACATACATTCCTCAACATCAGTTGCACAGGCCCATATATAAAATGTATTTTTCTGGATAGAACAAAAATATTTTAAAGAGTGTGTAAAAAAAATCCATAAACAGATATAATCCCCTTTCCAGATGATTATAGAAAGTATTTGAACACTGTAAAGATTTCAATATCGCAGATAATCATTATCCAAGTTCGAAATCAAAGTAATCCAGTAACTCTATAAGAACTTAATACATACCATCATATTGTATATAAATATATTTCAAAGCACAAGATTTGACTAAGGATTTATTTTCTCATTAGTATGTTCTCTTAGGTCCCAATTGAGTTCAGAAAGTCCTTGGTTAATTAGCAAAATTTTAAGCATACACTTAAATCACATTGACTTGAATAGAATATAGGTATGTGCTCATAACCAAAACATAATGGACATGTTTCCTTAAACGAATGCAATTACTGGTTTGTGGGTCTTCAATACTAAGAATCAAATTCTAGTCAATAAACTCATCATGAAGCCTTAATATAGGCAGAAAGTCAATAAAAGATTGGATACTCCTATATTGCTCTCTAAGCCAAGAATATGCAAAAATCTGTTTGTTTACTTTACGGAAAACTCAATCTTTTTCATTTATATCGGTCTATTATATTAAATCAAAGTGGGTGTACCTTGCCAATAGATATTGAAATGGATGACAAAGCTCAAAGCAAATAGAAACTGAAATAGAGGTTAAATAACTAGAGAGACTCTTCATTTTAGCTCTGCTACATGGTGCAGAATGAATGTAAAGTCTGTGGATGCTAAACATGATAAATAGTATCTTTGTAAAGAACTGTACCATTAGCCTCATTTTATTGACAATTAACCAATGTACCGATACGCCATGGATAACCTTGGACTTCATCAGCTGGTATGAAAAGAAAACTTCCTGCTGCAAATGTCTTTTCTGCTGTCCTTACCTATTCTGCTAAGTATTGAACTGGCACCAAATTGCAAGCAGTGTCACTGACAAATACTGCATTTAGAAGGGCTGATTTAACAAAGTAGCAGAGCAGCTGGCTGGCTATGGCAGTGACAGAAGCACTAAGAGGATTTCAAAGCATTGTTAGACTTTCTAAATCTTTCCCTTATCATCTTTCCATTTTCTAATTTGCTCACTCATTCAGTGCAATCTCTTTTCAGAAGTCATTCTGTTTTCCTTTCTGGAAGTCAAGTAGTAAACTGGAGTTATTCCCTGCTGCACTACCTTGGTTCCTTATTTTTTTGGCACATATACATTAATGACTTATTCAAGCAATTGCAGCACTTGACTTTCTGTATCCTGGGCAGAGTGAAAAGCTTCAATAGGCTGTAGAAGTACGTAATTGGCCTTTATATGCTGTCAGTCCTCCTGCAAGATATGACTATGCCAAATACAAAGATGGAAGTGGAAGAGAGGAAAACTAATCTGCAGAAAGCATCCCAAATTCAATTAGAAATGCTTGGTATTATTGGAGTTAGCATTGAACCGAATAAATTCAAAGCTTTGGAAGACTGAAGGTATGAATGCCAGATGCAAAGCGATAATGTGTGCAAAGGTTGATTCATCATAGGAAGTAACAGCCAAGATATTGGTGAGATAACCAAGAAACCAAAGGGGTGGTTTAATGTACTGAAATATGAAAAGCACTTGGGAAAGTGGTTTCAGAAGACATCAGCAAATACATTAGTGGAAAACAGGAGGGTCTGGATAGAAACAGTTGCTGGAGTAAGATTGAAAACAGGTGAAAGGGCAGCTACAGATGTATACCTCATTGATAAGATTGTATATCCCATTCCATTTCACTAGGAACATAGAACAGCTGGGAAGTAGGCTCACATAATACACTACACTGAATTGAAAAAGAATTTGCTAAAAATCCTGAAGAAAACAGTGATTGGCTTTGCACACAAGAAGTCTGTAGAAATGACGATTGAGAAAACAACTTATGTGAATACACAATTGCACAGCAGCAGCAGCAGTTTTTTGACAAAAGATTGTTGAAGACCCAGTTAATCATATAAACCTGACTAAATTACTTTCTTGAAAGTCAATGCATTATTCTGGTATAAGAGCCTTTGAATAATCCATGTAATATATACAAACTTTATAGCAGAATTCAGTCTGGGAAGAGTGGCAAACACATTTTGGAGGTCAAAAATGAGGATTTGAGAAGAGATGTTCCTTAAATTTCATGTGATTGATTTTAGACAGGTGCAATGTATTGAACTTAGAAAGGAGAAATAAGATACATACATTTGAAAAAGGTATTAGCTGTGCAGTTGGATGAAAAAGATAAAAGGCTTAACATAGACCTCAAAAGGAGGTCTAAGGATGTGTGATCTTGTTGCAGACCAGGAAAATCTTATTCTTGAATGAATTAAGATGACTGTTGCATGTAAGACATAGGAAGATTTTTTTTTTTAGTTCTTCCTGGATTTAGTGGATCCTTGACCAGAGCAGAGTCCAAATCCATGGTTTAGAAAAGATGGTGATAATTTGCAGTAGTAAGGCTAATTAAGCATCTAGAAAAAGAGACTATGAAGAAAAAGAAAGATTGAAATAAATGCATTTATGCAGTCTATCAGATAGAAAAAAACCCAAATTTTATTTCACCTGTATACAGGTAGGACTAGGTGAAGCCTTCAGCTCTGTGATTTCTAAGATCCTGTGCTTAAATGACTGAGAAATTCACCAAATACAACAGAAATTTTCTACTCAACCGAAAAACAGAGAGGCTATTAATCAGGGTGTTTTATGGAGAACTCCAGTGACTAATGAATCCTTGGTAAAGATGAATGAAAATAACCTGCCAGTGTGAATGACATTCATTGATTATAACTTACTGACTAGCATCAGTAACTGACTAGCATCAAAGAAAGAAAAATGCTGTTCTGAAAGCGACCCAAGCATAACAAAACACAATCTGCAGTTTCTGAGAAACAAGTGGGCTGGACTGTGGCTGACACAGATGGGAAAGAAGAAAAAGAAAGGCCAGAGCAGTGCTTTTTGTCTGCAGTCTACTGTGGTACATTTATATACAGTACCAAAAGGATCCAGCACAGTCTGAGGACACCGTGTGTGAACTCGGATAAGTCAAAATATCACTCTTATCCCATGTGTGCTGCAAAGACAGGGTACAACATCCCACATACAGGGTAATGAAAGTCCAGGTTCAAACAGGCTGAAAAGGGAGTTTCGGAGGGAATTTTGTTGGGGAGAGGGAACTCAGAATGCTGGTGTTCTGCCAAAACACACTTAGTTCTGACTTAAAAAAACAAAACCCCTACAACACTGAATGGTTATTGCAAATAAAGTCAAAAGAATTTGTACTCCCTTAATTTCGGCTTTAACTTTGGCCAAATTCCTTCAAAAAGGTGGAGAGTGAAAAGCTACCAAGATGTCTTTATTCCCAAATACAATTTATTTTCTTATTGAAAAAACTTATTGTTTCTTGATGACAACAAGAAAATGGTTAGGCACTTTTTTTTTTTTTTTTTTTTAGTGCAGACACCATTTCCTCATGGGTTTTTATAACCCCAAGCACCAGGATACATGTTCTGTCTTAGTCTGTGGATGTTTCTACTTTATAAATCAATGCATCTACAGCTGTACTGAGCAGGAGAAAAAGTAAGATAAAGCCAAAAAGCCAACATTTTTTGAATAGAAGAAAAAAAATGTGGAAAATGGCAAGGCTGAACTGTTCAAAAATCACAAGAAAAAAGTCAACAAGCTACCCCCACCTCCTGCATTACTCTGTATTAGCATTTCTACTTCTCTACTAGAGTACATTAAGAAAAGCATTGCCAAAGAATAGGGATTACTTATATGGAAAATGCAATAAAATGTGGTCAAACAAACTGTAGGGTGGGCGCATTGGGATTGCAGCAGTCAGGGATGAAACCTAAGAAATGGGAAGAATATTACTATTGTGTCAATAAGTGTAGTTAAGACTGAGGTGATAATTTTATAGAATATGTATTTCCAGCTTGATAATGTCTCTCTCAGAAATTTGCCTTTACAAATGATGCATGTCATATTAGTTCTCTTCTTGTTCATTCTGTAGTACACTTCCATTAGAGACAAGAAGAAGAAAAAAGAAACTATATTACAAACAACATCAATTCCTCGCATTAAGAATGAATTAATTGAAGGAAAATATGTTGTTAATGCTTTGTCCTGGTTATTCTGAACTCAAATTGAATTTTCATAAAATCTTTAATTACCTGTGTGGAAGAAAAACATCTGCTTGCTTGTTTGGTTTTGTTATAGGTTTGCATATACTTTGTTATTCTTCACTAACTCAAAAATTTGTGTATAAAACATAGCCTTTGATCTACGGTATACAATCTTTCTCTGAAATATGTGAGTGGCAGAAAAACCCTGTGGAGGCAGGATGGAGAGGATCATGTCCTGGCTGCCCAGGGGAGCAACCGTGGGTCCTGTGGAGCTGCTGTTTCGAGCCTTGGCTGTCGCAGCCAGGGACAGTGGAGTGCAGCCCCTTCTCACCATTGATCCTGGGGTCAGGCACCGGGCACACAGAGGCATCCTGTGCTCCCATGCTGGCAGCTGCTGCCAGCTGCATTTCAGCCCAGCTTCAGCCCTGCCACCTCACAGCCCTGCCTTCAATTGCCCTGTTGATCCAGACCCTGTCCCCATGGTTCCCTCCAGCCATCCATGAGCTGCGTCTGGCCCTTATTCCTTCACTGGGCCTGATCCTGTCCCTGACCCAAGAACATCCTGATCTGTTCTGAGAAGGAGACAGCTCAGAGAGGTGAGTGCCTCAGGTTCTATCAAAAAGCAGTGCAGTGTTTAATGCCAAGAGTCCTGTTGAGGCTAGAGGGGCTGTGACTTCATCTGAGGATTATATACAGGAGCACAGCTTCAACACAGCTCAGCTTCCCATCAGGCAGGACTTGGGCACGTCTGTCACCCCAGTTATCCTTGCTGGTGCAAATTCCATCCGGCACACTTGGCTGTGTGGAAGCCTCTGTGACCACTGGTGGCAGCTGTGCCAGCCGTGGTCCTGCAGCAGGCGTGGGACCAGGCAGAGACCTTCACACAGGAATATGTCCTGGTGCTGGACACAACACGTTTGCAAAAAGTTGAACTTGTGTGATCCCAGTAATGGAATAGCTGGGAGACCTGACACATGGAAAGAACTTGGCAAAAGCCTCAAGGATGCCTTGGGTAGCTCAGAAGATTTAAAAGGCAATACATCCATTTCCCTTAATTCAGCAGTAATTTCTCTATCAACAACAAATATTGCAGCCACTGAGGAGGAGGTGTCAGGGAAGACAAATGGGCACCAAAAGTGTGCAGAACTGTGGTGAAATATACACAACCATAAGGAATTGTTGTGCAGGGTCTAGCTGTCTTCAAAGCATGATTTGTATTTCAGTGGCTCGGAGAAAACTGAGCATGATAAATGTAAATGCATAACTTAAACCTAGTTAATTTCTTAATTCATTACAATACTTTTTTACTATAAGCAGCTTGGAAAATTATTGATTAAACAAACAAACAAATCCTTGGTTGATTTTTGTCTGGCAACTACTCTAGCCCTAAATCAAATGTTGAATCTGAGGCAGCAGTGTGCTTATCAGCCTCAGGTCATGTCCTTAATGCTCAATGAAAGGGAAACCTGTTTCTCATTCAGTGATTGCTCAGCTATAATAAACTGCTAACATTTTTTAATTTGGTACTTTACATACTCATTATACTCTGGTATCACATCACAGTATAGAAGGTTTTACTTTTTCCCCAGGAGCCATTTTCTCCTCAAGCCTGAACATTTCATTGCTGTACTGTAATTTAAAGGGTTATGGAGACTTGATGGAATAAATTACAATATTTATGAAAATAGCCAAAACCAAAGAAAAAGTTAAAAAAAAGACCCACCCAGCTTCAGCACATGTACTTTTCAGTGGCTTCAAATCATACACAGGGGTGCAAGTTTTGGACAGAGTACTTAAAACTCTTCCAGTCTTTATCTCCACAGGAGGGGAAAACAAATTGACAGCATAACTATCTTAAAAGCTGATTTAATGTGGTACTTGTCCTTCACATATTTTCATATATATGAAAAAATCCAAAACAAAACAGAAAACCAACCCACACAACCATGCTGAAATTATTTACCCAGTTAGAGAATACAGAGAAAATACTCATCAAAGTTCCTTACGTAACAGAACCACTAATCTAATATCAAAATATAATACAGGCTTTCAGACATCAAAGCTTAAGCTTTCAGCTTTCCTTCAGACTGTATTTCTACATCAGTCAGAGGGGGTGGGAAGGGTATGAAAGCTGTGTTAAATCATCCATTGCAGAGGGAAAATAACAAAGAATTCGGGTTAATAATTAGAAAGAACTTTAAACTTAATTAAACAAAGCAACAGGATACAAGAGGTTGCACTCTACTGAGCCAGAAATGCACATTGTGAAGCACAATATTGCACACCAAAGCACATTCAGTCACCTGAGGTACCTATTAAGAGATCAGTTAGACATGGGCTGCTATTTAAAACAAATCCTTAGTAACAAAAGTCTTTAGGATTTGTTGACAATTTGTACATACTCATTCATGGTGACAAGCAGTTTTTAGTGGGAAGATAGTGGTGACACACTAACAAAAATAATTTTGTTTCCCCATTGTAATCTCCTTCTTATTTCAGCCCCTGCAGCAGCTCCTTAAGGGCTCTGATATCAGGTGAAGGTCCACTCTCCACTACTTTGTGGATTGGTTTTGCACACTGATGTTTCTTCGAATACTCTCTGTCTCTGTCCTTTTTGCCATGATGTTCAAAACCAGAGCCTAAACTCTGCTGTCATTCAATTTACACACATTTTGTTCGATTTCTTCCATCAGAAATGAGCTACCTGATTTTCCAGGCAGGAAAGCACAGACAAGATGATGGGGTTTTTTTTTGTGGTAGGAAAAGAGAATTCAAATTTGTGTTCCCTTCCAACACAGCATGGAAACTAGCCTCTGTCTTTTGTAATTAAAAAGCAATCACTGAACTTGAGCACTGCTATCACAGGCAGTGTGCTTGTGCCTTTTTAGATAGAAAGGTTGAGTGTTTTTAAAAATTAGTTGAAAAAAAGTGTGACTCCAAAAAGGCAAACTGTTAAAACTACAGAAGAGTAGATGCTGCCTCATGGCTTCAAAAATAATTGAGCATTCTGCATGTGTGTCTTCTTCTTTACAGAATGGTGTAGCATAAGCCACAGGCTAGTCATAGACTGACAGTGTCTCTCTAGACTTGGAATGGGCAGAAAGTAAATCTAGAATGAGGGGGGAAGGAGACTAAGGGAGATGAGTGACAGAAAAATAAAGGCCTCAACAGGTGCTGATATAAATATGGGGCTGTAGAGGGAAACAGAGGACTGTGGAGACTGTAAGAATATAAAAGCCAAAGGAAGATATGAAGCCAAAGCACCAGAATAGAGAGAGAAAGAAACAAAAGGGATGGAGGAATGTTTTTTTCTGAAGGCAGGTTTTGGTGAATAGATGCAGTTGACTCTTAGGCTAAGAATAATCTTCCACCTGTGAAGGGAAATAAATGGCACATATAGATTAGAATTTTGCTGTGTGACCAGATTCATGGTCTCTCTTTATTCCAGAACCATCTCCAGCCCTGGATATATATTTTTTACACAAAAAAATCCAAGAATCCTGTGGCAGCCAACCCTTGTATAAGCTCACCCATGCAAGTCCCATCTATTTCCCAAAAGTTAGGGATTGTTCCAAGATGAAAACTTGTCTTGCTTTATTCCACACATGTGCTCCAGATATTCATGTTGTTCTTATAAACCTCTAATACTTCAAAATTTTTAAGTTCTTTGCATCAAATAATTCCAGATTTTAGCATGCTCTACTGTGCTCTGTACTGATTTCTCCTCTGGAAAGCTCTGCTTCTTTCAGCTGGGAAAATAAAAGGATTTCTGAAAATGACACTTGCAAGGTTCTGATATTGCAGTTAGTGCCTGAAGTTAGCTGTGGTAATTTTGGTAATAAATTACCATGTTTGATATGTGTGCATTTAAATTACCATTTAACTCAGGTGAGGAAGACCTTTGCAGCAAATTTTCCAACTGTAACCACTTCGGTTTGCAATGTGGAGTTATTTAAGGGTACATAAACTGAATTACTTTGGGATAGAATTAAAATAATTCAAACTTCTATGTGGAAACCAGAAAAAGGTGCAAGATTGGAGACAATCTAAACTAAACCTCCAACTAACTGTGTATATTGTGGACATGAGTTTCTGCAACAGCTGTTTCGCTCAATAGATATGCTCCTATTGCCTAAAAAGAAACTGTTAATGCAAACATAACCATAATCATCTTTAATCAGTTTTATAGGAATAAAGTTTTTCATGGAAATTCCTTTCTGATTTTTTTGTGTGCACTCCCCAGTATGTGTCTTATTCTTTATATATAGAAAGAAAAAAATCAGTAAATTGAAGTAAAGGAAGTTAGACAGAAGTAAGTGCTATCTAAATTTATGGGGGGCTAACATTTGTGGTGGAAGAGAGGTGATGAAATTCAGTAACTGATTGAAAGAGGGAGCATGGGTAGGTAGAGATGTGGAAAGATTGAATCTCCCTTGAGAAGATGAAAGGACAGTTCAGTAATTGGGAACAGCAAGGACCCATTTGGAGGGCAGAGAGGAAAAGAGAAGTAGTTGAGATAGCATAGTTGTTTTCAGATCTTCAGTTCAGCTCAAATGCACTGAAGTAGTGATCTGAAAATAAAAGAGAATGGGGTGGGAAAATGTTAGGGTTTTTTTGATTTATTGAAATACACCTTTTTTATAATAAATGCACATTTGTGATTGATAATTTTTTATAAAGATAATTTATAAAACAATCATATCGGTTCCTCTGGTAATGCACTAAAAATAACTAATGTTTTGGCAAAGAACCTGGACTTTTCCTACTCATATCAGGTATACCCAGGCCTATTGTGCATGCATGGCATAGAACTAGGATTATACACTGTAATATTATTTAAATATGCAAAGTCCCATTGACATAATAGTCAGGGGAGAGTATGGCTTAATGTATCTGTAATCCACATATTAAAGCTCCCTAAGTATGATTTGACATGACAGTCCATAATGCCTCTAAGCTTTAACTTTCTATTGTGCCTGTGACTTATACTCCACAAATTACAGTGCAGGACTGTTGTGTAAAACTCCATTTCTGATCCATATTTTCTGTTACATTTATTATTTATTTATTTATTTGCATGTCTCTAGATACATATATATGTCTATAGCTTCTAGATATCCACCCCGACAGGATGGGAATTCAGAGATGATTCCAGTCTTCAGTTCCCCCTGCTGTGCCTATGTGTTGAAGTTAAGTAACCTTGAAAGGCTTTAGAATGTGTCTGTGCCATCAGCAGGGGAGTAAAAAGGGAGGTGTACATAGGGGCACTAATACTTAAACTGCAAGCTGCCAACTCCACTGATATATCACAAACACTCAGGGAGCAACTGCATTCTCATCAAGCACTCACTAAATATGGCAAGTTCCTACTTCCTAGCCCACCACTGCAGGAAGGATCCTGAAGGGTTTGAAGGCTGAATCTTTCCCAAAGATCATGGATATCAGTGCCATGGAGTTAGTGGAGCAGGTCCTGGTGGCAGTTGTGTTCTCCCTTGTTACCTTGCTTTTATGAAAAGGTGAGATGGCAGCTGCTGGGGAGGGGCAGTTGCATGTTTCTTCTAAGGACTGAAGAGCAGCTGAAATGGTAGTGACCATAACATGACAGACCTGCTGCCAGAAGCATCTATGATGAACTTATGTGACTGCCCTGATAATTAGGTTTGAGATAAAAATGCACAATTGAGACTGTCTGGTATCATCTGTGGGTGCTAGAACCTGTCTTCTTGCACAGTGGAGCAAGCTACTTAATGGTGTGTGCTTTGGATGTTTAACTAGGCGTGTGATGATTTTTCATCAGTGTTAACAACAAAGCTGTATCTGTCAGAATTAGCAGGCAGCTCTAAAACCAGCCCCAACTAGGTGATATTTGTGTGCCCTAGGAATGGCTCTTTGAGATTTCTTTATGGGGAAAAGGGTGTATCATGGCAGGAAGCACATGTGAAGGAAGAGGAACCCTATGTAGCAAAAACCTTTTTGAATCATATTGAAAATTATCTCATAATCAGAGTTTGTCATATATATAGATAGATACAGATATATATAGATATATAGATATACGGAGATATATAGAGATATATATAGATATATAGATGTATAGATATCAATATATATTGATACAAATATAGATATCTATATATATATTTATATACACACTCACATAGATACTCATAAAGAGAGAGCTTTTAAAATATATTCAGTTTAGAGATCTCAAAATTTTATGACAATGCAGCCCTAGTAACTGCTTCAGGGTAGGAGGAGACAAGACTCAGGCAAATGTTATTTTAATAACCTTAGCAGCCATGCATTTACATCTCTAAGCCCTTCTCTGTTCATGCAGATATCCTATCATTAGCTCCATCTAATGCTCCAAATTTAATATTCTTTGTCTTTTCCTTAAGGAATGAGAGTGCCTGTCTATATGATTAAACCACTATAAAGAAAAGGTCTGTCAGTGCTCTTCCTAAACAGCAGATCAAATGTTGAGAAATATGATAGTCCTCATTATGCAGCATTCTCCTCACTGGGCCTGATCGGGTTCCACAAACAGGAAATGTTCAAATTGCCAATACTCATTTGCATAGCTTGCCTGTGTGCCTGCTGCTTTTCCACTGGGACCTGTCCTAGGCTGCTTCAAAACCTTTCAGTGCACACTTACATTACTCTGTTTTTTCCATTCTTGTACTCGTGAACCGACTGATGTTTTTTTATGGTATCTTTTAAACATTTATCTCCCTGTTTACTGCCACCAAAGCAACATGTTTCCTGAGTCTTGTCTATAGAAAAATGCACACCAGAGACTCTTCCTTTCAACAACTTCTAATTAGGCAGCTGAGGCTGAGGTCTGAGCAAAGCAATTTTAAGGGTAACTTCCTTGAGCTGGCTCCAGTGCTTCCTGCTTACCAGAGCTCACTGCCTAAGAAGCTTATCAGCTAACTTCCTGCTGGTGAGACACTTGCCAATCATCTGACATTGCTCCTTCACTGTATCAATGAGCTGGACTGCTGTTTGGAGAATAATAAGAAGTAGAAGGAAGAACTGACCTTGTACAAAGGAGTGTTATGGCTTGCATGCAGAACACAGCCACTGTTGCAAGCAGCGATTCCCTTTCTAGGACACACACGGTATTAGGTGGAAATATTGCTGTTTCTGCCAGGAATCCATGCAAATCTGGCCTTTGCACAAACTGTCTCTTTTGGCTCTTGATATTAGTTGCCTTGAAATTTTTAAGGGATTTTTCACTTTTCCCACAATGAAGGGAGGGCTCCCTTCTGTTGTTTTCCCTCCCTTAACTTCACTGCCTGACAATGTTATTCTAAAAGCAAACAAGTTTTCTGTAATGTTGTTCTTAGTTCTGCTTTATCACAAAATGACAATTCAATCAGTACAAGCAGCCTTAAACTCAGAGAGGTATGCAGCATGTAGCGTCAAAGTTGTTTCAGGATTGGACACTGGCCCATTTGTCTCATATGTTTCATGTTTGTGAAATTATAGTGTCCCTCTTTTTATTGCAACTTGGATAACAAAAGGGATTTTTTTCTTTCTATTCTATTTAAGCAAAACCTCTACACACAGAAAGCATGCTTTTTATTTTTGCAGTTCCATTCCAAAATTTTCCCTCCTTACTAAAGAGTTACATCATTATTCCTACTAAACCTAGTGTATTTCTTTCATTAGTCAGTAAAGAAATGGGGGGGTGAAACCACGAAAAGGTACATTTGAAGTTATATTGGATATAGAATAAAAATATTCATCTCTCCAGACTGAAATTTTGTAATATAGATGTGGGGGGGGGGGGGGGAAAACTGCAACAGAGCAAACAAAGAAATTATGGCTTTATTGTATTCTGTCATTACAGAGCTGTCCCTGAAAGAGTGCTTGTATTTACACAATTTGTGAAAAAATCTGTAGGTTTTGTACATAATTTTTAACCTTTTCTTTTTATACTGTCTATTTGAAACTACAGAATTTGTTGAAGAATTAACTAGTATCAAATACCTTAAAGTTCTAAAATAAGGAAACACGTCTACAAAATTTAAATAGCTACTATAAACAGAGAGAGGATGTTTACCACTCGGTCAGTTCCTCCATACATTTTGCATGACAATATATCTAAACCAGCTACATTCTTATTACCAGCATTAACTGAGTTTATGGAGCACTGTGCTCTCAGGGTTATTCCAATGGAGAGATTAATGATTTCTGTGATAAGTATATTCTAAAATCTCAGGCACTTTGAGAAAGATGTGGATAGGACATAACTTTATCCTTTGTGTAAGACTTTGAGACAGGGAAGGAATTTCTTCTTCTGATTTTTCTTTATCCCATATGTTAGGCCATGACACAACTCATTCCTGACCACGCTGCCTTATGCTTTATTGGCTGCTTGCCCATTCCTTGGGGCAATTTCACAACATGTCTTGAGCTCTATTTGATTCCCTCCTCCGAGGTTGATTTTGTCCCTTGGTGCCAATGTCTGTAATATAATTGCCTGTGTACAGGCTGCTTGCAGACAGAATTCTTCTGCTGGATACATTTTGACACACCCCATGTGGTCCTCATGGTTTGCCAAAGCACTTGCTGCATAACAACCTGTTTTCTTGTCAGCAACAGGTGCCTTCCATGATTTCCCCCCCCCCCCCTCTGTTGTCCAGGCATCATTTTTGTAAATATACCCATATTTTGGGAGGATACATCTCTGCACAAAAGGCGGTTAATACCTAAGGGTAATAAAAGCAATCACAGAGCTCGTTGGATCTTTGTTGTTACAGAGTCACAATTAAAAAGTTAAAGAGAGAGTAGTTTAATGACATTTATTAGATCCATAAAAAAATTCCAGGCACAACAGCTTCCCATCTTTCATGCAATAAAATTATTCACCCAGAGAGAACAGAACTGGCTTAATTTCCCACTTTGGTATTACTAACCCCACAATATCTTTTAACTAAACCAAGTTATTCTAGGCAAGGGCACATCTTAGCCTTTCTCACTGAAACTGTGAGAATGCTCAATGCAAAGCTGAAGAATAGTGTATTAAAAGTGAACACAAAGGAAGCATCACTCTAGCTCGGTGGTTTGGGCATTCTCCTAGATGAAACAGTACTTTGTCTGCGACTCTCTTCAAACAACTGTTTATGCATTTTACCTTTAGTGGTCTTTGGATAAATGCATTAACACTACAGAATAAAAGGGAAGTCTGCGCAGTCAGTACCTCTGAGTCAGGCAGGACCTGAGTTGGGGCTTGTTTTTGTCAGGATTGTAGTACTTTCATTTAAACATCTGAATTCCAAATTCCACCTTTTCATGCAAGACTTTGTGATTAAGTCTTGTGGATATTAGTTTGTCTACCTTAAAGGCAATAATTTTGCTTATATGATATCGTCAATATTAGCAGGCATTGTTGATCTTAAATGAGTTTGCAAGTACTCTGGGACTTTAGAGATCAGATTCTGGTACTTAGAGCTGTAGGTTAGTTTATTTCCAAATTGAAGGCATTAAAGTTACTGTGCAAGTGTTCAGAATGAATAAACTGCAATGAAATTTAATTTTTTTTTAATTAATATTTATGGAAAGGTACAAAATTTGCACTGATATCCCAGCTGTACATCTGTATTAGTTGCCTTTTTGATGTTACTCAAAAGTTTTGAGTTGGGATGAACCTGCTGAGAATAACACTGTTAGTGAAAACAAATTACATCAACATAATAATTCAATGCATCCTGCAGGCACTCTTTATGAACAAACTGTAAAATTATGGAACATGCATTTAAAGATCCAGTCTGTTGTTAGTGTTTTCTGTCTTTTTGAGCAGGATGCAGGAAGGAAATCCTGTAGTATCATGAGATTTTAGAAACAAAGAATGAAAAAATGACCATGATCACATTGCATTTTTTTTTACTCTTTCTTATTCTTGGACTGAATGTATAGACAGACCAAGTGTAAATGAAGAGTCAGGTAAACCCACGTTTTAAAAATCACAAACATCTTTGAATAATTTTAACATTTTTTAAGCTAGGTTGTCACCCTGTCTACCCAGTTTTCTATCTTTCATCTGTAAATCTACTCCTATTTGGATAGTAGTCATTTTTTCTAGATATAAGTGCTAAGTACCAGCTTAACTGAAGTGTACATTTATTTATGGCTAGAGAGGCATGCTAAATTACCTGAATTTAATCAGGTAATTAATATACCCCATTCTTCAGAAATGCCTTCTTATTTTTTTCAACTAAGTTTCATTCCCTTTGATTGGTAAAAAGCCAAGGATGTCCTTCCCTCCAGTCTCTTTCTTTTGTACTTCAAAAAAGAAAAGAAAATGAAAGGAAGACAGTCCTGATTTCATTTTAAAAGAAAATGAAGAGGAATTAAACTTTCATCTTAATGTTAGCATTATAACTGAAATGTTGATTAACTGATTAGTGGCTGATACAGTGAGCTAAGGTTTAGTTTCTCACCTGCTGCACTTTATTACATCTCCGCAACAGTACCTCCACATCTCATCTCTGTGGCCAGCCAAGTGTGAACCTGTTGCCAGGCCCAAGGGCATGCTGCACATGCCCAAAGTGCTAAGTGCAAAAGGGTCTTGTGCTGACATTGTCAATTATGCACTCTATGTGGTGCCCATATACACATCTTCAGATTTGGTTACATCAAATTTGCACAATAAAACAAACAAATTTGCAAAATAAACTCTTGTGCATTAAACCATGAAAGCTTTATGCACTCATAAAATATCCCTTTTTTAGTTCTGATGGAAATGGCTGTAGTACTTCCTGTGGAGGAAACATGAACCAAGACAGGTCTTCCAATCTTTGACTCTTTCTTTCTCCTTTTGAAAATTCCCCCCTAGAAATACTTTCTGAAGACAGGACTGCAGATATGGGTCTCCTTCTGGTAATGTGAAAAAAGCATTGTTAAGTCTATCTTTAAGGCTCTGTTCACATCAAGAAAACTGCTTTCTTTGATAATGACGTTATCAAATGCAGTTATTTATTTCATGATATGGAGCGCACTGCCTGGGGGATCATGAATAATTTATTGTCTGAGATTGAAAAGATATTTTTATGCTTGGGCCTTGTATTGGGAAGATGAAAATAGCATTCCATTCTTTAAAGAATTCAAGAAGTTCTGAAAAATCAACAATTAAGTGAATTAGAGCAAGATTATAGTTTTGGGGTTTTTTTCTAGACAAATATGGGTGGGCAGAAATCTGGAGACATAAAAACCTTAGGTTATATATACTTCAATTTGACAATAAGACATTGAAGGTTACCCTTTCCCTTTCTTTTTTGCAGTTGGATAAAGGGAATAAATGGGCTGTGCACACTGATGCTGCCCACAAATTGGCAGCCTGCAGAGTTCATCCAGCAACAATGGAGGAAGAACCTTTACTTTTAGTTGAATAGCAAAAATAATTTTCCCCACAGAAATTGGAAGAACTATCCTCCCTCTGACTACCTACTGAGGTGACATTGCTAGGACAAGATGTAAAGTCAAAAAGCTTCTCCCCTTAAGTTGTAAGCTCCTTCTCTGTCTTATTAGCCTGTGAACACCATGTACATTTATAGTGCTGTATAAGTAATAAAGTAGAACATAATAGAAGATTCCCATTAGCCATTTCAAACATGGAAACATACAGGGAGAGGAAATTTCTTAAAAAAACAAATGTCATGATTTGGAAATTTCCTTTAAGAAGCTGTATTACACTGTTATGGTTCTTCAAAACTCTAGGGAGGGTAGGAGAGGACCAGCAGCATGCAGTTTCTGACAAAATTGTGAAATATTCATTCTGGTAAATAGACTTTGTTCTTCTACCTTGTTGTTGAACCTTTTGTGTGTTTTCCATTTTTGTGTAGGTATTGTATTTGGCATTTCATCACTATGCAGGCAACGCTTGAAGGGTGTTAAAAATTTGGATCTGAGACAACCGTCAATGCAAAAATCATAGTTTTAAATTTAAATAATTGAGTCTATCATGAAGTTGCTAAGTAGAACATATGGTAATGAGCACTCATGCAAACGAACTAAGACTGGTTTAGAGCAAAGTACTGGAAATTGTTCATACTAGGGAGTCTCAAGTAGAAGGTATGGCATAGCTTCTTCTGCTTGGAAACTAACCCTTCATGTCATGTTGGATAGGATATTTTCTTTTACTAAAATACTGTGCTGCAATATTATAATTTCCCTTTAAAAAATTATTTTCAACTTTTTTAATTCTAAGCAGTAGAAAGAAAATATAGAAAAATAATAGTATTTTTAAGATCTGTTAAACTACTTGAACCAAAGCATTCAAAAAAAAAAAAAAAAGTGTTTCTAGCTTTAGGAGACTAAAAATATTCAAGTAGAAAAATATGAGCATGTATAAAATATATCTATATGATTTTTTTGTGTAGCAACTTCAATTACTTTGCCATACATTTACAGTTGGTACTAAGTGTTTCATCCCAGATTTCAGGTATTGGGAGAAACAATTCTCTGTATTTTCTTATGAGACTCAACAGGAAATTCACAAAGTGTGCCACATCCTCTGTCAGGAAGCCTTGTATGAAGGCAAATTATTTTTTAACATAGTAGGGAAATTATCCTGTGTTGTTCATTATTCTGCAACTTTGCATTCTTAATGGATCAATCTTTTTTGTCATGTCCGTGGCTGCTTTAGTGCAGAGTCAGTATTCCCAAATACCATTTTCCAAAGGACTGCTCTCATCACAAAGTTTCTAGTGAAGTTAGGGTATTAAAAGGCATTAAAATCACATCTTTATAGCTTTCTAGAAAGGCCTGTTCATCACAGTTGAAAAAATAGGGACATCTCTCTAGCTCAGTACTGTTGTTGTCCCTGAAAAGGAGACAGATAACCATGCTGGGTTCTGCTTCTAGGATTTTCTAGATGTGTCATTAAAAAACAAGCAGGAAAAATAAATAAACAAAAACCACAGCACCAACAAAGAAAGAAAGCAACAAAACATAGAAAACAACACTTTTTGGAGAAGAGATCAACACTGAGCTTTTTTCTACTAGTTAAATGCTCCCAGTGTAAGGAAAGCAGTAAACTGATTGCCTTCCAGGACAAGAGCTATTGAGTGAAGAGAGAGCATGAAGTATGATCTCTCTCTTTTTTTCTTCTTTTTTATTTTTTTTCCTCTGCTATGAATGAAAATGAATGCATGTTTATGACCAATGTGTATGAATCATACCTGATGTGTAGTGTGCATGTTTTGTGTTAGCCTAGCAAGTTAAGTTTTTCCTAGGACTTAAGCAAATGAGCACATATTCTAAGGATCCATCCTCAGGTAGGTGCAGAGACCAGGATGAAAATGCCTGAATGCACAGAAGTTAATCTGGAAGTTACCATATCTTGAAAGGTTCTGGAGAATCACGTGTTTGTACTTGCAATTCTAAATTCTGTGTCATCCAATTATTTTTTTTTTAATATACATCTCAGATTGTTTTATAAACATTTTTTGTTTAGCTACCTATAGGAAATCTAGCTGTTTGGGAAAAGTGAATTTGTATCTTTATCATCTTATCATTATGCTGAATCTCTTAAAGCCTTCACCCAGTTATTCTCCATCTGTGTTTGTGCATGTGTTTTCCTACACTCATCTGAAATCTGTGGCTTTTACCAGGGTTAGTTATCATATAAATTGTATATAACATTTTTTTTTCTGAGTTTTTTTCCTGACTGTTGATGCCTCTTCTATTAAGTTACTGACTCTACAGCAATGGTACTTCACTCAGAAAATCACAAATGGACAAGGTTTGCATGATATTTCTAGACTATGGCAATAGAATTATAAGATTAGATTCATCCTTGTAATCTCTGTTTTCTGACAGTTTTTGCAGAACTCAGATTTGCTGGATGTGTTGAATTTAGCATCAAATATCAGCATACACTAGGGATAAAAATGAAGATTCAGCAAGAAAGGGAAGAATACTGAGCACAGACCAATGCACAGGATGTGGAGGAACTACGATAGTAAGAAATGGATTCTTTGATGTAAAGACAATTAAAACCCTCCAGTGTAAATTGTGGTGGATTGACCCTGGTCAGCAGCTAGGCAGCACACAGCTGCCTGCTCACTCCTTATCCTGAGCAGAGTGAGGAAGAGAATAGGAGGAACAAAAGTGGGAAAATGTATGGCTTGAGATAAAGATACTTTAATAAGCAAAGGAAAGAGGAAGGAAGAGAGAGAAAAAAAAAAAAAAAGATGATGCAAAGCCAGTCATTTACCACCTCCCACAAACAGACTAGAGCCCATCCAGTCCCTGAGCAATGACTAGTACTCCTCACAAAAAGAACTTTCCCAAGGTTTTTATTGTTAAGTGTGATTCCATATGGTGTGGAATATTCCTTTGGTCAATTTGCATCAGCTGTCCATATTGTGTCCATTCCCAAATCCTTGGCCACCCTCCACCTACTCACTGCAAGGACAGAGTGGGAAATAGTCAATTGTGCAACATTTGCTCAGCAATAGTCAAATCACTGGTGTGTTATGAACACTGTTTTAGCCAAAAATCCAAACCATCAGGATTGGATCAGCATCATCAGGGCTGCAACCAAGGAAATTATCCCAACAAGACCCAATCAGGCCAAGGAAATAAGTGGAAAAATGAAGAGGTAATAAGGGCTCAAGCCCACCTTTTCAGCTTTGTTATTTTGTTTGTTGCTTTTCTATACATTTGGTAGAACTTTCTCATGTCAAAACATTTTCTAAAGAAAAAAATTATATTGACAATTATACATGGGGAAATGGAAACGAACTCACAAAAATAAGTCATAAAGTATGCTACTTCACTTTCTAGTATTTCTCTCAATATCCATTTCCATCACAAATAAGATCAAGTTTGATTTCTTGTGGTTGACCATTGCTTTAGTGTCAGAATTAGCAAAAGTGTTGTTCTGTGAGGGTATCCCACTTACATTGCTAATCAACTCTGGTGTGCTTATCAGCAGTAAGGATCCTATGGCTCTGAGAGTATCTGTGAATGTTCTGTGGATTTGTATCTGCTTCAAAAGTTGCTGGCTTCTTTTTTTTTTCTTTTTTTAACAGGATTACTTGTACTGGTCTCTACAGGAGATTATCCAGAAAGTTACAGGTATAGCCAAAGGACCACTTGGTTTAGATCTTATTACAGTTTGACCTATTTTAGATAAATCTATTAAAACATTAATCTGGCTTTAAATTCTCCAGAGATGTAATGTGTACAAGGTTCAGGAGAAATCTACAGAAAATGTCTGCATAATCAGCAAAGACTTAGAACCTAGATGTATGCAAATTTATCTAAGCCTGATGTTAAATCTTAAGAAATATCCTTAGATTTTTTTTCTTCTTTCTTTTTTATTATGATAATGGTCAAGAGCAATGGAATATGAAAAATTTATGAAAATTTATGGGGCTTAATGTAATTGCTGTCATACTTGCAAGGTAAAAATACAAGAATCTCTGTAAAGATTTGAATTTAATTTGCAAAGAGAAGAGAAGAAAATTTAGTTCATAAATTCAGGGTACTTTTTTCTTGTATTAATTATTTATTACCTGACTTTCTTTTCTAGTCATGAAATTTAGGAAAGGTCAAAATTCCTGGTGAGATTTGGATCAATGCAGGAGGAAGAAAGATAATATAAAACCTGACTGAAATAAACAGGAATATCAAAGAATGCTTGTCTAACTTCTGTAAATACATTTGCTCAATAACAAGTGCTTTTTCTACACTTTAAGTCTTCTGCAGAGACATTCTGTCCCTGACTATCCCTTTCAAACATTTTTGTTGAGGATTCTGCCATCCTAAAGACTCAGCAACAGAGAAGTTTTGCCTTAATATCTGTTAATGCACCTGCCAGTGCAAATCCAGCATTTTGGACTGAAACACTGATCAGACTTTGCAGAGAGCTGGTCCTGCCATGCCAGCTGCAGCATCACGAGCCAAGAGCTGGAAGGCATTGATGTCTCAAACTGTCACAGGTCTGGGTGAGTAAAGCATATTGGCTGCAAAGACAAAGGCTTTGGATCCTTAGATCCAAATTGAAGATCCAATATTGAACATAGTGACAAAATCTGTTTGACTTCTGCAAGTCAGAATGAGGATTTACAGGACCTCGACCTGGCATTTCCACACCTACTTCTACCATAGAGTTAAAAGCAATTTTTAATAGTTGTGTGCAGGAATAGACATGCTAATCCTGTCAGGAAAGTTAAAAGAGAAAGGTCTATTGTATTCAGCATCTTTCCCTACCATTTCTTCCCCACCAAGATGTATTAATGATAACTACAATATTTTTGAAAAAAATATTACACTTTTGGAAAAAATTATTTAATAACCATTTTCCAATTTAGAAAAACAAAGCCAAAAGTTAAAACAGGTCTACAAATTAATCAAAGAAAAATATAAGACTAATTTCAGACAGACACACTGTTGTAGGCCTTTTTTCTAGCTGTTAATGAAAACTCAGAGGTGAGTAAACACTTCTACCTTTTCCATTATATGCTTGTTTTCACGCAGGCAAAATGCTTAATTTTTTTTCTGCATAATAGAGGTATAATATTTTCATGACACAAAAGAAGAATGATAGGGTAATTTAAGTCAGTGAGTTGCTCTGAGATTTCATGTCTGTGAGCTTACATCATGGCAACTTTTGAATTTTTTAATTAAGTGCATTGAAGATTGGATATACTGGATATCACCTAAGAACACACATTCTTTTAGGATTCTCTGACTGGTTTCTTGTCCAGACAGGCTTAGATAAACCATAGATAATCATCTGGATGCTTATCCAAAGCAAAAAGATCACAGTAAGTTTGACCTGTGTTCTTTAGCCTTTGCATGAGATTTTTATGAATAGCACACAATACACAAGGACCTCAATGCTAATCACTTTAAAAAGGTCAAATAAAATTTTTTCTTGATAAAAATGGAAAAGGAGTTATCTGTCAAAATAATGAAACTACAATGAATGATATCCATTGTCTACAACACTCTGAATCTGAAAAAAATATCTGATAGACTTTGCAAATGATAATTCAATCCCCTTTATCTACGTATAGTGAGTAGGTCCACTAGAGAAGCATTGCCACTTTTCCAATTAAATGAGGCTTCTACTTCTTACAATAAATTAAATAAAAATAGCCAAGGACAATATTTCAGTTGTAAATTTTTGTATAAAGTCAGGGCACTAAAAGACAATCTGGGAAAAGGGAATGAGCACACTGCCTAATAACCTGACATCTCTCCTCTCTTTTGAGTAGTATGGTTCAACAGTATCATATTTTTTACTGAATCACTCTGTTTGACTTATTGACATTGATGGGATGAATTTTCTGGTTAGAGTCCAGCATGTATATATAACATACATATGCATACATTTATCTCTTTTAGTTAGACTAGCCATCTCAAAGCATGTGTCATATACCATTTTATCTGTAAACATAGGTTCATCTCATGTTTAGACTAGTTTCAATTGCTGGCACTGTTTCACCTTGGGAAAAGTGTTATAGATAGGTGAATTATTTAATACTGTAACTTACTCAGTCGTGCTGTCTGTTGACATTTCTGGTAGCATGATTATTTTAGAATCCAAGATACTAATCTGAACCGAACTTGATTTTATTTAATGTTTCTCATTAGCTGACCATTCAAAAGAAAATGTGAAAATTGTCTGTTTCCACAGTTCCTTTAGTAAACCAAACATGAACTTTGGGTTGCTATGCTACATCCAATACTATTCTTTGAAACTATGCTCTAGTGAATATCTGCTCCTCTGAGGACTTGAAGCACCTGCTGCTGGAAAAACCTAGCAAATTTCTTTCAATTTCATACTGAAAGGTTGCATTCCAACTAGGACAGGGTGGATGTGTACGCAACAAATCTTTTCTGCTCTTTTGTCCCACAAAGTTGAATACATTTCCCATCAGCGTCTGTGTGACTGCGTCATTCTGTCTGTCTACCACAGATATCCTTGGATGCCACCTATAAAATAAGAATATAAGTTTGGGAGTTTTTATAAAGAGTTTTGGCATCCTAAAAATGGAAAATAAGGGATAAGTGCAAAGCACTGTTGTTTATCATCATGTATGAATACGAAATTCAGTCTGCTGCCTTATTTCTCCTTTTCACAATGCAAGAGGATTATAAATGTCAAATAGATTTTTTTGTTAGTCATAATACAAGAATAACATGTTGTGCATAAAACTTTGTCAAATTAAAACATTATATGCTTCTTTTGGAAATACAGTCTATGTACACCCTAAACAGAAAATGCTTCACTAGTTAGAGTCATTTTAAAACAAATGTCTTTGTCTATAATGTTTGGTTTTCCCTGATGAATAGTTGAAGGTCACATTATTAAAGTGTTAATAAATTACAATATTTATGTTAGGTAATTAAACCTGCCATATAAAAAAAAAGAAAAAAAAGAATCTTATACATTGGATTCTATATTTTTCTATTTCCCCTTAGGTAATTCAGGGAAAAGAGTTTCAGAATTAAAAAGAAAATGAACACAGATTTGTGTTTGTACTGAAAAAAATCTTAATGAGTAAATATTTTTTCCAATTACTGTATGTAATACGACAAATGCATTTTTGCCCCTAAACCATTGCAATTAAGAAATCTTGTTAATTTTACTTTTTTCTTTGGCAAAAACTTAAAACCTCTGATGACATGCTAATTTTTTACCCCGCTGTTGTGCCAAGCCATAATGGCCCTAAGCAGCATATCTAAAGGTGGACCTTTAGATATGCTCTGTAACCTTGTCCTCATACATGCTTTTGGCCCAGACTCCTTGTGCTTCTGATGGAACAGAAAGGAGCTGTGAAGGGTCTGGAGCACAAGTCTTTGAGAGGTGGCTGAACTGGGGTTGTTCAGTCTGGAGAAGAGAAGGCTCAGAAGGAACCTCATCATTCTTTACAAGTACCCAAAAGAAAGTGGTAACGAGGCTTCTCTCCCAAGCAACAAGAAATAGAGTGAGAGGAAATGACCTCATGCTGCTCATGGGGAGGTTTAGATTGCCTATTAGGAAAAATTTCTTCACCAAAGTTGTCAATCCTTGGAGCAGGCTGCCCAGAGAAGTGGTTGAATCCCCATACCTGGAGGTTTTTAAGAGACATAAAGATGTGCTTAGCGATGTGCATGGTTTAGTGGTGGGCTTTGCAGTGCTGGGTTAATGGTTAGACTTGATGATCTTAAAAGGTCTTTACCTATCTAAACACTTCTATGATTCTAAGACCTTTCAGATAAAAGTCCCCATTAGAGTCTTCAGTGAATGTGAAGATTGACTGTCACATGGGCTGTAGACTTCAAGCTACTCTTCTGAGAGTTTTTATTTGTCTGCAAGCGTGTGGCTATACAGGATTAAGTGTGATATTCCAGCTCTTAAATTGCTGCATCATATCAACCAGGCATAGGCTGAAGGACTGTACTCAGTGAATGCTCAGTCTTTCCATGCTGATGGAAAAGAAAGGTACCTTTCATTTTTTTAAAACAAAATAGTACATATCAAGCATAGATTTATGATTTTAAAATGCTGTAAACTATCTATTGTCTCCAAAAGGGACAGAATTCAGTGTAGCGTGTAGTTGAGACAGACTCTATCTAAAACTACAGTTAGTTGTCTTTTTTTGACTGGTTAAATTTAGTTTTATTACATTACACTAATGCAAGTAACCTAAAAGCATCTTGGTATCTGTGCTTTTGAATAAAATTTCAAATCCATCCTGAAATCTTTAAACCCTCATCTTGCAGATCATGGATTTTCCATTGTCAATGGCTCTCAGGGTTTCAGTTTTCAACAGTCTTCACATTGTCTGCATTTCAAGTTTTACATTTCCATTTTTTCAAATTCATTTTCATTACAGCCAATAGAATAGACTGATAAATCTAGGTAACTTATGTATCAAGTGAATCTCCCCTCAACAATCCATGGCTCTTCACCAAGAGGTACTGAGAATAAATGGAACCTTTGCCTCATTTCTCTCTACTTGTCCAGTCACTCTTCCCCAAGCCTGTAGCTCTGCATGGGGTTGCTGTGACCTAAGTAAGGTTCCAGCACTCCACTTTGTTGAACTTTTTAATTTTTTTCTGCGTATTTGGAGAGCCTTATTTTGGATTTTTTTTAAAGAATAGAATTCTGCAGTGGAAACTGGTGTTTGTTTTCCCATTTTATTGTGCAACAAATTTACTGAGTAAGTCAGAATTCTATCTCTTCACTCTGATTAAACCTATTCTAAGACTCCATGGTTTTTTGGTCAAGTAGGATGAAAAATCTCCTTTTTTGCTTAACATATATTGTTGAATTTTACTTCCTACTGCATATATAGGAATTGATTCAAGCTATTTTTAAAGCATTCAGTTTCAAAAAGGATCCTGGGTATTTGTATATTTTACATTGCTAGGTCTTATTTTCTGTTTCTCAGCTGGGCACTCCATCTTGATTCTGGAACATTCTTATAAATATGGAAACTGAAAATTTAACAGTTTAATTTGACAAGTGAGTGTTTCCTGCCTTGGAGCAAGGCAGTTACTGTTTCTGTGTAAGAGGCACGGTGTTTGCAATGAAGTTGGAATGGAAGCAGTGTATGCAGATTTTCTCATGAATATGCATTTTTCTAGGCACTTTCATTGAGATGCATAATGTTTTGGTCAGTGTTGTCTTTATAATCATCTACAAGGACTTAATGTTCTCTATTCCGTAATGACACAAAGCTGCTTAAAACTCCGTAGATTCTTTTATCATTCCTGTTTTCCTGAGATATTGTTGGCCGCTTTCTGAGACCTTGCTTCCCAGTTCTATTTATTGTGAGCCTTATTGATACTTGCTCGAAGACCTGAGTAAAGATTTGTGGTTCTGTAAATTACTGTGTTTGGAGTGGCTGTCATCACAGAAGGTAAAACAGAACTGTAGTTTTAATGTGCTTTAACACTGGATCATCATGAGTCTCAGGGCATATACTCACTTAGCCAATCTTGTGCCAGGGAAGCACAAGGTGCAGCTGTATTTTGTCTGCAGTATCTGAAGACTCATTGTTAATGTAATATCTGTAACCATCTTTTCCATTTAGTAGAAAAATTCACATTTACTCCAATTGAAATGACAATTTTGTAATTTTTGCCAGCTTTGTTTATCTTGTGAGCCACACAACTGCTCCTGCTGATTCCTGGCCTCATCCAAAACAAAAATAATGTGTATAGAAAAACCAATACAGCCATTCCATTTGAATGGCCTTTGCAGTACCAGCTGCATTAAAAATGACTATGGTTCATGTTGTAATACACTACTATGACTATATTTCCATATTGACTTAAAAGTAAAACTAATATTTTCAGAACAGAAATTAACAGTGTTATATCATCTTCTTTGCCTTTCTGCACTCTATGGGTAAAAATGTAGAACCTTGCCTCCTCCAGGAGGCGCCATCTTAATTCTGAACCTGCAGAGTTATTTTAATACAAAGACTCCCTTCTTTATCTGTTGAATATAATGCCACCAGAATGTAACACTTGTGTATACTAGATATGGGAAAGCACTTAGTTGTGTGTCTTGTTTTCTTTGCTCATCCATTTCTATTTGTTATGTTACAGATGAATGTTCACTTTCATCTCTGTGGTAGAGTGACTTGGATACTTCTCTCAGCTTCAGGTGCCAAAAAACACATGTTTGTACAAAGTAGCAGAGGGTGACTGATTGACATAAAGCTTATGTTGCCAAATTACAATGCTAGCAAATTATAGTGCTCCTATTGACTATACGTTTTATTTATTTGCTATTTAAAACTGTGAACAAGTATGTTCTGAGAAATTCAACCAGTGGGTGATTAGAGAAAAATGTTTGTCTTGCTGTGAACAAAGGGAAAAACTACAGTTTGGGCATTTTCCCTCTTGCATTTTGATTTAAAGATAAGTAGAGTGAGGAAAAACCTTCTTTGCAAATTGCATGCAAATCTCTGCTTTTCTTGAGAGGTGATGAAGGGGAATGAGATGGTGAATTGATTGTTTTCAACATGCCAGTTCAGGAAATTTCTGTACTGAATTTCTGTGCTTTTTCTAGTCTATTCAGCTTACTCGGAAGGGAAGATTAAAAAAAATGAAATACCCTAATTTGTGATAATTTTGTGGATGATTATATGCTCTGAGTGACAATTACTTTACACCTATAACTTTGTCTTATGCTAAGGACAATGAAAACTGCATTGCTGTATTTTTTAAGTGTTTGGGTTTTTTTCTTTGCTTTGTTTGTTTGGGGGGCGTTTCTTGGGTATTTTTTGTCTTTTTTTTTTTTTTTTTTTGTATGTGTTGACTTGTGCGGTGTCTATTTGGCTTGTGGGGTGTCTATTTGCTAATTTGGCTTTTTGTTTTTGTTACATTTGATGTTGCATAAGACCCTGTATCTTTGCATTCTGCTCAAAGAAGAAGGGAAGGCTCTACCCACTTTACTTCACCCTAACTCACAGTTTTTATACCACCAGAAGCAGGCAGAAAATAAGGTTCTATACCCTCTGGAAATATTTAGGAATCTATCCATTCCATTCAGTGGGCTTTGGATAAAGGCCTAAAGCAACATAACACAATCATGCAGACATTTCCTTTTTCTTTAGAACCCTTTAAAGGCTCATCCCTTTGTTTTGTTTCTCAAGTCTCTGATACCAGGAGGATAATATCTGTCTGTGAGTTAAAGACATATGAGCAGTAAGGAGGATCAAACATAGCCATCCTTCCAGTGCTACATCTGTGATTCCTGAGCATGGTTTAAAAATGAAATTACTGCAGTGTAACTCAGAGCTTCAGTGAAACTTTACATTTTCTTCCCAAATTAATGAAGTCCAGATTTAATGCAAACTCATCACAGTGCTTGTTGACAGTAGAAAGTAAGGTAGTCAAAGCTCAGCTCTGAGGTGCTGATTTTCATGATCTGTAGCCTGATATAAAAGATGGCTGCCATTTTTATTTGGGCAAGACCAGCAGGGAAAAATATTAATAAAAGTTTCTATTCTTGCATATATCCAGAGCTGAATTCTGAGGTCAGTGGCATTTCCTTACTGAAGAATATTGTGGAATGAAACATTTACTTCATGTCATTCAGTGGAATGAAGTAAGTCTAAAAGGAGTCACTAATTTCTTTAGTTCCATTACTGTATGAAACAGAAGGGAAAGATAGTAATATTCTTCAAGACAAAACAGTACTTTCTTTGAAATGGGAAATATTTTCCTCCTCAATAACCAACTAAGTGCTGCATTTTCTACTCTTTTCAGGAACATTATAAATTCTGAGGGATATTAGTAGCCTAATTTAGTTTGAAAAATTCTGTGCTTTGACAATGCATAAATAACTCTATGTTGAGGGTTTGCAATTTCTAACACATTTTATCCATTCTTTTGCTACTTTGTCTAAGTATGTGCAAAGTATATAAGTAAATAAGCAAAGTATTTGCAGTACATATTATATTCTCAAACTGTTCATATTTTTTGCTGCGTGTTATTTCAGGTGTGAAATTCATCAACTAAGTCACTGCTAAGATTTCTAGTTTCTGCTTTGTTATAGTTATTATTTTCTTCTTCATTGTTTGGTGAAGATAACAATATGGCCTCATTAATTCTATGGAAGATTTTGGGGTAGGTTAGTTACACAATTAAAAGGGTAATCACACTCTTTTCAAGTTTATATCTCCTGCAGTTGAATTTTTGCTGACTTTTTTCATATCTGTTTTTAAAATTGTTCTGTATGTCATTCTCAACACTGTTGTGTTTGATTAGTCATTATGATTTATAGTTAAGGTTTCTTCAAAATGCTTGCCAAATAAGTATATATCCCATTTCTTCTATTTTTGGTGGAGTTTAGTCTGGCTTCTCCAGACACAGTTTAATTTTCTGGTTTATCTGATCAATTTGTCACAAAGAACAGAAACAGGTGAAAGAGCAGATCATCAATTCCTATTGTGTACAGGGCTGGATAATACTGAAATTGTGTTGAATTAGAACTCAATGCTTACTGGTAGGAAGAGAGAGACCTGTAATATGTAGCAATTTTCAGTCACCATGTTATACTTGGAGCACATAGAAATACAAGCTTGACTATACCTAGTTATTGATTGACAGTCGTGACTAAAAATGGAATAAATTGATAAAAACTTCAAGTTTCCTTCTACACTTATTGTTTGTTTTGGAGAATAATCAACCATTAATCATTAGTACTTCTTTTTCATCCCTAAAACTTTTTTTTTACTTTTTTTTAGGCTCTGAACTTGAGTTTCTGAACTACTAAATAGTGGTATTTTTCAACTGAAGACAGAACTGTAAAAAGCTGATTCTCTGGTGCAGATATTATGTGCAAATGAAGAAGCCCTTATGGGCTGCGTCCCTAGCAAGCTGTTGGTCAGCTGAGGGAGAGAAAAAAAGCTGCATGATTTCCATCAAAATGCTATCTAAGTCCTACAATTATAGCCCAGGGGAAAGAGATTAATGTTTGAAATATAACTGTGAAATTTGGAGATGGATTTCTTGTAGCTGGATGGTACTTATTTTCACTTCATAACACAGTCATGAAATGAATAATTAATGAAAATTAATAACAATTTTTATGAATATACTTCAGCTTTTGGAGTGAATTGCAATATGTCAAAGTAGTGTATCCCTCTCAGAGCCTTTATAGAAGAATACAGGAGATAAATAGCTTACAGCTTTTTAACTTCAAGCTTATGCTTTTATTGATTCAGAGACTCACATAGGCCAGAATTACATCCCTGGAAAAAAGCAAGCCTGGAGTAGAATTTTTAAAATGGAATTCATAAAGAGAGGAAAAAAACCACTTTTGTTACTGACAGTTGTCTTTGTCAAAGACATGTATAACTAAGGTTAGTTTTGACATGAAGTTTCATCTCATGATAGTAAAAGAAAAAAAGTTTGGTGATTCTCGCACTCTACTCAAAATGAAAGAAACAACAGTTTGGTGTCTTCTGACAGCTCTTTTCCTTCTGGTCACAGAAGGTGAGTAGAAGATAGAAAAAGAAAAGGGATTGTGGCACCATTTATTATGCTCTTCTGTAGACAAACACAGCACTAACAACAGCTCTATGGATTTTCTGGAATTACAGGCTGTCCTGTAAAGTCAAATAAGTGGGTTCATCGTGCCTAACTTAAAATATAAAAAATACAAATAAATATGAAATTCCAGCAAAAACCCACAAACATGGTGAAAGTATCTGCACCTCTAATCTACAAGGAGAGGCTAAATGCAGGCCCAGGGGATATCTTATTATTCATTAACTGCATAATAGGAAAGAATAATAAGATGGAATCAGACTCTTCTCAGTGGAGTACAGGGCTGCTTTAAGATTGTCTTTGTTTCTCAAATCCAAATCCAATTAAATTAGCCTTATGTTAAATCTTTCCTTAGTGAAGTCTGTTTTGTCCATGACAGTACTTGATATCAGAATTCCCTGTCTTTATTTTAATGCTTAATGAGATTTTTTGCCTTATTTTCTCCCTCTTTCCTGCTCAGAAGAGTGACTGGATATGTGCTGGACAGGTGACTAAGGTCAATGCACCACAGGTACAACTACAGAATCACAGAATGGCACCAGATGGAAGGGACCTTGAAAGAGTGTCTATTCCAACCTTTCAAGGGAAGGGGAGCCTAGATGAGATTATCTCATGACCTGTCAGATTGCATCTTGAAAACCTCCAGTGATGGGAACTATGTCATGAGCTTGGGGAGGTTCTTCAGTGAACTATTTTTCTCAGTGTAAATTTCTTTCTCATATCAAAATGAAGTTACAGTAGAGCATCTTAAATGGGATGGCCACATGATTCCTGCATCCACTGAGTGTGTGAGGACAGCAGGTAATACAAACTTTGAATATTTCTCCAATATGCAATTGAAATTTATTCTTGAAGAGAATCTTATTTTTTACAATTTGTTTATGTGATTGTACAATATTGTTCAACTTTGAAGACATGAGTTTTAAGCCTCTGCCTACAGGTTGTGCTGATCTGGAACTTTTTGTTCATTTGGTAATTGTAATTGTTTGCATGGGGTAAAGAGAAGACTTTTTTGTATTTTCTTGTTCATGCCTAGGATGACTCAGCTTTGGCTGCTGTTAGATATAAAGTATTGAAGCAAAGGGAGTACAATATTGAAACATGAGTGTTTGCATTTGCCAGTGGAGGATGCTGAGATTGTTTGCCAAACTTTGTTAAAAGTTTGGCAAACAAATTTTCAAATTTTATTTGAAACCTTCCTACTTCAATTAGCACAATGCATTCTACTTTCATTTAGTGCTTCTATTAGTGTACTCATGACACTCCAGAAGGCCCAATGGAAACTTGCACTTTTTGTATCACTGAAGATTAGAAAAATCATAGCAATATTACTTGAAAGTCAGAAAACCTGAGCAGTATTATGTAACTTCCTTTAAAGATCCTTTAAAGAAAAGGTTGGTTTAACAGCAACAGAAATCACAGCAAATATAGAGTCCTTGTTATTCATTTAAATTATAATGACTTTATGAAGATTGCATATTCAATTTGTGTTGAAACACCCTGGAATCTCACTAGGAGTAACCGATGGGCATCTTTCTGTTGAGATGTAACAATTATTTCTAGCAACAGCATAAAGATTTTAACTTCATATAAGATTCATTGCATCTAATTGTTGTAGGAAATACTGATAAATTTGTTGCATTCTTGGAGATTAATTCTTCTTCAGCTGAATAACTACAACAACACAAAAATATTTAGCAATTTCAGCAATTTAAAATCATTGAACTCATCACAAAAATTGCATAAAATAGCTCTAAGAATATGGCCAGAAGTTTCAAGTTGAGGACAAAAGTATTCCTTGATTTTGGAACTATTTTTGTGAATGTACTTCAGAAATGTTGTCTCTTCTCTTATTTTCTCCTCTTTTTGTTGCTTGTTTTTTTTACTTTTCACCGCTTTTCCTTCTTTATAAACCTTCTTTGCTTATAAGAGCATGAAAAGTATTGATGCTATCTGTTGCTTTCCAATAACTGGGCTTTCCCGTACTACTGGGTAGCATCAGCTCAGGATTGACTTTCTTTTCTTCCCTTACTGTTGGATCCTATTTGGGGTGACACTCTTATAAACCAGATCACAAGCTTTGTGCAGTTCAAGCTTATGTTTCTTTTCTGTTCTTTTGTCATACCTAGCACAGTCTGTAAAGTATTATAACAACAAAGTTGCTGTTAAGATTTTCTTTTAATTTGCCTCTTGTGTTGCCTGTTCACCTTTATAACTCTTAAAATACCTTTTGTTTCATTGTCTTTGTTTAGCCACTATGTTAATATGGCTAAACAACATCCTCAGAGACTGATCCTTGACTCTGAAACCAAGCAACTAAGAAGACTGACTTGCCTCCAGACTGTTAGGGATTAGGTCTCTCTTTAAAAGATTTGTCTTTTAGAGAGCCAGTTGGAATGGTGTAAGACACAGCCAGGGAGCAAAATAAAAATTAAGCAAAGCGAATGAACAGGGATCCATTGTAAAAGGCTACTTCCTAGCAACACAGTGTGGCTCTTCATCAGTAATTTGATCTAATGCTCTGATTGGAAAAGGAGTGTTTTAATGTCCTGCTTCCCTTTTCTCTTCAGGAGTGAGGTTCCTCATATTATATTAAAGGTCCTGAAAATACAAAAGGTAATGGAGTGCAGAAGAAACAAGCCTGACAGCTAATCCATTATGTTCTGTGTGGTGTCTTTGAAGAAATAACAATGAGATTGTGATTAATTTTAATAAAATATGTGGGAAATGCAAACTTTCTGTGGTACAATCTGCAAAGTAGTGTAGCAATCTGATGCACTAGAAATATCTCTCCAAAGAGGAAAAAAAAGGATCTCTTTATTTGCAATTAGTGAGTCCTAAGAGCCTGCATTAAAATATTTTTTTTGTATTTAAAGGGAAATTTTTAGCTATTGCAGCCATACTTATGAAAGGATTTCCATTACTCAAACTATCTTCTTAATGGATTACAAAACACCAAGGAAAGAGTAAAGACAGAATCAGAATAAATGGAAAAAAGAAAAAAAGGTACAACCTATAGTGAATAAAGAGATGATCCAGCCCTACTAATTTACAAATTACCCAAATGCTAAGTTCAGTAATGTAAAGAAACATCTAAAAGACAATTAATGCTGAGAATTATCCAAAGCAGTGAGGATGTTTTTGGTTGCATTTTTTTTGTTTGCTTTGTTTTGAGGCTTTTTGTTATTGTTGTCAGGTTTTGGGTTTGTTTGTTTATTTGAGGATTTTTGTTTGTTTGCTTGCTTGCTATTTTGTTTTCTTTTTCATTTTTTAGGGGGATGGTTTTGGAGTTTTTAAAATTATTTTTTTTGTCCTTTATCAAGGGAAACTTATGTCTCATTTTGTTACAAAGACCTTAACCCTTTCATTTTCTAAAATAAAACTTGTTTCTCTTGATCTAGTGTTCACACAGAATGTGAGGGAATTCACAAAGTACAGCGCAGACTGGATGACAGTGAAAAATAGACAATTAAAACTATTTTGTGCTTTAGCAGATCCAGAGAAAGGTTCAGCTACCTTACAAATTAAGGTGTGTTTCCTCACAAATGGCAAGGATCTGCAAGTGCCAGATATTGAAAGACTTCATCTGGAAAGTGTAATCCAGTACATTTGTGGAAAGAAACAAGTGGTGGCAATGTAGGGTACTACTTTAACCATCATTCCTACACAGCTTGGGTTTTTGCCCTCCCTTTGATTCTTGAATGTAATGTTTTAGGGATAAATCACTTTTGTGTTTCCTTCATCCTTTCTTACATTTCCTATATATTTAACTAACTCGTTTTCTTGTGGGTCCTTCTGGTAGGCTGGCTGTCTCCTTGCCTAATTTTTTTTCTGAAAAGCTTTCCTTTAATACTCTCCTGTTCTGTGGTTTCTCATCTGACTCTCTTTTCTTTTTATTTTCAAGCTCCCATGTCCCCAGTCCTATAGCTGTGTTGGAATACAAGCCTCTCTGAGTTCCTCAAGGAGGGAAATGAGTGCAGGGGTTGAATTAAAGCCTTTAAAGAAATTGAGATATATTAAGCCACATAGATATGAAGTAGAAGTGTAGATTCAAGTTTTAAGTTAGTAGAAGTGTGAGTTATAGTTTTAAGTAAGTTTAAGTTTAAAGCTTTAGGTTTTAAGTAGAAATACATTCTAAGTGCCATAAGAAGCTGTGCTAGTTAGTAAGGCCCTAAGGCCTAATTTACACTTCAGCAACTTAGTCGTAGACATAATAAAAACATAGCAGAACCTTGCCACTCTGATAGATAGAGTTATTCACTTAAAACAGATAAAACTACATGCACAACCCATAGATAGATATGCCTATACATGTAAATTTAAGTAAGAAAACAGTACATGTGTGTAAATAGGTAATATTATCTACGTAGGTTTTTAGGTAAGAATTGATACTACTTTCGAGCTACTGTTGCACGTAAGAATCAAGTTCAGATTGGTTTAGAAAGAATGCTTTAGAGTAATGTTTTTAGTTGGTTAGATGTTTTGTGAATAAAAACCCTGTAGTGGGGTGTAAGGATCATCATCATCAACCACCACAGCATCAACACATCAGCAACCACAAGAGGACAAAGAAGACAACAGAAGAAGAAATGAAGAAAGAAGGCTGTGGTCCCTGCTGCTGTTATAGCAACCTTATAGCAATCCACAACTGTTCTTGTCTCTTTGAAGACCTGAGACCCAAGTGACATCTCAACAGCTTGGACTCTGCCGTTCCATAAATCTCAACCAGTCCAGTTTTCACTTGAAATCCCCAGAAAGAACCTTTATGAGTTGATACCTTTTATTGGTATCTTCCTTTCTGGTACACTTTGGCACCTGTGGTTGCAGCTGTAAAATATTGCCTGAGGTGGGAAAAGTAATTCCTGAATTCATGTCATATACCCAGAAGCCTTTGTTTTAGGGCAGCAAATACAGGCACAGGAACTATTTTTCACCTCAGGGTGGGTATTTTTAATTCAATTACCTCCCACTAGATGTACAGGAATATGTGGTGTAGCACATGCCTTTGTTTTATTTTTCATGGAAAGCAGGCTGATATCTCCTCTTTCATCCCTGCAGAGATTATTGTTTCAGAAAGGCCAAACTTTTTTTTTTTTTTTGTGAGTGTCTGCCTTTTTATCATCATTTCTTTTCTTCTTCTGTTGAAAGAGGATACACTTCTGCCAACAGCACAGTAGCCTAAAGAGAAGAGGGGATACTTCAGGCCAACTTGCTCCCTCTTTTATGTTGTACTCAAGGCAGATGGAATACATTTTTCTTTCTTCTTGGTGAACTGGCACTTGGAGCAGAAATGTCCAAAATATTGTTACTGAATACAGGCGGATGATTGCTAGTACTCAGATATTTTAATATATGAAAATTTGGGAAAATTTGGAGTACAACATAGAAATTTAGCATGTGTTTATAGCACAAGCTACTTGCAGCTTGAAAGCAGCCAGTTCCATTCTGGAATTTAGATCTCAATTTAGATCTCAATTTTTGTCTCTTATGTTAGGCTGTGATCTCAAAGTGATGGTAGCACAGACTAAATAATTTGAATAAACAGAGATGTCCCCTTTTTCAAATGAAGTCAGTTTTTGCTGATTAAGAAGTTTTAAGCAAGAAAAATATTCTGAGAAGAAAAGAGATTGCAAAAAAATGCCACGTAAGAGACATCAGTGATTATTAGAATTGGCCACGGGGTTGGTTGGCAGAGAAGCCCTAAATTACTAAAGAAGCTCTAATTCACCTACCACCATTCCAACCATTTGTAGTAGTTTTGGCTTGATATGTCCTTAGGAGCCTAATGGGACTATTTTGCGCCCTTAACAGAGGTCCACCTTCAAGGCAAACTTCCAAGGGAGAAGAACAAGAACAAAAGACAACAAATGTCAGAAAGTCAGTCTCTTCAAGAAGCTTTTTGTTTTGTTTTGTTTTGTTTTTTTTTCCTTTTTTAAATTTGTTGTTGTTTGGTTGGGTTTTTTTTTTTTTTTTTGTTCTGTTAAATGAGACTACAAGGGGGTTAAGAAAATCTGTGGAAAAAAATATAAGACCAGAAAGCAGAAATAATTAGTGTGATTCTGAGAAAGGCATTCACCTAAGCTATTTAGGAGTTTGAAGCAGAAGATGCATAAAATGGATTCAGACTAAAGGTCTGCATCCAGAGAGAGTGCCTTGAAAATACAAAATAAAGTCAGCACTAGCCCTAGTAAAAAGACCAACAAAATCAAAACCATCAGACATCCAAGAAGTTGAATATTTCAGAAACAGTCTGAGAGCTGAAGTACTGAAGTTTTGTTTCTTTGTATCAGAGAAGCCAAGTATAGTCAGGTTTAAAGTGTGGAGTGTCACAATGAACTGGGGAAAAAAAGAGACAATTTATGTTTTTTTTTCTGACTTTCTGGGATGCAATGTTGATTAATTTGCCAAAAAAAAAAAAATTGCTTTTTTGAGAAATAACAGAATTTCTTGGGTTAAATATATGCAATAATTTTGGGTTTTTAAAAAATTATTTGTAAATATAATTTGAATACAAGTCAGTCATTTTAAGTCTGCATTAAGTAAATTACAATTGCAGTTGCATACAGTGTGTACTCCATTTGAATTGGCATATCTAACTATAAGAAATATGCCACTCACTGATAAAATGCTGAGGTGGATTGATAGACTAACATCTTATCTAATTCTAATGCCACTGAGAGCCTGAACAGTGAATCAGTTCTAAAACTATGCGTACTCATTAAGTTCAGGGATTGTACAGTATGTGTAAATTTTTTTAGACCCAATGCAACTCAGTATAATTATATAATGTACAAACATTGCAATTACGAAGTATTGCAATTTCTTCAGAAGTTCATTTAGCTGTGCACAAGCTTACAATATACTTACATATTAGTTACACAAGCATTTTAGATGTAATTAGTGTAATAAAATTTGAAGTGTTACAGAACATTTATGACAGCTGTGAAGGAGAGAGTACAGACATAGGATGAAAATACTGCTAGCCTCCAAATACATAAATCTTATGCTCTCTGAAGTAATGTCAGCATTTTCAATATATTTTTGAGGGAAAAAGCAATAAACTAGGCATGAGTTCTCATTATTTGTCTTTTACTAATTAGCTGTGCTATAACCAATCCTTATTTACCTCCCTCTTAGAATTTACAGGTCTACTGTAAATTACATTTGGGCAACACAGCAAAATTAACCTAATTGTTTTCAGTGGAAAACCATGATATATTATGGCACTACCTATATTATCCATAGAATTTTAAGTCTGTTGGAATTCCAAATATAAATCATTCCTTTTCAGTGGTCACTTGTTCCAGATTTCTTTGGAGTTTGAATAAATTCCTTTATCTTTCACTTGGATCTTCAGTTTTAATTGTCACTTCACCCTTGTTAAAGTTACTCTTAAATATTTAAGTATTTTCGCCATATATTATAGTTTGCAACTGACAGCGAGACACAAAAATTCATTTCCTTCCCAGAAGAATGCAGGAGCTGAGGCAAAGTTCACAAAAGAATGTGACAGATTTCTATTTTATTATTTCAAACTGGTTGAAGTTCCTTAAGGCAATTAAGGAGAGAGGCACAAGAGAGAGAAACTCTGGGATTTGTCTGTCAAGAATTTGGGCTACTAATGTCCTGCTGGGGTTACTTCTTGTCCCTGTGGGTTCACACTGTTTGACCAAGATGAATCCCTTGAGACTTAGCATTTGGTCCCAATATCCTCAGAAATTCAGTCATGTCTCCTCTTGCTCTCTCTAGTTTGATAACGGAATTCCAAAATTGCATTAACAATTTGGGGATTTTCTGAGCCAGGATAAGATTCTTATGTTCAGTAAATGCTAAAGAGGTGATGACCTCTCCTTCTATTTATTTTTCTTCTTTTTTTAAATCCATATCTATCGTCTCTATAAACATAGGACAAGTTTCTCAGTTTAAGTGCTATATGGAAAGTTTTGTTTAGTTTTGAATGAAACACATTGCTGTATAATTTCACTCGGTACCTAGCTTTCATGTGCTGAAATTTAATGGTAGTTGTTTGCCTCTCATATGTAATCACAGATTGCATAGGAAATAAAGAAGAAATATTTTTTGTGAGGGTGCTATGTGCTATGTTTATTTACACACATTACTACACACAGAAATATGAAATAAATTTATATGAAGAGTTTATTATGACATTTTATATACAGTGGTTACACCTGCATCTGTTCTTTTACTACAGTTGCACTCTTTGTCTTCAGAAGGCTCTTATGAGTATCTATTAGTCATAACTGCATTGAGAAAACTAAATTTGATTCTCTGAGCTTATTTCATTATCTTCTTTGTCTCCTCCAATACAGTTAATCCAAAATAAACTGGACTCAGGCATTCCAGGCCCATTTACATCAGTATGGGCATACGCTCAGGTGTGCGTATGCTAATAGAGATTTTCAGGTGCTTTGGCTTATTGCTTGTGTTGAAATAAAAATACACACCCTGGAAAACTGGGCATCTTTTCTGTCTTCAGTTTGCAGCTTACACAGAGCAAGCTGCTTTAGGGACATTCTCCTCCATACAAATGGACTGTAAAAATGCCTGAACAGTCTGAACAAGGTCCAGGATGCTGAATAACTTTTGGTATCTTTTTGGAAGAGAAACGTCCATGAACTGAAAATAAATTGATACAACATTTCTCCTATGTCCTACATTGTTTTTCAAGTCAAAATTTCTAATTCTGCTGTTCTGTAGGATGCAGTAAAAGTCTCTCAGTGCTGCATTCTATTTCGCTGGAATAAGCCTTTACTGTTATCATTCTGTAATTTTACTTGCTTTTATGCACTATTTTGATTTTTTTTTAATTCAACATAGGAGATTTTGCATGGAGGTTTCTTAAAAAATGGTTCTACAGACTTGGTTAATTCTAGTGGTTTACTATGACATCACATGGTTGTGTTTTCTATTTTCCTGTTTTCTACTTGAGACTCAGAATACCACTGCATAATACTTATGGGAAAAAAATTATTTGATTAATTTCATTTGATCCTCATCTTTTAATATTTCTTAAACTTTGAGAAGATAAAGATTAAAAGTGAAAAGTTGATCATGGAACTAGATAATTAATGAGAAACTGTAAGCTACTATTCCTCTACTTAGACATGGACATCCCTTGAAAACATGATTTTTGCATCCATCTTTCGTTTCAGATTCATACTTGGGTCAAAATCAGGTTTAATCTGAATTATAACATCTCCATGGGGAAAAAAAAAAGAAATCCAAACTCTCTTCTTTGGTCTATGTAGTTAAAGTATGATACTTAACAGTATTAAAGTGCTCTGTGTCCTCAAAGTACTTCAAAACACATATCTCTGTGACATAAAAAAATGTTAGTTCTGTTTTACAGAGAGGCTTGAAAAGCTGGCAAGCACATGGAGCAAGCCATTCCTAGGGCTGGCAACAAGTCCTGGCAGTCAGAGCTGTCACTCCCAGGTTTAGATAGCTGCTTCTCTTCAGTGTTTAAATAACATGATAGGCCTTTACCATTCCTGAATAATTCTGTTTGTCACTAGATAATTTGTCTCATGGGACCAAAAGAGAACAGTAAAGAATAAGGAAGCAAAGGTAATTTCCTAGTCCACAATGATAAACTGGTATCAGAACCACTGCCGAGGGGAGTTAGTGCTGCTGGGAAGGACTCCAGTCATGTGCAATTATACATATTAATTTCCATTAATTACAAGCTCATAGGAACTGGAGATGAAGAAAACCTTCTATACTAATGCCTTTTAAATGTACCTGAAAGCGGGGGTGCATTTAATAGAGCTTTTAAACACACTTCAGAGAAATTTGGTAAAGATGACAGTTGAAGTCCATCTATTTATTTTTTTTCAGTAAATTCAGTGGAACCTTCCTCACTGGCTACTGGAGTAACACATATTGACTGAATTTGAATATCTTGTCCTACAACTGACTGGCACATCTTGGTTGTTTAAACAAGAGCCGATACTATGCCAGTTGGGATTTTAGGGTGCTTTCTGGGTTTTGGGATTTAAGATTGTTGCAGTCTGGACAATCTTTAGAGATTGGCAACCTGATGTTTGTTTTTTTTTTTTATTTGTGCTATTGAGAAACTAACAAAATTCACATACATTTATTTAAAATATAACAAATTTATTCAACATAAACAAAACTTTTGTCTATGTGGTTGTTTGATCTTATACAAATTTCTTCTTCTGTTCTTCTGATAAAATATTAAACCCGATTGCATTTGAGTATGAGTTACTACAGTATAGTAATTGGGCTGTTTATAAACATTTACAGTTCCTAAGAGTAACATTATCCTCTATAATAATTTGTTGATTGAGCTGGCAGAAGACAATGGGTTTTGATTAGATGGTGCTGTCTCATTAATATGTATGGTTCTCTTTCTCCATTTTTTCCCATTTATTCCTGTATTTTCAGGGTGGGGGGAAATTTAATTTTTCCTTATTATTGGTTCTGCATGATTTTACATAATTGCAGTAATTCTTAGAATTCTTCTGTTGTTCTGAGCTCCTGCTTAGCAATTACCTATGTACTCTTGTCAGTGTGATCAGAAGTCATCTGAAATCAACAACTAACAACTTAATTAAACATATTTTAGATATGACACTGGACGAATCTAGGTGACTTGTAAACAATAAAGAACACTAAACCAAATTCCAGGCCTCAGCTCCTCAACAGGGCAAGTTTAAGTTTCATTTTAGGCTTTGCTGCCACAAGCAGCTGGAGAGACAAGAGGCATCTCATAAGAAATTGGCGACATGGTAAAGCAGAGCAGGAAAATATGGACTTGCTCTTGCCCCTTAGGTGAAGAGAGAACACAGAGGATAGCTAACTTTAGTAGAGGTAGCTGTTCTGACTCCATCTGTGATGCTTTCTTCAGACACATAACATCACCCTCAGCAACAGACCTTTAAAATTTTTTCAGCTAGCATTTTAGGCATGAAATAAAAACAACAACAAGCCCAGCAATAACACTAGTAAAATAGTTTAAAAGTCATTTCAGCCTCCAGGCAGCTACAACTATTTTTTAATTTATTTATTTATTTCAGGACAGGCATGACAGGAGTCTAGGGCAAAGAATATACTCTGCCCATGGCTTCTTGAAGTGTTGAGGGAACAATACTTCAATACTTGTGTTAGAGCCAAAACAATTTGATTTCATATGGAGCACCAGACAATTTTGCTCTGTGGAGATTGATCTGATGACGTGAGGAGAAATTTGGGGATGAAGACTATCTGATAAGTATTTTGTTGATTTTTCCACTTGCTGTGTGCCCTAGCTTTGTACTAGTTAGTATCTTGGGAGCACTTGTTTCTTGCTTTTCAGTTCTGAAGGGAACAAGACAGCTGAACGCTGGTCTTGGCTGGATGGAGCAGCAAAGAAATGAGAAGCAATTTGAAGGTGTGTGCAAGTCTCATCACTGTAATTATAAGCAGATTAGTGATGTGAAACCTATTTTTTATTGCAAAATGATAACTTCCTGACACTTCTACATTTCTATCTTTCTAAGGGACCTTTCTGCAAAGCAGGGATGAATTTTCTCGAAACCTCTCAATAATGTCTATTATAGTGACCAGGATGATCAAGAAGGTCGTTTGGGTAGCACAATGACCAAGAAGAATTTATTTTTTTTTGCAGCATCTAAGATATGCAAGTCAGTTAAGTTTAATCTAAAAAAGCTGTTAAAAAAACTCTCCAAAGCAGAATTAGCTTGAAGTAAAAAAATTCTCTTGAGCCAGAGTTCTATGGTACTCTGAAAATGATGGGCTATGCTGAAGTACCAAAAAGATACATTTAGAGGTGATTTTTTATGGTCCAGTGTAACCCTATCTGGAAAAAAAAAGAAAAAAAAGAAAAAAATCCTGAGTAAAAACATTGGTTGCTCCTCCTGGTTTGAGTTCAATTAGTTTATTAATTTCGTAGAAACCAAATACTTGCTTTACCTTTTGAGCTGCAGCCCTGACTTGAAGACTGACAATTCATCTTGGCCCAGTAATTCTTCTCATAAACTATTAAAATCCTGTGAATTACTATAAACTGCAGACAAATTTTAATTTCCCTTCTGGCATAAATAAGCATCTAACCTGCTCTGACTGTACTACTATTTGTCTTAAACAAAGATTTGCATGGACCTTCTCTTTTTGTCTTACACTGGCTGCACCCACATGAAAAATAGCACTCAATACATGCAGGACGTGGGAGGTAATTGTCTGGGGATTTTAATGGAGCAGAAAAATTCCAAGGTTTTGGACGATGCTATGGGATGTTTCTTCTTGATAAGACATGAGAGGAAAGGAAGAGATTTCAAACTGATTGATTTTGGGGAGTACCGTGGGCTGTGTTTTGTATTATGCCTGAGCATGCCATTCATCCATAAATCTGTCCAAACCTTATTGAACTCCAGGGCAATGCATAACTTCCTGCATTCCCAAGCCATCCAGCACAAACTCGTATGAGAAACAAAGAGATTGGTTCTGCAGCAGAAAAATGGTAAATGTATAACTTTCCCTTGTGAATAAGGAAAGTATTTACTTTAACTTCTAAATAGCTGCTTGTGGATTTGAACTAAAACAGTAATATAACTGATGGAGCAGAAAAGAATTTGGTTATTTTAATCAATTACTGTACCATGTTTATATTAAAAAATCACTGATCATCAGACATGGAAAATGGGTAGAAGCAGAGCAGCAATTCCTTTTTCAGCAGAGATTGTTGCTTTGCCCATGTTCCCCACGTTCCGTGGAAGAACAGGCTTTCCTATGCTGGAACATGTCTTATTGGCAAAGAGGTTTACATTTAGCTCTGCTCTTGTAGATTACATCTGCATTCTTTGTTTATTTTGATTCTGTTTGCTTGAAAATTGCATTTTTTAAAATCTTAGATTACATAAGAGCACAGAGAATGAATGTTTAGCTAGAGAACTGTAATATACATGCATGTGTGCTAGAAAATATTATATGGAATTGAAAAATGTAATTACATGCATCACTTAAGCTTTGCAAGAAGTGTACTTGGATACAGTGGATACAGTTTTAAACTCTTCAGTTGTTATAGTCTTCATAATTCTGGGGCTTAACACATACAGAAATTGCATCTTTACCTCCAATTTGGTTTAACACGTACAGAAATTGCATCTTTACCTCCAATTTCAGGAACTTAGCAGAATACTTTGCTAGATGAGAGTGAAGTTTGTAAAGTTGAAGGCTGGAAACAGCTGTTATATTTGCCCATTTTCAGAAGAAAAACAAATTAAACTCTATAAAGCTAAAGTAGCATTCAGTTTCTTGTTATATGTATATAGTAACAAAGGTATTTTGTCAAACAGTTGTAAAGCTTCTTATGTTGCTATCTAAACACTGTTTATTATTCTTACAGCATTGCATCCTTCTATCAATCAAAAATAAATGCCTTTTTTACACCTCCTGTTCAGTCTGCTTTTGCTTAGTAATTCTTCCAAGAAGTATTTGCAAACCACCCTTTATCCAGACGTGACACCAGAAAAATAGATTTCAAAGGGAAAAAGGCATTGAAAAAGTATTGTGTCAATGGATTAATTAATTAATTATAAATTCAATATTCTAATGACTATAAAGTTCTTTTGTAGATGAACATTTATATAGAGCCATTTTATTAATCTCTGAACTTTCTACTCAATTCTACCCCATCTTGTGTTTCCTTTGTGTTTTACAGTGCGCTGCATTTAAAAAAAATCTCATCATCATTATCAGGATATTCTCCCAGTAGTTGAAACAGCTGAAGTAAAAGGCAGGTAATTCACTATCATTATATGAGTTAGAAGTAAGGAATTTGAAGAAAAGACACATGCAGAACCCTAATGAAGCTTTTGCTAGTCCTATGGACTTCACCATGCTTTAAACTGGCTCAGTATGTCCTTACTAGAGGAGTACTTATGCTGCTGCTATTTGGTGTACATGGGTAATTTTACTCTATTCTGTGGCTTTATTTTCCTTAGCTGATCTGAGAGGATTTGATCAAAATTACTTTATTTCAACACCCCAATGCAGTTCATAGAAGTTATTCCAGGTCCAATGACACTCAGCCTTCATCTGGGATGAAAAAACATAACTTGTCCGTTTGTTTCACCTTGCTTTGTTATGTCTTCAGACCTGTAGTAAAAGCATTAAGGACAGACATAATTTTCTTTCAGAATGTCTACAACAACCTTGAACTTTTTGAAAAAGCTAATTTCCATTTTAGTGCTTCCTATAATTTTCATCTATTTCCGAACTTTAAAACCCAGCAATAAACAGAAGGGTTCAAGCCACAACTATTTGCTATTTCCTTCCCATTTATGTAGGCTAATCTACTTTTCTAATTTTTTTTCTCTCATCTGATATCTCTTCTGCAACTAATATTGCATCACAAAACTGACTGGGAGTAGCACTGATTGCAGTAAGTGAATCATTACTGTCCATCCATCCATTACTGTTACATCCCCAGGGCACTGACCATATCATTTTCCCTGCCCACTGTTTGCCATCCAGTTTAATGGCAATACATTAAAAGGCAATGGATGAATATAGCACTAACTAATGATAACAGGTACAGGAATGACATGCTTTATGGGTAAAGGATAAATAAAAGAGAGAAAAGGGATATCATACTTTAAATGGATCTTGAGTTTCTCAGACTTGGCTTAAAGGACACTTGCAGCTTTCAGATAACTGCATTGGCACTTTTTAGGAAAAAGACATAAATTAGATCACTGAGTAAGATGCATTAGAATGCACACCATGATAACTGTATGGCATTAATTTGAAAAGCATTGATAGCATATGCATATACTAGCTGGTAAAGGACATAAAAATAATTAGGAACTTCCATCTCATAATGAAAATTATCTGAACACCAAACAAAGCCATGCTTATAACCATAAAATCTCACAAAATTATTTTTGATCAAAAAATAACAATTATCAATAGTCAGTATTAAACATAAATTATTTTATTTTAGGGCCTATATATTTCCCGGATATATTAATATGTTTATGTATATTAAACATATGTCTCTTGGTTTGGAGTTTGGCTTCCTGCATCTTAGAAAAAAAAATAAGACTGCAAATCTCCACAACTGAGCAGTATTTTCATTACTGGAGGTATCTTGGTACTGACAACGAATGCTGCTTTTCACTGTTCAGCCCCTTTTCCAGCCCTGTAATGGATATGTTGTGCAGCAGGGACTTCAACATATAATCCCACAGGACTTGGCTGAGGGTAATGGTGAAATAGTCGTACTTTCTGTTTTCTTTCTTCCAATCAGTTGTTTAACATGTGAAGATCTTCCATTTTGTCAGTCTTCATTTCTTTACCTAGAGCGAGTTAAATGATGACACCAAATTGATCAGAACAATCAATACCTTAAAGAGCAAGCACTTCAGAGAAACCTTGAGAGACTGGAGAGAGGATGGATAAAAAACCCCATGAAGTTCATATGGGAGGAATGCAATGTCCTGCACATGGGGTGGAATAACCCCCTGCCCCAGTACAGCTGGGAGCCAGCTCTCACCTCAGAGAAATGGGGGAGCTGGGGGGTTTGCAGTGCAGGGCAGGGGTCCTGGAGGGCAATAACTTGGACATGGGTCAGCAGGGTGCCCTGGGGATGCTGGCAGGCTGGGCTGCAGGAGGAAGAACACAGTGGCAGGTTGAGGAAAGTGGTCACTGCCCAGTGGGACTTGTGAGAGCAGCACAGGTGGGTCAGTGCATTCAGTGCAGGCTGCCCAGTGCAAGGCAGATGTTGACAAAGTAGAATGAGTCCAGAGGAGAGTTGCCGTCATAGCTGGGGGCTGAAGAACAGAACTGAGAGACGTGAGCAAGAGAGAACGTAAAGAAAACTGAGAGCCTGAGAGCTGGGTTTATTCAGTCTTAAGAAGAAATATCTGTGGGGGATCCCGTTGCCGTGCACAGCTGCCTAAAGGGTTGGCCACAGGGACTTTTGACAGATGTACACAACAAAAAGCCAAGAAGTACTGAACACAGGTTGCAGCAAAGCAAATCTACCCTGGATTTAAACAAAAAAGTCCTAAGAGAGGGTGGTTAATCACTGGAAGAGATTGCCCAGAAAGGTTGTGGATACTTCTCCTGGGAGAATTAAATCTCTGCTGGTCAGTGAGCAAGCAACCTGCTAGATGACTCAATGACCCCAACGATTTCTTGCAACCTGAACTAAAACTTGCTTAGATTAAGTTAGAACGCACTCTTTTTAAAAGTAGATTTATTATCACATGTGTTTTAAAATAACTATTGCTGTAAATTCTATGCAAATGTTCTGAAGTAATGGGCTGTATCCAGACTTAAAATTTAGTCAGAACAGTAATTTAACTTTCACACAACAATCCAGAATAGTTTTCCAAATTAATCAGCTAAGGATGCACCAAAAGACAGCTTAGAGACCTCCACTTTCTATAATTGCTTCATTTTATAATTGTGTCAATTAATGCTATCTAAAATCTAAGTATCTGGTAACATTATTTTTATTGTGTAACTGTTACAAAGTTTTTGCTTATTAGTTTGTCTTTGTAAAATCTTGATGATGACCTTTTGAATTTCCAGGGCATGAAGCTGCAGTTATGCAAACTGGACTTGCCATTAACACCTGTGCTGAATTATTTCCCACTGATTGAACAGGTGTTGGGCACTGTCTAACTCATCATTGATTCGGAATGGATGATTTTGCTTCAGGATACTTCTGGCAAGCTGAACCTCTCTAGTTGTTTCTTTATGCACATAAAAAAAGGAAATGGACTTGAAACTACAACCATCACTGAATAATGAGTGCTGGGGGAAAATGCCCTGACTTTCAATATTGACAATCAGTAGATAAAGAATTCCCTAATGAGAAGAGAGCTATCTCATTTTGCTATCACTCTCTTGAATGGTGTGAAAAGAGAGAATATTATCTTAAATGCACATATCAAGTCATGAACTAATTCTGGATGAATTTTTCAGATACAACTGCAAAAGTTTGTAGCTTGCACCAATTACTGTTTTGCAGAAAACAGGTTCATTTGTAGCTTAGAGTTCAAAGTCTTGATAATACTAAGTAACTTAAAAAAAAGCTACCCCAATACTTGAGAAACAATAGGTTTCAAGTCACTGGATGTGCTTAGTTATGAGCATTAGTTTTTCTCCAAGAGAAACTGTCAGCTCTGTCCCTCGAAGTACAGATCAGCAAAATAATATCCTTATTCCAGGTATTGCATTGCCTATACAGAGATATGCTATTCATGATAAATATTACTAAAGGCACTGTTTTCTTGTCTTTAACAAAAATTAGTTTAGTCAACACTTTCTAAAAGGGCTGGTCTTTCCTATTGAAAAAAATTTCTATTGGGATGAATTTTGAGAAGAAATAGATTCTCTTCTGCCCACCAGTCTGTCTGCTCTTGAGCAAATTTGAGCTATTTTTTCTGAATATCTAATATAGTTTGGCTGAAAATATTTCTGTTATAAATTGATGCAGAGGTGGGTCATGGCAACTTGAGTCTTGAGCCATCAATTTGCTATTCTATTCTCTGAAACCATAATTTTCTGAGATTATTTTCCAGAAAATGTCTCTTGCAGGTGGTCTCATACTCTGGCTAGACCTACACCATGGATGTTTTAGGTTAACAGGGGAGATCGAAAGACCTATAAAGATGTGAACAATGTTAATTGCATTTTCCTTAACATATGGTTGTCCCATTACAGATAAGTTATATTTTATTTTGATAGTTTTATTGTAACCTTAAAATGAAGGTGGGGGTGAGGGTGTGGAACCCATAAGGGCTATATTTTATCCCAATCTGCCGAGGAAACATACCCCTTTTTACTTGGTTTTTATTCTAATGTGTATTTTGTATATATAGTCACTCCTGTATTTGCATTATTGATATTACTTGTCCCTTTGGAATTGCTTTATGTAAGCTGATTTGTGTCAGTCTTTAATGGTGTACAGACCTTAAAGGGAGGCCAGAAGTAATTGCAAATGAAATTAGAGCTGGGAAAAATATCTTGTGTACATACATGAAAGCAGAATCCAGAAAAATAAATCATAAATAAAGTATATATGTTCTGTAGAATTAAGTTATATAAATCACATGATGAACAGTCTGTCACCTACATAAGTTACCTTTGAAACATATAATTTATTCCAGTTGTGGGTTTTATGACACCATATACCCTGAGATACTCAGAACCGCATTCTTTATGGGAAGAGAGTTCTCATTTGCTGCGTAAGCAGATGTTGCTATCTGAGAGTCACCCAAGCAAATCTTTGTTGTTGAAAAGGGAGATTTATGATTTGAGTCTCACGGTATAACCAGGTGATAAGTCCTCTTCAAAAGTTAAATATGAGAACTTTTCGCAGACACAAGCCAGATGCTCCACGGAAGCTCATAAGTTAGGACAGAAATAACTGACCACAATATTATCACTGCAGTAAATTCACCACCCAGACTTTAATTGCTCATGAGACTATAACCCTCATGCTCTGTCCTGCAGCATTTTAATTTTTAAACTTACAGAAGGAGAGGCAAAAATGGAACAGGCTGAAATTGTTATGTCTCCATGCAAATGAACTATGTAACCATAGAAAAGGCACACCTCCATATGAGGGCACATGAGGCTGTCTCATGAGTACTCTTGTCTGCAGAGTTTGCTCTGGAATTTTAATGTCCATGCTAAAGCTGTCTTCCAAAGATTCAAATTGAGATTGTTTTGTGGCTAAATTCCAAAGTCTTCTGACTGAAGCTGTAGTAGCTGTAGTACAGAAATGAAAACATTCCTTCTTGCTTTTGCTAATGATCAAACGGAGTTAAATTGTGATTGTTAGCTAATGTGTCACTCCATGAAAACCACTGGGAGAAATTCTGCACAGATTTGTTGAGTGGATGGCAATTTGCCCTTTAATGCTCACAGTGCCCTTTAATGCTCACGTTTTGTTATCTTGTGTCTAGAGCAATATTGAGGCTGTTTCCTTTTCAAAGCAGCTCCATATGAGTCAAAGAGAAATTTACAAAAGACATGTAGAGTCTATTCAGAAGTGCAGCCTTTGTGTAGCAGCTAATTCCTACACAAACAAATATGAAGGATCAGCAGGTGCTTTATGCTACATTGTTGTTTTTTGTGCTATGAAGCTCATGGAAGGAAGATGGGGCTTAACTTTCTATACCCTCCTGCATTCCACATCTAAATTCGTATATTTGTGATACTAAATGAAAAATCTAGAGGGAGCTGCTTATAAAGGTTTAAAGGTTGTATATAAATATGCTTAGAAAAAAAAAAAAGAGACAATTATAATGTTTTGTCTCCACAGGACATATTTACAATAACAGGAAACATGGTAAGAACTTTTTTTTGTCATGTTAAGGCTGATGGAAATTTGGTGCCAGTCTGTACGTCCTTCACCTGCTATCCCTGAGTAGATGTTGATTTTTCAATTTACAGGTCTGTTAAGAATTCATGACAAAGTTAAATTATACATGAGAATGAGAATTTTCTCCTACAGAGAGGAGAGTCTCAGTTTGTTGTGATATGAGTTTTGTATTTTTTTAATTGCTAATAAGCTGTCAGAAAAAACTCATTTTTTTTTTTCCCTGCCCATTTCTCTTTACCATATATTTCATTTTCTCCACACCAGTTTGTTCTTTAAATATGAAAAGAAACGTGGATTTAACATGGAAGGAAAAGTATTGATGCCCTTCTGGAACTGCTCATTACTTCAGAGACAGGGGAAACTGGAGAGTTAAAAAATTGCCTTCTACCAGTGTTTATCATCCAAGGTTAATTGCGTAATTCAATTTTACTATATAGTTCATTAGAACTTTAAAACCAAATTATTATCTTCACTCCTGCCTCTAAATTTCAGATTATTCCTGCCCAAAATTCATAACATTTATTTTTTAGGTCAAAAACCTCACTAATACTGCATTGGCTCTTACTAAAATTCTATTTATAAAATGGTTTTCACATGGAGAAAGATGTAGATCTTTGACAATAGAAAATATTACAACTTGGGTAAAACCCTTGACAGAAATCAGTACTTTATACTGCAATTAATTGATTCTATCACACAGTACAGAGTAAATTTTTGGAGCATGAACAAACTGAGAAGTAGACAGATTTGTTTAAATCTCAGTAGGTAAGCGAGTTAAAATATTTTCTATTGCTGGAGGGGAAGCACTGACACCAGAATTGAGCAAAGTGACATTTCACGAAAACAATAATTGGCAGGTTGAATTAAATGATTATAGTTTGGGATAGTTTTTGTTTCTTCCTTGTTTGTTTGTTTTTGTTTTTTTTTTTTCTTGTTGAGTCTTATCATAGGCTGAGTAAACTGGGATTCTCCAGAGCAGACGAATTCCTCAGTAAACTCTTCATGGCAGATTCCCCAACATAAATTCTAACCTTGTTCTGGAAGAAGTTATGATATATGAAATTCTACTACTTTGTGAAGAAGTACTGGATCTGATGCGTCTCTGTCAATTCTGGTTAACTTATTGTAATCCAGAAGTCCTCTGGGCATTCCATGTCCAGAACTGTAAGATAACTGACTTTCTCTTGGTGTCCTATAAGAATAACATGTGAAAAAAAAAGTTATAGTAAGTATTGAGGGATAACATTCTTGAAAGGTCTATTACTGTCAAGGGAACATAGACAATATTAGGAGCTCTAATTATGTTATTTTTAGCAAACTTATTCTACTATACACACACTTTCAATACCAAGGAGAACTGTATAATTATGCAGCAGGTACATAAAATAAACTAGACACCTGATTGTGAATGAATGTCAAATTACTGTGCCGAAAAGCACAAAAAATTGAGTGACTTGCATCTGGAAAAGCTTAAAAGGGATGGAAAATAGAATTATGTGAAGACAATAAAAGGTGTTTAATGCCTCCCTTTGGATTGTCACTGTTTGAGTAGCAGTTACATGGCAGATAACATGTGCAGTGTAGCACGAACACTGAAGAAAGCAATTACTTACTGGTTTAGTGGCTTTCTAGATGAAGTGCATGATTTATATTTGCTGGTAGAATATATATATATGTGTATATGATGTATAGCAGCGTGGGGTAAAGAAGAACACCTTGTGATGTACAATTGCTCCTTCCTTTTGGAGTAAGAGACTGATCATGGTGGATAATTAAATTCTGCCAATGAAGTACCAGACTTCAGACTATATAAACTCAGACTAACACAATTGCTTAACCTGTGCAGAGAAATCATAGGCTGGTTTGGGTTGGAAGGGACCTTTAAAGGCCATCCAGTCCAAGCCCCTTGCTATGAGTAGGCCCATCTTCAACTTGATCAGGTTTCTGAGAGCACCATCCACTCTGGCCATGAATGTTTCTAGGGATGAGTCATCCACCACCTTTAACCCTCATCTTATTGGCAACAGGTACTGCTAGGAAGTCTTTTTCCATCTTTCTCACCAACTTCGGAGAGAATTTCACACGACAAATCAGGACAACACTGGCACATATTTCACAGGAAAGAATGGATAATGCCAAGTATAGGGAGAAAGGCATTCCTATGGGGAAAAACCAGTTAAATAATATGTAAGAGTCATAGGAATGATATGGTGAAGCAAGCATATTTTATGAAGTGGAGAATAACTGATGATGAACTTTTGTATGGTGCCTCCAGCATCTGTTTGACACTGAATTTTACCTCCAGTCAAGTGTGCCAGTATAGTTAAAAAAAAAAAAAAAATCAGCATCAGCAGGAGATACTTCTCTCAGCAATCTTAAAACCAGAAAGGATAAGATTTCTGTTGGTTGTAGTAGTACCTGTGTTCTCAAAATGATCTCTATATTTCTATTATTATATTTTATTTTGAGTATTTTGAAGCCACAGGAGAAAAGGTCCCAAGAGCTTTGTGAACCAATGTTTTCAGGTAAATTGTTGTAGAGATAGAGGACAAATATTTATTAATAGATTGTAACTAAATTTTTTGGCCCTGGTAAGAGACAAAAACTATGGGCTGTTGTATGCTAAAAGAGGTGGCTTATGGAAGGTCACCAATTACATAGATCAACTTTATCCTAGCTAAAAGGATTTTAGCTATTCTAGTCCATACCTGTGTAGGTCTATGTAAAAATGTGTGACTTATCTGATATAGTTTTCATTTTTTCAGTCTCATGTGTGTGTCTTGAAATGATGTGTGTGTTTATTTTTTATTGTTTTAATTACAGAAATTAAAAATTTTGGAACACCAAGGGTTAAGTTGTGAAAGCTTTCTAATGCAGGAAAAAAAACAAGTGCCAGCTTTTGTGAAGGAATTCAGATCTGTCCTTCTCTTGTCATTTGCAAAATGTTTTCATGCTTAAGAATTTGAATGGAAGCAGTGACAAATTCTTAATTTGAGCACACAGATGCTGTTTGTGGATGTTATTTTCTTTCTGTCCACAAAAGTCATCAAACGCAAAAGCAATTTACATGCAGGCGTTTTCATATATTCCTGCATAAAGCTGCGCATAAGCAAAATGAGCGCTGATAAATTAATGCTCTGGGACACTGCTAATGTAAAATTTTTAATGTAAAAGTTTTGGTGGTTTTTATCAGGAAAAAAAAAAAAAGAGAAAAAAAGAAAACAGAAAAACAAAGCTTCAAGCTGAGTCATACTGTCTCAAGAAAGAAATACCTAGCAAAAATATCCTGGAAGGGAAGATCTATCCTTAATTCCAGTTTAAAAGCCGAGGGCTGCAGCTCAGCTTACCGCCGGGAAGTCAGCCCCAGCAGAGACGGTGTTTGGCCGAAATCGGCGGCTCGGCATGCTCAGCAATAGAGAGAGAGGAGCCCGGGGAGGTTCGGTCCGGGCCACGGGCGGGCGGGACACCGCGGCTGATTGAGCCCCGCACGGGCTGCCCTGCGCGGCGCTGAGCCCGGCCCGAAACGCGTGGCATCAATGCAGCTGCCATGTACGCTCTGCAGGTGACATAAAGGCTCAGGAGATGCTCGGGCAGTGCCAGGGTCCCTCCCGCGGCAGACACGCCGGGTCCATCGGCAGTCAGGCTGCGTGCCCGAGCCCGCACTACGGGCGCCGCTCCTGCCGGGATGCGCCCGCCCGGACTCAGCCCTATGGAGCAGGCAGGATTTATCGGTGAATGGGGGAGGAATTCCACCTGGGATTTATGAACTGGAAAAGCTGGAGGCAGAGCTCGGTTACACAGTGTTACATGAGGTGGTGCAGGGGGCTAATATCTGTCACAATCAAGGGCTAATGCAAATTCAGTGGGCACTGTGATATCTGCACTAATAATCAATGTTAAATTAAGATGTATTGTCTAGGTAGCATGCATAAGGAAAAGGGGAGTCCTGAAATGTCACAGTCATTTTAATTAGAGGAGTGTTGGAGCTGGGGAGGAAGGCTTGTCTCTATAAGGAAACTATGGTAAAATCCTGGTCAGGTTTTTCTGAAAAACACGCTGTTAATTACACTGACATATGCTGAAATGAGACTGTATAGTTACTCTCTTTGATGAAACAAGCTCTGTGTTTCTTATGAGACAAGGTTTGAAATAAAGTACATAAATAGAGTGGTAAAAACTCCTTTAATACTCCCTGTCTTCCCTTACCCATATATTTCCCTTGTAGTTATTTTCAATCTAAAAATTAATTAAAAGTGCAGCAGGCACAGTATATCTATGTAAGTTGTCTCTCTCCCACACATTGCACTTGTTTAGAACATAAAGGTTTTAGAAGTGAGTAAGAGCATTTAATAAGAAAGTGCTTGAATGCATGTGTGTGAGGATTACTGCACCTCTGAAAGGGCATTGGTGCCCTGTACAATATTACACACCATCATTGCTGAAACTCAGGGCTGCAGGGTGCAATTTTTAATGTCATTTTTAGGTATTGCAAACTGTATTATATACATAAACATATATACTTTATCACTTGGCCAGCATTTTCTTCTATTTCCAATATCATAGCAAGGTATGGATTATGGAGTATCACAGATCGTCCTTGTTATGCATAACATGTTATCCGTGCTAAATTAGAAAACAGGAAGCAACAGAGGGCAGCTGGTACTTGCCCTTTACTATAATCTCCCAATAATCTGTTTTATCTAGCCTGTTCTTCAATTCTAGTTGTAATGATGATTCAACTTTTTCTCCCTTGACAAATTATACCATTGTCTAACCTTCTGGACGTTTCTGCCTAATGTGTAGTTTTAATATTTAAGTTTTGAATTTCAGAACATTATTTCAGCTATAATGGTAAATGTGAAAGTCATCTCCTATCAATTAACAACCATCTGGGAGAGATGGAATTCAGAAATGAAGCAAAGTGCTGTACAATAGTGAATGATGAAGCAAAAAAAAACCCGTCAACCAAATGAAATGGGGTTTTTGAAAGTAATTTCTGAGACAGAAAGGAAGGGACCTCTTCAACTTAAAAAAAAATGTTTCTTTTATACCTTGATAGTACATAGAATTCATAATTGTCAGTCTTACATGTGTCAAAAGCACTAGTAACTTTCAGGTCTTGCATTATGTTAAAAAGCAGCAAAAAAATAAATAATTATGTGGAATTGTAGAAGTGGTTGCCTTCAGGATGTTTCTGAGATTCTCAGGGGTTATTGTCTAGATTTTTACAGAACACAAATGGTTTTAAATATTATCACTTAAAAAAAAAGAAAACATAATTATGTGTTGCCAAAAGTTCAAAGGACTCAAGCCTAATGTTAGAAAAATATCAATAATTAAAGAATGACACAGATAAGTCCCAAATAGAACTGAAGATCTAGACAGGCTTCAACATATTGTCCCTGGACTTTGTAAAACTCTCTTACAATGCAAGTAAAGTTTTCTGAATGTCTTGAGAAGATGATAGATCTGGTTTATCAGATTTTCTCTCTTATGTACTTCTTGTAAAGCCTAAAACTGATAAATAATGAACACTGGGAATGTTTACAGTAGTGGCAATTTTCTCTGCCTATCACATGAGATGAGGAGGGAATGCTGGCACAGGGCTATCGCCATCAAACTCCTGGGTGAATTAGTCTGCTTTTTTTACAGGGACCAAGCAGAGTTTCAGATTTCATGGGCTCGGGAGACTGCTGCAGTTCTCAGTGCTGTCTCCTTATGTGCTGGCTGGGTAAACCTCTTCCCAGATCCCTTTTCTTCCTTGAGGATTAGTGAAACACAAGAAACCTCACATAAAAAGCAATATAACTGGTGCCTGGCCTTTAACTGGATGTAAAGCCAAGTGGTTTCCCCATACAACACGTTCTGCCAGGAAATGTCTAGCCCTAAAAAGACCTAAATATTTGGCCCTCCAAATAAGAATCTGCAGATCAATGTCTGTGTTTGTACTCTTCACTTAACTCTAAACCCTACAAAAGAAAACACTAGAAGTGAAGACACACCAAAACAACACAGTGTTACTCTGTCGCTGAACAGAAAGAAGAATAATAAAAAAAAGGAAGAAACTTCCAGCTAGTAGGAACTTCGCTTTTCACTACAAAATTATTGTAATACATTTCAGCTATAAGGAAATCCTCTTCCAATTTCATGCTACAGTAGTGTCCACAACAAAAATAAATGTATGTTACCAACACAGATTAAATAGCTGCTGATTGAATATTACTCCTGGGAGAGAGTTCAGCAGATACTTATGGCCTAAATTCTGACTTTTTTTCCCTTCAATCACTCTTGGTGATTTTTTTCTCCTTCCAGTATCTTTCCTTGCCCCCCTCCCGCCCAAAAAGAAACTTTAATAATCTTGAGCAGTCAAAACCAGTACATGTTGGTAAAATTGTGACCCATTACTTTAGATGAAGATAGTATGTTAATTTTTCAATGCAACATTTAATTTACTTTTAATTAATCACAAAAAATAGAAAGAAAGTGTTTAATATATTTTACGTAATCTGCACCCTTGAGGAGGTTAAATTCCTTCATGTCAATGCATGCCAGCAATGTAATTTAATCTGTGTATTTCTGACATAACTGACAATGCAGGATTTTGAAAAGTAATCAGAGGAGTCATTAAATCAAATGAACTGGGAGAATTTACCAGCACAGTGAACTTTCACATTTCATTTGATGAATATACCTCATTTTACAATGCCCATTCCTGTAACTCTTTCTCATTTTGGGCAGCAGGTATTTTCACATACAAATGTTGTTGCTGCCTACTTTCATATATGCATAAGAATTCAGATAATGTGCAACTATTTAAATTTTTGATTGAAGTTAGCCTATGATCAACTCTTTATTGAAATTATAATTTATTAAAAATCAGTTACTATAGATGAACTGACACAATTACCAGGTGAGAATTTTTGTCTAGGCTAATGTTTTAGTCAAGATGAGAAACCGCCTCTCCCTAACTGGGCATTTTTCTTATACTGTTGAACAAATCAAGCTTGTTTTCAGGTGAAATGGACTAAACCCTGGTACAAGAAAATAGGAGGAATGCTTTTCTTTTGAGGGCTGCTTCTTTCCTCAGATAGCAATTTCCTGTGCCTTCAGGGAATTCACTTCCTTACATGCTGTTAAAAGTAGAGATTTCCATGAACTGTATAAAAACACTTGGGGGGAAAAAGCATATTGTCACAGGGCACTTTGCAAAGAGTATCCCCAACAGTATTATCAACCAGTTGTTAGTTAGGACCACTGAACATAAACTTCCTCAAAAATTACTCTTTGCTAATAGTTACTTCAAGCAGACTTTCACAGCCTCAATGCACTTCTTCCTCGAGGCATTGTTAGACAAAGCTCTTTCCCAGGGAGACCTGCAGCAGCACAAATTTAAAGGCATTAAAAAAAAATGCAAAACCAAAGCAAACCAACAACAAAGAAGCACATTAGCTAAATTGCATGTGCTCCTATAATACAGTAAACAAATAAACTGTCTTCTGCTCAATTTAGAAGTGAATAAATCTGTTTGCTTGCACTTACCCTCAACTGCACTACTGGGAGGAATGGAAAGCATTCATCTCATGCACAATCAGTTTTACCTCACACTCATCATCTTTTTGTCTCCTTCCCTGGCTCCACATCACAAGAATGTATTGTAAAACTACTTACACATGCTGAAAAAACCCGCAGCAGCAGTGTTAGCATTACAATTATTTTTCTTCTTTTTTGGACAAATTATGGTTTTACTCCCTAGAAAGGTAACGTATTTCATTGATATTTTCATAGATTGCTTTTTGCCTTTGAACCTTGTTTAGTAAGATGGATTTCATTTTGTTTAATGACCTTACCTTTCAGCAACTCATCTTGATGTTGGATTTTATCGTCTTATGCGTACTCCCAATATCTCAGCTTCTGTCAAAATAAATGTAATGCATAGTGCCAGATGCAAAGATAAAACCTGCTAGGTTTAATGGAAGAATTGTCAACTTTTCAACAGGTATCTGTCTACTGCTCAAGAATAGTCTCCTTTTATTTAAATGAGGCCATGTTCTCATATTGACAGTAGGAGCTTTTTTTATTGTTTCCTCTATCATGTTATTTCTTCTACCTAAGTAAGGCTTCTCTAAACCTTAGCTAGATTAAATTAAATTTATGAAATTTTTGCCTTTGCAGTATTTTAGCTCAAGAACATGATTTTCAGGACAGCATTTTCCTCAGCTAATTTTAAAGCTGGAGTTCACTAATGCACATTCAGGTGCCTGCAGTGTAGATGTCAGTATCTGAGACATCTCTGCCAGGTCAGGGTAAATGCGTTTCTTGTCCCTGCAGCTTCTCTGCAAGACACTGCTGCTGTGATAAAAACGATGATTCCCCAAAACTGAGATACAATAGCAATTACACAGACTCTTTTGGTAGTTCTTGTGATTATCATCCTGTGTTGCTCTCTGTTGCTTCACAAACTATTGCCCTGTGCATGTATGTCTGCCTGCTACCCCTCTTTATTCTGTAAAATCCTGCTTATGTCTCCTAGCTGCAACTCTGCCAGCTTCTCTCTCTGCCAGTGACCAGGTTGCTCATCCTTTCCCCTGTGCTTTGCTAAGGCACCTCACTTTCTTTTGGAGTAAACTATCTAGATAGCAAAACAAAAGAGAGGAAACCATGCCTAATCTAGCATACAGGATTGAAATATTTCTTAGCTTTCCCACTCTGTTTGCTTTACCCTTGTCAGAGCAGATTGCTATGCAGACGGACACAGTCACATTTGAAGTGACAGATTTATGTCTAAAACATGTAACAGAGAGTGTCAGGAACCAAACCTGGGCCTTGATTCCATATGGCATATATAGATGGCTTCCATCAGCTCAGCACAGAGCAAACCCCTCCCTAGGTGTGTATTCAACAGAGCTGTTTGAAATGTCCAGACACAGAGCCAGGGAAAGACGTGACCCCTAATCAGCGCCCAGGGATCAGACTCAGAAGCTGGCTCTCTTAATTGACCCACAGTGTGCCAAACCTTAGCCCCATGTTGCAAAATGTGCCTCCAGAAGCAGTACAGGCATGTGCTGATTCTGATCCCAATGTTTTCAGTGCATGCAGTGCACACATGCTGTGCAAAGACACATGCAGTATTAAGTGCATCCCAGGTTAGGGAAACTTGAACGGGAATATCAGAGAGCTACTCTTACTTTGTAAGCAGACCTGGATAACATCTAAAGATCTAGGCAACAGGAGAGCTAACCTTTTTTTTTTCAGAGCAAGAATTCCCCAAGAGGCACTTTCAACATCATGGAAATGACATAAAAGCATAGAATGGATTGGATTAGAAGGGACTCAAAGAGTATCTATTTCCAATCCCCCATGTCCTTTCCATGGGCAAGGACACTTTCCACCAGACCAGGTTACTTGAATAACCAATTCTAATCTTCTCAGGAGCCCTCAAATGGAGGTATAGGCCCTCTTTTTTAGAAAGGGTTCATAATTCTGCTGTGAGGGGTTTAATTGTTGACAGAATAAAAGGGGTTAGTGCACTTGTGGTCATTCCAGTCTAGGAACAATGCCTTCTTACCAGTACTATGTATTGCCAAGTGCAGTATTTTGCCTAGACCCTTGGCTTGTTTGTGAAGGTGGCTCATTACTCCATTACATTTGCAGTGTGGATACTTCAGGCACACAACCCCCATTATGCACATATTTCAGCAATAAATTTATGCACTTATCTTTGTGTAATTTGAGGAATCGTCTGTTGTGTAGCTGGAGTGTTTTTAAATTATTTTATTATTTTATTCCAGATTTCCTTAGGCCTTGTGGCCATTTAAAAGTTTCAGGGTTTCAAACTGTAAGACACCATAGATAGTGGAATCACTATCTATGAGAGTCATAGAATGGTTTTGTTGCAAATGGCCAGAAAGATCTCCTGGTTCCAAATCCCCTAGTGTGGACAGGAAACCTTCCATTAGACCAGGATCTTCAGAACTCCATCCAGCCTGGTCTTGAAGACTTCTAGGAATGAAGTTCCACAACTTCTCTGGGCCACTTGTTTCAGTACTGCACCATCCCCACAGTAAAGAATTTCTTCCTCATATCTAGTTTAAACCTAGCCTTTTCCAGTTTTGCTATAAAATAAAAGGTGATAACACATTTATTTCCAAGGCTTTATCATGATTCATAAACCACACTGGTGAATGTGGAAAGAATGCATGAAAATATTGAAGTGTAATGTATTTAAAGTGGTTAAAATGTTAGATTAAAAAAATGGAAAAGGGAAAAACTTGATTGTCAATTGAAAAAGTGTGGAGAAACAGAAGCATCAGCACAATCTTCTACCCTGTGCAGTTTAACAGCTGACTTTTGGATAACACAGTTACTGTGCTATGAACTAAAAGTTAAGCTACATGGAGTGCAATTTATTTCACCCAACTTCAGATATCCAAGCCTGAGACACTGATCCTAGACTTTCTTCAAAAAGAATAAGGATTCTTTTTAAGACTGTGCTCCATTATATGCTCAAATAAGAATGCAAACTAGACCAGCTGAATTACTCTCAGGTTGCCTGAAAAGAAAGTTACTGGGGGAATGAGTCAAGAGCTCATGTTTTTTCTACCGGCTGGACTGCAACATGAACCTGTAGGAAGAGCATCTAAAAAGGGTGTAGAAATCTCCAAAGTTAGGGTAGAGGAGAATGAATGATCTCAGGAATGAGGGGAAAATGACTATTGAGGATTACCAAGGGAAACACGAATATAGAAATATTTTAAGAAAAGTGATGTTTCAATTATAGGAAGAATGGAAGATTTTGGAAGAATGTGGTTTACATTTTTAAGTTTGCCCAGAAAAACAGCCTTTCAAACCAAGATAAGGGATGGGAAATGTGCTACTAACAGAAAGCATCTTGAGGTAGAAGATTGGGCCTGACAGTATACTAATGTGATTGATGGGGTGTTTTTTCAATTTTTTGTTTTCATTTGAAGACTGCTTATGGAATGTGTGTGTTCTCATTTGCTCTGATTTTTAAAAAGCTGTTCTTGAGAAGTGAGAATAACTACGCTTGTTTGTTCTGTCTTGTCTAAGTAGAAGACCACAGGAGTGAGAGAAAATTATGCCAGCTCTAAGAATATATGAACATGTTACTCCAATTATGGTGTTTTAACTTGCACTCAAACGTAACTGTAGCTACTCATAGTTCTTTTGATGGTTTTAGTATTCATACTTTAAGAAAAAGATACACGTTGAATCACTTCAAAATTCTAACCAAAGCCTGTAACAGACTATGTTGGATTTAATCATATTTATAATAGAAATAAAAATAATAATTTTTTAAATTTTAAAACAACCAACCAAAAAGAACCAAAAAACAAAAAAATGCCACCCAACCAAAATCAAAACGCCCACACACTTTCAAGTCCTGAGGATCATATTGGAAACAGACAAACCTATAAACTGCTTTCTAAATTTATTTTTAAGTACTTTCCACTTCTATGTGGAACTTTACATTAGAACCTATGCACTCCTTGAATGGAGATGAACACATATAATAATTTTACAGATTGACACTTGTGAGTACAGCTTGTTTTTTATGCTTAAGTGCCTACAGAAGAATAGCAAAGTAGAACCTCAAGAGTAATTTCTCCTGCTCTAAGTAGTGTCATATGTATATAAATTCCAGAGTGGAACTTTTCAAAATGCATTGCACTGGGAGTTAATTTGATTTATTTACAATTACCCTCTGCATGCTCCTAAATCTCTTGCTTTATGACTTAGTAGGGAAGCTTTCTTTTTTATATTTCTACTGAGTATTATCTAGGTCTTCATTAAATCTTATCTCACTAAATTACTGCAGCCAAAGTGCCAGATCATCTAGATGTATCTTCATTTGTTTGTGCTTAAATACCCCTCTTGCTAGAGGACTAAGATTGAAATATTTTAGTGCATAGTCAGTTCTGGATGTGTTTATTAATTCAATTCTGAGCTTTGCCAGACCACAATTTTGCTGGGCTTTAGACCTCTTTAAATAAACATAAAATACTAATTAGTTTAAAGAAAAAAAATCCCTTTCAGAATAGTTTTTGATAGATCTTCTACAAAATCAGGACTATAAGAAGAGTTCAACATATGATGGGTTTCCTGTGTAGTATAATCTTCCAGGCATGCTATAATTTAGGTAATATGCATATAAATCATTAAAATTATCAGTATTTTGCATAAAATGGTTTATCTTTCTGTATCCAGAGACACTGCTCTCTTTTTTCATGTAAATCAATGTAATTTAACTACAGGTAAACGTAAGCCCCCTTCACTTCTGTTTTCAAATACAGAGAAAGATATCTTATTACAGGTGGTGCTGGTGGTAGCCCAGGTCTTTTAGGTGAGATGGTGTGACAACTTACCCTGAATGGGAAGGGCTTCTACTGATGATTTCATAGATATCTTGCTGGTGGTAGGAGGAAACATATTTTACAAATGCTAGTAAGCACAGACTTACACACATAACCTAGAGCAGAACTGGTGCAGATGTTGGTTTAAGAAGAAGCTTTGTTGTTCCATGGTGAGTCCTCACCGTGAATGGGAAGAGATGTCTAGGATTGTGGAGACACAAGCTAGGAATTCCATCACCATGTGATGTGCCTTACAAAATTCATGTCCAGCTTCAGCCTAGATCCAACCTAAACCAAACTAAATTTTAGCAGATACGACACAGAGTCAAGATGCAGTTTGGCAAAGTTAGTACAGAGTGGTTTCTTTTGACAGAATTAATTTTTTTTTATGCTGCAACATGAGTCAAACTAGTGAGTCTAATACCTAGCTTGGTTCTTCTCTACACAGAATGACCATCAAAAATCTCTGCTACATCCTCATTTGCCATCCTTCATTTTAGACACAAGGCATATGTTACTCGAGTATAAGAATTATTTTCACAATATGTGTCTGTTCTAAACATTTTCTACCTAATTCCTATTTTGAATAGCACTTGCTTCTGAACACCTATCTTTTTTTTTCCTGTGACTGGCAAATGGTGTGTTTCTATTTTTTGGCAGTGTTCATGCATCCACTGTGGGCCAACATAAGTTAGGAAAAGGTCAGTGAAATAATCTAGGAAATGCAATTGCAACCTCCTGAATTAAATATTTTATTCATAATCTCTAGAGTGCTATAGAAACACGACATTTTCTGCCAATGCATTAAAATTCTATACATACAAATAGAGATGTACCACAGATGCTTAATAATTGCAGTGCATAAACATGAACTAAATTTATGTTTTATATAGCTGTATGATCTTTTAAAGATTTTTTTTTGAGTTTTATTATTTTTTTTCAGTTTGATGAGTTTTACTTTATTTTCTTCCCATCTTTCAAACACTTTTGTCTCTTTTGGAAGCCCAAGATTAATTAGTTGATTCTCTCTTTTCTAATTCCATCTACAGTTCAGAGGCACGTAAAACCACAAAGCAAGATAATAACCAATAAATGGAATAATTAATTCAATGCACTGAAACTAATTTTAATTTATATTTCTCAAAGATTCTCACTAGGGAATGGAGAACCTGGAGTTCTAGGGACCGAGCTGCTCCAGTTCTGGTTATTTTGAATATGTTGTGGACAGAAACAGTTTCTCTAAAATTGAAAATTCCGACAGCTAAAATCAGAGGGGAAATTAATAACCAAAAAATTTAAAAATTAGCAAGAAGTAGGAAAAAGTTAAGAATTATTTCAATCATAGCCTATCTCTTTTAATCAAAACAATTTGGTTTGCCTCACAAAGACAACTGAGCATCTAAATCCCTGATGTTGTACAGCCTGCTGACTTCTCACAGCTCTGCTACTTGGTGACCCAGACCCTTGCCTTGGCTCATGTCCTGCAGACAAGTAGCCCACCATTACTGGCCCTGGGGTCAGTGGGAAGCACCAGGAATCTCTGCTGCACTGGGCATGCAGAGCTGCATGTCCAGCTGGAGCTCCAGGTTCATTGGGGTCTGTGCTGTGCTGTGGTGGTGGCTGCAGTGGGCGCTGGGCACTGTGCCTGTGGCTCTCTTTGTGTGTTTCTGATGCCGGAGCTACCTGGAAGACATATCCTCCATAGTATCTATTTCTGGCAGGCATGCTAAGTTCCTTGAAGAGTTCTCTTGGTCCCTGGACCAAACCAGATGGCCCAAAACCACTTTGCTGCGTCAAGAGCCCCCTAACGAATATTGTCCTATTGTCACAGACATCTTTTGTGAAAAATCCTTTCTTTGGGGTTTTCCTTCTGGGAAGCTGAGGCCCCAGAAGAAGAATGTAAACAATGGTTTTCTGCTGCTGTGGAATGCAACATGTGCACCTGTGATTGGCCCATCTTGGATGTTTACAATTAAGGGCCAATCAAAGGCCAAGCTCTCTGGGACAGAATCAGAGAGAGCTCCTTTGTTTATTCTTCCTTTTCTATTCTTAGCTTAGCAGCTTCTGAACTTTTCTGTCTATTCCTATTAGCACAGTCATAATGTAAATATATATCATAAACCAATAAATCCAGCCTTCTGATCAGGGAGTCAAGAGTCTCGTCTCTTCACCCTGAAACCCTTGCAAGCCCGGCAACATCCTATGATGCTTGATGTCCCACTTCTGCTGCTAATAACTAAACAAAACCCACTTCCTTGGAAAATTGGCCAGTTCAGTAAGTTTGTCAGTTCAGACTGATCTGTTCATTAACCTTCAGAAACTAAGACCAAACATTTGAGGATCAAAGAAATAATCACCTTATGAAAAACATGACTGATACATGTTTTGTGTACATTTTTAGTGTACATTTGGCCTCCGAGCTCCCCAAAATCAGCAAGCAGTAAGTACAGTCTTAATTTTTTAGGATGAACTTCAATTATCTAGTTTACACCTTGAAACCTGAGTTCATATTCCTTTTTTGCCATCTGAATCTGCTTTAAAAACCCTATTTTAGTACTTGATATTTTCTTAAGTATTGGATAGATGCTTAATTTTCCCACCCTTTCCTGTGATACACATTAGTACCCATGTCATAATGCTATGCTAAAGTGCTTTCAGATGATTGCAAGAAAAGTAGATAACTACTTTTTGCCCAGTGCTTTATTTAATGAAATGGATTTAAATATACACATGCTTTAAGCACAAATCAAATAAATAAGCACTCAGCAAAGAACCCCACTTACATGCCAGAAAGGGTAAATCTTTAATGACTGGAATCACTGAAATTTCCTTTAATGTTTTCTGGCCCAATTTTCAATTAAATTGCAGTACATTATTAATGCCATGGAAGGGACAGTAAAGAAAGCAAATAAAAAGTTCAAAATGAGGCTCCATATCTAATAAGCAACTGTGACAAAAGTGCCACAATACAAAACTTCATAGTAATTATTCCATTGCACATAACAAAGTAACTAGTGGAGCATAAAGCTAACAATTATTGTGTGTTAATAGTTCAAGCACAGTATGCTCTTAAAATGCTATCAAACAGTACAAGCTATGCCAAAAAGCACAGCCTCATCCAATAGTTTTATGCAAAATACAGACACTTACCAAGCCTTAAAATCTAGTAAAAAGTACTAAACGTGTTCCTAGGTTTCATATTATGCTGTAAAATGCAATGAAAAAGCCCTAGCCAACAACAAGCAAACAAAAATTCCTCATTTGCCTGCTAGATATTCCAGAACCTTTTTTTTTTAGAGCTTTTAAAGTAATACCGTTCCCTTCTGTGTGATTCCTATTTTGGATAAGCTTTACAGCTTGCATGTGAGTCCTTTCTGATTGTTCTTTATTGACAAGAACATCTTGCCAAATCAAGGCTTTTCCATTTGTCTTTTCACCAATTCTAGCATATTTTGGATGCCCCTTGACACAGAAATTTAATTAGGATACATAGCAGTTGTGTTCATTTGATCTAGAAAGTAAAATAAAGCAGGTTATTCTCTGGAAGAAAACCAATTTAGATCTGGAAAAAAAGGAAGGTGGCTAAAGAGTGAGGGCTTCACCTCAAAATGAGCAGTCGTCTTATGCTCTGAAGAAGCCTGAAGGATTATTTCTATGACAGCTATTTACTGTTCTTTTTGCTGCTAGATTAACAGAGTGGCGTGCTTTCTTCAGACACTGAATTTAGCTTCAAGTCTATTATTCACACCTTTTGGGATGAAAGAAAAAAAAAAGTAAAGGTGCTATAATTCAGACAGCTCTTTCCTTCACTGAATGTATTAATTGACTTATTATATACATTGGTTACGTAACCTTTAGCAACTACAATATACTCACCTCTTAGTTTAATCTGCTCTCGTGACTTACAAAATTGTTAGTCCGTGGCTTCGCAAGAGCAAATGTGCAACTGGAACCTCATTAGTGTGTTTAAAGGCATTTAACACACTTTGTAAAGAAATCAACTATTGAATTAAGGAGTGTGTAAGATTTAAAAAAATTATCAACCAGTAATTTTTGGGATAAAAGTGGCAGTAAAACGACCAATTTCTACACTGAATTTCAGATTTCCAACAGGTTGGAAGTTCCAATTGGGTATTTTCAGTAAAAACTAACAAAATATTTCATAGTCATATCTACTCTACACATGAAAACTACAAAGCCTCAGGATTCAGAGCTCAGCCTCCAATTTTTTTATTCTTTGAAGTCTATAGGTCCAGTGTGTGTTGAACAACCACATTTTCCTGTCAGTATTTTCCGGTTTTGCTGAGACATTATGGCTACGCACATGAAGTCTGTCTGCCCTGCTCTGCTGTCCCAAACCACAGCTCAAAATTACAGGAGTATCTGCCTCTCCCAAATTACTGCTGCTCCCAATATTTAGCATCCTGAAGAGAACCATGATTTTTAATAAGAGTGGAATTTCTAGTAATTCTGTATACCTATGAAAAGCTTCAGAGTATAATGATATTTTGACAGAGGCAGAGTGGAGAAAGTTGTATTATATGCTGTTCATGCTGTAGCTGTCCTGCGAATATATAGAGGTTGTCAACCACCAAGGTTGCTGTGTTTTTCAGCAGTCACTCAGTGCCAAGCAGCATGATGGAGGATTGCTACATTCAGCATGCAAGTCCTAGGCGATCCATACTGTGTAACAGGAGTTCCTGAATAATAAAACAAGACAGCAGATGACAGTGACTGCTTCGGTTTGGCTCATCTTAGCCTTTTAAAGGTTCATACCCACATCCCTCTTTCTCTTCCAAATATTACTGTAATAACAACATAATGTAAAATTTTGAATTTTATAAGATGAGTAATTAAGCTAATTATGTCCATCTAGTTTTAGAATTGCAGAGTGCAGTGGGTCTCTCTGAGACATCAGCATCATTGTTACCAGATGGAAATAAATCTTTCTTTTCTGTCTGAGACTCTGAGCCCAGTCTCTGAGGGCTCATCTGCTCAGCCTGCTGTGGCTGTAGTTTCTTTGAGAGATTTTTGGGAGACACAGCCAATTCAATGCCATTTATCTCACTCTTTTCTGGGATCTGGAGAAGTTGTTGCTTATTGCTTCACAGTATATGCCATTTGGACTGACAGCCTCATAAGACAAGGAGGATACCTCTTGTGATATTGCCTCTGTTTGTGACCATTGTTTCTTGCTGTGGTGTACACAGCTTCATTTTTGTGAAGATTCAGCAACTGCTGTAAGACAGAATCATCCCAAGGTTTTTTTCTTGATGTTGTTTTTTTTTTATCTTTGCCTTTTTTTTTTTGTCCTTTCCCTTTACGTCTGCAAATTCCCAATGACTCTGACATCAGTGGGTTTGGTTTTCTGTTGAGCAAATGTGAGAAGGTGACAGCCCGTGCTTCACTGGCATTATTCAGGAGGCTGGATGGGGTTCTACAGCTGCTTTTCTGAGGTGCTTAATTTATTTGACACTGTCTCTAAACTCTTACCCTGGGGATCACGTGAGAATAGCAGCTAGATGTCCAGACCCATATTTCACCACAGAATGCCTAGACCCAAACCCACTGAGTTGTGGCCACATGTCAGATGTTGATATGCATGGTCACCTGTTTAACTGTGCTATCTTTACAGGATAGTAATTGCTTAGGACAGGTAAATATTTTTTTCCAGCCAGTATAAACAAATTTATGTCTACTTTGTTTTGAGAGGGAAAAAGGAAGAAGCATGATTTTCTATGCCAGTGGACTGGTCTCTTACCACTGACTGGAAAATGTAACAAATCTTGATATCTTCTTCAGCGTTACTGCTCCTTTTGGGCAGTTCCAAGTATCACTGACCTTTCCCTAACTGAGCAACACTTAAACCTGTGTTATTTCTAAGCACTCTTCCAAATGTGTCAGAAGCATTTCTACTTGTTGAGAACTGCAAGCTGGCGCCTTAAAAAATCTGGTGAGTTTTGAGTACCATAAGATGACAAGTATGTTAATGTGTCATCTAGAAGGAGGCAAAAGAAGTAGCACATTTTTGAACATGCAAATCCTAAGCAGTCAAATGGTGTTGTGTCAGACTGTTTCAAAATGCCTTCTTTGGACTGAAAATAACATTATGAGAAGAGAATTTATACAAAGTTATAAGCCTCTAAAAACATGTGGTTAAAATGAAGTTGCATAGATGCAACTTAACTGTTGCTACAGTCATGATGATATGCATTGAAATAAAGAACAGCACTTAGCAGATAATCTCCTAAGTAACTAAGATCCATGATCCACCCTGCAAAACATATTATATCTCAGCAGTATTGTTTCTAAATACCATTAATCACAGTCTTAAACAAGACATTGACAACAATTTTGGTTTGGTAGGAAAGGACATATTTTAGTTCTTAAGATAAATTATATGGTATTTATGTTCTTTTAAACCACTTTGAATAATTCCTAAGCTACCTGAAACAGAACACTTTACATTTCTTTTTATGTGACGCACAAAAATTTTTTAGCTTTTGATTGGTATTCCTCTTTCAACTGATGCAAATTCATTGGTAGTTGACTTGTGGCAGAATTTCTCCTGTCAAAATCTTAGTCTAGACACTATACACATTAAAGTTTTGAGTTAGAGAAGCTAGAATTTTCTGTGAAATTAACTCATCAAGAATAAATCTTTCTATGATAGAACAGAGATTTGAAGAATGAGTAAACCTTGCAAATTGTTGGCTAACCTAATTGATGATGAAGTTTTCTTAGCTTTTGTTGTTTTGTTTTGTAATTTCTCCCCTTTGTCAGTACAGTGTACCTATCAAGTAAGATGTATATCTAGTCCAATTCTGCTGTTCAACTTCTTCCAATTTCTAAGTATGAAAAAAATGCTAAAAACCCATAAAAACATATAAGATGATGATATAAGCAAGACCCAAATTGTTTATCTTACTAAGTTGCACCACCAGATATTTCCTGCTGAACTCAGTAAAAAGAAGTGTGTATTCTGAATTTTCAATTTATGAAGCTGCACCAGGGGTTTGCTTCTGTCCACAGTTCTTACTTAGCATAGAGGACACAGACCTGTGTCTCCTTGGAGCACCAGAAGGACTGAAGTCAGCGTCAGTCCTCTAACCCATGAGTCCTCACTTGTTCATGCTTCACAGCCAGGCCAAGCAGGGCAATATGGTGTATACATCACCAATAAGTGCTTGGAGCCAGCAGTACCTTTCTCTGTCTTTACATAGAAAAAGTCTTCTCAAACATACAAATACGTTATTGTTAGAGATTAATTGTCATGTGTAAGCTGAGCGGTTGTGTCTGTATTTGTCTTTAACAAATTTGGTGAGATGTCTGCATCTAAACTGGAAGGCTCCCTAGGAAAAAAGAAATAGGTACTTTCATGACATATTTCTTCTGATATACTTCAGCTGTCTACTTTAGAATGAGATGAATCACTCCACACAGCTGCCATTCCTCCCTGTGCTTTATAAAAGGCATCTAGATGACTAAATCGGATGTAGTAATTACTTTGTACTTTGACTGTGTAACTGACAGGAAATGTAATATGAAATGCATTTGCTTAAGTCTTAACAAGAGAGGACATAAGCTAGAGCATTTTTCTTCATATTTGCAATGGGGTAACAGCATCCATACTGTCAGTTATTGAAGTTCAGCTGGCACAAAATAACTTGTGAAGCCATAATACAATTCTACCAACATTTTCAGTAGTATTGAAAGCAGTTGAAACTATTCAAGCCTTTAATGCTGGAAAACCCCAAATTAAGTATGTTCAAATATTTCAGATTTAATTCAGCTCCTCTGTTATTTTGAATCAATTATGTGTATCAGCTGGAGATTGATCAATAATAATAATAATAATAACAATAATAAATTATGTCTCTACTACTGCATTTCCTGGCTAGCTGCCTAAGGAAAAAGCCTTGCTCCTTTTGCTCCCCCTTTGTGTGCACTTAATCAAATTAACCTGAAATAGAAAAAGCAATATACAGATCAAAGGAAAATGTTTAACTATAAATTACTTGCTTGTCTCTTGTGCTTACTCACCTTCCTTCAAATAGGAAAGGAAGTACTAGAATTTTTTTTTTTTTGCCTACTAAGTTGTCCATTAAGGACATTTCATATAGCTTGAGACCAAAAGGACACAGGGCAGTCCAAATACTAGTCTCCTGTGCACTAGTCTAATTAATGGCTCATAACCTACTGGAAGTGAGATGCAAAGACTTAAATAGGTATCCTCAGCCATAATGTTAGTTAGAAAGGATGAAAAATAATGAAATAATATATCTCATGGTCAGCTTTTCATCCCCCAAAACTCCCAGGTCCTTCCCAGCAGAGCTGCTCTCCAGTGGGTCAGCCCCAGCCTGTGCTGGTTATTCCTTCCCAGGTGCAGGACCCGGCACTCGCCCCAGCTGAACCTCATTGGATTTCTCTCTGCCCAGCTCTCCAGCCTATCAAGGTCCCCCTGAATGGCAGCACAGCCTTCAGGTGTGTCAGCCACGCTCCCCAGTTTCACATCATCTGCAAACTTGCTGATTCTATCCTTTCATCCAGGCCATTGACAAACGAGTTGAACAAGGCTGGGCTCAGTATTTATCTCTGGGGAACGCCACTGACTACAGGCCTCCAGCTGGATTCTGCTCTGCTGATCACAACCCTCTGAGCTCTGCCATTCAGCCAGCTCTGGATCTAATTCAGTGTCCATTCACTTAATTCACATTTCCTGAGTTTACCTAAGAGGATATTATGGGAAACATTTTCAAAAGCCTTGCTGAAGTTGAGGCAGACAACCTCCACTGCTCTCCTCTCATTGACATACCCTGCTGTGTCATCACAGAAGTCTATCAGATTGGTGAAGCATGATTTCTCTTTAGTAAATCCATGCTGAAGGAAAGGAGATTACTGCCATAGCACAGTGGGATGTACATGGATAAAATTATGTAGCTGATAATTTGCCCTAGGATATCTACAAAAGGTTCTTACTATCTAAGTGAGGCACAGAAGTCAAGAACCCATTGCAATAAAGTCAGTATTCCATGAAGAAAGACAGCATGATGATACTGATTTTAATAAGCTACATTAACTTCTTGGAGTGTTTCTTCTCTCCACTGAAGGAATCTAAGAAAGTTTTTCTTGGGTATCTCAATAAAGTGCCTGAGGTTGTACAAGTGATATCACTTGTTCTTAGTTCTACCCATAAGTTCTCACCTAGATACTCAATTTTTTAAAAAAATTGTTCCAAACACACCTAACTTTCAGCTTCCTGGTCCTCTATTAAAAGTCATAGACCTGAAGTTATATACACTGTCTGGAAATGGGGTTGCAAAAATATGTAAGGGCACCTTTGCACTCTGAAGAGGGGATGAAAGGCTTGCATTATCTATGCAATAAGGAATTGTTGAAACATGCATCTTCAGTTTAACCACTTTTGGGATTCAGGGAGGAACCTCCCTCACTAGGGAGATACACATAGAAGTCCTTTTTTTTTCCATTCATTAGTGTTTTCCAGCCTTTAAACTACATAGAGTATTTCATAAATGCTGTCTACTGGCTTTCAAAATTTATCAATTTGCTGTTCCTAGTTTTGTTCACAAAGATTTATCTAGAGAAATCAAATTAATGCATTATTAATGCAGTGACATGCATACAAGATTTGACAACCAGATTTGTTCTGTTGGCCTCATTGCTCTGGTTGTGGAAATGTCTAAAAGCATTTTCTTATAACATGCAGGTGCAGTTTGGTGCCAGAAATAATTTTCCCAATATGTTAGCAAATGATATTCTGGCTCTTGATTCATGTACCACTGAGCTGTCAGCAATCAGCCAATTGATGAAAGGTTGGCTAGCCAACTTGCAACACTTCTTTTCATATTCTGGCAAAGATCTTATTCTAAAGAGATGATATTCATTTAATTAAAGATAATTGACATATTGATATATCTCTCTATATATCTCTTTGAGGTAATAGTGGATTGCAGCAGACAGCAAAATACTGCATTAAAATACCTGTTTTGGTTATAAGGAATTTCATTATAAAACCAACAAAATGTAGAATTCAGGTTGGTTTTTAAAAGGACCTTTGAGTTAACAGACATGACACAGAGTCGTGTTTAGGGACAGGATGCATTATACAGATCAGTCTTGGAGCATGGTGCCAGATTTTAAGACAGTATTTCTAAGACTGCGTATGTTTTGCTTTGCTCTGATAGCCACTGCACAGAATGCTGAAATGTCTGTTGCAACAAATTGGCTCTGTCACAAGCATTGCGGTAAAGCAAATTCTTTAAAACTCTTTTACTGGCCTGAGCGAAAGAGTCAACAGCCAAAAATGGATAAACCACTCAATTAGAAAGGAGAAAAGTGTTGCAAAATTAGACTTAGGGAAGCAGTCTCTTTAATAGTTTTATAGAATATTTTTCATACTTTTTTTAAATAAATCAAGCCTCTAAGACATGAAAAAATAAAGATTATTTTATTAATGAAGTAACTAATAAGAGTGTAACCAAGTTAAATGTACTTATGCAATGTCCCTTTGCCAGTCTGGATACATGTTGTAGTTGAACCTCAGCCAGCAGCTATCCTGAAGCACCTGCTGGCTCATTTTCTAGGGTTGGGACAGGAGAGAGAATCAGAAGAGCAAAAATGAGGAAACCCATAGGCTGAGATGAATATAATTTAAAAGATAAAGGGAAAATCACAAAAAACAAATGAATTAATTTGCCATCTCCCATTGGCAGGCAGGTGTTCAGCCATCTCCAGGGAAGCAGGGGTCACCACAGGGAACAGTGACTTGAGAAGAAAAATGCCACCACTACAAATGTTCCGCCCTCCTTCTTCCCCAACTTTATAAGCTGAGAATGATGCCATATGGTCTGGGGTACCCTCTTGGTCAGCTGGGGCCAGCTGTCCCAGCTGCGTCTCCTTACACCTCCTTGTGCGCCCTCAGCCTTCTCACTGATGGGGTGGGGTGGGGTGAGAGGCAGAAAAGACCTCGGCTCCATGCCAGTACTGCTCAACAATAACAAAAACATCCCTGTGTTTTCAATACTTTCCAGCACAAATCCAAAACACACCCCATACTAGTTGTTGTGAAAGCATTAACTCTTCCCCAGTAAAACCCAATACAATCCACTAAATTCTCTTTCTTTTGCTAAGCACATGGTAACAATAGAGGAATCTAAGTTTTCCATCTATGCAGGGTATCAGGCAACAAAGCATTGCACTTGGCTTACTCCAGATGATCTGAATTTTGGTTGTCTCCTTGGTAGATATGTTCTTATATTTCTTTACTTTCAGATGGAGTAATGTAACTTTAGAAGTTTGTTTACTGTTGCCTTGTAAAAATGGAAATAACTGATACTGAAAGGCATAAGATGAAGTGGGAAAAGGTACATCAGGTCTTTGCATAGAAAGATACAATCATCGGCCATCCTGAAGCTTTGTAGGTTTTAATCTTTGTTGCAGCAACAAATGTTTAATGTGCTGCAATAAAATAAAATATTTTTAAAATATTGGTATATGGCAATACAATCTTTATGGAACTTTTTGTTATGTTTGTTTTCCCAAAGTATAATTTACAATCATATAACTAGAGTGTTATTATTTTGTATTTTAGTATATCAATATAAGCATATATGCATTTAATTTTCCCAAATTTCTGTTTACAAGCTATTATTATAATAGATAAGAATCTATTGCTATAAATGATTGAGACTAAATACTGCATTTAATAAACAAAAAAGTTTTTTCTCCTTTCCTTTGAGTAGTTTGTCATCGTATACCTGTTTTTATACATGAAGAGAAAAATATTTAATATCAGTTGCACTTTTGCAAGTCTACAATAATGCATATTTTGTTGTTCCACCTACACCTCTCTTTTTTTATTACAGATTTCTTGGACAGGTTTCTGTATCTAAATATTAAAAGAACTTTCAAGGGTACTATTTAGAGTTAAATTACCTGAAGAGTGTCATCTTTGTAGAGATTAAACTTTCACAAGATGACAACTCTGTATTTCAAGATGTCAGTATTTCAATAATTCTTCCCACCTATTATTTTTTGCCAAATCTTTTTGAAAATCTTCAGTCAAACAATGTGTTGGTTTATATGTTATAGAGCAATCCTTAGTTGTGTAATGATGGATATCATGAATATCAGTATTTTTACTATAACAGTGTTGTCATAGTTGGGAATAGGAAGGGTAATTGCCTACTATTGGCTACTACTGGCATTAGCAGTACATTCCCAGAATTTTAAATGAGCCATCTGTGGAGTTTTCTTCTGTTTGTAAAAATAGTAAGCACTAATGTTTGTTTTTTCTACTTTGGGATGTTGTTCCTAAAAGACTAGGTTTGTTGATGACCAGGAAGCTAGGAGCAATACAGAATGACAGCTCTTAGTATGGTTCTCAATTAATGTCATGAAAAATATACAAAAGTTTGCATACAAGTATGGATCAGGTCACTGTGAAACCAAGAAAAAGAGATTAAGAGGCTCTCCAGTGCTAAGATAAAAATTGAACAATCGAATTATAACTGTCATGTCTTTAATGGGCAGAAATAGTTTACTGTCAAAAGTTGTTCTAGGCAGCCCAATGCTCCTCCTCCTAAGCTTTTCCTGCTGACAACCCTGTACCTTCCTGCTGACAACCCTGTACCACATCTAAATTTTGTGTTGACCTCTACATGCTGTCTGAAGCTGATGCTGACCTCTACATGCTATTCCACAAATACAATGACAATATTTATTCTTAGACAGAAGTGAGTGCCCTGTAAATGCCTGATCAAAACTGAGTAGTTTAATCAATATGTTAATTTTCAAAGTGGAGTTTATTATAGTGTTCTTCTCATGAAGATTTCTATCCAATTCAGCTGTGCTGAGAATCAAAACTTCTCTAATCTGTCCTCCTTCTATGGCGTGCATTTTTTATACTGTGTGTTTCCCAAAACCTGTTTCTTCTGACATGATGCATAATCTTTTACCTGATTACCATGAGACACCAAATAATTTAAATGTTTCAAGACGAACTGTGCAGCCCTTGTATTCCTAAAACGAGAGCAATTTCAAATCATGGGTGGTTTCTGTTGAATGTAATTATTCTACCCTGTGACTTTGATAGCATAGTTATGGGCTATTAAATTAGGCCAGTTGCACCTATTCTCTATGCTTTTTCTGTGGTTCTTTTTATGGATCTTCTTTCAATCCAACATGAAATATGACATTCATTATATGAAAAATAGGACAAATGTCATATTTCCTTCATTGATGTTGTTAGTGCTGTTTCCATCAGAACAACATTCATTTTCTACTCTAAAATTATTCAGTAGTGAACAAAATAATCTTCAGTAAAGATTAGGGATACAGCCTCATCTGGTAGTATTTTGTTGACACTTCATACTGAATTCAGTCCTCTAATTTTTACATTTGTTATGTAATTATGTGGATCTCCCTCCCCTCCCCCCCCCTCCCCTCCCCTCCCCTCCCCTCCCTCCCCTCCCCTCCCCTCCCCTCCCCTCCCCTCCCCTCCCCTCCCCTCCCCTCCCCTCCCCTCCCCTCCCCTCCCCTCCCCTCCCCTCCCTTTTCCTCTCCTTTCCTCCCTTTTCCCCTTTCCCTTTTCTCCGTCCCCCTTTCCCCTTTCCCCTTTCCCTTCCTTTCTTCTTTTCTCTTATAGCTTGTACCTGAGAAAAACAGGGAGCTATTCTAGTCTTGGTTTTTTATAACCTTTTCTTGCTTACCTGTCAGTATACTGTCCAGATACCATTTTCCTGTGATGAAATACCTACAGGAAAGGATTTTGGTGTTATTGACATGAAACGTGCCCTTCCGAGTGCAAAGATGGCCAATAAGACTTGCTTTGTTTTTATGGAGAATGTTTCATATAATTGCCCATTTTCTTCAGATAGTATTTCAAAAACAGCAAACTCATTTGGCATTTTGAGCAAGTGGTACATGCAGAGCACAGAAGTGGTACAGGACTGGTCACAGAGGGACATGCTATCCATAAATGTTGATTATAAGGTAGAACAAGGTCAGTATTTCAACAAAGCAAAGCACTCAGAGTGTCTGTTAAGAATGACTTTGTTAAGTCTCGCTGGTAGTGAGCTGCTTATGCATATGCACTATAGAACTTGAAGTATAAGGGCTCTGCCATGCATTTAGGAGTTTCCTATTTCATTGCCTATAGAATATCAAAAAGGAAAATTAGTTTAATACTCTAATTCTTTCATTGTATTTAAATACTTTCAGGGCAGGAAATCACCAGGAGAGCATGTATGCTTGAATTTCATCCATCAAAATTGGATTACTGTAATGGGCTCTACATGAGGTGGCTTCTTAAAACCACTCAAACTTGATCTTGTGCACTACACAGCTGCTCTCAGTAAATGGTGCTTCTTACAGAAAATAAAAAAGCTCTACTGTGTGTTGAGATATAAGTTTAAACTTATCTTCTACTTATGAAGCACAATGGGCTTGTGCAGCCTTTGGGGATGTCAAGGGAAGTGTTTCTGTAGGCTCCAGTACTGCAGAATCAAACTTTAAATGAGACAAGCCAGCACATGTCCATGGCACTCTGACACTGTGATAGTGTGTGAGCTCTAATTAGGTATGCTCAAGACCAGATCATGGGGATTAAATGTGAGGGAACTTGCGGAAAAGTGCTTGAATCCTTGGAGTTTACCTCTGACTTATTCACCAGCAACTTTTTTTACTGAGAGAGGTGATGGAAGGCTTAGGCTCTGGAAAATAGGGTGTTTTTTTAACACTGGGCACCTTATCAGTAACTTAACTAGGAAGACTCCTGAAACTTTGAAATAAAAGCTAGATGTCTGAAAGGGTATATATAAAAGAAATTTAAAATATTAGACTGTCATCTGTGCAGTTTATTAATGGACTGAATGAGCTGTGCTGAGCAGAGCACGTATAATGAATCATTTATAAACAAAGCATGACCTTTTCCTACTTGTAAATTACCCACGAGTAGACTTTGATTTTTAGAAATCTGGTTGTGGAGAATTGTTTGATCAACTTATGTCAACAGACTTCAGCATATTTGCCTTGAGTAAGATTTCACTAACAGTAATTTATGATTGCATAAATTGCATGAAGTCGTTTCTATTCCTTATTTGGATGGCTGAAAATCTTACAAAGAATGACTTGCAAATATAATGTGAACATTTGTGAAAACATCTTTCCACAGAACATGTGGGAGACTTGAACTCTCCATGGCCATGCTTCCTGATGACTTTCCTTGTATTCCTTAAACTGAGAGCTTAAGAAAAAATAAAATTGAAGGAATTGTGACAGATTTTCTTCACATCCTATGTTTGGTTTGGTGATATTTCATCCAGTTTAAATGCTGTTTCAACAGAGGTTCATGGGCAGATTTGTCTGAATTACCATCAGGCTGATGTCCCATGAACACATGGGAGGACGCTTGCATGGCAGATGCTGAGAAAAAACATTGTTAATGCCACTTTTGGTCATTAGAGATTCCACTGTTTTTTCCAGAACAATTATGCCCGTCCTGGTGTCCTGATGAAAGTCCAGTTTGGATAATTACATCCTGCCTTCCTAGATTTCCCATCTGGTCTATTTTTTAGTTTCTGCCCTAAAACTATACTCTATTAATATTGTTGTCTAAATTCCTGGTAATTCAGTTTAGAGGGTTGGGTGTGTGTTTTTGTTGTTCTTTGTCTTGTTTGGGCTTCCTGTACACATAAATTAATTTATAAATCTTTGCAGGTGACCAGGCAAAAACTCTTAAAGGCACACTCTCCTGTGTCTAATTTTCACATAGGTAAAGGGAGGTACAACTGCAGGAGGTATAACTGCAGGATCTGCATATATCGTATAGTGAATAGAACATCTTTTAAATTCTTATAAAAATAGAATACAGTATATCTTTAGAATAGAGTATTTCAACATCACTTAAATAGTATGTTCAAAATACTTGACAAAAGGCTGTTCTGATTAAAGATTCAAAGAGTAATAGCAGTGTTGAAATATAATCTCAAGTCTGATGTTGGGACTTATTTGTGTATTATTATTGCTAAGAGAGTTGAATACAAGGCCAAATAACTTATTTGTTTAACTTATCCTTCAGTTAATTGAATGAAGGGATGGATGCCTCCTTATCAAGATTTGTGACAGCACAAGGCTGGGAGGAGTGGCTGATACCTGTCCATGAGCCACCATGGACCTAAGTGCGACCTTAAGTGCAGCCAAGAAGGCTGATTGCATCCAGGTCTGCATTAGGAAGAACATCCCAGCAGGTGGAGGGAAATGATCCTGCCCATCCTTTCAGCTCCCACGAGGGCACACGTGGAGCATTGTGTCCAGTTCTGGGCTCCTCAGTACAAGATAGACATGGAGCTCCTGGAGCAAGTCCAGCACACAACCACAAAGATGGTTAGGGGACTGGAGCATCTCTCTTACATGGAATGGCTGAGAAACCTGGACCTGTTTAGCCTGAAGAAGAGGCTAAACTATTGAATATTCATGAATTCATCAATATTAGTATCTGAAAGTAGGGTGTAAAGAGACTAGATCAGATCCTGGTGGTGTTGAGAAACAGGAAAAGAGGTAAGAGGGAGACACTGAACTTAGAAGGCTCTACTTGAACTGGGAAAAAACTTTTTACTGTGAGGATGTGACTGAGCATGGGCACAGGCTGCCCAGGGAGGTTGTGGAGTCTTCTCCTCTGGAGATATTCCAAAGCCTCCTGGACACAACTCTGAGTAAGAGGCTCTAAGATGACCCTGACTGAACAAGGAGCTCAGACAAGATGACTTCCAGTGGTCCCTTCCAGACTTACCTGTTCTAGGATTCTATGTATGTTTCAAATATCTGTTTTCTCCCTTTGACACACAGCAGTGTACTACAATTGTCAGACCCAACTAGAATTAGTTAAGAGAGCCTCAGTATTTCTGAAGTGGTAAGTTGCAATTGGCTCATAGGATAATTCGGGTTGGAAGGGATGTCAGTCACTTGCATGTTGCAACAGGAGTGTTTGACAGAACAAAAACTGCTCCACTAAGTCCCTCAGTGACCCTCTAAAGTCAGACCGTCTCCAAAAGCACACTCCATTAACCAATGACAAACATAAAATAATTGCTGCAGTCCAGAATTCCCTGAAGGACCTTTGCATGCAGCTAGACCTGCTGTGTGCAAAGCTCTTCTGCAACATCTGTCCTGAGGCTCTGTTTTTTTCTGGCTGTAAAAACCCTAGAAACAGAGCTATGACCCTTTCTTTTATGGTATCTTGAGGTTTCTCAAGCCAGACAATAAGTGTCTTGAGAATGGATCATGGTATGGATAGTTATGAAACATGCATAGTGAAGATATTTACATGTAGCTCTTTTCATCACTTTCTTGTTTAAAAAAAATTAAGAACTAAGCTGACAATTTAGGTAGTCCCTTCCTGAACTTGATAAGGAACATTTTCTTAATTTCTCACTTTAAACTTTATGCTAAAAATTATGTCAATTTTCTTGTATTATGAAGAGAAAGATGAAGAATATTTAATCTTCCTCTTCTTTTCTAACAACTTTTATTGTCACAAAGAGGATTATTAGACATTTTATGATGAAGTACAGTACTGGAAGAGTCTTTTGCCTACTGCTTTTTTGTTCCATTGAACCAGTAAATATTTGAGTTTATATTTATGGGGAGGGGATGAAGAGAAAGGGAGGGGATCTGAGCTGGAGAGATCTGATCTTAAAATGAAGTTGAGTATAGACACCATAAAAGGTAGGATGTTGACATTGGTCTCAGGAGAAAGAAAGGAATGAGATTATTGATCTCCTAAAAAAGCCATTTTAAGAGGTGGGAAAATTTATTCTGTTGTTTTGAAACATCCCCACCTATAAAACAAAAAAGAAACAAAGAAATGGGCACTCCAAAGAAACAAACAAGAAAAACAACAATGAAAACAAACAAAACTACAAAACAAAACTAACAAGAAACCCCCAAAGAACCAAACTGGGTTTTTGAGGTAAATGGTGTTGTCTTAACTCTCTGAGACTACATAAGATTTTAAGTTTTTTCCAGTTTTAAAGTTAATAACAAAATCTTTTTTTTTTTTTCTTGGGGGTGCTCTTACCAACCTACAAGTTTTTTGTCTGTTTTCCCTAGTCTTTACTATTAGCTTATTCTGTCCCCATTCAGCTTGTTAAGTAAAATTATCTAATAAAAATCAGGATAATAAATTTATCTTTTTCAAATTGTGGAGGCTTCATCTGGCTCAAATGGTGGTGGGTCAATGTTCAGAGTTCTGCAATATCTGGTTATGAAAGACATAACAAAGGGGCCAATCCTGGAGGCAAAAGTATGTAATGTCTTAAGGAAAAAGGCAGTGAACTCTCAGAAATTGTGATGGAAAGCAGCTGATAATATATTGGAAAACAAGGCTGAGGTTCAGAGAACTCTTGAGAGGCCAGAGAAGTAGATAGATTAAAAACCCCATGAAGTTCATTTGGAAGGAATGCAATGTCCTGCACATGGGGTGGAATAACCCCCTGCCCCAGTACAGCTGGGAGCCAGCTCTCACCTCAGAGAAATGGGGGAGCTGGGGGGTTTGCAGTGCAGGGCAGGGGTCCTGGAGGGCAATAACTTGGACATGGGTCAGCAGGGTGCCCTGGGGATGCTGGCAGGCTGGGCTGCAGGAGGAAGAACACAGTGGCAGGTTGAGGAAAGTGGTCACTGCCCAGTGGGACTTGTGAGAGCAGCACAGGTGGGTCAGTGCATTCAGTGCAGGCTGCCCAGTGCAAGGCAGATGTTAACAAAGTAGAATGAGTCCAGAGGAGCTGCTAACTCTTGAAATCTTCCATTATCATCTAATCTTCTATATTTTTAGACATTAGAATGTACTGCAGTTACAATGGTCCCTTAAATGTGCCATGTGACTTCAAAAATCTTAATGGAAATAAATTTTCTTTTAGATTGTATTTTATATGAGTAACACTCAAGGGCAAAAAGGAAGCTGTATGGGCACTATGTAAGGTTGACAATAATATAATTAAAGTCTTAGACATCAGCAGGGACAATTAATACTAAAGTCTGTTTTGTTAGATTCAGTTATCACTCCAAGGAAGAGTTACCATAAACTAATACCTTCTTTTGTCTCTTCCAGAACATCTACGTGCCTTTTCAGTGAAAAGATGACATTCCTCTTAGTGACAACATTAGGTGAAAATATGATTTTCTGAGAACTTTTTTGGTTTCAGTGTACCATGTTTCAGACAAAGCTTTTGGGACAAGTTCAGAGGAAAATTACTTCCCTACAAAAAGATACAATGGGCCAGCACAGAGAAGGTTTTTTTGCTTCATGTTAGTAGGTATCTTCATTTTGGCACACTTTATTTTCTGTAATCATGACAATTTAGAGATTGTTTATTCATAAGAACACATTTTTTTTCTTTGAGAACAGGCATGAATTAGTAGAATAATGTAATTGCTATTTGACTCTAAGTGAAACTCGTAGAATTTCACAATATCCAGCTAAAATGCTTCCCCTGTTAAGACTCTTCATAGCTCATGTTTACACTTCTACGGGTTTTCTGAGGTAAACCGTGAAATGGAAGAAATGGATGGACAATCTCTACTTTACAGATGTCATAAAGAACATTGATACAGCTCAAGTATCAGGTGCTGTTTTTGGCTTGTCAACATGAGAAATTATTTTTGTGGATGCCAAATGGCTGTCAAAGTCCTACTAAAGCCACTATCACTTAATGAATCTCAATATCACTTACTACCTAATTACTTGGGGTTTTTTGTTTGTTTGTTTGTTTTTCTTCTCTCCTTTCTTCTCCTTTAATTTTTTTTTAGCCTGGCATGACCCTGCAGACAGGAGTAGCAGCAACAGGATTACAGAGTGATCATCAGCAGTCATAACTGAAATACAAATATATTGGCAAAAAATCCACAACTGAGGTTTTTGTAGTTCCTCCACTGCTGAGTTTCTTTAACACTAGCAGCATTCCTTCATTTCTTTTCTTACACTCTGCCTCTCTGACTCTAATACCTCTGTGACTATCAGCCCTTAGTTCCCTAACTGTGATAATAATTTATGACCCAGGAGCATTTTCTATTTCCTCTTCTTTCACTCACCCTCGACTGCTGTATTTATCACAGATAACATACCCTATATAGGACAGCCTTGTTTTCACATATCTCGACTGGAGACTGATGTTCTCGTGCACCTAAAAACATAGCTGCTCTGGAAGTTTATTTGTCTAAAATGAACTGTTTTGCATAAGCAGAGTGCTTATTCTGCATTGTAGCAGTACAAACAGTAGAAGCACCAAAGTGTTTCTGTTACCCTTTCCCATTTTGTCAATTACATTTGCTGCACTCCTCATGCCATCGATTTTTATCGTATCTTTTTCTTGCCTTCTGTCCAGGTCTTTTAGTACATACCTCCGAGTTCAGTAGCCCTGTGTAAATATTTCCCTCACTCCAGCTCTCATTAAGGCACAGCTTCCATAATCTCTCATTTTTCTGTGACATCACCAGAAAACATTTCACATTGAGCCAATGAATCATGGAATTCTGGCAGAATGACAGAGTTCACAAATGCAGAGCTTTTTTTATTACAGCAAAATGATATTCACGGTGTCCAACCACGGGACACCATTCTGCCTTTTGGAACAGCCCATCCTGCTTATGTGCTTTCATCAGTGTGCCCTTTCTCCACAAGAGGGATCCCAAACCTACTTGCTTGACCCTACACGGCATTTCAGCCAGTTAGGCCGAGGGTGGGGACAGGCATCTGTATGCAGGTGGGACAATCAAGGGGCAGGGGAGAGGAGGAGGCACAGTGCAGACCAAGTGAAAGTATTGGGAAGATTGAATGGAAATGGAAACTCTCAAATTGGAGTTTATGGGTATAAGCACATATTTCTGGGAAAGACAACAGAGCACATTCTGAAATGTAGATTCAGATCTCTAATCTTTGTGGAGATACTCCAGGGACTCGTGAACCTGTGTCAGCTGTTCTCAGACTGATTACTGAAACTGTCAGAGTTTATTCAACACCCTTATACTTGGATTTTTTATAAAAGCTGATAGATTTTTTCATTGCTGCTCTTTTCAGTATTAAAGTTAGGGGAGTATTCTAATTTTGTTCTGGTTCTGCATGAAATATTTCAAGAAAAACCATTCCTTGCAATGTACTTTCAGTGCTTCTATGAGGCTGTTTTCTTTGTACAGCAGAATTAGTCTAATCTTCTCATACCTATGCACAAAGACAGAACATTAATATATTTAGACCATTTGATTGGTTACTTACTATTTACAGTGGTATAAAAAATTAATACTGTTGCTGGAGCATGAAAATTCCAAATTAACAGAAACTAATGCTGCCACTGAGCCAGATTTAGCACTGCTGAGAGAAACTGAGGTAATTCTGTAAAACACAACATAACATGCTATAACTACTTCTGATTTAAACATGATTTTTCATACATGGTAACCCAATGTATTAATCACTTTTTCTTTTCTGCTTCTTTCCTCAGTGTATGTGATTTGTAGCAATACTTTTTGCATTAAAGGAATTTTAGAAAAGAATTACTAGAAACTAGGAGTGTCAAAACCAATCTGTATTAATGTCACCATCCTACAAAATATGCAGACAGTACTTACAGAAATGCTACCTTTGTGCAACTTTTTTTCCTGCAAAGTCAGCATATAATAATACTTAAAAAAAAATAGAGGAAGATATAGCTACCTTGGTTCTGATTTATAGCCCCTCTTATCTTTTAAGTCCATCCACTCAGGATTTTGTGCTGCCCTTGTTTCTTCTTTTCAGATTACCCTACTGAAAAACAAAATAAAAAAAATTCCCCAAAAAAATGATTTTCAAGTGAACCAGGTCTCCCCAGAGTACAGTGGTGAGGTTATCTGTGAGGAAGGCCCTAGTTCTTGGTGAACGAAGGCACTAATGAAAATTAGCATTCTAAAAGGATCTTCTGCAGCTGTCTTCATAAAAAGAAACTGATTAGTGGTTTGGACGGTTCTAACTCTGTAAATTATCAAACAAAATACGGCAGAAGCATCCATTTACGTATATGAAAATTACAATTTGAACATCACACTTAGAGCACATTAATCAACTTCATTCTTTGTTTTTATGCCTAATGAGGCTTTTCAGAAAGGTAAACAGCTTTCTAAATAGAGTTGCCTTGGCAAAAAATGGATTAAATGCATCCCTATTTGGTATTTATTTAGTTATTTATAGTCTTTTTCTCTACTATTTGTCTATTTATATATTTATTTATTTATGTAAGTAGGTGTGATTTGGTAAGATGTGGATAAATATTTGGAATGACCAGGCTTCTGTGCAAAAACACCAGCATCAACAGAGGCAGAAATAAAGACAGCTTAATCTTATTCTCTTCCTTTTCTCTTTATTGATTTAATTTCTTACACAGCAAAGCCACCTTGTAATTGTGCAATTGTGAGATTTTTTGCAGGCTTTCTAATAATCATATCTTGTCATCTTTTGCCTGCACCTTCCTCCTGTTAAACCCTTTTTTTTTTGCCAAAAATCATACCCTATCATTTGTGGATTTGGGGAAGGGGGATTGGGAAGGAGCTGCTGTTTTCCCCCAGAAAAATCTACATTTAAGTATTGCTCATTGTGTTTGTAAGTATTGCTCATTTAAATATTGCTCTTTGGTGCTCAGACCACGAAAAACAGTTGCTTTAACTGTTTGTGAAAATTTGTGTTTATTATGCTTGGTGTTTGTACTGATTGTTCTGATTGTTAGACACATAAATAACATCCTGTTGCAGAAGGTTTCCAGAATTAATACAATGATTCAGCTACTCAAAAAAATACTATAAAAAATAAAATGGTATGTTAGAAGTGGCATCAATTTTCAGCCTCAGCACAATGGAAATGTGATGCTTCACTTGGTTACACTGATATGCTTTGGATTTACTCCATCAAAGTCAATATATCAAGGCCATAGCGTCTCTGTGCAGACTTTTGGCTTCATATGGATGCTGCGTTAAGCCACACTGAAAAACTTGAGCAAATGCTTTTATTTATTGTGAGATGCCAGAACACTATATATCATGTCCTTGTACTCTGCTCCAGGTGAGGGATAACTCAGTTCTGTGTCCTTCAGTGAGCAGCATGGAGATGGCACCACTCTTTCCCTACTACCAGCTGGATGGTGCAGAAGAGATTACTTACTAGATTACCAGTAATAAATAACATTTTCGCATCCTTTTCTGCCTCACAGTGATTAGATGCTTCTGGGAGTAAAAGGTACCAGAGTACCCAATCTCTGTCTACACTGTGTGACTCGTGGATTAGGCAAAGCAGAAGTTGAATCAACAAGTACTCTGTGACCTGCTGGATGCTCAGGAAGGTTACTTTGCTCTGATTATCAGTGTATATCATACAGTTCCTTCCTGAAGGTCTTTATAGAACATGTATTGGTCTATATTTACTCTACAAGAAACCTTGTAATTTCAAGAGAATGTTCATTTCCTCCTCAGTCTCCTCATTCAATAGCATTCAGGGAAAATCTGTAAAAAAACAGACCTCACAGGTCAGAGGGTGGAAATTGCATGTCATAAGCAAAAGATGGAATCTCAAAAACATGCTACTTTTTTTATCAGTGCCTTTTCATATACGATATTTCACATAGAATCATCACCATGAATGTCTTGTTAGAGCTTTGGGGAGTCAAAGGACTATGAAAGGACTTTTTCTTGCCAATGAACAGCTGACATGAGAAAAGGAAAGACACATCTCAGAAGTGGGATGTACAGAAACAACAAATAAGAAAGGCAAGAAAACTGCAAATGTGAAATGTGAAATTCTGCACACCAAAAAAAACATATATCTGACTTTGATTTCATCCCACTTATAGAAAATATTTCTACCACCTTGCAGAGATGTTATTTTGCACAAATTTTCCTTATTGACCTTAAAACTTCTTTTTTTTTTTTGCCAAGAAAATTTGGGAAATCCTGATGGAGGTCTGCCCCAGAGCATCCTCACAAGGTTCCCTTGGAAAAGAAGGAGATATGACAATTTACACTAGCCTTGTTTTTAGTGATAATGGATAGGACATGGGTAAGATAATGTCATGTCACTGAGAGCTAGAACAAAGGTCTGGGAATAGAACTGTCTGTTGATCACTGGACTAACATATGGAAGCTGGTTAATGTTCCTTTAGGAAGCAAGTGCCCTGAGCTATTTCATATCTCTGTTGCAGAATATGCTGATCTAATACCATGCATTTAAACCTCTTCCATTTTATTTATTACATTATATTAGCAAGGTTTTACAACATATTAAAGCACATCTTTGCAAAGGTTGATCAATATATTTGTCCAACATAAATGTGCATGAAGCTACTGTTACATTGGAATTCATTATGCTTTTTGTTTTTCATGTTTAAAGTAAATTGAACTGTTGCCTTAAATGATACCAGAGCCTTTCAAATTTCTGACCTCATGATGGCAGGTGAACCCATGGGTCTAGGCTTCTAACATGGCCAAGGTAAACCCCTGGCACTGTGCCTTGAATGATGATCTGCCAAGAAACTACTTACAGCATGCAGCCCCCTTTGCAAGAGGCATAAATAGCAGGCACTAGTCACCGCTAGAAAGGCTGCCAGGGCACTCTGACTTGATATTGATTTGTTTCTTTGGTAGGTGGAATAACTCCTGGTTATCTCCTAGGTTAAATAAGGTCTGTCTTCTAGTGGCAGAACATCTAGAGGCAGCTGCAAAAATGCTGCTTCACAAGATCCAGACAGCTTTGTACTGAAGCACTGGAAAAATGCATATGTAAGGAAGTAAGTTTGAATATTAATTCCTTACTACCAATGATAATAACAACTGAAGCCTTCTATATGATATCTTCTTTGAAAAAGGATGGTACACAATTTTTATACAGGTGGTCTGTTTATTGAAGTTCATACTAATGATATGTGTTACAACATGGTCTTTTCCCCCTTAATTTTCTTTAATCACTCAGCATTCTATCAGATATGTCTGCCTAGTGATGGGTACTTTAGGCAATCCACTTGACAAGGACCTGGTAGTAGTAACTGTAGTGAATTCAAGTCAAATTCTTTCTGTTCAGAAGATCTCAGAGTTAAGTGCTGTCTTAAACTGTCACAATTAAGAAATAGCTCCCATTGGTACGAGTAGCCACACTCTTCTTGCTTGCCTTGTGTTGGCTGTCTGACCATATCATGAACAGACTCAGAAATTTAAAATGCATTTAAAATATGTCACCTATTCCAACACCATCCAAAATAAAAGGGCTGGAGAGGGAATGCAAATAGTTTTCTGTTGGTTTGGTTTTCATTCTTATTCTGTCTCACTTGAAGACCCAATGAGCAGCCATAAGGGTGAAAAAGAGAGTAGAGTTAAAGGATTAGGAAAAGGATGGGCTAGGAGAATAGCTGTTCCTTGGTCATTGCCAGGGACTTTTTATATTGAAGTAACTATAATGTGAAGCCTTAGATTTTATTTTTTTTTCAGAATAACTGCTCATATTTGAAAAATGTGCCCCCTGCAGATTTGCATTCTGTGCCTGTATTTTGTTCATGATGATCACAGAATCTCTGAGTAGGTTTGATAGGCTTCCCAGAATTCCATGATGTCTATAAAATCATTCAGATAACTTGTGGTTTATGTACTTCTTTGTGTCTCTCTATGTGTATGCATATATGTATGTAACAACAATACAGAGTGATCTGAGCATGGCCTGATGTATTGCTTTCCATCCGCTGCAGAAATATTTTTAACATCTTCAAAGTAAAATAATGACAACAATACACAGATTTTTTTTTCATTTATTTCACAATGATCAGGGAACAGAGTATAACCCTATCTGAAGGTGACAAACATAATTCTTTAAGATATTTGGCACTCTAGAGATGATTTACTTGGTAAGCTGCCATTAAACATACCATGTACTTTACTTTTTAGTTTTCAGCTGCATTGGGGATTATTTTGCTGCACTCACTGGGTTTTGTACATCATTCATTGACCTCATCTTTGTACTTTTTTCACCTGCCCACTTATTGGCATTCTAACTCACTTGATAAATGGAGTGCCATTTCTGCAAATGCAATAACTACAGTTTGTTTGGTAACAGAAAGGTCTGATCACCCCAGCTGTGATCCTCACATATTGTTACCAACCCTCTTGGGCACAGAAGATATTAAAGCTGGCTTGCAGAAAGCATTTTTAATGGATCCAGTGTTTCATATGAAATTCTGTGCAGATAATTCCTGAATTAGAAATCTCAGACTGTAGTGAGTGGCTTACTCCAAGCACTGCATGTTTGATGATGTTCATTGTTCAAAGCAAACACATAATGTTAGTGTTTGAATAAAAAGCATATCTTCCAATAATATATTTGGAGAATTTCATCTTGTGAATACTCAGAAACAATCCTTTAACTTTCTGTTATATGCTTATTTCTTCTGGGAATATTATTTCTAGGATTTAAGTAGGCATCATATTCATTGTCAACATTCATGTGATCTGGACACATAGCATTATTAAAAAAAATGGTTCAAAACAGGTACAAACCTTTTCTCATCAGGTAGTTAAATTATTTTTATAGCTGTGTTACACCCAGAAAGCAGGTCAGTAGAGCCAGAAAATATTAATGCACATGACCCAATATATGCACAAAGATTATGAAACAGTAACTTCTCCAAAAGCTTTCTAAAGCTTATAGGGATCTTTTTTCCTCTAGTTCTTGTTGCCCTCCAAATTCTGACTGAATTATTAAGACCTGTTCCTCACAAATATAAATTATAGAATTATCTTAAAGACTGCTTTGAAAGCAGTTGAAGTCAATAGATGTGAGATTCTGAACATCTTTTGTATAAAACTATATCACCTTTAGCTGATATGTTCTTGTTATCAAATAATGACAGCTTCACAGAAATCCTTTCATATTTAACTGCTGAGCTTGGAATACAAAGAAAAAGTGGCACTTTTTAGTGATTAATTTTCTTAATTTCTTTTTGTCAACTCCTCTGGAACTGTTTATGATGTCATTATTTCTAGAAGTCAGAGTGAACAATAGCATGCATACTTAAAGTTTGATGGACATGGGCCTTTTTTCTAGAAAATAGAGCCACATGTTAAAAGTTATATCTTCCTAAAGAGCTGAATGCCTGTGTTTGGCAGTAAAACTTCTTGTACATCAGAATTAGTGTGAAGAGCTGTTTTGGCAAAGATAAAACAGATGAGTTTTGGAAAGCAATGCAAATATTGTTTATTTCAGTATTCAAACAAGCAAATTCCCCATTAAACACTTTCAGTCTTCTCATCTGAAAAATACTAAATGATGGCTATTTGAAGTAATCATTCATAGTGGTATCTAGTTGATGTGATTAATACATTTTTCCAGAAAAATATTCCTTATTTCATTGTCTTTTTAAAAGTATAAGATTATGCACAAAGAAATGGGGCTTTGTACATTTTTTTTTAATTTTGTTATGACTTTTTTAGCAGAAGATGATAGCTTTTCAGAGATATTACTCACAATCAGCACATTGCATTTTGATTTTTCATTTTTAGGTGAATAGACTAAAGGAAACAGGCAAGCAATTTTCTAAAAACTCATAGCAGCTTTGTTAATTAGCTGACCGTGAGGTGGACAATTTCCAATTTCTATATAAATCAGATTTTTATTAGAGCATATCTCTCTGTAGACTCTGATGTATTTCAAATTTAGATTTGTTCTTCCTGAAGAAGAAAACTTTGAATAATAAATTCACGCCACTCTTTTTTCAAATTACTTCCCTGCCCCATTTAGAAATTTTTTATATAAAGCAAAAAATAATAATAGTTTTACAAAATAAATTTTACCTTCTATTACATCTTTTTGTAACCACAAATGAAGGAAGTATTAGTGTGAAGACTGAATATTTGATCTGAAAAAATATACATACAAAAAGGCTAACATTTGGAAAGAAAACTGCAGTTTTAGGAAGTTGTATTTGTTTTGAATCCTTTGCAAAAACTCAGGGAATGGATAAAATTATTAAGTGCAGCCATGAGGAGTTTTGTTTTGCCTCTCACAAAGGATGCTACATTTAAAGCTACCTATGGGAAGGCTGGGAAGGAGGTCGCCTTCTGATTTGCCAAACTAGGAAGCATTTTTTGAATTAAAAAGGAATGTGTCATCTAACTAAGAGAGATTAACATTAAGCCCACAGCGTAAACAGCTTGGGTGGAAAAAAGGAAGCTGATTAGCAATTCAGGCTTTATCTTTACTGAAAAGCAACTGATGCTCAGAGAGTTCTGGCATTCTTCACCTTTTGTTGACCATCTGTACCTACCAGCTCCCCAACAGGGATGCAGCTCACTTGGGGACACAAGAGCAGAAGGGCATAGCCTCCTCTACAAGAGCCACAAACCAAAAGCCACGCTAAACACCATCAATTAAAATTCATTAGTCCTGTAGGAGCTGCCCATTAGAGTGTTGAGTGTGCACAGATGCCGCTATTACAAGCATGACACCAATAATTAAGCACCAAAAGTAGGAGGACTTCACAGCCTATTTAGCAAAGATATGATCTCTCTGTTCTTGCATAAACTTTGCCATAACTTTAATTGCAGTAGATTTCACCTACATTGGTCCAAAGAAATATTGCCTTTCCTCTTATAACTGCTAGGACTGTTGCTTTCTAATTAGGTTTAAGACACATAACAAAATAGATGAGATTACTTAATGGAAAAAATGCTGTGCTATTAGAAGTGCATTAGTTATGATAGATGTCTATACTTAGTCAAGAAAAATTAAAGCCCAATTTATTCTTATATATTTTCCTGTTGACTATCACTGTTGACTGATGACTTGTCTTCAGAATGCATCTGTAATGTTTTAAAATAAATAAGAAAGAGAAAGTTATCTGTATGCATTTTTTTTGGCAATTGCTTTTTATTTCCGTTTAAAGCTTGGTTTTCCAAAAACTTCAGAGGGTAGAAGTGATTAATTTTATTTTATTTTTTCTTGTTTCCTTCAACCAAAGAATGGGAATATAATAGAGTTTGTCTGACAAGAGCCAAACTACTATCTTATTCTATTATCTGTTTACAAATTGCTATCTGGGGCTTTTTGTTTCTTTATTTGATTGGTTTATTGTAACTTCTTCTTTAAATTGTATCTATGCCATACATCAGAGCTGCTATAGGAAGGGTAAGAACTGTGTCAGACGAACTTGGAGAAATTCACAGTTTAATTTGTTCTCCCTTCCCCTCAGCCATTGTTTGGAGCAATGGATAATATTTGGTTTCTTAGAATTCCGTTTCAGCGTCTTATTTCATTTATTGAAGTCTTGTGAATTAATCTCTGGAGAAAACCAACCTTAATTCCAGTGTGTCTGAGAAGTGGCAAACAATGGAGTAGATGCAGATCCCAATGCTTTTGTTTTTCCACAGGAAACAGGGTGAAAAAAATGCATAAGTTGGACGTGCATGCTCCACTCTGTGCCTATGCTTTCTGTCTCCTAGGAGCTGGACAATAAAAGATAAATAGGTCATTTTGCAGAGTTGTCATTGTTAAAGGGAGAAAGGAAAAATAATCTCCCTTAAATCAGGAAAATGACAATAACCAGCTCTTTTCCCCTAAATTGTCTGATATTGCAAGGTTAGCTTTGGAAGCTTGTACTGAGAATTTATGGAGAGAGACTATTAGTGTGCCATACATAAAAATTTTAGTGTACAGTCATTAGAATATCCATCCATTTGCAAATGTTATCCTATTCAACATGGGAAATGTGATCAAAGTAAGAAAAAAGGACAATAAGTGAAAAAGATAAAAGGTAGTTCCAGGCATCACAATAGCATGACAAATAGCAGATATTTGTAGCATATAAATGAACTGTAGAGCATGGTAGGAGTCCAATAATATTTCAGGATTAGTCAAATGCATTAACTTAATCAAATCAGGAAATAATTGAATGAATATGTTTTGGGGTTTTTTTCAGGTACTTCTAAAATTTCTATTTAGAAAAGTTACTGACATTTTTTTCTGTGACTGCCAGATGCCATTCTGACTCAAGCAATGACAACAGCAGTCGTTGTTTTGTCTCTGCTGGTGCTCCTACTGTTATCTCAGTGGTGGCAGCAGGAAGAGCAAAAGTTTAAGGGGAAGGAATACAATACAAAGGCAGCAAATCTCTAAGAATTACTTGCAATCACCGCTTTTGTGACACACAGCATAATCACTTCCTGGCTACATATATACATATATGTGTACCTTTGGTTATTTTTGATATATATTTTGATCTGTGTCTGATAATAAGGTCTTCTCTGCTGGTAACTTTTCTCTTGCAAGTTAGTTACAATGAAAAAAGAAATCTAGCTGAGCCTCCCATAAAGTTAAAAACCAGTTTTGTTCAAAATTGCACTTTGATTGAAGTGCAAAAGTTCAAAGCCAAAAGCAGCCAAATATACAGTAGAGAAAATAGTTCACATTCTATAGTAATGAAAAATATACCAATTTATCACACATTATATTCTTCCAGCTTGACTTCCATTTTACAAAAGTAAAAGGAAAATTATAGATATATTTCACAGAGGCATAAAGAACTATTTCTAGTCCATTGTAAGCTGTGGCCATGCATGAAAAATGAAAAGAAGGTGACATATTGGTTTAAGTAAGTCGAGCCAAGTAGAACTGTAAATAATGGAAAAGATAAAATATTCCTTAAACTAGTTGTGACTGATCAGAGGTAGCTTGGTGGTCAGCATAAATATATTCAGTACAAGGCAAATGAAAGAAACTTACAATTGTAAGAAGTATGTGAAATAAAAATTTCTGATCAAGCCATAAGTCTAAATAATTTACCTGACTTAAGAAATAAATAGATGTGTGTACAGGAAACGAAATACATTTTCCACATACTTCAAGAAAATAATAGCTTGAAAATTAGATATAAATAGCAAGACTACCATCTTTTCTGACACTGAAAATATGTCAAAACTTTAGTCTAGATCTATGAGGGTAAACATACATTAAAAGCTAGTTTTGAAAAGGGCAGTTGTGGACTAATTCTACAGCTCTGATTCCTGTTTTGATCCAAGTTACTCTTATGTTGTTTTCATGGTAAATACGAGTCAACGATTTACACTTGATTCATTGTTTTTGACAATAACTATAGTGATATTATTTATCTTTTGTTGAAGCTGGCATGCACAACCTGTGTAGAGACTGTAAATCGGTGTTCTCCGTGTGTGGTTTCTCAGTTAGCCAGATAAGAAAATAATGTGGGTATAGTGGAAATTCCTTCAAGTCTGTCCAGCCAGTTTCTCCCCTCACTGAAACTCGGCTGCAAGGGAAGTTGTAATGTGCCTTAGATCTGTCTCATTCAAATGCAAAGGTAGGACACACCCAAGATGGTTAAGGCAGAGACAAGACCTGAAAACCTGAAAGGCTTTCTCAGCCACAAAAACTCCCCATGGAGTTATACTATGGGTTTTTTTGGTGGGTTTTTTTTTTTTTGGTTTTTTGGGGTTTTTTTTCCTTATAAAAAAAAGTAAAATATGTCTGCATTTAGTGGTACAGTGACATAGTAAATTTCAGCTTTTTAATGCAGACCACTACATAGTTCCATGCAAACATTGATACTACCTAGAAATACAGGAAAAATGTAAACTAGTCAACACTGCAATGCACGAGTTCTCTTTTAATGGAGTAATTAAGATTAACAATAATTTCAATGTTTTGAGCTGTTTCATTCAGGTGGAATCTAAAACAGTATTAACGTGCATATGAGTAATATCCAGAACTGGTCTGATCAGGGTTTCTGCAGGAACTCATCGGTTAGTTACCCAATATAGCAATCACCCCCCCAGATTCATTATCAGAGGCTGCAGTCTGCCTGCAGATAACACATCCTCCAAACACCATCTCTCTGGGTACTGATTCACTTCTGGTATCATTCATAAAAGAATGTAGAAATGGTCTTGACTTACAACACAGGACACTAGAGATAACGCTGAATCAGATTATCACTTCATCCAGACAAAGACTGTTATTTACCAAAAAATAAAAAGGGTTTGAAAACTTAAGGATTTCTTAGTTTCCTGCAGAAAGTAAAAGCACTGGAATCTTCTGTGACTTTGGGATGTTGTTACTCCTGAAGTATGCAATACTGCATTAGAGACTTGCCTCCTTTCATAGCTGGTAGGTCAGCAATGGTTTTTTGGGGCATCTGCAAACTAAAAAGAGATAACAGCATTGGAAGTACCTGTATATCACCAGAGCAGAAATAAACAATATTTTCTCTACAATCAGAGCTGAAAAGCTGTGTATACTTCGGATACTGTTAAGCAGTCTCTGAATAAGCATAGTAGACTACCAAGTGTTCTCATGTTTCTTTACTGGAAGGCACAGCCTAAATGAATAGTGACCCAAAAAACCCACAGTCTTAAACCAATGAAACCTATCCAAACTGTCTTCTTTCCATTACCGGTGTTTGGACACCCTGTATGTAGCAAAGATCAAGCAGCTCTGAGAAATACTTATACTGAAATATGTTTTGTATTCCTATGAATCCTGGTCTTGACAGAGCAGTAATTGGTAACATTAAACAATGCTAATGGAGAAAAAAAAAAATCAGTATATCTTTTAGAAGTGTACCCATTTGTGTTCTCACAGAGAGGCCCAAATCTCGGAAAGTTGGTATTAAGGAAACCTGACTTGCCTGTAGTTTTCCATTTGCAGGCAAAATCATTATAAGTAGAGTTGACCTAGCAATGGTATACTATCGTCTTTGCTAACATTTTGAATTCTGAACACACAGCAACATCATTCTTAACAGAAAAATAAAAAAAAAAGCCCCTTTTTAAGCTGAAGAGAGTGTTTTAGGTTTTAACACTGTTATCGCTTCATATTTCTGCTGCCTTTGCACCCATCAACCTGACATATTGTTGTCGAGACTTTATGTCATTGTGGGAGTAGTTTGCACAATGTTACCACGGTTCAACCATATTTTTGCATATCCATATGAATGACGGATTTTCCATGTAATTTATTTGAGTTCCATCATCCTCAGGGATCAGGAATGTCTCTTAACCTTTAAAAATTTTTTACTATCACTGCTAGCAACACCTACTTTGGTATATTCTGTAGGAATGACTATCCAATGGATATATACCAAAGCCTAACCCAAGTTAAATCATTATGTCTTTGATATATTACACATACACAGATACTGCAGATGACAGGGATTAAAGGGCAGTGATAGGGAAGAGGAGGAGTTTATTTGTATTTCTTTCTTAACTACTACTAAAAACCCCAAAAATCTTCTGAACCTTCATAAAAATAAACCCATACTTAAAATAAGTGTATATTTGCAGATTCAAATAATTTATTAATTTTATCATATTTTAACCGCATTTATTAGAGGAATATTTTAATAAATTGTTACATACTTTTTTCAATAAAAAAGGGAGGCGCATGAACTTAATCTATATTCCTCCTTACTCTCCCAGAGTAGGAGGCTCTCCACCAAATACACTTAATATTTTTTGTTAGTTAAATATAGCATCTTCTGCCAAGATAAGCATTTGATTTTTATGTATATCAAAACTTTTAAAAAGTCCTATCTTTATCCATGCTTTTCTGTCCTTTGAGAAGGACATTCTATATATCTCTGTATATTCTATACAGAGATAGAAAATATCTCTAGATTTCAATGAGCTTTTTGAGAACCTCATACACAAAGGCTCAATTCCAAAACCTTAAAGATAAACCGAAAGAAAATGTGGAAAAGTTCCTCTTAAAAGTTTGCCTTTTCTGTTTTGAAAATCCATATAATGTGAATTTTCTGTGGATCTTTGAATCATAACTTATGCTGATATTTTTTATTAGCCTGTTTGTTTTCAATGAATCTTCTTTTTGTTTTTCTGTCCTATAATGAAAAAAAATATTTTTTGATTAATTGATGGCATAGGAGTATAGGTGCTTTATGATTCAATTATATACATGTTGTAGACTTGAATTCCAGTCCTGCAGTATTGTGTCAAACATGGGTATGATGTGAAAGGCTAAAAATGAGGAAAAAAGCACTTAAAGAATACTATGAAATATAAAACTCTCCAAAATTTTTTAGAATAAAATATTTTTAATAACAATTTTAGAGTTACATTGAGTTTCTACATAATAACTTTTCTTTGGGTTCATATTTTGTTTTTGTTATTTAATTGTTTTGTCATTGCTAAAAGAATTTTGTTTACTGTGTTCTTTAGTACAGTCAAGATGTCCTTGTCTAATGCAAAATATTATGTTCCTTAATAGGTTCTTGTTATGGTTGCTGTTAGGGGAAAAAAAACCACCTTGATAGAATTAGACAGCAAACTGGGTAGATAATGTACCATGTAGGTGACTTAGCACATACAGCAAGTGATTTGAATTTTGAACTTACAGTCTGCTGTAAAAGAGAAACAATGTACAAAAGTAATTTCTTTCTGTAAGCACTTATTTGTCCATTGCTCACTCAAATTGAAGGAAAAATAGTAAGCCAATATCTCATACCATTCCTTTCCTGGGATGGAGCATTGCATTCAAAATTGGTTAGTTCATTTCCAAGGGATGTTGCAGCTTATTTTCTAGATTTCTTTCTTCCTCTTGTATTATTGGTTCAGCAATTCTTTGCAGAGTTCAGTGTGGCTCATTAGCTTATCTGAAGAAAATAGATCTGGTACTTTCAAGACAGATTCTTTCTGTGACTTTTCTAATTAAGTCTCTTTCATCAAACAAAAAGCTGCCCTTTTTACTTGACAAACATTTGTTCTAATTTGGCATTCGCTTTGTTTTTTGGTACTTGTACTTCTTTCTCTCTCTCCTCTCTCCACCTACAGCAGAAGCAGCTGTTAGTCACAGGATCACAGTGTCTGACATTTACTCTAAATATGCTTGGTTATTAAAATAGTTCACTCTTAGACAAGCTTATCAGCCGAAAAAATACAATAAAGCAGTTCTAGTATTTTGTGCAGGGACATTTCTAATAAAGTGCATTTTTAATATTTCAGTGCACCACTATTAATGCATGCATTTGTAGATATAAAATGTACCTTCCCTTGGAGGTGGTTTTGAATCCTAAGTAATAAAGTATTAGACGGGGGGACATTGTGACCCACAACCAAGTACATTGTATACATAAGAGGCCTAAATTTTATAGGGAGAACATATTTGCCTACTTTTTTATTAGCATATTCAAAAACTTGTCAGTTTTGAGAGCTCTGATTCAGAATGGATTATCCCTACCAGGAGGGAGAAGAACATTTAAGAAAAGTTTAGTCAAAACACTTTTTCACAATGCTCGGAAAAACTTTATGAAAGCTTTCTCTGGACAGGCAGATTATTGATTAATTCTTCAGGTGTGTACTTCTATGAGAAAAAATGTGATATGAGGTCAGGTGCTCACTGAGGAAGCAAGAGTTTGGGCTTTCAGCTTTCCCACCGGACAGTGGGAAGAAATGCTCAGACTGTGACAGGCATCTCTGTACACAGTTTATGCTGCTATTCTTTAACTCTCTCTAGTGTCATTAGCTTGCCAGCCATGCGGTCTGTAAGTAACAGGTTGCAATAGCAGCTCAAATTGACAAGTGCTTAGCCCAGAGCATGGGTTGAATGTAATTCATAGGGTTCCTGAGTTAATTTCCAATACCTGTTTCATGAAGGCAGACTGATAGATGGCTGCCAGCATCTTCTGGCTTTCTCTGCAAATCCCTCTGTCTTTCACTGCCGTCATTCTAGAAATTTTGTTGGCTTTTTTTTTTGTTTTTTTTTTTTTTTTTTGTTTGCCTTCTCTTTACATCTCTTTTGCTAGCTTTCTTTTTCTTTCCAGTCTATTTTCTCCTTCTTTTTTCTTCAGTCTTTATTTTTGTTCTAGCCTTCTTTCCTGTACATTTGCTCCTCCCTATTTCCATAAATATAAATGCAGCTTACTGTATAGGCACATCATTCATTTAGATTAGAGGCCCCTGCAGCTAAAAGCAAGACCTTCAGATTTTATTGAAGAACATTTTTCCATGTGGCCCGGTTTAAAGCGATGCTTCTTTAGGGACTGCAGGATGAAATATGAAGTTATCTGGGAGAGTAAATCTGAGATGTTGGACAGATGGTGAAGCATCAGTGCATCCACAGAAATGCATTTTATTTTATATAGGGGATGTTCTCAATCAGTTTCAGCCTGAGAAAAAAAAAACAAACAAACCAGTTTCTCTTGTTGCATCATTGACATTTCTTGTGTTTTGTTTTGCTTGGGGATTTTTGCTATGGTTTATTTCATGTTTCTTGTTTGGTTTGGGGTTTTTAGATCAATAGGTAAGTCAATTCAATGATAATAAATTTTAAATATATTTATGAATTTTTTTGATGTGTGGCATGTGCCAACAGGAGCACAATCTGGGATCCCAACAGTGATAGAAAACAAAAGCAGTAAGAGTATGGAAAGGAAATAAATATTGGCCAATAAAGTCACAAAATAGTTTAGTGAAAAATACACCCATTTACTATGTCTTATGCAAATTCATTTCTCACTTCAGAAATACAAATTTATAAAAATTTATTATTTAAACTGTATAGAACAACACTCCCACAGATCTCATGGGTGTGTTGCAAATTTCAAGATTGCTTTTGAGGTATAGCCTTCTATACTGGAGAAACAATCTTTTTTGAACATTAAAGAATCTTATAAACAGTGACCACACAAAGTACACAAGGACACCAGGTGAAGTTTCATTAGCTGCAATCACTTCTGCTCTGTAACCAGCTAAGGGATTGTTTTGCTCAATAAAAGTATGTAACTTCCATGGCTAAATGGTTCTTAATTTTAATTCTGTTCCATTAGCTGCTAATCAAACTATAGACAGTTCTCTCTTTTCTTCTGGCTTTGTGCATCTTTTGAATCACATGAATGAAAATTCCAAACTTCTTCTGTAAAAAACATTGGCATTCAAGATTATAGAGTCTTGGGTTTCCATTATACTTTGGGCTTGCTGATGTCCATCTGTGCTGCCAACAGACCACAGCCATTCGTATCTTTTAGTTTTCTTTGTTGGATTTTTGGTTGTTGGTTGGTTTTGGAATTTCTTGTGGTTGTGGTGGTGTTTGTTGTGTTTCTTTCAATGAAAGGGATGAACGTATGCCATCAAGAATCTCTATTCTTTTGCTGACTATGGTACTAATATCCTTGGTGTACATTTGCAGGTATGTGATTTATCAGTTTTTTCTGCTCTCCTGGAGAAATCACTATTTACAGGCTTCTTTGGAAATTCGTGTCAATAAAGAAAGACTTTTAACGGTAAAAATAAAACGAAACCAAAACAAGCAAGCACGAATAATAATGTGAAGGGCAAAAACAGCCTGAGTGCCAGCTTCTAGGGAAGCTGCTGCTGGACTGATAACTGCTAGTGGGGTAAATGTGTCATTAAAAATATTTTTATATGCAATCCCAGCCATATCAACATTAGAGATTTCTTAAAATAGAATTTAGGGCACTTCTGAAAAATTTTGCAGTTTTTGTAAATGTATCTGATTTTTCGCTAAATCCTTCCTTGTGGAACAAGGTTTTGTTCAATATTTAAAAAAATAACATTATGTCTTATGGTTAGTTGCCACTAAATCTTAAACCTGTATTTTTTCTGCAAGAAAAAACATAGTTTTTTTATTTATTCTTTTGGGAATGTGACCTGTTTCAGGACATGATACTTCATAAAAATAGAGTAAACTTAGCTTCCTAACCTATTTAGAACATTTTATTCTGAGCTTAAAGAATTTTGATTACATTTTATGATAGCTAGACCAATGTCAAAGATATTTTTTTTTCCATCGAGTGAAAGGTGATGAGAAAAACACAGATTGAAAGCTTTCCCATTGCTCATATAGGTTTAATCTTCCTTATTTTGTACCTAATTCCAGCTTGTGTGTTTGAAAAAATTAAGTAAATGAATACTATTGCTTTTTCAAATGGTTATAAATAATTTTTTAGGGTGCACCTGGAAGATGGCAGCTAAGAGAAAGTTCCTTGAATAATTTCTTGTCCTTTATCTCTCTCATAGTTTTTGAAAACAGAAGTGTTTGTTTATAAGTCTGAACAGCCACATACATTTATTTCATGAAAAACATTGAATCAATGAACCCAAAATAATTTCAGCTGCAGATGCTTAATGAATGTGCCCTTGGCTGTTCTTTTGCTTGCCCCAAATATAAAATTTTATTCAAAGTCCTTGTATAACATACAAGGTAAAATACAAATACAGATAGTCCAGTCTAGAAGTTTTTTTAATTTTGTTCTAGGGATGTTTGCAGATCAGCACAGGGTTACAGGAGCTGTCCTAAGCACTACAGAGATATAATATAGTTTCAGGCACTAAAAAATCAGTGTTTATCAATTCTGACTTGCAACCTGACCAACCAGCCTGTGAGCAGCAGGTGGTGGGTAGCTATTGCATGCCCTGGGAGGCAGGAAAAACAATGGAACTTAGTATTTGAAGGATGGCTGTTCACATAGTTTCATTTCACTGAATGCAACCTGACAGCAAATGGTGGAAAAAGTGTAATGCCAGAAAACATCAGTATAATAAAATCTTTTATATGATCTTTTTACAAGGTCACCTTAAGTTTCAATACTACCTGTTGAGATTTCCTGCTTGTCAAGATAGCATTAAAACTTCCTGTAACTTCTGACATATTGGAGCAGTATTCTCTTTCCAAGTAGTGTTTATATCGAACATTATTGTTTCTAATAAAGCCATCTGGATACAATTCAGGTATCATTTTATTAGCTTATGCAATATTTAATTGGTAATCAATCTTTGTTGAGATAAAAGGGCTGATCAAACTTAGTGCAACATATTCAGTTGGCAAGAGAGAAAACTTATTTCATTTGTAAACTAAGGAGAGTATTTCTTCTATTAGAATCAGTTCTGCTTTTGCTAGTCTCCTGGGCTTCCTCAAATTACTTATGGAAAGGCCGCTTGAAGTTCTTTACAGAAGAATATATCAATCAGATTGCTGTACCCTGTGCATTGTCGATTATGTTATGTATTGATATGAAGTGGTATTTGGTTGAAGCAATTGTTGTGATCTGAAAAACTGCATCCTTTTACAGGAAATCTATTATAGATTTGTGATCATTTGTGTCTATAAATTGACATTCTTAGTGTTCTGAAAAATGTGAATAAAATTTTGAATTATTTTGAAGCTTTCTGCTGAGTGAATGTTTCATTACCCATGAAAATATTTAAGATTTATGCAAATTTGGGAGAGCGTGACTGATTTAAGACAGGAGTTAATAGAGGTCCCTGTCTTACAGCTCTTACAGCTGAGATAGGAGGAAGGTAGAGACCAACACAATATTAAAAGTTTATTAAAAGTTAAATTTTACCACGACAGTTCTAATAATGAGACTCATTGGCCATGCTTGGAATTGGTTTGGACTGAAGACTTGCGTTTTAGGAGTATCTGACAAGAAAACAGCTGAAAAGGAAACCACTGTGGACTGTCAGAGTGTAATAAGGGATGGAAGAAGCAGCAGGATGAGAGTAGGTCTAAATCTGACAAGGACTGATGAGATTACAATTAAGATTTGGATTCCAGCTGCTGGGGAGCAATGTGTGAGTACTTTTTTATGTATGGGAGGGATACAGGGGTTTGGCTTTGCCCCTATCATCCATGTGTTAGGTGTCAGAGATCACGTCTAGGATTAGTGTATGATGGACATGGAGCCAGCCTGGGCAGCTACCATTCTGGATTTACTGGTCAGTGAATCAGGAGTACCAGAATTCATTTATAGACTTGGTTAGCTGGATGTACTCACCAGCATTTGTTTCTCAGTAGTGTTAGTTTGCCTGGAAAAGAGTTCATGCATTGGTGTTTTTTTATTTTGGTTTTGAGCTACCTGGTCTACTGGAAGGTGCAACTGCCCATGACAGGGGGACAGAAATTGGGTGATCTTTCAAGCCCCTTTCAACTGAAAATATGATTATGATTTTGTTATGATTTTGTTGTTCTATGAACCAGTATATGAAGCAGATCACTGATTTCCCACACTAATTGGTGGCTTTCATACTCTTTTGCATCTTTTCCTCTCCTTGTTTCTTTCCTGTGAGATGTAGATTTGAAGCACCAACAGCCTGAAAGGGTTGGAATGAGGGATGTGATCAGACTTTGGAAAGAGTTGTATTTACTGTAGGTCTATGAGGGGTCATTTGACTCAGTTTAAGTCTTGGACATGCAGGGGTCACGTTGATCATGCTTGGTTTTAGATTGGGATCCATGTAAGCACGACTTCTAACTAGTAGCTCACATCAGCAAAGGCTCTGCATGCTATTCACAGTCTTCCAGTCAGCTTTTCCTCCTATCCTATTTGCCTGCACACAACCTCATACAATTTTGTATTGTGGAGGTACCAGCCCTTCCTCTTATCTTTCAGTGTAATATCAAAGCGAGTGTAGCTTCAAAAGAGGAAAGGTTTAAGGTCATTTTCTGCTCCACTGTCTGAAGATAGTGTTAAAGAGGGTGTCAGAGAGGGGAATTCCTCTCTGAAATGCCTGCTTTTGAAAAGTTTCTGTTGATGAATAGCTCAGTGTTTATGGGTAGGAATCCACATTCTAACAGGAATACCAGTATTTGGAAAGTCTACAGTCTTTGTGCGTATGAAGAGACTGACAAAAAAAAATTGGTGTGGAGATACATGCATACAATTGAAAAAAACCCCAATAATGTAGTGTAACATAGGAAAGCTGAATATGTATTCACACATAATATCTGATTGCCACAGATATATTTCAAGAGAAAACACCACAGACTGGTCCAGACAAAGTATTTCCTCCAATACATGACTACAACTTTTCTGAACTGATCAATTTGGCCTCTGCAAAACAACAAAATGTCTTTTAAAAGCTACAAGATCAAATGTAATTTTATGATTTAATGAGTCATCATAGGAAATAAACCAATGCTCCTTTTCCTGTATTCTTCCTGTTTCAAAAACATGAAGCAATTATAAAGGAGAAAAGTGCCATTTTTTGTGTAATTGAATATTTGCTGTTGATAGTGGAAAGAGGACATTATTACACATAAATTAATATGGACACACAGTCTTATTACTTCTCATCAACTTCACCAACACCACATATTTTTTCCGGTTGCTTCTAAAGGACCTTTTTCTTTTCTTTCATCTCCTTTGTCAGAGTTGTAAGTCAGTGCTTCCTAGTGCAGTTTTAGGTTGTTTGGGGTTTTTTGTTGGATGTGTTTGGTTTGGGCTTTGGTTTTGGGTTTTTTTAGTGACCTTTCTATTCTCTTTGGTTTTCATTAGAACTTTGAATATTCCTCCAGAATCATAGAGTTTATTTTCAGTTATAGGCCAATAATGTGTTTAAAAACTCTAAAAATCAGAACAAGTGTGTACGCTTATTCAGTTAAAAGAAGCTGTGTATAAAGACTAATAAAGTTTATTTTTCCTAAAAATTTAATAGCTATGTGTTGCTAACTATATGCCCTCCGAAAGAGATAAAGAGAGAGATACTGTCAAAAGGTGGTTCATCCAAAGAGCCTTAGGCAACTAACAAGGTAGAATGAATTGCCTGCTGGAGGTGTCTATCTCTGTCCATTTACTTCAGAGAAAGCATAGATGACCAATCTAATCTCCCAAAGTCACTTCTTTACAAGCTTGACTGATGTTCAATAAAAAGAACCTTTCCCTTGGTTCCATTACAAGAATTGCACAGCAAACTAATTAAATATGTAACAACTTTGCAATACACACTTTTAGCCATGGATTAGGGCTAAACAAACTCCTACACTTAAATAGCTTAGGTGTTTGAAAAACTCCAGGGAAGATTTCAAGCACTGCAGTATAGTTTGGTGCCTTTGAGCAGATAGTAAAAACTCTTCTTTCTCTAATGGAGGTTCTCTCCTATGATTCTCATATTTCTTTACTTTCACTATTCAATCATCTCAGCTTCTATGAGAAAAACTGGTTCAGAAACCAGGTCTTTATGTGACCAGTCTTTTTTGAGACATTCAAATTATTTCCTTTGATTAGAAGTTTTATACTGGATCTCAGCAGGATACCAGCTTAGAAATCCAGGGATTTTTTTTTTCTGAAAATTAATGTGCTTTTTTTTCAAGTATCTACCTTTGTCAAGATAAAAATATTTCAGTTTCTGTCCTGAATATCACATCTCCTTATGAGGCTTTTAAGTGGAGGCTGTCTTCCAATGATACTGCTTTCAGAAGTTTAACAAAACTCTCTTGCAGTACTAGTAACAGAAACCCTTGAAAGTAAGCTTCCTTCACACGTGTGCTCACTGCTTTGTAGAATATTCTGAGAATATGAATGTCTACCTCCTGTTTTACATTGTTAAGTGACAGTTAATTTCTCCGTGTACTTTTATCTAGTGAGTGCCTACGTACATGTGGTACAGAATATCCTGTCCTGGCAGTCTTTGTAGCAGGCAGATGTTAAACTTGACAGATTAAAGCCAGTGCTCAAAACCCCTTCAATTTTTGCATTTTGCCATCACCTCTTCCAGCAAGCTGAATAGCCACATGCATTTATTCAATCATGTACTCAACAGGACTGCTTTTTTAGCATTGTTACTGCAGAGAGAAGCCCTAGAAGACAAAAAAATCTGCTCTATGGTATGATTTTGCTTGATTAGGAAAGCTTTGCTCTTGAACACTGTGAGGACGATGGGTATATGGTGAAGACTTGAGCAACATGAAGTCCTTTGGATAGGGAGGACTCAAATATCAATAACTATAATAAATGGTAAGAAAATAATTTGCTCAGCATAGAGTATTTTTAAAAGTAAGTCCTATGCTCATTCATGCTCTTTCATTGCAGGAAAATTCTTTGTCTTGCCTTCTGCGAATGTTAAAATTGTAGTTTTCCTCCCCCACCAATTTAATTTTTCCTACTATGTATCACTTACAATGCTGTCAAAAAGTACAAGAACACATATTGTTCTGTTCCAGGAAAAGCACAGTGCAAAAAACAGGCCTGTCTTAAAATACTTACAGCCCAAACTTGAGACATGGGATGTGATTCACCATGAATCTTTCTAGAAATATTGATGTGTGATAACAACCTGAGAATTTAAAGTAAATTTTTCCTGAACAAAACAGGAATTACTCTTAAAAACAATTTAAGAGCAAATGGATTTTAATCCTATCTCCTTAAATTAAGGGACTTGCACAGTCTGACAGTTCAGCACATCTCATTTGTTTAATTTTAGATGTATAAACATTGAAACATTTGACATTGAAATTTTTGCTGGTCATATTACAGTCACTGAGATAAAAATTATGGCATAATTCTCCAGATCTATTTTGATATCCAAATGAAAGAAATATGAAGAACTTTGAATTTCAAAAGCCTCTAGGTTCATAGATTTAAATATGGTCATCAGAAGTCAAATTTTCAAGTTACTGCACAAGGTGTTGCACACTCTAGTTTACCAGGTAACTCTAAATCTGTTGTTATTTAAAAATTATTTTGGATCAAAAACATGAGATAAAAACAGTTTCATTCATCTTTACATTTTCATTTAACTGCTTAATATGACCTCTGTCTTCACTTGCATGCTCTTTTTTTGTAGCTCAGCAGTTTTAATTTACAGAAAACACAGGGACAGTAGAATGACTTATGTCTGAGAAACCTGGTGGAAAGAATCCTATCAGTAGATAACAGAAATGATCTGCCTAACTGAAAAAGTCACTACCTTTGGTGTGTGATATCTGCAAAGATGCAGTAAGCATGTGGACACTACACATTGTGGAGTAAAACAAGCAGAATGGAGGTGGCTGGATCAAGTGTCTTTAATTTGTCCATGACCATTTTTTGATGTACTTTGGAGATCATTATTCTGGGAATCCACAGTAATTCTCCTGGCCCTTTCCCTGGTTTTCAATGTGTCCTGTTCAGAAATCTGGCTTAGTTAATGTTTTTTTTTTTAATAACGTATAACCACAGTGTAAAATTAAAATGAATATGAAATGCAAATATCTGAAAAGTCAGAAACTGATGAGATATGAAAATTTAATTTGGTTAGAAAATACAGAATTCATGTGATGTAATCTAGTTTTCTATTATTTTCTAATATTCAGCCTATTACTTTTGTAGGGTTCTAAGTGGTTCCAAACTCTAATATTCAACATGCAGGTTTTTGTCTTCACAGAGGCACAGATTCATTAAGGTTGGAAAAGACCTCCAAGATCATCAAGCCTGGACTTTGACTGAACACCACCATGTCAACTAAATTATAGCAGTAAATGTCACGTCCAGTCATTTTTTTAACACTTCCAGGGATGGTGAATCCACCACTTCCCAGCACAGCCCATCTTAAGGCTTAATCACTCTTTCACTGAAGGAATTCCTCCTGAAGTCCAGCCTAGACTGGCTGTTAGATGGTCACCAAAATCTCTCACTCTCCTCTGCAAATGGACAGGAGAGAGAAATTATAACAAAAGGCTCATGGGCTGAGTGAGATAAGGGCACAGAGAGATCACTCACCAATTGCTGTGAAGGGCAAAACAAACTGGGCTTAGGGAAATAAGTTGAATTCATTATTAACAAAATGAGAGTAGGTTGATGAGAAGAAAAACAGATCTTAAAAACCACCTTCTTCCCACCTTTCCTACTTCCCAGTCTTTACTCTCAATTCTTTCCCTCCTCTCTTACATGAGTGCAGGGAGACAGGGAGTGGGGGTTACCATCAGTTCAGTGCATGATTTTTTTGCTGCTGCTTCTTTCTCAGGGGAAGAAAACCTGCCTGTGGGAAAGACTAAGTGTGGAGTCCCTCCCACAGGAGACAGCTCTCAAAGAACGTCTCCTGTAGAAGTCTGTCCCACAGGTTACTTGTGTCCATGAACTACTCCAGCCTGAGTCCTTCCCAGGGGATTGTAATCCTACCAGGAAATGTGTTCTTGCATGGGCTCTTCTCTCCATGGCTCCATATGTCCTGCCTGGAAACTGCTCTGGCATGGATTTCCCATGGAGTCACAGCCATGTTTTGGGCATCCACATGCTCTGGCAAAGGGCTCCTCCAGGGTAGGTGGAACACTGCATCCCTGTGGATCTCCATGGGCTGCATGGGCTCATCTGCCACACCACGCTCTGCACCATGGGCTGCAGAGGAATTTCTGATCCAGCACCCGGAGGACATCCTGCCCCTCCTTCTCCACTGAGCCGGCTGTCTGCAGGGCTGTTTCTTTCATGTACCATGAATCCTCACTTCTCTATTGCAATTCCTTCTGGACAATAACTGTTCTGACTTCTCAAATATGCCATCATAGAGGCATTGCTATCATCACTGGTTGGCTTGGCCTTGGCCAGCAGTGGGTCCATCTTGGGCGTGGCTGGCATTGGCTCTGCCAGACATGGGAGAAGCTTCTGGCAGCTTTTCGTGGAAACCACCCCTGCAGAACCCCTGGTACCAGAACCTTGCCTCATAAACCAATACTTACTCTCTAGACCCTTCTCCAGCTTCGTTTTCCTTCCCTGAAGACACTCCAGCACCTCAATATCTCTCTTGAAGTGAGGAGCCCAGAGCTAGATGCAGGACTGAAGGTGTGGGCTCACCAGTGCCTTCTTGTCATTTACACAAATTTTCTTATGTGAGAATACTTTTAACAATGGAAACCTAGAGAAAGGATTGTTATGAGTAAAGTTTTATTCATAAAGCTGATATAAAAATATCAGATGTTACATCTTGCTCAAACATTTCCACTTGTAAGTTTCATATGAGAAGTGATTTCTCTCAATGTAAATGTACTATAATGCTGCATTGCAAGAAGATTCATTATGCATCTGAACAGGTTCTGGAGTTAAAAACATTTGGTTGTTTATTAAGAAGATTATATGTTCGTTTTGCCTGATACAATGTGGGCCAGAACAAAACTACTCTAGCAGTTATGTGTTTCTGATTTCATTTCTTCAAGTGAAAAATAGGATTGCATTATTAATTTGATGAAGCATGAATAGTCCACTGAACTTGAATAAGATTTGCTTTGCTTTACCTAGCAAATTTAAGACCATTCTGAGACCTTTTATTCAATGTCTTTTTAATGTCAATATGCAAACACTCGTGAGAGCAGGAATTGAAATTGCAAGTTTGCCATTGCTCAGCTGAGTGACTGAGCAATGGGCTAGAAAGTCTCTTGTTTGATTTGAAAGTAGAAGATGATAAACTAGTTGGTGGAGTTTGAAGCTATATGTATAATTCCATCTGAACACCAATTAACATCCTCGTAGAAAAGGCACTGAAGTATGGGCTGGATGAGTAGACTGTAAAATCAACTGAGAAATGGATGAATGTCTGGGCCCAAAGAATGATGATTGGTGAACAAAGACTAGTGAAGGCCAGTAATCAGCAGTATACCCCAGGGATCAATACTGGGTCCAGTCCTGTTCAAAATCTTCATTAATGAGCTGGATGATGGTACAGGGTCTAGTATCCAGCAAGTTTGCTGATGACCCAAAACTGGGAGGAGTGGCTAAATCACGAGAGTGTTGTCCTGATATTCAGAGGGACTTCAACAGGTTGGAGATGCAGACTGACAGGAATATCATGGAGTTCAGCAAGGGGAAATGTCGGGTTTTGCACCCTAATAGGAACAACCCCACATATATATATATATATATATATATATATGTATGTGTGTATATGTATATATATGGGGTCTCTGTCTTATATGGGTTATATTATACAAGAGATTTGATAATGTCTGCATGTCCCTAAAAAACAGATGGTGCATTGCCTTTTTTTTTACAATAAGTGTTTTGAAAATAAGAAAACTCAATAATTTTCTAGTTCATGAGAAAAGGAATTTTTAATCTTCTCTTGTAGCTTGAAAGCTTGGACAGACTCTGGAGCATTTGGGCAAATTTCATAGGAGGGCAAAAGGGAACTAAAAGCACAGACTATAGGATTTATAAAAGGAAAGGAACTAATTTTAGCTTCCTAGGAAAAGAGAATGTCCAACAAAAGCTTTCATAAAGCTGACTACAGAATTGGATTATGTGCAAGAGTAATGGCAACTGTGTTACTAAATATCAGTGGTCATCACTGCACACTTAAAACTGAAACAAAATTTGAATTTAAAGCTTAAGGTCATTGTTCTGAATTAAGCAACTGATATTTTAAAGACACTGAAGCAGTGAAGAACATTGTGAAAAAAGATTTAGACAATCATATATTAACAGAAAATAGCAGACAAATGAGGAATGTGGATTTTCAGATTGCAGGAACTATCTATTTCATAATCATGTATTAAGAAGTCATTGTTTCTTTTCATACTCAACCAAGAATCCAGTTTTTTAAAACATTATATCTAAATAAAAAATGAAGTGAATTTGTCAAGGAATCTTATGTTTTCATATGCAATTTTTTTGAGCAGCAAGAATATAATTACATCATCATCATATTTAAATTATTCAAAGGAATTTAACAAAAAGGTTTCAATTCAATTAGTTTGCTCCATTGCTCTGGAATAAGAGTAGAGTTGCTCATCCAAATATTACGTTACTATAAGTCACATCAGAGAACATAGATGGAATGCAAACAAAAACTGGAAGATAGTCCTGAGTCGGGATACCTTCCCTCTTATAGGATACCTGTCTTTCCTTTTGTCCTGTCTGGAGTTTTGGCATCTTCATATTCCAGAAAAATGAAACTGGAATTAACATTTTCTGCAGAACTAATTGCAGAGTAGGGATGTTTTCAGAAAGCCTTAGTCCAAACAAAATACGCTTTATATATGCTGAAGGACAGCAGCCTGCAAATAGCAAACCATTTATTCAAGAAAACTCAACCAAATCAATAATATATCTTTTTTCTAAAGTTACTGTTTCTCTTTAAAGGAACAAATTACAATTCTTTTTGTTTGAACTGTTGAGCTTGACCCTGGTGTTAATTGAGAAGGGGAGGGAGAAGAGACAGTAAGAGTCTGTTGTTGATAGTTCTGCTTTTCTGCTTTATATATGCTCCATATTGACAGGCAATCCACTGCTTACTGCTTGTAAGAAAAAGATTGAGCAGCTTTATGTTATCCATGAAAACTCTAAGCCTGTGTGACACTGCCAATTGGTCTGCAGAAAGATCACACAATATTTGAAGGAGATCAACAAAAGTGTTATAACTTCTCAGAACCAAAAGTATTTTAGAAGTCTTAGATAAGGATGCTTCTCAAGCATGCCTTGGATATCTAGCAGTTAGATGCCCAGCCCTAGACAGCTGGTTAGGCTCTCTCAGGCATGTTCAGCTGGAAAAGTACAGAGAAAGAAATGTACTTTGGAAATCCAGTCTCTCTCCATTGGCTAGACAAGAAACCTAAATATGTCTTGTACTAGGAATCTGACATTTCAATGAGTAAAGCTGGGTAGGATGCCTCTTTGTTTGGATCCAGAGTAACAGAACTCTGTCTTTCTGGAATGAAGTATTTTTAAAACATATGAAAATCAGCAGACATTATTTTTATATGAAATAGTGATTTTCACAGCAATTTATATTGGCTTTGGAATTCTTCTATAGAATTTTCATTTTCAAATACTGTTTCTTAGTTTCATCTGGGATAGATATGAAAAACAAAGATAAAAATATACAGCTTATTGTCTTATTGAAATAACAGTTGCATATCTTGGTAATTTTCAAAATATTTATTTTAATACATTTTGCTATTTTCCAATGTTTTGTGCCTTATGTTTTTAATATGAATCCAAAGAGCTTTTAAAATTACATATGCAATTGTCTGCATTTAAAAAATATATATCTCCTGTTTATTTGATTTTTTTTCTCTATGGGATTATCAGACATATCAGACATTTGTCTTCTTTCATCACTCAATCAGACATTTTAGTGCGATCTATCAGATACTCTTTTTCCTGGGATGTCTGTTATAACACATAAATGCTGCACTGCGTCAATATTAGGAAGCTCAACATGTTCTCTATGAAACTCAAGGAAGTCATTCTGCCACTTGGCTCCTCAGACTGCCTTTTTTCAGTGTGCTAATTTGCAGAACTGGGTTACTGGTTTCATTGCTAATGATGAGATCAGAATAAGCTGTTGCTGCTCTCGCTGCATTGAGTGACAGATACCCCCTGCAAGGAGCAAGTTTGCGTGAATTTTTTTCTGAAGAATCAAGCTGTTAGCTCTGCTACTAAATGCTTATATCAGCAAAGAACTTTTTAAAACCAGAGAGTGTGTTCCGTATTTAATCCCCAGAATAGAGTACTTCCACCTATCAACAAGAAAAATACACTCTGTAAAACCTAGAGGAATACTTGAAAGAACAAAGGTGTCTCTGCTTATTACCCTTGAACAAGTTTCAAATGTGTCTCTATCAAGAAAAGTTGAAGGCATCAAAGAACTCTAGAATATTTAAAAGGCTGCCTTTATAAGTTATTTGTGGGAGACAATGCCCTCTTTCAGGTCACTTGAAGTGACAAGAAAAAGCCATGTACATTTCATTGACATATATGTGTGCAGGTACTAAAAGTATACTAGTTGGTGCATTATCAAGTGAACTGTCAAATGACAACAGCAAAATGTTTTTCTGAGGCTCTCAGTTCTTAAAACATTTTTTACTTTATTTCAGAACGAAAAAAGCATCTGCAATTGTAATGTGAGTTTGTTGCCCTTCCCTCTTAGGTCACTCCTTTTAAGAAGCCTAGAACTTCAAAGTGGCTGTTTACTTACAGTGCACAACACAAGGAAAATTATTTACTGTTACATATAGGCAAAACTTTTCAATAGAAAAGCCTTGTAAATAATGGTTCAGACCTTGCTATTCTGGCTAGGCTAGCCTATTAAGCTCCTATGAGAAAGAATTATAAGCATGAAAATCAGTTTGTGTAGCAACTGATTCTTATGAGAAGATAATTTGCACCAGTGAAAATAAAAAGACCATCCCATGAGAATCCATGAAGAAAGAATGGAAATGTATTTCAAAAGAGAAAAGTTTGATGGACATGTACACTGGCCATTACCAACCAGTGAGCTGAGTGTCAATGAATTGCTGACCATAAGGGTTAACATGGTGCCTTTGATAATTGCATAAATATGGGCCATGTGAATAAAGATTTGGCTATTCTGCATGAAGGAACAGGTTTGCAATAATTGTGACAATTCACCAGTCACACTGAAACTGGCTGAAAGAAAGGAGGACAATAGAAGAAGGAGACAATACAGGCAGGGCAATAGATGAAGGAACAAGGGCATGTAACATGGAGGAAAACCCTTTCAGAGCAATAGCCATGATATCTCTCATGGACTGTGATCCCAAAAACTGTCACAGAATAAGCTGCATTAATCATGGTCATTTATTGTTTGTTGAGCTCTGAAATTTTGCATGATTCTACAGATAATGCAGTTCAACACCACTCCAAAGAACAAGGGAATTTAATTCCAAATGAACTGAGTTTCAGGACACAGAAAATCATAGAAAATTATCCCAGTGACACTAGGGTGTCATTTTCATAAACTGTAGAATAACCTTTTTATCAAAAAAACCAAATCCAGGAACAATCAAAAAATCCCAGCAAACAACAGCTAAAAAACCAAACAGAACCAACCAATCAATAAAAGTACAACCCTAAAACCTTAAAAACAAACAAACAAGGAAACAAAAAACCCACCCAAATAAACCAACCAAACAACAAAAACCAAAAACTGAAAGAAAAGGCCATCTTAAATTGCGGCAACTCAGCAAATTCTCTACCACTGGAGGTCTTGTCCTCAAATAGATATTTCCTGGCATATCTATAATCTTTTCTGCTATAACAGTATTTTTTTTGAGATTAGTATGGACGTTCTGTTTCAAAATAATAGTAATTTTATTTGGAATAATTACCCTAGTATAATTATTCTGGGACAAAATAACAGCTTTGGCATGCAGAATGTCCACATGGGAGCTAAGACTGATAGAACTATGGCAGAATAATTAGCGCAGTGTATCTATGCCAGGAAATATCTACGTGCATACAAGCCAGCATGTCAATATGGTATTCTTTTTACTTACCTTCCCTAAGATTTGTTGTTGTTGTTGTTGTTTGGTTGAGGTTTTTTTTGTTTTTTTTTTTTTCTTCCCTATTGGATTTTATGTTGTACATAGCCTATCTTATTATTCTCATTTAGAGGATGATTATGAAGTGTTCATTTTGAAGATGTTCAGCTACGGAGCAGGGTCTGCACACTGGTAGCAGGTGAGGGGCTGGGAGCCGTGTCCAGGGAAGCACTCAAGCAGGCTGGGCCTGAGCCCTACCTCAGCAGAAGGAGGAAGGGCTGAGTGACAGCAGTGGGGGGCTGCTGTGGGAGAGGGACAGAGGATGCTGCCTGCCCACCTGGCTTGCTGCCCAGGAGGGCTTCCTGCCTGCCAGGTGCTTGGATGTGGAATGCTACAGAGAAACTGCCAAAGCTTCTCCAGCCTGTCACCCCTTGCTGTTTTTCCTGACAGGCCCCATGATGCTGTCAGGGAGATGTGGAGCAAATCTCAAGTGTGAATGCATGACTGTGGGGGTGAGGGTGAAAGGCATGGAGCCTGGGGTCACATACAGTTCTCTTTTCAATACTAAGATGGGGACAGAGGGTAGATTTAGATTAGCTATTCGGAGGAAATTCATCCTGTGAGAGCAGTGAGGGTCTGCAACAGGATGCCCAGAGAAGGTGCCCCACTGCTGGAAGTGTTCCAGGCCAGGTTGGATGGGGCTTTGAGCAACCTGGGCTGGTGGAAGGTGCATATCCTTGGCTGTAGGATTGGAACAGATGACTGTTAAGGTCCCTTCCAACCCAAACCATTCTGTGATTCTATGTTTTACTGTGAATATGGTTGAAAACCTGAACCTAGTGTTTTGAGGACATTGTGAAGTCTCCAGCCTTGCAGATATTCAAAACCTGACAGGTTTTGAATTTCTGCAAGGCTGGACCCTGAGCAATACGCTCCAGCTCTGCATGCCTTGATGAGAGAAGCTGAACTAATGATCTCCAAAAGTGCCTTTCAGTATCAAATGTTCTGTGATCCTTTGATTCTGTAAAATTAATGTATTAAAGAACTGTTCTTACAGTGATTATCAGAATTAACATTTCTGCATTTTTACTTAGCCTTCATGAGGCCCAGTAACTAGGACCCTTTTTCAGTATTTGTCCTCATGGTGATAAAGTTGATCTGGGAAAAAGAAACTACATCATAATTAAATATTCAGCATGTCTCAATGATTTTAATTTGGTATCATGGTTGTTACAACAATTTTTCATATTTAATTCAAAGATTATAGAAAAAACACAAGCAGGGCAAGACCATACATTTGATGTTCTAATACCCAACCATGTAGAGAAGAATCCCTGCATCATCTGGGTGGGATGGATAATTTTTATTTAAATTTGAGTATCTGAAAGGATTAGTAGAAGATACATTTTTGAGGCTTAAAACTTGATACATTTAACTCTATATTACTTTCATTTCTATAAATGAGAAATGTAGCAGAGGTACTGCCAAAAAAATGTATATAATTTGGAAATATTGTGATGGCATGTCCTTATTCCACACAGGTCTTTTAAAATGTCCCCCTTGTTAAGAGTTACCCCACAGTACAAAGATTTAACAATATTGCAACTTGTAAAATGGGCTGATGACCTTTTAGGAACCCATAATGGAAAAGTCAAAATTAAATTGGGAGATTTTTTGTGAACATCTCATAAGGAATGAATACACTCAATGTCAAGATTTTAGCTCAAAAGGAATTTAAAATTGACAGTCATTCAAAGAATGACTTATGAATAGCATCAAACTGAACTGGGCTACAGGAAAGGAAACCATGAGTGCCCCTTGTCCTTATCTTATCTCTGGAAAGCACCTCTGAAAAATTTGGTGAAATATTTTAGAGCAGCATTTTTCAGACTGCAGGGTGGTTTTCCCACTGCTGCTATATCATCAAGGATTTTTCTGGGCAGAGAGCAAAGCAAGGCTGTCATCAGTCTCCAATATTTGAAAGACAAAACTTCTAAAAGATTCCCAGTGCCTGCATCACTCTGGAAAGGAAGAAGCTCAATAATGTTGCCAAGAAAAATCCCTATTACACATATTGATCATGTTACATTTTGGTGGGGGATAGCTTGATGTTGGCTGGGAGCACTTCATCTTGGAGGACCAGAAATTTTATGTGGTTTCATAATTTCCCTTCCTGACATCAATTTTTCAAAATATCATGAGGCATTTTTATTATGTTAATTAATATAACAATAGTTATTATTAATATAACATTAATACCTGTCTTTTTTGCTTGTTGCAGGCATTCATTCCTAATAAAAGGGGGATCCTAACACAAAGGAGAATCATTTGCAGCTGAGATAGACTTTCAACTCCAGTTCCTGCTAGCAAAACATCAATTCATGAAAGCCTTAGAGCATTTATTATTACAATTCTTAGTATTTATTACTATTCAGTGAAGAAGTTCACATTGAATTTAGGTTTTGGGCCCACATCCAGAAACTACTGTTGTTTTGTGTTTTTTTTTCTTCTAGTTATGCTACTGATCCACTGCTTTGTACCTAAGGCAAGTTGCCTTAACTTTTAGTACTCATAGCACCAAGTGACCAGGATGATTAATTAATGAATGGGCCATACTCTAAGGAATTATATAATGGATTTACTTGGTGCAGTCTTTCTACAGTACTCTGAAAATATTCAGAGTGCTGGGTATTAAATGTGAAGAGAATATTAGTATCTATTATTTGATATTCATTCAAATAGGAAGAACAGTCATCCTCTGGATATATTTCCATTTGTAAAATTTTAGTTTTACAATGAAAAAGTAGGTTAAGGTTAGGAGTGAGGCTGAATTTTTAAAGGAGGATGGCAACTACAAAGGAAAATGACAACTGATAGAAAACAGGAGATGTATGTTAGAATAGTAAATTACAGGAAGAATGGTGCTCTAAAGGGGTTATCTTTCATACAGAAGAGACAAAGAACATCAGAGGAAGCAGAATCAAAAAAATATACTGAGGGATCAAAGTGTAGCTAGCCAAGTACAGAAATGAAAGGCTGATGATTATGTAGGTGATGTTGATGAAAATAAGTACCTAGAAAAAGTAGTATGAGAATTAAAACAGTTTGCAATTTTTATTAAGATCCTGCAAGGAAGGAAATCATAAAATACACTTAATTAGAAAGAAAGGAGGTTTACATGTGTGTATATGTGTAAGCATATTCCAGAAAGAGAAATTTAATATAACCAAAAGAATAAATCTTAGATGATGCACTACTTCATCAAGGATTCAGAGAAGTTTTTCTCTCTTCTCTCAAAATTTTACAAGTTTCCAAAGCAAGAGAGTTTCTGAGGAAACCTAGACAATATAAGCCACTTACCCTTAAAAATCAATTTACTAAAGGGGATGCTGGAACAAATCCAAAGCTGATTTGAAAATTAAAGAGGATATGATTGTGGTGACAGTGGTGCCCTACAGAGCTGAAGTGTTTGAGGAAGAACAGTATTTCTGCATTGACTGTTTGACCTGTATTGAAAAAGAAACATGAAAGTCAAAGCTCTGCTAGGTACTAACACTGGTAACTGGAGAGGTGTCTTTGTAATTGAAGTGAAAGCATGCCAGGGAACACTGTGTGCAACTTCACCTCCAGCTGCTACTTCTTCTAGCACAGGTCAATAATGATAATACATATCCCTTAGGAAATGGCCTAAGATTTTCTATTTATTCCCCCACTGCTTGGCCTTTCCAAATCCAGAGTTCAAGTCAGTGAAAAAAGTGACTTAAAGAAACCTCCAGGACTAAAGAGAGACCACAATTACTGTCACTAAAAACTTTCCTTCACTGAGATAATAATTTAAGAACAAATTGTCTAAACTTTCATCAGTCTGGGGCAGATTATGACCATAGAGAGAATTGAATCAGTCTTTCAACAGAAATCATGGCTGGAAACTTTCTGAAACTAAGGCTAATTCATATATGCAAGTTACAAAAATATTTAAGTAATACATAAAGATGGACCGATAGATACATGCACAGGATTGAGCTAATCATCTTGTCAATAGTGCTGCACTTGATTTCAAGAAGAGCATGACACACTAAACTCTTTTGGACACTTAGTGTCACATTCTTTAACTAATAAGCAATTAATCATTATTATACATATGATGTTGCGCATGTTTCCACTGCCAGGACAAAAAAAAAATCCTTTTTACACAGCTTTACTGTCAACTAAAACTGTTACAGTTTACTGGAAATTTCATTCTTGAGAGTAAGTTTCTGTTGATAATGTTAATGAGTAATTCCTTAGATAGTACCTGGCTTGGATAGTATCTGGCATTATCATGATTTATTCCTATTTCCCATGTTGTATAAGATGAGGTGCATACACTGCAAGTCTATTATTTGGCTAGGCCATACAAGCCTTACATGGAATTCTTTGGTTTTATAAATGGTCTTTTAGTAGATTTCCTATTCAGGATGCTCTAAGGATGCAATGCCAGCATCCACTCAGGTAATTATTGCAGGATTTCTGTAAAACCTTTCAGCCCCATGCTTCTCACTCTGTTGACTTTAGAAAATAATTTCAAGCAAGCAAAGGCTTGAGACCAGCAGGACAGCCCTTCTTGAGGATCTGAATAATAACACAGTCCGGGGAGTGTATCTCCATGATGAAAAACACCAAAAGCTATCCTCAGGTGTTGCAGAAGCTCACTGAGCTGGGAATCAAATTCATTGCAAAGCAGATAAAAAGTGGTGCTTGAGGCAGGATGAAACAAGATCTAAGAAAATAATCAGACCCCTAGAGAAAACAGACTTAGATGACATTTTCTGAACTGAACAAGGATCTCCATTAAGTGATCATTCACAGTCATATTTATTGACAGGATCAAAGCAGGAGGAAGCAGTTTGAGGACACAGATTGTTCTGGACCATGGAGTCCTGCTAACAAGGACTCATAATGAATGGAGAAAGAACCGAGATGATACAAAGAGCAGTTCACAGAATTATATTCCTTTGTGGTGTGATTGTGCCTTATTGCTCCACATGTGACTAAAAGATACAGTTGATTACAGTGGATCCCTGCTTCTGGCATTGAGTCTTTGCAATATTATAATAATATTCTTTAAGACAAAGCTGCCACAGGGGACACTGCCAATCTACCTCCTCCAGTATATATGCTGAGCAAGACATGGTATGAAATATCCCTTTGGTCTGTTGGGACCTGCTGTTCCACCTGCGTCCCCTCACAACTCCTTCTGCCCTCCCAGCTTCCACACTGTTGGTATGGGCTGAGAGGCAGAAAAGTCTTCAGTGTCTGCACATAGTTTTTGTGCAGACAAACCCTGCTTAGAGGTAATGAAAACATCCCTGTGTTTTCAGCACGCTTTTCAGCACAAATTCAAAATTTAGCTATTATGATGAAAATTCATTCTATCCCAGCCAAAACTAATGCAAAGCTGATGCAACAGGACCACATTAACACGTTATCAAGCATGCAATTTCCTTCCAGTTGCACACATTGGGACACACTACTGTTCTTTTTGAACCCATGCGGTTCCAGAGTTAACATAGCTTTTATTCATCCCCCTAGAAAAATCTGCACAAAGAAATGGCATTTTTCTATTTTCCTCTCCTACACTGTGAAAAAAAAGTCACTCCAAAGAATTTCTGTGCTGTTTGAGACCCAGGGAAGAATGGGTCTAAAACAATCTGAGAACAATCTGCCTTTCTGCCTCATCATGTTAAATACTGATTACTTAGTATAAGCATTTCCTTAGTATTAGAGCCTTAGTTTATTCAAGAGAACTGACCATAAATGGGCTAATATTTTTTCCAGTTTCTTTTTCCTTTGATGAATAATACTATAAAAAAAAAAAAAGGCAGTATCTATGATATAGTTTCAGGTAAGCAGCAAAATAATCCAGTCTTTTGATACCTTGATGTTATGCATATCTGTCTCCAATGAACTTCAATTATGCATTGCCAAACCTGAGCAATACAATTGTAAAACAAGTGCAGTATGTCTGCATGAAACATATTGGAAAGGCAAGTTCATCCTAGGCATTTTCAGCCACGAGAAACAGGCTCTGTGGTTAGGAGAGCAAAAAGCATGACTACAGTTAGTCTTTTATCTTTCATTACTCTCCTTTTTGAAGGGACTTAGTTCTTAATATTAGAAGAAGCTTCCTAAATAAAATTGCAAAAAGTATCTTGTCTTAAAAACCCAAAGTCCCTTGACACTTCCAGCACAGTCTCTGTTTATCTTCAATGAACTGAGTGGAAAAAGAAAAAAGTCAAGAATAAACACATTGTCTTGGCCAACTAATATCAGGCATTGGAACAGGGCTAGTGTCTTACCCTTGGAGAGCCTTAGGGGAGAGCATTACAAAATTATAAAGTATTAAAACAGTCAGCAAACTGACTAGCAGAGATGTGGTGTCCCCCTGCTACTGTGGAAAATACTACTTAAAACTGCAGAGATGAAAGACCTTTTAATCTATTGAGGAAAGAATAAGATTCAACTGAAATGTTATAGAGGAACTTGCTATAATTCTGCAGATATTTAGTTCTGCTTATGGCTTTAATACCATCAAAAGAGCCTTTGGAAACTAAAGTTGTAAGAAACCGACTTTTCCAAAATAAATATTTAACTTGTAGGGTGGCCAAATTATTACTTGTAGGTAGAATGTGACCCACATTCAGCAGCTCTGCAATGCAGCCTGAAGCAGTTTTATTACTTATTGGAAACACAGAGCTTATAGACAACCATAAATCCCAGGACATGCCACTCCTGAGGAAACAGAAACTTTTCTTATCCCTCCTCTGGCTCAAAACCAGATTGAATAAGCTTCAGGCACTGTATGCTGAGAGCCATTGGCCCTTCAGATTACCATGGCTCTCCTCTTTATAAAAGAGCTATTAGCTACTCTTAATAAATTGTAGATTTGCAGTGCAAGCAAGGCCTTACTGGGATGATGTTGCCTCTCTAACAGCAGAGCAATTTGCTTTCTTGAAGTGAACAGAAACCTCAGTGAACTTCTGGTTACATTTTAACAGGGAAAAAGATACTCAACCTGATTTCCACTTGCATAGCACTGTTACCCTCCAAGACCAGGAGAACACACAGATTAGCAGCTGTTAGTCATTAGGAATCATCTTTATGGTAAAATTTAGCCATGACTAATATACAGGTAGTGGTATGAGGGTAGAATTTTGACCGATGACAGTAGGCATTGTATTAGTTTTGAACAATTCCTTTCTCTTAGGAAAATCAAACGGAAAATCAAAGAAACTCTTAACTAGCCCTAGCCTTGGTTAACTGAGGTTTCATTTCACCTGAACAAGTGAAACTTTAGATCTAGACACATAAGCAACAAGATGCTACCTAATTCAGACTCCTAACATTTTTTTAATTCCCAGTTTATAAATCCGGGATTTTCTAAACTGAAGATGACTTGCCACAACATAAATAATCCTTTGGCATAAAAAAGCCATCAGGTCATATTTTATCATACATGACAGCATACATTGTTGAGGGATGGTACACAGTTTTACTCAGAGATAAGCTACCTCGGGGGGTTCTGGTGCACCTGGCACCAAGCTCTGTCAAAGAGAGACCCTAGGAATAGTTATCTGAGCAGGACTGGGACACTGTGATGGCTGGGCCAGTAAAGGTAGCTGTAAAGCTTCTAGGTATTTCCATTCAATTATTTTAACTCCCAAAGCTATATACTTTGCTAAATCTCTTTTTAAGGAAATCTTATGTACAGAAGTAGGCTGGGGTAGAAAATGGTCAGCAGAGGAATTTATAGTTGTGGCCTGCTGAGATATTTGAATATCATATAGTCTCCTATATAGTTGCTTATTTGATCTCTCTGGTTAAAAAAAAAAATGCATGCTACTAAAATCAACCCAAATAATGAAAAAACATGCAAAGGAGACATAAAGAAACCCACAAAATCTTCTGTTATTTTATCAATTTTATCTCCTCCTGTCTTGTTCTCTTCTGTTTTCTAGCGCTTACTTCTATATGCTACATTTTGTTTATCCTTATAGTCCTTCTCTACTGTTTCTCAGTGTGTGAATATTTTAAATGCCCTCAAGGTACATATTCAGCCTCGTATATTCAATTCAATTTCCTTATGTTTGTAGATTCCACTCCTGAAATAATAAACTCTGCAACATGTGGTGAAACTATAAACTTTGCAGGCTTGTGGTGAATTCTGAAAACTCTAATGACATTGTTACTGATGTACCTGTCTCAAACTGTTCAGGATTTTAAAACTACTCCAGTTTTGTTCCATCCACCTTTTTTCTTTTGTTTTTATGTATGACATACCTTTACGTGCTGTATAACAAAAGCCCTTGGTTCTGCATTTATACACTAAAGCAATGTTTAGCATTTGTTTATTGTAGTAATACCACTAAATTGTGATAATATTAGTGATCCCATATTTATACTACAAAAATTACTTCCAAGAAAGGACTAGGAGAGTTATTGTTATTTTAGTTTTCAGAAAGTGTGATGTAGTTTTCAAGCATAAAATAGAAAGTCTTTATACCTATGTGGTCCCCATTGTCATGGAGATTGATTTCCTCATAAACAATGTGCTTATCTTCTCAACAGAGATCCCTTTGGTGGGAGCAAGTGCTACTATTTCCATTCTGCATTTCAGAAAGATGATAATGTAAAGGTCGTGACAAGACAAATCAATAAGGTATCTAACAATTCAGATGACAGTTTTTAGGCAAACTAATTGCCTAAATCTCAAAGAAAACAAGAAATCTCATATTTTATTACCCAAACATCTTTCTAGATAGGTGAGCTTTATCTCACAAATGACCTCCCCATGTAGATTAAATTATTTGTGTAGATGCCTTTTATTATCAATTCTTCCATAAATTTTTGGGGTTAGATATAGCTCTTGACATGAACATCTGTTTTACAAGAGGATGAATCCCTTTCTCAAGGTGCCTGGTTCTCTCTCTTGCATCAGGAGAGGGGCTGATAATCTTGACATTATGTGATTGAAGATGGACGAGATGAATTCTGTATATGACTCACATGCAATTGCAGGGTAGGAGTGCAGCAGAAGAGGAGGGCTCAGGAGGATCTTTCTGTAACCTCAAAGCTTTAATTTGTGCTTATGAGATGGTCCACTACTTTCAAAACAGTACTTTGAGATATACAGTCTCTTTAAATAGAGGATTCAAAGATGGAAATAAAACATAAACAAAAAAGAATAATGGCTTTAGAGGGATTTGCCCAGTGATTACTTTCTATAGCAGGTACAAGTTCTGTAGCTGACAAGGTGCATTCAATTTAAGTAGAACTTGTTCTTCTCTTTCTCTCCAGTATCATTTTATGTCCGTAGATTTTTTTTTTTATGAAATCAGTTTATTATTATCTTTAAAACTCTGCACATCACATTGCAGGACAGCATGGATAGAAGAATGATAGAAGAATGACATTGAAATACCTAATTAGGAATAAAAGAAGTTTGTGACAAATTCTTGCCATAAAACAAAACAAAACAAAACAAAAAACAAAACAAAACAAAACAAACTGCCAAAGAAGTTAGGCAAAATTTTGTTCATTTTTTCCTCTTTAATCTTTGAACTTCATAATAATTTTTTTATTGCTATTGATTTTACATGGGCAGAAATCAGACACTACGGTGATAGTCAGCATAAAACCCTGACAAACAGAAGTTAATTCCACATAGGACTTCAAAGATGTAGTTCTCAAAACTCAGTGAACTTATTTTTGATCTCTCTTCTGTTATTTCTATTAGCTTATAATTTAGTAATTAATGGTCTAATGCAGGATCTTCAAAATAAAGGAAAATATTTTTTAGTAATTTTAATATTTTCATTAGTCCAAAGCACATGATGATTACAATTTTTTTTCTTTTTTTTTAATATTTTCCTTCTAAAATTTCTCATAGTTTCAAAGTAATGCTCTGCACGGCAGTATTATATATACCCTAGCTGTTTTTTCTCAGCACCTACTAATTTTAAATTCACAGTAATTCATAAGCTTTCCTTGCTCTTACTACTCTCTGTAGTCAGTCTGTAATGCAGGTTGGTATTATATAAAGCTATTGGTGTCTAGGTTTCAGTCCAAGATCATTAATCCCATAATACTTAAAACCTTTACTATGTATCTCTGCTTAGCTGGCTGAGAGTGTTGGCCAGATTAGTATTTATTCACTGTTAATAGTGCACTGAAGCAGGCATGGTTTCTGTTATATAAATATTGCTTAAGCATAAACCCTATCAACGTGCAGAGCTGGGCAAACTGTAATGTCTGTGTCTGTAAGAGACTAAATGAGTGATTAAATGATCAGAACTTCAGTTTTCTTTAGGTAAGAAAACAATAAAAATGTAAACATCAGGTAAATGTTTAAGGAAAAAATTAGGAGAAAGAAACTTCAGGAACTTAGGCCTGAATACATTAAACCTAGTTTGAAGATCTTACATAAGACATCCAAATAGGATTGCAGCTGATTCAAATTCTACATAAGAGATGGGGAGGCCCTTCCAAGTGTTGATGTAGATTGCAAATCTCTTTGGAGACATTTGTCTCTCATCATTTGAAAGTAAAGAAAGTTTAGACTGTCACTTTCATAAACAACATGTCTGCAAAGCACTCAGATTTAGGTAGGAGGAACTGAGGCCCCTAGGGAAAGTTTCATCAACATTTATGATGAAAAACTGAATGAGAGAAACTATTCATGGAAATGGGGAGGGGGAAGCTCAACCGTCAGTCAATACATGTTCATTAAGTCCATAGGCACAACAAAAAAAAGTTAATTTCATTCTCTCTAGATATTTCGTGATGAAAGCTTATCATCAAAAGCATTTATCCTGTGCTGACTAAATTATTTTAGATTTATGCTTTGGAATTTGAAAAGGGGCTGTATCAAATAAATCTAAAGGTTCTTAGGGAACACTTAGTCCTTCTGAGCTGATCTTGGTTAAGTTCCTCTGAATCAGGGATATTCAAAAGAAAAAGAGTGAAAGAAAGACAGTTATACCTGTAAAGTGATTGTAGCTCATTTTCAGTAATTGCAGTTTTGAGATATGTTTTTCTATCGTCTTACTGACAGAATTATTTTTACACATGATTTTATTTCTAGAAGTAGCATTTTAGGACAAAAAGGAAAAAAGAACAAACTTCTCATTAAATAAAGCCTTTGTTCTTGGATTCAAATGTATAGTCACACTACAGATTACTTTGTTTATTTTTAAAGGCTGTTTTCATTTTATATCTACCCATCTGTAAAACAGAAGACTGACTCTAAACTGCTGCTGTTGGGCTTTGCAATAGTTACTATGGTGTAGCTGATGCCTCACTGTAATGTGAGTCTCCCATTCACTCCCATTGAGTTTCCACCATGTCCAAATCATATTATTTTTAATGACAAGCTACTCTGCCCTTGTTCAAAGCATAAATTATCACCATTTTACTTCTTTAGTGTTGTTATTGAAGTTCTATATCAGGACGATAATTTCATTGTGGTAAACATGTTAAGAGTCCCTACACACATACACACACACATATATATATATATATATATATATATATATATATATATATATATTGTGTGTGTGTGTGTGTGTATATACACACCTACATACAAACACAAAAGGTAAGTCTTTTCACAGTTTAAATGCAATATAAAATCACTTTCATCTGTAATCATTGCTTGTCTTAAAAAATAGAAAACAAACCTAAAATGTGTTTTCTCCTATCTCTTCATCAGAATATTAAAAACACAGCTCAGTAATTATTTCATCAGATGTTACTCTTTCCCACTATTCATATTTTTCTCTCTTAGGTGCTGTCAGCTGCTTCCTCCGTGTTAGTTTATCTGAAATGACAAATATTTTGATGAGTATTTTTAAATTGAGGCCACTGATGTATACTCATCTTTTTTCTGGTTAAATGATGATTGTTCTGTTTTGAACTGTAAGTGTATTTTGGTTTTTTCTTGTCAGCTACTGAATGTATGGAGATTTTTGAGTTTTGTAGAATATTTGTCACATATAATACACTTGAACATATCTTGTAAGTAATTGTTTCTTTTTGTTATTTCTCATATACAGAGTTATGGATATTAATGAGCATGCAAAGACATATAGAGGAATATGATGCACATAGATCATATTTTTAATATTGGAAATAAAAATATTTGAAAGCCAAAGAGTCAAATTTACAAAGGACTTATTATTTTCAGATTGGTGCATCATTGTGTCCCACTTTTAGGAACAGAATTGCAGTGAGAGAATGATTGGAGTCAAAAGGGATTGCTGGTGGTCACTTGGTCCAACATCTCTGTTCAAGCTTTGCTAGAGCAGGTTGCCTGGGACTATGTTGAGACAATTTTGAATATCTCCAAGGAAGGAAAAAGAAGAATGATATTCATATGATGTTCCTACGGCTTCTTCCATATTTCAATCTGTACCTATTGCCCCTGGTCCTGTTACTGAGCACCACTGAAAAGAGCCTGTCTCTATCTTTGTACCCTTTCCTCATGGATTTATATACATTAGAAAGGTCACTCAAGTCTTCTCTTCACCAGGCTAAGCCATCCCAGCTCTCCCAGCCTTTTCTCACAGGGTAGTGGCTAAAGTAGTTTCATGATATTTGTGGCCATTTGCTGGACTCTTTCCATGTCTGTGTCTCTCTTTTACCAAGGAGTGCAGAACTGGACACAGAACCCCATGTGTGATCTCACCAGTGCTGAGGAGAGAGCAAGGATCACCTACTTCAAACTGCTGGCAATGCTCCTCCAAATGCAGCCCAGAATGTCCCTGCTTCATGGGCACACGCTTTGGCTCTTGTTCAAGTGGTTGTCAGCAATAGCTCCTGGTCTTTTTGTGCAAATCTGAAAAGAATATTGTCTTCTAAAATGTGAATCACTTATTAAAGGTATTTTGCCTTGTTTCAACAGTTTTACCAAATAAGACAACTATTATGTGAAGTAATGTGGGATGTGTCTACCTCTATATGCATAATCCATAACACACTAGAAAAAATATTAATGTATACTAGAATAGGCATTCTGCAACAGCTTACTGGGAACACACTCTAAAGACTATCTTTTTTTCTTTTATTTATTGCATAAGACTTCCTTAGATCTGAACTAAGAAAGCATTTATATGCCAGTCATACATTTGTGGATTATTACTGAGTAATTATTTGTCTGTCTTTCTACATAAAGACAAGCTCTAAATGCAAGCAGTGCTTACATTTCTTTTTGGAACAATATAGTTGGAACAATGTAAACATGACCCAATGCAAAGAAGGGCCTGACAAACCAAAAGTTTTCCCTGCACGTTCATAGATACAGGTTCTGATTGGATTGGTCTGTGGCTGAGAGGGAAATACATATGGAAAGCAGCACGCAGTGTGTTCCTCTGAGAGGAATCTTGGCCATGTCAGAAAGTTCAGCACAGAAATTGTGAGCAAGGAAGCTGTCAGTTCCTGTTTGTCTTGACTTCATTTAGGAAAGAGAGACTTTGTGCCCATTGCACGGAGGTAAATCAGACAGCAAGTAAAAGGCATCTGAAAGGTATCAGCTTCATTTCATGGTGGAAACTTAAAAGTAGGGCTAGAATCCTACCTGCCCAGGCTCAAAAATATATAAGTGGATAATATAACCCATTCTATTGGTTTAGATCAACATTGCAAGAGCTGAAAAGGCTCTTGAGCAGGAGAATGCATGGTATATTGTTACTGAGCATTTCACAGAAAGAAAACAGTCAGAGGGAGGGACACAAGTCTGAAAGGGTAATAAGGGTCTTCTCCAGATGGGAAAAAACAAACCATAAAAAAAAATAGGCAGATTATAGCCTTTAATCAAGGGAGATTTCTGTTTTTTCTGGATTCTTGAATTCACTCTGAGACCACAGGACATCTGTGACAGTCAGATGTCAGTCTGTTATGGATATATAAAAACTCCACCCTGAGAAAAGAGGCAGCTTGTCAATTCTGCTAGGGTGATTCAAAGGCACAGATCTAGACAAATTTCTGCTGCTGTATGTCTGATTTTTCTGGTCCTCTAAATGCCCAAGTCAGGGAATTAGTGGCAATGAATGCATCCTTTTGCCTGTATTTCTCATATGTGAAACTCCAAGTGAAGTGCTGGAATGAAGAAAGGAAGGGGAAAGTAAAGAAAATATGAGTAAATGTCTCTGATGAGGCTGAAAACCAGCCAGGTTACACACTCAGAGCGCCATACTTCTTCATGCATGAGTACAAGTGTGACAAAAAGATCAGGAGGTTTCCAAGTGTAACCTTCATCAGTTGCAAAGGCCACCTCTTTGTCTATGGTAGTCTAACAGAAGACTTCTGTGAAGCATTTATTTAGGAACATGCAAACTCACTAATTCCTGACACACAGGTTTTTTATTGGATCTATTGTCAGGACTAGGCGTTAACCTTACATCTGAGTTAGTGGATCTGCTATGAAAATCCGATTTAGCAGACTTTTCAGGAGATATTTGTGCGCTTATTTCATTTCTTGACAGTGTGCAACAAACCTTGCAGAGGGAAAAGTATTTAACAGAAGGAACAGTGATATAATACATCTGTCATTTTTACCTCCAAAAGGTTTATTTGTATAGCTTAACAGGGCTGTGATTCTGATTTAGGTATTACAATTAGTACCTAATATTTTCAAGATGCAGTGATGATAACTGCATGGACTGTTATGTCACCAGTTTAACAAACACACTGAACGTCATTAATAAAAGATATGCTAGAATTCACTACAATATAAAGACAAACACGTTTCAGAGCAACTTGTGACTGCTGACACTTGCTTCCATTTAATTTTTATTAACTATTGTTTATTGCCTAAATCAAGGAAAATCTGTTCATTATTTTATCAAAATGCAGACAGGTGTTTTTCTAAACTGCTCCTCAAAGACTCTTTAACCATCTTCTTCTATTGTGAAAACAGTCAGGGAAGTTATTAATGAATACTGCAATATTGCACAGATGCCATGGTGCAAAGTGACCAAAGGGATAGAGCAGTGGTAAATGGAATTCATTGGAGTACGTGGGGGGTGAGGAAAGAGAAACAGACAAGGACAATTTTGCTTAGACAAATGAGAAGGATAAGATCTACAGCCAGGAAAACAAATGAGGAGACTGAGATGGAAACAAATGAGCAATAAAACAAAAGCCCACAGGGCAAAGCCATGCTTGTGCTGAAAGGAGCCAGCAGTATATTTTAAAGGCACAACAGACGAAGAATTTTGTGTACACTCTTGCCTGTAAGGTGTCATGAGGAAGTCTAGGAGTTTGTCTGCTCTCACGCCGTCATGGTACCTGTCCTACAAAACAGATTAGGTCACAAAATCAGTCTCTTGAGTTAACAGCTGTGAACTGTGAAAATTAATTTTCTGTTGTTGTATCTCCTAAATAATTCAGGAGTAGTCTGATGTCTCTATTTAAGCCAACAGCAGCTGCACAGGTGATAGGATTATTGAGTCTTAGTGCAGATGGAACACTAGGGGATTACATGGAGCCCTTGTAAAGATAGCTCATGCTGGAGAGTGGCAGAAAGAGGAACAAGATGTGGGGTGGATTTTGATGATGGAAACAAGAGACATGAGTCATGGCTTGGGAAGGTCAGACGGAAAATTTGGAAAAGTCATTCTAGGAGGAGTTGGGGAGCACAAGGAAAGATTGCTCAGTGAAATTGTGCTATCACTGTCCTTGTGGTTATGCCAAACTTGGCCAGTCTAGTCAAACAATGACCTACTTGGCTATTACAGCAACAGTCCTGCTATGAAGGGGGTGTTGGACTAGATGACCTCCAGAGGTCTGTGCCAACCCTTATTTCTCTAATCTGTGATTCTCTACTTCTGTTAAACCTTTTCCTTTGAGTTAACTGCTGTTGCCGCTGTGTTGCAATTCTGGGTAAAATACAGCAAATCAAAGAGACAGAGGAACACGAAAAATGAACTTCAGAATTTAGAAATGTTTACCTTAAATCCTGGGGTTTTCATGCCATGTTTTTTTGCATCAGAGTAGAAGGTAGTTCATCCTCACAATTCCCATTTTAAGTTTTTTTATGAACAGTGTAAACCCCTAGCAGACTGCATACCTGTTACGTGCCTATCTCCTCTCCTGAGACTTAAGTGAAGAATTCACTTCTTTTATCCTATTAATCTTCCCTGTCTCTTCTCTCTGGTTAGAATATACTTCTCTGATTTCTGCTGTGCTTCTTGCTGAGGATCCTGATTCTTTATGCCTAACATGCTCTGCTCCAAATACACTGCAGCAGCAGCATTAGTCACTTTGGGACAAAGTGCTTTTGGATACAGCACATTGTTTTCTTCAACAGACACACAGAATGGATGGCATATCTGAAGCTGCTTCTACAATGCCTTTTACTGTTTCTGACCTCCTCCAATCTAACTGGAAAACAGTGCATAAGTAGTGCCTGATTTACCCTTTTTATAGTCTTTTAAAATCATGCACTGCATGTGATTTTAGGACAAGAGGGAGAGTGGGCTGTAATTTTTACGTATACTTTCTAAATATAAATGTAGTGCTTCAGATATACTCTGAGCTGGTGCTAATGAAAATCTGTGGCAGATTTTGCCAAGTATTATTCATACTGTATTCTGTGGTAGATTATACAAGGCATGAGAAATTTCTTTAGGCATTTCCACTAACACTTATAAAACCTAGCAAATGCCACAAATCCTTCCTGTTTTAGTTATATGCTCCAGATAATGCTGGCTGTCTACTAGTCTTGGTGTGTAAAAAAGTACATTTCTAAAATATTTTCATTTACAGACTGCTTTCTCTCTCTTTCTGACTCTCAATTTCTCTATGAAACCCGTAGAAAAATATTCTCCTGCTTCATGGTGAAGGCAGTACCTCATCTAATTTTCCTTGTCTAAAAGTTAGGCATCAAGACTAAGGTAGTCATTAAGGCTGTAGTCTTCAGCTGAGAAATAGTGAGCGAGAGAGAGAGAGTGATTCATCCTACAAGTTTTGGACAGCTATTTCAGGATAGCATGAAATTTCCTCTGGGAGTGACTACTTATTTCCTTCACTGACTACATATGGTGCTGCTCACTCAGCTTCAGAAAAGGTAACGTTAGTGCAGTGGGTGAAATCCATGGATGTATTTCCTAGGCTGCTATATGAAGACTTTGGAACATGAGTTTCTGTGGAATAAATCTTGATTCATGTGTAACTGACAATATTTAAATGAAGGGGGTTAAGCCTCTGGTGACGTAAAGATATTTAATTTTAGATATTCATATTACAGCAGTATTTGGAGAATGTCTTGTATTTGCTGTGAAAAATCAAATTTTTCTCTTATAAGGATATCTAGAAAATTGTGTAAATATGACAAGGTCCACCTTCAGAGTGAATCTCCTTAAGACTAACTGTTGTCAGCTATTTTAAGCTATATCAAGTCAATATTACATTAACAAATACTTGGAAATATGGCCCCTTAACAAAACAGCCTCAGCCTCTTGTATGATATTTTTAAACAAAAGTTTCAACTCTGCAGAAACTCTGTATCCTAACAGAACTCTAAATCATGATAACAATGTGGAATTTATGGGTAGTGTGAAATTTTTTTTCGGTGTATTTTTATAGTTTTTGCTCTGGTTAATTTTCAAAACGGTGTAAAAGATTAGTAAGCATTAAAGAACTTAACCTGTACAAAGATTTAATAGCAGTAAAATTAGTTTAAAAACATGGCTGTTTAAATACAAATATAAATAAATATATATAGCAGTGTCTGAGTTAGCTCAGCCAATGATAGCAACTTAGAATCATAGAATCAAAGAATCAAAGAATATACTGGGCTGGAAGGAATTGTCATGTTCATCAAGTCTGGCCCAGAGCAGAACAGCAAAAAGTTGCATCCTGTGGAAAAATACAGACTCATTATTTTCAAAATAGTATTTATTTTCGTTTGGCTTGCATGCATCTTTCTAAAACATTTTTAAGTATGTGAAAATGCAAAATAGCGATTATTTCTAAATATTGTTCTCTGTTGATTTTTATATAGTTGCACAGAAGATTATGAATGTGATTAAAACTAGATCTTATGGGAATAAAATGCTTATTTCAGCTTGAAAGCCTTGTTTTGTTTGTAATCTGCTTTTAAATTTCTTGTGCTTGGCCTAATTATATGGCACTGAATATTTGGTATTTCCCAACTTTGTAACATCTAAAGTCAAAATATTCTTGCTATTCCCTTAGAATATTTATTATGATAACAAAAAGGGAGGCAAATCAGGCAATATAAAGTTACTGTCCCTGATAAGAAATGTGACCCAGAGGGGAATTTGAAAAATGGTACCAAAAAAAATGTTTCTCATGCCTTTCCCAGTTCCTGGAATTAGCTCACTTTACCCAAGAAATCCCTGAGCAAGTTCCATCAGTATGGCTCGAATGCATGGCTCTGCAGTGAGCTACACCAAGTGACACACTGGGCACTGTCTCACATGAATAAGCTAATTTCTTAACTTCTAAAGTCCATCTTTCTTCCTAGACACATCATAAATCCTTTCATAGACTGGTGAGCCTTCCTTCTGAATTCTGGGTATGGATTCATGCATTCAGTTCTGTCGTACAAGGTGCAGCATGTACTGGACTACTAAATATTGAGTAATTTCTTCTGGTTAAATTTGCAAAAAAACCATATCTACTCTTATCTTCATGGTAACAGGGAAATAATTTAAATAAATGTAAAAGATAAATCAAATGATGATGATTCTGATAACCGTTTGTTTTCTCAAAAATATATTATTTGTGTTATAGAAATATATAAGATAAGTGTACATAAACCAGAAAATCACTAACTGGGAGTCCATGAAAATGTAGTTGAGTACTAGACAGATTGTTGTTCTGTGCTTGATATTATTGTTCTGTGCACCTAAATAATGCAGGGAGGTAGTGGAGTCAGCCCCAAAAGGGAAGACAAATAAGTATTTTTTTCTCTGTACTTATTACCGTTGTAATATATTATGTACAAATTCCCATAGGTTGTGTAGCAATGAAACTAGAAACCAGAGAGGAAGAAGACTTAGTCCCATCTGAGCAATGATCTCTCTGACAGGCAAAAAAGGAATACAGGTGAAAAATTTGGAAGTTGTTTCTAATTTTTTTTAGTAGAGGAAGAAGCAAACTATATATTTACTGAGCCAGAGTAGAAGCCAAGTCATAGAAGACAAAGAACTGTTTCTCCTAATAGTTTCTCTGTAGCTGTAAAAAACTATTTTCTTGTGTGCTGTAGCAAACAACAAGGACTTCAGATACTTTATATTTATCCTAGAATGTCTGTTCAAGGCAAAATATCTTGTTTCATTTTGTTTTTGGCTGGAAAAAAAAAGAAGGAAAATGTGTTCTGCTAGTAGTGTTAGAAAATACAATTAAATTTATCAGCTGAACTACCTAGGAAAGATGCAATTTGAGATCCCTTTGTACAAAAAAAGCTACAGAAACAGTGGTGTCTTGGTAACATTGTATTCTATGACTAGTTAGAATTAGGTTTATACCCTAACTGTTCTCTTGACAAATCCTCGGACATTGCCCTCAGGCAAGTTACTCCACTGCTGGGATTTTTTCTCAAGAAGTATTTTCTATTTGAGAAAATCAGGTGGCATTCTGTGAGTTCTCATGATTTCTTGAAATTTGCAGATAAAAAGGTCTCTAAAGTTCAGAGCATGCATTTTGGACAATTATGTGCTTCAAATGCAGGGGATATTATGTTCTCTATCATATTTTGGGTCTTTGAAAATGTTCCTTCAGCAGTAGATAATATCATCTGATGGGCAATTTGTGTACATGTCTTGCCTGTCAAATCTCTTTCCTTAACTATATACTTGAATGTGAGTAAGTAATGAATAATAGATGTAATGCCATTCAAAATCTGTCATGATGTCCTGGTGCTCTCATTTATATCCTACTGATCCTGATGCCTCTCCCTGACTCACAGCTTCTATTTTGCTGAAAAAATACATCATTTTAATAAAGGGAAGAAGGGAAGAGGAAGTGTCTTGCATAAGTCCTTGCTTCATTCCTTCTGTTTTACTGACAGGGCTAAGTTCTACTGTAAAAGTTACCATTTTGTGGCTTACTAAAAGATTGCATTATCTTTCCAGAGGCAAAGTACTCCCTATCATGTTTCTGCAGAACAGTTCTGTTCTATTCTAACACTTGTCCATATTATGGAAGCACTTATAGCTTCTGTTGAGGGCTTCAAGGCATGAAAGATGTATTCTGTGACCTCTGGTATGCATATGTAAAGGTGCATGAGCTATAGCATGAGTGGGTTCTGCATGGGGAGATAAGCAAGCCACTGTTACAAGGGATAGAGATTCTCACAGCAGAGCCTGCTGAGGAGGCTGGTGCAATGCAAGGGGACAGGGATATGGCCTTCTAAATAGCCTTTTCCCAACCTGTAAGATGGAAATAGGACAAAAATGGAAATTGGAAAAAAAACCTGAAATATGGAAACCACCAGCCATGCCAAAGGACAAGGATTTGCTTACAGTTATGTAACAGAAAAATCAGAAAAAGAAACAGAAAGAGAAATATCTAGACTTAACAAGACTACTTATGTCTGTTTCTTCCCCTTTTTTCTGCCTACACCAAACTAATAATCAAGGTTGTCTTTTTTTTTTTTTTTCCTTCACAAAAACTGTCTATAATAAGTTTACTATTCTGGTCCTACAACATTTACATTTCACTACTAATATTAAGTGTCAAAAAATTATTTTGTATATCTCAGCAAAATATGTCTTCTGTTTGAGACATGGGAAAGTCAATAGGGTCAGGCTGCACACTTTCTCTGTATTTTCTGTACATGCTGAAAAGGATTCTCTTCCCTTATTTAACATTATAGACATAATTCTGCTGCATCACAAATTTTTTACTGAATCTGAGTTCTCTAGGCATAAACTGCAGTTAATTAATGAAATCATGGGCTTTTACCCCCTTTCTTTTTCTTGTGGCAACTCCTTTGGCTTTTAATGTACATGTGATCTTTCTCTCCTTATGCTCTTTTTAGTTTTTTTCTGTCTTCTTGCTGCCCTACTACCTGCTACCCTGACCCATCCATTTACCAGCTACAATCTCTCACCTACAACATAACAGCTGCTTGCAAGTCTTCTCAAAGAAAGAAAAATTAGCCAGAAATTAACATCTCTTAGTTCTTATGTTAGACATCCAGCATCACTTTAAATAACATTCATAATTATTTATCCCCTGGTATCCCCCAGCCTGTCCCTGTTACAGCATATCCTTTGATCACAGGGAAAATTTTGATAGAAAGCATGTGCTTCAGCAAGCTTAGTTTAAGTTAATTTAAAACTAAATGTGCTTAGGATCCCCTCTGGGAAGCCTGTGACCTCAGTGTATTCCAGCAAACTTGATTCCTGGTCTCACCCTCTGTACTGTGGCACACAGATTTGCACACAAAAGCTAACTGCAGAAGTCATGCTGGCAGAGAAATAAACTTCTCAGTTTCCTCTTCACCGTTCTAAATGAAAGCTCTGTTTTCTTTAGCCTGAAGTGTCTTTGGCTCCGCATTCAAGCTAGGAGACTCAAAACTATGCTTGAATAGCAGCACCTTTAGTGCAGGCTGCTTTGGGAACCAATAAACCAATTTCCCCTGCCCTTGATTGGTCTCTTGAGGAGCTCAGCATGTTCCCAGCCATTTTCAGATGCCAAAACTGTCATGACAAAGGCAATTAATATGGTAACAAGAGAGTTAGCATCCAAAACACTGTTTCCTGAGGGGCTTGTCACATAAGCTGCTGAAAACGTTAGAAACAGTTACAATCTGCATTTCCTTCCCCAAATGCAAATTTCTACGCAACCTTGTAATTGCCCACATCTTGTATACTTGCAGTCAGACAAAGATCAAAAGCCTGATTGAGTCAGATGCAGAATAAATTACTCTTCACAGTAACTCAGACCAGTAAAGGCTGCCTTGGTGGAGGAATAAAAGCAATGAGCAAAACAACCTGGCAATGGAAATACGTGCATCTCCCAAGTGAGTATTTTATCTGTATGTTACTGGGAGATGTGCAGCCAAACTGGATGTCTACACACAGCTCAGACATAACCAAGGAGTGCCTGATTATCATATCATGGTGACTGTTGGCTTTTCTATTATGCTGTGGTGTAAATAGTGGTTAAATACATTGGTTCAGCTTCTCAGCTGCTCCCATACATACTGGACTCAGGTGGTAAGACATAAAGGACCTATTATTGTATAGCAGTCCTGGGGCTGATTCCAGACCTAATTTTGTGAGTCTAATTCCAAAGGACTATTATGCTCTAAGAGCTCACTGTAACACAGCAGCATTCTGAACTATGCTGCTATAATCCAATCAGTATTGCAAAAGAAATGGCATATTTCCATTTCATATTCCCTCTCCTCAAGACAATCTTCATCTGCTTTGTTAAATTGACTTTATAGCCCATTTATGATACTAAAGCAGCAAAAAGAGTGAGATCAAGAATCTGGCTCATTTCTGTGCCTAACTTAATTGTGTGCCTTAATGAAAACATAATGATATAAGTAATATTTATTTTCATGATGCTGGATAAAATAGATTCACCTACGAATCCGCTTAGGTCTCTGAGACTTTAACAATTAGATGTTTTTGAGTTTTTTTGAAAAAGTATTTTTATGACTTTCTTGGGGTAAAGTGGAACTATTCTAGCCCGTTGGGTAACTCTGTAATTACACAGCCTTAGAACACCAGTGTGTGAAGATTTTCCAGCCTACCATTAAATCCTTCTATGAAAAGAATGGATTATGTATGTAATAGATTATGTAATGACTCTAACCCTTCCTGACTATCTGCTCAAAAAAAAAAAAAAAAAGAAAAAAAAAAGAAAAGAAATAAAGCCAGATACTAAATCAAATTTTCTATCTTTTTTTTTTTTTTTTTGTGATTCTCCCAATCTGAACATTATGGAAGACTTGATGCCTTCCCTCCAAATCTGCCATGCTCCTAAGCATATTACTGCCCAGGTGTCACATTTTTAAAAGAAATATATTTTTATAGCCAATAAGATGAAGGAGAAATTTTACAAAAGTTCTATGCAGTCAAAGCATTGGTAACAGAAACATGGATTCATAGCAAAATTCTTCCCTATCAAAACATTTCAGGGTCTAAGAGTCTATGGGACAGCAACTCTTCCTATGATCTGACCACTGCTGACAGCAGCTTCACTCTGAATGACACTGTGAACCTGTGGAACTTTTCTGGTGCACATTGCTGGGTTCAAGACTTAGTGTTCCTGTCTTACAAAGAGAAAAGATGGATCTTTAGCCCCCATCAGAAGTATTTGGAAACAGAGACACCTCCTCTAACTACAATTGCAACCTATACAATTTTGATTCATGTCACTTAATTAGGACATTAATTTCATCTAACTGGAATCTGTAGACTCTGTAATGGATCATTAGGAAAAGAATAAGCCCTATCTGTGAGTGCTTTGGCATATGTTTATTTTTGTAATCTGTACATTTGGTCATGTACAGGTTTCAAGGAGGGAGGAAAACTAAATTTACACCAAAAAAATAGAAGTTATGGTATATTCCACGACAACCTGATCTAGGCAAATAGCAGGGGAGGATGACAGAGGGTACCATGGTACACCTTATTCTGTATAGCAGCACATACAGATGCTTTCAGAAGGCATCCATTCAGCTCATCCAGGATTTGAGGTTTTTGCCAGTGTGTTTATTGCTTGTGTATTATACAGGTTCAGTGGCATGTAGGGCACTTGAGCAGAACCTTTGCTAACAAAAGTACATACACCTTGCAATTTAGAAGTCCCTTTCTCTCTCCACTTTTCTTATCTAAGTCCTGATGCTGTATGGTTCAAAACCAAGCTTTTTATTGAAAAACATTAAATTCTTTGTTTGTATGCAAAGGGTGACAGCAATCTATGACTCACTCAACCAAAAATTAATGGACTTCAACTGAAATGGTTATGTAGAGAATGTTGTTCATGCAAATGATATTGGCTAATTCCTTTTTTTCCCCCTTCCACTTAATTAAGAAACACAGCTCCTTCATCTTTTTATGCAAAATCAGAGTCATAGATGCATGTGATTGTATTTCAAAACAAGAGGAGCAATCTATTAACTTTGATTTGCTTTTATGGCCTTAACAGCACACTGTTGCCTTAAAGATCTAGCAGTTTCCCAGTGCCTGGTCAGATCAGAGCTGACAAGTGGAGGAAACACAGCAATCTTCAGGTTCCCACTAAACTGAGTACTCTCCCATCTCAATTTCCTTAGCAGAATGGCCTTACAGATCATCCCAGCAGCTGCCAGTGTTGGCTGGGCATTCATTTTGGATGGGGTGTGGCATTGTTACCAAAACCCTCCTTGATTTTCATCTGGGGTTTCCACCTGAGAAATTGCACTTATAAACCTATGTGCAGCAGAACTAAAATGCATATATGACATTAGCTGGTGTGGTGCCATCACAGTAGCTAACTACAGATACTCACATTGAGTCAGAACATCAATTTCCAGAAAATCAGACTGAGAAATAAAGCCAAACTTACTATTACTGCCGATGTACAGGGACGTTTTACCTCTGTTTTCCTCAGTTTGTGTACCACAGCTCTCCACAGTGGGAAGATTTACCTCATCAAACATAAATGTCTACAAGTCAGACATTTATATGTGACCTAGTCAGTGTGGTCAGCCTGTATAGTCAATGGTGAAAAGAAGACGGCCTGAAAAGGTGATTAATTCTATTCTAAAGCAGCCATTTGGAATAGGGCAGATGAATTGCATCCTAAAACTGCTTATTTCTCTCCACTGACTATAAAGGGAGTATACAGTGATTAACTTGGATGTAGATGTCTGAAGTTAAGTGAGATGAATACTATCCTTAGTGACTTGAAGAGTATTTCTCCCCAATCCTGTTGTGAAAGAATCTGTGCTTGGTTTATATCCTCAGTCCCCAGCAGAATCAAAATCAGACACATCAGAGATAAATGGATAACAGGATCCATGTCACAAGCAAACAACAAGTACTCCTTGCTTTTATTACTAGATGGTGATATTTTGGTATGCTTTTCCAGGAGGAAATATTTTCAATTTCTGTGAATATTAATTACAAAAAAAACCAACCCCAAGCCCCAATAATGCCTCTAGAATAATATTCCAGTGAAAAAGTCTGTTAAGTAGCTGGTGCTTTAATTGTGCTAGCAAGAAAGCTTTGAATTACACAATTGTATTAACTTGTTATCCATCAAAAAGATAAAAGAGCACCCAGTAAAATGCATTCTTTATAAAACAGTTTTTTATTTGCCTTTAATCACTTGTCAGGTATTACACTCAGGCAGAGTCAGGAGAAAAGAGACAAAGACTGTTACTTCTACAATGCCACTTTTTTTTACTGTAATATAATTCAAATTGAAATGCAGAGGTCCAGCTATTTGTGTTCAACTTCTAAAATTCAAGTATAAAAAAATTAGGAAATAGTAACTTAGTATTATCACACATTCACCTGATGTGCTCTTCTTTGCTGCTTAGAAGAAGTCAGAAGGGACTAAATACTTCCAAACTGAGCAGTTTGCTGTTTGGAATTGCTGTTTGATTAGTATATAAATATATAAATATATTTACTTTGTGAAGGGCTAATAAGGAAAGGAATTTCCTAGGTCAATATTAATTATGTTACAGTATTATTGAGATATTCTTGGTCTATGGTCACAAGTAAAGGTCTGACCAAAACAAGAAATAAACCACTGTTTAAAATATATATATTTTTAATTGCTGTTGTCTAAAATTAAGAGATTGCAGGGTTTCTGTTTTGCCTCTTTAGAAACTGCTGTGACTGGTAATAGACAGCATAGCTTATGAGTGTGATAAAATGTAGATTTACCATATAGTCCTGAATCTCACGTTTCAGCCCTAAATACAGAAATTCTCCCATCAACCTTTAGAGTGAAGCATGACTGTTAGAAATTTAGAATTAATCTAGGCATGCAGAGTCAGGCACAGTGGCTCTGAAGTGAGGGAGAAAGAATTGGGAATCAGACATAATAAATCATGCACTATATTTACTTTGCAGAATGCAGGTACAGGATGGATGGTTCTCCAATGCTGTTGCAGACGCTGCTGACACATTAACTGATGCTGGGACTTTGCATACTCATATTCAGAAGGAATGACTTGCTGACGGTGGCTAAGGAAAAAAACTATAAAAAATACTTGTACATATTAGATTGCTGCAACTTTTTACGCAATGTAAAAGACTCTCATCCTTGAAAAATAACAAAGGCATAGATGTTGTGCTGGTGGGATCTCACAGACAACTTCTGTGCAAGATGCAGTACAATCTGCAGGCAGAGCATGCGCACAGCAAGGTGCTGGGATTGCTGATACTCCATCTAGTCAGCCTCACAGTGCAACTAAAGCAGGAGCACTGCAGAAGATCGAAGAAACTGAAACTTCAGAAAGGCTCTGCAGACCTTAAACCAATGTCCAATTCATTGCTGCACCTAGGACAAATGCTCCGATGCCCCAGCTCCTTTTCCAGTGTCATAAAATGATCAAGCTGCTCTAGAGGCATACCAAACAATCACCAGACTTTCTTTTTCAATTGAAAACTATTAAATTCTATGAGGAAATTTTATTTCATGGAAAACAAATATCATTTTACTGGAAAAGTGTAAGAAACTGTACTTTGGAGACTTCACTAGGGTTATTTGGAGAGTAGCCCATATTAAATGAACATTTGTCCATTGTGAGATAAAAACATGGCAGTATGGTCAGTGTTGTCAAGAAACTGGCTCTAAAAAAACCAATGATCATTGCTTTCATCCCAGACCAACTGCAGAAAATTGAGCAGATGTTGAATACCAAATGACCGGGTCAGAAATATGGGAATAATGTTGACTAGTTTTCAAATATATGTTTTGATAATTCAAGCTATTTAAATCTCATGTGGAATACATATTCATGGTTGAAAGAAAAGTAGATGAACTTGTCAAAGCCGGTAGACCACCATTTGTCACTTCATCATGGTTAGGACAACTACACTTTCCAAAATAATAGCTGCTAAAACTGTCCCTAAGATAATGGTGAATGGTAGGGAGACATGTGCACAGCATGTCTTTGAACAAAAGGGTAGAATTCCAACCTAATACATATACAGGTCAATGCTGTTAAACATAGTTAAACATAGTTACTGTTTAACATAGTCACTGTTAATCATGGCGCAGATTATTTTAGTAAGAGACCACAAGTCCTAAATTTGGTGATAAAGAATAAACTCTAGATTAGAAACCTGGAGTCAATACTTATGAAAACTGAAAAAAAGGAGAGAAGAGAGAGGCAGAAAAATTGTTTTGCAAACAAATGGACAATATTCCAATAAAGACAAAATACATATTTTTGGCCTTTTTTTGTTAAGTGAAAGATGCTCAAACAGTTGTACCTTAAGTCAGAAAGTAGGGAATCGTGCTTAGCCATTCTGCCTTTCTGATTTTCTCACAGGACCAATCAATTAAAGAAAGCAGAGGTTTTGAGTTGTCAAGACCCACAGTGTTAACAATAGCTTATTCTTATTCAAGTCTTTTGAGAAAAATCTCTTTAAGATGTAAGTGTTGGGAGTACACTTGAAAAATCTGATTATTGTAGAGACTGATAGCTACATTATATATATCCAAATCAAATGGTGCTGCAAAACCTCCAATTTTCTCCTGAGATAATGGATGGCTTACTGCAGCCAGCTTTAATGTAAGGTGTCACTTCAAGTATTGTGTCTTATGAAACACTTCAGTTATTTAATACCCTGCTCTATGAACACAGAGGCAAAGATACATGCCCTCTTGATTTCTGGTCTCTCTTATCATCTCATTACTTGTTTTCAAATTTCCAGGAAAAAAAATAGCCCAGAAGAGAATTATTAACAGATGTTGATGTTTGGTTTGAGGGGGATGGTGAGAATTTAACTACATTAACTAAGATGCAGTAAGTATTATGAATCATAAATTTCATCTAATAGGATGCATGTGATTACATCATAAGAAATTAAATGGCTTCCAGGTACCTGTCTCTGCCTCCCATGCTTATTCTTTTCTTGGACAGTAGGTACATACTGGCTTGCAAAGCCCTCCAGCTAGACTTTATTCTGTTGCTCCTTTTAGGCTTTCAGGAGGTATTTTTGCATTGAAGTGCTCCCTTATGTTATCTTAGTCATTATCTCCCAGGACAACTGAAGGCAGCAATGTAAAAACTGCCTGAGAAATTGAAGATGACACAGTTGCACATTAAAACAAATGATGGAATTTTTCTTGAAAATTATTCTACATAGCAAAACAAGCGAGTAGCATGTGCTTTATTACACATTTGTCTGTCAGAATAGTTTAACTTATATCCAAGATAATGATCCTACAAGTACTCACACAGACAGAGAAAACAAAGCTTAGGAACCACTCCTGACAACTTTAGTTCATGGTAGGAATAGGAGAGGTAGATATTTTTAAAATGGGAAAAAATTCTCCTTGCCTTCAAGAAGAGCTTTATCAAACTAATAATTGAAAAAATCCAAAAAACCTGACTATGAACTTACCAATGTTCCTGCTCAAGACTGGGCATGTTTTTAACTCTCTCTGCTTCTCTGTTACCTTGCGTTTGCTGTCTTTTGTAACATTCCCATAGGCAATGTAAGGAATAGAGTCTGAATGAGACTTCTGTAATGTGACTGTGAAATGGTTAGAAAATCTCATTGAAAGAGAAGCTGTTGCTCTCCAACGTTCAGTAGTGAAACAAAATATCACTGCTAGACTCTGTAGGGCTTTTTGCCTGGCCCATTATTAGCTTAGTTCCAAAAAGATAAGACTGAGAGGGTCCAGGATGCTAATGTTCAATTCTGTCGAAGGCTACTGCAGAATAGAAAGGCATAAAGTAATAGTTCTGTGTGTTGTTGAAAGAGCCGTGCAAGCCTGTGAGCAATCCAGCAAGTAACCTTCTTACATTTGAAAAGGAATTTAAAATAAGCATGGTATGTATTAGGAAGAGCATTCTAATGGTGGCAATACAGACCAGCGGTAGCACATGTTGTCCATGAAGGTCTTTGTCAAAAATGTTAAGGATCATATTACAAATCTGTCCAGAATGCTATAGATATACTCAATTCTACATTGAAACAGATGGATAGATTAGGTGAATTTTCAAGATCTTTGACAGGCAAATTTTCTGAGATTCTATTATGATTTTAGTTAATGACAGTTTCCCAACTGGTCATCTGGTGGAGATCATATCACCTGCAGGTGGAAGGAAAGGACAAAAGCTCCCTGCCTGAGAAAAGGAGGGGCTCAAATTGGACTCAATGTCCAGGAGCCATCTACCAGTTAGGGGGGCTTCAGGATCCAAAAGTTTAACTTCTATGAGGTAAAAGAGCTATAAGCTGATGTTGGACTTGGTCTGCCCGATGAATCATGTTCCCTGAGCTTTAGTTTTGGTCAGAACCAAAAAAAAAAATTGTCAAACACCAAAAAAAGAAAAAAAAAAAAAGGAAATGTTTGTTATATAATGAATAGGAAGAAGTGAGAGAGAAGCACAGTGTTAGAATATGAATTAACATCTACACAATTTATTTGCTTTCACTGGAAAGGCCATAATTTGAAAGACAGGTAAACTTCTTGTTTATGCTGCTGTCGCCGTTGAACTGTACAGGAGTGTAAAGCAAGTTCCCAGTTCTTGAGGATAATTGCTACAAATGGGATTTACTCATGCACAGCCTTCAGTGATTTTTACAAATGGTTCTTCCAAAGTCCCAGTGTCACAAAGAGATGGGTATTGTAAAGGATTACACTTTTTGCCCCATATGCTGCTGCAAGTCAGAGCGCTCTGTATAGCCAAGACACAGAAGATACAGGTCAGAAGGAACAGTGACATTGTAAATTTGAAAAATATCCATATTTGTATAACATAACACTGTCATTTCCTATTTTACAAGATTTAGGGTATATTTCTTCTGAATAATCAGAGTCCTAAATTATTTGAACCAAGAGGTAGATATGTGTTCCAAACTGACTACATTTTTTCCTGTATGGAAAAACAACAAAAATAACAACATCACCACAAAGAATTGGTTGACAAGTAACATTTGCAGAGAGCCTGAAGTGACCTATCAGAAAAGGTTAGCTGGTTAGTGACAGAGATGAGAGAATAGGATGGGATGAAATGCACTTAGTTCTTCCTCACCAGACCCCAGTAAATCCCCTTGCTCTCTCTGCTGCTCTAACAAATGACTTCTGAGGTACAGACACAGGTTTGAGGTGTTGATACAATCTCTGATCCCTATAAAGCCGTAAGGTACTACTACTGCCTTTGGGCTTTGTAGTAAGCTTCAATTTCCCATTCAACCCTGGTTGAAACTATTTTGGCTATTGCATCTTAATACCAATAAATTAGAACCAATAAAGAGAATTTAGTCTTTTATCAGACAAAACGAACCTATGGAGACTTCTACCTCAGGCTATCAAGGTTGTTATGGAGGCTGAACTTTTAAAGACCAGTATAGTTTAATGACATCTGAAACCTTTGTAGCTGAGCAATTTAATATGTAAAAGCAACCTCATTTCCTGTCACAGGACTGCAGCAGATCGCCTAATGTGTCAGGAAGGATTTTCTATTTGCACATCATCCTTCACTCAATTAGGCAGATATATCACAGGACACTTTCACTATTTTAATCTTAGACCGATACATAAAACTGCGTTCATCTTTGTAGTGGAGGCTCACTTTTTCCCAGTTCAGTGTTCTGCTGTTGAAATTCAGCACTTCTGTGTTCCATTCATTAACACAAAATTTGACTATAGACAGTTCACTAGAAATAATAACAAAGTTTCATTCACAATAAACCATCATCTAGCAAACCTCTTGCCTTTTTTTTTTCCTGGAACTTCTTATTATGTGAATTCTTTAGCAAGTATTCACCAGTAGAGGCTAGTGACTGAAATGAACAGAAGTTCTGTACTTACGAGGAAAATCATTGAACATGTGTATCTCAAGTTCAGGGAACACATCATTGAGGTAGCTCTTAAGTAATATAGATCAAAAGAGCTACCAAACATGCTAGTTTACCTTTATATTACTTTTTTCTTATGAGAAAGGGTACTCAGATTCTCCCCTTGTCAACATGTTTGCTTTGGCAGTAAATTGAATGATAGTTAAAGAAAGAGTTAGTAATTCTTGAGCTCTTTGGCTGTGAAAATGGAAGCTGAAAGAACTTTTTAAAAGGTTTTGTGGTTTATATCTTTGAGAAAAAAAGGATTTGAATGCTGGACAGTTTCATAGTGATGCCTGATTTTTTGAATTCAATTTATTAATTGCCTGTTTGAGATAATTAAAGCATTTGTGCTCAAAATAAATGGTGTCATTGAAAATAAAGGATTTAACCTTGGCAGTAGATTCAATCTGTCTGCTCCAATTCATTCTGGTGAAGACAAGAGGAATCATGGTGTGTGGTTTTTCTTTTTTCTCTCTCTTAAGATTGCTAATAATTAGTTCAAACATTCAACAGATCAGCTGGGTAATGGACGTGCATAGTCCCTCATTGTTCTGCTTTATGTGGCAGGACAAGAAGTGACACTGTCTTTGAGGATAGGGGTAGTCGTGATACTGCACTGCAAGAGAATGGAAATGAGAGATGGTTTTTATAATCTGATCACATTTTTGTTAAACTTGAATGTTATAGATTTAAAATTCAGCCTAGTTTTGTCTTTTTAGAACTTGGTTCCACAGAACATGAGATGGGAAGAAAATAAAGTGGACCAGCAATCTGAAGATCAGTCTGGAGGGGTCTTTTGAGAATCAGTAGTGTTTGCATGTCACAGAATGGTTGAGGTTAGAAGGGACCTCCAGAAGTCATCTGCTCCAGCTGGACAAATGTATCCATTGTGATACAGAACAGCTGGTACAGTAGATGCCTTACAAAGATTTTACCAGCAGAATTTCCATGACTCATGGATGAAAGTCTAGAACCTGATATTAGGCATTTGCAGTCCCTGAGGGAATATTTAGCCCTCAGAAAAGTAAAAAATATGAATTTGTCTAGTATTAAGCAGTGGAAACGGGACAGAGGGAAATTTTCCTATTTCATGGTTATCTTGCCTGAGGATTTGGCTGGATGACAATATATTTTTTCTTTTTCTTCTTTTTCCTTTTTTTTTTTTTTTTTTAAGAAATACTGAAGTCCACCCTTTCCAAGATGTATGCAGTATCTTATCTAGTAGAGGAAGATAAGCAGTAAGGGGATGAGAAGCCTTCTTTTACACATAGAGCATATTAGAGCAATTATATAAAGTTTTGTGTCAGGACGGTTTATCCAGAAACAGGAAGACTGTTTCAGTTCCTTTTAATGCCTGCAGATGACTCAAATATCTCTAAAAGTGATAGACTTTTTGCAAAAAGCATTATAAAATGCCCAAAAAGTGAAAAATAACGTTTTCTCCACCTTCTGATATTCTTTCACCATGGAAAAAAATCAAAACTGTTAAAAATTCATTGGGCATTCATTAGAGGTTCATTAGAAAAACATCTGCTGAAATTATTGTCTCTGAAATCCCTGATATCTCATTTGGGGGTTCTGGTTTCCTCGTTTTCTTTCGGATTGTTTATGCCTTTTGTATGGAATAGGAATTAAAAATAACTGGTGATCTGACATTTGATGTGTTACAACTAAATGCTAATACTTTTTATACCACTAAATGTTTACATTTGGTTTTTGAAAAATCCACATTACGTGGGACCTGAATATAAGCAGAAAAATAGCCAAGAGTCCAGACAATTTTTCCTTCATAAAAATAAGATAACTTAAAAACTCCAAGTTCCCTCTAGGTGAAGCTGGGGCTTTCCAAGGCCTGTGTTGTAGAGAGAGGCATTTGGTGGTGCCGTCTTTGAACCTCTGCTTTGTCACCTGCCCCCTCTCCAGTTAGGTCACACCCTTCTCTGGGCCTGTATCTTCAATGAGTCAACAGGTACATTAGGACCTGGGTCTCTGATGAAGATTCTCAGTCAGAGGAAAAAATGCTTTCTTGTTCTTTGCTCAGTAAATCAAGAAAGTCTCTGATGTGGTCCGGAGGAAGTCTCTCAGCACTGGTGATGCCACACCTCAAATCCTGCATCGGGTTTTGAGCCTCCCACTGCAACAAGGATTTTGAGGTGCTGGAGCATGTCTAGAGAAGGGTGATGAAGCTGATGAAGGGTCTGGAGTGTAACTCTTATGAAAAGAGAATAACTCTTATGAAAAGCAGCTGAGGGAGCTGGGAGTGTTTAGCCCAGAGAAAGAGGATCAGGGGGTACCATACTGCTCTTTAAACCAGCCTGAAATAAGGGAACAGCAGGTCAGGGTTGGTCTTTACTCCAAGGAAATCAGTGACAGGAGGAGAGGAAATGATCTCAAGCTGCACTAGGGGAGGTTTAGATTGGATACCGGGGAAAAATTTTTTCACTGAAAACTTTGTCAAACATTGGAACAGGCTGCTCATGGAAGCGGTGGAAGAAGTTCTCAAAACGTGGGAGTGTGGCACTTGGGGACAGATGTGCTGGGTAATGGGAGGAATTTGACAATCTTAGAGGTATCTCCTAATCTTAATGATTTTATGACAAAACTTGTGCTAATATAGCATATATGTAAGGAAAACCTCCTTCAGTGAAGAGTGTATCCCCATCTTTTTACAGTGAAACACATCTCCCATATCCTTTTACTCTATAATGAATAATCATGCAGTTACACCAGCAGTCTTTAGGGAATACTGTATTGTCATCCTTCATTTTGGAAGTACTTAATAGCCTTGTATCTTAACTACAGCAGACCATAATTAGTCCAACCTCTGGGACTCCTATTTGCAAACAAACCTAGAAGATCCCTGATGGACACATAAGCATTCTCCCTTTGCTTCCTGACAGTTAGGAAGGGCTTTTATCTCCTTAGATGGGACAGTCTTTATTTTGATCCCTCAAAGTTCCTGCTATCAGGAACAGGTAACAGCTCAGCAGAGATGCTCCAGCTATTGTCTTCCTCAGTCTCTACCATTGCTCTTAACAGTTGCTGCAGCTGAATGATAGCAAGCAGCTGTCACTGCAGTTTCCAAGTATTAAAGATTCAAAATAAAGGTTGCATTGACAACTCTGAAAGAAATTTAAAAAAAAATGAAAAATAGGAAAATAAATAAAATAAAAATAAAAGGAAGGAGAAGTGTGAGAAAGGAAGGGACATGGAAAGGCAAAGGCAAAAGGAGAAAGAGAAGGAAAGAGAGAGGAAGGACAGAACATTTCTAAGAAGAATATTTCAGTGTGAAGATAAATGTTTGCAAGATTTCACAGACTATGACTTGGAAGTATCAATCATGAGCGTTCATTTAAACTGTGTGTCTATCTCCATAAGAGGACACATGCATGTTGTCATGTAGAACCCAGGACAATATAGCATTTTCTAGATAATCTATTGTAAGAGGAAACATACATAGGAAAGAAAATAAATGGGTTTAAATTACATTGAGGGTTAGAAGGGAAAAGGTCATGAACTCAATTTAGTCTTACAAATGCAAAAAAAAAAACTTTTTAGAGCTTCATTTATCCTCTGAATTCATGAGATCTGCCCAGACTCATTAGACTGAAGCAGTAGAACAGGAGTTAGGTGATATGTCACAATTCTTTCAACAAGACGATGGTACAAGCCAAATAAAGCAGGTAGAAATACATTATTTAAAGTGAAGGAATTATCTTCTTTGCCTATTGCTTAGCATAATATAGATTTTAAAAAACCTTTTAGAGCTTGTATGTCTGCAAAGCCAGCTCTCACTAATCTCCATCAATGTCAGCTCCCATTCAAAAAAATTATGCTGCTCATATTCAAATTCATGTATATACAAATTCACATATATACATATGTATATGCACATACACGTTTAGACATATACATATGCAAGCATACACAAAATTGCGCAGTCACCCATCCCACACACACGCATCTTTGATAAAAATTTGGTAATATAATATTGGTATTATTGTTAAGGATTCTTCTCTTCAAGATCCATTTTAAAGACACATTCCTTCATCTTTGTTGAAGGTTTTCAATTTTCCTTTAAACAACATCTTTGAGGGACTAAGATGATAGAATAATAGGAAATGAAAATGTGTCTTTCTCCTTTTTCAGAAGTTAATTCATACCTATGGGATGTGCCAGATTTTAATGCTACAAAATTAAGTCCTCTTATGCTCTGTTTGTGCACTACATTTGCAATCTTAGCACCAAGTGTGCGAAGTGCTCTGCCTGAGAAGCTTAATGGTGACCTAGAATGACTAGCACTGGGGACAAGAGAGTACTTGAGCCTCAGAGAGTTTCTTGGAATCTGGAATTTTAACATCATCAGAGATGGTATCTCCAAGAGAAAGAGCTATCATTTTCCAATCAGAAAAAATGGCTGGATTGTCTACAATTCCATTTCCACACAGAACTGTAATTCTTAAGCATTCCTTGCCACCTTAATCTCGTTTGAGCATTTGAGATCCTCTGACAATTATTTGGTTTCTTTGAGAATGTGTTGTATACAATTGTCTCCTGATTATTATAGATTTGCAGCAGCTGCAGGACATGGTGGCCTGTGGCATCTCTAAAAGGAACATCCTGCATAGATTTTTGTGCTACCACAGCAAGAGCAAAAGGCCTTTCACCATCTTAATATTTCATTAAGCCCTAGCTAATGGGCAGAGTTAAACACACAGAACTGAACTCTGCACATGGTCCATTTGTTTACTCCAAAGAGTACCATCCTGATTTATGCCAAGGACAGGTTTAGTTTTTTGCAACAGATAGGAGGGGCTGTGGCCAAGATCCAGACATTATTTGATATCACCTCAAGCCACTGTCAGGAGCGGGGGGAGGGACTCTGACTTCTGAGAATTCCGGTCCAGAAAAAAATGTGGCTGCTCTTGTCTTGTGGATTGGGCAGGATTGGTCTTGATGAGCATTTTGCATGTAAATCACCCTCTCTTTTGCACAGTTTCGCTATTGATGTCATTGCTGTTACTGTGTGTTTTCTTATCTCATTACTGTTTCCAGTAAATTACTCTCATTTCAACCCATAATCTCTGCCTTTTGTGCCTCCAATTCCCCTCTCTGGCCACCCAAGAGGGGCAGGGATGGGGTAGGGTGCACAACAGTGGGGAAGGGGAGAAAGCGAGCAGCAGTGAGGTTTGAGGAGTCTGAGTGGGACAACTCAGTTTGGGAAGACCATTCCTAAACCATGACCTAAACCTTCACAGCCAAAGTAGATCACATGAAAAGAAGTCTTAAACCAGGCCAAGCCCAAATTCAAACTGGAAAGAAATGACACTCATAAAAATTGAAATAAAGACAAAATGTTTTGAAATTTTTACCTTTGCATATTAGATTGAATTAAAATTACTATGTGGATGTAAAAGAATGCATTCCAATCTCAGGTCATTGTCCCAAACTGCCATAATACTCTGCTTTCAATCTGTAAACATCACTCCATTTTATTTTGAGTTTCTAGAGGGAAATATTCCACCAATTTCTCAGATTTTAACAGGTTTTTGTCATTTAACATCCAATAGAGTAAAAATATTAGTGTCAGAAGATAGTACGTATGAACAGCTATGGTATTTTCAGCCATGTCTATTGATTATCATAGTATTTGTTGTGAGAGAACCAAGCAAATATACTCAGGTGTATGAAAGTACATGTGTACATATATCTGACTTTGCACTGCCCAGAGAATAACCAGCACAAGTCCTCATCAGGCAAAATAGACATATTTGAGAAGACTGAGTGAAAATTCAATGTTATGGAAAAGAACATTGATATCTCTTATGATAAAAGCTCCATCACAATAAAGCACCATATTCCAGCATGATCAATATTAGGAAAATTTTGTTTAAAGGAACATTTTCAGAGAAAAAGTAAATACAGCTTTTTCAAAAATTGCCAAATTGTTTCTAGACTGCTATATAGAACCATATGCTAATAATCTATGTACATCTGGTTCAGACTGCTATATGTTGACAATATTTAGTCATTGGTGACATACTATCAATGCAAATTTCTTGCCTTTTTGTCTTCACATATGAATATTTATTTTCTTTTTTACCCTTCTTTTTTTTTTTTTTTTTGGTTAAGTCAGACACAAAATATTTTAACTGTAGGAACAGAAAACAGGATTAAATAGATGGCCAGAACAATCCTTAAGTAAAGAAAAAGGAATCTTGAGGAGCTCAACACCTCCCAGGTTTCACTGTAAAAACTAACTGTATGACTGTTCCTAAATAAAGGGAGACGTAACTGAATCTTTGGTTCAGAGAGGAAACAATGACTGCCATCCTCCTTCCTTATTCTAATTCAGCTCTTCTGGCTATTGTCAGGAAAGTATGGCATTCTGTTCCTTCTGTCCTTTCCCTTCCCCTCACAGGGATTTATGTGTGATTTTACTGTCTCCACAGTTCTCTGTCGCCATGAAGAGCAGACTGGCAATTAATCCATATTAGAAGTCAGTAGAAAACTATAGATCACTTTGGTACAAAGGACTCTTTAAAGAATACTGAAAGCCCTGTCATTGCCTGAAACCTAAGATGGGGCACTGTTGTCAGAAGTGTTAGAGGTAAGCAGCTCCACAGACAGGGCCGAAGTGTACAGTCATGATTTAGGGCTTTAGAAATTTAAATCTACTGGTTGCATATTTATATTAGTAGTTATTCACGTGGCTATGTATACGTGCTGGTTACATGTGTGGAGAAAGTCCTCCCACAGGTTCTACAAATAATTTTCTTTCAGATGGTATCATGCTCTTATCTGATAACCACACTTTAAATGGGGCATCCAAAATTCCTGTTCCGTCTGGAAAGCAGTTTACTTTTGATATGTGTACGTCTGTAGAATTACCAATCTTATTACCACACCTATTGCCATTTTTCATGCATACTTCCTTGTGATAGGTAGGCATCCTTGCCAGGCTAAACAGGCATGTGACAATCCTAAAGAGACATGCCATTAGTGTCTTCTGCCATTGCACTAACCCAGGGTTTAATTGGAGCAGAAAGGGTCCTGCCAACCTGCAACCACGAGCTGAATTTCATCTATTAATTACTTAATTTATCTCTTTCTTCAATTATGAACTTTGATGTGTATAATCTACAGGTAAGCAAACCAAACAAACCCCAGGAATACCTAACCAAGATCTGAAAAAGTTTTGTTTGACAAAAGTGTTAATTATACAATTAAGTTCATAACACAAAGAGCATTTTAGCTCAGGAAACTCTCTCTCCATATCTGCTCTGTTTCTGTGTGGTTTATTTTCTGTGGAGGTTATGAGAAGGCATATTTTCAGAGGACAGTACTTTAAAATGTGACAACAGTGTGTATTGTTGTGAGTCATATAAAAAGGAATTATACATTTATTCTCTCCGACATCTCTTGTAAAAAGCTGAGTCCTGTAGTTTTACTTCTCTAAACTTGCACTTTCATTTTTGTGCTTCCAAATACATTGATGGTGCAAACAGGAGATTTTGCAGCTAGAATGATCTAATTTAGAGTTGCCATCAAGCACCTTACAGATTTTCTTGAGACCACCGAAATGGAGGCATAAAGGAAGATCATTCTTTCAAAAATTCATTTCCAATATATATGCTATCAAGCAATACTAGGTGGAGGGAAAAAAAATAAGGACTACAAAATAAAATACAAGGAAAGGTGCAGTATAGATCTGTAAAACACATCAACATATTATGAATATTTTTGTGAGGTGTTTTTTTATCTTATTTCTTCAAACTTCTGCTTTTCCTTTCTCTGAAAAGTAATCTCAAGCCACACCACTCTGAAAGCTAGTGCTTTATTATGGTCTCTGTTAAGGTTCTATGCAAGATTTTGTGGACTTTTGGTCTCAGAATATTGTGCCAAATGATAGTGCTCAACTGAAAAAAGCATGAAATAAGAATTTGTATCTCTGCTGTAATATATTGTAATAATAATTAGTTATGGGGTGCTGGCACACTGTGTTTGAGAGGACTTTACAATTATAATTTTTTTAAAATAAAAAAGTAGGACTTGATTCAAATAATCAGAGCAAACTGTTATTGCACAGAATATATATGTATTTATGTATTGCAGATCTTGCTGAACGGTCTAGAAATTCCTTTCAGGACATAGTACTTGTATCAGTGATGGGGTGTTTTGTCCTTTCTGCTGCTTATTTTTCCTTCTTTTTCCTTGGCTTTGATTCTGAGTACAGCATGCTCTTTTCATCTTGCTAGAGATATGGTTCTGCATAAATCTCTCAGGAGATTTCACACTACCCAAGTAAAGAAATGCTTCCTTATGTCTGTATAATTTCAGTTGTGTAAATCAGTGCATTGACCTCAAAGCCATCCTGACTTTACTGTGGATCCACCTTGTTCGCAAAGTTTGGCTTTGAATTATAGTAGCCGTAGTATCTTTTGCTTCCCTGATATGCACCAGTAGATTGCATTTTTTCAGTAAGTGTTTGAAAAACATAAAGGTTTTATTTTTCCAGTACAGAAGCAGTTTTAAAGGGGAGAAAACAAAATAAATACAAAGGAGAAAGAAAAAACTAGAATTAAAAAATTGTGAAGAAGAGCGAAATCTGTGACTTGTTAAATAATTCCATGGTGACCTGAATGAAGAAAATGGTATCTGGTTTGTAAGTATCAAGCAGAATTGCCATTAAGCTGAGATGAAGCCAGCTAAAGCATAAAATATGGCTATAAAGCTTCCCATAAACTACAGAAATGACAAAATAAAATATCTGTATATGCTAATTATATGGTGTAGACCTAGTTTTGCATTTCCATAAATCTTTCTCTTGAATTGTTATATTGGCTAGTAATTAAGAGACTTATGACAAATTACTTGATTTATATTCTCAGCCAGGTCTGGACCTTACTATGTTCTGATTTCAGCAGGGAAGCTTTAAGAGACGCACAGGGGTATGCCATACTTTACTGAATGAAACTGCAAAGTTGTTTTTGTGCTGCCAGATGCTTCTGGAGTGTCCATGGATTTTATGAGGATATATGAACCTTTCAGTTGTGGAAGAATTTTGTTTTAAAACATAGGCTTATAGTCTTGGAAAGAGAGCAAGACTGTGTCATCACATACTTAGATATACCTATAATACATTAAGAGTATTATTTTTTTGTTTTTAGTCTCACATTAAATCACATATGGTATATATAAAATTCAAATTCCATTAGATCTCCAGGAAGAAATCACTGCCTGTGAATCCAGCTCTTGAATCTAATTTATTTTTAGCAGGGTATACAAAATCAAAGACATGCATGGAATTGTTTGTGGACAAAATTTTTTGTAGGTTTGCATAAACTTTATTTTTTGTGGAGAATATCTAGGATAACCATTCCAAAGATGACACAAACAGGGTGAAAACTTTATTTATAAACTGTTAACAAAATATTTTTTCCAAACAAACAGAAGAAAAACATTTTGCATCTCATCAGTTACTGATTTGGTGTTTTTTGGTTGTGTGTTATGTCTTTTTGATACTTTTTTGGTTGTTTGAATTTTTATTTCTTAAAGTGGGCTAATTCATTTTGGCTACATCAATTGAGTGTATATTTTGAAATCTTTATGCTATGAGGTGTTAAAAATTGCTAACAGGTTAGCAGCACAGGTCAAAATACTCCTCTTTGAGCTTTTCTAAGGTAATCAGTTTCTAGATCTTATACAATATTAAGCATTACAGCTAATCTAAGAAGCATTTAGAAGTGTCAGTCACAAAAGAGAACAAAAATCCTTTGACAACTGATAATTTTGCTCCATACCCAGATTCTTTGCCATTAAAAGTAAATAATGAATTCTTCACTCTGAGCTATATAATACATTTTTCTAAGGAAACCAGAGCCTAGACAATAATTTCTGGAGGATTTGAAGGACATTTAAGAATGATATGTAGTGGTACCTGCTACAAAGGGAAGAATATTACCCAAACAGTATGAATGTAAGTGCTCTGTTCACAGACAAGGAGGGTAGCTTTAATTCTATTTTAAGAGTTGCAAAAATGCGTATCAGACATCATAATTATTGACACAGGTTGGAAGGTTGCAAGAGAGAAAAAAATGTATGGATTAGTAATCTCTCATAGCCACATGTGTCCAAAAGTACTTTTCCTCTTCAGAAAAAATGAAAAATTTAAAAATTTAAACCAAAAAAACCAATACAGAGAGAGAGAGAGATGCATGACAGGTTAAATATGAGCAAGTCACACTTCAGCATAGTTTCTAGCAAGGAACTGAGGGTGACCCCCAGAAAAACTCCCATCCAAGTACTGTAAATACTGCTTTGCAGCAGTGAAATCTTAATTAGTATTTTTCTTCCATTTAACTGCTCCAGTGGGTAAAAGATGCCTTGTACCAATTTTTATCTTTTCACTCCCCATCTCCCTCCCCTGCCTTTTTTTTTTTTTAATTTCTCTACCTAAGATTTCCAGGGGGAATGGTGTCTATAAATTAAACTAACTGGCCACAGTGTTATATGATTATTGTCTAAGTGGAACAGATTTATCATCTTCAGTTTTTCATTTCCTGTTCCAAGTTTTCTGTTAAATACGTATTACTCATGAATGACAAAAGGACTAACAACAAGAGAGGCTATTTCCCAGGGGGAGTAGGTACATTTGGAGTGTGTTTATTATCTAGCTAATGCTCTTCACCAATAACTGATTGCACATTCTATTAGATTTTGTGCTCTGCTTTCTAAAAACTGTATATATTACCAAGTGGGGTTACATGTGTTAATCCACTGAGACCAATGAAAGCTACTGCCTCTCTTAACACTTCAGAACATTGTAATTCTACACCCAAGTCTCTCATCCCCTCTCCTATCCCAGTCTCATGCTACTGTGTTGGCTTGGAGGAGAATGCCAAGTAGAAGTGTCCAGAAGTACAGCTCCCTGTGTTGTAAATGTAAATTAGAGATCCATGGAGAATTTCAGCTCTCATAAAATCTCACTTTAAGCCACCCTGGGCTGAATTAATCGTTATTAGTGCATTGCAGTCTGCTTTAATTAATATAGTCCATTAACATATAATAAAAAATCAGAAATGTAATTGAAAATTGTCAAAAGAATCTGACTGATAATAAAATATCTATGCCCAGGTGATAGTTTCTGTTTTAAACACAGAAGAAAAACATTTTTAAACACATAAGAAAAACATTCAATGTCCCCTACATCACATATACTTTCATCTGAAATAATCCCTAGGTGAACACTGCACACAGTTGCCACTAAACCTCCTACTCTTTCTGGCTCCCTTCCTCTGGGTTGTAGAAGCTGCTCTGCAATTTTTGAACAGAAAATAAGAACCCTTTTGTCTTTGACTATCTGATATTTTTCTTTTCTTTTCTTTAATTTGCCTCATTCTGAAATACAAATAGCATAATTTGACATCATTGCAACAACATGGGAGCACTCTATGTGTAAACACTATGTGTAAACACCGTGTTTGGCTATTTGTGGTGTCCTCTGATTATAGCTCTTGTAAATGAAAATGATGTGCCTCTTTTTCACCTGTCACAAAGCCATATCTCAGGAAGTACATAGCCTAGAGTAGGGGCAGGCCAGGGATTTCTGCATTATGTTCTTGCCTCTTTTATTTGCTGAATTCTATGTGTTTCTGTTGTCTCTTGCACAAAACGGAGCACTGAAATTTAAGGTACATCAGTGTTGTTGTAGTTGTGGCTGTGGGGACATCCCTGCCCTAAATTTAAACTGACTTTGGCAAAACAAATGCTCAAGCACTTGCCTTAATTTCAGTCTGAATTCTTTTGTGTTGTATGCTACAGCAGCTAAACCATACATAATATCTCAGATAAAATCTAGCATTCAGATTCCTTCAGGATCTGCAGTCACATCAGGTGTTACCAGTTACCAACATCAGACAGTGAAATAAGACAATAAATTTCAGACCTCTCTCAGGCTCCCTGGACTTTCAACTGAGATGAACAGACAGATTCAGAAGTAATTAAAGAAAAAATTACTTCCAAATCTGACAGCAGTTAAACTCTTAGACAGTCTGAGTTTTAGTCCTTATGCTGAATAAAACAGAGCCACAAGGTGACCATTGGCTCTGAGACAAGTTAGCACCAGCTGCTTCCTAATCCATGTTTTTAATGCTGGTCCACCCCAGCTAGTTGGAGCAGCCCAATACAGACCAAGTGCTGGGTGCTAGCTGAGCTCACAGTGAAACAGTTTGGGTCCAGCACTCAACCTAGCTCATTTTTCTATAGCAGCACTTCATCAAACTACTAATGCATTAGGGTCTAACCATCCCACCTTCTCTCAGACACCTTACCTGAAGGACCAATGTTGATGTGTTTGACTGGATTCTCTTCACACTCAGTGAGAGAAAAACATCTGAAAGGCTATTCATCCCAGCTAAGGACTTAAGACACTGTTATGAGACTAAAGTTAGGTAAAATGAATAAATTTCCTGTTGCTCTCAATTGTCTCTGGAGGAGCCAAAAAAGCCTCTCTCTTTCAATAATGTGGCAGGATTTAGGCATGTGAGTTCTTTCCTATTGACCTAAACTTTGAGCAATGTGACTGCTTGAACTCCTTTATTTTTACAGAGGATTTAGCCAAATTTTTAAAAAAATATTAGTTGTCAAGTAAAAGCATTCTTTCAGTTCTCTTATTGAAGTCTGTATTTTCAAAAGCCTAAATACTTTTCCAAAAATTGTCACTTACACTTAAGCACTACTTTAAACACTAGGCTTAAAAGAGTTCCATCTGAACATCCTACAGTATTTAGATTTTTGCAAGTTGGATCAAAGGTTATTAATAGGCATTACAGAAATGTATGAATTAATATGATATCAAGAATGGAAGACAGGTGAAGGTTCATTGACATCAATGAACCTTCATAAAGCTCAATGGATGGTGAAGTTTTGCTTGCTAGTTTGTCTGTTTTTTAAATTTTCAGGAAAAAGCAAATTATTCATTTACTGTGAAATCTAGTTCCCAGAACACAAGGACCAAATTAGTCTTATAAGTAATGGATTACAATGTCCCAGCTTACTATAATCTTATCTCTTTAACCACTTACACAGTAATTGCTCGACAAAAGACTGACACTCTGTTCTATTTCCTGGTTGTGATCCTGCAGGATTGCAGCCATTAAAGAATCATCAGGCAGAAGAACTGTAAAGACTTTGTTGCCCATTTTTCAAGAACCTTTATTAAGGTTTCTCTTTTTTCATTTACTTGTAGCACACAATTTCTCCAGAACAATGTGCTAGTACTTCATTTTCTTACTGTTCAAAAACAGGCTCAATTAATTTTTTTTAAATGCTTTTTGGATTTAATTTTCTTCTCCTGGATTAACAATTCAGACTGAGCAGATCTAGAGAACAACTGTATATACTTTCCCCCTAGTATTCTTGTATTTAAATTCTTGATTTCAGAGGTTTCACCTTTCCAGGATGTGAAGCTCTGGACAAGCAAAGAATTCTTACTATTTGGAATTGAGTCAATCAAGATAATATTGAATATCAAAAAAAAAGTTTCAAGTAAAACCTGTGATCTCAAGCTGAAAAATTCTTTCTTTCCAGATAATCTGAGCTCTTTATATCAAAAGGAAAATATTATTTTTCATGTCCCATGAAACATGTTCTTAACATGTCCTTTTTTATAATGAAGTATATTCTTAACTGCACCTAACCAAAGCTGACTTCATTCTCTTGCATATATTTTGAACATTTTTAATGACTTTCTTAATAAACAAATAAACATATGTACATTATGGTTATAGTGTGTCTCTCTTGATTTCAATCACCTGAGAGGTTCTACATATTAGGTCCTGTTCATATATATATATATCAGAAGACTGTTAATGTGTGTAACTCTCATATGAGGAGAGATAGTGAAGAAAGGGTCTTGAACCCTTGGATTCATGTACCCTTCCAGCTGAAGCCAGCTATGCTTTACTGGCATATAAGTCCTGGAATCAGAAGAGCAGGGAGGGAGAAGTTATACCTATACAGGAGAGGAAAGAAAGAAAGCAGGATTTGTAGTAATATCTGGAGCTCCAGAGCTTTCCTCTTTCCCCTTCCTGTAGCTCCCAAGTGAATGTTAAACCCTTTCTTGTCTACTCACAGTCATGTCCTGCCATGCTTGCTTTTCTGAGGTTAATGTCTACTTTTGGTTCTAGAAATGGCATATGCAGTCCTACGGTCTCCTCAGTGTTTGCAGCAATTCTGAACCAAAATGGCTCTGTGAGTCAAAGCCCTTACTAATGGCAGGCTGGAATTCAATGTGAACTTTAGCTGAGACTAGATCAGCTGCAGGTTAGAAGCCATGGTGTTCTCAGCTGGGATGATCATAGGGATGAAACCTTGCCACTCCACTAATCATCACTTCCTCAACAATAAAAGAGGCAGTAACTCAAGAGGGAGTCTGCCTAAGAGTTCATGAAGAAACTCAGTATGAATAGATACAAGCTTCTGTGCAAAAAGGAGATGTTCATAATTCTGCTACTGATCTCAAGGACTGACCACACACTTCAGCTGAATGGATGGAAGAAGGAACTTCTGATTGATGAAGAATTAAAGCAACTGTCATATAAAAGATACTTGTTACATGATGGGAAGGGTAGGTGGCTAAATCTGTGTGCTATTTTCAGGTATCTTCCACTGTCAGGTTATTTTTCCCCAGGAGCAGGACTTGCCTTTTCTCTTTGTCAGAATTCATGAAGTTCCTGCTAGCTGTTCCTCCAGCCTATTAAGGTGTCTTTGAAAGACTACTCTGAAAGACAGAGAAACTGCCTGCTGTATCAACCACTCTTCCAAATTTCTATTGCCTGTAAACTTGCTAAAGGTGCACTCAGCCCCATCTTTCACTATATCACATAATCTGTGAGGTCTCTGTGTTCTCCTGAGAGCTGAACAAAAAGTGCTTTTGTTATGCAGAAATAAATCTGTTTGAATGACCTCTTATGGAGTTGAGCTGTAAATGGTATGCACAATCCAGTCTGAAAGAGCAAAAATCTCCTCGGAGGTTTTGATAAAACTCAGTAAACCTGTGGATGTGCAAATTGAACTGTAGTGCTTCCACACATTTTTTTAAAGCCCTTGATGGAGTGAATTTTCATGCTCTGGACCCTAATACTGCAATTAGACTTGGCTGTACAGACAGGAGTGACATTCACCTTCATTTTGCTTGAGGGGGCAATGGAGAATTTCACAGTTCATTGTCATTTTTTATTAAAACAGATAAGAATGGACTCTAGGTTGTGACCCTTGTGTTCAGCAAGACCTCCAAAAATCACTCAGCTGCAGAGATAACAATCAAGAGTGCCCTGGAGGCTGTGTATGCTCTATATCAAGGGAACTAAAGAACCCAGTGAAAAAGCTGCATGAATATTTTCCTTTGCTTCGACCAAATGTTATTGCTCTATGTACCTGTCTTGTAAGATCAGCTCTGAAAGTTTTGCAAGTAAAGTGGAATCTGAACATCTTGTTTTACTGCTGGCAACAGTAATAAATAATAGAAACATAATAGTACTAGGCTGTGAAATTTCCTTCAGAAATGTAGTGTGTGTACAGAATTATCAAAGAACAGGTATTGAAATACTGAATACTGAAAATATTCATTACTCAGTAACAATAATCCCATTATTTGTCACATCTTTTCCATAGTAACAAAAGACAAATTTTTCCATTTACTTATCTTTAAGTAAATGTCTACAGCCTGTACTCTAAGATATTAATTACATGTTAATTTGAGCAGTCCAATTTGATCCGAGTCAATATTTGGGCAGTTGTCTTAGTGGTAGACATGAGCTGTAAGTGTCCATGAGGTCAAGCAAGACTAGGTGGCATTTTTGGGTGCAGCAGTTAGACGATGAAGAACCTAAGTACACTTCAGGATTAAAGTCTTCATGGACTGCCCCATAAAAATCTTTAAATCCAGGAAAAAAAATTGAATTAGTAAATAATAAAAATTGCTTTCTTGTTCCTCCAGATGATTAAGAAAATTGAGACATTCTCCTTCCACAAGGGAATTGCTTTTTCCTGCTTGAAAGAAAGAAAGAAACAAACAAACCAACAAAATTAATGGATTTTGGTTTTGTGGTGTTGTGCACGTTGGTTTCTTTTATTACAAACAAACAAACAAACAAACAAACAAAATGAATGGATTTTGTTTTTGTGGTATTGTGCAGGTTTGTTTCTTTTTTTTTTTTTTTTGTTTTGTTTTGTTTTGTTTTAATAGCTGTCCTTCCAGTTACATTTTCAAATACTGACTTTGAGATTTTTTCCATATATCCTCTATATTTTTTTGGGGCATGGGAAATGAATGCTCCATAAAATGCTTAGTATCTTTTCTGAACTGAAGCGGAGTTGAAATTGACCGCCTGAATCAGACTCGTCTTTCATCCTTCTCTGTCACCTTCCTTCCCTCGCCTCTCAAACCCTTACATCCTCTCTGGTCTCCTTCTCTCTGCATTTACTTCTTCCTCCAGCTGGTCCATCTCCCCCCAGCCCAGTACAGGGTTCCAGAGAGGGAGTGAGCTCCCTCAGCCCTCAGTTTGGGTTAGCACAGAGACAGAGCTCCCTGGGGCACTGACTCAGTACGGCAGAACCGGGACTGCTTTGCACAAGCGTTTAAACCACAGTGCTGACGGCAGCTGAAAAAAAATCTGCATGAAAATCACACAATCCTTGAAATTTATTACACCTGCAGTTTGCTAGTTGAGCTCCTAATTTGCATAGGATATTTTGCCTTCAAGTGACACAGTATTTAAACACATCTACCTCTACATATAAAATTCCATTCTGATCGAGTTGAGATAACTATCCACTACCTATAGTTAATGCGTGTATGTCAATGTTAATGCGTGTATTTCTGAACTTTATTTTCTCTTTTAAAAAATTTTGTCATGGAAATATATCTTACAACTTCCCGAATCTGTTGTTTCTAAGAACAATTGCATAGAAAATTCTTCAGAACCCTTATTCCCTAAATCTTCTTTGTTGTTTTGATTTACAGCTTCTAAATAATTTGCAGAATGCAATATGTAATTAAGTGCATTCTTACTCAGGTATGCAAATTCTAATGAATACTTGTCTTTCTATAATACTTGTCATGATTCTACTATTTTTAATAACATTACTGCTGCTATGCTGAGAATTCTTAAAGATCAGACCAATTTTTAATAGGTCAGTGTTCTTTTTATAATTACCTGACTCATTTATTTTGTTTGCCTTTGCATGAATATTATTTGTTTGCTTTATTTGATGGTGTTAGCAACAGAGAAAATTAAACATCTCTGCAGGTTTGGTCCAGAAAATAGTTGTAAATATTAACCTCTACTACAATTTTAACCTCTGCTGTGCATACTTTTTCAGAGGTGTGAATATTTCTTTATCTTCAATGCACAGGGAAATTTTATAACAGAGTAAAAAAAAACCATTAAACTTCTTACTTTTTCTAGAACTATAAATGCCAGTAGCAAAAATGCTATGTTAGAAACAGCAAAATCTTTCTAATATTGATTGCATGGTTTTCATACAGTCATATTCCTATTTGAGTCTTAATCCAAGGCCTCTGTTTATTTATTAGGGAAAAAAAATTAATCTCAGTCATTTGTAACTCAGTCCCAAACAAAACTGAAATGCTTCTAATAAAAATCATATAAAATGATCCGGAATTAAGATCTTTAAGCCATCTTATCTATCTTCCTTCCTCTCAAGTGGGATTTGCTGTACCTAAAATTTTCATGCAATCTTCTAATTGAAAATTTTCCTAAAGATTGTTAGGTCTTGTCTTTCACTATTTAATTATCCTGATATTTAGAAATCTTTGCCTAAAGTCTAACCTATATCTCCCTAGCTGAAACTTAAACCCCCTGTTTTTTGGCTTTTCTCATGTTTGAAAACTGTTACCAAGTCTCCCATTGTATTCTCTAAGCAGAAACAAATAAGCTCAGTCTTTCACTACAGAACATGTGATTTTAGCTGTTTTACAGTTCATTCTGACCCTTGTCCCCTCCTTTCCTGCCACACTTCTCTTTATACACCTTGGGATGATGCCTGGGTTTCTCTTTATGAGCATGATTCTGCCCTGAAACACTACGGCCATTCTACTTCTCCTTGCCTTGAAGCTGTGGAATCATGTGGGAGAGAATATATGATTTATTGACAAGAAAATGTTAACTAGAGACCAATTTTCCTTTCCTATCAGAACTGATTGATCCTGAGGAAACTGTTGACTCCACTAACACTTTCTGTATATTTTACCTAATTATCCTAAAGTGCAGTCACAAACAGTCCTTAGTGGAGGGGAAGCCAAAATATGTTTGGTTTTGTTTTATTTTTTTTCTTTTTCTTTTTTTTCCCCCATTTCTGTGTATGCAGTATTCCTGACACAAAGTACATAGTCTCTTGAGGCAGCAGAGGCAGAGAAGATATCCCACCACTTCAATCCAGCCTCTTCAAAAATCTGTGTCCTTTTTTCTAGTCTGGCAGAGTAGATTTGAACTCTTTCTGGCCAAAGGGGGTTGAAATGCTGGTCTTTCACACATTATACAAGTGGTACAATCTCTAAGTATTTCTCTGAAAGACTTGATGTTCCTTGGCTAAATAAAAGCTTCTGGATGAAGCTGATCTATGCTGTTGCTATGTTAGGCAAGCTCTGACTATGTCTAACAAATTAAGTGATGCCAGAAGGGCTAAGGTACAAAAGGGAAAAATAAGGAACTTGGATACAAAAAGTATCTTTCAAATATAGGGGGGAAAAGTTAGACATGGTACTAGAAGAATATTGAACATTCAACAACCAATCCTATAAAAATTCAGGTATTTGCAACAGGATTAGGTGTCTCCTTATTACATTTGAGATATCTTCACAATGCCTTAAAATGCCCAACTCCATATTTGCATGTGGGCCTATATTAAAAATGCCATTTAACTGTTTCAAGGAACCACATTGAATCTTAATAGAACCAGATGAAACCTGGTAGTTTCTTTATAGGAAAAAAAACCCAACATTTCAAAACTGCATACAGAGGTATTTTTTTCCTTAAGAGTTTTCTTTTGAAGTATAAAGAAATATAGTATTTGCTAGAAATGTCACAGGGGGCATGCCTCTATATGCTGGATTGAATTTTCTTATTTGAGACTAAGCTTTACAAAATATTTCAGCTAAATATATGAATAAAAGTTTTTTGCTAAGATATTTCAAATTCAGAAAGATTCCTATGATAGCTCTAGTTCAAAATATCTATAAATATGGTCAGTTATTAATATTAGACATGGTAGGTCTAAATTGGTTTTTTTTTAGTGAAAAGAGCTTTGTTATCCACAGCTGCATGAGTCATCATTAAACAAATAACAACAGCTGTATTTGTCTGCAATTAAGCTGCATTAGAATGGCATAGGACTCAAAATAGTTGACTCAAGTAATAAGAGTCCTTTCCTTCCATTTTTATTTCAGGTGACTCACTTCATCTTATTGAATATAAGTGGATTAGTCAATGAAGAAGATGCTATTAACTAGACAAAGGAGCAACAATCCTAAGTATTTGATTAATAATGGGTAAATTCCTTGGACATAGAAGTACAATGCCAAATAACATTATCTGTTTTGTAGATGTGGACTCAAACAGTAGAATCAGAAATCAACTAAAATTAATCATAATTTCAAATTAGCCTGCATGATTTTATATGCAATACTATGTGAATGTATTACAAATTGTGTATTTGACCTTGATTTTGATTTGACATACAAGGAACAGTTGGAATCTGTGGCAGGGTCTTTTTTTTTTTTTTGAATAGGAAATTATATCTTCACTGTAGTAAAAATGGAGGGTCAAAGCCTTAGCTGATGAGAATTAGATGCAATCAATGAGCTTTTATCCATATTCATCAGCTGAAGATCTAGACTAGAAATTTAAATTCTTGTTTCCCAGATTGTATTCATGCAAGTCAATTTATTTTGGCAGTGTAATCAATACCTCTGTAAACAAAAGATATTTACAATAGCATAACCAACCTCACTTTGGAGGTCATTACAGTGATTTCATATTTGTGTTCATCCATTATTAGGGGGTAATATTAAAAGTTTCACAAAGGTTTCATTCAGTCATTTTCAGTAAATTAAGTTAGAATCATAGAACCATAAAATGGTTTGGATTGGAAGAGACCTCAAGGATCATCTAGCTCCAGCTCCCCTTCCATGGGTAGACCCTTAAGTTCTACCACTGACCTGGAACCTGATTTTGCAATATACTCCTGAAAAATTTCCGTCTTCAGTCTTCAAAAATTGCTTATTCATTTTGGAAGTAACCCAAAATGGTGAGTGAAGTGACAGGTACTTGTGTAGCTTTGATCATATCAAAGCTAATCTTTCTGAAACTGGTAGTAGTGACTTTTTTTTTTTTTTGAGTTTAGTAATATAAGAAACATTCTCAACACTCTGGAAATTTAATACCTCAATTTTAAGCATTTGAAGTAAACCTAGGTAGTTCTTATTTAGAGGTGACCAGCCATGTAACAGTGCATGTTTTGTTCAGAACAATATATTTTATTCAATTTATATTATTCCTGCATTTTAAAGATTATTATTTCTTCTATTACAGATGATGGCCACTGAATTACAGCACCATTCTGCAAGAACTGGTTGCTAACATGTCATGTGACTAGCTCGAACATTTAACTTCTAAATTTCACTGAACTGGCCCACAGTATAGTGTTGTCTGCAGAATGGCTATGAAGTTTATCTTTCATTTTCAGCTGCTGCACCAGTAATGGTTTACCATTTAATAGAGATAGACTTTTGGGAAAATGTTCAGTCAAGATCCTTCTATTCCATCCATGTAGTTTCAGAAATTACTCTGCAAACAGACTCAGCTCTATTAACTCTGTTACTATGTCTGTGCATTCATGTGACACCTGTGGTCAGTCAGGACCTGTGGCTGAGAGATCCTTGTGTATACTTCATAGGAAATGAAACATCATATCATCAAGGCATCAGCTAGTGATAGCAAAACATTCAGTCATCCATTTAATAGCATGAAAATCTCACTATGACTAGTGAATTTTAACATGGGGAATTAAGCAAAAATTTTCTCTGCAACCAGCTGTGATTTTTTTTGGTAGAGCTTCTCAAAATACTAGCTAAAAAGATTAATTATAAATGTAATTCTTAATTCTGTAAATGTAGCAGGGTATGGTATGTGGGGAACAGAAACTAAGCCAAATATGTTTGCTGACATTTTCTGTAAACAGGATGAAATTCAATATATTTTACATACAAAAGTCACCAGAAACATTTCACTGTGTATACTATTAAGAGAATTATCAGTACTTCAGCTACCATGTAATCTGACATTTGGCCTCAAAATGTTTCACACAGATGTCAGCAAGCAGATGCCTTATTCCTTTCACAATGTGAATACCTTCTCTATTGCTCATTGTTTATGGCAGTCATTATTAACTGCTGATTGAAGTGTGATTTGTATCACAGTGAGACAGATGATCCAGGAGAAAAGAGCTGGTCCAGGGCCAATGTCTTCCAGGAGCCCAGATGCCTCTGCACTGTACTAGTGAAATCAGAGTTAGGATATCCGAGACACTCAACCACATTGTACAAGTAGACATAAAACAGAGTTTCCAGTAAAAGAAAAAAATACAAAGTGGAGTGATGCTGTAACATAACAATGCTTCCAGCAGAGGACCACAAAAACAGTGGAATGTTTAAGGGGCTGAAGTATTTGATCCATGTGAAAGTGAGGGAGCTGTTTTTCCGTCATGAAGAAGGGTGTGGTGATCTAATTGCTTTTTCCAAGGCTCTCATGGTAGAATATAGGGTGATGTTTCAGCACAGCAGCTGTACTCTTCACAAAAGTGCCTAATAAAAGAAAAAGGCACAACAGACAAAACTTGTTTCTACATTTCCCTGAATGTAAAGTTTTTCACAATGAAGACAAGGACTGGAACTGGATACCCAGAGAGTCTAAAGGCTCTGCACTCTCGCAGACACTCAAAACTCAGCTGCACAAAGACCTGAGTAAGCTGACAATATATTAAACCTGCTTTGAAGAGAAGCTTTCCACCAGAAAACCTCAAATATCCATTCCAACCTTAAGTATTCTGCAGTTCTCGATTTCTTTTCATCTCAGGTCACCTTTGCTGCCCCTGGGAAAGAAGACTTTAACAGTCACCATAGGAACTGTGAAATCCAGGGTAGGAAAGTTTTGAGAAGAGGCAACCCAAAGGCAGGATGAACAAGTCAGAGAAAGAGCTGTCACTTCTTGGCAAAACACACAATCCTCTGACTTCTCCAGGAAGATCTGTGTGGAAAGGTTGGTGGAACTGAAATAGGTGTCATGAAGGATATGGTGCTGCATGGGAACAGAATGATGTCCAGATTTACACAGGAAGATCTCAGAGATGAAGAGAATTTTTTCTCCGCAAAGTGCTTTGTAGTGTGCCAGCCTCTCTTGTATCAATCCTTCAAGCTAAGCCAATACCACTGATCCTGCTGCTGCAAAAGGGAGGAAGTGGACTGATGTGAGAGAATAGTGAAAAAGAGTACTAGCAAAATCAAGAGGCATGATACCTGTAGATCCTCTGAGTGAGGCCTGAGAGCATTTTTGAGACCAGAGAACCACAAGAGAAAAAGTACACAGTCCAGTCCTTCATATTAAATTGCTCAGTAATGAGCACAAATGGAGGTAAGGTAGTCTCTATACCTACCATTGCAACACATTCAGATGGACTAAATCAAGTATACCAAAAGGATCAATTCTGACTTTTAATCAGAGGTACCAGTAGATAAATAATTTTTTCCATCTCTTTTTGTTCGTATGCTGACTTTTCAAAAAGAAAGGTTCCAACCTGGATCTGTTCTTTCTCCGAGAATATCATCAGACTTTAAGATTTATGGTTTCTTTCAAGGGAGGTGTGGTAGCCCTTTTAGATGGAGAAACCACATTCACCATTATTTCCTTTTTAAAGACTCCTAGTGTTTCTTACTAGTAAGTTACTTATGTACTTATGTGTCTCCTGAGGCATTCAATATCAGTGTCACTCTTCCCTACATTGTCTCTATTACTGGGAAAATTGTCAGCAATAGGTTATTTGAAAGAGATGCTCAGTATGGTTTAAGCTGGTTCAGAAAATATATTTGAAGGCCCTGTTGGATTCAAGATGATGACAAGGAAGTTCTATCATGGGACAATGAGCGTTCAAAATATTTTCAACAAGTGAGGGGTCATGTTTTGGCAACAGCAGTGAGAGACAAATTAGATGCTTAGCAGTGGTGCAAAGCACACTGATGTACTTCTGAAGAGCTGAAGGAAAATTTAAGTAGATAGCAACTGTTTTATATTTTGCAGACAAAGACAAAACAAGACCATGGTTATGAAAAGAGGGCAAAAGCCCCTCATTTGTAAAGGACAAGTTTGCTTACCTGAAATATTTTGGTCTTCTCAAGTAAGAGGTTCTATTTTTCAGAGTTACAATTATTAAATGCTAACATTGCTCAACATCTAATATGTTGTGCTTCTTTCCATGTTGCCAGAATTACAAAGACATCATTTTACATCAGGAGGTTCTCTTTCAGCAGTGTGGCTCTGAAAGCATAATTTTCAAATGCTTTTCAGAGTTTATGCCTGGTGAGTGAATCTCTTTACCTTGTGAACTTTCACGTTATTGGGCCAACTGAAATAGATGCTCTTGTCCTTTTGGAATACATTTTCAGCCATAACACTTAATTTCTGACCTTTGTGGGTTTAACTTATACTCCATCCTGACCTTCAGAATACTGGCATGAATATATGCATTTGCATATTATAGATCCACAGCCTGAAACATCTACTCGATTTTAGAATAAGTAGCTTCTGGGTATGCATAATGCTTGTGGGGTTTCTGTGGGGGTTTTATTTCTTGTTGTTGTTGGTGTTGTTGGGGTTTGGTTTTTTTTTTTTTTTGTTTGTTTGGTTTGGTTGTGGGGTTTTATGTTTGATTTTGTTGTTTGGGGTTTTTTTTAATTTTTGCTTGTGAGAGGTTTCTTGTTATTGATAAGATTTTTATTTTTGTTAATGAATACATGTATATATGTGTATGTGCCTTAGGACACCAGAACCCATAATATGGTATTAAAAGGAATACAATGTGCAACATATGAGAAGGATAGGAGGGTGCAGTAAACATGAACATTTTTTTATTTGTTCAAAATTTGACTTTTTTTTTTTTTAGAAAATATTCTAAAAATTACTTCTAGACTAACATCTTACTTCAAGTTTCAGCATGTTGAGGATTTTTATAAACAAATTACAAGCTCCTGAATATAGAGGTTTATGTAAAAAAAAGGGTTATAGTCCCTTAACTATAATAGCAAGACCAGATATTACTCTAGTGCATAAGGAATACTTATTCAGCAGAAGGGTGACTCTACAAATCATTATTATGAAAACTACCTTTCTACTTAGTTATATTCAATCTGCAAATCATAAACTCATTAGTTTGCTGGCAAAAAATAGGCTGGATTGGATTTCAATGTGTTTTTTCTTCTTGTGTCGCATTATTCTACATCTGTACTGACTCTTCCTTTCAATCATTTCCTTTGTAATTGCTCAGCTTCACGTTTCCTATAATTTGTTAGGCTAAAATGCTTGAAGTTTATACTGGGAGTCCCATGCAGCTAGTCAGCTCAGAACCTGACTTTCATCTTAAATGAGCAAAGCAAAGAAGCCAATAGAAAATGGAGGCAAAGGAGAAGAGAAAAAAGTTGTTTATATTTCTGAATTGGCTAATGCAATGCTGTGAGAGCTATTCTGGAATAGAATGCCTTTCTTTTCAGATAAGCACTGGCAGCTGTGCCATCTGCAGTATAGAATAACTACCTGCTTCTGAAATATATTCTGTGATAGCTGACTTATATTTACTTACATAAAGCAAGCTATACTTTCTCCTTCTGGATTTGTTCTGCTTTCATTTACTCAGTTTGGCAGCTTACCTTGTATACAAAGCTGTCAAAATTTGACTAATGTGCCTCTGGGAATCAGCTGGTCAGTAAATCTTTCCTTTCTCTGACTCCTTTGGCTTTGTTGAACTGTTTTGTCATTATAGTAACCAATTGAATTAGAATTGTTCTTTTATTTGATAGTTCCTTCTGTGAAACATAGACAAAAATTACAGCAGCAGTATGGTAACAAATTGAACAGAGCAGGGTTGGGGGGGAGTTAATTTATTTTTTATTTCTCTCATGAATAAGAGTCTTAGATTTCCCAGTATTGCCTTAGAAAGATGAAAAAAGAAATCTACCTGTTTATGTGAGCAATAATTATATATTCTGTGTAAGGAGAAAACATTCTGCTGTGCACTGATGAAAACTGTTAGTCATTTCATAATGTTCTGCAGCATTGCTTCTCCTGACTGCGCACAGTGCTAATAAAACAAGTTAATGGAGTTTATTCTGTCACAAACACTACAATTTCAAAGAGCTGATTGCAGTCTATGGGAAATCAGTGTCTAACTACCTCTTAAAGATGCACAGTAGTTTTAACGTATTATCAGACAGAAGATATACATTAAAGCACTATAGTTACATGTGTAAGAAGACATGGAGAAAGGGAGGAATAGCATCTACGGTTCATATCAAAGACCATGGTAGCTGGATCAGTACACAACAAGAGTCCCTCCATGTTTCCAGTATTTACAAATTCTCCAAATGATAGTTTGTCTGAAAGTCTAATTAGCTAGGATACAGAATTGAGAAATTCACATTTTATAAGATACATTTAAACCAAATTATACTATTTAATAAGTAACTTGCAGCTTGGATTTATGTTGACAAAGATATACAAACCAAATGCTGTTTCGCAGTCTCCAAAATTGCATGTTATTCATACTAAAATATGAGGCTGATTATAAGATGCAATGGTAATCAGACTGAATTAATAGGAGCCCTTCAACAAACCTTCATTTCCTCAAGACTCATGGCATTCCCTGTAAGTAGACACAGAGAAGATGTATTATTTTGGAAAATAGATTTCAGTTGTTACTTGAGGATTGAGGTATGTTGCTTTGGTTAGTTAATAGAACTTCCCAATTTAAAATATTGCTTATTGCCATGAAGATTTTCTACAGGATAACATGTTCTTCCATCCCCTCAGTCTAATACCATTTAAACTCTAAGAAAAGAGAAAAATGTAAAGAAGATGTTTCGATGTTCACTTGAAGTTAGGATCACAGAAATGAATTTCCATTATGGAACACTACTATTTTACTTCACTATCTCCTTATAAGAAACTCATCTCGCTGGCCTATGGAATACCAATAAAGCTAAGGGATCTTAGGAAAGCTAAGGCTTACTGAAATTTCTAAATCTGAAATTTTCTAACAGAGGCAGACACTAATGGGTCTTTCTTTGTCTAAAATTTAACTGCGCAGAAACTCTCAGGAATGCAGTAATAGCATTGGAGACGAAGCAAAACAGAGTTAGTTTATTACTGGCCTGGGCTCAACATTAGCAGGATGTCCTTTGTTCTTGTTTGTGATGCTTTTTGTGGCTTGGTGAGAAACAGGGACAAAAGGGAGATGGCAGCAGCAGATGTGGATATAAAATGTGTACACTGATAAACATATGGCCTTAGATGAGAACAAACAGAACAGAGATGGTGAAATTGTCATTGCCATACCAGAATTTCTGTCACACACATGATGTCTAGCCAGCAGACTTCACTTACAGCCAGCACACTAACAATCCCTAGGGTATTTAATTTTAAACATCTTTAGTGCAGTTCTAATTTTTCTTTTTTTTTTTTACTTTTTCCTATATTAGTTCCAAGGTTAAGGGCATTTTATAGAGATATAATCCCATGTATTCAAAGACATTATTGATCTCATTTCCATTGTTTAATTTTGTACAGTGTAAAGTCTGTATGAAATAAATGTATTTTAGGACATCCAATTAACAATATATTAAACATATTTTTTCTAAAAGTTTTTAAAGTGCATAATATTTTAAGTCATTAATTTTTCAAAGTAATTTAGGGCTTAAAGCCTGTTAAGTATCTTTTGTCTTCAACATTAATTTCTAATACTTTCTGCTAATATATCACATATAAGTAAATCTGCCTTGGTTTTATTTAATCTGAAAATCACATAAATATTCCTCATTATCCTATATTTCTGATTCAGGGGCTGCCAGTGGGTCGGCAGGATATTGATAATGGGGCATATTCTCTCCTCAGACAGACTGTTAAATCCTGAATAGGTCTGCTGATGTGCAGAGTTTATGGCTTCATTCTGCAATGTAAATGTGCAATGTTGTATGTGTGAATGTAAAAGCAAGATTGAGAAAGGGTATACAGACATGCTTACTACCAGACTGACTAGAAATTGCCCTGGGCAATGAAGAGAAGATTACTCAAACCTTCTGACAGAAGATAGCAGAAGAGGTTAGTGCCCAGTCAGGATAGCAAGAGCTCTGTTTGAAGCCCTTGCCACTCTGATACACCTATTGCTCGTCATTTTATCCCTGCTTCAGCAGTACTGAAACCAGCAGACAGCTTCTGTCGGACAATACTTAGGGCAGCTGTTGAGCACACCTACTGCATTAATATCTAGTTAAAATTCCATTGACTTCATTGGTGTGTAAGTGTACAGTTCTGAGGACAACATCTCTGCTGCTGTCCTACCAAGAAATGGTCATGAGCTGCAGACCAAGAGCTTCCCCATTCTTCTGATACACTTGCTTCACTTTAAGTTTGTGTTCAAATAAATATCTTCCACTATGTAACCTGCAAGGACTTACAAGATCCTTGTTTAGATGCTCAAATTTAAGAGATTAAAACTCATGAGATAACATTTCGCAAGCACTGTAGAAAACATGTATGGCTCTCCTCAGGTGATACAGCTTTTAGTTATGTTTTTCCAACTTTTTAGATCGTGGTATGCTCTGTTTCCTCTCTAAGGAAAAAATAGAAGGGTATCATAAAATGAGGATATTCCATTTGTTTTAGTTTGACTACAACTCCAATCACATTTACATTATCCACTGGTTTATGAGTTGTGCTCGTTCTATTACGTACAGATAGCAGTTGTGCTGAGAATATGTAAATAAAATTTAAGATATTAACTAATAACAATAACTGTTAATTGGATATTGATATTGAAATGCAGAAACAAAATAGTCAAAGATAAGGTATTATTTTATACCTTTGGATAAAACTGAGTTTACATCTCAGTTTTTGTCTACCCTTAATAATCCTTCATAAACTATATTATCTAAAGGAAATCTGAAAGTAATCAACCTAACAAATTCATTTATGGGAATTGAAAGAAAGAAGTGCCACAGGTTTTATTTATTTATTAAGGGTTCTCTAGCTCTTTGCATTACAATAGGTACAATCTATAATATTTTACTTTCCTCTGTTGTGCAAGGATTTCCCTTGATACCTATGTCCCTCAGATCCATCTTATTGCAATATGTTGATAATACCTTTTTTTCTTCCTTAGAAAGCCATGAAAATGAGGCACCAGGGATATGAAAGTCCCATTTGAGTTCTTCAGACACTGTATACAATCCCATGCAGCACCTTGTATTTTGATGTATATATCGGAATTTGTCACACATTACTGAAATCCTCTCAGGGGAAGTACAGCAGCTGTTTAACAATACTTGGCATCAGGCTACAACGTATTAAGGCAGGAAGTGATGAGCCAAAACATATCAAATTGAACTGCAGGGGCAAAATAGGTATGCAAATCGCAAATCCTCAATCGGAATTTGGCCAATCCGCCAGGACTAAAACTGCTACTCTTGCAAATAGTGATGTGGAATTAAAACAGAATTGTGGGTGTGCTGGATAGAAGTTTTACTAATCCCTTTGTTCAGGAACTTACTAAGAAATATTGACTGTGTAGATACCAGCCAATTTATTGAAGCTGTAGCCCTAGGGAGCTAGTGCAAGTTGTAGTGCATTATGATGTTCTGCTCTGCTGCATTAGTGCAAAATATATACCCATTGCAGGTTAATTTTAAATGCACTTTTCTAATCTGATGAGTCATAGTGTGTAAGACTCTGGATTTACTTCAAATTTAAAAAAAAAATTTCTTGGAAGTAAGGACTATTTATATATCCAATTTCTTTAATATAATATGATTTTTCAAATGTATTATGAAGCATTACTAAAGTTTAAGTTAAAGGCATTAAAATGTTGAGATGACTAAGTCAATAAGGTGGGGTTTTTTTGCATCAGTATCAGCTCAGGATTTGAACTGTATTCTGAAGAGGGATGGAGAATCAATTGCACTAAGAGATAAATGATGATATTTCAAATTAGTAGAAATGTGTAGAATTCAAATTAGTAGAAGATAGACTAAGTAGAAAAAGTAGAAAGACTGGTAGCAGATGATGTCTAAGGGAGCAGATCTGTTAGAGAAAGTATTGAAAATTATGGCTTAAAATAAAATGTAAAAAGGAGGACTACACCAGAAGAGATAGTATGAGGGAAGTACCTTCTCTCTTAAAACCAAGAAGGTAGAGGAATTCTGCAAATCTTGGCATGCAGATATTGCTGGAACCTGTATTTGCAATAGTCACTGCTGACAAGTAAAGGTCTGATCAATCCACAGAGTTCAGTAAAGAAAAAATGGAAAGTTGAAAGGCAAAGATCAAAGATGGCAGTAGTTAAGATGTAGTTCTCTTTGAATTACTCCTGTTTGCCAGAGGGTCAGAGGAGAAAATTAATTATATTACCAAAAATGTGATGAAAATACGTAAAAGTCATATTCAGTTTTTAATGGAAAATGCTCTACATTCACTGATAAATAATTTACCTTTTTTCTTTTTTAATTACAAGAAACAAAATGATTCAACAGAATCAGGCAGTCATTGGAAATAAAGTTATCGCTGAAAGTGAAAGAAACAGTGTAAGAAGGATTCAGACATGCAAATGTCTGTATGATATGAAGATAAAAGGGGGATATTATGCAAAATTTAGTTTTTGCAGAGAATGTGCATTCTTATGTAAAGAAAGCACTTCTTTGGAATATGGGTCAATTAATTTCCATTGGATGAAAACACATCTAAAGTGGGGTGTTCCCTAAGGCTCACCAAACTGTCATTTTTAGGAAGAATTCACTGAAGACTTTGCTGTTCTTTATTAAAATTGAAAGCAAAAGCAAATTTCTTATCTTCTAGCTAACAAACCAGCCAGCTAATAGTTTTCTTTTCTCCTTCATGGTTGTATAAAAATATGCTTTATACATATAAGTATAATAATGACACATAATACTTGATTTCAGAGTCTACATTGTTCAAATGCTATAACATGTTCATAAAATGAAAGAAAATATATTTGAAACCCTTTGAAAAGTATAACAGGAATTAGTGTTGTTGTGTAATGAACTCATAAAGGTCATTAGACATTGATGACTAGGATAGAAATTGGTGTACAGTATAATCCAAACATTAAAAGAGAAACTAGAATTAAAAAAATAAAATCTCACTTTGGGCTGTGAAAACACACGATTAATCCTACTATCAATGGGATTTAAGTTACTATATTTGAAGCTGATTTGGAATTCCTAGTTCCTTTAAAATCACTTGTATGTCCTCTTAGTGCCTCTTCCAAACCATCTGAAACTGATAATTGTTTGAACCTCAGAGGTAAGAAAGTATTTCACCAGCAAGAGCAGAAGAGTCTCTGCTAATGGCAATCTAAGTCAGGGGTTCTGCTCATAGACAGGGACTGGGAAAAGGAAAGTACTGATAAAACTAATGTGTATGGGCATCCTAAACTGAACTGTCCATCAGCACAAGGTGCAAGGGAGAGGGAAGGGACACTGGGAGCCTGAGGTGCTGTGTGATAGCCTAAGTACTTAAGAGCTGCTAAGGACAGAGCTCATGAGCTCTGAGTGTGTACTTTATGTGTAGGTAAAAGGAGAGAAGGTATTGGAGAAATGCATGCAGCTCTATGGCAACACTTGGAATTTGTGTTTTGGAGCTTGGTGGAGAATGCAGCGCTTTCAATAGAAGCTTCTGATAAATGTTTCTTCTTTTTGGGAAGTACTGAAACAAGATCTTTCCAATCATTATCAGGCATATTTCACCTTGCAGACAAAGAATATTGGCTAAAATACCCATTAAGTATTTGAGTTTTACAGTTCATTTAAGCTGTACTGAAAAAAAATTCATCAATAAAAAATCTTGAGAATGACCTTATGCTCCTTTCTCTAAAAAAAGAAAAAAAGCATGTGCTGTGTAGATGAATTAGATGATGGGATATCATGGACTGCAGTTTAACTAAAACCATTGATCTTTACAAATTACTCCCATTTGACAACAGGGATCCATTAAACTCCAATAGTACAATGACCAAAAAAATATTTTTTTTTCTTTTCATGCTTCCCTTCTTTTATCTTTCTTCACTCTGTTTCTGATTATCTTCTCCATTTTATGGTGATGGCACTAAATGCTAATGGAGTCATTCCTGGTCGTATCCCAGTCAGTCTTTTTGGCATGATTATTTCTGGAGCTGAACAAACCATGTGGAATAACTGAGATTAGCGCAGTAGGAGACATTTTCAGTTTCCTATAAGAGTTTGCACTGATAGTTCACCTTGATGGCACAAATTTATCTGCATTGCTAATTTGTGTGCTTGAGCCTGCCTGTGTGAGTTTGTGTGTGTGTATTCTCTTTGGCAGTTCAGTCTCACAGATACTACAGTACAAGTGGGTGGCTAAGCTATTTGTCATAATTATGAGAAGAATCTGTCTTTTCCACCTTTCTTGAGAGTATTTTTGTTGCTGGACTGCAGAAGTTGTAGTATAAGGAATGTTGAGGAGTGACAGCTTCAGGAGAGCTGCAAAACGAAGAATCTCTACCAACATAGCTACAGATTCTGTGAAGTTGTATGAAGCATTCACTGATGATAAAAATTGCTGAAAGGAGCCTCCGGTAATCACACAGGACTGCATTTTCATAATTTGTTTCTGAGGGGGTTTTGTTTGTCTGTTTTTTGTTTGTTATCATAGCAATGTGTATTGTATTATATCAATTTAAAAGAAAATATATAGATCTGAGTTGACTGGTCAGACAATTAGTTATCTTTTAAACAAACTAGCATTTGGTTTGGTTTTTTTGTAACCAGATAATGCTTTTTCTTTAATGTTTTCCATTAGCTTTACTAATTCTTACTTGCAGGGTAGGGTTTGGTTTTTTTCCCCTCTGCCTTTTTTTTTGTCACAAGATATTGCTGAACTGTTTGCAAACATCTGTTTACTTGTTCAAACCCTTAGCTGAGCTATAGTAACTGAGACAATCTCATGTGAAATAGAACTGACCTAAAACTCTCTTACCCTGTAACAGTTTATCTGCCAATTTGATATCCAAAAGGATATCACAGCTGTATTATCTCACATCTGTTGGTTCCTGACCTCTTTTTGGTTGTGACCACTGAACTAGATAGGCCTGGACTCTAATCCAATGTGACAGTTGTACTGTCCCTCCGTCCTCAAAGGGTTTTGGCTGGTGCAGAGATCCTGTTGAAGCTCTTATGCCATTCTCCTGTGTCCAGCTCCAGAATACAAATAAAGACAGGGAACTGTAAAACCACAATAATGTTTGACTTTAAAGTTTGCTGCTAGATGCCACAGGTTTTGTGCAACAGAAGCTCTTGATTGGTCCATTTGCAACCCCTAGAGTTTTGTGAAGTATTTAAGTCAAATATGCACATATACACCTTTTTCATTACAGCTAAATGCAAAATAAAACAAAACAAGCAAATAAACAAATGAAACAACCCACCACACAAAGCTAGCACCAGCTGTGTAAATGTACCGATTAGCTCTCTAAATGGGGAAACATAGAGATTTATTGTTGTGCTTTTAGCCATTTAACTAGGAAGTAGCTGCCTCATCTTCCCTAATTTGCAGCCAATTCCTGACTCAGGATTCCTTTCTTGATCAGTTCAGAGTCAGCAGAAGTGTTGTATGAATAAGGATGAAATACCAGCTGAGTAAGGACTCCTTTCTTGATCTTCAGGGAGAGACAGAGAGAATGAATATACAACGGACAGTCTGCTACTCTTAATGGAAACAATTTATAACAGAAAATATTTTTGGAAACTGAGATTTTTTTCTTTTAAAGCTATGTTGACTTGACAGAATATTTAGCAATCTATCTACCCCCTTCTCTAATTGATTAGAAAAGTAATGAACGCAGAGCTAGTTATTCTTGTCAGAGTTCCAGCTTCAGCCTTCATATTCAGCTGCTGCAGAGGAGATCTCAGAGCCCTGGAAAGTGAGAAGACAGCACTCATCAGTGTCACTGCCTGGCCAGTCTTGGAGACAAAGGGTCTCTTTTCTTCCCTCAATCAGAAAAGTGAAGAAGATGGGCTGAAACTCGTTTTCACTCTCAGATGTCAACATCAAATTCTTACTAAACCTAAAGGGGGCAAAGTCAAGCGTTGCTTGAGCTCCTATTACCAGTCTTTTCCCACATACACTCTTCCCTTTCTAAAGGCTCCATTTCAAGATGTTTTTCTGAGATGTCAAAATTTCCCTCTCCCTACTGCAGAAACATTTCCCACAACACAAAAGGGTGGGAGACTGAGAAGGTGGGCAGGACTGTGCTTAATTTTGGGAAGCCGATAGCACTCTCCTTCAAGATAATGGAATGCCATGAGGTGTGCTCTTGCATATTGCTTCCTTCCCTAATTCAGCTGAATGCGATAGTGAGAACACATTGACACTGTTAGAGTAAATGACCTAGGTCTTTGGTAATGAAGACACATCCAGAGCAAAGTTTATTGTTTTAATTTTAATCTTGAACAACCCAAACAGTATTAAGTAGGTTGTTCTAAAATATCTTGCAGTGTATTTTCATTGTGAACTGTACTTCAGCATGTGCATACAAAATCATTTATAGTAAGTTGATTTATGGATTGAAATGGCTTATTTATATTCAGTGTGAATCGATACAGAGTGATTAATGAATTTTTTCCATAGTCTATCATTAGCCAGAATTCCCAGTGGGAGAAAAGTGGCTAGATACTGGAGACTAAAAAAAGCCACTTAAAAAATGCTCTACTATGTCCCATCTGCTTGGATAGGATTCATTTTTATTAAATATGAATTTCAAAATTATTAATTTGATTTTTCTTGTCTCCTGGCCAGAAACTGGATTTGGAGGAAGTCACAAAATATATTAAAAATATTGGAGTTTCAGAAAATCTGACTAATGGGAAATACTAATTTATTTTGGGAAGAAACCAAAAAGCTACGAAACAACGAGGAATTACATTTCTACAAAGGCATTGCTTACCTTTTTTTTTTTTACCCAGTATATTTTACCCTTCTATAACTTTGGGATTTCAATTGCCTGTCAGTGTACTTCAATGCTATAACATGTACAAATTCACTAGTATTATATCAATCCAGAAGAACATAAAATCAAGCCTGATGCTCGTTCCAATATTAAGAAGCCATTTAATAACAGACAGTATGTCTGGTGTACCACGCTTCTGCAGCAGAGCAGCTTTATTATGTACTGTTGCTTAACAACTGTTGCTTAACAACGAATGAGGGTAATCCTGACTCTTCCATCACAGAGCTCTCCAAACTAGAATCAGTACTAACATCTACCTATCAGTAAGAATAGCTGGAAAGAAGGAAATTAAAATACGCTAGGAAGGCACTGCAAATATTCCTACCCTCTGCCAATCTATTTGCATCTCACATACCTTGAGCATTCTCACCTTTAAGTGCCTAATGCATGTGGGAGCTTCATGAAAGATAATAAATATGAATAACAGCCCGTAGCACTTCCCCCTTATAGCTCATTTCTAGCTACCGTTATTCCTATGGCTTTTTCCTTCTTACTCACAGAATGATTATCTTTATTTTTATTTATTGTGCTCATGAGAGTTTATCATGTTAGTTACAGATTACTGTGATTCTGCTACTCAGTAATGACATCAGTAATGAGAATTATGTAAGAAATTCAGTTGAACAATAAACGTGACAGCAGAGAATCAGATTTTATTATGTATGTGTGTGGCAATTGGAGGGTGATTTCAAAATGACAAAGTACTCAGGGTTTCAATGCTTCCTGCAGCTGTGCTCTCTTTTAATCTTTATTCTCTATTTAAGAAAGAAAAAAATCTAAATCTAAATCATACATTATAAACTCACAGTTTAGCCATTTCAATATCAAGAGAAAGTTGAAAGCCAGTGCAGTCATGAATAAGCACTAAAGAAAGCGTCAGACAGCTACAGTAAAAAAGTAATGGGAGGCAGAAGGGAAGAATGTTCTGAGTAAACAAAAAGATTTCAGAAATCTGAAAAACAACTTTAAATCAAGATTTACAAATATAAAACTGTTATCTAAGTTTTTACCATTTACCCTTTCAGAAAGGTGGTCTAATGGATTTATATATGTGTCTAAAAGGAGATTTAAGGTCTTCTTCACAATAGCTCGTGTAAAAGAAAGGGAAGCTGGGTATCCTAAACTCCTGCAGTCAGAAAGGAAAGGTGTCCTCCACTAAGGAAAAGCAAATCAAAGCCTGGGTTATGATTTTTCTCTAAATTTTTTTTAAATAAGCCTCTATTTTCAACAGAGACATTTAAGGTCAGTGTCCTTTGCTCAGTGCTTGATTTTCAGTGTTTTTGGTATTTTCAAGCTCAAGCACAGATAAGAAGTGATGTCTTCTGTAGATTTTTCCAAGGCACAAGTGTAGAACAACTACTCCATCCAGGTCCCTCTGGTTAAAAAAAGGAAAAATTACCAATTTCATATACCTAAAGACATTCAGATTTTGATTCACTTTCTTGAACCTCCATTTTTGCTTCAATTGCATTTTAGAAACCAAGTATGCTGTTTGGGGTTTTTTTAATGTACCAGTGTATTTTTTAACATAGACTTTCTAAAGGAACAAGGGTAGATCACCTCAGTAAAAATTTAAATATTTAAATTCACCTTTCTTCATCCCCCTGGAGTCCAAGTGTGTTTCACAGGTGGCTTAATGATACCAAATGTCTTTGTGGCAACAGACTGCGCAGTTTTTTTTGTAAACATGAGAAAGATGTTGTAGCTATATTGACAGATGTCTTTTCACCAACTCACTGCTGTAATTATTATCATTCTTATTACTGCCCACTTTCATGCAGCACACTGTGGAACATTCCAGCATGTTGTAGACCACATATGTGCAGATACACTTGCTATAAGACCTGACTTTGACTCAAGCTGAGATATCAGCCACCTTCCTATGAAGGCTGGAGCAGAAAATACACGTGCACACCAGATAAAGAGCACAAACACAAGCCGTTCTTTCAAATGCTAACATGCTCAGCTCAATGACAAAATAAAGCCTAACATTTCATTCCTCAGTCACAGAAGCAAAACATAGTCAAGACAAACTCTAAAAGCTGAGTTGTTTCTCCTCCAGGGGGAGAAGGACCAGCTGCAAATAAGTAGTGGTGTTTATCATCCTTATTCATGAATTCCTGGGACAGTCTCTTCGATCTTTCCATTACCTACTTTGCATTTTCACTTTGTATAGACTGCGTTACTTTGGTTGTGTACATGCTCCTTCTCCTACTTTTATGCTTTAAAGCTGATTCTACCTGCTCACAAAGCTGAAAACTCTTTCAGTGACCATTTGGGTGTTGTTTTATACCGTTGATGCCTCTGCTGTAATTCTGAGTCTTTATTCACAAAGTTTCCACTATCAGCTTTTATTTGCTACACTGGTCCTGCAAGTACTTGTGAACATATTTGGCTTTTCCCACATAGTTAAATATCATTTGTAGCTGTCAACTGAATCATTGCTTGAAGGAGCACAGTTCTGGGCCTGCTGACTCCATTGCACTTTGAATCAGAATGTTTCGTAGTGGGGCAGTCTCAGGTATAAGCAGGTGTGTTTTCAGTACTATGTGTGCTCTGTGGGATCTATGCACACTGCATGGGGCACAGCATATGCATGGAATTTCTGTTGGTGAAACACATTCAATACCAGCCATGACATGCTGTATTCAGTCCAGTGAAATGAAAATATGAAAATAGGTATTGTGCTGAGCTTCCGACAGTTCTGCTCTATAACCGGTGATGTTGACCTACAGATATTCCAGAATGGTATGTGGTTGATAGCATCCATGGATGGATCTAGTCAAACTAATTTAGTGGTCTCTTTTAAATGCCCAAAAACTCTGATGAGAAATAAGGTTTATTTTTTTAGATATGTTTGAGGATCCATTTCCCATTTGCATTCCAGATGGAATGATCTCACGCAACAGCACATGCTGGGATCAGTAGTTTTGCCAGGGAAATAGATTCTTCCCCTCTCTTCAGCAATTGTGAGGCCACATCTGGGAGTACTGTGCCCAGTTTTGGAGCTCCCAACAGAGGAAAAGCAGTCGTACACTGAGTAATTCTGCTGGAGGAACTCCAAGAAGGTCAAGAAGCTGGCTGAAGCACATATGACGAGAGGCTGAGACAGCTAAATCTGTTCAAACTTAAGTGAACACTTAGGGCAGGTCTTGCACTCTCCATGGGTAACTAGAAGAGATGTAGAGAAACTGGAGCCTGACTCTTCTCTGAAGCAAATAGTGGAAGGATAAGGGGCAATGGACACACAGTGGAGCACAGGAAATAATTCTTTATTAAATTTAATTTACAGTGCTTTTTGGGTTTTTTTGTCATATGTATCAGGATATGGCAGGTTGCTTAGAAAACCTGCAGTCTCCATGCCTCAGTATACAGAAGATTCAGCCATAGATACCTGTTCTGTTTGGACCTATTTTGACCAGGATGTTCGGCTGAAATCTCTGTAAGCCCAGCCTACATATTCAATATTTAGGTGCATAGAACATCTCCATGCCCCTCCAAGTTCACTGAATTTGGAGTCTGCCGGGCTGTTCTTATGTATTCTCACTCTGCTCTTCTCTGCCCACAAATATCTGTTTCACAACATTTTTTCCTTCTTACATATGTTATCACAGAGACGGTATCTTTTCTAATTGGCTCAGCCTTGGCCAGCAGCAGAACCATCCTGAAGTCAGCTGGGATTGGCTTTGTCACACACAGGGGGAGCTTCTGGCAGCTTCTCACAGAAACCACCCCTGTACCCCACCCTCTGCCAAAGCCTTGACATGCAAATGCAATACAGAGAGCTGGATCACCTCTGCCTATGAGAGACAGGAATTGTCCAGCATGGAGAAGAGAAGGCTCATGGGAGACCTTATAGCGGCCTTCCAGCACCTAAGAGAGCTTCAGAAAAGCTGAACAGGGACTGTTTATGAGAGCCTGTAGCAATGGAAGAAGAGGGAATGATTTTAAACTAAAAGACTGTATGCTAAGATTAAACATTAGGAATACATTTTTTACAGTCAGGATGGTAAGGCCCTCAAACAAATTGCCCAGAGGAACTGAGGATTCCCCATCTAGAGAAGTGTTAAAGATGAGGTTAGCTGGGGCTTTGAGCAACCTGCTCTAGTGGGAATTTCCCTGTCCATGGCAGGAGGCATGGAAGCAGATGATCTTTAAGGTCCTTTCCAATCCAATTCTTTCATTCAATGATTCCATGGAACAAACCCAAGAATTACATGACAGGTTAGCTGCACCACTGAACTGTCAACTCCCTCCCTGACTCTGCTGTGGTTCCCTGAAACCAGCTTTCTCTCCAGAACGAGAATTCAACAGGGAGCATGAGCCTTGACCTGGTACAAGTCACCTGGCCTTGTGCATGGTATGTGCATGATCTCTGCCCCTCTCATTTACCTGTGTGGTCACAGTAGCAGGGACTCAGAACCATGCTTTAGCTAAGAACACTGAATTTGTCTGCAACACCAAAATATGATTCGTGCAGCTTTGTGAAACTAAACATGCTTCAGTTCATCTTTTATAGAACTGGAAAAAACCCAAGGGATTCTGTCCAAATCTACAATGAACTGGCTTCATGCCATCCCATGGTTATGCAAACAAAAAGCCCAATTGACAAAATATAGGAAAAATAAATGTACAACCTGGCTTTCTGTGCCAGTCACTACTATACCTATAATTAATTGGTGGTTGAGATTTTGGTCTTCTGTGGCAACAGCAAATCATTCACTATTTGCTTTCCTGAGTTATGAATGATGGAGTTAGAGTGTTGCTATACACATTTGGATTTATGTCTATTTTATTACATAAATACTATTTTAATTTTAGAGAAGTTTTTTTGACATTGATTTGCTAGCTTAGGTCTGGAATTAGAAACTCTAGATAAGCACTACATCATATGTGAGTTTTTGAACTCGCTCTCTATAAAATTTTGTGCATATAGAGTGTACAGTTTTGACAGGGGACAAGGAAAAACCCAAGTATTGAAAGCAGAGATTACTCCAGCTGTGTAAAACACCAACCTGCTACTGAATGTGATTAAAAAAAATAAAATGAAAAACATCTCAAGAGTAGGGCTTGCAGTCACAAAGGAGATGAAACGAGCCATTTAGCTCAGTGTGTGAGTGGGCGAAGAACCCATCTTACACTGCCATTGATGCTTTCATGCTGCAGAACTACTAACACTGCTGTTGAACCTTACCAAAATTTTAGTACAATGTACACAGTTAAACCCTCATCTTTACAAAGTGCACTCTTCTTTTAATAGTATCAGAGAAAAAACAAAAACAGGAGCTCCATATGTACTTGCTCTTGAAGGATAAACATCCTCTTGGTAGAAATGATTGTGTACACATGAAATAGAGATTTCTGGAGTATGAATGTTCTTATACAGAGCCCCTTTTCAGAATGGAATGAAACCCTGAAGTCCCATTGCAGAATGGTTTGTAGGAAGATAATATCTCTCATAAAAACAATTGATACAGTCAGACAAAGCAGATAATCTTACAGAGCTTTTTCCAAAGCTCAGGAGACTTCTCTATCAAATGACAGATTTTCTCAGTTGTATCAGGTATTATCTCTCTCTGAAAACCTTGCTTCATTCATATGCCTCAGTCTTTATGTCTTTAGCAACAAACATTGGATAAAAATATTCTTATTTAGTAATATCTTTGAAATATGAGCTTGTTAAATATGCACATGCACTAATTACAATCAATGACACTCAAACACTGCTAAATGTCAAGTACAGGTTTAAGTACTTTGCTCATCATTTCCCAAGGAATGGTTTGAGTTTGAATGGTTTGTTTTTGTGCCTGGCTTTTTTATTCCCTTGCCATTCTATGATTTTATGCCATTTTATGATTCTGTGAATGGTTCATAGAAGGATTCACATTCTCTGAATGATTCATAGAAGAGTTCTATGATTTTATGTCAGACAGGTGATCCAGATGCCTGGGTTTTTCTCTTTCTCTGAAGAACTGACTTCTAACCAGAACAAAGTTATCATATAGTGAAAGAACCATGCTCTCAAACAACACTGTTTTGTTGGTTTTTTTTCCCCAGATGAAGATTTCTGTATGAGAGAGCAATAACTTTTTTTTCCTTTCCTGTGGTTAGGCTGTCAAACTGGAGAGAACACTGTTTTTAAATATTACCAACAGATTAAGGCAGTTTGAGTAAAGTCTCCCTGCAGTGCTCATTCCCTAGTCCAACAACATAAGGCTTTTATTGGTATTTATATGTAACACAACACACTGGCTTTTCTCATTAACGTAAGAAAACAGAATTTTGCAGAGGTACACTAGGTATTTGGTGCACCTGAGAGATTGCAAAAGCTACTTATTTGATATATACACCTTGCAGTTATTTACATAACAAAAAAGAAAAGTCATTCCAATACAGGAGAAGAGAAGCTTAAGAGAAGATTGCAGTGACTGCAATCTCATTGAGTGCAAGTAAGTGCTTGTAAACAAAACTGCATCTGAGTAGTCTATTTTCTCTGCCTATGCTGAAGGTAAAGCAGAAAATCAAGCAACTAAATAACACTTTTCAACTTCAATGTCATAATATACTGATAACACGGGGATGTATACACAAATGTAATATATACACCATATATCATATATAAGTTTGCTTACTTTTTTGTGACTTCATCTGCTTCTTCCAAAAGCTTCCTCAGATTGCTGAACCTCGTTTTCAAACTGTGAACACAGACATTTATTCACCAGGCAAATATAGTTTTGCAGTATGTCTTGACGTGCTAGAAGGTAATTTTGACTTGGGTAACATCAAACTTCCAAAGGCATAAGCCACCACCATTGTTTGTATTGCTGAGTCTTTTGCTTTACAGGAACCTAAAAAAGCTGGGCTCAGCCGCATTTACACATGATGCAACGGTGTGTCCTAACTGGTGAGTGGTCAGAGATCATGAAATACAGATCTTCATAGTGACATCATCAAGTCAAGGAGAAGCGAACAGTTCTCTTCATTCCACTTGTAACCAAATTATCCATGTTTTAAAAATAGACTTTCCTATGGACTAATATATCTCTCCATAATCAAATTCATATAGAAATGGCTCCATAGGTACATCTCCACAAAAGTAAATAGGAGCATGGCAAAAGCAAAAGATAGAAACTGATGTCACACATTATAAATTAGAAGATAATAGCTATTTAATTCATATTTTACCATAAGCCTCATGGTGCTTATACTTTTCTTTTTTACTCTGTACTGGTTTATGCTTCTTTTACTGCTTAGTGTAAACCACTATAGATAACTGCTCTATTTCTTTTCCACTGTTAGACAATTAAACTCAACCTTAAGACATTTTATGGTGTAAGTGTCTAAAGAGCTGTGGCTAATAGTATTATTTACTTCGAATTCATTTCTGAACTGGGGTCAGAAGAGATCTCTGTAGCTCCACACAAAATTGTTTTTCTACATTATTAGATATAGGTATTATCTTCATGTACTTGTACATTCATTATCACAAGGCTGGGATCAGCATTGACTTGATGCTTTTCCTACATAGAAGATTGAAGCAACTATTCTTCCTTCTTTGCTGGATCTCAATTCCCACAGCATTGAGAATAGAACCCCCAGAAAATGTTAGGGTTTCCTTCAGGTCAGATTTTAAATGTAATGATTTGAAAATATCCATTCAAAGAGAAAACGGGATAGACAAAATCTATGCTCAAGGCTGTAGGGATATACATTTTGAGACAGATTTGACATATTGTTTGTTGCGAAATTTGTACTTTTCAATGTGCATATATGTTGTAGTGTGTTTTTAAGTTTTTCAGTTTGCTCCCCCATTTTATGTATTGTAACGCCCTGTTCTTTGTAAATGGTTCCTCCCTCCCCAGTTTTCCCGCCACTGCTCCTCTGGCAGTTGGTTTCCATAGCAACCCCTGCTTTCAATCAGTTATGTTATATAATTCCTCCTCCCCTATTCTCCCTTATAAGTAAATGTTTTCTCCTCCCTGGGCCCAGTCAATCACCCCCCTCTCTTCCCAGCATTCGAGAACCTTCTTCTCTCTGGGGATGGTGATTGGCTGTGGTCCCGGGGCCCCTCCCTTACTTTGTATTTATTGGTTACCAATGTATGTCAGTTATGTTCAGCACCTCCCTTTGAGTTTCCCTATTGGTTAGCTGGGCTCCCCTCCCTTCTCCTCCCCTTCCCTTTAAAACCCTGTTTCTCCCCCTGTTCGGGGCCATTTGGCTGTGGTTGCTTCCACCATCTGTTGGTCACCTCCATCAATAAACCGACGTTTTCACCCCCAGCGAGTGGTCGCCTCCTATCTCGTCCACAGTGCGCAATTCCGAGCTTGCATCCAGCCCAGCCTGAGGCTGAGACGCCGAGGGGGGCTGACTTCCTATGCGTAGGGGCGTTGGCCTTCTCTCCCCTCGAGCTAGCCGGACATAGGGCTGTGTACGCCCTCGCACACATATATGTATGTTTGACTCTTTGAGTGAGACCATAACATAGGAAAGCTAGAAATAAAATAAAAAACATCTTCCATTTCAGGAAATTATTTTACTGTAGAAAATAGAGTTCTTTCCTTACTGGAGGATACCAAGTGGATTGGATATTGTCAGACTTTGCTTTTGGTCTTCAAACACTATGGTAAGAACCTAGACTCTTAATGCTAATGGATTGAAGTTCACAACTCAGAAGACATGGGAACGAGATAGGTTTTCTGAATTCCCCTTCCTCAGAGTAAAAAATTAAAAATTGTAAGAGTAAAAAATAATAGCACAATTAAAATTTGTCTGTCTTCGTATGACTTACTATGTTTTAAATTCTTATTGTTTGGAGAGCTATCTGTATTGTATTTGGTGCAAAATATTATTCTTCGGCAGAGATGCAATGTATAAAACATATAATTATGTGAAAGTGGCTTAACTGACAGTGAAAATCATATACAGTTGCATGAAAGAAACAAGAAATAGGAATAAGCATCTGCTGATGTTTTTGGGAGGTGTCCGGTTATCTCGGCTGTTTGAGGAGCCTGGAAAGGCCCGAGGTGGCCTTGGGGCAGCCCGCGTATCGAAGGACGAGAAGAGGCTTCAGTTCTTCTTTCTGGTTTTATGTTTATTAATTGTTTATCTAAAAGATGTTCTTTCAGCCGAACAAAGATCTGCTCAGCAGTCAGCCATGGGCACACTGTCTCTCCCCTCCCGGGCAGCCACGTATCTTTATACCCATTGTGACGTATACAATATTTATCATTTTTCCCCAATACCATCTATTGTTATAACTCGGTGTACTCTTAGTAATAACCAATCCAAAGGTGCCACCGTGGCCAAAGAAGATGGAGGAGAAGAGGAAGAAGAAGGAGGACAGGACACACCCCAATTCCTCCATCTTACTCCTCTAAACCCCCCTGTACATAAATCCTAAACCTTGTGTCTCACTCTCTAATTAACTAATCCCTTCACCATTCACCCTGTGAAGCCCTCATCCTTGTCGTCTCCTGTGCAGGGTTAAAGTCCAGCTACCAGACACTTCTGGCAACATTCCAGGACTCCCGAGACCCCCAAGGTGGTCTCGGAGGCTCAGTATCTCAGGACTGAGATCTTGAGATCCGACAGGGAGGATGTTTGCTTCTTTTTCCTTCCTTCCTTCCTTCCTTCCTTCCTTCCTTCCTTCCTTCCTTCCTTCCTTCCGCCCCTTCCGCCCCTTCCGCCCCTTCCGCCCCTTCCGCCCCTTCCGCCCCTTCCTTCCGCCCCTTCCGCCCCTTCCTTCCGCCCCTTCCTTCCGCCCCTTCCTTCCTTCCGCCCCTTCCTTCCTTCCTTCCTTCCGCCCCTTCCGCCCCTTCCGCCCCTTCCGCCCCTTCCGCCCCTTCCTTCCGCCCCTTCCGCCCCTTCCTTCCGCCCCTTCCTTCCGCCCCTTCCTTCCTTCCGCCCCTTCCTTCCTTCCTTCCTTCCGCCCCTTCCGCCACTTCCGCCCCTTCCTTCCTTCCGCCCCTTCCTTCCTTCCTTCCTTCCTTCCTTCCTTCCTTCCTTCCGCCCCTTCCGCCCCTTCCGCCCCTTCCGCCCCTTCCGCCCCTTCCTTCCGCCCCTTCCTTCCGCCACTTCCTTCCGCCACTTCCTTCCTTCCTTCCTTCCTTCCTTCCTTCCTTCCTTCCTTCCTTCCTTCCTTCCTTCCTTCCTTCCTTCCGCCCCTTCCGCCCCTTCCGCCCCTTCCGCCCCTTCCGCCCCTTCCGCCCCTTCCGCCCCTTCCGCCACTTCCTTCCTTCCTTCCGCCCCTTCCTTCCTTCCTTCCTTCCTTCCTTCCTTCCTTCCTTCCTTCCTTCCTTCCTTCTCCTTCCTTCCTTCCTTCCTTCCTTCCTTCCTTCCTTCCTTCCTTCCTTCCTTCCTTCCTTCCTTCCTTCCTTCCTTCCTTCCGCCACTTCCTTCCGCCACTTCCTTCCGCCACTTCCTTCCGCCACTTCCTTCCGCCACTTCCTTCCGCCACTTCCTTCCTTCCGCCACTTCCTTCCGCCACTTCCTTCCGCCACTTCCTTCCGCCACTTCCTTCCGCCACTTCCTTCCTTCCTTCCGCCACTTCCTTCCGCCACTTCCTTCCGCCACTTCCGCCACTTCCTTCCCTCCCCCTCCCTTTTTTTTTTACCATGGTTTTGTTGTGCCTATGGTTATTAGTTGTTAACAGCAGTACTTGCTGATAATGAGAAAAATATTTGCCTCTGTTTCATGATATTTACCTTCCAAACTTGGGTACTTTATTGCTCTTGAATTGACTTCTATTTTTGCTGCGATGACACTTTAAAATGAACATCACATCACTGATTTCCATAAGCACAGATGGAATTCATCAGGGAGTCATAATTCCAATTCTTTCCCTCCTCCTCTCATTTTGAATGACAAGTGTAATAATAATGAGATCAGAAAAAGACATAATCTTTAAAATTAGAGAAGGAATGGCTAAAGTGAATGGTTGTATTAGTGAACTAAGAAATTACATTTTCATCAAGACAAAATTAGATACTTTCAGAAAATGCTTGGACAAAGCTGAAAATCACATGAGCTTTTCAGAGGATTAGATGCAGCAAATGAGACAGGGCACCATCTATGCCCTGAGAAAATAATGTGCCATGGGGCTGTGATATTTAAGACAGGGAGGAAAGTGCAGCCTTTTCTATTTTGGAGGGAAATGGGACTATTTAATCTCCAGTAGTTATCATGGATGCATCAGTATTTTAGAAAAGTCTTATCACGAGTACATATTTGATGTATTGCGTCTAACTCTGGCAGACACCAAGGTCTTTAGGTTTATTTGCTCTTTATTATTACACTTCAGCCCAAGTAGCAGAGCTTGACACAGTTATAAGTAGTTTTGAGCTACTTAGGAATCAACATCCAATTTTATATTCTTTGCTAAAGCCAGAGCTAAACAGTTTCTACTTCATAAGCCAAGGGCTGTTCAGTTTGATGTTCCTCTAACAATTGTAGATGATGCTGGTTGCTTCTCTGAAGTTAGAAACACCTACTAAAAGGCAAACAGAAAATGGAAAAATGCCTTCCAGCACATCATTTTTTACATATGGACAATGTCAACATTTACTTTAGAAAGATAACTTCATGTAATAGGAGATAATACACTAAAATGAGGCAGGATAGAGGCCATTTTGTACAGCTTCAATCTACACTCTCTCTGCCAATCTCTGTAAATCATAATCAGCACATGACATCTGCTACTTATTGTCAACATGAAAAGACAGTTGGAAAACAAAATTATGCTTTCCATGCTGTGTTTTTATGTGTAGCTCTTTCCATGCCTGACTTTAGAAGGCAACTAAAATTTGAACTCCTAAAATGTCCTATTGAACTCAATGCCAGAAGTTCCTGTTCCGAACATGATGAAATGTTTATATTCTTGAAAATGGAAGTAATCCAGACAATTTACTTAAAATAAAATATGATTTATATTATTTACTTAGCTATTAAAAAGTAAAATTGAGCCTAAATTTTCCTTGGATGTCAACGGAAGACAGCAAACTTTTAAGTGGTCATCCACTCTATCCTGTGAGTGTGCTTAAGGTTAGTGAGGACACTCAAAGTCTGTAGTTGGTTTTGTCCATCCATCACCTTGGCTAGTTTTGTCTATTCTGTTTTAACAAACTCCATGAGACCCCAAGCTGCATGTTGTGATCTGATCTAGATCTCTGTCACTGTGGTTTGCTTTTTATGCCCATGGATTTAAGGTGCTATTCAGCCTCCTTTGTCTGTCTTCCAGACTGTGAAAAACACACTTCAGGCAATTGGTTTTTGTTTAGTATTTATTTCAAATGCCATGAAATAAAAAAATACTAATTTAATTTAAATAAAAGAGAAGCCTATCTTTAATAATACAAGAGTCACTCTAATATTACAAATAACGGCAGAAATATTTCATTTGAATCCTTGCAAGCTAAATGCAGCACTTTTATATAAAACACAGCTGATTATATTGCTTTGAGCTAAGTACACCAGGACTATTGCTGGATGAATAACAAAATACAGAATTTTTTTTTCAACCTTACGTATTCCTAGTCTTAGGAATAGTCTTTAGGATCTAAAACTTCCAACATATCAGTTCTATTTGATTTTTAATGAAATTAGATATCTCAGCTGGCTGGTTCATGCATCTTTTTGTTGCTTTTTTTTTTTTTTTTTTGGTGAGGGGCAGGTTTGGTTGGTTATTTTTTTTTTGTTTTATCCCTTTCTTTTTTCTAAATTTTATTTTCTTTGCTTCTTTTAAAATTTGATTCCCCTGGTAGTTATAAAAACAGTGAAAGAATAACTTCCACGGTAGAATCATTGCAATTTGCAAAGCATAGATTTTCATTTAGTTAAATATGCACATTTTTATTATAATTCCCTTGAAAATCAATGGCTTAAATTGAGGATGGACAGAGTCCTCTGAAATTACCAGTAGTTTTGTTAAGTCCAAACATAAATAAAACAAAGCAAAAAAAGCATGTAAAGAATTCAGAAAAATCAGTCACCATGTAATTGCCATCCTTTTACTTCACCTATGAGGAGAATATTGCAGAACTGAACTCAGTGCTGTACCTGTGCCTTTGATGTTGTATTACTTCTTGTTTAATTTAAGTATTTAGCATTAAAACACTGCAAAGAAGTTGATGCCTCAGGGATCAGATACCACTCAGGCTCACCTTTGATTCTGGGGTCTCCAGACCAAGTCTAGTCCTAACACTCTCTGTACCTTATGCTCACCTTCTGAAGGCACTGTGCTCCACACAAAAATGAAGCCTGTGAAGGACATTTCCAAGAAATGTGAAAAGTCAAGTCTACAAGCAAAGAGCAATCTTCCTACTGAATACTGGGCAGACACCTTCTCCCTCAGCTCCTGAGGGGCTAAAACTCAAGGCTACATCCATGTTCGGGTCTTTCTCCTGGTTTCATGTGTCTTGATTCATCCGGAAAAGTGAAAGAGGAGCATCACGCCTCCACTAAAATTCACTGCTGGGGAAAAACAAGGAAAATTTATGGGTATGGGAAAGAGGGACTCGCAAAACAGGAGCATTGGACTGGGAGGAAATGAAGATATGATGTGTTGAACAGGAGGCATTTGAGAGTGAAAGCTGCAGAAGAGGTTGTTTGCATTGGGAGACCCTTCCCCTTTGTTTGGATCTTTGTAGTGGGATGGGAAGCACTTTTACAACACAGCTGTGTCACTATACGAGCTATGTCTGTGCTACCCAAAAAAGAAAGCCAGGCACTGACCTATGACTTTGGAGGCAGCTGTCTTAGGGTAACAGTTTATTCACATTGCCTGACACTAGTCCCCTCTGGAGCAAGCTGGCCATGTGCAGACTGTGCAGGCTACATCACGCTCCATGTTGGAGTTCCCTGAGGCTCTCATGAGTCATAAGATATGTAATTATTTCGAAATATTTTAAGCAATGTGTAGGCCTATCATGATTTGTAAGTGGGGAGATTTTATAGCGTGTAACTGAGAAAAATATTCCATGTGATATAGCATATGGGTGCTCGAGAATGCAGTCTTTTAAGTATGTGTTTATAACAGCAGAAAAAAAGGACTATCATTGGTGCACCTTATCCACACTGCCTTTTGGGCATGGGATCTCATACAAACAGCCTCACAAAATAGTGCTTTCTTCTGACAGCAACTCTTTGGTAAGGGAATAGAATTTTTTATGGTGAAAAGCTGATGAGGGATGAGAGACCATAGAAGAAATAAAATTTCAATGTGATCTTCTCATATGGTGCTGTAATAAATTCATTCCAATGTGCTTGTGAGGTAATGCTGGTTACTAGATGGATGTGAGTTTGAAAACCTTGTACCCTTCTTTATGTCTCTTATATCTACTATATCTATTAGTAAGTACTAAACTAGACCCTAGGCTGGACTACAGGCTAGACCCTTCCCACTGTATAAAAATAGAGATATCAATAGGAGGTATTTGAATTTCTGAAGAGCACATCATAGAAATGCTACTGTCTTTGTACATTTTCTGTCCCATAAATTGCTTTTTAATATCTTTTTATTAGGGACCATAACTAATAGTTCTCATTGTCTCTTAAAAATATTATTTCATCAGAGATTTTTACTATTGTGTAAAGCTTCATTTATGCTTATGTACTATTACTAAGGGCAGAGAAGATTCCAGCTTCCAAACTTAAAAATAGTTTCTGATTGTTTGAGCAGTTTATTTGCTCAAAATTTATCATTTTACTTTATATGTTGTCTTCTTATAATATTCATTTAATAGCTGTTGCTAGAAAACAGACATGCCTTGTTCTTATGCATACCAATGAGCAATGGTGTTTGAAAGACAAAGAATTATACATTAGAACCATTTGGATACCTTAGTGGGATCATGTATTTCTCCTCTTTTTCTTGTGAAGTAGAAGTTCAGTGGCTTTTCTTAAGTCCAAGGGCAGAAGGATGTTACTCTCAGTGGGGTTGAGCAAACATGCCTCAAGAAGAGATAAATCCAGGGAGGAGTAAATCAACTTAGTGACAAAGAAGAAATGGGAGCAGAGGGAAGTGTGTCTCTTAACCTCACAGCATGGGAAAGGCATCTGTCTGAAGGACACAACAAAAATTAGAAGCATAAAATCATAGGGATGAGTAAATTATTGCTTGGTGCTACAAGGTCTCATATAACGTCACATTCTTAATTTGACAACTGAGTTATAATTTACAACAGGAATGAATTTGCCGATGGCAGATTTGGCTTGGGACAAGGGAATGCTTACTATCTCACTACAAAATATCAAACCATCTGTTTTATATAGGGAGGCACAGATTGAGGAAAATGGAAAGTTATCAATGTGAGACAATATTCCTCATTCTCATATTTTGAATCAGAACTGTGCTAGTGCTGTATATCTGAAAGTACCTATACAAAAAAATATATATAACATATATGTATAAACACCATGACTTTAAATTTCTTCCTTAAGCACTCTGTCTTACTCACAAGTGCATATATACACACAAGCACCAGAAAATTCAGTCTACATGCATTCCTTTTCATACCAGACAGAAATAGAAGAAATTCCATCTCTGCACTTAAGGCAGGCACCAGGATCAGATGGATTTTCAGCCAAATATTACAAAATATTTAAAGATATTTTGTATCTCACCTTACTGAACACTTATAACCATAAGTCAAGAATGAAGGTCTTCCAAATTGCATAGGACTTGTTTTTATTTCTTTATTATTGAAGAAATAGCAATTTCTTGTGTATGGCTCATAAATACATTATTACTGAATAAGATTTTAGTATGCTTTGTGAAAAAAACCCAAAAAGATCCAAAGTGTTTGGCCTTAATGAAAACGATTAATTTTACCTCATGAGATTGCCCCAACAAGCAAAATGCAAAGTTCCAGGTTAGAGAAAGTTGTTTAATTCATCCAAATCAAGGTGACTTGCAGATGACACACTGCCAGAAATATAGACTGATAGAGGTAGTAAATTTTAGCAAGGTTTTATATTGCCAGATATAGAAGTAGGTGAAAAAACACAGTTCTTTTTGACTTGGTGATCCTCACTCACATGGAGTAAGATTATGCTTGTACCTGTGAATGGGGAAGTTAAAACCAAGGCCATCTCTGATGAGTAAAGTAAAACATAATCAGAAATCTCCACTTTGCAGCTTAATAGAAGAAAAATGAATTTGTCCATGTTCACTGCAGGAGGGCTGGATGACATGACCTTTAAAGGTCCCTTCCAACCCAGACTTTTATATGATTCTATGATTGATTCTTTGATTAAGCATGTCAGGAGTTATTTGTATTTGGCTAGTTTGTAGAAATGTCAGTAGGGACTGCAGTCTAAAAGTTTGAGGTACCCAGGTATGTGTACATATAGGTACATTTAGAACTTGCAATCTGACTAGGCGAACAAGGACATACAGACACAGAAAGATTAGGTGACTTGTCTGAAATTACCTTTTATATCTTGGGGTAGACGCTTCAGTTAACAAAACATCAGTAGCCAATTTATATAGCCTAAAAATACTCATAAATCATTAGAAATATAAGGCTTATTTCCAGCACTGCTAAAATGTTTTGATCATTAAGGGACAGATACCCATAGCTTTCAATGGGAGAAAGTTTCTTTTTGAAGGCTTCTGATCCCAGTGTGTTTGCCCAACTTGTGCACCAATCAGCATGATCATGACTTTCTCTACAGCTCATGGCCCTTTGCCCTCACCTCCTCACCCCCTGGGCTGTGTCTCCCTTCCCTCTGCGTGCACCAGATGTGATCCCGACCAGCAGGCTGCGTTTCAAAGAGACTAACCAAGCATGTGAGACAGGAGAGAGTGTGCAAGGATGATGAGGCTCAGGCCAAGAGGAGGGTGCCGGAAGCCTTGTCCGATGCTCATTGCACACAGTTTGCATTTGTAGTGGTCCTGCTTTTTTTTTTAATGAGCAATGATTTAGAGGGGTGGAAGAGAGAGCCAGGTGCGCTGACGGAGGCTGACTAAGCTATCTGTGAGATTGTGTACATAGCACATCACTCTCATTTATGAGGACTCTAATGAAAGATTTTCCTTCTGGAACGACAGCATTATCCAATCTTCCCTTGATTTGGTGTTGCTCTGTTCTACTCTCTAGGCAAAATTGTGTCAGAAAAACACAGTGTGGCACAGAGCTTGTCAATATTTGTCACAGAATGAGATTCAGGAAGCCTGTTTTACCCAAAGGCAAAGATTTCTGTCTGTGAGTAATTATGGCCTCTTAACATGTTCTGTCTTTTCCTAAGGTATTTTTGGAAGCATATGTTCCATCTCTTCACTGCTCTCAGAGTATACTTGTGCCAAGGCTTAAAACTCCAATCAGATAATCCTGAGAAAACCAGAGTAAAATAAGATTTTCACAATCAAATCTGCAAGGCAAGTTTGGATTTGGAATAAGAAAAATTTAAACCACTGGTTTGGCCCCGGTTTACCTTGCACCAACAGGCACTGAATTGAAACAGATCAAACAATATTGTGGAAAAAAGGTTTCAGACACATTTGTTTTAAAATAGAAGCATAAGGTGAATCCCAAATGTCTTAACTGTCTTTAAAAGAAATCTTTACAGATTTCTCACATTTTTAAAATCTCCTGTATTTGCAGAATCCAGGTTTTAAAAACCAAATTGTGAATTTTTTATGTTTATATTAAACGTTACCATCTTTCGCTCTCTCAAAGCTGTTATTAGATCTTACCTTTAAGATGTATACCTTATATATCTTACCCTTTATCTTACCTTATGATGTATATATGTGATGTATATATGTATATATGTGTGTGTGTGTGTGTGTGTGTGTGTGTGTGTCTGGAATAATTTACGACTTATTATCTGCCCTCTGCCCTGGCACAACATTTCAGCTTCTGATCCAGTGTTTGAGTTTGATCATCAGTAAAAATGGGTTTGTTTTAACATGTCACTTTTAGCAAAGAGAGGCTTAGGCACAGGTAGCTAGGGATGCTGTGTAGAAATCTCTTTAAGAAACATGGATGAGTTACTGTGAGTGCTTATCTGACAGAGCTCTGAGAGTTAAGCCACATATGCTTGCTACCAGCAATTTTCACAGAAGAAAAACATAAAGATCCAAATGCTTGGTAAGAAAAAATAGTTACTGAATTCTTTAAAGGCAAAGATGAGATTGATTTTGCTTTGTTTACCAGTAAGGAAGCAAATTTTACTGGAGAGAGAGTTAAAATGAGTCATTCTTATTTTTCCTATGCTTTGCTCTGTTCTCTTCACTGACAGACATTTGCAGTAAGACAGTGTTGTCTGTTTTGAAACTTATACATAGGGAAGTAGGGAATTAGCAGAAAAACACAGTAAAGATTGTGACAACTCAGTCTTTTTGAATTCATTCTGATAGTTTAAGCTTTTCTTTTGACAGTTATTTTGAAGTAATGTTGAAACAACATAATATTGCTTCACCCTTAGAGAACCCCTGGGTCATAAACATTGTTATAGCCAAAAATCTCAGCCATTACTTCTTTATCTATCATGAATGGTACAGAAAGAGCATTATCATTGACTGCAGTTGGAAGCAATGATTTTAGCATAGAACAGGAGAGTAATCTTTAATTTTTTATCTCTGGTCTCAAAAATATTTGAAGCACAGTGTCTCTGAGCTTTCAGGTGTTTCCTGTATTAAGTTAGAATCCGAAGAGATTACCTGTTGTAATTCTGGAAAAGCAAAGCTTCTTGCTCTTTAGTCTATTCCACGCATCTTGGAAATGACTGCAGTTGATTCTAGTTTAGCCCAAGCAAATACTGCAATAGGTCACTTTTTGAATTTCAGTTTCCCTACTTACTTTTGGGGCAATTAAAACAGCTGTGTTCAGAGCTGCTCGAGTAGCAGTTGTTATCTCTTTAAATAAACTGCCTATGATGTACATAGATTGCTATCAGGTCTCAGCAGATATTATAATATCAGAAGATATTATTATGATAAATGAGACCTGATTACATTGCTTTTCAATGGCATTAATTTACATGTCTGTAGAAGTCTGTTGGGATTGGCTTTTATAGCTAGTGTAATTTGTAGGCTTTTGACATTGCTTTGGGATAACTTGTCTAATTGGCTTTTTCCTCTCATCAGAACGGAGCATGTTTTGATGCTGACATCACTGTGGACATTATGCTATGAGGGGTTTCTTTGGATTGTTATATGAAGGATTTTTGCCTCTTGTTAGTCTTTTGTACTTGTCATTGAAACTTTTCTCTGAGCTGCAAAAGCCTTTTTCTTTACATAGTAAGAACACGATCAAAAAATGGAAAATGTGTCAAATAAAAATTCATGAAAGGGCCACCTATATGGCTATCAACTAGGGGAAAGATTGGTTCCCCAAATAATTCTAAGGCAGATCATTCTAAAAAGATACAACAACCACTTAAAAATGTGAGAAGAGAACAACGTGCTCAATGATATCTTCTGAAGGTATTTTATTTTTTAATAACAATTTGTTTTCAAAAACTAACTTGTGGCCCATTCGAGTTTACAATAGTGATATAGGCTAACTTGAGGAGTTTCTGAATAATTAGAAAATTGACCAACCAGTGAGTCTAATCTCATATTTCTTGTGTGCTGGAGATTTTCATTGACTTGAAAAGCAAAATACTTCAACAGACATAGAGCAGAAGTCCAGTGATAACATTAACTTTTCCCAAATGGAAATGAGGAAATAAAAAAATAAAAAAAATAAAAAGAAATAAAAAGAAAGAAAAAAAAGATACCATATTAACTCTGCAGAGAAATTTAAAAGCAGGGGGTGTATTTATTTAAGGAAGCTTATTTAATAATGTGCAACTCATTAGGGGATATACAGCTGCTTTTCTTTTTGAGTCTGAGGAGCAAAGAACTTGTTTTAGAAACATTGGGATGAGAATCATGCCTACTTGTGCATACACTTCCTTTAAAAAATCCAGTCATTGGGAGGTTTCCTTCTGCAGTGACTGTCTCTTTGGAAACTGAGTTCACTGTGGTTATTGTAACTAGGGTTTCTTTGACAAGATTAAATTTTTGCTCTTGTTAGTTTCTTTACATCTGCTAGTTAGACTTCTTCTTCTGCAATTTTTGTGCAGCAATTGCCTTTAGTGCTGCTTCTTTTGCCCCATTTCCTGCCTGATAGAAGTATTAGCTATTGGATTTACTACAGGAAATAAACCTGGGCCCTTGCCATGACCCAAAATCTTATTTCTTTTCTTCTTCATCATAAAGTTAATCAGTAGAACGTTGCTAAAAAGGCGTCAAACAATACGCATTCACTAGGTCCTACTGAATAAAATTCCTCTTTTGTCCATTTGTGTGTAGATCTGTTGTCCTTGCATTGCCACATATATAAAAATGAAGGCAGGATTTGGTCCAAAGACAGTTAGAAATGGCAGAGGATTGCCTGCAGTAGTGAGTATTGATTTAGCAAGATCAGTCACTCAAAAGCCAATGAGCATAGTATACTAAGAATGCCTTTCATAATACATTTTCTTTTGTTGTCTGATCTGTGTTACCATCAGATAGATTTTATATAACTACAGGGAACTCAGTCATTTCAAATCAGCTCTTGAGAAGGGCGTTCATTGCTCTCACAAAATTTAAACATGGCTATGATTTCAGGCAAAAGAAAAGGAACTATTTAAGTTTAGCCATACAGGTGACTTGGATGCCTTATTTTCCAGGATATTTATTTCTAGAAATGAGTGAATATGAATATGTGTCATGTGTTCTAATAAGTGAGATAACTTCTTGGCTTTAATAATATCAAATGTCTTCAAAGAAAATGCTTGTTTTCACATTTTTTCCATTATTAATTCCAGCCCAGAGGGAATGTTTTTTTTCATTTATCCAAGGGTCACATACTAGAAAGTTAAAATGAAGTTCTGACATAATTTTCTACAGAATAAAAGTATCTGAATCCAGAATTTATGCATTCTTATTTCACATCTTCTAAAGTAATTTCTAGTTAACCAAAAAGGTCATGAAAGAAAACATGAGAGTTCCACGCATTATGTTCTTCATGTGAAATATATGCTATATAATTAGATTAACAACAATTCATTGAATGCTTTTACTGTAATGAAAGATGATTCGAACCATTATGATTTAAAATATAATTGAAAAAAATATAATATAGTAAGGGTAAGGGTATTTTCAGAACACTTGTATACATCTTGTATCAAATTGTTACATAGGGTGCTCCTGTGTTGCTTTGTAAACTGAACTGCAGCATGGATTCAAAGGATATAACAGCTACTCTAATATTCTTTATAGTATTTTTAGGACTGGTTTGGAACTAGTGAGAAATATTCCCAATAGGAAAATAGCCAGAGTAGAACAGCAAGTAGAATTTTCCTCAAGGTCTACTTTTCCACACTATGCCTAAATCCCTTGCCCAATACCAGCCTACCATTATTACCTAGTGGAAATATAGTTAGATAGCTTAAATAGTGGTCATCTGTAAGGCAGAATGAACTTCTGGCCATAAAATAGCCCAACCTGGGAATTAGGAAGTACTTCTTGGGAAACCCTCCTAGGAGCACTCTGCTTGGTATAACACAGATTCATTATTGTACAGTTATAATAAGAATACAAGAACCTGATAAAGCACATAAATTAAAAAAGACTAGTAAAAAATAATGGCTTAAAGAAAACTTTTATATTCCCAGATCTTCAGATTAGAAGACCTGTATTGATCCCCTCTATCTACTCACTGTGAGATCAGAAAAAGTCCTGAAAAAATACCCAATCCCTCAGTGCAAATAAATAAAATCCATTTCTTCTTTTGGTATCTTTTCCCCAATACCAAACCCCAGAATTTCTTTGCTGCTTTTTACCTTCATCCATTCCCTTCCAGTGGAGTTGCTGAGAGGAGAGTCTGCAAACAGCAGTTTTTCTCAAATAGACATCACCAGATAAAAAAATAACACTGGACCAAGCCTGCTTTCAATTTTGATTTCCTGAGAATTTCATTCTAAAGTGTACTCTTTTTTCAGCCTGAACACAGTCCGTAATGTCATGTTTATTTTCTTTTAAAAAAGCTGGATTGGTCGAGTAGTCAAAGCATCCAAAAAAGATAATTTAGTCTGGGGAGCCAAATCATACAGACTGTGTTTATTTAGCCACTCCAGTGAACAGAAAATGGCTTCCAGGAGGTAAGCTTTTCTGAAACAGCACAATTAGTGCATGAAAACTTGGCCTAGAACCATATCTCAGGGTTAGAAGTAGCGTTAACTGCTAAGTATTTATCTGTACTCTCACTGTTTGGAACAGGAAGACATTATGCCAGCTGGTTCTCCACTTGCCTATTCCCTTCCTGAAACAAGGGTGCAGCAGCTAAATAAATTAATAGTATAGTTAGCAAGGAGTCAAAAGCTCAGACCATTTTAGCTTAGACCATCAAAGTGATACATAATTTATAAAAAGAGCAATGTATTAGCCATCAAAATCACTTGAGTGAAGTCTGTATTTACTAAATGAATGGAAGAAGGAGAAGACAATCCTATATGGGCACAGTGATGCACAGCCAGCTTATACATTATTTTTGACTTTGCCTTGAATGAGCAGTGCTCATCTGACTATCAGTCCACACTTAACTCAGGCCTCAACATAAATTCTTACCAGTGTGGAGAAATAATAGCAGATATTAAAAAAACTCAACTAGCTTTACTGGAAATTGGTTGCACACAGGAGTCAATACACTCAGTTGGCCTTTCAGACCACTACATGAAGAAAAAGCTTGATTCTCAGATGTCTCGGATACTGGAGGGCATCCCAGATGTTTAAGCCTAGTCAAGGAAATCAGATGTACACCAAAAAAACCCTTCAAATCTAGCCTATTTCCCTATGCTTGATTTATGGTAAAAACTCTCTCTAGAAATGATCAGAAATCCACGTGTTAACTATCCACAGCTGTCTATGAAGAAGGGGTGAAAATATAAAATACTACTACTAGTTTTTTAGAGGAAGTCTCCATAAAAGCATTTAGATTAATTACTAAAGGGAATTGAAGTTGCTTTAGTTAAATGTCAACTATGCCTTCTTTGTTTTATTAATCTCTGAACTAAGATAGAACCCTCAAACTACTAATCATAATACTCATGTTCTATTAATTCAACCATTCTGGAAGCCATCACTCAAAGCCACCAATGCTTAAAAAAGAAATGTAAATATTGTTGTTTTTTAATGTGGACTTAGGCTCCATTTTAAATATTTTTCTTTGTTGGATGCAAAGACATATTTTACAAAAATCAGACTCTAAAGAGCAAAATTCAGCTGTCTTACCCCATTTACTTCAATAACATGTTCATTGCCTCTCCTGTTCCTACCTCCTTGCAATCTGTCCTTCAAGCACAATCTTTGCTTTAATGAGGTGCAAATTTTAATGTCTAGTGGGACAACTTAAATGCTAATATTATTAAGCATGGGCAATTTTTTCCTTCTTTTCATTCAGCCTCCCCCGCAAGGATATTAAACATGAAAAACTATGTTAATGTATCGTAAAGTAGTACAGCTTGGCTGAGAAAGTTATGAAAAGCAAAGTGTCTATTTTCTGTACCAACAGTAAGTCAACTATATCGCAAATCCTGTCTCTTTTATAACAACACAAACATACATATGTTTTCCATACAAAAGAATTTTTATCATAGCAAAACAAAATGAAAATGTAAATGACATAAATCCATAAAACACCATAATAAGTTCTGGAAAACTGTGCCTGTCCTCTGCCAGGCTTCTGAAGACTGAAATTCTCTCTCATTTCCCAAGGGCATGGTTACTACAGAAATCTCCAGTTACAACAAAAAGTTCTGAATAATGATGAGGTCTGGTTAAAATGCTTTCTTGGGTTACCACCCACATCCCTACTGGAATACTGAAATTATTCTAACTGAAATTTCTTACCAACAATACAAAAGTTTTAATTTTCTGGAAAAAAAAAAAAAAAAAGAAAGAAAAAAAAAGAAGTCTTCTATCACAGAATCACAGAATCACAGAAATTCTAGGCTGGAAGAGACCTGTAAGATCATCGAGTTTAACCCATGTTCTAATACCCCAACTAGGTCATGGCACTGAGTGCCACATCCAGTCTTTTTTTAAACTCTTCAAGGGATGGTGACTCCACCACCTCCCTGGATAGATGATTCCAGTATTTGACCACTCTTTCTGTAAAATAGTTCCTCCTTAATTCTAGCCTGTATCTCCCTTGGCACAGCTTGAGACTGTGTCCTCTTGTTCTGTCTGTTGTTGCCCGGAGAAAGAGACCAACCCCCAGCTCACCACAGCCACCCTTCAGGAAGCTGAAGAGAGTGATAAGGTCACCCCTGAGTCTCCTTTTCTCCTGGCTGAACAATCCCAGCTCCCTCAGTCGTTCTTCATATGGCTTGTGCTCCAAGCCCCTCACCAGCCTCGTTGCTCTCCTTTGGACACGCTCAAGCATCTCAACGTCCCTCCTAAAGTGAGGGGCCCAGAACTGGACGCAATACTCCAGGTGAGGCCTCACCAGTGCTGAGTACAGGGGAGGAATGACCTCCCTGCTCCTGCTGGCCACACCGTTCCTGATACTGGCCAGGATGCCATTGGCCTTCTTGGCCACCTGGGCACACTGCTGGCTCATGTCCAGCCGACTGTCAACCAGCACCCCCAGGTCCCTTTCCACCTGAGCACTGTCCAGCCGCACCGTCCCCAGCTTGTATTGTTGCAGGGGGTTATTGTGGCCAAAGTGCAGGACTCAGCACTTGGACTTATTGAAATTCATCCCATTAGATTCTGCCCATCCATCCAACCGCTCCAAGTCCCTCTGCAAAGCCCTACGTCCCTCAACAGATCAACACAACATTTCCAGCTTAGTGTTGTCTGCAAATTTGCTGATAAAAGACTCTAAACCCTCATCCATGTCATCAATAAAAACATTAAACAGAACTGGCCCTAGCACAGATCCCTGAGGGACACCACTGGTGACTGGTCGCCAGCTGGATACAGCACCATTCACCACCACTCTCTGGGCCCGGCCATGCAGCCGGTTCTGAACCCAGCAAAGAGTGCTCCTGTCCAAGCCATGGGCTGCCAGCTTGTCTAGGAGTATGCTGTGGGAGACAGTGTCAAAGCCTTGCTGAAATCCAAGTAAACAACATCTACAGCCTTCCTGCATCCACTAGGTGGGTTACCTGGTCATAAAAGGTGACCAGGTTGGTCAAGCATGATCTACCCCTCCTAAATCCATGCTGGCTGGGTCTGATACTCTGGCCACCCTGTAAATTTTGCGTGATGGTGCTTAATATAAACTGTCCCATTATTTTGCCGGGTACTGAGATCAGGCTAACTGGTCTATAATTACCAGGATCCTCCTTTGCACCTTTTTTGTAAATGGGTATCACATTGGCCAGCTTCCAGTCATCCAGAACCTCACCAGTGAGCCATGACTGTTGGTAAATGATGGAGAGTGGCTTTGCAAGCTCATTTGCCAGCTCTCTCATTACCCTGGGGTGGATCCCATCTGGTCCCATAGATTTATGAATATCCAAGCATTTCAGTAGTTCTATAACAGCCTCCTCTTGGATAATGTGGGGTCCATTCTGCTCCCTGACACCATCAACCAGCCGAGCCGGGCAGGTGTCTTGAGGGCAAGTCATCTTCCCACTAAAAACTGAGGCAAAATAGGCATTAAGCACTTCTGCCTTTTCCTCATCTGCAGATACTAAGTTCCCTCCTTTGTCCAATAAAGAACAAAGGCTGGTCTTACCTTTCTTTCTACCATTAATGTATTTATAAAAACATTTTTTATTATCCTTTACAGAAGTCGCCATTCTAAGTTCAAACTGAGCTTTGGCCTCCCTAATTTTTTTTCTGCATGCTCTAGGAGCCTTCTTGAATACTTCCTTAGAGACCTGACCCTTCTTCCAACGCTGATACATCCTCTTTTTATTCTTAAGTTCCTCCAAAACCTCCTTGCCCAGCCAGGCTGGACGTTTACCCTGTTGACTGATCTTTTGGCACACAGGGATAGTCTGTTCCTTTGCCCTCAAGATCTCTGTTTTGAGGTATGCCCACCCTTCCTGAACACCTTTGTTTTTTAGGACTGCTTCCCAAGGGATGCTCTGAATAAGTCTCCTAAACAGGCCAAAGTCTGCCCTACGGAAGTCCAATGCAAGAGTTTTACTAGTGTTCTTCCTGACTTCACCAAATATTGAGAACTCTATTATTTCGTGATCACTCTGCCCCAAGAGACCTCCAACCACCACATCTCCCACCCACCCATCTCTATTTGCAAACAGCAGATCTAACATAGTCCCTCCCCTGGAGGCTTCACCCACCAGCTGCAACAAAAAGTTGTCCTCCATACATTCTAAGAATTTCCTGGACTGCCTCTTATTGCTGTATTAAGTTCCCAGCAGATGTCTGGTAGGTTGAAGTCACCCACAAGAACAAGGGCTGATGATCTTGAAACATTACCTAGCTGCTTACAAAATAAGTCATCTACTTCTTCTTCCTGGTCAGGTGGACGATAACAGTCTCCCAGTATGGTGTTGGCCTTGTTGGCCTTCCCCTTAAGTCTTACCCATAGACATTCAACTCCATCTTCCTTAGTTTCAATTTCAATGGCATCAAAAGTTTGCTTAATATATAGGGCCACCCCTCCTCCTCCTCTATCTTACCTATCTCTTCTGAAGAGCTTGTATCCATCCAGTGCAGTACTCCAGTTCTGTGAGTCATCCCACCACCTTTCCGTGATGGCAACTACATCACAGCTCTGCAGTTGCACCATGGCCTCCAGCTCTTCTTGTTTGTTGCCCAAGCTGCGTGCATTGGTATACATGCACCTCATCTAGGCTACTGACTTCACCCTTAACTCAGCCTTGCAATTCTTGGGCCTGTTTCCAGATAGCTCAGCTGGTTCCCCTTCCCCCTTCAAACCTAGTTTAAAGCTCTCTCAATGAGGTCTGCCAGTTCATGAGCTAAAAACCTTTTGCTCTTAACAGAGAGGTGTACCCCATCTGGTTCCAGCAGAGAAGATGCTGTAAAAGTTTCCCCATGATCAAAGAATCCAAAATTTTGCCTATGACACCAACTCTTAAGCCACTTGTTGATGATGCAGATTCTTCTGTTTCTTTCATCATTTTCCTCCTTCACCAAAGGGACTGAGCAGAACACTACCTGTGCTCCTGCCCTATCAACTACCTGACCCAGTATCCTGAAGTCCTTTCTAATTGCCTCGACACTCCTCTTCTCAATCTCATCACTGCCAGCCTGGAGTATCAGCAGTAGGTAATAATCAGAGGGCTGAATCAGCCCAGGAAGTCTCTCAGTGATATTTTGTACCTGGGCCCCAGAGAGACAACAGACTTCCCTGTGGGATGGGTCTGGTCAACATATGGGGCCCTCAGTTCCCTTCAGGAGGGAATCACCTACTACGATTACCCTTCTTTTCTTCTTGATGCTAGAGGTAGTGATCCATCTTGCAGATGAATCATAATTGGGGGGTTCACTGGGCAGACAATTCGCTCCTAAATCATCTAGTTGTATCTCTAGATCCAGGATCTCATACCTATTCTGAAGTGGTACCTGGCTATCCCAACTGTCATGTCTAGAGTGAAAATATTCCAATGAAAAAGCTAAATTTGCTTTTTTGTTTGGTTGGTTTTTTTTTACCCCCAATGAAATATGTTACTCATGCCTCAAAGAAGGTTTATTTCATTAGTATTATTCTGGATTTCTGCTTTGTGGGAAAAAGTATTTAGTCAGATTGTGTTACAGTAGAAACTAATCTGAAATCTATACTTCTATCAACAAAAGGGGAAAACTTTATCTAAATCCAACAAGACATCGTAGTTGATAAGGATACAGAGGCTGTAGAACATGAATATTATGGGCTTCATTATGAGATTTTGAATAAGAATATTTATGTGTGGCAGATAAATGTCCATGTTTTGGGGGTAAAAAATGATAAATATTGTTTTAAAAGAAATCATGTCATGAAGAACATTTTTGTTCAGGAAGAAGACATAATGGCTTTAAACATCTGTTTTCCTTTGTCTTTTCAGAATTTGGATGAGGGATTGGGCACCCCAGCGGGAAAATGGGAATCTCTAATTTCCAAGAAAAGCAAGCTCCATTTCTAGCTCTGTAGAGAAATGTGGTAATAAACTTTAAAATCACAGTGTGTTTGTTTATAAAAACTTGTTACTGATCCAGGACTGATTCTTCTACAGCTTTGGCCTCCAGCCCAATTGCTTCAGAGAAGAAATGCCAAATCTGTAAGGAGAAGGAGGAAACATTTTTATGGCAATTTGATTTAACAACAAGAACAACAACAAAGGAATCCATTTGAAGCAATTTAAGGATTAAGAATGCAAAACTTGGGTTTGATGGGACATTAGGAGCAGAACAGACGAGGCAGTACAGATACAGAGGAAATTGATGTATACATTTCAGTTAAATATTTAATTCTGTAGTGCATGTATATCTATCTGTATATGAACATGAACATAATCTTGTATCCAAGTCTGTATTGTTTTAAGGATACACCATTTTAATCAAGTCTAAGTTTTATATTTGTTTTAGCTGCCACTAGTTAGGCATTTAATCATTATAGTTTGAATGAATTCATTTTGGGCTGATCTGAAATAAAGAATACTCCTTTACAACACCCTGGCTAGAGGTGGATTGCTCTGCCAATATTACTCCAACTATGATTGAAATCTATTTTAAAGTCAGGGAGAAATTTCCTAACTGCAGAATTAACTGTTAAATTAGACCACTTCTGGATAAAATTAAAGAAAAAAAAGGATTGCCAAATAAAATTAAGTTTATGGATTCAGAATTGTATTAAGTGAGCTCTAGAAAATGAAACAAATCCTGCGACATCAAAAAGTGGCTGATACTAGACACTTGACATTACACCCTTTGCTTAAAGAAAATCTCTAAAATTCCCTAAAACTTAATCTGTAGAAATCCCTAATTGTGGACTAAGATAACCCATTGGCTTTTCTGCAGGTCAGTTTTAGACCATGCACATAAGCTAAATTTTTGCAGAAATAAATAGTTTACGTGTTGCTGCATAATCAGTTGCTGACACAAGCCAGGATGTCTTCAGTGTATTTGACCTGGCTCAGAAAATCTTGGTGCCTGCAGGTACGTTTATTGGTACTTTGTACTTCGGGTGGTTAAGAAATTATTATGAATGCTTTAAGTGAGGAGTAATTTTTGCTACATCATCCAAAATACAGATAACCCTGAACTGCAAAATTCATTTAATAAGTGGCAATTTTATTTTTTCTTTTATGAACCAGTACCAAATGGCACTTAAAATACATTAGTCTACCAGGATTTTGACCTCAGAAATATCAGTACCCCAGCAAATTGATGAAGCCTTCTGTTTTTATTCAGTATACATAAAGATGTTCAAATAAACCAGTGAAGGGTATTAATTAAAGGTTTAATTTGTACTTACATAAAATAAGCAAATGGAAGAAGATAAATTTTGTTCTGTGTACATATGCATAACCTCTGAGTGTTTACTAACCATTCCTAAATGATTTATAAAATGAAATGTAATGCACAATCAATGATAAAATTATTTTATCAAAATATGCAATTTTATTTCTTTCAAATGGTGTAAATCTCAATAGTGCTTCCTAGGTGCAAGAAACAATGAGTTGTAAATAACAAAACTTTCCAGGTAGTTCATAACTGTCTGTGTTTTTGCAGAATTGCAAGTCCTATTGCTCAGGTTTCCTGAATGGGTCCCATAAGAAAATTGTGAACCCACTTTACTGAAAAAAAAAAATAAAAAAAGAAAATGCAGCCATCCAATTGAACGAACTAGAATTTGGGGGGCTGGTATACATATTTTTACCAGCTTATGCAAGGAAAAGAGCCATTCCAAACTAAGCCTCTTAAGAAATAGCAAATATGTCAACATTAGTGCAGGATCAACAGTGTTTGAAGAAGCTCAGGAATCTAATCCTAGTGTGATCATTTGATTTTCACATATTGTACTTCAGGTAGTCATATTGGATCATGACCAAGTGTCAAGATAAACTTCCCAGAAAATCAGAGGACTTCAAATATTATGAGTCATGCTTCAACTAAAAGGAAAGCTCCATACAGATCTGTACCTCACATGAGTGGTCTGGGACTGCCAGCTGCAGAGATTTTATAGAGGAGAGCCTGGTTTTGGAGTGACATCATCTTCACTCTCTATTGGTGGAGCATGTCACACTATCAGGCATTATGATGCCTGGTGAGATTTTAATTCAAAGTAATCGATTTGAAAGGGAATGCAGAAGGGTGATAAAACACTAAGGCAGATTATTGATAATGCAAGTAAATAAGTAAGTGTTGAAGTGTGATTTTTAAAATAGGGATTAGAGTTCCCTTTCTGTGTGCCCTTTATCATCTAATCAAATTCATTCTGACTATCCTGAAACAAAGTTCATATCCTTATCTCAGTGTTGTAGTTAATTATCATGAAGTTTTACCTATTTTACAGTGTTAGTGGGCTTGAATTAATTTTATTGTAATGCATTTTGATTTCATACAGATGAGTTGCCATTTAGCAGATGATTTTCAGATGTTATTTCACTGCACAATATGTCTTCAAGAGCAGGAAAGAAGATGAATTAGTACCTTGAAGGTTAGCACTGATGCATGCAGGGTTTCTGAAAACCTGTGATATTGCTAGTCCTGCCAAGATTCAAGTTGTTCTGTGTCAATAAGGATTAAAAGATTAGTTCACAGTATCACATTTAGCTTTAGACTTGCATTCAAGATCAGAAATAAGAATAGAACTGGCAAGAGTCTGACTTCTTAGAAATCACCTAGTCCAACTCCTCTGCCATGGACCAGACATCTGGCGCTAGATCAACTCATTCAGGAGTGGAGCGTGCAAAGCTGGGGACACAGCAGGTCAAACTTTGCCACCAGTGGTGGCTTGAACAAGGAGGGCCTCCTGTTTGGGGGGGCAAGAGGGGCCTTCTGAGCAGTGATAATGTTGAACAAGGAGGGGCCTCCTGTTCTTAGTGCTGAAGAATGCTGAGACCAGCTTGATCAAACTATCAGACCCACCACAAGGCCATCCAAGACAGGGAAACCCTGAATGAGGCTGGGAGCAGCAAGGATGTGCAGACCCTGCTACAGCAGAGTCAAAAGTGCTAAGCAGAACTGCTAACTCTTTTATTAGCACAAAGCAGGTTTTCTTGAATAAGCCTGAAAACACATAATCAAAAAAATGCACATATATGACAGTCAGTCACTTAAACTACAAAAAGACAGTCTCATTTTTGCACAGTGAGTGCACCTCCCTAAGGTATGTGAAGATCCTACCCTTGCATGAGGAAGTTCCTCAAGGTTACTTCTCCAGACAGAGAAAGAAATTGGAGTATGGTGGCTGGTATAGTAAGTAACATCAATCTATACTTAGCAATTGTTTTGCTAGCTTTAATATTGTTTCAATATAGTTGCTTTAATATAATTGCATCAATATTGCTTCAAAAATAGTGCACTGTATAAGCAGGTATATCCATACTAGGTATAAATAATTCTAATTAAGGTATTTTTGTCTGGTCATTATTCCAATCAATTTAAAGAAATTATTTTATTTATATAAGGATATTTGGTTTTCCATCCTTCATCCTGAGGGATAAAGTTGTATAAAGGTCCAATTACATATGTATAATCCATTTGCCATAAACCCCTGACAAATCCTGGGCCCAAGATTCAAACCAGCTGCACCTGGACTCCTCTCTGAGAAGGACCTTACAAAGCAAGGGGATCCTTTCTGCACCTCGTGACTCACTTAGAGGCCTTTTCTAACAAACTTTGTCTGAAACTCCCACTCTGCCTGTGACAAAGAGCAATGCGGTTACACAAAACCTCCTTCTTCCTGACCTTACCTTGAACACATGCGGTGATGGCACATTCACAACTTCTCTGAACAATCTGTCATACTGTTTCACCCCTTACACCATAAAAAAAAAAAAAAAAAATTATTATTTTCAATCTATCCCTACCTACCTTCATTAAAAAATGCTTCCTCTTCTTCTGTCACTTACAGGCTCTGATAAAGTTTTCCTCCTTCTTATAATTCCTTTTTACATATTAAAGGGCTACAATAGGAGGTCCCTAGAGCCTTTTCTTCTCTAGGTTGAATGTCTCAACCTATTTTCATGGGAGAGATGCTACAGCATTCTGATCATTTTCATCATCCTCTTTGGACCTGCTCCAAGACTTCTATGTCTTTTGCTGGGAACCCTCAATCTCAGTGCATTGCAACAGGGAGGTTCTCACAAGAGCAGAGCAAAGGGGAAAGAATGATCTCCCTCAACCTGCTGACCACACCTGTTTTTACACAACACACCATAGAGTTAACTTTCTGGCCACAGGGGAAGTTTATGTTCAATTTTTCACCCACCACTATCCCCAAGTCTTCCCTTACAGGGATGCTCTTAATTCATTTATGCCTCAGTCTGTTCCTGGACAGTCTCAATCCAGGTGCAGGACCTTGTGCTTGGCCTGTTCATGCTCATGATATTTATGTGGAGCCACTCCTCAAGCCTGTCAGGGCCTCCTTGGATGGCAACCCCTCCTTCACACAGATCAGCGGCCCCATCATCTGCAGATTTGCTAGGAGTGCATTCAATCCCAGGCGCAGGTCACTGATGAAGACGTGAATAGTGTTGGTCCCTGTATGGCCCTTTAGAGACATGACTCATTAATGGTCTCCACTTGGATGTTTAGCCATTAATGGTAACTCTTTGGACGTGGCCATCCAGTAATTTTCTAACACATGCATCCTCAATTTAGTGGCATGCACTGCTCACAGAGGTAAGGCTGATGGATACTTCCCAAGGTTTTTTTTTTTTCACCTTTTTAAAAACTGGGTACATTTCCCTTTACTAACTGACGTGACTTTTATTTTTATTCTTCTTAATGCTTCTCAAATTCTATGCTATATAAAATTTGCCAGAATTTTGTATTTCTAAAGTCAGGTCAACCTTAGAGCCAAAGACCTCTTTAGAGATTGCAGACAGCTGGACTTGTGTCAGCTGTCTAAACACAAATGAATCTAATCAATGTAATCTTAGAAGCTGCAGTTCTGTCACTGATTTAGGTAGACTGGAACAGTCCTTCTATGCCCTTCTACTTTATTAAACACTTTAGCAGTTGCAATTGGTCTGACAGTTACTGTAGCCCCACTTCTTTGGCTGCTTACAAAAATAGGAGGTGCAATGACTTCAAGAATTGCAAGAAAAAGCAACAGAAGTATTATTAATGTCAAGCATGTGTAAGAAAATCAGCTGTTCTCACTAAACTCACCTTCATGTTTTAAAATTCAAACCCTGTGTGAGAACAGTAGACAGCATTAGAATAACAGAAAAAAAGGAGAATAGAGAAGGCAGCATGTGACATACAACCATAAGTCTCATGAATGCCTTTCATTCCTTAAAAAAAGGAGAGAGAAACAGAAGATACAGCAAGCTAATTTAAAAGTAAAAACTTTTTTTTCTGAATTGCAGTTTGCAAGACCCATTGACTCAATTTAGTGTCAGAGGCAGAGAGTAGCATCACTCTAGATCTCTTTTCTGGAAGGCATCCCTTTTCAAGAGAAGACTTTAACATGTGCTTAATGAGATGAAGGCAGATGCTTAAAGATAAATTTACGTGCATGCTTGAATCAGGGCCTCCAAAATTATAGGCAACAAGCTGGAAATATAAGCCTGAAATCCTGTCCTTTCCATCTGCACATGGAAATACTTGTTGTCAAATGTTCCGTACTAGAGAGATGGGGTATTTATCTACATGATGAGAAACATAGCTATGTAAAAAACTTATTCTTACAGATAACAAGTATGACATTTTTTTTTCTTCAGCAGCGACATCCAAAAACAATTTAAAAAATCAAAATACACTTAATAAGTTTTTTTTCTCAGTGATTAAATTTGACCTGCAAATTGATACAACATTTTGTCATGCATACAGTTAGTGCTCTGGTGACAAATGTAGAGTTCTTCTGTCTTGACTAAATAGGGAAAAAAAATCAAGAAAAAATCCACAGAAATATTGTAAGTAGCACAAAGAGTATTAGCATTTTAAATTTATTTTCAATAAGCATTTTTAGAAGAGTTTGCAGGAGTACTCATGTTAGCTTTCAGTTAATTTCAAGAAATGCATGAAGTATAAAAGAAATTAATTAGATTTCAACCCACTTGTCTTTGTAGGTAGACACATAATTCCATTTGGTGCTGTTTGCATTTTTTTCTAGGACTAATGTACTAACAATGACAGTGCATTTCTTACTATCATGCTTCTACTAAGTGTACTTACTCTTCTAATAAAGGAATCTAGATTTATTAAAGGTATAGCAGGTGCATCTCCATTATAAGAGCCTCTTTCTGCTTCATTCTTTCCTAATTTCAACATTAAAGGATCTTTAACCTTTTGTGTTACATACACACAATATCTGTATGGTGGAGTCATGACTCTCTCTAGTATTTCATTTTATTCCTTTCATATCTTGCAAAATAATTTAAAATATCATTGTTCTGGTTAATATCCCTCCCTACCCAAGTCTTCTGAAAAAAAGCCTTGCCATTTCCCTGAAATGTACATGTGAAAAGTTAACACGAGGAGTCCCATTTATTATCTATTAAAAGCAATAGGGAGTTTTTGTCACTGCATTTGCCTTTTAAGAGTATTTCCCACTATGTCTTACTTTGCACTTAGGCACTTATGATCTTAAATCTTTATAACTTCTCTGTGAAATCAGCTATTTCTCTTAGTGCAGAAAATTACTAATGATTTACTTAAACTGGAGGCATCAGTCTTTTTCTCTTCATAATTAGTTAGGTCCAGAGAGACTAAAATGATTCCTTTTCCTTCCATTGTATTCTTCCACAGGTTTCTCATTCTCTGCATTTCCTGCCTTCTCTGTACTTGTTTGAGCAAGATGACACACAGACTTTTACAGAAATACAAAGTGCCTGAGAGAAGCCAATCTGTTATTTGAAGAAGGTCTGGTATTGTCTGACCTATGAGCTCACTATTGGACCTCGAGACTATCTCAGGTAATGCTATTGTTCACTGAAGCAGATCCAGCTCTTGCAAATTACTAGTTGTCATATGTTTTCTCTTTCCTTTCAAGGACTGCTTCACAGGCTAAATGACTAGTAATGAAAAGAAGAGGATAGTCTGTATTTAATAAATCTATTTTATAGCAAAACACACTGGAATCATGTGATTTGTAGGCTTGCCATTTATTTGTGCAGAGTAATAATACTGTGTGACTGAGCACATAGGTTTAAGAAACTGCAGTTGTATATAGGAGTATTGTAAGGGGCACAAGAGAAATTCTCCCACTCTTACAGGGTGGGAAGTGCAGGGAACTTTGTGGTGGGTGAACATAGCAAGTTGCTTATTTTTGACTTTTTTTAAAGCATGCAGTGTTCAAAGATAGGCAGTGTTTCTTCAGGGCCAGTAATAAAACAGGAGAGAACTTGTCATAAATCAAGACTGCGCAGCAGACTTGGCGAGGCAGCAAGACAAAGGAGAGTGGGCGGTGAGGTTACCATGTGAAAAGTAAATAAGGACACACTGTACACTCTCTCTCTTTTTGTTCCTTTAAAAATTCTTATTAGCTTGCTGCCATTTTTTTTTACCAGCCTTGAATATTGAGATCATGTCTTTTAAGAGCAGTTCTGCTGTTTCTCAATTACGTAGTCTATAGGCCAGTAAGACCATGCTCATATTCACCAGTGGTATCAAACTAAACTTTATTTAATATAAATACATATCCAAGAGACACCATGATATTTTTCCGTTATATATCATATAACAACACATTAGCTTATAACATAAATTTAAATACACAAATTTGTAAGTACATAAATAATACATTTAAATGTAATAATATTCATGTATATGAAATATAAACAAACATGCACATATATACATGCATGCACACAAAAGTATGTTCTTTTTCTATGCTTTTATTACACATCCACATGTCACAAAGTGTCCCTTTAGTGAAGAAAAAAACCCAAAAAACCAAATTATTAGAGGTTTGTCCCATGAACTACATAATCTACCACTAGAAGCTATTAGCGTCTTAATCTCTGCTGATTTAAATTTCATCTCCCACCATGTACCAAAACTGAATGTAAGTTTTTATCTTGACTCTGTCTTCTTTCAGTTTCTGCACTTGAGGGAAAGTGCAGATCTCATACCGTTCTTACCAGTAAAACAACAGGAAGTAAAATTACAAGAGCAGTTTGTTCAGGTTTGATAAGGATTAGATAAGATATTGTAGCAATCATTATTCTACATTCAAGAGGAAGACATCAATTATATTAATGCAACTTTCCCTGGTGTGATAAAGGCATTTCATGACAGCAATTAAGTTAATCTCCTACCGTAGTGAGGCTTTGTGCTATAGTAAATCCCACATGAGAATGACCATAAGACTCCAGGTCATGTAATTTCATGTCTTGAAGTTGGCCCATCTCGTTCTTTAGTGAATCATAGGGTTTGTCTGATTAGTTTGTAAAGCAGAAGTGGAAGCTGAACCAATTTCAACTGTGTTGAAGACAGGAAGGAAACAACAAACACTACTGACCCAGAGACACCCAGAGCCTAACAGAGCATCCAGGTTTACCATTCCATATGTCAGCCATTACCCAGGTTCTTGAAAATGGCCTAGATTTATTCCTCTAATTGCAAAACCTTCCCTTAGGGTAACAATTTGCACATATTTGGCAATACTCAAGGGTTTCTAGCTAATGTTTTTCTACGTTACTACTTTCCCATACATCCAATTGCTTATATCTCATCCCTGTCTTTTATTCATCTGTTGTGAGCTAAATAAGTTCTTAAAATTAGGTGAGATGAAACCAAGAGCTGAGGTGCACGTTCATCTCACTAGAAGCAGGAGTTCAGTTGAGAATTTCCAGTGGCAACACATAGTGGTGTCACTTGACAGTCAAGGTAAATCCCTTTCTCTTGACAAGTCATAACAGACATTTAGGGAACCTACTTTCATCATATGTAAACTCCCTCTGGTAAAAATCTTCTGCTGCAGCTGAATTCTCTCCTACTCTTTCAGGTATCTGAACATGGGTATCTGGTGGCACCTGAGTCATTTCAAATTAGCCTGATTGTCCTTCAGTTGCCAGTCCAGAAAGGTATATATCTCCCATAGAACCATTTCCATGCATAGACTTTCTGGATCTCATATGATGTTCAGAAAAAACCCATCATCCAGTTGTCCAGCTAGTAAAATCTGAACCTCCCGTTTGTCCCTCAGAGGAGAACATATTCTCACTAAAAGGTAGTAAGGTACTAAAATAGAGAAGTATGGCTAGTGTCAGTAGTAGGCATTTTATGATAAAGAAATAGAAAAGAAAATAGAAGGAAAATTAAAAAGTGAAACAGTCTGATGCATATATCTGATCCAAAATTTCAGAGCATCTCCTCTGTTATGGCCTGTGGAGCCAGTAGCCTGCTCTTGCTGGGAGTGAGGTGAGGAAGAATGGCAATGCCCTTGCCCAGGATGAAGGCTGTGTCTCCACAGCCATATCTCCAAAAGCCTTTCCATTGCCTTAACATCCCTGTTTGGAAACAACTGTGCTCATTCATCCAGAGAACTGGTCTTAGCAGAGGAAATAACAGTGGGATTCATGATGGCAGTGATGGCAGCTGCCAGCTCTGTGACACAGGTAAGGCCCTCTCCACCTCTATGCTGTACGCTGAGGGCTGAGGGAAGCCATGGAGACCCCAAGGTTTCATACTGAAATTTACAAATATCACACTGCCAGCCCTTCAGCACTGCAGCTGGAGATCATCTGCATGATGAATATTCCATTGGAAGAAAATTATCTGGAAGTTGCCATCTCATATCTTGAGGTAGCACTGAAGAATTCATGTATCTCTGCAAATTCAACAGAAGAAACTCCACTTTATTATTTATAAAGAGAAAAATATCCCTTGATTAAAAAATAAATCAAAAATTCATACAACCTGTGGGTTTGGTAAGCATGCTTTATATTGTATTTGGCAGCAAAGACATTGAGTCACAAGTCTACAGAAGCAGGAATGACTTAGTTTGAACAAGTCTGTTTAATTCTTCTGATGTTTAGCTTTCCTGTGGGTTTTATCACAACTCAGATTTTTAGACATTTTATATTCCCTTAATTTTTCTTTTTTTTTTTTTTATATCCTTAATATCTCCTTTTACTGTCTTTACTGTTTCTTTTACTGGATTTTTTTCATATTTTCTCTAATTCTACCTTATCAAAATTCTTCTTGAGGAACACCTTCAGTGCAGGCAGCTCAGGATGCAGATACAGAGCCAGCAGCATGTTGAGCTCTAGGTGGTTGGAGACAACAATTCCAGAATGATTTTTTGCTTTTATACTGCCTTCATATACATATTTATTTATTTATTTATTTGTTTGTTTGTTTACTATTGTATAGTTGTATGGTTCATATCTAGCCCCAGTACTTTTCCCTACCCTGACAGGCACAAAGAAAAAACACATTCCAGTGGCTCCAAGTTGGGGCTACAAGCCTCTATCCTATCCTGGCTCTTCCTAGGAGCCAAGGTTGAAACCAGGCCTTTTGAGACACATTTTCATAAACAGAGTTTAGTTCCTATCTAAGGGGAGAGGATTTAGAAAGGGATTGAACTGAGGAAGAATTACCTCATCTCTTTAGTCTCTAATTGGGGATTTTTGTGATTTATGCTAATTTTCTAAGCATGTAAACCTGTATTCATCCCGTGCAGAGGTGGGCATTTTCCATATCTGCCCTCCATATCATTTCCATTTCTTTCCTCCAATAAAGGCAAGCCTTTATATAACCTCCTACCCTAATATTGTCTCAAAAGTGTGTTGTTTTGTTTCTAGGTCCTCAACATCAACAAGAGGTGAACTGCTGACCTTTTGAATAAAAAAGGGCTCAGGGAGGTGGGGTAACCTGTTGTCACCCAGGTGACTGAACACTCACACAGCAGAGGCTGAGGATTCAGTAGGAAGTGACTTGATGTTTCTTTAAATAGGCTTAAGAAAAGACTGAAATGAAGGGATTCACATATTTCCTACTAACTTAATGATATATAGGTGTGAAAACTCAACCTTATACCTGTTCAAGCATCAAAGTAATTGAGCTTCTCAGTGGACTTTCAGACATAGTCACGAAGAACAGATTCTTTTCTTATACAAGTTCTAGTAATAGTAAGAGAAACAGAAGGAGACCTATGCAAAGCTAAGCAGCAAGGGTTTCTTTAATGTTTCAAGAATATAAAATTATATTCTGAATTATGCTTGGAACAGTTGTATCTTTTGATGACCTGAGATTTGAAATATGTAGATTTAATGTGCTAACATTAGCTAACAGAGAAGGCCAACACACACTGCAGTTTGAGCATAAGGATAAAAGAAGGAGGTGTCAAAGGGGGCCTCATGTGAAATTCTGTTGCTGTACTAGTCTCACACATGGTGGTAACGTCATAGGGCATTTTCTTCTGTAGGTGTTAGAGCAGCTGTCCCTGGATAGAGGCTTCAACACAAACTTGAGTCTCAGGTAGCAGAATCAGCCCTACTAGTTTGAGGATAGAAGGAATTCCGCAAGAGATGCTCTTCTATCCTGTGGGGAAGGTTTGCCATCATGGAGGAGCTGCTCCCACAAGTGGAGGAATTAAGAGCAGAAATGAGCATCAGAGAAGAAGAAAAGGAAAAAGATCGGCACTGAGACTCAGCAGCTTGAAAAGCTTCACGCACCATCTGCAGAATAGCAGCAGTCAGGATTCATCCCCACCAGCAATGTAAATGAAAATTTTGGAAAGGGGGAAGGATGGAAAACTAGTAGCTAGACAAGATTGCTATCTGTCAGAGGTCAGTTTGACAAGGAGACATGCTAAGTCCTGCACCTGGACAGGAAAAGCTCCATTCACCACTACAAGCTTCGGCCATCCAACTGGGAAGCAGCTTGGCAAATAAGGACCTTGGGGTTCCAGCTGGGCACCATGAACCAAAATGGTATCTTTGACACAAGAGTATTGGTATCCCAGTCTGCATTAGGAATGATGCCTTCTTGTCAAGATATGTAATCCTTCCCCCATACTCAGCACTTGATGGGACCACACATGGAATGCTCTGTCCAGCTGCACCTTGCTCAGTACAAGAGAGACATGTCGAGACTCCAGAGCAGGGTCATTAAAATGGTTAAGGGGCTGGAGCACCTCTCATATAAGGAAAGGCTGAGAAAACTGAAACTGTTCAGCCTGTAGAGGATTCGGGATCTTACTAAGGTATAAACATTGCTGAAAGAAGGGTGGGAAAAGGCTGCTTCCTGTGGTGTCCAGTGACAGGAACAGAGGAAATGTGCACAAACTGAAATACAGGTGATTCAGTCTAAACATCAGAGAAAACTTTTTCACTGTGAAAGTGACTGAACAGTGGTATGGGTTGCCCAAGGGTGTGGTGAAATCTTCATCCTTGGAAATATTCAAAAGCTGTCTGGACATGATCCTGTGTTACCAGGTCTAGGTGGCCCTGCTTGATCAGGGAGATGAATGAGATTATCTCGAAGTTCCTTCCAACTTCAGCAATTTTGTGATTCTGTGATATAGCTCAGATTCACCTTTTCTTGAGGATTGAGTCAATAGAGTCAAGTCCTTAACCTTGTGTCTTCTTCTTTTAAACATCCATATGATTCTAATTTATTGTGCACTAAATCTAAAAACAACATATATTTCCAAGTCCAATATATTTGCAGTAGATTTTACTATATTTTTAATTAAGATTCCATATAAATTTCAGTGAAAAAAATGTTTTCAGGACTATGAGATGCTGGTTAGAATGTGGCGAGGGTAGCTGTTTCATTTTTGTTAATGAACATTTTCGCATGTAATTGTTGCAAACTATCTCTGAACTCTGTTCTTTGCAAATTCTGCTATTCAGAGAGGAAACTGAATGTGAGCAAGGGACCCATGAATAAGTGAATCTAAGACCTACTGAAATAATTTTTACATGTTCTCTATCATAAATAAATGTAGCAAGGAAGAGGGGACATGTCAGTTAAGTACAGTAAAGCTGTATTTTTTACCAAATCTCTTACTCAGTTTCTGTCTTTAACTCAAAATGACTCACAAATTTAAATAATGTATGGCAGGAATGGAAAAATCATATGAATTACCAAAGACAGTGGGACAGCTAAAATTATCTAAGAAATTCAGACTCACAATTTTGTCTGGTCTGCCCGTAAAAGAATCAAAATCAAGAAATGGTCATCAGGCTGCAAGGGACGTGCACAGGCAGTGTATCTCACTATGTACTTCTGCAACAAACCCCTGCATACAGAGTAGGATTTTTGCTGACTAATTACTTTCTTCTATTAATAATGTTTAAATGTGACAGATAATGTAGGTTTTCCAAAAGCTTATCTTGCCTACTGTTTGCATGTGTCTGCTACTTCAGCAATTGCAGTTTGTTTTGTGTAATGAAACAATATTTAAATGTCCAAAGCATTTCCAATTACCTTTGCTTCCTGTCTCCTGACTGTACTTTCCACCTCTCTGGCTGCAGTCCCTGTTGGTTTGCCCTACTCACAGCCGTTTGAAATTTTGCTGCAAATGCCATTTTCCTATCTCATTGCTTTGATCATCTTGCTGCTCAGCTTTGTGTTATTTTCTTAGTCCTCCTTTATGGCACAAATTAAGTGACTTGTTTCAATTTTAGAAGCTTTCCATGACCTTTCCATTTTCTAAAATGTAACTCCCATCACTTATCTGAAGTTCACTCCCCAACTCACTGTGTTGTTGATTAAGCATCTCTTTTTTTTTTTTTTTTTTTTGGTGCTGAGACATGCCTCTCGCTGAGAGGAGTTATCTGTAAAACCATTTTTTTCTTATTATGTCTACAAAAACATGAAAAATAAGAAGGGTGTTGTAATACAGTACCTATCATGCGGACAAACTTTGTCCCATTGCCTCCCAGTACTATGCCACCTGTGCATCTGTATTTACTCGTTATCCCACCACTTTGGAGCAAGGATTATTTTTTATTCTTTGATTGGAGATCACCTTTTTAAGTGGGCCACTGTTTCAGAACTAGATTTCCTAGACATTGTAGGAAGTTCAAGGGTACTTGTAATGGGTCAGGAAGAAAGAGATGAATCATGCTCCAAAATCTTGCAATCTAACTCTGAATCTAGAGATGGCAGATGGATACTGACAGACAGATGGTGTTGAGCAAAAATTAATACAAACAATTGCCAATAATATAAATAATACAAACAAAAGGAATAAACATACAAGTAACACTCATACTTATGATATGCATAAATAATAATGATAAATAAGAAAATAAGAAAATTAGACACATCTAGAAGAAAAACATTTACTGATTGAAAACTAGCTCAGAAAAATATTAATTTTACCCTTCTCAGATAATTTAAATTCAAAAAATTTAGTTGTCTTGCCTAGGTTAGAATCAAGGTTTTTCTCAATAAATAATATATTTTGAGGAATGTGCTCATATTCCCAAATTTAGATCTTCATCTTAGGTGCCTAAGTTACAAAATCAATCTTTATAAATCATTTTACTACAAAAAGGAAAAGAACACTTCCAGGGGAGAATTCTTATAATATTAGGACAGGATACATCAACCATTATGAGAATCTATATAGAAAATTCAGATAAAATCTTCTAACTTTAAAGTTAGATAAGGAAAATGAAGATGTGTATATATTGGAGAAGAGATATGAAGTGTAGGAAATAGCTTAAAATTGAACCTAGATTTCTCGATTCTCATCTAATCATCATAGATCTAAAACTTCCTTACCAGGAAGCAACAGCCCAGTAATAATAAGGTAGATTTCCAGGGACTTACAGGGCAGGATGTCAAGAACTCAGTTTTAAAGTAAACAGACTTTAAATAGAAATTGTCCTTGAACTGCAGACAATTTCAGAAAATAGATCTGACCAAGTCTTGCATCAAAAATTAATAAAATATTTCCATTGAAAATTTAAGATTTATTTACTTAATACCTTCTATGATTTTTATAATACCATTTGGTACATAATTTTTAGGATAATATGTTTAAATTATCCTTAAAGGTGTCCTATATTTAGGTTTGCATTTTAGAGAGGTATGTTATATTTAGGTTTGCATTTTGTCTTCTTGTAGCCAAGCTCAAAAGTACTGGTGTATAGCTCTCCAGCTGATAATACAACTTATAAAGTCACTATTTCTGCAGTCAATATTTGGATTACTGGGTCAACATCTTGGCAAGTACACATGTACAAAGCTTCAAATGATTAGAGAGTATGTTAAATGTTACTATATAAACTGATACCAGGAATCAAGTGGAATTAAAATGTAGTCAATTGGGACATCAAACCACAGACCTCTTTTATTCAGATGTTTAAAAATGTGAAACGCACAAGAAAAAAAAACAGCATCAGAGCTGCTTGAAAAAAGACAGAGGGAAAAAAGGAAAATATTTAGATATTGTTATTAAAGTAATAACATTCTTTCATTCTCTTTTCACCTTTCTACCTCTATGTTATGCACCCATTTTCATAACTTCCGTGTTTTACAATATAGAATTTGACATTTTACTAGAAAAGGGGGAGAAGCAATGTATTTCAGCTGCATTAGTAAATCAGCTACTGGGTATATTTTTCTGTAGTTTCATATATGGAGTTTTCACTGTAAGCAAGACATTTGGCAGTGCATTCCTATTCTGCCCTTCTGAATATCTATGGTAAATTTGTTTAGTGAGGGCGGAATATAAATACAAAAGTGAGGATAACTTGGTGGTATGTGTGACTAAGTCAGAAAGTGCTTTTGCAGACACAGATGATCAAATTTGGCAGAGCACACTGAAGTGCTGGGTGTCTGAATCCCAGAGTTGCATGGAGCACAACTGGGGTCTCTCAGGGGTAGGACTTCTGCCTGTCTGGAATACTCCACATTTATATACCACATGCCAGTTATGGCATGGATATCCATGAACGTGCTTGTCAGCTCCAGAGCCTATGCAATTTAAAGTAATGGATTTACACCTCTTCTCTAAAGTGAGATTTTTTTCTTAGATGGAAAGCAAAAGCTTAGCCTATTGATGTGAAAATCTCTGTAGATACCAAAGTGTATGTAGACATCTGACAAAGTTTGGCTTATGGGGAAAGATAGTATCCTAAAGAGAAACTCAATGACAGACAAGAAAATACTTCACCAGTGTTGATCTTCAAATCTGTAGTATTTTGGATGTGCACTACAGACTTGTGGAGAAAGTGAAGAGAAAAGAAGCTATTAACCCAAGTGCAGGATATTCAAAAATATTTGTGTGCTCAAAGGTCCTCTGAAAGGGTTTCAAAGGATTCAGACATCAAATCTCTGAACACTGGGCAATCCAAATGACATAACATTGCTACTTATTGTGATTTTATAGGGAGTTCTACATATGAACTTCTACAGACATGAACTAAGTTATTTAGGTATAGCAGTTATGTTGCTGAGGGCTATATGCGAACAGATAAAGCACCAACAGAACAAAAAAAAGTTACATGAGTAATAACTTTTAAAAAAAATCCCCACAATGTTCAGAAATGTTTAATTCATTACTTGCAAGAAATTCTGTCTTCATTCAGTTTAAAAAAAAAAAAAACATAATGGTTCCCTTTTTGTTTCAGGCTTCTATTTTTAACCTCGTCATAGAATTGTAGTTGAAATAATTCTATTTTAATGTTTAATAAAAGACTTTAATTTCCCATATTGGTATTTCTTTTCCTAGAACTTATTTGGAATCATTAATAAGTTTTCAAAAGGTTTTCTGTGCTCTAAAGATATGTATTATCCTCATAACATAACCTGAAAAAAGTAGTGTAATGTCCTGAGCTGATCTGAGATGAAAATCAACTCCAGGATCTTCATTTCCAGATATCCTAGAGGCAAAACTGGCTTCAGATTTTTTTTTCCCAACCCTTCTTCATAGTTTACCATTCGTCACTTGTGGTGTACCACTCACTCAGTGGTGCTGGCAAAAATGGCCATGGGGCTGACCTGAGATCAGTTCTGGAGCAGAAATGAGGAGGAGAGGAAGCAGTAATTCATTAAGTTCACATGAAAGTCAAGAAAAAGCAAATCTAACTGTGCCCCAAGGTAGTAGCCAAAGAGGAATGTAGTAGATTTAAATAATATAGAGGGTTTTAATACATCTGCTCACATTATCTTGTATTACCACTGTAGACTTACTTCCCTCAGCAAAAATCACTTTTGTAAAATGTCTGATTTTGAGTGCTCTGAAATATATACATATACTTTTTTTTTTTTTTTCGATTATAACATCTCAGGTTCTGTTTCCAGTGCTAGTCCGATACAATTTAACAAGAAATTTCACCCTTTGCTATCTAAATCTATGGATATAAAGCAGAAGGTGTGCACACATTTCTAGCATGAGGAAATAGATTACTCAGTTGTTAGCAGTGCTATGGCCACTTGCAATTGCTAATTTCTCATTTCTTTTTTTTTTATTTGAGAAGAAACTTTATATCCATCATTAAAATGATCTTACTTTTATGTGACGCAAATGAGAGCCTGGATTCAATATTGACGGTATCAAATTCAGATATTCAAATCAAAGTTCCAGTGAGATCAACTACACCATCTGTGGTGACAAAAAAGAAAAACATTCAAGAACCCTGATACACATTTGTAGATCTGTTGATTTTCAGAAACCTATATTTCTCAGCTCAAGAATCGAAATCAATGCCCAGACAAAATTATATTAGTTTAAGTGATTATTAAACTGCAAGGACTTTCACAATGTTCAGCTTTAAAAGGACATAATTTTTCCATTTTAATGGACTTATGCAGTGCAATTATTCATAGATCTACTGTGCAGATAATTCATAGTTTTCATCACCTTAAAAATGTTGGAGAATTTTTGTGTTTTTTAGATATAGGTGTTAATGAACGAGAATAATTTTTTTCAGAACTTGAAACTGCAATAGGTCAAAGAGATGATTTATAAAATGTACATTTGTTAAATATATAGAATGGAACAACATTTCAAGATTGAGCACCTAAATACATAGCTTAGACATTCAAATCCGTGACTTAACCTAAGAATCGTTGACAGCTGTGTCTTCCTTCGATTGCTTTCCTGCAGTGAAGGGAAAATGCTATCGCTGCCACTTCAGCCCTGGATTTAACTGTGGTACTTCATTGACTTCTTATTATTCATTGATATTGAATGTACTAATATAAGGAAAGAAAGAGGTAAAGCCTTAAATGGCTGCAGATGTTTGACAGCAAAATTAGCTGCCAGTTTTCTAGATAAGATGTAGCATTTTTACCTGAGAAAAGATTAATCCTCCACACAGATTCTGTCTCTCCTAGGATGCCCTTGTACTCCAATGTACGATTCATTACCAGAACTTTTAAAGACAAATACCCTCCTCTCACAAAGTCACTGAGCTGCAGCAGTAAAGAATGACACAATCCCAGACAGATAAATAACACAGTCGAACACTGAATAGGGTTTGACCACTTGGGGGATAAAATGATTTCTATTTTGTTTTGTGATTGTGTGTTAGATTCCGTGACTAATGAATGCATGGCTATGTCTTATCATCTGTAGCAAAGTGCCAGAAGTCCATCTTTATGTAATAAAGTTTCCTGTGCTGGAACAAAGGAATTTTTATGGAAGCATGCCTGAGCGTTTGTAACTCTCTTTACAGAAACAGCATCAGGAAAAGATGGAATTCTGTTCTAAATGATCACCAGAGCTGAAAAGATGCAATATCTAACTACAAATTCAATACAAGGATTGCAAATGAAATGTTGATTGCAAAGTGGATAGTGAATTCCTGCATCAGATTTAGTGCAGCTAGTCACTTTGTTAAATACTTTATCACCTTCTATTTCCACAGCACCCATACAGCCTCTCCCCGCAAAAGAAATGACAAAAGCCTCAAAGCTCACCTGGACACAAACCCATGAACTGCAAAGATCAATCTCTGGCCCTGGAATACTCAGAAATTTTATCTGCAGAATTTCCAGTGGTGCACAGTGAGAGACTGGTTTTGTACAAAAGTATTTCTACTGCTACAAGGACCATTTTTTTTCCATGTAGAACAATCTTATTCCTTCAGGTAAGTGAAGGATTACCAGTCTGGAACATGCCTGTTCTTTTTTGCCAGCCACAAACTAATCTCACCTTATTCACCATGGCAACATTGACACAGCTGTCTATCCCTCTGTTTCCATGGTAAAGGACTGGTAGATAGTATTCCACTGCTTTATGCCAGACTGCTGATTCTGTCACAGATCTCCAAATATTCTAATGGCTAAAATTTGTGAAGAAGCCTCTAAAATGTCACTGCCCCTTATCTGGGTTTAAAACCCAAAATCAAAACCAAATTCCGAATACTAAAACATACAGGAAACAGCCAAATCCAAAGCAGACTGGAGACAAAAGACCTGGTCTTAAAAAAAAATGAAAAAACAAAATGAACAACAGTCTGTGAAAGGAGAACCAATTAAAGTTTTTTTCCACCATAACAGATAGTGTTAAAACTTTTTCACGAAATCTCAGGATTCTTTTGAGGCTTTTTTTTATCCTGTACCCATAGCCTAAAAAAGCAACCTCCTAAACACAGCCCTTGTCAAAACTTTCACCAGATAGAAATCTTTGAAGCAAGAGTTATTTCCCAAACAGTGAACTCTTTGAAGTCTCTTTACCACACAGAGACACAACATTAAATTTACAGGTAAAAAACTACAAATACCACCATAGTCCTTCTCAGCAGAGTGAATTAAGAGCTCTAGGCACATTTTCAAGTACTATGCTGTAGCAAAATTTACCCTGTTAGGCTTCATGGTAGGGTCTGAGCACTCCCAAATGCTCTGGGTGATGCACATCCAGTACTTTAGAGACCTTAAAAGCCCAATGTGTATGAACTGCTTCTGAAGTGTCTCCTTCAAGCCCTGAAATTGCTTTGATGCTTTTGAAATGTTCTCCTACCTCTGTTTGAATATAAGACTATCAGAAAAAGTTCAAAAATTGTAGGGAGTTGTGTCTGTGAGTAATGATCTGCTATAGAAATTATTGCTTTGCTTCTGATAAGACAAATACCTACCAGTTACTTTGCTCCAGAGATATCTCCTTTTTTTATGTCAAGTTTGTAACACTGACTTTAGTGTATCCATTCCTATGGACTTTATTATTATTCAAATACAATATGCTACTGACATGGTTTTGGGAGTTGTGTTCAGCAGCACTGATTCTTGATCTGAATGCCAAGACATGTTCTGCAGTTTCTAAGTGTGTAGTCAGTAGTCAGGTATAGAGATGTGGTCTTGAAAGATAATTTCAAAATTTCCTTTCAAAAGTATAGGCATAAATATATGAGTTTATTTAGATACCTGACATTATTAGTAAATTTCTGAGCCTGTAGGTATTACCTTGCAAAATACTTCAGTAGGAGAGTCAGTGCTATTGTATCTTGCCAGCAAGTTCCTAGTATTCATTTAGATTTTCCTTACTAGGTCACTTCATTAAAAAAAGATTAAAGTCTACTCCAGCTAGAGGCATGAATTCCCACTTCTGTTTTCAGAGAAGTCTGATATCAGTGCAATTCTGAAACAATCTTGGTTATAAAAGCAATGTTAAACACATTCGTTAGGAGACCGTACATCTCTTCTGGGTGTTTAATTCTAACTTTTGTAGCATTTCAATGCAAGGGAACTTTCCTGAAGAGTGTAGCTTTAAAGGTGAAGACGCTGAGGTAAGTCCAAAGGTAAACACAACATAAAATCACAACAGTGACATCTGCTGCAGTATTTTCCTTACACCTTACTGCCAAATTCATAACTTCCCACGCACACCATTTGAAAAGAGATTCACAGAGATCAGCATCTGAGATAGAAGTTCCCTGAAATACTTTTGAGGGAGAGAGGCTTTCTTCAATTAAACAGCATTCTGCTTGGAGGGAAACCACCTTTGAATAGCCAGGAGATTAACAGTATATAATCTCTAAACCATGGTCAGGAAAGAACTGCCTATCCCCATTCTTCGCATTAACTCAATAACTAGAACTAAATTAAAAATTTGAAGGAAAGTGAGTGATATTCAAATTCCTCTCTAGTCAAACAATGGGATTTGAAACCCTGTCAGTGGGAAGGCCCACACATAAAAACTCTTGAACAGAGAAGTTTTCTCTCCTGATTTGCGCATGTGAAGCCGACTGATGACATGCAGAAAAGCATGAGAGAGGGTTAGCCATGGCATGAGCACGCGTTGAAAAATGACTCTGTGCACAGCAAAAGACATCCATTTCATTAGGGTCAGCGGGATTTAGGTGCAAACTAGTCAGTATTAAATGGCTTTGTATCAGAGCCTTATGCCACAGCAATAACTTGAATGTCGTGGGGGCCTCACCATAAGAAACACAGGAATGGACAGACTTTAACAGCAACAAGGCAAAGGCAATTGTGAATATTCCTGATTGCTTAAAAGCTGAACTTCGACAGCTAAAAAAGGCTTTGAGGTCACAAATTCCACATGCTAAGTCCCCTTCTGACTTCTGACTCCGGTCAGCTGAACTGTGCTGACTTTCATATTTTAACTCAAAAGATTAAGTGTATTAATTTGGCTGTGCATGTTGCAAGAGCACTAAAAGACTGCTAAAGTACATGCTCACCATGGGCCTGATCAAAGCCCTCTGAGATCAATGGGAATATTTCCTTTGACTTCAATGGGCTTTTGACAAGATTGCAAATTACCCAGTGGAAAGTTAGCCTCTGAAGGATGGTCCTGATGTTGGCATACCCATGGGCACAGCACTCGAAAGGATCTGGCTCTGCACCTGGGTGATGCGCGGCATCTCACACTGGAGCAAATGCAAGTGTGGCATCTCATTCTGACATTTCATAAAATGCCACAGTGGTGATAAAGGAGGCATATTTTGATTGACAACTTCCATACTAGCTGGTACTTGAAACAGCTTGCAGCCACATCAGGATCTGGCAGGAAGCCAGACCCCATTCACAATAATGGGACATCATACAAATATCAACAGGGCTGTATCCAAACCAGCTGTTATTATTAATTTCATGTCTTTTAGGAGGAAGAGAGGATTTCAGCCATTTGAAAGGATTTTTCAAATGAATAATTATACTGTTTGGTGATGTTTAATTTCTGTTTACCTCTGAATGCTTCTAAAGTTGTAGCTAGTGGTCCCATATGAATTGGATTTAGAGATACAATTGCTGTTTAATTTAGCTGATTCACTTGAGATGTCTTCTGCATTTTTGTTATAGGTGATTTTTTTAAAGAAAATTGAAGGCAGCTGAATGTTGACAAAAATAAAAAACTATGAAGTTGGAGTTCAGAAAACTGTGCTTTCATATAAGAGTCAGCAGACAGTTTAGAAAATAGGAAAAAAAATTGTTGTTGTTGTGTAAAAAGGTTCAATAACTGGAGATTAGAAGTGAGCAAACAATTCAAATTAATCATCTCAGCTCCATGAAAGTTTCCAGGATCTTCATTCTCTTTTGCCTTAAGAGCTAGCTTGAGAGTAGATGTGCTACTCTTTTCTGTTATACTACTTTCTTTTTATTAGAGAGAATTTTCAACAAATAGAGATTCAAGTTCAGCTATATCTTTTCTTCTGCAACAGCTGAAATTTTTTAGATGTTTTATGGAAAAGATTTAGTCCCTGTAGTACAAGGGTGTGTTAGAGTGAATACAAACAGAAATGATAATGGAAGAATAAAGAAAACCCTAAGCTCAAAGATTATGTGGGCTGATCAGGTAAAAGGGGTAGAGGTATGGTCAAATTTACAACCAACTTAACCAACTTAGAGTTTTATAGCTCTTTTAGGTGATGTAGATGTGATATTTTCATGTGGAACAGATTGTCAATTCTTCTTTTGACACGGTTTCTATCATTCTACCTTCTATTGATATAATAATTTGTACACGTGTGTCTGTGTGTGTGTGTGTGTGTGTGTGTGTGTGTGTACACACAAATGTATTTATACCTAAACAACAAAAACTATAGATACTAATGTTAGACAAACCCTGTAAAATGTATTTTCTTAAGCCTAATGTGGAGGAGTTACTTTGAATTACTGACAGATTTCAGAAAAAACCCAAAATATAAAAGTGGGTAGATGTATGCAGGGATTTTTTAAAATGTGGAGAAAATTGAAAAAAGGCTTGGTTATGATACAAAAGCTGTAGGGGCAGGAGAGGGAGAGTATCAAAGGAAACTTCTGTTTCTGGATGACTGAGGGTGGTAGCATGAAACCTTTAAAGGAAAGCTTTAAACAGAAAAGAAAGATTATGAGCCTGGTTTAGTCATCCAGGTTTTGAGAAATTAGTGAGCTGCTTAAGATGAGATATGTGACGAGATATTCTTCTTTGGAAGAATAAAGGTCTTTTTGAAGGTTTTGTTAGGATCCAGTAGTGGAAAACCCTGCAAGCATAGATGAAAGGGAAGGGACGGGAGGGGACGAGAGGGGAGGGGATTCTAAAGAGAGGTAGTGGGGAAAAAAACCCTACTATGTTGAAAGAAACCTCAGTATTGGTCACACCTATTTTATGAAAAAAGTCTCCCAAATACAGTGGGATTTAGTTTCATTTGTAGTCATCACTGAGACTGGTGGGTTCACTGCTCTAGAGTTTTATTTTCACACTAGAAAGTAATTGTTTAGACAAATAATATGTGGGATTTTTTTTTCTTGACAGATTTGAGTACTATTTTCAGTCCTAATCTTGTTATCTCAGTCTCTATCTTACCGTTTTTTCTTGCTGTTTTATCTTCAGATTTCAAATAAAGTCAAAACTTGGGTTTCTGAAAAAAAAAAAAATACTAAAAGATGAGCTCTTCAGAAAAACATTTGAAAATGTATGTATCTCCAAATTAAAGCTGCTAGACTTTTTACAGCTCTACCTTAGGAAATTTCCGACCTGCATATGAAATACATTTGTGCTTTCTCTGCTTTTAAAGTTGTTACTAGCCTGACTGAATGTGCAGCTGGTAGTGATCTACAGTTTTTGTTTATCCTGCTGAGTGAAAATGAGGGAGGACATATTTGTAGACTCATTCAGCTAAAATTCTGAAATGCTGTCTCATATACTTGATTCTACTGAAATGCTGCCTCGTTCAGTCAATTTTCTCAGACATTTCTTTTGCTAACAATAAAGCTTAATAAATCCAGCACCCAAACTTCTCATGTTTAGAAACACCTGTATGTCAGAGGTCAGTTTCTGTTCATCTTAAGTTGAAAGGGTTTTCTTAGCACAGGATTAGGAAAATACAGGTTCTAGGGCCAGTTATTTTAGGTAGCAAATAAAATTTTAGATGCTTAGTTATGATGAACACTTATGAGCTAAAATATTTTTATATAATCACTTTGACACATGCATTAGTAAAGCAGAATATGACTTAAAAGTAAAAGCCTTGTGCAAAAACTACCCCTCAAATTATTTTCTAAAATCTCACCTATTGTTTCTATAACGTTGGATCCTGAAAATTTAAAAAAAACAATAAAATCACATTTATAAAAAGAAACGTTGCTTTTATTTAAAATACATGGAAAACAATATAGATGGGTTTTATGCACCAGTCTCTCTGTATGTTATCAATGCCTATAAGTGTACTTGCCACTTCTAGTCAGTGCTACAGATATATCCCACTGCTTCCTTTTTGATAATGTCTTGTTGCTTTTGTTTTGCCTTTTTTCCCTGCCTGTGTTGTAGTAGCTCTTTTTCTGTCTGTGATACACCAAGATACAGTATTCTATGTTTTTCCAATATGCTGTTTTATCTATATGCAGTACTGTCTTTTTGCTCAACATCTCCTTGAAAAGGACAATTATTTTCCTGAATCGACACTCCAACACTTCAACCACTGTTGTGAGAGGTTGGGCGGGGGGAATGGGGGGTTGTGTATTTGTTGGTGTTTAGGGGGGTTTTCAGTTGCTTGTGTGTTTTTATCTTTCCTTGAAGTCACAGATAAGCATTTCTCATCTACTGAACTTTTTACTCCTTGTGGATAAAATCTGATATTGTATGCTTTAGTGTGGGATTCTCTTTGCTTTTACAGCTACTGGTGCTCATGAGTCTATTTATCTGTTTATGTGATTTATCTTAAAATGTGCAAACTCAAAAAAAAAAAAGAAAAAGAAAAGGAGGGGAGGGGAGGAAGAAAGAAAACTTACTTATCTATTTGCAAGAAGTAGAAAAAATGTTTTATTTCTGCTTCCTTGTTCACTAGCTTACTCTTGCATTGCATATACATTTTTTACTGCTGAGCTTGGAGGGCTCTACAATTTTTATTCATTAAAATAGTCTTGTGGCTTAAAGTATTTGGTAATAATGACTCTGTCTGTCACTTCATAAAAGTGCTGTGCTCTTCCCACATAAGCCATTGTTTTTCTCAAATGCTGGGTGTCTATACTGCAAGGCAGTCCCTCTCCATAGCAATAGCAGAATTTTTTTTCTTCAATCTTTTTCTTTTATATTCTTTTCATTCAGAGCACACTTGTAAATCACTCAAGTAATAGTCTATTTCTTTGGGCTGAATTTGTTACTATTCAAGTCCTGTGGTTATTACCAGTAGTTCTTCAGTTCATCTCAGATTTTAAGGATTTTCTGTTCAGTAGACTTAATGTGTAAGAAATTATAGATAGTTTTTTTATTTCTGGAACTGCATTGCTAAAGTTACATGTTCTTTCCAATTCTTTTGGTCTTATGAAACAGTTATCTTCATTTTCTTGCATGTTTTATTTCCATTTCTCATTTAAATTTTTCATGTACCATATTCATTCTGAAACCAATGCATTCATTCAATTTCTAATTCTGTTTGCCATCCAATTGTATAATTTAATAAAAATTTTGTATTGAGATATCACTAGTTGTCCTCCTAAATAGAATGGGAAATATTAAGCTGTTGTTGGCTTATCCATATTGCTTGTAGACAATTAATTGGAAATTGATCTATTTCATAAGTCCAAAAATGAAGTTACTGAAAGCCATTCTTTAATAAAGGGGTTAGATGTTTGCCTTGTCTCTGATTATGCCGTCTGCTCTGAAAAGTACGGAGATTTCAAGCTGTAACTCACCATTTTTTAATTCCAACTTTTCTAAAGAAGTATAAGAACTGGTTGAAAGAACTCAGTCATAATTTTTTTGAGGAGAATTTTTCTTTCATAAAATTTAAATGTTCAAGAAGATTGCACTCTTTGGGGCAAATATTATTTTAGAAAAAGTTCCAAAAAAGGTAGGTTTTTGCCACTTTATAATTTCAATATTCTTTTTTGATTTTTGAATTACTTATCTTCTAATCCTCACTCCACATTCCCAGCACACTCCATCTTTCAGATTTCCCTAAATTTTATTTTGGTTTCTGTTTTGGATTTGCATGGCCAAGATTTGGTAGTGGGCAGCTACAAGGGGTGGTTCCTTATCCAGCAGAGCCAATCCCTGGCAGCTCCCAAGATGAGTGTGCCACTAGCCAAGGCTGGACCACTTAGAAAAAGTGATAATGCCTCTGTGACAGCAGATTTAAGAAGGAAGAAAAGACCAAAAGTTTTTGCAGAGTTGTAATTGCGTTCAGAGAAGAGTGAGAACATGTGAGAGGAACAACTCTGTAGACATCCAGGTCAGTGGAGAAGGAGAAGCAAGAGCTGCTCCAAGCGCTGCATCTGAGACTCCCCTGCAGGCTGTGGTGCAGACCATGGTGAGGCAGCTGCGCCTCTGCAGCCCATGGAGATCCCTGGGGATGCAGAGATCCACCTGCAGCCCAAAGAGGAGAGCCCACCAGGGCAGGTGGATGCCTGGGAAAAGGCTGTGACCTCATGGGAGACCTGAGGAGAGAGAAGCCCACACTGGAGCAGCCTGTCCTTGAAGGCTGCACCTTGTAGAAGAGTCATCCATACTGCAGCAGTATGGGGAGGACTGCTGCCTGTGGAATGGACTCATGCTGGAAAAATTGAAGGAGAGCTGTCTCCTGTGGGAGGGATCTCACAGTACATCAGAGAAATGTCTCCTCTCCCTGAGCAACAGGAGAAAAAACAGGTGATAAACTGACCATAGCCCCATTCTGTGCCTCCCTGCACCTCTGGGGTAGGATGTGGAGCTGAGAAGGAAAGGGGGGTTGAGGGAAGGTGTTTTGAAAGTTTTATTTTACTACTCATTATCCTGCTCTGATTTTGTAAGTGATAAATTCAATTAATTCTAATTCTAATTCTAGCTTGTTTTTCCTATGAGTGATCTCTCCCAGTCTTTATCTCAGCTTATGAACCCTTCATTATATTTTCCCTCCTCTCTCCAGCTGTGGAGTGATAGAGAGCCTTAGGTGGATTCCTGGAATCCAGACGTTGTCTACCCGCTATGCTTTCCTTACTTCATTTCTATATGAAAACAAGACAATGATGTAGCAAAATGCCACATACTTCCCTGTATCTTCTTCCACTACTAAAGAATGAATTGTTTCCGATCAATTGTATTTCATGTGGGCCAGTATGACTGCCAGCTCCCTGAAAGTGTTTGGGCTCAGCCCTTTGGGTAAAGTAGTAAAGTTGCATGACTGGAAGCTATATTTCTGAGATATTTCTAGATATTAGATCAGTGTTCTCCATAATTTCCAGGTATTACTGGGACATACTTTCACTAAATCAACCTTTAGAGTGTCCTATTTCAGAACCGCAGAAACTCAATCTCCGTGTGAACCTACTCATACTGGGGCAGGTTACTTGGGCAGTAAAAGGTAAGGACTGATGAATTTGTCTTTAGGCCCTGCAAATAAAATGGGGAAGAGTGAGTGCCAGATGGCCAAGAGAAAGATATAAGGAATCTGTTATGCTTAAGAGTAACAAGTGATCCAGAGGGTAATGTTTCCTTAAGGCATAATCAAGCATTCAGGAGACAGATGGTGGAAAGAGTAGGGAGTCAAGACAGTTCTAATTAGTCCAACACCATATGGAGTTGCTTCTTTTCTAGAAGCTCAACCTTCTAGACAGGCCTGTGGGTTTACCTACTGGACATCCCAGAGATCTTTGAAAGTGTTTAATGACTCACAACCAACCCACTTGCCCAGATTTTTATTTTACAGAAATAAGTGGATGATGTTTAGTATGGGAAGCCCGATTCATAAATCTCCAATATGAAACTACGATGTAGCTGGACTGGTACTATACCAATGATCCAAGAAATTAGAGGATTTCTTCAGTCTGATACAGTTGGAGTCTACAGGGGTACCTGAAATATAACTTCATTTTGTTTTCATTCATGAAAACTCATCTTCTTGCTTCGAGACAGCATGTAGGAGGAAATATTGCAATTCTGCTGCCGTTATATATGTGGGCTGTAATTCTGTTTTGCAGCTTTTCTTGGCCATTGTGATTATCTCCTTTATCACTACTCCTAAAAAGTTGAAGATATCTTTTGTGTCTTAATTGTATTTATCTCTACTTGTATCTTTTTTTCTATTTTGCTCACAAAGTCCCACACCATCTGTACATGCTGGGAAAGACAATGGCTTTTAGTCCTGGGAGAATATGAAAGAGAAAGCCACTAGAGAGCATATCTACAGGTTAGGGTAGATTGCAGTGCAGACAGGCAGGGACATTTCTAAGGGGTGGGGCAGTTGTAATATAGGGACAGTAAGACATGTGAAATCAGGGTATCCCAAAACACATCTGCACAGCATGGCAGGCTTATTCAGCTGAGTGGAGTCTCATCAATGCCTTTACAATGAACACAGCATTTTGTGTATGCATCAAGAAAATATTAATAAGAAATGTAGTGTTATATTTTTCTGATACAACCTGGAACCATTAGGAAACACTGAAAACATGTAGAAGATCTTCAGAAATAGAAAAGTAGTTTTCTCCCACTACCTCAAACTTGCATATGTGTGTTGTCCATTCAATTTAAATAAAAGTATTATAATTTGCAGCAAGTGATGTTTAAGTCCCAATGTGTCCCAAGAATATTCTCATCACTGACAAGTGGTTAAGTGCATTTGTCAAACTTTGTCCTCTACTTGAAAAAATAAATAAAGAATTCAGATCCCCTACTAATCTAATGCCAGAAAATACCTTGGCATTCATTTTTACATGTTTGGTATCTCAGTGTCTTTCAATATAACCATTTAGCTGACTCGTAGAACTTTTTCCCTAAACAAGACAGACTACCTCTTTATTGACACCAACCAACTGCATATTTTTCCTTCATTTATATTTTAAAGAATTTTAGTTTTTTCACTTCCTATATTGAAGAAAAAGTCTTTATCAGCCCCCTCTCATTATTTCCTAATACATTTATTAAACTTAACTAAATATTTATAAGCCATTCACTTTAAATACAGGAAAACATTTTAGTGGAGATTTAGTGACTCCTTTTCAGTTCAATTTTCTTTACATACTGCAAGACACCATTACAAATAAATTGAGAGTTATCAACTGGCACTCAGAATCAGAGACAGTCTCTGGGTCATGCTTTCTACAAAGATAACATTCATAAGCTATGGGTGAAATTACCTTCTTTTATTTCTTCTGTTACCAAATTCAGACTTTAAGGAGTGATCTAGCCCGCTATTCTTTTCATCTCTGAGTCCAAGGCTTTACTATCCCCTAAAGCTCTATCTCTGTTCAACTACCCTGCAAAGCTGTTGAGAGAGGTAATGACTAACAAGAGCTGAAGTACCAGCATTACACAAACACCAAACCCTAGTGTTTCTCAAAAATCTCAGTACTCCTCTGAAATCAAAACTTGGCTTCAGAGTAATTAAAAGACAGAATACAGAAAAGTTAAAGTAGTAGTCATAAGAGAAGTATTTTTGCTCTATCAGTTTGTACAAGATGAGGCTGACTTGCAGTTTCAGAACACTTGCCCATTATTTAGAATTTGGTCTGGTCAGTGTGACATCTTTATTGACAAACGTTTTAATGGAATTAACTGTAAGGGAATAATCTCAACAACATTACTCATTTTAAGTTAAAAGTGTGCCTAACCTAATTGTGTAGGTTCTGTGAATAGTCAGCACAGAGAATCGCCTCCAGGGTACCACTGACATCCACACCTTGCTCTACACAGTAATTCAGATTCTGTGTCTGATTCATCTTTTCTATTGTGAGGTGTCTTCTTCTCATCTAAAAATCCATTTTACTAATAAAATTTCTATGCTACTCAACATGGATGTTAAGTAACTCAGTAACTACACAGTAGAGATAAATGTTTTTTATTTCTCTTGCCCTCATGCACAACACTTCTGGATCACCTGACCACAGATTCTACCTGCTTTCTCAGTGGATTAGTTATTCATGATCCTCAATATATAGTTGTCTCTTCAATATGTCATCTTCATTAGCAAACTCCTAATTTCTCCTGAAAATGACTGCCCTGGTGTTTGTGCAAGGCCAGATACTTTGTTCCTCTTTATTACCAGGTGTGCAGTACTTGGTGGCAGCTCATCTTTCATTATGATGGACAGCAATGAAATGTAGTGGAACATAACAATTATAGCCTTGTAAGGTGGAGAAAAAAGCATACTCACAAAATCTCTAACTGTTGGGGCTATTTGAATTTTTTTCTCCCAATAGGCATGAGGGGGTTGACGATAAAAAGCCCAAGGAAAAGAAATTGAGGGATGATGCAAAGAGCAAGTAAGCAGGCTGTGTGCATAAGTCCATGTTGTTGGAGAGTATAGGTTTACAGCACCTAAAATCAATCCCAACACCTCAGATAAAACATGGCTTTAATCCATCAATCTTGAAATGCATTTTATTTTACCCTAAAACTCTTTCGAAACTAGTCAGTGCAAATTTCATTGGTAGTTCCCTATTCCTGAAATCTGTTTTATAAATGATATTTTACTGTGGTTTTTTGTTTGTTTTGTTTTGTGCATTTTCTTCTTAAATTAATTATTCATTAAGCATTAACTTTGCGAGTGAAATAAATTTCAATAAAAACTAAAATACATAATCCTATTTTTCATCACAATTACTAAGCGTACTGATTGTATAGAACTCTGAATGGTAAATCAGCCAAACTTTTAACTCATATTTTTAATATTTTGTATATTTAAAACTACTATTTAGGCCAGGTTTTCTATTGAGATTTTTTGTAAAACTGTTTTTCAGTAGAAGACTTCTGAGATTGTCCTTCTCCCTACCTATTCAGATTCCAGATTTAAGAAGAATCCCAATGCAAAGAACATCTGTTTAGAAGAGCTAATAAAACAGATTGCTGGAAAGAAAAGGAAAGAAGGTTTTGCTTTTTTTTTCAGGAATAAACTAATTTACCACCAATAGGATGGTGTCTCAATCTATTCACTGCATTATTAACTGAAATTATCTTGTCTTAATTTAGTGCCTTTACATTTAAATCCTTGTTTTGAAAATCAGATTCTTATTCATTATGCCTTGCCTATGAACATCCTTTAATTCCAATGAAAACAGAATTGCACAGGATTGAAGAAAATGAGCTCATTTCTTTCCTGGAAAATTAAGGAGGTTAATAGGTCAGATTATTTTGACATCAATTTTTAGCAGGAATAGCTCTGCTTTATGAGGAAGAGGGGACAGTGATCTGTTGAATCTACATTTCCTTGATTGATACCCCGGGAGAACAATGGCAGGGTCAAGACAACTGATTTCCTGGAGTGGACTGAGGCTCCTTTCTGGAGGTTTTGTTAAACCTGCTGGGAATGTCTACTTCTTCCATAAGCTATTGTTTTTTGAAATATTTATCTGTCCATATGGGCTAACAATTTTTCATAAACTAAGTCAGCCTTACAGAAAGGAACTGTTACACACAAATGAATTATTTTATATGTGGCAGTGTGATTTATGCAGATGATTTTTTTTTCCCCTGCATGTATGAAGAGAAAGATATTGATAAACTGCAGCTGATTCAGTGGAGGGTCACCATAATGGGACAGGATGGAGCACTTGTCCTGCCAGGAGAAGGAAACAGCAGGAGCTGATGCAGTCTGGAGAAGAGATGGCTGTGAGATCAATCCACAGCAGTCCTCAAATCAAAGATAAAAGAATTTTCTCAGGAGCATTAGTAAAGAAATAGTAGTGTACAATACCTCAGTTGCTGTCCAATAGATGGAGTTTTTTTCTGAGTTTTACTAAAGGCTTTACCCAGTCAGAATTCAATGAGTCCGATGTTAAAGGTATAAAAAGCAAAACAGCAGAAAATAAATTCTTCTGTTGAAAATATGGAACAGTAAAACAGTGAAAACACTCGGTTTTGTCAGTGGACAAGGTGTGAAGTTAATTGGTCCAGGAACATTTCTGCTAGCTGTACCTATATAACATTAATGTAAACTTTGAGAGTACAAATTATTAGTAAACAATGGCTTAATCATGGAAGTTTTACACAGCGATGTTGTTTTCCATCTGCAATTACTGAATTGTCTGCTGACAGTGTTGTCCACTTCTCCACTGCAGTTTCAAGTTTCTCCATGAGAAGATGAGAAAAACTCATTTTAGGGGTATTAAAAGTACACAGTTAGAAAGTAGGTCTGGGTAAATGGTTTGGAAAAAATCCAAATTTTATCATGCATGAAAAGCACAGAGCACAGAAATAATACAAGAAAATAATTTCTTATGCTATTTTAGCCATCTTGTGTGTTCACATTTATCTGAATACCAAACCCAAACATCTTGGGTGATTGATCATTGCTTCATGAAGCTTCTACTCTGGATTTAGCTTGCCTTTATGCAACCATGCAATGACACATGTGATGGATATGTCTTTGAGAAAAACACAAAAGAACACAGAAATAGCATTATGAAGTTTTCTCTGCATGATTTTGATTTATTTGTCATCCATTCTGAACATTAGTGCAAATAACAGAAAATCCATGAAGGTCTTTGATCTTTGGAGGGAGGTTTTGTAAAAAAGCAGCTTTACCAGGAATCATGGAATCACAGTATCATTTAGGTTGGGACAGACCTCTAAGACCATAAGAACATTGAGTCATCTTCCTTTGTCTTTCCATTCCTCACTTCCTTGAACACATATCCCAGCTATAAGTGAATTTGAGATGTGATGGCCTTCTTGAATTAGATATGTCAAGGTGCAACTTTCAAAGCTTTTGGGACTGAAGACTTTTGCCCTGCTTAAAAACCCAAGCAATGTAACAATACATGGGAATATGTGAGACTGAATCCTCTGCTCAGCTCAGAAATTCTGTGTGACACAGACATCAAGTGATAATCATGGCTGCTTTCCATTTAGCACCACTACACATTGGCTTGCAGGGCTGTGAGAGCATTTCTGCCACTACCACTGCACTCTGCTGGCACATGGGATCCTTTCCATCCTTGTCAAGTTCTGCCTTTGATGTCCACAATTCAGGAAGACACTGGTTTATACTGTGTCACAATATTTGTCTGAGTGAACTCTCTCACAGTGGAGTCACAGTAGTTCTTTTGCTTTTGAGGAAGATTATTCCTACACTAAATGGCACTGAAGATTTCCCACTTGGTGATTGTGCCAAAAAATGGCCTTGAAAAAGTGCTTTAAAATGTTTATCAAGGATCTTGACATCTTGCCAGCGTTACTTCTATTCCATACTCATGGAATCTACTGTGCAAATTAGACGAAAGGTTGCTCCAGAACCCATTCCTAGATTTCAGTCCTCAACTGCACTCCTCAAAAGAAGACCCTGGGTGGACATTGCAAAGAAAATGGATAATACTTAATGAGTTGAGTAGAAGTTTGCTTAGTCACTGATAAGCCACTTACAGAAATTGTAGCACTCATTTTAAACCGTACCTCAGTGCCTAGATTATTGAATCACACACTTCCTGAGTTCCAGTTTAAGACAAAAAAGCTATCTTTTTCCAAACATTAAATTATTATATGCATATTTCCTTATACCTACAGTTTATCTCTATTTTAATTAGAAAACACTTAGACGCTCTCATGATAAGCAATTTGCCAAGTTAAAAGGTCGTTACTTAGGTATTAGTAGAGTTGGCAAGAAAACAAAAAATGCTATTTTTGAGAAATTCCTGCATTTTGAATAATTGTAATTCCTAAGAGAATAGAAGCCAGTTTTTCAAGGTTTTTCATGGATTCAAAGGGCTTAAATGTTTTGTTTTGGAAACACTGATGTAACCCTTCAAAACATTAGACCAAGGAAATATGCTTTAAAATTTTAAGTGTAACTAATATATATGACATATTAGGTACAAAAACTGAAATTGAATATCTTATTTATACTTTCAATCATATATGTCAAAGAAACTGAAATATTTGTGCCACACTTTCTTATTATGATGGAATTTTTTAATCAACTTGATCTCTTTATTTTCCTTTTAATTTTTTCCTATTAATTGCTAAAACTCGTCCGTCGTGCACTGATCCTCATAAATATGTGTTTAGTAATAGGCATTGAGGGCATCTGAGCAGGTGGAAAATGAAAATGGGAGAAAATAACTTGAAATACCTCCCTGCATAGTAAGTGCAATCCTTGCAAGCATAGGGCACTAGTTGCATCTGTCTGGAGGAGTATACACAATTCTGGTGAAGTTCAAAAAATATTAGTTCAGACTGATTACTAATATGAGAAAGGGTCTGGAATCTTTCCAGTCTTTTCTGTTAGAAAATGTTTCAGCTGAATAAAATCAAAGTAGACTTATTTTAACTGAAGAATAAATTTCAACAGAATAATAGAATATATATTGTCAATTAATAACTTCTCTTCATAAATTACAAGCAGGTTCTTAATATCTGAATATTTCCCTGTTTCAAGTGTGAGTCATGAGAATACGGCTGAGAAAATACATATATTAAGCTGTAATTTCCTAAATTCGCGATGAAATTGTGTGATTTGTTTGCTTACAATTGCAGGGATTAAAACTAAATATTCCATGAGCTGCTCGATGGTGCTTCAATATGTACCTGAGTTTTCTTATAGCAAGCAAAACTCCTGTTTGACTGGCAAGTTTTCTTTACATGAAAGATAGGACAGGAGGGGCATTTCTGGTAGGGAGAGAAGGAGCTAAAAACTGCAGCCATTAACTTAAAAGCGCTCTCTAATTCAGTAATACAGAGATAGCCATTAAATGCTTTTCTAGTTCTATATGCTACACTCTCATGTTGCTAAAGGGCGGCGTTTCCAAGCATGCCAACCGAGGAGTATTTTAAATGAGGTCTTTAAACAGCAATGTGGTGAGAAGGCAGTCTGCTGTGTTAACACCTCTGCTGTTAAAAGATAAGGTCATATTTCTCATTGTGACTTTAATGGCCGCTTCTTACTCTGTGTTTCTGCTCCCTGTGTGGTCTGTACTTATATCTACTACTTTAATAACTACAGCAAATTTTTACCATGACCATTAGCACAGTAGAACAAATGCAGCATGAAAAAACTGCTAAATTATTTCTCGATTAATGTACCACCAGCAAATTTTCTTCTTGTTCTTTTATTATTGAGTCCATATCCTTTATAAAGAAAGCATAATTTCTAATTTCCATCTTGCATTTATTTTATCTCAGAAATCCTACTGAGTCGGCCAACATGCCAATAATAACATATGGACAAAAAAAACAGATGTCACCTTTAAAAGTCATATATCTTTACTTTTATATTCTTATTGTTGTGTTTGATTATGAGTTAAGTTGAAAATAGGGAAAATGGAAAGTGACACCTTTTATTTTTTAAGTCGTTAAAGAAAGTAAAAGATAAGAGGCATCTCTTGGTATTGTTTTTATGGGATCTTTTTCATTGTAGTAGATACTGCTTTTTAGATTGTTTTCATTGAGTTATTCTTTGCCTCTTGATATGCTTAAAGTGAATTGAGATTCACACAGTATATGGATGGAGAGCACCATTATGATTATCTATTCCAAACACCTGTGTAGCAGCCCCTAAAATCTAAATCTGTACTTCAGGCATCAAGTAAATATCTTCTGCTTGAAGGACAATAGATCTTTTAGAAATACACCCAGTTTTGATTTAAAGTCTTGATTCTCTGTGACTAATGTTAGCACAATTCTAATACATGCAACAGGCTTTGAAACATGCTATAAGTAAATGGGATCTTGAGGTTCCCCCTCCTTGAGCTTCATGTTAGAGTTGTTCATTTAATATTGACTTTCACAGTATTTTTAATGCATTAAAAAAAGAAAAAAAATCTCTTGCAAGTACTAAACATTAGCAAAAATGTTAAAGAATGAGTGATGGTATCTACACAAAACATAATATAATAAATATACTATATAATATAATATAATATAATATAATATAATATAATATAATATAATATAATATAATATAATATAAATACAATATATAGTGTAGTGTATTTCTGAAAACAAAAAACAAAAATAAAAAACCACCCAAAAGCTGTTACTGTAGTTAGAGCAGCTACAGACACAAAAGCCTGCCTTACAAATTATAAGTGAGAGTTGGTCAGAAAGCCCACCTTGATCTTTGTCCTTCTTCCTTTGATTGCTAAATTGCATGGAGTAGATAAACACTTCCATCAGTTCTGCTAATCCTTCTTATAAGATTGCACTTACATAGGTTTTTCTTGTGACTAATCAAAGGAAATATCTGAAAATATTGTGAAAGTGAACTTTTTTTGGTGTTCACTGAGAGGCATAACAGAGACTTATGAGTAGATTTCTGTTCTTCAGAGATAAAATAATTTACAATAAACAAAAACAAATATACAAACAAAAATTAAAATTAACTAAATCAACTTGAGAAAAAGCAATTTTGCCTCATGATGGACCTTATTTTGGAAAGCATACTTTTTTTTCAGATGAAAAGAGGAACAAAGCTTTTATTTGGGATGAAATAAAAGCTTTTACATTCAGGATTCTCGCTAAATCTCTTGTGAAGAAAGAATAATATTTTTTGTCTAGCTACAAATCTAATGAGATATTACATACCCATTTTCTTTGCCTATATAGGAAAGGTGACATCAAGGGAGTGATAAACGTTGATAAGAGAAGCTCTGAGAGATCACCCAACCTGTCCCTCAGTCCAAAGCAAGATTAGCTACCAGTGTGTCATTCCTGATTGTTACCTCCTCAGTCTGGTCTTAAATGCTTTTAAAGACAGAGCAATTACAGATCTTTATGAAATCCAGAGTGTTTACAAGATCTTTATGACATCTATCCTAAAGTTTCCCAGTTCTTACTGTCACAAATTGTTTTCTATACATCTGAACTACAGCTCAGATGCTACAATTGCCTCTCCAGTTGTGCTGCCTCCAACTTGCTGGGCACATTGCTGGCCACAGCCTGTCAGCTAAGGCTCGAGCAGTGGTGAATAAGCACAGGGATTACTGGCTGTGTTCTGCAGAGGAGGCTCTGCTTGTACACAGCAGCCTGATATTTGCTTTCTTTGTAACAACATGACACAGTTGACTCATGCTCAGAGAGCAATCTGCTATAATTCCCAGATCATCCCCATTTGGCCAGTTGTTTTCCATCTTATATTTGTGCAGCTGATGGTTCATACATAACTGGAGTGCTTTTCACTTGCCCTTTAATCTTGTTTTACTGGATCAAATTCTAATCATCAGCTGTTCTATTCAGGGTTCCTTGGTGACAGCTACTTGAAGTATTGCTGGACATAGATTAATTTTCTGTGGGCAATTATTTTCTAACAGCTGATCTGTGCAATATTGTATCTGTACCTCCTCATTCCTTTTCTTCCACTGACTATAGATTCTTAAGCAGTGATTTGCATAGATTTGCTATATGGTGAGTGGTGCATATCTTTTTAATTCACATTATTAGGCCGAAGAAATGCCAAAGAAAGCATTTTTCATTTTCTTTTTTCTTTACATATTTACAACACACTTTGCTGGTTAAGAGAAAGACACAACAGACCTGAAGGATCTGACAATCATACTACTGTTTGTAAGCTCTTTTAAATCTTAAGATGAGATACAATTGCAGGACGCAGATACTTGTCAGGACTTGTTGGGGGTATGTGGTGTTATTTTTTTTTATTAGTTATTTCCTTCTGCCTCAAAACTATTTATACTCATGTACACAGATGCTGAGTGAATGGCTACAAGTGTCACTGTCATGTACACCTGGGGTCACTGCAGCAGAACTGTGTGCAGCACAGTTCAAGGGGTTTATTTGTACACCATACTGAATAATTTACCGGGCCGCACCAAAAAATACCTATTATAAGAAAAAAAAAATATTATATTGTATACATGATTAATCAATTTTTTAACTTAGCCAGATAGTTCTCACCATCCATTTGTTATCAATATGAGTTTTACAACATGCTGTGAAGACAGTGCTAACCAGGACACCACATAAAACCCCCAGAATTTGCCTAACAAATTTGAACTACTTTGTTTTCCAACATGTATACAATTCGATATTTTATATATTTTCTATTTATTTTTATGTATCAATTTATATAACTATTTTGAGCCTTACAGTAAATGTGCTGAAATAAAATCTTTGGAAGGCTACTGGTGATCCACATAAATATTATTAGTATTTTTGTTATTATTCTTATTTTAGATCAGCCAAACATGTCAAGGTGCATCAGTACAGATGAACCTTAATACAAGAGCAAACCTTTTTGATGTGAGGAAAATATGACTGAGTATCAGAAGGATTAAGTGTTCTGTCAAGGATGGTGCTGCAGTTCTGAATTATTTACAAAACATGGAATTCAAAATACTGAAATTCAGCTTTTCAGAGTCACAGTTTTCAAACTGCACATCTGAGAAATACACTTTTTGATGCTTTCCAACTTTGGGGGCAAAGTTAAACACAAGTCATTTCTCCAGGCTTGAATACTTCTATTGATTTTGGACTTTGAGTAAAAGAAAACTCAGTTGAGGTCACAAAGTTTCTACTGTGGCAGCCACAGTGCAAGTGATTAAAACCTTGTCTCTCACCTTAAGTGTTCCAATTCAGTCCTGTGAAGTTTAACACCTCACCTCAAGTCCCAGCCAAATCTCAAGGGACTTTGAATTGACATCACAAACACACCTCCAAGTTTAACAAAGAAGCCTAAAAAGACAAACAAGGAAAAGAAATACTTACATGCCAGGAGCAGCAATTCCATAGAGATTCGATCCAAAGGAAAGCTGGAAGAAAACACTGAAAAAGCACATTTTTTACTTTCAAGGGCTGTAACTAGCCCCTTCTCCTACCATACTAGGGCTCAAGACTGTCCAGATAAAACACTCTCATCTTTTACCTTAATGAACTCTGAACTGACAAGCCTTTTATGACAAATTCAGCACTCTAGGAGTAGCTTCAAAACTACGTGAGATTTAGAGCCCCATTTGAAGCCATATCTGGTTTGTCTCGCCTCTGTGACAGGTTCTCACAGTTCTCATCTGGGTCAGTAAATGGAGATCCCATGATAGGGAAAACTGACATCCCATTCATCTTGCTTTGCATGAGTGCTTTGCCTGTCAAAACAGCCACACAACAATGTTAGTTTTATATACTCTCAAGAAATGCAGCCCCAAATTGGCTGCCAAAGCACAAGCAGGAAGAGTGCAGACAGGAGCATACACCAAGATGAGGAAACAAATTGAAAATTTAGATGACTACAAATAAAAAACAAAAGAGGCGTTGTCATGCTTCCTTTTCTAGCCAGAGATGTATTGCTTTCTCTTTCCCCCACATGCTAGTCAAAACCAGGTGCATGAAAAATGTCCTAGAGTTTGAGGTCAGGAAGGATGATCTGATCATTTAATTCATCCTCCCCCCTGGGTCTTATATCTGTTCCAGTACTCTTTAATATAACTCAATGACCTTGGTTAGGATCAGGCATCTTTTTCAGCACACCAGAACAATTGGTATAGGCCTGCATTTTAGATAAGTGGGGGAGAAAGTGAAACACACCAGGAGCAGATCAGACCACTTTTGTGCAGGGGAATAAAGTGTTCTAACAGACCACAGCATATGTCTGGTTGAAGGTAGTGGGGTGTGTAATTTGACTACAATTATTCTTTATTCAAAATGATATGTACTAGGGATGTGTTAAACAGAGTGATTTTTACTTCCAAAGCCCTTCATAAAAAGAAGTCAACTACAAATTTCAGAGAGCCACAGATTTTAGAGCCACAGAAGAGGCCACCAGGCACTCTGCAAATCTGAAACTCAACAGAATATAACTAAGCCAAAACTGGTTATCAGTGGAAAATCATTATTAAAGGAAAATGTTATAAATAGCACTCAGAAGGCTTTGAAATTCCTGTTTTGTTTGGGGATTTTTTTTTCTTTTTTAATCTGAAATAAATATATAATTAGTTAAATAAATAATAATTAAATTGCATAAATTACACTAATGGGGGAAGTGGTAAATCATGTTAAGCATAAGGCAGCTACAGAGATTTATTGCAAGAATTTGTTAAGCTGGTCTCAGTAAATGTGCATGTATGTCTAAGCACTATTAATTTTCACTAACAATCTCAACAAGGTAAATGTGTTTATCTAGGGAACAGGAATGCATTCCCACTGAACAGGAAAAGTTGTTACTTTGAAAGTGACTAAGGTATTTAATGCAAAAGCAACTCAGATGAGGTCTCAAAGGCAGAAAGGCCAATAGGTTCTTTGGGTTTATAGATTGCAGAAGTACTACTTCTCTGAGCAGGAAAGGACAACAATGTGTCTCCTTTGGAGTTGTTCAGCATATGGAATATTAAAGATAAGTAAAGTTTTGCTGAGGTTCTTGAAAAAAAAATAAATTCAGGGACTTAAAAGGCTGTAAAAATAGTTCCTGAAGAACAACAGCAAAAAATTGTTTTGAAAACAGCTTAATCTGTGTAGTTTATCAAATTGAAAATAGAAAGGAGATTTGTTTACAGTGTTTATATTATTTTATATTAGCAAAACATTGTATTACGTTATCAAAAGAACAAACAAATATCTTTGCTGTGTCATCATACTGAAGCTACACAACCATTTGAAACATAAGCTTTTGTCCAAATAAAAATTATGGGGACATACATGTTAGCAAAATTGTCAGTTTGTGATGCACAGCATGTGAAACAGAAATTATGATAAATCCTTTACCCCTAAATTCTATGTGTCTATCCAGGAAAATTAAATTACCTAAAAAGGAAGTGAAAAACGTATTGCTTGTGCAATAAACAAACATTCAATTATAGTAATTTTAACTCATGTGGTGGTAGAGAGGGGAAAGGAGTTATGAGAGAAAAATTCATCAAAATGAAATACATTTCTACTTGAAGGTTGTAGGATTCTTTCTCTTGTTGCATTATGATTATATAAAGAAGTATAATTGATTTTATTATCATTTGCCTGAAGTAGGGGATAATTATGTTTTATATAAATATAAATAAAACACACACATACATATATATATATAAAAGAGAATGGGTAGTAAAATAAAGCAGTTCAGTTTTTTGCCTATTTGGAAAGATTTGACAGCATTTTAGCCTAAATAAAGAAAATTGTTTACTTTGGAACATTTAGAAAACCTCATGCTACCCTTAATACAAAATGTGTTGCTTTCACTAGTTTTTAAATGATATGCAAGTCAAATTAAAGATGCAATTTTTCATCTGTACAAGTAAAGTGACTCATGCACAAAATTAAAAAAAAAGAATTGCCACCACACAGTCTTTTATTTGCTTCTTCATCTTTATACAACATGAGGAAAAAAAGGCAGAACTACTTAGACTTTGATGAAGTCTGAAACAAATAATAAGGCAAATCTAGTCAGTTGAAAATGCTTATGAAAGAAGAGTTTAAAAGGCATAGTGAATTGACTAAGCTCAAAGATAACCAATAAAAAGAAGATTAATTGAAAAGGGTGGGTAGATGAATGGCAGGCTTCACTTTACAGGTAAGGTAAATACAAATAGCCTTCAAATTTCAAAAGCTTATGTTTGCAATATTTTGGTATGTTTTATACTGAGATTTATTACTATTTACATTTCATTGCAATTTTTTCTAATTCTTTGACCATAATAATACTGCCAGCTGTATATGAAATTGAATAGAACAGTTTCCTAATATATGAACAGACATGTCATATTTTTACTCTAGTTGTTTAAATCCCAGAGGAAAATTTTTACAGTTGTTCCACTCTGCCTTGTATATCAAAAGAAAATACACAAACAAACCCAGCCTTGCCCACATCTCCTGGAAATGACGTAAAAGAATTTTAAATCAGAGCATTTGAAATCTGCTTATGTTAGATGAAATTCAGATACAAGTATAATATTTTAGCAATCTCATTACAAGATCACTAACTAGCATGGCTAAGGGCCACTCGTTAGTGCATAAAATACTAAAGTGGTCTGAAATTTTCATATCAAGTCAAAGTATCTGGAATTCCAAAGAGGCTGTTGATTTCAGTCCCATTTCTTTAGAAGGATGTGGCATCTCTTAGTGAACCAGATATGAACTCTGTTTTATTTACTTTCATGTTTTCCATTTGTCATTGTAATGGTGATATCACAGTGCTTTACAAGTCAAAGGGATAGTATTACTGTTATAACTAGTGTCATCAAATATTAACAGTGTCTTATTTATAGTTAGATATTTATTACTGTCCAAATGTTCCAGATATTTTTCTGTACTGGTCTGGATTCTGGGACTAAAATTTTTGTTTTTCGTGCTGTGAAATGTTCACAACACAGTTATAAAATGGATTTGTCTATTTTTGCTCATATCAGTTTAGTTGTAAGCATGCTGTTTTGTCTGTAATTTTAATTTGGGTAATTCTATAGTGCTTGTAAAGAAACAACCCTTCTTTAACTTATTCACTACATAGAAATGCTTGCACATGTAGTAGTCTGGAAAAGAAAGAAAAAGAAATCCCTCAAACCCCACATGTTTCCATAACAATCCTGCTATGGAAACAGGAGAACAGCAGGTACAACCTGGTCGTTAAAATGCAATGATATTTTAAGATCTTCACCAGAAAAAATGGGAAGTATTTCTATTATAACATCTTTATCATTGTCATCCTCCTCATCATCATCATTACATACATTTGTATAAATATTTTCAGGGCAATGAGCCTTTCCCCACCTAAAAAAAGGTCAGAAATTTGTGTTATGTGTCATATTGTATGTGGCGTGGGACATACATCATGTAATAATGAACAACAGTGGGAACATTTAAGGCAATTTAAGGAAGTGAGAAATTGAACCCCAAAACTTTAAATATCTAAAATGCAAGTTATTTATTTGGTTAGGTTTTGGAGGGGTTAGCAAGAGGAATAGTGATTTTCTTTCTAGTCTTGCTGCAACTGTCATGAAAATGAATTTGTGTGTTTGTTTAAATGTTTGCCAAGGGCATGGAGAATGACAAACAGGATTCTCTTAGTTATGGTAACATTAAAAATGACAGTAGTTGTTAATGTAAGCCCCAAATTAATTGTGCTGTAGCCTGAAAGTCAAACTTTATTGCAAGTGTGAGTGAAGATAGTATTTTATGTCCAATACACAATTGCTCATTCTTGAATGTTAACCATAGATTTGTTTTCATTTTTGTCTCAATTATTTTTTTTGTCTTTGCTTTACAGTAGTCATTCTGCAGTAGCAAATGTGCAGGAAGGTGGTAGATAGACTTGTGTAGAAGAGATTTTTCCTGCTACAGTGTCTTGCAATGATATGTTGACCTGAAACTCCACAGCAGTAATTCCAATGATTGTTACAGAAATTTCTTTCAAAGGCAAATAGTGCCTGCAGGCACTTTGCTCAAGGCCTGTGCTTCCTTCTTCTGTCTCTCAAAGGGGCCCTCAACTCTTAAGAGCTGCAGCTGGGCCCCCTCTCCATGGTATCTGTACATGTACACCATACCAAGTTATCATAGGAACGTGCCACAGCTGAGCCTGGCAGCTCATAATCCCAGCTGAGTGCTCCCACACTTTTAGGTGAACACTGTGCAATGCTTTTGCCTCATGTTTTCTAGACTGTATTCCTTTGGGCTATATATGATATTCTGGAGTTTCAATAGCTTCAAGAAGCTTAAATTATTTATGGAATTTTGAGCAGTCTCCCCAAAATACTGTGTTCAGTTTTTAAAAAGTAGAATATACCTTACTGACTCAACATAATTTCAATCTAAACTCGAGAAGACAAAAATAAGGTTCTGTATTTTCCTTTAAGACATAATGCCACTGGGATTTGACATTCCTACTTTTCTGGTAGCATTCAGTCGGGTTTTAATTATTTTTTTCAGGAGGATAGTTTAGAAATTATCTTCCTGAAAAAAAAAAGTTAAAAATTATGTAATATTTAAAACCTCCTATACTTAAATCTCATATACTTGAGATTTACAGAGGTAAATAACAAATAGTACTAACAGCAAATACCTCTAATTCCCTAAGATCTTTTCCCCAATGGTTTTCAGTGGGCACATGAAGAGGACGTGACAATGTACGTATGGCTATGTTAGCAAGGATTATCCAGAGGACTTTAATTCTTTTATGGCTTCACGGTCAGATAATAATGCGGCATGATGATAAAATATTTTTATGGTAGCATCCTAAGCTGTATTTCCTAAATATGAAAATTTGAAGCTTACAGGAAAATATCAATTTATTGGCTATGCAATCTACCTGTGACAATTCTGGAAAGAGTAGTCCTTTATATCTGCATGAAAGGCACAGAACAAGAAGTGTATCTGCAGATTCCTTGCCAATGTTCCACAGTCTTGACCCCAGGTGGCTACTTTTTGAAATGAGTGTGAATCTCTGATCTTTCAGCATTCATTTTTCTTTGCCAAGTCTGCTGCTGAAATGCCAGCTACTTTCTAAAATTTGAAGTGCCTTTAAAAAATTATAGTTTTAAAATCTATCTGAAGGTCTTTGTCCAAAACTGTCAAATGTACAAAGCCAGTGAAAGAAAAGAAGCAAGGAAATCACACCAGGTATGAATGCAGTTACTTACCTTTTTAGCAGTTTTTAGCTCTTTAACCTTGGTCAAAACATGAATGCTGTACAATTTTTCTATTACTGAATAACATGCACTTTATGCTTTCAATGATAGCATCTTCAAAGTCAAATACACTTGAAAGGGTAATAAATCAAATATTAGAGAATAATATACCTATACTCAGATATTCTACAACCACCCAGGCAAGCTTTGTCATGCAAGTCCAAACAAATCAAATGAGATTTATCTTGCAGCCAGGCAGGTTACTCTGGATTTGTTTTTCAACCAGCAAAAAAGTCAATAAATTCCTTGGCTTTCTGAATCCTGTTTATTTTCACAAGTTTCAATGTAGGATTTATTTATATGTTGCACATTACAAATTTACTTGATAATTTAGGCTTGTACAATTTGATGGGTTAAACCTGTTTTGTGGAAAAAAAAAGCACAGCATTCTAGGTATTTCTGTTCAGTGGAACTAGTGTTTATTTAGAACCTGCTCAGTAGAATAAACAATTAATTCTATGCTCTTATTTGACTGTGTCTGGTTTGTAAATCAAAACAGCTTTAAGACTGTTCTGTTTTACTTTTACCAAGCAGAATTTAGTTTGGATTAGGAACTCATGGCTTTTTACATCACAAGTATTACAGCTGTTCACTGTTATAGTGGTTTCATCTGGGATACAGCTAATTTTCTTCATAGTAGTTTTTATGGTGCTGTTTTCAATTTCTGATGAAAATAGTGTATAAGTCACTGATGTTTTAGATACTGCTGAGCAGTGCTTAGACACTGCCACTTTTTCTTTCTCGCTCTGCCGTGCCAGTGAGGAGGCTGGGTACGCACAAGAAGTTTGATGTTATGACATTGGTTTTTCCAGGTAAGCATCACTGGAACCCTCCTTCCCTGGAAATGGATAAACATCTGCCTGACAAAGGGAAGCAGTGAATGAATTCCTTGTTTTGCTTTGCTTGAATGCCTGACTTTACCTGTTAAACAGTCTTTATCTGAATTGACAAATTTTCTCTGCTTCTGCCCTTTTGATTCCCTCCTCATCCCATTGTGGGGATAGTGAGGAACCTGTGTGGGGCTGAGCTCCGTGTCAGGGTTAACCTACATCTACAAACATTTAGGTCCATTTTAAACCTAGGAAAGTTTTAAATGTAGTAGGATAGAAATACGTACTTTGCATACACCTGTCATGATGAGTACAGATTTATGCCCTAAGTAGGGTAGAGTTCGACAGGTTTTTGTACTTTGATGACATCAGCAACTAAGACTAGTTCAAATTAAGATTGTGAATGTTGAAAATGTTAATGAAAAAGCAAATGCTTTTTCATGCTGAGACCTGGCAGAAAGCAGATCCTCAGTAGCCCATAGGCACTGTTCTCTGTTGCAAAGGCTCATGGAAGCTTGTGCAAAGAACAATGAAAATACTAATTTTCTGATATCAGATTGACCTTTACCCACATTATAGGCTGAAATGAGCTAATACAGTATCCTGAATGGAAAATATAGAATTGTAGAACAGAATCATGGAATAGCACAGGTTAGAAAGGGCCTCAAGAGACCATCTTATCTAATCTTTCATGGGGAAGGGAGTCTGGATTATATTACCTACCATCCTCTTCAATTGCACCTTTAAATCCTCCACTCTACCTCCACTCTACTCCAGTCTGTCTGGAATGTTGTACTGGAATATTGTGATAATTTCCCTCTCAAGCCTTCTTTTCTCCAGGGAGAAAAGACCTAGTTCCTTCTGTCTTTCCTCACAGGATCAGTGTCCCAGCTCTTTTCTAGTTTTTGTGGCTATCCTTTGGATTCTTTCTAGTCTTCACATGTCTCTTGAACTGAACTAGACACAATACGCCAGGTGGGGCCTCAAACATGCTGCGTGCAGTGAAATTACGTATGTCTGTGTCTCTGCTAATTATGCCCCTTCCTTGCTCTCCAGGATCTGATTTACCTTTGTTGCTGCAGCAGTTCACTGACTTGTGTTCAGCTTGTTTTCCACCAGGACCCTCAGATTCCTTTCAGAGTGACTTCTCCTCCCACGCAGATGCAAGCCCATACTGGCTTGTTAGTTATTCTGCACCAGGTGCAGGATTTTTTACTTATCTTTGTTAAACCTTGTACTGTTCTTCCTAGGCCATTATTCCCACCTGTGCAAGTGTCCCTGTAAGACTTTTTGAAATGAGGTGTTCGCCTCACCACACAGTTTGGTGTCATCAGCAAACTTGGTGAGGGTGCTCTCAATCCCACCATACAGATCACTTATAAAGATGTTTAAGGACCCAGTACTGATCCTTATTTTACAGCATATAATATATACCATATAATTGCAAAATAGTGTTGTTTAATAGAGGAAAAACAGGAGTCCAATATGATGTTACTAACTGATATTTCAGTGTGCTGTGATTTTGTGGAAAATAAACAAGGAATAATGGAAGCCATTTATTTTCATAATTTTAGGCACCATTAAGTCATATAAATCTAAACTGGTAGTCAGAGGGCTCTCATATATAGCCAGTAGAGGAATACTGGCATCCCAAAAAGGGATTGTAGGTACTCACTTTAGGAAAGAATGTTGGCACCTATTTCTCTTCTGAAAAAGGGAAAAGAGATGACTGGCATCAACATAGATAATTACTCTTTAGCTGTCTGAAGATATAAGAGATCAATCCCATTCTGTGAAGTTAATTAAACCTTACAAAATATGAGGCTGTCAAATTATTGTTTTCATATACATTTCCCTATTATTTTGTCTTTTAAGGGCTTGTCTTCACTCACAAGAAGACAAGCAAGCAAACAAGAAGTTGTGTATATTAAAGCCTCAGGGAAACTATCATGAGTAATATGAGAATACCCTTAACTCAAGGCATTCTACTTTTACTCTGAAGTAAACTTGTCCAAATCAGTTTCAGGTAGAGTAAAAGGCCGACCTTAATATGTTTACACATTTCTCAACTTCCCATCCTTTCTGCATAAGAGGGTTGACAGCTTCTTTATGCTTTCTCTGTATTATTACCCCTTTCATTTTGATATTCACTACCCCCTGCAGTAGGACAATTTCCTTTTGATTACACCTTTCAAAAACTCTGTATGAATACGGGATTCAAATAGATTTCCTGGGCAATTCACCTAGATGCCTCCTGTGAATATTTACCAGATTTCAGGAGAATGTCTTTGCTGGGAGTGATTGGGGTATGGGAGTACAGAAAGCTCTTGCACTGGCATGATAATTGCGAGTCAGTCCCAGGCTCTGTCCTTTGGCCTTTCATAACCTCACTGTGCCACACTGATGCAGTACTGCTCTAGCTTGGTTTAGTGATTTGGTTTTATAAATGGATAGATACTGATGCCTGAGTTGACAATTAGATGCTCTAATGTGACTACATAATATAGGATGAGAATCCAAACTGAAGCTAAGTGACTGCACGTGGGCAGCCCCCTCCCATTTTCCTTCACAAAAATCATTTGACTTCACAGTACTAGAGATTGTTTTCTTGCGATTTCACAATGCAGCAAGAAGTAATTAAATTCTACCATGCATATTTAGGAAAATTCAAAATTTAGTAATATTTGTTTTGGTGAGGAACATAAAAAAACTTATCCTCTTATATTCTTAGGGGAACATTTACTTGGATATATCATATACACTAAAATAACAATATTCCTCTGAAATATTACTTGAAATTTTTTAATTCTTATATGCAGTTCTGTTTATGATGATGTAATACGAAGGTCCATCTCCGTAAATAAACATCTTTGCAATCTAAATTAATAAAGAATCCTTGAAGACACCTAGGACTAATTATGTTTTTATTTAAAGCATATTTCATATTAAATGAGAATATGTTTAAAAAAGTTTATGAGAAGAATTTCTATTTTTTTTTTAATCAGATGTGTTTTTCTCTTATTACAGCTTAGACAAAAGTAAGACAAATGCCATGATCTTTACACTAAATCTTGGTCAGCTATAAAAAATTCAGAGTAATTGTCTCATCTTAGTGGAAATGCTCTATTTTTACATACTGGCAAACAATGGAAAGCAGTGTCTGACTATGTATTTCTTTCCTGATAGGAGAGATAGGAGATTTTATTAATCTCCTCAATTAATGCAATTCTGGGTTTATGTACTAGTCCACCTGGTTTTTGATTCTCCTTAATTAATGTTATACTTTTTTCACTAAAATTAGGCTTGAAGTTAAATCAAGAAAAGTAGAAAAAAAGTATCATAATTCCTGCAGAAATGAAATAGAGAAACTTGAAAATACCAAAATGCAATTTGCCATCAGCACTAATTAGAGCTATGAATACAGTTATATCACAGCTATAAGAAAAAATGCCAAATTTAAAAGAAACACAGGATTTATTATTTTCAGTGTCATAATTATTATTCTGCCATCTTCTGGAACCATTATGAGAAAAGAATTTAAGTTAGTCTATCAGAACAGGAAGAAAGACAGTTTCACTGTGTCCCATAACTTCTTATGAGACTCATGTCATTATAGTCTTCTTAATCAAATCTGGATTGGAAGATCATTCAAGTCTACCTGTCATTTTAAATCAAAATTTTTAACCTTGAGATGCAGCTGACAGTCACGTTTTTGTCATTCTTTCAATCAAGGAGATAAATTAATAAAAAGAACATTTTTACAAAATGTGCACAGATGTTGGTCCCTTTCCTACAGCAGGAAGTTAGATCACTTTTTTTTAATGATTGCCCAGGATTAAAATCAAAACAAAACCAAGTAAAACAAAACAAAACAAAACCTAAGACTATAAATTGGTTTGGATCTACCCCATGAAGCAGTAGGTGAATAAATAAAAAATATCATATTTTTCAAACCCTTAGATAAAAAGAAAATGGCTAATTTTAATTTTCATCTGGCAAATTCAAATATAGGCCCTTTTCATGTTGTAAAAATAAAGATTTATCAGGTAAAGTCTTTATTTTTATGAAATATTGGTATATGGATTCTCGATGTCTCCCTGGGACCAGAGATTTTCCCTCCTTCAATTACAAACCTCAACCCAGTATTCAGAAAAAATATTGTGGCTTGTTTTATTTATGACTCATTCTTTTCATGCCATATTTTGACTAGGTTCAGACATAGGTAAATGAAGAAAGAAAACAATGTAGACGGCATTAAAAAAAATAGTATTGCAGTAAATGATTAGAAAAAAATTAAAACTTGTCTTTGAAAAACAAAAAGGAAAAATAGAAAATTAAACAATAAGTAGATTAAACTGGGGAGCTTAATATTGTACAACAACAGATGGAAGCTTTGCCTACAACGTGAAGGAAATAAGGTAGTAAACCAATAATACCTTTAATATGTATCTGCATTTACTTATCATGCTACATGAAGCTAGCTTTATTGCTGATGGCCTGAGGATAAACATCTATGTTCTCAGAGCCAATATTACCTTTAGCATTTATATAAGGGTTGAATTATGTGTAAAACTAGAGAGAGAGATTAGTGATTTCTGAGCATCTGTTTGTTTGGCCTTGAGTGTTTTGTTTTTTACAATAAACTTTTATTTTTAATATTATTTTTAACTTTAATTAGCTTTTTGACAATATGAAAGAGGAGTTTTAATTCTCCTTTTATCTCTAGAAAAAATAAATATAGTAAGACAGAGAATAGAGCTAATAACTGTAGCTTTGCAGCCTGTTTTCAGTACTAGTGATGTAGTATCCAAGCATTTCTGAGATAAGGGAGGAAGAATAATATTTATGTGTGTGCATGTGTGACAGCGTGTGCTTGTGTGTGAGAGAGGAAATTACAAGATAAATCATTACATGACACATACTGTCTGAGCTAGTCTGGTTTATGTGTACTTATCCATGTAGCTGGATTATTGTCATTGTTTAGAACAAACAAAAAAATAGCAATAGAAAAGTGTGTCTTGCTTTCTCCACAGAGGTGTTTCTCTAGAAACATTTTCTAATGCAAAATTGAGGTCAACACAGTTTGTTTGTGGCCTGTATCAGAAAGGGTGTGGCCAGCAGGATCAGAGCAGTGTTTGTCCCCCGGTACTCAGCACTGGTGAGGTCACCCTTCGAGTCCTGTGCTGGTTTGACCCCCTCAATTAAAAAACAACACTGAGGAGTGAGTCCAGAAAAGACAAGATATCTGGTGAAGGGTCTGGAGCACAAATCTGATGAGGACATACTGAGGGAGCTGGGGCTGTTTACTCTGGAGAAGAGGAGGCTCAGGCTCAGAGCTTATCGCTCTCTACAAATACCTGACAGGATGCTGCAGCGGGATGGGTATTGGTCTCTTCCAAATAACAAGGGCTAGAATAAGAAGATATATCCTCAAGTTCTTCTATCAAGAAGATATATCCTCAAAAGAATATTGAGATTGGATATTAGGAAAAAGTTTTTCGTGGGAAAGGTTGTTAAGTATTGAAGCAAGTTACTCAGGGAAATAGTTGAATCACTATCCCTGTAGGTATTTAAAGGATGCGTAGATGTAGCACTTAGATAAATGGGTTTTTTTAGTGGTTGGCTTGGCAGTGTTAGAATTATAGTTGGACTTGATGGTCTTAAAAGTCCTTTCCAATATAAATGATTCTATATTTCTATGATTTACTTTTTAAACAAGAAATACATTGACATCATATTTTAGGAAAATGTAGATGATAGCACAGGACAACATATCTCTATTCCAGTGGTTTCTAAGACATAATAATTTATGATAATTTAGTTTAGTTGTCAACCTAAGAATAGATTTTTTTTTTTACAAAACAATAGAGGACCTAAAGTGTATGAAGAAAAAGTCCTTTTTTAAATCACAGCTGCATTTAAAGTAGGGCAGCAACTCTATAGCATAATAGAGCTCTTGTATAGTGTACTTTGTCTGCAAGATCAATTCCTTCAAGAAACTGTAGTCATAGCAGCCAAAGTCTGTTTCCAGATATCTACCTGCTCTTCTCACTGTATTAGGTGTGAAAAATAATGTGCATTTTTGAAGGCTGTCATGACACAAATAAATCAGTCTTTACAATTTCTTTTTTGTGATGAGTCAATATGGACTGAACATTCTATATAAGTATATGAATAAACACTATTGAGTCTTTCAGGTTACCTAGTGTTAGTTTTGAAAATTCTTTAAAGTCATTCCTAAATCTGCAAATTGAAATCAGAAATACTGATGGCCAGCAAAAGATCAGGGAAAAGACCTTAAGAATAAACTGTCTCTAATCTAGCAGAGGATAGCATATTCTGAAAGATAATATTTTCCCTATAAATACCTTAAAAGATGCACTTCCAGAACAGAGTAGAGCTATCCACTGAGGGACAGGCTAATTTTATGCCAAACTTCTTTGAACTATCCAATTCATATATTTGCATCAGCATAGAAAAAGAAGCTAGGAAAACTACTTTAGCCACTGCTCCTGGAACATTTTGATAAAACACAGATGAAAGAGGTATACCCTGAAACATGGGGAATATAAGACATTATTGTACTATTGATTACAGGCTTACAGAGTAGGAAAGAAGAACCAAAACAAATTGTGATGAATAAGTAGAAATGTGTGGGATTTGGTCTATTACACAGAGAATATTGTGGAGAAAAATAAGATTGAAAAAGAGATTTAGTAAATTCAGTGTCTTTTTGAATTAATATCACTGGTCCCTGTGTTGGTCTTGGGTACTTGTAGTATTTGAATACAGAGTAGCATTATTGTTAGCCGTTCAAAATGAAATATTGTGTTTTCTACCTTTATGTCCCTGAATTAAACATTATTTGTCTTAGGTGGTTTTGTTTGTTCTTTTAGCTCCTTGACTTAGATGCCCTTGCTATCTGTATACTTTACTCAACATTAGATTTTTCTGAGAAACAGATATCTCCTGTTATGGTGGCACCAGATGCCCACTTCAGAATACAGCTAAGTTCTAGAATTCTAAATCACAAATTTGAGTATCAAGTTCTGGTTTACTTCTTTATTTGAATAAAAATAATAAAAAACAAACAAACAAACAAACAAACAAAAACTAATCCCACTGAACAAACCCCCACAATTAACAAGAAAAAAATCTTTCAATTCCTTTATCATCTGTTTGAATGTTTCACAGCTTTAGAGTCAGCCACTTCTTCTCTTCCTCATCTCTTCCCATGGACAGTTCTGTGAAGAGATTGAATACTTACATTTACTGCTTCCAGGCATGGACATGGATTCTTGTCTAGAAAGTCAACAATTTTATTAGTATGGGGCCCTTTGTCTGGTTTTGGTTTTTACATATTCTGGGTCAGGGAGGACCTCACCACTTTGACTACTTGTCACCAGGCTTCATCTACCAACTGCTGTGCAACAAAATGAAAATCATCCATGCTTGTAAAAATAAATGTTTCCTTTTTAAGACATGTTGTGTACTGTATTCATCTACGGCAGTCTAGCCAATACAATGAGCTGTTTTAGAGCTCCCATGAGCTGGAAACTAGGATGTTTAAGTGTCAATGTACAAACAGTTCAATCCAAGAGCCTTTATGAAACATAATTGCCCTAATAAAATGATAGAGACATTTCTGTATGATCAAATTCTGATTCTTGCAGCCCTTTTCAAAAATTAGCTTCTGTGCTTGCTGGGAAATAAGTTTATAAATGCTTCTAGAGACAAGCAATCTCTTACCACTTTTTAAAAAAACATTTCTGACCATCTGTTTGACTGGTGGGTTTTTTTGTCTTTTGTTTCTCTTATGATTGAAGATTATTTTTCTTCCTTTTAGTCTTTCATTTTCCTCCCAGACCCTAAGCTTGAGATCAGAAATTTTTTAAGTTAATCAAACTGGAACATATACATCTACTGTGGATGACCTTATGACAGAATGTGTTCCAGTTCCTCTGTGCTGAAGTATAAACAGAAAAAAATGCCACATCAGCAGAAATGGTGAAGCTAAAAAAAATGAATTCAGGAAAATGGCTGTGTGCTCTTGAACTGAAAAAAATAAAGTAACTCTTTAGTTCAACAACTGATATATGCATTGTATGGATGAATTTGAATTCTCATTGCTCAACTCTGCTTTGTAGTTCAGAAACATCCTTGAAGAAAAATCAAAAGCAAAAAAAAAGAAATCCAACTTAAAACACAAAACTGAAAAAAAGTATCTTTTTTTCTTTTTGAACAAGTCAAGGTTATAAGAGTTGTGTTTGTGCAGACAAACAGCATAATTTCTTTTCAGTAAAGAATGTTGAGGGATGTGAGCAAAAAAGAACAAAAAAATTTCAGTAATGTGGAAAATCACAAGCTTTCATTTCCAAGAGATCTTTTTTACTTTATGCAGTAAACATGGAACAGTTTCCAAAATTGTTTTTTAAAATCTACATTTTTCTGCTTTAAACTGATGTAAGGAATCTAAAAAGTAGGATGTCTTTCAAGTTTCACCTGCAGTGTGAGCAGTTTCATCTTTTCTATTCTGCAGTAAGAAAACAGGATAATTACGTTTCTTTACCTTGTAATTCTTTGACATAATTAAGAACCATTCTATTAACCCACTTTTGGGGAGGTCAGCTGTTCCTCAAAATGAAAGGTAAGAAAAATGAAATTAACATATGACTAATAGGTATACAATGAGTAATACATACTTTTGTGTCTTCCCTTGAAGCGTTGTGGTAAAAGGTTTCTAATGATTAGTGGTAGATTAACCATGCTGAAAGTTAGAACATTTTTCAGTTGGAAAATCCAAATAACCATACAAAGAATGAATTATCTCCCCCTCCCAGTCTACTCAGGGCAATCTGTTTGATTAGGTATTCCTTCAAAGCCTAAGCATGTTCCATGAAGAAGACAGCCACTGTGATACAATAAATTTTAAAAAATAAATTTAAAAAAATTAAAAATTAAAAGAAGAAGTTAAACATAAAAAGGTTTCTACATTTTATCCCAAAAATACTGAAGAAAATTACATTAATTCGGGGTCAGGGAACTCAATAGTTTAAAAATAAACTGTTTAAGAAAAAAGAAACTGAAACAATGAGCAATTGTAAGTTACCAAATAGAAATGTTCATCCCCTGTTCTTTCAAACTAATTCACAATGTCCCTGAAGTTGCCAAGTTTGCCATTGACTTCATGGGGATAGGACAAGATCCTTTCTCAGTTAACATATATGCTCCCGAAGTTCTACAGGATCAACAACTAGAAGCTCACTGTCACACTCCTATACCAAGTTCAACTGTAGAGCTGACCAAAACACTTCTTGTCTCGTCAAAACTTGCCACATTCCTATCACCAGTGAGCATGAGTTCTTTACAGTGAGTACTTGCCTGACTCTTCTTTTTGGAAGGGAAATGTTCTTTTGCATTTTACATCCACAGGTTTAAGACTTACACATACGAAAGAGAGTGCCCTGTAACAGCACAAAAAGCAGTCCTTTGCATCCTAGTTGTAGTTCTGTGTTTTAATAATCCTTCATTCCACTGTACATGACAGGCCAGGATGAAAGCTCTGGTAGTTAGGCAATTAACAAACTGGTCAAGGAGCTCATCATTGCTGTAAAAATAAAAAGTATTTAATTTGTATATTACTTTAATCAATAATGTAAGCCTTGCCATTCAAATGGGATTAAAGGCTATAGAGAACTTTACTGACCGTGTCTTAGTTTGCATAGAACTTAACGCTGATAACAATCAAAATCCTGTGAAAAACTAACTCTGTCATAATCATCTTTGAACAGCAGTTTATGCAAGTAACAGTTTCCAAAACATCTGAAAATCCACATTATTACTACACTTCCCGTAATGCCCTGGAGGACTAAAGAGAACTACATTTTATCTGGTGTTTTACTATAAACATGTCTGATTCATGTAGGATTTAGAGAAAACATCTCACATAGGTCTGAATAGGAAAAATCACTTTTCCCTCAACATTTAAAATCCTTTTTGTGACAATAGACAATTTTGAAAAGAGACTAGTATACAGAAAAAAAAATAAACTAAAATATCACTAATTATATTTAAGAAATAATATAAATTATCCATTGTCTTTCCTTTGAGTAATGAAATTTAGTGAGACGTCCAATTAAAAAAAAAAAGCAATCAGGATTGAGGACTGATTTAAGTTATCTCAATTTTAGGAACTCAGTCCAGAGACCATAACTGTCCCGCAAAATACATGATTAGATATCTAGTTTGGGTATATGGCCAGGCCTTTGACATGATTTTAAGATACAGCCAGATCACACTCTGTGCTTCTGTTTCCAGGAAAAGGAAACCTGTGGACTGAAAGAGAGAAGACAGCTGCACAATTCTCTGAAGTGTTACTGCAGGATACACAGTGCAGTACCTTTGTATAATGTAGTCAGGAGTTAACTCCTCTGGTGCAATGGGAATATTAAGTCATCTTTAAGACATAAATATTTTTACTGCATCTGATTCATAATTTTTATTTATGACTTATGCCAAAAAATGGTCAAAAGCCAACATCTTTCTTTTTTTCAGTGAAACAACATAACCCAAACTGCCAGTTACTCCCAGGGAGATTTTAAAAATAGGCTGCTAGATGAAGAAGGAAAATTGAGATAATTTTGTTTAGGTATCTCACATAATAGAAAAATGAATATTTATAATGAACTGAGGAAGTCTAATTTCAGTCATAGTTTAAATAAGAAAAATCTTCCCCGCAAAATTCATCCCAACTTAAAAAGAAATAAAAATACTTGAGCAAAAAATATTTTCCTTTAAAAAAACCCTCAAATTCAACAGGACATTCTCCTTAGAATGAAAATATTTTATTTACTATTTTAATTACTTATTGCATATATAAGCAGCTTTCTTTCTCTAGTTTTTTAATGCATAAGTTGCCTTAACTTTTGTACATGTTCATGACTTTGTTAATTTTTTCACCCAGATATTGGCACTGTCTCAGAATCAGGAGAAAGAAGTAAAACAAAATTAAAAAAAAAATAAAACAAAATAAAATAAAGAAAATAAAAATAGATATATGAAGATGCAAGGCCAGCAAACACAAAAGCATAACTTTCTAACTTTCTAACTTTAAAGACGTGAAAAAGAAATGGCTGAAAGAATTTTAATAAGGCTGAAAATTAAAGAGAGAAAAGATGTGGCAGTGGAATCTTGAAATGAGACAAAGAAAAGAAAAAGAAAGGCCAAACAACAAAAGTAAATTATCATAATGAAAAAAAAAAGCCTTCCTTCATCTGTCTTAAAAATAGATGCCAATGTTTTGCAGATTAACTTTGGGTTTGTAATTATGGACTTGTGGAGTAATGAATGTTGGTGAACTAAACTGCTCACTTAGGGAGTATAGCTAAATCCCTGCAATAGCAGAAACAGCTGTTGCCCATTATGCCTTGATTTTTGATGATAAGTGCTAAGAAAGGTTGGGAAAAGGTGACCATTCAGCACTTGTTATTATGAGGTAATGGCTCCAATGATGTTAGCAAAATAATTAAAACCACCATCAGTCCTATTCTCTGTGATGACACTTAATGGTGTTTCCATCTCTCCCTGCTCTCCTAAAATGTATTCACATATGGAGTAATACTGGAGGTTAGGGTAAAATGGAACAAATCACAATTAAAGAAGATTTTGTACATTACATATTCAGCTCTAATCTAAACTGGGTATTCAGTGTTCCTACCCATAAAAACTCTTACTCTTGTTCTCATAACAGGAAAAGTAAACCTTGCTGTCTGTTATATCTTTGACTGACAGTCTTTTTCCATATGTTATTCACAAAAGACACATAAACTTTCACATAAATGTCTCCAACTTTCTTTGTCTTCTTAGTCATCCCAAATGCAAGAACCAAGTACATTATTCTAATAACAAATATCCCAATATTATTGTGCAGGGTTACCCTTGGGAGCTAAAATTCCTCCCAGACACTCGTCTTCTCACCCTACCAGAAGGACAAAGCAAAAATATATGAACACTAATGAGAACACTTGTGGGTTAAGATTAGAGTAGGGAGATTGTTTACCAATTACTGTCTTGGGAAATAAAATCCCTTGCCTTAGAAAAATTCATTTAATTTACAACCAAACACAATAAATACTTGGAGGTATAGGAAAACAATAAGGCAAATGCCAAATTATCACCATTCTTTCCATTTTCCCAGTTCCTTATTCCTTCACCTCTGAGTCTGCTTTCTCTTCCTCCCTGTGCAGAGCAGGGGGATGGGGAATGGGATATACAGTCTATCCATGCAGTTCATGTCTGCCTCTTTTTCTCCATGCATTTTTCCTCTTTTCCAGCCTGGGTCCATGAGGACAATCTGCTACAGTGTGCATTCTCCGTTTGCTTCAAGGATTATCCTTTCTTCCATGGAGTACCTCCACCTGCTCTTCCTTCTCTAACACTGTTGTTCCTTCCACTGCTTCTTGCTCTTTCCCATCAACCCACCACCACACCACCCTTGCCTCATGTCCAGAGCATTTTTTACCTTTTCTTAAATACACCACCACCTTGGATGTCGGCTTCAAAGTTTGGCTGTATCCTCTGATTGGCCCTTTGGAGGAAGATGGAAACATCCATGTCCATCACAGCCTCTTATCATAGACACCATCCCTGCATCCCCCACAGCTGATGCTGGCACCAGCACCCAGTGCAGCCTTGCACTAGGCCCCATCAAATGTTTGTAATAGAGGAAGACTTAAAAGGGAAAGACTTCATGTAAAGAGTTGAGTTCCTAAAGGTTTTTAGTACCACAGACATTGATAAACTGACTTCAAGAATGGCCAAGCTCTATCCAGAATCAGCAGTTAGCCTTGGTTCAACAAAAAGCCACTTATTTGTGTTAAATTCACAGAATTAAATAAGTTCAGATTTTTTTTTCTCACACAGCCAACTGAGGGGCCTGATTCAATTTTATAATCTTTAATAATCTGTAAAAATATATCCTTAGAAAGCCCAGGCAAATGATTCAGGACCCTGGACATCTCATCAGCTGGATCAATGCTTTAGCCAGGATGGGTGATCTTCCTTCCTTCCTTTCTTCCTTACATTCTTCCTCTCTTTCTCTCCCTCTCTCCAATTCCCCTCTCTTTTCACTTTCACCATGCCCCTTAAAAACCCATAACTGTGTGCTTTATACTAGAAGATAAGGAACTAAGTTATATCAATTTCCATGTGAAATGGAAAACTGAAAGTTTTTGCAGATCCTTTTACATTTATAATTTCTTGTTGACTACAATAATCTGCACATCTGAGTGTTCCCGTCCATTTCAGAGTGGGAAGCTATCATTTTATTCAAAGTTTTGGACTGGTAATTGAATTTAAAGATTTTAATGAATAGTAAAAATGTTGAGACTTGCTTGGGAAGATGAAAGAGAGAAGAGCAAAGGATATGCTCATTCAGACATCAATTCTTAAAAATCCGTTAATACTGAAATTGTGGCTTGTTTTATCTCCTTTCTCTGATGGGTGGTTAACATAAATGGCCCTTCTCTGTAATGAATTAAGCCTAACTCTAGGACAAAGGAAAAAAATAAATACAAAAATATCCAACCCCAATAAACAGTGCTCACTAAATAAACAAATCAACAAATATACAGTAAGGAATAAGAAAACTACTTAAACTTGTGTACATATTACATATGTACAGAATGCATAAATATTGTCAAAATTGTTGGGTAGAAAGTAGGAATACAACTTTGTGTCCATTGGCTACAGTGAAGATTTTTAACATACTGAGTACCTAGCGTCGTGGCTTCCTAACCTGCAATTTAGATGACCCCAAAAATATCAGTAAGAGAGAAATGAAATATGTATCTCTCTGAAGTGATCAACTTTTTGTCACTAGTTTACCAGTTATAAGCAAAGAAGATCTTTAGGTGATCAACATGAAGAGAGAAATAAATAATTGAGGTATCCTGGATGTCCCTCTTCAGGTCCTAAAAGGCTTTAACAGCTGTTCAGCCTCCAAGGAATAAAAACAGTTTGTTTAGACCTGCTGGATTGTATTCTTTCCTTCTGCTAATGCTGATGTTGTGAGCCTCAGGTGTAAGTGAAGTGATTCTGGAAATAATAGATTTTATTCCAGCCAGCACTGCAATGCAAACAGACAAATCTTAACTCACTTGTCACATTAAAATATGTGCATGACAAATCAATAAATATGAATGTGTTTAGTGAGAAACAATTGTTCTAAACTAATTTTACAACTTATAACAGTATTAGATTCTTTATTACTCATAGGGAGGGAATTCTATTATCTTACTGTACCCTGAAGAAGATAGGTAGAGTTTTCAAGTAAACAATTTAGAAGGGAAATAGCTATTTTTCATACATTAAATATATAGCTTAAAAGTGTTTGTAGCAATGAAAAAACTAGTCTTCTTTAAAGAAAATATAATAATGAAAAACTAAGCTATGAGTGTGTACCTAGACTAAAATGCTTTATACTTGAACAAATGAGTAACTACTATTTGAAAGGTCACCAGGAAAGCATTAGCATTCAATCAGAAATGAGAACATAGATTTATTTTTCATTAAATTAAAATGAAATAGGGAAATCAGACATTCTTCCCCAAATTCCTGTTATGGGTAAAAGGCAAACCACCACGTATGGTGGACTCAAGTATTTACTGTTAGTATAAATGTTAGTATTAACCTTGCACCCAAAATACAAATGGTAATTATTACTACAATTGCAATGGATTCTACTAATTATAGAGCAAATCATCTAGTCACTTCTTCAAAAATAATCCCATGAAAGTGCTATGCATAAAATTCCTGCTACCTTCCTGCCCTCTCTGGAACCCTTCCCAGTGTTTCTCTGGGTCAGCAGCATTAGGTTTTGCCAATAAAATGTAAAGGAGCATTATGAGAAGCCACCACCACAGTGCCCAGGATGCATTAACACTTATAGTTGGGAAACTTTTGTCTCAGTCTTGGGGTCAGTTTAGGGTCATTTTTATATGTTTTCTTATTGCTGGTATCTTTATCATTACCTGAAAGATGGCCTTTGAAAATTTCATAAAACGTTATTAAGATAGATACTGGTGCTGTACTCAAAAAGAATATGTGTACTTTCACATGTAATACAATAGGATCATGAAATAGTCACTTAGAATTTCAAATACATGTATGTATGCATATACATATATATAAACATAATTGGTTTTCTACTTCTTGTAAAGTGACTGACTGGGTTTGTTAGAGCTCTATGATGTGTAAGCACTTGCAGAGTTAAGCTAAAAAGTGTTAGCCTGTAGTCAACATGTCACTTGACCATTAGACAATTGTTTTAACAGCTAAAACCAGCATCAGCCAAGACAAGTCCAGATAATTGCTGAGACCCTGCAGTGTCAGGTCAATACAGTCCCTGTGGCCTTTTACTAGTAATTGCACAAGTCATATTTGTTGGGCTACAGGTATTTCCACAAAAAGAAGAGAGACTGGTATGCTTTTTCTTGAAATAATTCTTAGGCAGCCAAGAAAATTTATTTACTCATGAAAGTTTCTGTGTTTATATCCATATGTAAATCTTTTATCTCACCACCTGTTCATAAAAATCAAAGATTCAGCTGCCTCCATAATTCATGCAGTACTGGATAGGACTCCGTCTCATTCCAAGCCATGGAATGTCTACTACTCCATTCCCACTGTTAAGTTCAGCAGTACAAGAAGCAAAGAAAGCTTTGAATGTTGAGTGAAAATATGCAAGGAAATAAAAAGCCGACAAATATGAATATTTTTACAATATGATATCCATAAATTCATGGCAGATGTAGATAGAAATAAAAAAATTTGGTTGAACTCTATATATTGCAGTTGCTTAGCTAGCAAAAACCAAAATATTACTCAATTTAAAGTAAGCAACATAAAACTATTTATTCAGTCAGTGTCTGTATTCCAGGATGACAGCTAAGAAAAAAGTTCAGAACAGACAAAAATTTATTAAAAGTATAGGGAATATAGAGGTCAGAGAATCACAGAATGATCCCAATATTGACATCCAGGGTACGTTGCTAATTACTGGTCTCCAACTAAGCTTTAGGCTGCTGATCACCACAGTCTGGGCCCAGCCAGTTAGCCATATTTATGCTATGCATAGATCTCCTCATCCAGTCTACACATTAGGAGCATCTCTATGAGAATCTCAGGGAAGACACTGTCAAAGGCTTCCTGAGGTCCATGCAGGCACTGATGCTTTCTTGTCTACCAGGACAGTCATGTCATCATACAAGTTAATCAAGCTGGTCAACCATACCTTTCCCTTGGTGAGGCCATGCTGATTAATCCTGATTATTTTCTTTTAATACGTGAGCCTGGAAATGGATTCCAGTATTAGCTATTCCATCGCCTTATCAGAGATCAAGGTGACGAGCCTTTAATTCCTTAGGTCACTTCCTTGCTGCACTTCTGGAAGATGTGAGTGGTGTTTGTTTTCCTCCAGCACCTAGTAACTTTTCCCAGTTGAAATGACCCATCAAAGATCATCAAAAGTGGCATCACAGTGACACCTGCCAGTTCCCTCAGGGCTTGTGGGTTTACCCTACCAGAGTTCATGGATTTACAAATTTTCAGTTGGTTTATATATTCTCTGATCTGAACATGATTGCCTTCTAAATATCAGTCCATCTTCCTGATTCCAACCTTTTCCTCAGTCTCTTGGAACTGAGATTCATGAAAGCCAGTCTGGGTAGTAAAGGTAGGAGCAAAGGAAGCATTTAGTACCTTGGCCTTTGTCATGTGTAACAAGGTCCCACATCCCATTGAAAAGTGGGCCCACATTTTCCCTAGCCTTTCTGTTCTGGCCCACTTTCCCTAGCCTCACTGCTCTGGTTCTGGCCCAGGTCAGTGGGAAGACGTGTAGCCAATAGATTTTGTTTTTTGATACCACCTGACATCGCTACCAAAGATGGAGAAAAGAAACTCTGGCTTCCCAGAAGAGAGGGTGTTTCTTTCTGGTCAGAGAAAGAGCTGGTGGGGTGGAAGATCTGTTTGCTATTGTATTTAATTGTCCTGTGCTTAGTGGGCATTTTTCATGTGAATCACCCTCTCTTTATACACTTTTGTTATTCATATTGTTTCTGTTACTTTTCCTTTTCTTGTCTCATTGATGTTTCTAGTAAATTGTTCTTATCTCAATGTGTGATCTTTGCCTTTTGTGCTTCCAGCTTGAGGGGGAAGGGAAGAGAGTGCCAGCATATTTTGGTGCAAATTGAGGAATACCATTCCTAAACCATGGGAACCTTAATTGGCTCAAAATGCTGGGCAAGAAGTATTGAGATAACAACAGATCTGCCCAGATTGAGTTGGAAATATATTTGATCTAAGCATTTGCTCTAAGCATTTGCTATGCTCGGTATGGAACCACTGGTTACAACGTGGCTTGATCAGTTTATGTGGGTGTGGTACCCAACCTTGTATATATTCCTTTATGGGCTTCTCTCAGGGATCACTTTCAGTGCAGGGAGAGGAAACAGGATTACTTTCTTGCTGTGCTGTGTGGTATCCGATTACAGCAGGGCAATATCAAGGGCAATGAGGGTCATTTGGGAGTAGATTCAGTGCTGCTCTCCTACCTTTACTTCAAGTTCTACCATTAGCAATTGCACTCAGTCCATGGGGCAACAGGGAAGGATGATTTCCCCCAGTCATTCATCCCCTCTTCCTCCTTCAGGCCTGTTACAACAGCTTTTGTGAATTTTGAATTCCCTTTGGATGTTAAGGAAAGCACAGTTTTGTTGCTGTGTTTGCCAGCTCTCCTCAATGTAACCCATAAAATGTTTAGGGTCAAGAAAGAGTCTTCTAGGAAGGTCATTCTGAAATCTGCCCAGAGGGTAGATAGTCAAGAGAGTGGGAGAATGTGGGAGAAAATAAGCCAGTTCTGGGGGATATTCTCTGCTCCAATGGCTTAGAAGTTCACCCTGAGGAGGACAGACTGCAGTCTTACTTGGGAGGAGTGCTTCTAATGAGAAGTATCCCACTGCATATTCATCTGGAAACTATGCAAGAAGAAATCTGTAAACAACCATTTTAAAAACCTGCTACTACCTCAGTTTCATTTGAAGTAAAGGCATGGAGTACTTTTAATGCTTAGATGAAGTTTGTAAGTTCAGACAGCCTCATTTCCATAGCAGCCAAATTTTATGAAGCCCTAAGCCAATTATTTAATTAGCTAATTTGCTCAGTCACAAATAATTTGCACGTAGCTCTAAATGTCAGATTTGAAAACACTGGGGACACTTAGTCCTAGTGGAAAGCATATTACTGAGACTAGAATTCCCTTGCAAGATTTTTCCTCGAAGTCTCAACAGGTTTGAGGGATGATCAGTTTGTATTGATGATTGTGTTGAGGAATGGCAAGGAAAGAGTAGAAAACCGTAGTATGAATCTTGATATATGTGTATATCTTAATATCTCATTTTAATTTGAATAATTTCTGGGTGTATGTATGTTCATAAGACTTGTCAATTTTCCAAACCAGTATTACCAAGGGAAATTTTTGCCCTTTGGAAGTAAAAGAATATGTACTAAAGGAAAATATGAACATTCTTTCCACCAGTTTATTCTGTTACAGTCTCCAGCTGTATTCTGTTGTTTGAAATTCCCATCTTTTCTGGTCATTAAAACTTTCTGTCTGCATGAAACCATTTTTAATATTTGTGACTCCCTCTGACTTTTTCTCTGCACTTTTAGGACCGAAAGAAAACAATGAAAATATTTTTATAACTCTTTCCCAATCTTTTTCCCCCTTAACAGTGTACTTTAACATTAAGAAAGCTAGTAAATTAATCCACTAGCTCTTTTCAGCAGTACCTTTTCTTACCTGTTGAGTGAGAACAGTTATTCCCAAGAATTGCTTTTCTAAGACTTTCCTCATCCCTACAATAAAGTCATCTGCAAAAGTGTTTTCAATTTCCTGAGCTCTGACAATATTGACATTATGGGAAAGTGCACATTCCAAAGGCTGTGGGAAAAATCCAAGGGATAAGAATTATGCTTTTGTCTCCGTTAATTTTCATTTCCCAAAATAATTCCACAATATCTTTGTAGCAGTTCCTCTCTCCCACTTAGCAATTTTTTTTCTTTCCATGTGTCTAGTTAGGTTCCTATTACATTTTTTCCCCTTTAGCAGCTGTGATGCTCCTCTCTCCAAACCTACTTTTGGTTTCCTCTATCAAGACGATAGTTGCTGAGTTTTCAGGAAAAAAAAATAAATCCTGCTCAAAAGTAAGAAGAAAAAGGTAGATCAAAGCTGTCAGCATCCAGCATTTCTTATGTATCAGATTTTTGAGTCACTAACACAAGGCTTTTTGAATGGTTTGAAACCCTTATTTCTGAGTGATTGCACAGAGATAACTAAAGGGTTTTGTTCCCCACATTTTTTGGTTTCCTTAATGTTCTTCTCTGTGTAATCTATGAGCTTTCCACGTCCAGTAAATAAAGGATGATCTGAAGCCTTCAGCCACAAATTATTTCATTTAACAGGAAATGTTGTCTTAAAAGTTAGGATGTCACTGGCCTTTTTGGCCACCTGGGAACACACTGAATGACATTCAGTTGCTGTTGACCAGCACCCTCAGGTTCTTTTTCACTGAAAATCTTTCCAGCCACTGGCACTGCAGTCAGAAATCTTTCCCCAGCCTACAGCACTGCAGGGGATTGTTGTGACCCAAGTAAAGGACCCAGCACTTGGCCTTGTTGTATCTCTTAGAATTGGCCTCAGTCTATTAACCCACCCCGTCCAGATCCCTTTGAGGAGTCTTCCTACTCCATCAGATCAACACTCCTGCCCAACTTGGTGTACTCTTCAACCTCCGGTGTGGGTGCTTTACCGTTTAAGAGTGTTTCCACCAGGTTTTTATAAATTCTCATAATCTATCACATAGATTTCCTGCTAAACAGTGGCTTTTCAGTGCACTGAGCAGTGTACAATACACTAATGATCTTTAAATCTTAGCACCTCTGTCAAGGTTTCCTAATGAAGAAGTCATTATTACTATGTTCTTCATTTCTGTCCCCCTTCGTTGATCCTATTGTTATTCTCAGCAATTGGTGACTGCTGAGCTCTGGCATTCCCTCTTCCTGCAATACATTCTTAAAAATGTTAGCTACAGGGAAGAGGTACCCTTATTCCTCTCTCTCTCTCTGCAGTTGTGTGTTGAAAGAGCCTAGAACACAACCTAAGCCATCACAAACTGTATCAGAGCTTCTTCTGTAACCCATTTTCAAGCCTTCAAGTTTTCAAGTTTTGGTACTGTATCTAAGAGGTTATGTAGAAGTTCCTACACATTGTACTCCATCTGTTAAAATTCCTGTCTTACTTGGCAAGGGGGACTCTTTGTGTGGGTTGTTTTGGTTATGCTGCATCTAATGGTAAAGTCATTAATCAGCTGTCTTAATAATGCTATTTTGAGAGCTAGATCTCAGTATCCAAACACATTTCTTTTTATATTTCCTGAACAAATACACTAGGTCATAATTTACCTATACACAAGGAAACAGTTATAAATATATTTATAAGTATATTCTAGCTTTTATACAAGTAGTTGAATATCTAAGGCCATAGTAATGACCATGATGACAATGCCACCACTACCTTTTGGTAATACGTGTCAGTATATTGGCTGCACCTAGCTGATCCAGAGTACTGATAAAGTGTTCTTACTTTTAATTTCTTGTCATCTCTCTGTGGGATACATCATCATCACTTTCACACTGGTGCCTTACTTTGGTATCTCTTTTAAACAATAGATATTTTAAAACTGAAAAATGCTAACTATAAAGGGTAATATTTTTCAAAGTAATATCATAATTTCTGCCTCTCCTAGAAACTGGTGGGTGTGTCAAACCTTTCTCCCTCAAGTCCAAACAATTTATCCAGCCAGTCCATTTTTATTCCTTTGGGTGTTTATATGAAAAGACAGATTGTCTCTAAATCCATGACACACTGAGTCATCCCACTTGGGTGAGATGACTATTTTTCAGGCAAGAAAATGTCAAAGTGAAGTGTGAGAAAATCACCCTTAATGAATATTCATTTATCTATCCCATAAAGGAATTCGAGATCTCACAGCAATTCTATCAAGGATTATTTGTCAATATACTTGTGCTGCCACAGCTTTTTGTTTGGAATATTTTCTGCCTTTTTCTCTGGAAACCACCATAATGAATTAATAGAATAAATGCCTTTACTGAGGAGTATGAACAGACATTTGAAATGTGACTTCTTGAGTAATAACCATGGCAAGTGTCAAAGGCTGTGGCCAAATGAATGGGTCATCACAGTGAGGTAATTTGGTTACTCATTTAAAGCTAGAAATCTGATGCAACATCAAAAAAAATATCTTTAAAGACAGAAACAAAACTTTTGCAGTCTTACTTAATTAATACTTTACAATGCTGCAGAAGAAAACCCCAACATTTACATGTCTTAAAAAAGATATCTAACTCATTTAACTCTTTAATTCCACTAAAAGAAGTCTATTGGCATTCTGCTGAAGTGTTTGTGATTTGAGATTGATCTGGCAGCAGGTGTGAGAGAGAAACTGAGATAAAGTTCAACAAAAAGAAAGGCTGGTTGAAAGAAAGACAGTGGTCTGGATCAGAAAGATTAATTCAGTGCACTGAATTTTAAATGACTCAGCTTGCAAATAGGAGAGGATTTAGACGTTCCTTCATGGCATTATTCCAAACAAGAAAGATCCCTGAAACAACTTAATATTTTTCCTGTTTCAGGCCAGCAAGAAAGAGATGGACACAGGACAGCTGCTCACTAGAACACGTCCTAGTTCTGCTTTGCCCTTCACTCACTTTTGCCACTTGAACCAGTACAAAAGTAGGTAGAAAAAGCTCATAAATCATAATTGTAACATATTACAGTTCTTTAGTAGAGTGTGTAAGATTATGATTCTCTGCCCTGTCAATTTTATATTATCACAATGCTCTTTACTTCAAAAAATCTTATTCATAAAATTTGATGCAAGGGAGTGAAGAATCAAATGCATATATGCACAGTTAGCCATTAGGCATATAGGCATGTATATTCATCACCAGTCTCATGGAAATAAGTCAATTTCAAAACTTTCCGTAATAAATTCTTTTCCCACTAGGAAACAACAGACATGAAAAAAAATTGCTCTATTCTTTCAAAGAGAGCTGAGATAAAGGTATGCTTTCCAAAACCAATGAATTCTCCTGTTTATTACAATGATAGAAATGGGATCTAAGTAGTTTGCAAGGCTTTCTGTTATGGAAAGCAATGCAAAGGCTTTTTTTAAAGGGATTCATCTCATTTTACCGATGAGTTGCTTACTCCCCCTCTGGTTTTACTCAGTCTTCATGAGGAGCTTCACATCTAAGGGTCAGGAAGATAAATTACTTAGATGTGAAGTGTTTAAAAAAAAGTGCTACTTGCCCTAGTGGCAATCAGCAATCGTCTCCCCTTTTACGCTGCTAGCTTGTCGTTCTGGATGGGCAATGTAAAAAAATTTATTTTGAAGGCAATATTAGTCCCTTATTCAGTGCTTTAAAACCTGGATAGTGCAGCAGACAAGTAATGATTTATCTAGATGCTAAGCTTAACTTTCCTTACTTCTACCTAAAACCCCTAACTAGTTACGGTAGTCCTAGTGCTTAAGTAGTCCTATAGTGCATAAATAATTCAAAATCAATAGGGAATCCTCATCCAAGTGCAAGTTTTATCCATCATCATGCTAGGTTTGTGCATTGAATCACACTTGTTAGTTGTGGTGTGCTGTGAACACTTGAGCTCCTCAGCCAAGTGCTGCACATCCCTTGTAGTCTCAGGATTGCTGTGTGGAGACCCTTTGGGCACTGCAGCTGAAGGCACATCTCCTAGGGACAGAGCATGTGCTACATGGCATTCCTTCTACACCTAATTTTGCTTCAGTAATAGACACAGTGAAAAGTATCAAAATAGAGATTGAGGATATGTCAATATCAGTCATTGTGGTTGATTAGATTTGGATTCAGGGGTGAGCACACAACATAAAGTGTAAATGTGCACACAGCACTATGACTTCCTTGTTGAACATGGCCCTGCTGAACACCATTATATGTCAGGAAATTAAAAACTTTTGAGTTTTCTGGATCACATAATTTTTTCAGAAGTATATTTTATTCCTGGAGAGAATATGCAGAACTGGTCTTCCCAGCCATTTGTCTTATTTTTCTTAGAAGCTCATCTAGGAGCACCATAGAAAATGAACTACAGGTAGAAAACTGACACACTCACACTTCCTCCTACAATTCTACCAGATTCTAGTGTAGAGCAGGTGTGAGAATGGGATGACTAATGAAATCATCATTTACATTTTCCTAGCACAATCCTTTAGCTAATCTGGCATAATTAGAAGGCTGTCTGTGCATCTGCAGTAGTCAACACCTTCACAGATTTGCTGCTTTTCAAGTTGGTATTAAAGTATGTGAATTTCCTCTCAGTAGCACTTATGCAGAGAAAGAATATTTCTGCTGAGATCAAAGATATAAATGAAGCCAGATTCAAACTTATTGTCTCTGGATCTCATTGTTTTCCACTCTGTATCTTTTGCAGTTTTTCGACAAAATTCAAAGCTCCCACGAAATTGTACATTTGTCTTCTGAAATACTTCATACTGACCTAAGAAAAAGTAAACATACTTGGGTCTGAGAGATGCAAACACCTGTTTTTATTTTATTTTTTTTTTGGTAGTGAGGAGTGCGTCTAAAGAATACTTGGAACATAACTGTGATACCTGAAATGTATAAAGGTACTCCACTGGAGCTGTAAGGTTTAATGTATGAGGCCATGGAGTATCAAACTCTTCATCTAAATTTTGGACTTCACAGAGTAGAAAGCCCCAATTAATGTTTCAGCAAGGCTTAAAAGCTTCATTTTCTGTTGGGAAAACTGATTATAACATTAAAATACTCAAATAGGCTTTTCACCGGGGAAATGAACTTTTAATGCTTAAAAATTTCCATAGGGACTTCCTGTTTTGAGAACTTCTAACACAGATACCCACTGTTGCCTTAAAAAAGGTTTTTTAATAAACATTTAAAAACTTGAAAAATAGCAAACTGAACTTTCAGTTAAGTTGGAATAGGCATTAATTGCAGAATTTATGGTAATAGGATATGAATTTCGGCAACTAAAATCTTCTTTTGGCATTTTTAAAGCTATTATGGTCTTAAAGGGTGTAGATACCAGCTATGCTGGCATCCAGTACTGCTGTGGAGAACAACAGGCCTTTTTAAGATGTAATTTATCTGACTTACTTTAGTCCTCTGGTTTAAAGATGAAAGAAGTCACATCTCAAAGGTTGGACCAGATGACCTTTCCAACTTGGGTTGCTTTATTATTCTATTTGTTGATGAAAACATTCCAGTTCTGTGCATTGATTGAAAAGGCTTCAGGAGTTGATCCCACTGTATGCATCTATATTTTGCCAGATTAAACGTCCCCTTTTGGAGACTGACATGGCAGTAATTTAAGTTTATACATTTTACTGTGCAATCATTAAAACATATAGAAGTAAATGAAATTTCTGTCCCAATAAAATGTGTGCACTCTTCATTCCAGAACATTGCAATGTTTCTAGAATGGAGAAAAGACTATTTTGTCTCTTTTGTATCCAGCAGCAAACAACTCTTCATCCCAGTAATTTTTTTTCTCTGCATAGAGATATGCTAATATATCTTCTTTTTTATAGCCTCAGAATGGTTACAGAGAAATGTACACATTAAAGGATTTATGATGCATCGACATCTATAGGCAAATTTTATGCGTTGCTGACTTTAAGTATCTAGACATCTATCAACATGAGAAGAAGTTGTAAATTGGCTGAGGATGTGAGACTACTCATCAGACTGAAAAAAAGATCACAAGTCTGGTGGTAGACCCCGAGTAGCTAATAAGGAGTGAAAGGTTGCTTAATCTAGATAAAATTTAAATCATTCTTAGGTCCTGTATATTAGATTATTATTCTTTTCCATTTTTTCACATTTATTTCTTCTTCCTTAATATATGTCTTGCTATAAAAATTTCTCTTTCTTTTTTTTTGAGGAGGCAACCTTGCCAAACTTTCAGTCATTCCACCCTTGGAGAACTGCAATGTTAATTGTCACAGCCATTCTCTGCCAGTACCTTAATTTTCACTTGGTAGCATTTCATACTCTGCAGCAATGGAAGCGACCAGCTGTGTTGTATCAGAGAGAAGAGTCAGGTCTCTTAAAGAGCAGATTTCAAGTCCTCTCATCTTGAGAAGTAAATGACAGTGTCAATGCTTATCAGCAAATAGAAGCTGGATGCTAGGCTAAAAAATAAAAGAGACAAAGCTGTTCATCAAGCCAAACTCATCTCTTGCATGGAGCTTGTTTTGGTAAAGGAACTGATGTAAAGTGAAGGTAACTTTATGATGCCTTTTTGTCTGGATCTTTGTCTGGTCTTTGATGCACGTCAAAAGCAGATAGGTTTGGAATATACACAGACCTGGCATGACCTTTTCCTCCCTCTCTTTTACCCTCAGGAGAAAATCAAAAGGGAGAAGATAAAACAAGGTGGAAGACAAGCCTGGGAAGAGCTTACTTTCACCTCTTAGCATGAAAATTATTGAGGTAAAATTTTCATGTTAGGTTGGCATTCAAAGCTTTGTTTTTACCACTTGTATTTTTCTATCTTTTCACACTGCTAGATCTAACAGTCCTGAATGGTCCTTAAGTACTAAAAATTACAAATAAAAAGGAAATCCACAAATCATTTTTCAACAAAACCAGGGGCATAGTTGCTTCAGAGTTACATGAGCAGTTCATGAAACACATCCTAGGTAAACTGTGAATTTAGAGCAGGCTGAAACTGGCTGCCAACACACAAACATAGGTCTCCTTCTAAACATCTTTTATAATAATAGCAAATACAATTTACAGGGATATTTTTTTCTATAAAACTAGATGAGTAGTGGACATGCATTTTTCATGTGTGTCAATGAGTACATATACAAGTACATATATCTATATATATGTGTGTATTATATCTGTGTGAATATGTATACATACAGAATAGATCCAAAGATCCAAACATTGTTTACAGCAACTAAAAATTAAAATTATAGCACTGGACTGAATAGAACTGCATAGGCCAGAGTTTGCCACAGAAAGCTGTCACTTGAAAATAAAAGGATACCATGCTTGTTAATATGCCTGAGAAAGAAAAGAAAGCTTTTGTCTTTTTTTTTTTCCTTTGTTTTTAGTTTGCTGTTCAATCTGGGCTAAGTGTAGTTTTGCAGGGCCCCATCTTAGACCCTGTGCTCCTCAACATCTTCATAAATTACCTGGGCTCAGGACTGGAAAGAATACTAAGCAGGTTCACAGATACAGAACTGGGAGGGTTCTGAGTCCTTTGGAGGCAGGGAGGCCCTGCAGAGAGACTTCCACAAATCAGAGGGCTGGGGAATCACCAACCATATGAAGTCCAACAAGGGAAAGTGTCAGATCCTGCTCTTGGGGACTTATTGATGGGGCAGTCCTGGATTGATGGGTAGACTGGGGAATATAGAGCAGTGCTGCAGGAAGAGACTTGGAGGTCCTGGTCCATGGCAAGTTGAACATGAGACAGCAGTGCCCTGGCAGCCAGGAGGGCCAACCCTGTCCTGGGGGCATCAGGTACAGCATGGCCAGGGAGAAAGGGAGGGGATTGTCCTGCTCTGCTCTGAGCTGGGGCAGCCTCACCTCCAGTGCTGGGGGCAGTTTGGGGTGCCACAGTACAAGAAGAGATATTAAGCTATTAGAGAGCATCCAAAGTAGTGCAATGAGGATGGTGAAGGGCTTTGAGGGAAAGCTGTATGAGGAAAGGTTGAGATCAATCAGTTTGTTCCGCCTAGAGGCGACAGAGGGGAGACCTCACTGAAGTCCACAACTTTCTTGCGAGGGGAAAGGGAGGGGCTGGCACTGATCCCTTCTTCCCTGTGGTCACAGTGACAGGACCTCAGGGAATGCCCTGAAGCTGAGTCATGGAATTTTTAGGTTCTTCACACAGAGGGTGGTTGGGCACTGGAACAGGCTCCTCAGGGAAGTGGTAACAGCACCAAGTCTGACAGAGTTTAAGTAGCATTTGGACAATGCTCTCAGGCACATGGTGTGATTCGGGGATGGTGCTGTGCAGGGCCAGGAGCTGGACTCGATAATTCTTGTGGGTCACTTCCTTCACAGCTTATTCTGTGATTCTGTGTTTCTGTCAGCTTGACTTTGTGATCAGACCAGTGAGAAGGTCAATTCATCAGAAAATTTATTGCTTGGAAGGTGGAGATTAGTGTGGTCTTTCGTGTTTCCTAGGAAGTGTTTGCATTTTTGTAAAGTATGCATCTTTACTTGCTCAACAAAGTATTATAGACACATTTTCAAATATTACTGTGTACTGTACATGGACTAGAGCATGCCCTCAATAAGTAGAATTCCTTAGCAAGGACATCACCACATGAACAATATTTTTCTAACCATATGAGAAATAAGAAAGCCTGGCCATGTTTAAGGCAAAGCTAAGCTAACAGATGTGTTTCTTTTCATTGCTCTTCTCAGGTTGTTTTAGGGCAGGAGGAAAAAAAAAGGAAAAGTGAAAATAAAAGTGTGTATTGGCTTTGCCTGAAAAAATGGAAACAAATATGCTTTTCTGAGAATATTTCATCCTTAAGCCCTTGATTTTTCTGCACCTTGTCAGGCCTTGCTTCCTAAATGTCACAGCTCTTCTTACTACACAAAATCAATGCCTTGGTTTTCTAATGGGCACAGTGCCATACTTTTCTTTTCATATTTCTTCCTAATGTATTTTTAGGCCAATAGATTGAATATCTCTCTATTTAACACTTACCTGTTTTTCAGTAGTTTTCACATGAGAGTATTTTGATAAAGACATAACAAGATTTTGTTTGTCAAATCTTGTTAAATATTAGGAGGAGTGAAAACATCACTCGCTCTATTTTACTAAAAGAACTCCTTGTTATTCTTATGGTTAAAACCAGCTTTGACTAATTATACTAGGAAAATCGAGACAAAGACAAAATCACTGGTAGCTTGAACAGATGCATTTTAATTTACTTTCATTCAGATATGTTTTACCTCTCTGCAACTGTGCTAATTAAATCTTACTTAAATCAGGACCTAGAGATCTCATCAAGCAGTTGATAACAGTGGAATTAAAGAAATAATCCCAATTCCCTTTAATAATGAATTTTTGATTACTGCTAGAAACCACAACATTCCATCTGACTGACAAAAAGGGGTGCATGCATTAAACACCTGTGTTCCCAATATTCTGGAATTAGTGAAGGAGAAAAGCACACATTCAATGCTAACTCTGTCTGATGCCTGAGTTGCACAGAAGAAATCTCCCTATGTGAAAGTTCATTCAATTTTTGAGTGAAGGGACTAGAAATGCAGAAGGAGAACAGAAGTAAATGTTCACATCTGACTAGTATAGGCTGGGTCCCGTTGTAATTGATGTAGAGCACTGTAGGGCACAGTCTGAAGTTGGTGTCTACAAATGGCCTTAAACATCAGTGATTTCCCTGATGGATACTCTCATGTCTGATAGCAATTACTGTGGGTCATAACTCGGTTGTCACAGAAAACTTCAGCAACAGGACAGGGAGATGACATAGAAGCTGGCATGCAGACAGGTCTCATACAGATGGTGTGGGATACAGTCAAGGTATTACAATAAGATTTAGCTTATTCTTTTCTGTGACAGATGTTATTTTATTGCATTATTACATATCGGTAAAAAATATCCTTTTAGTCTAAAATCATCTCTAACTTTGAAAATAAAGAAAACTCTCTTCATCTAGATACAGAATTAGGCAACAAAGCATTTCTATAAATCCCTATTTACAATATGTGCAAGACAGGCAGTTTCTTCATGCTATTTGAGGAAACTTTACCAACTGATAAGTAAATTCTCAATACCTGATAAACTGCTAGAACAATTAATAAAGTAGATAATTTGTAAGCACCTGGAGGAAAATAACTTGTAACTATTAGGCAACACGGACTAATCAAAAGCAAATCATGCTGAACTAACCTCATTTCTTCCCCTGATAGGATAACAAGCTTAGTGGATAAAGGAAATGCTGGGGACATAAGTCTTGATTTTAATAAAGAATTTGATACAGTTCCACATGACATTCTCATAAGGAAACTACAGAAATGTTGATTAAATGCAATCACTGCTACATAAGTAAAATGCTGAAGAGAAAAACTTTAAAAAATTAAAAAAAAATAAGGAAAAAGAAGGAGGAAAAAAGGGAGAAAAGAAACGCACAGAGCATTTATTAATGATTCAGTGTTATGTTAGGGAGAAGGTATCAAGGGTCACCAACAGAGGTCCACTTTGGGTCATGAGTCTAATTCTATTAATGTTTTCACTGTGTGCTTGGAAAAAAAATTAAACATGATAATAAAATAACAGTAATAATAATAATAATAACAATAACAACAACAATAACACTAAACCACAAAAAACCTGTAAAACCCAGAAAATTAAAAAAAAATCAAGTTACATTTCCTTGAGCGTCTATAAATCCTTTATATAAATAATATCTCTCACAAACCTTAAAAAAAATAACTACAACAAAAACTGAACAAACAAACAAAAAAACCCCAGAAAACAGACAGGAAAAATCTCTGCAAAAGCTTTGCCCACTCTTTGAATTGTCGACAATGTCATAAGAAGGAATTATGATTTTGCCTGAGCTAGGTCAGTCACAATGGTTCATTTCCCCACACAAGAATCTTACATTCAAAGTTTGGGTTGAATCCAAAACTCACAGGACTTTCTAAAATTTTTTTGGGAAACAGTGCACTTCACAATGAAGAATATCCTGGAATGCAGCCAGATTGGGGTGAACTTTGTTTCACAATCATTCCTATCCTTCTGAGACTCTTCTAGTGCAGAATACCCTTGTATTTCTGATCTGCTGAGTTTGTAGTATATAAGTGATGTTGCTAGAAATGGGATGGCCAATTTAAATCTCTAGTTATGTAAGTTTTAACTTGTTTTATGTGATTAAGAAGAATCTGAGAAAAAAAATATGTATTTGATCAACATTGCCAGCACAAAGCAAGGCCAGACCCATGATTAACTAAATGTGAATGAACTGTCTGATAATATTACAAACTCATGAATATTGTAAAGTAGAACAAAGCATGTACAACAAGAAAGAGATTTAATAATTAACTGTTTGATGCTGATCAAGTTTTAGACAGAGTACTGAGTGCAGTTTTTGGTTCCACTTAAAAAAAAATGAGAATGAGGAAAAGGAAAAGGTTGAAGGAGAATCCAAGATAATCTATAAATATATGAAGAGATATTAGGATAGCAGGGAATATTATTCTTATTGATTGATAAAGAAAAAATATAAAATAATGAGCCTGTGTTGATGGCCAAGGAGGAAAGAGAGAAGGAATGTGAGAATATGTACTTGGGTGCAGGTGATTAAAAGACAATGTTATCCTGAGATAGAAAAAAGGTATAAGAGAAGACTAAATGCTCTGTAAATGACAGAAAAGAAGACCTTATAATTAAAAAATAATCAAAAATTAAGAAAAAAAGGAGTAGAAAGGAGTTAGGGTAGAATAATGAGATAAAGGAATTGCGTGTTAGAAATAAGGAAGAAGGTACTGGAAAGAGTGAAGCAACAAAAATTGAATTTCAAAGAAGTCCAAATAGATAGATAGATAATAACCATATACATATGTAAATTTCTTGTTAATTAGTGATAAATGCTGTTAAATTAGCAATGGGTGCTTAATGTCAGCTGTTTCTACTGCTTCCTTTTCACTGTTGTTGTCTTGCATGGCTGGAATAATCTTTATGTGAACCACAGGGTTCTTTTGTCAGGTGAATGAGAAAAAGACTTTATATTTACGTAGGCTGTCCTGGGGGCTCAGAGATGATAAATATTCACACCAACATATTCCAAACTCTATTTTTGAAAGGAACCTATAACCTGCACTATATTCCTTCTGGTGCTTCTTCCTCTCCATCAAATTTTATTGAAGTACTGGCCATTTGAGGAGATGGAATACAACAGCAAGCATATATATTAACAAGAAAAATCTGTCAGACACAAATGCTAAAATTCTAAACATGTATTAGCCAGCACTGACAATAATCAAGAATTGGTCCTGAGTAAGTTCATAAAAAGAAAGAAAGAAAATAAATACTTCTGGAGAAAAACTATGTTTCTGGTTTAATATTGTCTTATAATATACTCCAACTATTAAGTTATTAACAAGACACCTCCTAATATAATTTTGCATGACATTTTGTTTTACTATTTAGTGTGTGAAATTCAAGAAGTCTGCATTTTCAGTTTACTCCCCCAGTTTTATTTCCTTTAGTCATTAATTTTATTTTGAGTTATTTAGGTCTACAGCAATAGGTTTTCAGCACAATCTTTTACCAGCTATATAAAAGAGTACAGAAAGATTCCTCTCTGTTCTCAATCATACAGTTTTAGTAAGAGGAAGAGGACAGTATAATCTTCTAATGATAAGTCATGTAGAAACACTTTTACAATCTTAGGAGTGAAATGTCTTTGTTGCACAGTCAGTAAATGAGATGTGCAGAAGTAAGATGTGAGTGAAGCAGTTCAAGTCTTTCCTGCCAGTTTTTCTATAGACTCCAATATTGTCTCTTTAGTGTACATCAATGCAGTATTAGTTGCCTTAATGTAAGCAAAAGTATTTTTCCTGTTCCCGGTGTAACTAATATAAGAATGGATATCCATACACACATCCTTTTTCTGTGTGTATGCCTTTTTATTTCATGAAAGACATATCTCTCATGTATAACTTCTGTTCTATTTATTCTTCTTCTACTACTACTACTACTACTACTACTAATAATAGTAATGCCACTCACTATATGTTGCGGGTATAGAACAAAGGTCTGAAAATGAAAAAAATCAAAAAAAGACAAATTTCCACTAAAGAAAAGTATAGGGGCACACATGCTGATTGCCTAAATGATCTAAAAAATTCATAGAGCCAAAGGAAACACAGTTAAGTACATGTGCACAGCTGTCTGATCTTTGCTACTCTCATTGGATGCTGTACAGCAAAAGCATTCTTCCCAAATAAATGTTTTGAGAATTCTGCCTCCAAATATACTAATTTTTTTTCTTAAACTTAAAAAACTACTAGTTTATGTACTTTCCTTCTATGCTACCCTAACTTAATCCAATGACACCTACCAAAAGAAAAAAAAAAAAAGGGCAGGAAATTGTTACACAAAAGAAGATAATGGTTTTCTATTTGACTACCTGGACAAGTTTTATCAGAAGCTGAGGAGCTGGGGTTTTTTAGCCTGGAGAAGAGGAGGTTCAGGCTCAGAGCTTTTCACTCTGTACAACTCCCTGGAAGGAAGCTGTAGCAGGATGGGTACTGGACTCTTACTCCAAAAATTAAGATGTTTCTAAAGGTGAAAAAAAAAAAAAAGTGGTAGAAGGTTGATCTCTCAGGTAACAAGGCACAAGACCATTTAAGCATTTCTAGGTCACAATCTTCCTTTACCTGTTAAACGAACCTTTTTTAGCTGCATTTGCATGTCAGTGAAGTAGATATTTGTGTTCCTGGAAGAAACGTTAAACGTTCCAATTGTTAATGAGCAGCTGAAGTTTCCCCTTGAAACAATCCCATTCTTAGTCATAGCAAAGATGATCTTTATATTGAAAATATACATTGGAGTGCTAATATAGAAAACTACATTGAAAAGACTGCCATTTTTCCAATTGCAAAGAGCACATTTCATCCTGATCCAGGAACATCTTAAAACACTGGTTCAGGTTGTGGTTATTTGAGAAAAATTGTATGATGTCTCGTAGAACTATGTGGAAAAAGTTGAGAAGTTTGAAATCACTTAAATTACCTTAAGTCTTTACAGTACAATACTGCTGTCTTGCAGAAGGTGAGATTTTTGGGGGACCTATATATAGAGAAGATATAGGTAAGAAATTGTGAAGAGTCTCAATTAAATTAGATCATATTTAGTCAGAACAACTTAAAAATAACCAGTCATGTCCTCCTAGTTAAATGTATTTTTTCCATCAAGTTTAGAATTAAGAGGTGATAAATCCCCATGTTGGACACAAAAATACTATGTGAGGTAATGCAGTATCAGGTTACAATTAGATCCTGGCAGGTGAGTGTTACTGTACCTGAAGTTATAGAAACACAGAGGTACATTTACCCTGGAGGTTTCCTTGCTCCCTACTTCATGGAAGAGTTTTTATGCTCTCCATGTACAGTGTCAACTACCAGCTATCTTTTTTTTCAATTGAAAAGTCTACCCACACTGTGTTATCTTCCAGCACACATTCTGATGTATTGCAGCAGAGCCATCACATTCTCCAGCTCAGGTACTTTAAGCTGAAAAATTATGCAGAAAATCAGAAATTATATTTTAAGACTAGAACACAGGGTTCAGAGGAGACCTTGATCAAGTTGTAAACATACTCATTTTTCTGTGAAGAGGACTAACTTCAAGCAGTGTGATCACAGCCTTCTCTGCATGTCCTGACTTGAGGCCCAAGGTTGTTTAGTGATATAGGCGCAGATAAAGTCAAACAAAATGAATAAATTTCCTGAAGCAACAAGAAACATACCCTCTGATTTGAATACTTCATGCATAAATAGAAAGAATATTGTAGCAAGCTTGTGTTATTAATCACCTGAATAGCATAAGTGTGTTAGCTGGGACACACCAAGGGAGATGAGACATTACAATGGCAGAGATGCTACCAATAGTGAATTCAGTTCTTTCGATGAATGGTGGTAAAAGGCAATTTTGGGACATGTTCTAAAAACTAATTTTAGATACTATAATGATTGCCTCTAGGAGTAGTTACTTTTTTAGGTAATTCTAAACAAAACATAAGAACTTACTGGCAATTTTATTACTTAATGGCCACATTGACTAAAGAACATTCAAATTATTCTCCTTACACGAATTAAAAAATAAATTAAAAATTTGCATACCCAAATGTATAAACAAGGGGACCTTTACAAAAAGTAGTGATACTAGAAAAAACCCAAGAACTTAAAATGAGGAGCTCAAAGGATAAAAAGTATTAAATATGTTATAAATTTTTTAAAGTCCAAAGTGATAAACATAATTATGGTTTTGGTAAGTGGCAAAATAAAGAAATGCTTTAAATTAAGAGCTTAGTCTTAATAAAGTAGAATTTATGGCCAGGTAAGGAACATCTGAGCATCATGAGCTCTGAAAATTTTAATGTAGAATCAAGTTAAGACCAAAATAAGATTTAGAGAACAAGCTTGTGAAGGGCATTAAAACTAATAATAAGTCTTTTTTTCCGACCCATCAGAAGCAGAATGTCTGCCAGAGAGTCTGCAGAGCTGATAGGTGATGGAGGTGTAATAGGAGAATGCAATGAAGATAAGACCATGTTAGAAAAATTAAATGTGTTCTTGACATTGGTACTCACTTCTGAGGAGTTTAGAAAGGTTCCCACAGTGTCTCTTTTCTCTGCAAAAATGTACTGGAGGAGCTATCTTAAATTAAAGTGTCAATAGAAGTGATTTGAGACCAAATAGATAAATGAATAGTAACAAATTGCCAAGACAAGATGGTATACACTCAGGGGATTCTAAATAACTCAAATATGACCTTGTAATTTGATCATAGATCTTACACAATTGCTTAAGTCAGCTTCTGTAAGAGAAGAATAAAGGTTAGGAAATTTTATGTCTTTTTTTTTAAAAGATTCTTACAGGAACTTGGCAGGGAAGATGACAGGATGACACAGGACAGATGCAGGAAATTAAGAAATTGTGCATCTGATTCTTTACAGGTTGATTGGTAGAACAGGATTCATAGACATATGGATAAATACAATAAAATGGGGTGGGAATAAAAATAAATTTTATAAAGCAGATTCTGGCTCTTTAAAAGTTTTACAATAGATAAATATACAGGCAAGGGTGATCTTTATCTGGTTGACACACTGTGCCTGGATTTTAAAAACTTTTGACAAGGTTCTCTGTAAAAGACACTTAAAAAAACATGGATTATAAAAAAAAAAAGAACCTCCACCTGTAGATTTCTAAATACCTGAAGGAACAGAGTATTAATAAATATATAGAGGACAGGAAAAAGGCAGATGAAAAATGATGGATTTTAACAATGAAAGTCCCACTATTTGTGAAAGGTTTCAAAAGTTACTTGCACAAGTAACTGGGTGATAAAGAGGCAACACATGAAAAGCTGTGCACATAAGAAAAAGACAAACAAAAATTCTCACTGTCTACAAACTGAAAGCTTCTAAACCAGGCGTTGTTAATCCAGAAAATATATTTGCAGTACTCCAGCTACTACACGAAAACAGTTCACTGTTCACTGACAAATCACCCAAAACCAACCAAATACGTAGCCCTAAGAGTTATTTGAGAAGAAAACCAGAACAAGACACTCTTTTACATAGCATAAAATAATTATGAGAACCATTAGGTGAAACTGTAAGCTAATAGACTTAAAACAACAAAGAAATATAATTATTTCATTTAACATATGACTAAATTTTGGAACTCACTGTTACAGGATAGATGGGGTACCAAAAGTTAAGTGAGTTCAAAAATAATTTAGATAAATAAGTGGAAACCTATCAAGGGCTGCTAAACACTGATGAGATACAAGCTTTAGATTAGATGTTCCCCTAAGCCACACAAAGCTATGCTATTCTATGCTTGCTCTTTTTTCATGAAACATTTTTTCATAAAACATTTAAACATTTTATTTTTATCTTAAGTAGCCAACACTTCTGTCTGTTTTACAGAAAGGGAGATAGGAATGGGTTTGGATCTCTGATCAGAAGGTAATTTTCTTCAGTTTGCTATTCTCATTACACCAGAATGCTAAAAAAAGTCATTCATTCAATACATGGAACCAGTTGCTCAGGGAGTGTCAATCAGCATCATACTGAAGAAGTATCATTCTTTTGTGAGTTATCTTGGTTTAAAGTATCTACAGACCAGACCAAAGTTTCTTACTTGAGGCATAAATTTTTCTACAGCAAGGCTTTTGATTTTGATTTCAGACCTTATGCAAATGTATAAAAATACAGATATAGAAATGAATATGAGTTTTAATATTAATGTAAATGCAAATAATATAATTATAAACACAAATAGAAGCATAAATGTAAAAACAAACATATATATATGTAAACATTTATTTTATGTTTCATAGCATAATTTGAACACATATGAAGAACTTAAGAAATTATTCAATAGTCATTATGAAACCACACACAACTCATATAAACCATTCTTCTGCCCTGGAGGTATAGAATAACTGCGGATTAGACAGCTTATTGTTGATGCCTAAAAATACTACTTAGCAATAACCCAATTACTGCTACTTCTTAGGCCAGTGATCTAGGGAAAAAAATCAGGTTTTAACTAGAATTAAAGAGAAAATATTTTAGAAACAATTACTTGCTTTCCTTTTCTTGCCTGATGAAACATGTTTTAAAGCTTTAGCTGCTCTAGGCAACATAAGCAGAATTGGAATGTAAATGCAAACTTAACGCAACAAAAAATGTCAAATAGGCAGAAATAAGTACATCCAATTGGATGAAATTTATCGTGTTTTTGAGTAAGATAAAGAATCCTTGTTCTGTTTTTTTTTTTTTTTTTTTCCTTTATGGAGACAAATGTATTGAGGAAAGCCTGAACTCTTTGTGATCCAGATAATATCCAAGACAATCTTGTAGAAACAAAATAAATTCTCAGGTTACTAGAGAAAAATGTTCCCCAAAACAAGGTACAAATGTGGGTTATGGGATATAATTTGATTATAGAATGCTAATATTTGTTTTTAGAAGGGTATGATTTTCTTCTGAGAGAACTTAATAAGTATTGAAAGACTTGAACTCATTGAAACACTGAAATGGTGAATAGTTTCTAAGTTACTCATATTTTATTGCTGAAATACCTGCGACTTCTGTCAATGGAATGTTACCTTTTCCTGAATGAGAAAATCCTTGTTTCTTCATATAATGGAATTGACTTTCTTACTCTATGCCATTTGTCATCAGACATCTCCAATTGATTTACATTTATTTGAGTATCACATTTTCATTTTAATCAGTTAAACTGATGACTTTGCATGAAATTTAAAAGACCAAGCTCAGAAAATACCAGGAATAATATTCCAAAACACCTCAAAGCATATTAAAGTGTCTATGAGGTTAAAAAATTCTTGAATATCCAACCTATCCTTGAACATTTCAGGGATGGGGCATCCACAATTTCTCTGGAGAGCTTGTGTCACTATTTCACCACCTACAGAGTAAAGAGTTTCTAAATCTAACATCTTTCCATTTAAACCATTTGCTCTCATCCAATTACTGTAAATCCTACAGAAGAGTCCCTCTCCAGGTCTCTTTTTGGGCCTTTTAGGTATTGGAAACAGTTGTAAGGTCTCCCAGGAGTCTTCTCATCTCCAGGTTGAGCAATTTTAATTGTTTCAGCCTGTCTTCACAGGAGTGGTGGTCCACCCTGTTATCATTTTTATATCCTCCTCTAAACTTGCTCCAACAGATCCAAGTCCTTCTTATGTTGGAGGCCCCAGAGCTGGGTGCAGTACTCCACGTGTGGGCCTCACAAAAAAGGGTAGAAAATAAGAATGACCTTCCTGGACCTCCTGGTCACGCTGCTTTTGATGGCGCCCAGGACACGATCGTATTCCTGGGCTACAAGCTCACATGCCTGGGCCATTCCCTCTCATCCAACACTCCCATGTTCTTATTTTCAAGGCATCTCTCTTAACCCATTCTCTGTCCAGCCTCTAATTCTGGTTAGAATTGCCCCTACCCATGTTCAGGACCTTACATGTGGCCTTGTTGAACTTCATAAGTTACACACAAGACACCCTGTCAAGCTTGTCAAGATTGCCTGGGTACCATTCCTTGTCTCCAGGGTGTCAACTGCACCATGCTCTTTAATGTCACAGCAAACTTGTTAAGGGTTCACTCGATCCCACTGTCTGTGTCACTGACTAAGATGTTGAACAACTCCAGTCCTAATACTGATCCCTGCTGAACGCCACGTGTTGCTGCTGTCCACTTGTACTTTGAGCCATTGACTGCAACTGAATGCAGCTATCCAGCCAATTTCTTACCCACTGAATGGCCCATCCATCAAATCCATGTCTCTCCAATTTAGAGACAAGAATGTTGTGCAGGATACTGTCAAATACTTTGCACAAGCCTGCTGGATGATGCTCAAGGTGACACTCAAATAAGATGACATTTAAATGAGCTCTTATCAAAATTAATAGTTGCTGGAACACTGTTGTAGGAGGCCAGAATACACCTAAAAAACTACTGTGCAAAGTGCTCAACATGCAATATTCCCACTAGTGAATTGTTAAGACTGGCATGAAGACAGACCTCAGAGGGTCCAGCAGATACATGATTTAACACCACTCTGTCTTGTGAGGACCAGACAAGTAAAAAAAAAAAAAAAATCCAGTTTTGGTACCATGAATTTCCTATTAATTTCTGACCACAGTTGGAAGTGCGAATATTGATCTTAGAATTCTGTGTAATTCAAGTCCTTGATAGCTTAGACATCACTTCTAGTAATGAGCCCAAACAAAGGAGTTGAAATCAGCAAGTTCATGCCTGGCATCATATTTGTGCATGTAAGACATTGTGTTAGAGCTTACAGAATAGCTATTTACCAGGACTAAGTGCTGCTGGTACTGGAATTTTATTCTCCATTTCTAAAAAAAGCCACTGATTTATCTTGAATCATAGAGTAAGGCTATGTACCTTGCCTTAAATTTTTCTACTGTAAAAAATTCCATGTGTTCATACTTCTAGGGGATCTGAGTTGTTTTGATAAAATTTCTCATTTGTAGCTTTTAAAATTAGTGATTTTAATTTGAGGGCAGGCAGATACAGAAACTAAAAGGACATGTGCTTTAAGAAGGATAAAATTGATTCTCTACCGAAGAAATACATTTTCTGCTGAATAAGAATTTCAGAAAAATATATATTCTATTTAAGAGAAGAAGTGACAAACTCGAATTTTAAGAACAGATCTTTTATAAAGAAATTAATTTAAGGCATTATCTATTTTAGACCACATAAGAAATTTAAAGGTGCTTGAATTTATAAATTCATTAGGAATTGTATAATTGTATAATTTCATTAAATTAATAACTTCATTACTTCATTTCATGAAGATTTCACTTTTTTAACTGTCAGAATACCAGAAGAGGTACAGAGCAGGCTTTTTTTTTTTTCGTATTAACATTATTGCTATTTCTCAGGCTCTTCAAAAAAAGAGCACAGTGTTGTTTTGACAAAACAGAACATTAAACTAAGGATCTAGAAATCACTGGTTTAGTTACCTAAATTAAGAATGAATTGCTTATGGCACCAGTTATTGAGCAGCAGGTGTCAGAAAGCCATGTAAATTTGCAAATGAAAATTGAGCCACTCAGGGCTTCAGGAGTAGGTTTCAGAAGGTTATAAGGATAGGACTAGGCTTTAAATCCTAGATATCATCTTCTAAGTGTCTCAATTAAATTACATTTTTCAGAATTACCTACACTGAATGCCTAGCAATAGATGATTTCACACAGTATAACAGACCACTAATACACAAAATAGATGCACAAAAGAACATTTGGCTTGATATTCTTCTGAGATGAGGCATTTAGAATTGCCCTAGGAACATGCCGCATGAATCTAGCTGTAGCCAACAAGCTGAACTGCAAGCGTGATGAATTAATTACTATAATTTCACTTGTAGATAGGATTCAGGACAGAGCAGGGAGAAGATTATAGACAGACAATCATAGGGCTCAGGAAAAGGTTCTGAGGAAAAAAAAAATCTTCCCAATCATAAATAAAGCATCAGTAAAGAGGCAATAGAAAATGTTCCCTTTAAGCTGATTGTATGAAAATCAGGCTGGACCAAGATAAGATTTTTTTTTTTTTGTTTACAGTACATGTGTCATACCTCTCCCACTGGGATATACCCATATCTTCAGTCTCTTTCAGTCTGTCTTTCCTGTTTATTTCTGTGCTCACGTCAGTGGTGACGCTTCACTGCTCATCTGAGTGCCTCCATCTGCCTATGAACAAGAAATCTTTCTTAAAACATTTAAAGTACATTCCTTATTCTTTCTAGGAGAAATATCAGGTTTTATGTAGGCATACATATTTGGTACAGCATTAAAATCAGAAGCACCAGTGGCAACTTGAGATCTACAACATTTCCTTTTTCTTTTAATTTTTTTTAAACTTTTAACAGGACTGATTTGATTTCACATGCAGTTTTAACCAGCTCAGTAATTCAGGTTTTTTTCTAATTTGTTTTGAACTACAAACAGAAAGGAGTAATAAGACCTTAAATTCATCCTAAAAACCAGAAACTCTTCAGGTCTTGCTGGATAAAAATAAGAGACATATGGGATAAATTAGTTGTATCTCCCATTCTGTGATGTTGACAGCTTAAGAGTTTTTTGAGATTAATGTCCTGCCAATGCCAAATGTATTAAGAAAAACATCACTGTACAGGCTTTTGTTTATTTATTTATTATTTCCTCTGTAGGAGAAAAAATAAGAGCAGATGAGGATAAATCTGATCATCCTTAAGTCAGCTGATAATGTGCCTGAAGGACATCAAGGAAAACTTGAAGCATTAATAAACTAATGTGTACTGTATGCCCCACTTCATTTATTCAACTTATACATTCTTCAAGCATTATGTATTTGTGCATTTGTTCAATTTGTATTCAAATATGCTTAAGTAAAAGAAATCTAAAATTTAGATATTATTTCTTGTATCAGATATTTGTTTCTAGAGAAATGCAGCAGTGGCTAATTAACTATTTGCATAATTTGCACCTCCATTACTAAAAAACTGCATGTAGTATGATTTTTTAAATTTAAATTTTCTGATCAAAAACATGTGTAATCAAGACCATCCAATCTGTCTTTACATGTTACAGACTTAGGTTATTCTTTTGTCTGCTGAGGCGGAATGTAGGACAGGGCAGTAACCAGTCTTCTAATCTGTTCTTTGATTGTATACTGAATTATTACTGAAGAAAAAAGATTATTGATTTGAATGCTTGGATGTATTTCTGTACTTTAAACATATGCACACACATGCACACCTATAATTAGTCCCTTTCTTTTGTTATGATGTTTTCCTCCTGGTTAGGAATTAATAAAGGCTTCTGACTACAGATTTTTTTTTAGCTGACTGCACACCCATTTTGACATACACACAGACACAAAGTCTGCAGATTTCATTAATTCACATATCTTTTAAGAAAACGAGGCTTAAAATTTGCAAGATGACAGTAAATCATTTAATTTTCTTTAATTTTATGACATATGTGGTTTCTTCATTTGTAACAGCTATAAAACATCTTAACTTCCTAATAAATCCTGACTAATGCTCATCTTTCACCTTTTTTCTTTTTTCCTGTTGTTTTTTCTTTTTTTCTTTTTTTTTTCTGTCGGAAACAGTGCACAAGTTATTACCTAGGGAACAGTTGTTTCTGTCTCCTTTGCAGATCCATATCATTCTCAAATTTGCATTCTGATGAAGAAGAAACAAATGTTACTTAAATCCCATGAAGTGTGTTAATTACACTGAGCTCCATGAAATTATGGGTGAGAGAGCCAAAAAGAATTCTACAATTGCATCGCAGGTCTCTTGAGCATATCTTGTCAGATTAATGTCTTTGTCACTCACATGATAACCTTAAAATTGCTATTCTCCCTAAGTAATATTCCCTGAACCTCAGTGATATGGAAAATCTCACAAAACTAACTAACAGATGCAATTTGCATTGTTTACATAAATAATGTTGATACTTTTATGAAAATAAATAAAGTACTTAATTTCATTAGCAAGTACATCTTGCTACTTTCACTTAATTATTTTAGAGTCCTTTTTCTGTGCTTCTCCATACAAACCATGGTGTAGATGCCTGAGACAGTACCTCTTCCTAGTATGTCCTCAGAACACAGGCTCAAACCACATAACTATCTGGGGTGTAATGCTTTATTTTGTTTTGCTTTTTTATCTTCTACTTCTTTAAAAGCCGTAAATAACCATAGCTGACTCATAACTTGAGTCCAAAAGTCACTGTGCTATGTCCCAGAAGATTTGACCACATGGATATATTCCCACAGCTCAAGGTTTCATAAATACAAGTAATAGGGAATATTTGCTGTGCCAGATCTTGAGGTGCATGCTTCATATTCCCAGCAGGGGACATACTCCACCCTCAGAATGCTGCAAGTCTTCTCACAAAGTCACAACGATGACTGGCGAAACTCAACCCATTGGAAATCTATATTAGATGTCAGACCCATCTAAGAGACAAATCTAATCCTTTTGGCTAAAAAATAGCTCACAGCAGTCTGCTGCTCCTAGTTTACTGATATTTGGAAGAATGGTTTGGTTTGGCAATCAATGTCCTAGAGCCACCAAAGACCTTGATATTATCTTTTTTCTTTAAGCCCTTAAAGAGGATTACTAGGGAAAAGAAGGAAATTTTGTGATGTTATATTAGTGCCATCAGTATTTAGGTTTTTTTATACATAAAAAATAAAGCCACTAGGAAAATTTTAATTACTTATAATGCATTGTAAAGAGTCATAAGCTTTACTTTGTTAAATGAGAGAGATGGTGAACAATCAAGCATGTCCTATGCTATAAGAAATTATTAATCAAGAAATTTCTTTTTGTTATATCAATCCTTCAGAAATGGTAAGTGATAAGCTCAAAAGATAAGAAAAAATTGCACTAAAATTAAAGAAGCATACCAATTTTCACTGGTTAAGAAAGCAGCTAAAAATGTTTGAAAATAAGAAGGATTCAATTTTCCTCAACTTCCTTCTAAAAAATGCTTTTTACCAGTCAAATAAACCAGACTGGCTTTATATATCAACTGTAAAACATGACCATTTAGGCTTTCTAATTCTGGGAAGGAAAGAGTTATGCTTATGGAAGTCCATCCATCCAGTCTCTGCAAGACTACCAGATCTATAAATAATGGAGAAAGGCCCTCAAGCTAGGAATGCCAAATTTAGTATCGCCTAATGAAAAGATAGGAGTAAAGTCCTAAAATCCCTTTTCAATTAACTTCAACAGAAATGGGGACCCAGATTGAAATCTAGAAGCCATTGGTAGAGGTTTCTTTAACAATCTTTATAATCTTTGTACAAATAACTTCTTCAAATCACAATTAAAATGTCTGTTCTTGCTGTGCAGTTAAAGCAATATCTGTTTTTTCAAATCAAGGCTTTTTGAGCTTTTCTTAAAGTCACTGTAAGAAGAGGAGGGGAGAGACAAATCCTCATCATTACTTTTAAAAATTACATAAAAGCAACTGACAGCTGAATAAAAGAACGTCTGTAAGGACCATTGTGGAAGTCTGCCTACAAAGTAGATTGAAAAAGTGTTTTGTTCTAAATCCTAATCTCTTCTGTGGTCTCAAGAAGGCTAACACAAGAAGATTGCCACAGAAATGAGTGATATTTTTCACTAGACATCTGCTAAGAAACAACCACAGTGTACTTTCCTTGATGGGTGGCATGTAATGGAGGTTACCCAATCTAATGTTTACCATGAAAATTCAAATCCAGTGTTAAGAGATTTTCTTACTGTAGCTCTTAATGAAAAGCACCTTCTGGATCAGTTGTATCAGCAGGCTGACAGGAAATGAGTGGGATATCAAGACTTGAAAGCAATAGTTTTTAATCTCCGTGATTCCCAGTTTTACCCTACAGTAAATAAATTACAGTGATGCTGGCAGACAGTGATAGGACGAACAGGGGTCTGAAATTATTTGTGCATAAGCCCAAGACTTGTTATCCTGAAATCACATAAATGAAAATCCTTTCTTTGAGCTCAGTCCCACACACTCTGTTCTGCATCACTGTGAAAGTAAATGCAGAAGTGTTATACTACATGATTTTGGAGTCTTGTGAAGAGATCAAGCACTGAAAAGCAGAAAAGAACTTCAGAATAGGTGAGGGAATTAGTCAGGGTTTAGGGAATGGGTGAATGACAATGCAAGCACCGAATCTTTTGAGTTTTGCCCAACACTAATAGGTGGAAGTAAGTGACATTATATAACAAAAGCTTTATATGTCTAACCAATTTATTATTCTTGTCTTCTGTTTTCGACTACAGAATATATACCATGCATTGCTGTACCCTCTTATGTGGCTAGGGTTACTTAGACTGGGACCAGTGAGGAAGGCAGGCAAGCTGTTTCCCTTAAATCTTTCTTATTCAGGAAACCCTGTATTGAAATTCTGAAATTCTATTCTAGTTTTCTTTCTGCATCTTATTCTCCAGTTTGATCCTGGCAAACTCTGATTCCCCAGTTACCCCTGATGTGCACCCTTCAGCAAATTTGCAGAAGATACCAACTGTGGTGCTGTTTACACCTGAAGGATGGGGACGCCATCCAGAGGGACCCAGACAAACTTGAGAAGTGGGCCCATGGGAATCTCATGAGATTCAACAAGGCCAAGTGCAAGGTGCTGCACCTGGGTTGGGGGAAGCACCAGTGTCAGCACAGGCTGGGGATGCACGGATGGAGAGCAGCCCTGCTGAGAATGATTTGGGGTGCTGCTGGATGAGAGGCTGGACATGACCCAGCCATGTGCACTCACTGCCCAGAACAGAAAGCCAAATCTGTCCTGGGCTGCATCCAAAGCAGTGAGGGCAGCAGGGCCAGGGAGGGGATTCTGCCCCTCTGCTCTGGTGAGACCCCACCTGCAGTGCCGAATCCAGCTCTGGGGGCCCTTAACACAAAAGGAAACCTGTTAGAGTCTAGAGGAGGGCCTCCAAGATGATTGGAGAGATGGAGTACCTCTTCTATGAGGAAAGGCTTAGAGAATTGAGATTATTCAACCTGTAGAAGAGAAGGCTTCTGTGTGACCTAATTGCAGCCGTCCAGTACCTGAAGGGAGCCTACAAGAGCGATAAAGAGAGACTTCTGGTAAGTGCAGGTTATGATAGGACAAGGGGAATAGATTCAAACTGAAAGAGCATAAGTTTAGAGTAGATATTAGGAGGAAGTTCATTGCTGTGGGGTTGGTGAGGCACCAGAACAGGTTGTCCAGAGAAGCTGTGGGTGTCTCATCCCTGTAAGTGTTCAAAGCCTGGATGGATGTAACTCTGAGCAGCCTGGTCTAGGGCAAGATGTCCCTGCAGGATCTGGAACTAAATGATCATTAAGGTACCTTCAACCCAAACCATCTATGATTTTGTGGTTCTGTGTTAAGATCACTTCTGTCTGTACCCAGATGGCTCACAGACAAGCAGGGGCAGCTTAAGTCACACTTGTCATGTCTGTCTTGTCCTGATCCTTCACTGCACCAGGCACAAAAACCAAAAACAGTTTTATGCTGTTCGCATGAGAGGTAAAAAGAGACAGTCCCATCCTTGTGATTATCAGGACTGGTTGGTATGTTTACTTTGCTTCTGAAATTTTCTGTCTCCTTTGAAAAGCAATTTACTACAAATAAAAATCGAAAACTATGTAAAACAACCTGTTGTATGTTTTTCTACTTACCACCTGTAAAGGTTCAGGTGGTCAATAACTGCTCTGTTATAAAGAACATCTGAGTAAAATAGTGCTGCAGTAGTGTATCCCAAAAAGTTGCCCTACATTGGGTTCACCAAATTAATTATACAACACAAACTGACAAATGTCTCAAAAACTGATTTTGCAAGCAAGGCAAAATAAATGTGTGAAAGAAAGCCACAGCACTACAGAATTGCAGTCCTTTCCATTCATCCCTTTTTCCTGTTAGTGCCATGCAAAGAATTCAACAGATCTTCTTTAGTGCTATAAAGAAGCACTGATAAAATAGTGCTATAAGGAAGCACTCATAAAATATAGAAACAATCACATCCTTCCATATACACAGATACAATCTTTCAAAGGGATTTGCTGATAGGAAAAAATGCAGATGTGGTGTTTAGGGACATGTTTTAGCAGTGAACTTGGCAGTGCTAGGAGATGGACTCAATTACTTGAAAGGTTTTTTCCAACCTTAACAATCCTGTTTTTGCATACATGTCTTCTTTTTACAAATAATAAATATACATTTAATTGTAAATATCCTCTATTTCATCTCTGTCTCCTTAAGAATTCTCACTTAAATAAATTTAAAAAAGTGGTGAGGTAGATTTGGGAAAGATTTGGGAAGTATTCTCAGTGTGGAATTGCTGCTGTTCCAAAGGAGCTAATGAAGTACTGTAATTCCACTAGCTCAGCCTGACAGCCATTACTCCCAGCTCTGCAAACACTGCATTAAATCTCTGTGTATCCTTGGTGACTGTTATTAGTAGTCCTGGGTGCATTTCACAAGACATTTGGAATTCAGCTAAGAAAATTTTCAATCAAAAACAAGCTATAATAGAGCTAAAGATATTACAATCACTCTCTTTCTCAGAAGAAGAGGGAGAGGAGAAGAAAACAATTCTTTCTGCCTAGAATTGTTTGATTTTGATAACAGAAAATTTCTAAAGGGGCAATTCTCATACCAGCATCTTCTCCCTTGACCTTACCAGCAGTCTGCAGTTTTCTTACATGTTTGGGCATGGGAATTGCATTTCACATAGAGTTTTAAATTACATCCAGTACTCAGACCCTTTAGAGCATCCATCTACCTCTTCCAGCACCTGAAGTCTAACATGAAGAAACTGCTTAGACCTTTAGGCCAAAACTCAGTTCTTACCAATCTGATCAACACAAATATCAATAAGTCAGGAAGCCTCCAATTTATTAACATTAATATTATTTATATTCCCATGAAGAAATATCTTATATGATTGCCTGACACCCTTTGTTTTAGAGGAAGTCCAGACACTGAATTCTGATCTCAGCTGAATATCTGAAATTGAATGGAATCAATTGATTTGAACACGCCTTGATGCTTTGGATCACTCTGCCATCGTTTCTAACTCAAACTTAATTTCTAACTTATCAATGTCTTTCAAGCAGTACAACCCTGGATAAAAGAAGGTAAATAGAATATACTTGCTTTATTTTTCAAGATATATTACCATAAGTTTGCTAGCATTTCAGATAAAATACTACATTTCTGTACCAGCACTCTTAGCTCTGATTATGACAATAGCACCCTTATTTTTTTTCAACAGTAATGAAGCAGATGTTTTGTATTTTGTTAGTTACTTTGAAATCTCCTGTTAACTGAACTTGGGTTAATAGTTAGTGTATTTTTGATTTTTCTCTTTGGTGTTGCTGACTTACCATAGCCAGTTACATATGTGAGGATGTTCACAAACTTCTATTGATTGATAAATCTCTGCTGGCTGACAGCATTGCTCCCTTTGAATGTCCAAAGTGAGATTCTCAGAATACACATGGGGTTTTGTTCAACTGCTAGTGAATTCTGGCTAGAAAACTTACATCTCTAGCAGCAGCACGATTCCCTGAGCTCTGCAACAGGCAGGATTTTCCTTGGCAATTATGTCTAGACTTGGGGTGAGGTGCAGTTGGCCCATTTCTCTGCACAACATACAGTCTTGAGGCACAGCTGTTGTGCTAGTCCCTTTAAATTGGTGTGACAACCCCTAAATTTTTTTGTAAGAACCACTCTCGAGAACCAGTCTTGATTCCTAGCAAAGTAAAAGGGTGAACAACATATTTTTTATTCTTTACACCTATATTTTTTATCTAAATTCTTCAGCTTGAGATGAGTTCAGCCTGTTTTCCCTTATCTTCCCATACAATTGAATATAGTGCTCACAAAACAATAAATCTGCTGTGTAGTTTTTCCTCTAAACAAATTTTACCAGTGGCATCTTTTGCAGGCAAGACAACAGTCTTTCTATCCCTGTCCTGGTCTGCTGATAACTCCAGATAAAACTATTCTGAAAAGCAGTGCTTCTTCTAGGAAACTTCAAGAGAATTTAAAATGAGGCTATTTTTTTTCAGTTGTTTGAGCCTTAAGTTGAAATTAAAGATGAATAACAATGTAGTCCAGTTGGTCTTTTTTTTGCACTTTAAATATGTCCATGAACTTAATTCATGGCTCAAATAAGGAGTTTCTTCTTTCCTAGTTGTTTGATATGGGGAGAAGCTTTTTTAAAAATTTCACTGTAAAAGACTCTGAGGTTTTTTCCTTCCATGAGCCCTTTTTATTTCCCTTGATTTAAAACAAAATATTTGGCTAGTCAGAGTGACAGTGTAACCCTATGCATCCCACTTATTTTATTCTTTTCCCTTATGGTTTATTCAGGAGCTGGTTCTGCCTCCAGTGAAACATCATCAAAACTCAATTTGACTTCTGGGAAATGGGAATACATGTTTAAGTGGCTATTAATTCCAATGCTGCACATGCAATATAATTTTCAGGACAACAGGAGCACCTTGTAAAAACTACTTCCTCTTATTCATAAAAGAAAGTAAGAAAAAAAAATCCTTATTCAGTAACACTGATTTGATTATGAAACATTCCTGTGACAATAATGATACATGGATGCACTTGGAATTTGTACCTTAATCATTTTAGTCTTAGATAGGGTGCACACATACATGGAACAAGTATGTGAATCTTTATGAATGGAGACTACCAGACATTCCACTTTTTACTTTTGCATGTGAACAGATATTTCCTTTAATCCCCAGTAGTTTTATTTATCTACCTGATTGTGGGCTGATCTTTATTTTTCCTCTCATCTTTTTTTGTTGTGATGAATAGAGTTAGATAACTAGAATCCTACAACTGACACAACATAAGATGAAATCCTCTAGAGAAAAATCAAAGGCAGATGTGAAGAAATGTTGCATTTAACTCTGACCAGAGCTCTATGTAGAGAACTGTGGCTAATCAATACTGGCCCTATTAATTCTTGTCCTGGACAGATGATCATTCCTTCTGTTCTTTCCCCAGAGCTAAATTACTTTGAAACAGAACAAAAACTGCTCATATGAGTTAGTTCAAAGATACAGGAAAATATTTTGTTCTACACTGTCAAGTATAGCTCATAGTTTCATAAACTGAATAGAATTTGGTTTTATATTTCACTCCTCATCAGCTCCAAGTACGCTCAAAGCAGTTTGAAATTTTGAAGTATTAGAAGCAGTCAGTGATTGTACAGTAAGTGTGTAAGCCACAGCCCTGCAGCGGTAGCACAGAAACCTACATAGTAGAACCTGTTTTGCTGGGTGATGGAAAAGCTGGGCAACCTTCCTTGTGGGATTCTGCACTTCCACCTGCCTTGCTAACTAGCAGTGGGCTGCAGGTGGCTCATTTAAACATTTCATTGAATGGCACAACGCATCCTTTACACAGCAGTGCCCACATTAGGCATGAGTAGGCATGCCAGTGAGCATGATAAAGGAAGCATATTAAAGTAAATATTTAGGTAAATATAAAGAACTCGAGATTCAGCCCAACATTGGTGTTGCTTCACTGCCCTCAACATAACACTGATGATTTCCACCAGCTGAGGATCTGGTTGTAAGTTTTGACACTAAGCCAGGCCTCTTTCACAATTGTCTTAAGTCATTAAGCTTTATACTTAAATGTGTGGCCTTATCAATTGTATTTACATAGCTAATTTATCAATTCCTTAGGAGTTCTGCTCTCTGAAGAGGCAAACATGTTTAGGTAGGATTTTCCTCTTAGCTCAGCTCTCATCTAATCACAGAAGAAAAGTAAGGAAGGGAAACAACATTCAGTTACAATTTCTTTTTTACCTTTTATTTTTTAGTTCAGAAATCAAAATGTAGGGGTGAAAACAGCACTGAACACACATTCAGAGGAAAAGCATAATATGATTTTCTAGAACCTACCTTACTATTATTTTATCTATTCTCTCTTATGAATATTCATCAATGCTGTCAATGCACATTTAGAGGATTGCTTACAACCACAGAATCCAATCATGCCTGTAAGGTATCATCATGGTATTGCAGTTAATGGAATTAATGTTATTCTAAAAAAAAAAAAAAGAGGCACATCTCTGCCCTAAATATTGTGATGATTTGGGTCTATATCTTTCTAACTTGCTCTTAAACTGTGGATTGATTGTGGCCTAACTGCCTCCCTCTTAGCAGCTGGAATTCTACAACAGCAAAGACAACTCTTTCCTAAAAACAAAGATATTTCAAATAGTACTCAAGAGATAAAACAGATATATCCATGCATCTCTCTGAACTTCATCTTTGAAACAAAAGAATTTCATTACTCTTGTGAAGAGAATAAAGAAAGATACCACCACTCCTGGCATTATTGAGGTTATGATAAGTTTACTTGTTCAACAGTATGGGGACAAAATAAGGTGAAAATGTTTGTGGGTTGAGACAGGAAGATCACTCACCCACCACAGGCAAAAGAGATCAAATGTGCAGAATAGAACTTACCACCAGTTAAAAATTGAGTGAGGAGCTAATACAAAAACTCAAACAACTTCCTCTCTACCCCTGCTTCCTAGGCTCAACCTCATTGCTTCATTCTCAACTGCTCTATCCTTTCTTCCCTAAGCTGAGCAGTGCAGGAGAATGAGGAGCAGGGGTTGTTCACTATGCTTAATTTCTTCCTCTCTTTCCTCCTCACACTCTTCCTCTGCTCCAGCCTGGGGGGGGGTCCTTCAAGAATTTCTCCAACAAGAGTCCTTCCCACAGACTGCATCTCGTCAAGAACTGCTCTACTATGAGCTCTCTACCATGATCCACTGTGGGCCACTCTAGGGCTGCACTTCCTGCCAGGAAATCGGCTCCAGGGGGAGGTCTTCTCTACAGGAAGTCCACATATTCCAGCATGGGGCTCTCCATAGGCAGCAGTGTGGATGTTCCTCTGCGGTCCTCCATGGGCTCCAAAGGGCTAACCTGATCCACCATGATTACAGAGGAATTTCTGCTCTGGTGCCCGGAGCACCTTTTCCTTCTTCTATAACCTTGGTGTCTGCAAAGATGCTTCTCATGTGTTTTTCCTCGTTCTTCACACTGCTGTGAAGCATTTTGGTCTTTCTTAATACATTTTCTCTGAAGTGCCACAATCTTGGTCGAGGGGACCAGCAGTGCCCTTCAGTTGGTTTACCTGAGCTATCCAAAACTAGTTGTTATCTGACACAGGGCAGGTTCTGGCCTCTATTCATATAGACCAGCCCTGCCACCACCACACCTGCAGTACTAAAAGCAAGGCACATAAACCTAATTGAGAAAGCAAATTTGCATTTCAGGTACATTAATACATTAATCAAGATACATTAATCTTGATAAGGAAAGGAGCAACATCTGTCCTTTCTTTTGTAAGACAAAATTTATGAAGAAACTATATCCACTTGATGATGGAAAATCTGCTTCCAAGCCAAATTTCTTGACCACTGTTTTTAGCTGCTCAAATTATTCAAGAAAATACTTTCCATACTGGTGTTAAGATTTGTTCCAGAACAAAAACCAAATTGATACTGAAAGTGACTGAAATTCCCTCATCAAACTTTAGATATCTGCTAACTGGTGACCTACAGCCAAATTGATCCTTACAAACACTCTATACAATCCAAGAAAGGAGAGAGTCTTCACTCGTTTTGAATGAAATTCTGACCAAATACAGATGGCCACCTAAATGTAGGAATGCATCTTCCACTAAAATGTTTATCTGTGACAAAGGTAGTTTAGCTGCTTATCTTTTGTCACATAAATTACACCTCAAGTGGAATTCTATGTTCAGATGGTTGACAGATGGCTCTGATGATATGGGTTCAGCTCCCTTCAGCAACTCAGGGAAACTCAGCAAACTCAGACAGGGTCTTCTAGGGGCATAGGTGCATGCTCTAACCAATACATTGCTGTGCAAAAACTGGAGATGACATCTTTCACCAGTAGTTTTCAGGAGGTCTAACCAGACAGACATGATCTGAGAAGTGAGAATGATCAGTCTCAAATGGGCAATTCAGAGAGGAAGAGATCTTGGTTTCTGTCCAAGTTCCTGCCAAGAAGGTGCATGGCCAGAACTCAGAAATTGTTCTATAGCACTTATCATTGCTGAGAGCAGCGAGGGGGGAATCTGTTCCAGGGAGGAGAGGCTCCATTCCTCTTGAGTAAGGAGGCAAGCAGAGCTGTTCAGTATGTGTTGTCCAGGGTGTTTCTGTGTGAATTGTTTTCCTCTCTCTTATATCCTCTGTCATTAGTAGTGCTGCTGTTCCCATTCTTCTTCTTGTGCAAATGATGTTTCCTGTAAATTGTTCTTATCTCAACCCATACTCTTTGCCTTTTGTGCCTCCAGTCCACTGCAGAGAAGAGCGAAGGGGAGAACAAGCTGTGCATAGTTTTAGTGGAAGTACTAAATGGGAGGATTCCATTCCTCAACCATGACATTTTTACATTCTGACAGTGCTGAGATATAAACCAGAGACTTATCTGTTTAGTGCTCCCTAGATCTAGGCAGTTTTGAGTAGACATTTAAGGTTCTTAAACTACTTTAAAACATAAATGTAGGGACTTCCAGTGTTAGGCAAGAGGTTTCCAATGTGTAGGCTGTAGTTCTTCATCTGGCATTTAAATTTTTTAGCATATATCTTCTCATTTCTGATATGAAAATGAGTTACAGCTTTTCTGCCTATACATATTTTTTATATTTTATATATATATATATATTAATGAAAACTAAATTAAATAAGGTGAGTAATATTTGGGAATATAATTATTCTAGCAAACACAGTCTGAGGCTTTTTACCAGAGGAAAGTATACTTGCCTGTCTGATATTAAAATGCATTTGAATAAAGGAGGTCCAAATCTGTAATATTGCTGTACCCTTTCCTGCAATTAATTTAGTGGCAGAAGGAGGCATTTGTTGGTCTTTACTCCTCAGTGTGATGTGCATTGAGAAGGTGAAGACCTGAGTACTATTCTGTGCAGCCTGTGCCCAGGGTCACATTCCCTAGGTTACTGCTTGCTTACTTCTTCATGTGGCCAGTTATTGGAATATGAATCCCAATATAACCAGTTAGATTGTGCCTGGGTCAGTGTGACCCTCGCTGCTGGGCCAAAGGCGGCACTGTGGTGCTTTACCCCAGAGATACCTTGGCTGCTGGAGATTGCAGCAGGGCACTGAGCAAGTCCAGGCTTGTCAGGAACTCCGTTTACCTCAGGAGAGAGAGCTTCTGGCGATGGTGAAGAGAAAAAGGAGAGGATTCTGCTGGAGGGTTATATCCAGATGTTTATTCCATGGTTACAGAGGTCTGAACCGGGGCAACTGCTCCACCAGAAGAGAGGCCGCATGGTCTCATTAACCTTTTAAGCTCGGGGACAGGGGAAGGGGAGGGGACAGGTGAGCTACCAACCAGGTGAAAGGGGCAGGGTCTCTCAAGGGACTAGGGACACCTATACGGGCCAATGTCCCCCAGGCCTGAGGAGCATCCTTTGAAATCGACCAACCACATGACACCTTGCTGGTATGTTAGCCTGATTGACAGGGCACACTCAGCAGGGGAAGGGAGAAGGGAATATTGGCACACCTGAGAAAGGGACCCGGAAGCTAAAAACACACCACAACAGCCAGTAGCTAAGCAGAACTGTGAACAGACTCTGAGAGCATTTAGCAAGGCATGATAATGTGCCATCCTCAGCATGTCAAATGTGGTACATAGCTCAAAGTTCACCTTGTATGTATTGCTTCTGCTGTGGTTATAATTTATAATTTTTACAGTGCCCGAAAGAGTATTTCTAGGCAAGGAGTAATTCAGCAGCCCAGCAGTTTCATTACTGCAGAGTCAGGCTCCTGTGTTGAACACATTTTACTTTGCACTTGCAACACTCTGCAGTTCTCCAGGCAGGATGAATGCTTAGATGTACAAAGGAAATATGTTACCTTTAAAAAAATATTATTTCCATAATTTCTCACTGTGAACAGACTTAATTCTTATAAAAACTAACAAAAGTTGTCTCTAATGTGAGACAACTTTAACCTCCCATATCATTAATATCTATAAACTATTTGCCATATTCTTACAAGCTGGTCACGTAAAGGAGAAAGAATTGCTCCTTACAGATTACAGCCACCACTAGACTTCTGTTACATGCATAAAAATGCATATCAAACTTAAAATATTTTGGATGTAAAAATCTCATACTTCCCTTTTGCAAACAGGTTTTCCCCCTGAAGGAGGATCCACAGCTATTCAGCAGATTCCGAATTCTTTATAACTGTAGAGACTTCCACTTTCTACTCTGGGTTTACATTGTTTTGTTTGAAGATTTTGTTTTGTACTTACTTTAAAACCTGTCCCCCTTATTTTTGTAACTTTTTTTGGTGTCATCTTCAAAAACTATGCTCTCCCAACCTGCCCTTTCCACTGTTCTAAATATAAATGTAGAAACAAAGAAACACATATTAATAAATAAAGAAGCACAGGTGTGCCTTGCAGACAGTAAGTTTTTTAAAGTCCTTCCTGAATTCTTGAATCATTATCCCTGCATAATTTATACTATGTTACCATGTTCAAACACTGAACCTGGCCCACAAAGAAGAGATGTGAGTTGGTTCAAAACCATATATTTTCACAGCAGAGGTCGTAAGCTATTTATTTAACTTTTTCCATATTTTCTAATCAACAGTGTGCAAGAAATATAGAAAATATGCAGTTCATTATTGCCTTTCCACCTCTCTTGCTCAGAGGCAGAGATGTTGATAGTGTACTTGTTGAACACCGAGTCCTCTTCAATATCATTATTGTCCCATGAATTTAAGACTTTTTTCATGAAGTAAAAATGAGGAGGGAAAAAAAACCAGTCAAGAACCTAAAAGCTTCATGTACTGAAGGAAAACAAAAGGAAAACGATTTTTTTTTGCTAATTACATTGACTATAAGCACAGCATGGTAGACAGCCTGGTCCTGAGAACAGATATGTTTTCTGAAGACATATTTCAGTAGACAAATTCAGAAAAGTGACAAAAAAAGACACTCCTTTGTGTTCAAAGTGGCTTTACTTTGCTTCCTATGGAGAGAATGCATTGGGTATAGTATCTGAACTTCATTCTCTGATATAATTACACGTATCAACATATAGTGAAATTCTTTCTGAGTAATATTTTATGGGATTTGTCTATTTTTTTTTTCCTTGAAATAGACCTCAGTGTGAGGAGATATCCTTATCTACCAGCTGAATGTTCAGAGAGTTGTTCATGTATTCCTGTCCTCAGCAGGACATTTGGAAATGGCTGTGTCTGGCATGGGGTAACCCTGGACTCTCCTCCCAGAAGCCGTTCCTGCAGCATCACTCCTACTCGCTACAAATCTGACCATGTGTAGTTAACATACTGAGACATACAGGACTTATTGGGTTTTTTTAATTACCAAAACTGTGAGCAAAATGTCATGAAAATACTTGACTTGAAAGAGAGAATTTTATCAAGTTTTCACAGAGGAACTAAAGATCACTGACATCATGTTTTTCAAATGGAAATAATTTTTTGGAAACACAATATTTTCAAAAACTTTAACCTGTGCAATTTTAAACCAATGTAATGATATTTAAAAATAAAAAGAAAGCTAAAAATATGAGATTTAAAACTTGAAATTGTTGAGATTTTTAACACTATTGATTTGAAATGCTGCATTTTAGAAATGTCAAAATTAAATCTGTGATTTTTTTCTCTTTTACTATTTTTATCCCAGGCTATATTGCAGTGTAATTTTATAAAGATTTTTCCCCTCTGCTACATGGAAATGACTCATTCTGTGTTTTTCAGAGTAGCTAAAGATTTAAGCATCTGTCTAAAGTCCACATTGTGAAATTGCCTTACAGCTATACAGAATCATATTCACCTGAAAGCTGAGAATAATATCTGTGAGGAAACTAGAGACATTACTACTGAATATAACTCAGTTGCTTAAAATTTTACCTTTGATGAATCAACATTTTCTGCTAAGGATTTTTTTTGCTCTAAAAAGATGTTCAGTTAATTTTGTTTTAGGACATGTCATGTCATGTCATGTCATGTCATGTCATGTCTACAACTTCATTGACCCTGCTTGCTGAAGCTATTTTTTACCCTTTTTAGTGATGGAAAGAGCAATATTTTGATAGTCATATGCATGCAATATCCAGTGAAACAAAATCAAGCCTAGGCTCATTTTCTTTCTCATGTTTTTTCAACAATAGTTTGTGGGTTGGGTGAATGTTTTTGATGCCAGCAATGTAAAATCATTTCCACAACTTGCAGAGTTTGAAATCCCTTGTTCACGACTACAGTCTAGATGAGAACAAATAGAACTGAATGAATATCAGCTTCTGAGTTGAGGATGTGGTACCAGGGGGGTCAGAGATGCATCTTATGCTTGCACAAAGTATGGGTTTCTATTTCTGGTTCTAAATTTGACTTTTTCAATTTGGCTATATTCATGACCAATTAGAGTTTATAGTACAGGCATACTCATTTGCTGGATTTTTATTTCTGAAATATCTTTCAAAACCTTGATTGAGCTCCTAGTTCAAACCCATTTTTCTTGGCAGAAAAACTTTGTCTCAATTTGTGATTTAGAATACTCATTCTGTCATCTCACTTTTAAGTTTTTTCTTTATCCTGTGAAATCTCTCTGGATATTTTTGTATCTCATCCAGCTTTTCTTCATCCACTCCTCTTCCATAGTGTTTATTTCTCTAATACATTAGAATTAAGGAAAGAGCAGAATTACATAGAAGAATATAGGAGTGTCCAACTAATTTGCTTAAGCTTTTGAATGCACAGATACACATTTGGGCTCTTTCGGACAGTTTTCACTGTAGTACCCTGAGGTGCATGACTAATAATTATTGATTGTTTTTCAGCCATTATCTCATCTGGGATGGAATAGCAACGAGCACTACAGATTTTCCTAGTAGGCTCAGGAAAGCCTGCTCACAATATAAATAAGTAATCAACAGTCCACTGCAGGTAGAGCCAAAATACTTTGTCAGGTGGATAGCTTCCTAGATGCAAACCAAATTATTTTATGCATGGTTAGTTACACAGTATATTTCTACATTTACTTATATTGCTATGCTGCATTTAGCTGACTAATGGCTCAAGAACTTTATTTGCTAACTTCATCCAAAGCACCTGCTCAAGGATTGCAAAAATATAACTAATTTCTATGGAATCAACAAAGGCAAAAAACCCAACAGAACCACAAATAATTTCAGCAACATAAAATTCAATAGCTGTTACAAAACACAATGATTTCTTAATAAAATCACTGTAAAGATCTGGCCAGAAGACCAGTCATTAGGGAGAGCAGGACATATTGATGTACAGCTCTCAGTTGACACTTCATGGCAGATTTGCTGAGGTGAAGGGAAGGTTCTGGGGCTGCAGCCAACCTATCCACATGTCCTTGGGCAGCATGCTGAGATGTGACATGGCAGTAACCTTACAGCTGAGCAGTTGTGCTGACCATATTGATGCTGGATCCATCCTGATGTTATCAGTGGGTAGATACCATGGGATGGTTTGCCTCAGTCACAATATGGTAACATTTAAGCATGTTTTTAAGTCTTTGCCTTTTTGACAAGGCAAAACAATAGCTGTCTTCCAATAGAACATGTTAAAAGATATATATTAGTAAAAGTTATTTGTAATTCTCTAACTGCATAAAAATGCGTGCCAGATGAAAAACTTTATTCTCATTTTCAGTCATCTGCAGTCTTCTTCTGTGTGGCAATCTATACTGAAATGTAAACAAATAATTTTATGGGGTAGTAATTAACAACTGAAAAGAAGACTGTGCCCAGATGTTAGCTTGCAGAAAAACATTGACAAGGCATGTAGGAAAGAATGGGAAAAAAAACTATATAGATTTCTTTAGAACTGAAGATAATTTTTCTTTAAACTGTACTAGTTTAAAGAAAATATATACAAAGTACTGTTATGGTGCAACCTGATGTATGAACATGTGTCTTTATTCACACACAGGCAATACCACAAAAATATCTCATGTCCCGAAGATGGAATTTTATAATTTTTTCATGACTCTTAGCTGCAAACTATCTATGTAAAAATGATAAAATGAGCAAACAAAACCATTAAAGTACTAAGTGGACAAGTAGAACAAAGGATATAAGTCCTCTGCATGATCCTCTACTCAATGAGCTTAATGCTGTCATAATACTCCATCTGTTTAGACTGACAACCATATTAGATTGACACAATTGGAAAAGGAAGTGAACCTTATGCAGCCCAGCTGGCATACTTTAAAATAGCTGACTTGATCTTAGCTCTTTAATATAAATTAGATAAACTTTGTGATTCATATTGGAGGAAAAGTATTTTCTTTAAAAAATCTTAAATCCACTGAAGATGGTCTCATGTAGAAACAAGCTGACTTAACCAGTGAACACTTGACATATATCAATATAAAAGAAGCTGTCAAATGTATTGAACACCTTTAAAAGTGACAGTCATCCCCTCTGACTATAGTCTGGACTTAACCATGAAATAACAGAGGGTATCACATAAAATACCTTCTTTATTGACAACTTCTGCAATGAGATAACATCCAGAGCCTAGTCAGCTGATAGAGAAAATTAGTTTTCTCAGTTTAATTTGAAAATCATGCACTTGACAGTTTTCAATGTGTGTTTTCAGAATGAGCACAGATTTAAAAGTTAGCTGACATTTATCTGAGATGACCTTTCCAGAGCATTCTCAAAGCCCCTACTTTGCTGATTGTTTCCTTGAATTATTGCCCCTATTCAGCACTGTTATAATCTGGTGAAAAGTAGGAACAGACTAGAAAATGTCCCGATCTTGAACTGTGTTTGAACAAATGATCTCAGTGAACACAAGAGAATTTCTTTTAATGAGGAATACAAAATCAATCCTTCTTTTATTATTCCAGATACATTTCCATAATAGAAAATCAAGCTGGAGTCAAAAACTTCAATACTATTTGCATTTCAATCAGCATTTACTTTTTATTTTGATGGAAGGTATCACTGTATCTGTATTGAAAGGAACCTATAACTGAATGGTTATGTGTGTTGTTATAGTCTAAGTCAAAGAAATATCTCTTGGAGACATTTGCACGAAGGCAATCATAAGACCCAACTTAAATCATTTAAAAGCATCCTAGCTGATCTGCTCCTTAGGGTTCCACTCCCCTCCTTTACATTTTCATTGCTGAGAATTAATCCTTGTTTTGCTTTTCAATTCCTTTAAATAGATAATGAATGCATTGATAAAATATCACAAAGTGGCTAGTTTTAACAAGACACATCCCTAAAGGAATAAAATAACCTCCTCTGAAAAGGACAGCAGAATTCTGATAAATGTACACTGAATAGAAGTTTTCTAAAAAATACAATTCAATATTGAACAACTGAGAGCAGAGTTAGACTACATCTATATATTTCCAAAAGTATCCTTTATTATTCATTATTGATATTATAGGTCCTCTATATAAAATCTAAAAGCATAGTAAATTTAGAAAAAAATAGATATAGCAAAATGTGGTTTTCATCTCCTTGAAAAAATTTCTTAGTACATGTAAGTAGCTGGAGAAAAGGTTTTCTTCATTTTACTTCTTTTTAACATTCCCAGTCTGTACTTACTTCTCCCTGTCCTAATGCATATATTTTAAGCCATTTGATGGCATGTCTCTTTTCACTCAATATAATGCAGCCTTCTGAGAAGTATAACTGATAGGGCAGGATGCAGCTGCTTGAACTGTAATCAGTACAAAATGAATTGACCATATTACATTAAATCTTGGTTCATCAGTTTGCATCAGCCCTAAGGTTTTGTCACTGATGTATGATAAATAACAAAATCTCTTGGATTTGTTGACTGTTTGTGTTCCAGAATTGTAGCTTATATCATCAGCTAGAAAGTTTTCATGGTGCTTGCTTTAGGAAGCTCCTTTTCAGTATGTTTCAGTCCAAATAAAACTCCTCACTATGGAATATTGGAAATTAATTTTACTTTTTTACTTGAAATTCCAGTGGCTTTATTCCATTCCTCGTGCTTGAAATTATGCATCCAATATGTTGTGTGGTTGTGTTTTGGGATTTAATTCCCTTCTTACTAAAGAACTAAACTAGTTATCAGCCAATTATCTGACTACTGAAAAGTTAGAAGTTCAAAAGTTAAGATTACTGAATTTCTGGGAGATTTTTATGTATTTGAAACAAAATTTCAGGACTGAATTCCAGGTATTTACATATGTGCAATTTTAAATACTACAAATAAAATCCACCTATTTTTCTTAGTCTTCCATATACACACATTTAAATACATAAAATTATTGTCTGATCAGTACCAGACATTTTTTCCCATTTTAATGAGAATATAGTCTCTTTAAAATCTTTGTTTTGGAATCATATGAATACTGTAAGAACTCTTAGAAAGAAAGATACTATGCACTCCACAACATTTTCCACTTATTTGGCATGTACGGCATGTACTGCTAAATCCACTGATTTATCATGTGCTAAGTTTACATAGGCTGAAGCATGAGCCTGTGTGTCTCTAATGCAGTGTCTCTAACCTGGTTTCAAGACAGCCCATGGCAACTAAGCACACTGTAAACATCAAGTTGCTGCTACATGGCCTACTTACAGGGAGAACATTTACATGGATCTGTATTTTCACAGTAATCTATCTTTTGCTCTCGTTTAAGTTTCATAAGTAACGTTATGCTTCAAGAGTTTCCCTTGAATTTGAAACAAAAAATGAGTAGTAATATACCACTGTCATCATTTAATATTTGCTTAGATCCTTAAAATTTCTATTCTACCAAAATTTTATGTCATGTGATTAAAAAAATGCAAATGCACATTACAAAAAATGTGACTACATAAACATGTATGAACTATGAATCACAGAATTACAGAATGGGTAAGGTTGGAAGAGACCACTGGAGGTCACCTAGTCCAGCCCCCTGCTCAAGCAGTTTCTCCAGAAAACAAAATAATATTAGTCCCTTTTAACTGCTGGAAATTGAAAGGACAGAAGAAGTAAGCAGAGGAGAATTTTCAGTATAAATCTACTCTGATTTATAAGTTCCAGATCCCTCAGAAAGTATGCAAGAACTCCAGTTCCGTCTTGTCTTCCATAAAATAAGGCATTATAGAAATAGTAAATATAATCATCAACTGTCTACCACTCAAAGAAATCGAATGTTGGACATGAACATATGTCATGACCAACAAAGCTGAAACAGCTCTAGAGACTGAGGAATTAGTTAGCATCTTGATTCTTGGTTGATTGGGAGACAGGAGACAGGCTCCCATTCCCAATTGTGAGCATCCCTGGCATTGCTCAAGTAGCTCTCAGGGGAAGAATGAGACACCAAATAAATCCGTGTACAAGCATGTCAAAGTAATTAGATTGATTGTATGCCTGTGCGGGACAGAGGAGTTTCAGGATATTCAAGCTTAGGAAAGGGTAGATTAATTAAGCCTGGGTTTAGGTGGAGTGCATCTAGTACTTAGAGGCAAAGCAAATGACTGCAATCATTGAGTGAAAACATAAAATGTTTTCAGAACAGGTGCTCACCAAAGGGAAAATTTCCCTGGCAACCTAAGCAATGGACCTGTGACATTGATCACACCGGTTCTTTTTCACATGCTACATTGTATTTTTTGAATTAATAAAGTCGGGAAAGTGGGTCACAGAGTGGAACACTTGCACTGAAAGAAAATGTCATGTAAGTAACGGGAGATTATTTGCTGTAGTCTGAGGTCAGCATGCATCTTGCTGAAGCTGTTCAGAGTGTTTTATAACAGCTTTTGTACCTGGCATATTTCTATTTTATAATTGTATCAACGTACTACATTGGTATAATGATCCTCAACAGCTTTTTTACCTCTAAGCATCATACACCTGTCCAAGTTTCCACTTATAGGGAATCTTAATTATTCTATGAAATTAACAAAGAGCTAAGTTATCTTATCCAGTGAAAGTTCAATAGCACTTGCAAAGCAGATCCTGGCAGCATCAATTTGAAAAATTCAAGTAGTGCAAAATCAGCTTCCATCTGTTAGGAAAGATAAAGCAACAGTTAACACATTGAAAAGATTAAGTGGGTATATTGGCCAACATTCAGTAATTACAAGTCCTTAAAAAAAGAAGGTAAAAAAGCACTGCACAGTGAGCATGGCCTCCTTACGTAAGAAATATTTTACTAATGGTGAAATGGAAGATATAAACTAAGGTCTCATCTGTCCATAAGTTTGCTGGTATTTATTTGGCCAAAATATATTTTTCATCATATAGATATAGATACATAACCCTAATTTTAAATAAACACTAAATAGAAAGTAAACTGATTACAAATGTTGAATGGCTGAACTATTTAAATGCTAGCAGTCTTAACTACACTTTTGTGTACTGGGAGTATGAAGCTGAAGCTTCCTAGTTGTTTCCAATACAGAACTCTTGGAAGCTGAATTTTAGCCATGTGGTATCTCTCCATCACCATAAGAAGGTAAAGTAGGTCAGACCTGCATGAGGCAAACCAACAACAACAAAAAAAAAATCAAGTCCCTACTAGTTTCTTTAGATAGAAGATGGTCTAAAAGTTCTTGATACATCATAAAATTTATATAAGATGTTAAAAATACTAAAATGGAGAGGAAAAAAATATAGACAAGCATCTCATAAACGGGATGGTGTCTTCCACTTGATGCAGGATACTACGGCTGTGTTGTAACTAGGCATTTTTGTAATCTACCAATCCTTAACGATATTTAGCAGGCGTGTGTAAGTAAAGGGAGTCTCTAATTGAATATTTATACTGCTCAGGGTTATTGCTTGACTGCCACTGATAGGAGCTATAAACACACAGTGCATTTCTTGCTGTTATGATGTGCCAGCAGTATATGTATTTATATGGTGGCATTAAAAAATTTTGCACCCTATTCCTTCAAGTTGAATTTGAATAAAAGCTTTTGAGATCCTAATAGAAGTTAGATACATACATCAAGGAAGTTTGGGATAGGACAAATGATCAATTATTTGAACTACGTTGTTAAAAATGTTGGACATGAGGAAGACTTCATCCTTGTTTAGAAAGGAACTTAAATAAGAACTTGATGACACTTTAGGCCAAAGATGTTATACAGAAGTCTTTAGCCCAGTAAGTCATATGCTTTATGAAATACTAGTTAAAAAGCAGTAGCAATATTGGGTACCTTGGAGAATCTTTCTCTTGCTAGATTTATTCATTCCAACTTGAAGCTGTTGTTGTGTTAGCATTCTTAGTTCAGAAACTGGGAGCCCTTGTGAGGAGTTATTTGCTTCTGGGTAATATTTAGTTAGACTAGAGGAATGGTTTCCCTGAAAGCTCAAAATCCAATGGCAAGACTAAAATGCGATAATTTTAAAGAAATACAGGAAACACATGACAATCATCAGACTAGAATACTATTCAGAGTTGTTTGATTGTTGCCAAATTCGTCAACAGTATAATGAAGAAGAGCTATAAAGGAGAACTATAGGAATAACTATTAAGTTTTGTAGATATTAAGAGAAAACATGCAATTATGGGAAAGAAATTTCAAGGTACCCATTTGAAAGCCAGACTGAAAATAACATGTAAAAATCATTAAAAACAAAGTCTAGATTAAAAAAAAAATTATATTAAAAATATGGCAGAAAAGGGGAAGAAAATGAGAGGTCTTAGTTTCATGTACAAAAGACCAAGAAACAAAAATGTCTGAAAATGTTATGGTATAAAGCAGGGAAAGATTGCAGCTGTTGGGGGTAAAGGAAAGGATTCTGCCATGATAAAAAGTTATTGTGACTCTAAAAAACAGACTTAGCCATGAAGATGCATGCAAAAAGTTATGAATAAGACCTTAAATCAAAAGGATCTCTAAAATGTAGCTTTAGTTTTGGCACGAAGATATCAATGGATGCCCAAGAAGGAGGCAAATGTCTTTCAGTGGCTGACCCATGTTAATGCAACACATCCTTTTCTACTCCATCCCCCTTATCTCTTTGCCCATATAAGTTAGGACTCTCCTCGATCCTACAACCTTATAGCTGGAAGGTTTTTTTTTAAATTAATTTCTCAGACCCTAACCTAGCATTGGGGCTAATGAAGTTCATAGCACAGCTCCACAGATCCTTTTGGTCAGCTTCAGTCTGGCAGCTGGGATTAGTGAGAGTACAGCAGAAACTGCACTGGCAAATGATGCTTTTCTCAGCTACAGAAAAAGACTGGCAAACAAGCTGCTATAAATGTCCTTTCTTCTTTCCCTCATAAATACATCATAGGAGTGTTCATGTTTCTCTGTTTGTGACGAAGGAAATGAGAACTCAACTTTTGTTTATAAACCACAGCTGTTAGCTGTGACTATTTTAAAGTACAGTAAAAAATAATAAGTTAAGCCTTATTATTTGCTTAAAATAAGGAATTAAAAATTTAGAATCTTAATTTATTTTGAGTTTGTATGTTGGAAAATAACTCAAAGGAAATCTTTGAAGAAGAAGGCTTTTAAAGATGAAAATGTTACAACTCAAAAGCATTGAAGCATAAGATTTATTGTACAGCTGTTTGTTTTTTTTTTTTTTTTTTTTTTCCCTTTGTGAGAGTTCATTGAAATACAATAAAATAAGTTAGTGATTTTGTAACTGTTCTTCTGTGAATGAAAACATTACTGCCAGAAAGATGAGCATGGTCAAGTGTTGCTAGGATGAGAGGGGGTCACCACCCTGTTCTTCTGCACTCCAGAACAGCAGCTAAGGAACTTTCCCTGATGGAGAGGAAGTGGAATTACAGAGAAAAAAGTGTTAGTCACAGGAAAAACGAAAGTGCCCAGAGTTGAGAGAAAATGTATGCAGACAAAAAATTAGAGACAGGAGAAAAATGTCTGAAAGAGCAGAAGATCCGCCAAGGCTACAGATGTGAGATTCAATTTAGTTTGAGAACAAAACTGTGTCAGTAGGAAAATGAGAAGACAGATTTACACTGGAAGATGTCAGTCAGGTCACAGGATTTGCTTCATACAGAAAAAGTATTCTTGCTTACATATGCAAAATGTCTGTTGCTCTGGGTCAAAGTATTTTGCTGGTAGCAGATTATTGTATAGGAATACAGTAACATTTTGAACATTAGTTTTTAAATTGTCATCTCCTTTGGACATTTTTATTTGGCTATGAAACCTCCATGTAAGCTGTACTGCAGATAGACAGGTCTACTGGACACTTTATCAATCTTTCCTAATGATTATGGGAAGACAGGAATATTTTAAAATCCTTAGTTTGAAAAACATTGAACTAGGGATTTAATACTTATAGGCAGTTATAGAGCTCTTAGTGAAGAATCCAAGTCTCCCTAAAAAATCAGTTCCAAAAAACAATACTAAAATAATTTAAAACATAAATATTTTCTACATGAAAATTGATTACAAAAAATGTCAAGTAAAATAATAACAAAAATATTTCTGCTGGACATGATAGAAATTTCTTGAATGGTAGAATTCTCCATGAATAAAGTGTCTTCAAATAAATATTTCTTTCTATAAAATATTAGAATATGTAACAAATTTTGATGAAATAATTTGAAAAAGAAAATTCATTTTGTTTGAAAGTATAAGTTTTAGTTTATTTTTCCACTTAACATTTTTACTTTAATGTAGTTCTCATAACATTTCTTACTGATAAATATAATAGCAATTATAACAATAACAGTAATAACAGTTATATAATAATAATAATAATAGTAATAAATGACATTTACTTTGAGGGGTAGAAGTTTATCTTTTCTTCCCTGTCTTGGTTTCTTAACAGACAAGGCATGAGTGGTCACGGCATGTGATTGTGTCTCTTTTGCAAATGCAATCGCAACAGCACTGCAGCCTGTGGAGTTTCAACTGTGTTTCACAAACACCTTGAATGGCCCCAAAGTTGTACAAAAATAAGATGCAAAGACTGTGACTAAAACATTCACAACTTTGCCTCTCAGGATTTTCTTAGTTTCTCATGCAGTTTCTTCAACCTCTGCCAAAATCATTGTAGGACGATGGTTGCAGTAAAAGAAAAAGGGAACCGTACATGCTCTGAGAAGTCCTTTCCTTCCTACATACAGGATTTCCATGAGCTCTAAAGCTATTATATTTCCCCTGAATCTTCCCTACCTTGAAGCTAAGTGCTTCTCCTGTCTCCTCAACTACATTTCCACACTCTGCTACTTTGTTTGTCTTTGAAGGAAGCAAAGCAGATCTGTTTGCAGGTTCCTGATTCCCTCCATACACTGTGGTTAGAGATTTCCTGTCATTCATTTCTTCTGCATATCCTAAAGCCCATTTACTTCCTCTATGTTAACCTCCCTGTGTTTCTGGATATTTTGTTCCTGTCATTGTTCCTATGATCAGGCAAGATACTCATCTCCCGACCATCTGCCTCTGATCTCTGCAGTTTTCTAATTGGAGAATTTTGGGTGCATCCAGGGCAGAGTGAAGCCTCCAAGCCCACTTAGCAGTGTGCAGAAGGAGGGCATTTCACACAGGTGCAGCCCTGCAGTGTTGATTCCATTTCCTGCCTCCTCCACAATCCTGGTATGACATGTGAGTGGGTCACCTGTGATTTGCCTCTTACTGGAGAGGATGTGATGTCTGAAGAAAGAGTGCCCTTTAAAGGGCTTTCTATTCATAAGAAATCAAATAAAACAAACAAACAAAAAAATTGCAACACTTTGTCATGCCTTTGTTTCTTTCACGTCGCCAGATTTACCTTCTCCATAGGATGTGCTGATGTTCCTAGTATGAGGTATGATGAAAATCTTCCTTTATAATATGACCTGAAATACCAAGGCAAGAAAAGGTACAGGAGCAAACTGGCTGATATAATGCAAGACCTGATGTCCCACTACGTACGGCATCCAGTCACAAAACACATTGAGATCATTAAAGAAGAAAAGTAGCCAAGCATCTCATCAGGGATCATAATTATCCAGTTTTACATCTCATGGAATTCTCTCTTATTTTCACCCTGTTCTTTTCATCTGAGTATTTTTCAGGAAGGCAAAGGCCCTGCAAATAAATTTTCATGGAGCACTTTTGAAATTACAAAAGTCTGAAAAATTGGAAACAAGAAGACAGGAATGATTATATTCTAAGTGACTCATTGCTAATTGTCTTTGGTACTAAACATCACCTTAAATTGTGAGGCAACCTAAATAAGGTAAATAATATGTGCAAATTTCAACTACTTATCTTGATTAAATAGTAACAAAAGATACGGCTGCAACAGTGTATTTTAAAACGTTCTTCTTTAAGTTGAAATCTATTTTTGTCTTTATACCACATCACAACTTTCAAATAGAATTGATTTCAATCATTAATTGCATGCATCCAAAAAGCTATAGATAAAAGTATATTATTATGCATTTTGAATTATTTGAATACTTGAGTCCTTTATTTCCACCACCATCCTCATCCTTATCCACTGACATTTCAATAAAGCTGAGGCAATGCATTTTACAATTGATCTGTGTGACAATTGCTCCCTCATTTTAATGTCTGTTGTGCTAGCTTTAGGATAAGCTGATGTTTGCAGAGGTTGACTGAGGTATACCATGCTGCTGAAAACTCATTGCAATTTATAATTTACAGTGAGTCTTGTAAAGTTGAAGAAGAACATGGGAACTGCATCCACAGCAGCCATATGGCCCATACAGCTACACCATATGAGACTATAAGAGCATCAGTTAATATCTCAAAATGGACGTAGCTTAAATGCTTAAATAGCCTCATATTAAAATATCTTTAGCTGTTTAACTCAAAGAATATGAAGATCCTGACACCTATTGACACAGCATTTGCATCGTCTCACAGTCATACATCACTTTCATGAATACTCCAGAGAAGTGAGAAGTTGATGAAGCTGTCTGATAAAGCAGTCTGAAGGAAATGCAAAATAAGTGACACTACATTCTCTATTCTTGCTGACTTTTTCATCAAAAAATATTCCCTGTCTTGTTCAGCATGGTAGCTCAGTTTTCTCCATTGCCTATTATGCTTAGGAAAGACTGGCCTTCCTGACCTCTGGAGAAAACACTCATACACCCAACTGAAGAGAAAACAAATCTTTTAACTGTCTCCTCTTCCAGCTTAAAAGTCAGTGAGTTTCAGGGAGCAGAATCTAGTGTAATTGATTCTTTTCTCAAGACCCTTTCCCTTGAAAGTTTGTCTTTCCCTTAATGCCTAAGATAGGTTAGGAAGATTTTTTTTTTTTTTTGTAAAATAATTTTAAGCTCAACTATTATGCTATCAAGACAACTGTTTATAAACCTACTGGTGCCAGGAAGATGCTTGTCAGCAATCCATCCATTAATCTAGAGAGGATGATTGGAAGGGGACTTTGGCCTCTCAGAAGCCATAACAATTGTGCATACTGGTGTAAAATGTTCTCCAGTCACCGTGACTCCAATTCTACCATCTCTGATTATGTAAAAAGGAAATGCAGTTCATAGCAGTGAAAAGAAACCGCTTTATGCTTTTGATGTGGGACTTTAAGCAATAGTTGTAAACCAGTGTATAGAATCTTTTTTCTGCCTCAGTTTGCATGAAGAACCAGAGTAAATTATTCTTTTGATTCTTTCCTGTCTTCATTATCTTTTTTACTCAAGCTGGTCTAATCAACCATGGTCCACGTCAAAACAGGATAAAACAAATTGTCTGTTGGAATACCTGACTATAATAGAGGCTTCCTGGTGTTTCTCTAGGACACTTATGGTAGAATCATGGAATATGCTGAGTTGAAAGGGACCAGTTGAAAGGGACCAATCATTAATTCCAGCTGTCAGATCTGCACAGTTCAATTCAAGAATCACACTAGGTGTTTGAGGGTATTGTCCAAACAGAGAAAGAGAAGCAAACCTCTTTGTGCAACCAAAAAGTGTTGTTGCAACAGCACTGTGAGTTTGTGAGCAGACAGTAGAAAACTCCATGTCTGTGTTCTGTAGTATAAAATATTTTAGTGCAGCTGAAGCTCATTGAGGAGGATGAGAATCAGCAAAAGTGGCCAAGAATCAGCATATGCAGATACATGGCACTGCCACTCCCCTCTTCTCCTGGTAGTTATGCAGCATTTCCAAAGGGAAATGATTGTAACAGGCTACCTGCCAGTCCAAACTAAGGTGAGAGACCACTGATGTCCTGCTGTGTGTGTTGCACAGTTGCTTTGATTTAAATTTATTTTGGATTTATGATCAGAAAAGATGGTGCTTATGCTGTGCATTAATATGGATAAAAAGTTTTCTCTATTATAGCTATCTTTCATCTACATGGAATTCTAAATAACCAATCACCATAAGCACAACAAAAGCATCAATGCATGGTTAAAAAGAATAATAAAATATTCTTTAATAAAAGAATATGTGGATTTTTCCAGCATCCACTCCTGACCACCAAAAGACAATATTCACACACTGCATGCAAATGTGGGTAGCATATATAGCTGTACAGCTCTACTGAAAATTAACTGGGAATGGCCCCTGAGTTAAAGCACAGGATTTATTTGGAGTTTACAGATTTGATAATTAACTTCCTTAATTTCTGAGTGTTGTATACACTCTTTGCTAAATTCCTCCTTATTTTATATGAACTTGTATATATGTAACACTTGTCACATTTCAGTGTCTTCTTCTTTCATTTACCACATATGAAATTACAAAAACATTCATATGAAAAACCCCAAGAAATATTCAGTGTTGCAAAAAACAATCTTGTGCTAAAATTTTGGGGTATTTTGTCTTGTTTTCAAGGTGTTATAGACTGCAACAAAATTTAAAAAAGCAAAACAAGCCTGAAAATGAGAACTACATTGGCAGAGATTTTAAAATAATAAGTACACAGCAGGGTGTGGGTCTACACTACTGCCTAATAGTTGTTAATCTGAATAAATAATATGTTTTTAATCATCAAGTGGCATTTAATTAACCTGCAATAACTGGCTTATTAATTCTCAATTAAATCATTATTTGAAACACTTAATTTAAATGTGAATGATTATATTTTCTGCTACCTCCTGTAAGGTATCTCACTATTTGTAATTAATTGTAGTTAAAGTTTGGCATTTGCTCTTCCTCCATCAAGGACAGGTTTAAAAAGCTTCATGCTGGTTGTTAATTTAAGTAAACCAGAAGAGCAAAAGATGGGGAACTCAGAAAACAAAATAACTCAATTACCATACACTCCAGTACTGCAATATGATTTATTTACACTTAATCTCACCCTTAACCAATGCTCAGGGTCAGCTCCTCAGCTAGAGGAAACGAATAATATTGACTTCAATTAAGTTACTAAGACATTACACTTTCTGGTTTGTATTTTGGAGTGGATTTTAGTTTTATTTGAGCTTTTTCTTTGATTTTTTTAAAATATAGGCAATCTGATGAGTTTTGCCTAAGAGTCTGAAGCAAAAATTAATTTCTGTTCCAGGAAGCTTATGGTCAGCAGTTCAGGAAAGAGGGGATATAATATTCTGGTCCTTTGGTGGGATGTTCATCCTAGTATAAAAAGAAATTTTTCTAATAATTTGAAAAAAATCAATGACCAGCAACTGGGAGCAGAAAAAACTAGGCGGAGGAAAGTATGGCACTAAAAAGAAAGGCTTTGAATAGTCAGAAAGAAAAGTCAGAAAGAGAGACTTAAACCTATGAAGGATCATCTTGCATATCCTCAGTGCAGGAGGACACCTTCAGTGATGATGCAGAACCTCTTCTTATGAAACATTTCCTTTGTGGAACCTACTTCCCTCCTTTGATTAAAGAAGATACTTGTGGAGACTCATTTTTCTGGTGTAAGATTAGTCTTTGGCTATTTGAGGGAAGCTAAAGAAAGCTATTTGCAAAGATAAATGCTGGAGAGGTCCAAAATGGAATTAAACTACATTCCAAGACAATGCACAGCTTTCTTCCATAAACTGCTTAAAGCCCAGCCAACATAAATAAATATCAATTTTCAAACACTGCGCAAAACCTAAGTTCTGAAAAGGTTGTGTAACTTTTAGCAGACATACCACTAAAAGAGTTCTATGTAAGATTAAGTTAATGTTTACACCCAAACTGAAATTCATTATATTTATATTGTATCCATGTACTATCAAGCCTTTGCTTTTACATTTCTTTTGCTTTTCTCAGTATTTTGATCTTCTCTTTTTCTTTTTTTAAATTTTTCATCCTGGTAAATTACCTTTTGTTATTTTCCAACCAAGATGTTTTTCAAATTTTTTTCCCTGGCAGTACAGGATATTTGCTCCCACAACAACCACTAACACACCAGAAAATCTCCTAGCTCTAAACTCAAATGACTGCTTTTTTATATAGAGGGGGGAAAAGTTAGAAAAATAGTAACATTTTTAATGGACATGGTAGAACAAACATGATTCAGAAGTTTTCTTCGTAGTAATTTATTGGTACAGGAATGAAATTAGACACAAATTAAGAGAAGAAAAAAAAATCTAGTGAAAGCTATGCCCTTCTTCCTCCTCCTCAGTTTGTTATTCTTCCTTCCAGATTCTTTCCCTCGCAGAAGATGCAGAACTGCAGTATTCAGATCACTTCAGGATACCACCCTTCCTTCTTAAAACTAGAAGGAAGTAGAGGGATAAAGGGCAAACAGAGATGGCCCTGAATGTTAGAAGAGGCACCTTTAGGACTTCTAATTCCACCTAAGTTCTTTCCATTTTCTTTTTTCTGTATTATAGCTGCAGCCAATATCTATAAAAACAGTGTGTTTTCTCATTTCTTGCCACTGAAAGCTTTTCCAAAAGCCTCTTGTTTCAGGCACCAGATGCAATTACTGAATACTAAACTTCCAATCAGAACTGCTCAGTTGTCTGAGGTGATGGGGTTAGAGGAGATAAAAAACCCCACCAGTAGAAGCCCGTCTTCTAATTTCCATCAAGGGATACTTTGAAACAAGTTCAGGTATTTTACTACCAGCATATCTCTGCACTAATGTAGCATTTCACAGAGTTTCTGCAATAACTGTCGTTGGGTCTTCTCATAAGAGCCCTATAATAGTCATAAATATTCCTCAGGAGAGCCAGATAGACTCTGAAAGGCATATAATAGCTATCATAAATGAATAATAAAATGTAGAAAGGACAAGCCACCATGAAAATGGCAAATGAATATGATGACGTGTGTGTTGTACATGAGTTAATTGTCTGAGTTTTATATTTACAGAAAATCCCAACTGTTTTCTGCTGTGCCAGCAATATTTATGGAAGAGGAAGCATCCTCTGGAAGGTTAAGACTTTTTGCAGAAAGTATGAAGTAATTACAGAGTGGAAAGATGCCACCACTGTTCTGTGTGTACTTCTTATGCATTTTCTTAAATTGTTTGCTGCAATGACAAATTCTGGAAGTTACAGTCCAAGCATCATCTTTGTCCTGCCAGATGGTGCAGATAATTCTTACTTCAGCATAAAAAACAAATCAGGGATTTCAAAAATAAGTTAAGACACGTGGATAGAATAATACTGCACTTCAAAGCCTTCCTTTGAGCCTTTTTGAGCCTCCCTTTGCCAGTACTTTGACAGAGTAAGAATATTTGTCAGACACCAGGTTTCCTTAATGGCAATCAAAAATATGATTACCTCGATTCAAAAGTTGTTCATTTTTACCTTCATAACTTCATCAACTTCAGTCCAACAATGTATGGTGTAGCACACCACACAACTTAGGAAATGGTTCTACTCTGTAAGTAGTCCCAATTAAAATCAAACTCATTGCATTTGCAATGAAATCTTTAGTTTTAATTATACTGTCATAACCAGGCTTCTTAAGGGGATAATATAGCTTCATAATCTTGAAAAGACAGCCAAAACAGATGGCTATATACAGAAAATGTATACAGAAAAGTAGAAATGGAAGAAAATTTGGATGACATCAATGTACAGATCTGAGTAGTAAATGTCTTGAAATCTCAGCCCTGAAAGAAGTTAATCTCTTTGTCTGTGCAAGGAACAATAAACAAGGAGCTTCTATTTCAAAGCAGCTGTGTGTATCAGAATGAAAACACTGCCAGAATAGCACATTGCAAAGTAGAAATACACCGTGACTGTGTGCATAGAAAGTAAGGGTAGTTTGGCTAATAGTGGCTCAATATTCTCAAAAAATGTTTTGCATCCTCAATTTAGTCCTTTTCAATTTTTGCACAGAATAAAACCCAACCTTAAGGCAACTCAATCAGCTCCTAATGACTGATATATCCTTTTTTCCTCAGCTTTTCATAGCGATCTTAATATGTTTTAGTAAATCAAGAAGATACTGTAACCATTTGAAGTATTGGACGGTTATAGAGAGCAAACACCACTGTATGTTAAAGACTGTTTCTTATATGGTTCACTTAGATTGTGTTATGAGCATGAGGCTCTTTAAATAGACAATGCCACAAAAAGACTGATTGATGCAGCCTGGCTCAAAATTTCCTACATGTTTGTACCTGAAGGGGAAGGTCTTGAACTTGGAAAACCTGCTCTTTTGATTGTAGGGCCTGTTTTCTTTTTTATGAATATTACTTTCTCTTGAGTATTGTTCATCTTAAAAAATAGGAGTAATTGAAGTCAAATCTGTGTTTAATTATGTGTGTAATTTACTGATATTTAGATATGTTTAACCTCATGCTGTGTCTCTGGCTTGTTTTATAAAATCGAAGGCACAGTTGTACAGAGGTGATTTTTGTTGGATGTGAATTATTTTTTTAATGGTACATTAAGCCCTGGCCCTACACTGATTGCAAGTTACATGAATCTGTTTTGTATGCTGAAAATTATGATCAGTAGCCATTTTGTTTTCTGATTCATAGATTTTGGTTTTCCTCTTCAGAATTAAATTTTCCTTTGATTGACTGACACAGAAGGTAGGGAAGGAACCACGGAAACAAAGGAGACAGAGATGGTTTACAGCAACACATGAGCTGATGAATGTCCCTGACTAAATGGCCTGAAGCTGAGTCAGGAGAGGTTTAGGTTGGATATCAGGAAAAGATTTTTCTCCCAGAGTGAATGTTGGACATTGGAACAGGATCCCCAGAGAAGAGGTCCGAGCACCAGCCTGTGCTGAGGGAGCTCAAGAGTTTGGACAAGGCTCTCAGGTACATGGTGTGATTCATGGTTCCAGGAAATCCACTCTGTGATCTTCCAACCCAGCATATTCTATGATTCTATGATGCAATGATTTAAAGTGAATAATTTTGTACAAGACTGGACATTCAGATGGACAGGAATGACTCTCCATAGCAATACAAAACATACAACTACCAGAAAACTGAATTTAATTTGCATTTATTCCGTATTATATAGTGCCCAGCATCCTGTTATCATCTCCTCTAACACCAAAAAATCATCCTTACACAGGCTGAACTTCTCTTGTTCTACCTCTAATTAAGTTCACTGGAATATAGGCTACTAAAATGTTATAATTTGACCTGTAAAAAGTGAAGTTTTAAGTTAGATGCCTGTAAGGACATCTGACTTTCAAGAAAAACAAGAGCTTTCCTATGTCAGGATTGTAAATGGAAAATAAAAGATAGGAGAAAGTCATGAGGTTTCCACATAAGGCATTATCTGTCAGCTCTTCTGACTACACTGTTTAGAACCCTGTGAAACCTCCAGCTGTAGGGTGAAGATTAGAAGAGAGAATCTGACTCTGTTTTCTTGCTCTGCATTTTTGTATGCTGGTGAAATCAAGGGATGCATGATTAGACCAATTTAGCACAGGTATCAAATCTGTAATATTGAGTGTCTAAATTATGTACCCTGATTCAATGGGAGAAAATCTATAGGAAGAAAATACAATTATTAACATGTTTGAAAACTACTAGACAATAATAGTCAAATCTTTTAGTCAATACCTTATAACATCATATCAGAAAGTTTTATTCAGATATCTAGGATCAACATTTCAGAAGTCAAAAGCCCAAGCTTAGGTATTTAAATTCATATTTGGCTTTTAGGCTTACTGTGCATCAAAGAACTCATATTTAGGCAATTTAGAATCTAGACAAGATGATCATAAAACCAAAACACACTTATTACTCTAAAAGTCTTTCTCTGCTTTTATAATTATTGTTATCCATCTGCAGACATGCTCTTCTTCTTTGGGTATTATGGTTAAATAATATAAAACTACATTATTACTTATGTTCAGAATGATAAGTAGATGGAATCTGTTCTTTTTTAAACTTTTCAGAAATGCCTGTGTAATTTGGAGAGGACAGTTTGTGAAGAAACAGACGCTTGGAGATCACAAAGGCACAATCCATATGTCTGGATTGTATTATGATGTAGAGCACAAATGCACTCCTCCTACTAAATAAATTCATATGTGTCATTTCTATTAGGAAAGGACAAAATATGTCCCATTTTTACTAAATATTTCAAATAAACTTTGAAATTTTATCTTGAAATATATTTAGGATAGTTACAGAATTCTTTTTTATAAACAATAAAATAATAAAAAAAGAATTTTTGTGTGTTTGTATAGATGTTGTCCTTTTCTTATTTATCTTGGGAAATCTCTGCAGATGTGAAGCAGATAAATTAATGGTGTCTGTATCTAAAAAACTCCAGACAGATCTGATTTCAAGAGAGATACCTTGGAGTAATGAGCTTAAAAAAATGACTTTATTTGCAAGTGGCTTGTTTTGTTAGTCTGTGCACTAGAGGACTACATTTTTTTTTCATTTTTCTTGGTTCAGGGCCTACCTGTTCAGTTTTGGAAAAGCTACAATTTATACAAATATATCAGTGAGTAAAAAGGACTTAGTTTCCTCATATTTTGACATTGATGTCAGTCTATGTAGTGTTTAGTGATTTTTGGTTGTTAATTTCCTATGGTCAAAGGTTTTAAAATTTATGATACAACATCCTTCACACTCTAAACACAAAGAATCAGTCTTTGGTAGGAAAGTGTCTCAAAATCTACATTGGCTTGTTTCAAAAACACTTACAGTTTAATGATCTTAGATTTGTTAGGTAAAAAGTAAATTCTGTAATGGCTTTGGGATGCTCCACCTAAAAGAAAAAAACCTCTCTAGTTTGCTCTGTGTAATAATCTTGAAATGCTGCATCTACTAGCCACAGATCCAAAATATGATATCTCTTCCTTTTTCTGGAAAAGCAATGCTTGTTTATTTTGTTAAAGAGCCAGGGTCTCTAAAAACAGGTTTTATAGTGAAAATTTTCACACTGGTTGTGAATACGTAATATTACACTACATACTTTGCTTATTTGGCAGGCAAGAAAAACCAAAGCAACACTAATTTCATCTTCAAATTTAGGACCTCACAAACAGAGAAAACATATTATTTTCCTTTTTTTTGGCTTTTTCTTTTTTTTTCCCTCTCCTTTGGAGGGATGATAATTTTTCTTTGCCTCTTATTCACCCTGCTGATTTCCTGTTTTACAGGGTTTCAAAGTTATGCCTTAGACTGAAGAGTACCTGTACTTCTCACTTAATCCAAAACAGGCATATTTTGTGTGCAGTGGCAGTAAACAGAGTCCTTTTCTTTCTCCCCAGTGGTATTTTGCAAGACACTCTAGAAGCATATGCATTATTCACATACTAGATATGTAGATATTTGTCAGACCAGGGAAGAGGAATGTATTTCCAAGGGCTAATTTTTGTCTATAAAGGCTAATTTCCCTAGGGTCCCTTAGAGTCAGTAGAGGAAGCTGGTGTGATAGTACCCTCTAGAGAATGGTTCAGAGCAGGAGACTAATTAATCCCAGGGGGGAGGTTGTGCTGGTGTTGGCTGGGACAGAGTTAATTTCCTAACAGTAGCTGGAAAGGGGCTGTTTTGGATTTGTGCTGAAAACAGTGTAATGCAGCAATGTTTTCTTTGTTGTGGAGCAAAGTTTACACAGTGACAAGGCCTTCTCTGCCTCTCAGCCCATCCCTCCAGCAAGGCTGGGCATACATGAAATTCCCTTCCCACTTTTGCCTTTCCAGATCTCTCCCATGTCCTGCCAAGGGTGAGTGAGCAAGCTATGCTTAGTTGCCATCTGGGGTTAAGCCACAGCAGAGATTAACCACCCTAGACTGTAGGCACCCTGATGAATGATCCCCACTCTGGTCATACACCTAGATTATGTCAAATGCACAGAAGTCTCCTCTCCTTTTTATCATTTATTATCCCACCCAAGACTGTCTTCTGCAAAAACTTGCCAATAAGTATTTTTACATCATTAGCATAGACACAGAAATGGATTGAGATTGGGTTCCCAGGGGACTTCCCTGTTACTGTACTGGTACCTGTGGCTCTGGCTGCATACTTTGCCTGGTTAACAATTTTATGCCATGCAGTTACCTTTTCTCTCCAGATCACTTTTAGAGGGTAATTCACACCCATGTTCCTCAAGGCTGATCTAGAACAAACTACCTGCATCCACAACAAGCACAACTTGACACAAACTTGCCTTTCATTCCCACATGGTAATCCTTTGAGCAAAAGACATATTGCCTGTTTCCTTGGGCTTAAGGTTTTTTCCTGTTAAAAACATAACTGGTGGTGTGAGGGCTTGATTGCAGAGCTGTCAGAGCTGAATTCTTATAGCCCAAAGTGTCACATGTCCTGGCATCATGGTATATTCAAGGATTTATGGATCAAGCGCACATGGACAAAGTGTTGTGTAGAGAACATGGCAACAAGCCTATGGTTTAACTCTTTAGCCTTTTGGAAGCTATCAGTCAAACAAGCTATTCCCAAAACCACTTCCAGGTTTTATTTTAGAAGGAGCTATTTTTTTTTTTCTCTTCAAAAGGAAGTTTAAATGACATCTCTGCAGGAAAATCAAGAGACCAGATATGGCTAGCACATAATTCTGACTATTGTCTGATCTCAATCTTTTTATATAAGCAAAAGATATTAAAAGTAGAATAATGTCTCATGCAAAATTTATTTAACATTGAAACATTGATCAGGAGTCTCTTTCATCAAACCAAATAGGAAGAAAAGTGGGTCTTATAATCCTGAATGGAAAGGAACTGTCCGTGTAGCAGTTTCTCCCTTTAATACTGACATTTCTAAAGAAAAAAATATCCTCTTTACTTTAGAGGAATATTTTGTTTTTCTATGAGTGTAAGCAAATTTCATTTACACACATACCAACTCCTCTTTTGCTCTACATCTCGCTGACAAATGAAACCATCACTTATGTGGAAAAATATCATGCAACAGAATCCTAGCAAATTCTTAAGTGAGGCACATGCACTCTGTAGAAGAGAGTTTTTCTGTGGCAGAGATACAGATGGTGGATCTCTTCTGTTTTATCTAGAGTTAAATTAAAACTACAATATTGTTGTTTAAATGAGCTGTATGTGTTTCATTTTGTTGTCACAATGAACAGTCATATGCACGAAAAAGCAGAGAGATTTTTAGCCTCTGGACACAGAAATATGTGAAGAAAATCTAAAAGCTTGTAATCTCCAAGAAAAGTCTGACATATAGTTTGCATCAAGATCACACTGAGAGCAAAAAATGTATTTTAGTGGGAAACTTTTATTTGTGCCCTGAAATTAGGAGAGCCGGATGAAAGAAAACTTTGCTCCTGTAAGGATCTAATGTGATGAAGTTATTTGTCCAGCTGCTTCTACCTGAAATAAAGACTATTCACAAAACCTTACATCAAATCATATAATTTTAGCTATTCTACAGACATGGAGGTGTGTCACCACAGCAATTCTCTCTTTTTTAACAAGAAAGAATGTTACTAAAATATATGCACTTACAACTTTTGTAGGCAGCAGTGATTGTCTCCTACACATTTCAACGGCATCAGGAGCATGGATCTCAAAAAAGCACCAAGGATTTAATTACCAACGTCTATAGGCATTTCAAGAACCCTATAAATTTTCTTAATCCAAAGAATAATATGAAATGTGTATCAATGAACAAGCACAGGCAATTAAGGGTAAGAAAAAAATAAATATTTATAGCACATTATTTCTGTAAGTTCCATGGAGGCAAATTGTTCTTTTTTTCTTAACAAAAAAGGCTTAAAGAATCTCACAGATTGAAAAATGTAATGTCCAGTCACAGTAATTACTTATTAAATTCAAGATACATTTCAATCTGCAAGAAATAATGAGGTTTGTTTTCATCTTTCAGTATATTCAGAAAGTAAAACTTTCTTAGCATGGGTAAAAAAAGGAAAAAACATACATAATCATTTTAGAAATTAACAAAAGAACCATGAAGATTTTTAAAACTGTTTTCCCAGGCAAGTTTGGAGTCTAAACAGTATGTAACAAGGCTCTCTTAGACAGAATCTTTAATCTAGAAGAGCAAAGCCTCATTTGTGAGGAACTTGGAAAGCATGATGTAAAATTTTCATATCTCTGTGGCAAAACACAAGTGATTTTTAACTGATATTTCCATCATTTGAAAGGAAGGCACACCCACAAAAGTATATATTTTTTTCTATTTTATATAAAACCTTTATGAAAAAGCATCTGAGTATCTTGTTGTGACTGCTGAAATTAACACAATTTTCGGTCTGTGATTCATACTAGCACAAAGGGGGAAAATGTTTTTAAATCTATTTCTATATCTTCTTTCATAACTGATCTTTAATTTTGCCTGAAATGTAAATCTGGCATTCTTAATTTGCAGCTCAGATGATTATGAAAACCTTTTTCATAAGTGATGAGAAACTCCTTTTCTCTTGCCCAGAAAATATCTGGCCACCTTCACTGCAGCTCATCTCTCTCATCTTGTATCTTTTTAAATGTATGTGGAATGCTCCACTTTGGTCTTAGAAGTCCAAAAACTGGGGTTTTTTTCTGTCTTTTAACAGTGACTTGATCAGTGATCTTAATCTAATCCCTTAGAACTCAGAGCAGCAAAACACAAACCCACATTTTTTTTTTTTTATTAGAGTAGGACTTAATATTTAGCATCCACTTGAGTATTTTGCATTCTGTTGGTCTGTGCCTCCCATCTGTGTAAAGAAAAAGAGAATGTTTATACCTTCTTTTCTTCCGTCACAGATGTTGCAAGATTTAATCAGTTTGAAGAAAGATGGGGTTTTAATTGCATTGCAGGGAATTGAATGCTTATGATACACGAGAAAATACAGTCTGACCAGCAGCAGGACTCATAGAGGAAAGATTGGTTTGAGGAATTTAAAGTACATCTTTCAAAGACTAGTGAGCATGAAAGAAAAGGCAATGTTGCTTCCAGGCTCCCATTTATTTATTTATTTATTTGGTGAAAAGTTCTCTTATTTCGTTCGTTATTTGTTTTGAAACTTTTTTAAGAAAAAGGAAGTAGTTAAATATTAGTATTCCCTAAAGATATCCCCCTGTTGGATTTTTTTTCATCAATAAACTCCAGAGTTAAGGAATGCCATTAGTATTAGTATTCACAAACAAGGGGGGATGTAAAGATGAGATATGCATAAAATAGAGTTCCTTTCGTCAAAGAAAGTTCCCAGGGCTACTGGCATTCAGAGAAATAATCTTTCTTTTCTTCTGATGAATTATAAACAGTAAAAATATTAATAATTAAAGGCAACCCTCCCAACTCCAAACCATAAAATCCAACAAACCAGCCATGAACAAAGGAAAGAAGTTCGTAAGAGTCATTTGGGACTGATTTGGAAATGCTTCCTGATATTTTTAAATGCTAAATCTTTTGTGCATATGTATACATAACATTGATGCCTTGGGGAACTCAGCTGTTGGAATAAGTTTTAGTAATCTATTTTTGATACTCAGGGAAGTATTTTTCAGTCTTCCTGCTTCTATCTTGCAGAAACTTGTATGGCAATAGGGGTCACGGGTGTCCTTGCAGATGTGACATTCTAGATGCGACCTTTCAGAAGAACAATAGAATTAAATATCTGGAGCAGATGACAGGAAATATAAAGTTTCTTTTTTACAATGTAATTAAAATCCCATATTTATTCAAAAGGAAAAGCACCATTGTTTATGACCTATATGTTGATCTTGTTCACCATTCATAAAATAAAAGTTAACTCCTGAGACAGATTATCTGGGAGCTTCTATTGAAAGTATTAATGAAAGACGTATTTTTAAAAACTAAAGATGTGAGAAAATGGATGACTGTAAGACTGAATAGATGATGCAGTCCACAGACAAAAACAATACAAAAAGTCAGAAACTGTAACATATACACACATAGTGGTTTTAACAGCTTGTTCTTAAGGGAACTTATGAAAGAATTTTAATGTTATCAGATTTTATGTCTGAAAATTACATTGTTTTTTTCAGTATCAACCCTTGGTACTGAGGAGGAGAACTTGTGAAACTTTTATATGCTCTTACTGAGTGATAAAAGGTCTGTTAAATTCTGCCTTGCCTCCTAAGCTAAATAGAGACTAGACCCAAAATAAAGAATTATTCTTGCATTATGAGTGTTTAGGTCAGCGTACTAGAGGATTTCACAAAGATAAATCTTATTTCATGGTGCTTGGATTATCATGGCACTATGGCTCTGTTTATGTAGTTCATGTAAAATTTTGGTGCCTGTTCCAAAAAGTAAATAAGGAGGTTTATTTTTAAATCTTCATTTTGTTCCAGATACCATTGTCTTTTGCACAATGAAAATAAATTAATTTGATGGGTACAATTCCTTTTTCCTCCGAGGTAGCAGACAGAACAGAGAAAGATCTGCTTTTTCAAATGTGTTTCTTAAAGGAAAAATAGTAGCAAAAATAATCCCAAATCTCACTCTTAATCTTTTTTCAGGAAGGATTTGACCTTGTCAGCATTTGTTCAAGAAACACAATGTTGTGGATTCTTATCACTTTTAGTTCAGAAATTAAGGCATGCAGGAGGCCTGTATTTGATAGACTGGTATATCCTCATGGGCATTGTCTCACCTGATCCAGCTCAAGATTTATTTCTGTCACACAATGGCCAAATGACTGCACAGTGGATATGCAACAGATGTTGAGCACTGGGTGCAGGCACCTTTCAGATTGGGGATCTAGAGGGCGTGTCTCAGGGATCCACACCTTAAAATGTTTCCAGAACATTTATTTTCTATCTTTCAGATGCCCTGCTCCAGCAATGCCCCAATAGGACTTGTCTCTACCTCCCAACATCCCTACTCTGGCTGTCCATGGGCTCCTGGTCTTGGCCTGTGCCCATCCCCAAGGCAGAGCCTGATGCCTCGTGCTGCTCCGGTGCCCCCAGCTGCCCTGCTCGTGGCTGGATGGCCGGACCCTGTTTCAATCCCCACAGCTACGGCACCCTGGCAGTCACACTGCTCTCTAGTCTCAAAACCTGCCACAGATTTTGCTTTCAAAAGTTTCATTTGCTGCCCCATCAATTTTGAGTACTCACAGCATCCTCTAGATGCAAGTTCTGACTCAAATGTCTGGTTTGGATGCAGCTTCAACTAGGCCTTGGGTTTTTTAACCCCTTTATTCTTATACTGGTGAGGAAACGAGGACTTCAAAAGTTTTTATCTTTTCGATAAGACCCAGGATTATGTATATGCTTATTACACCTCTCTCTCTTATATTTTGCAAATTAAAGAGGTTTCCCCATCCCCACCACATATATAAATATTTTTGCTTCTATCTGAAATTTTTCAGTGTCTTCTAAAATTCTCCCGGGATTGAAACACAAAAAAACACAGAGTGCTTAAGGTGTCAATGACAGGTTGAAATAGTAACATAATTATGTTGCCATTTTAATTCCTGATTCCAGTTTCAATATTTCCTAATAGGTAATTTTTTGTTGTTTTATTTTAATTTTTAACAACATTGAGCAATGAGGTCTTGTAATGGCTCATAATCCCAGCATCCTGGGGGACCACAATTAGCTTCTGCTCAGTATTTTCCTAAGATTTAGAAAACCCAAATTGCTTGTTTTGAGAATAACTCAAATTTGGGAGCATCAAATACCCTATGAAGTGAGGTGAAATATGAAAACTGAAGGACATTGGTTGTAAACAAGTATACTGATGCAGAAAGCCACTCGTTTTCTATAACATATAACTTTAATAAAGAACAAATTTAATCTACTCAGAAATTTTTCCAGTGAAACTAAACTTTACCATAAGATAACTCTTCATTGCACATAAATAGTTCTCTCTAAAGGTATTGAAATCAAGGAATTTTATTGAGACCAAATACAGGATTCTGACAAAAATCTGACAGAATTCTCATCTGCTGTTAGGAACTGACAATTCAAGGCTCTAAATAGTATTTTAGATATGATGTGTTTCCCCCCTGTTTATGAACTCTAATTATCCATGGTGCTAGGACAGTTTGCTTTGTGAAACTTTTCAGACAGTGGTTCCAGTTGCTGAGCTCCACCTCTAAACAGGTGTCATCATTTGGCTTTGTGGTCAGAGCTTAGCAGCGTTAAGAGGTTTATACTCAAGGCTCTTGAGCTTTCCAGGGTTTTTGGCATGGAGATATTGAAATGGATGATTGTGACAATTTCACATGGCTAACGGCAGCAGTGGACCTGACAAGAATGTTAATTCCAGTGTAGCAGCTGCTGGAGATCAATGGCATGTGACCATAGGAAGCCCCACTGGGCAAGATTGGCTGTGGCCAAAGATTCTAAGATGTCCAGGCTCCTGAGCCAACTCATTCCCCAGCCTTTGGATCCCCCCAAGAATTTAATATTTGCTTAGCAGGTGCAGGTCCAAGCTCATTTATTTTACTTGATGGGGACAGACGGAAGAAGGGGAAAATGCCTTTTGTTCTTCTTCAGTGTTTCTGTTCATGCAGAATTAAAAAAAAAATATTTCTGCATGATTTGGTTCAAAACCAAATATAGAAATACCATTATGTAGGTTTTATTACACAAAATAGAGTATCTGAATTTTGGCCAGGTGCTGTTCCAACCATTCCCATCTTCCCTGAAACAGGCATGTAACAGAAATAGGCATTGAGGACAAAAGTAAAAGATTGTGTGGTGTCTAGGATGAATCAACCATTACAGAATGTTAAAAAGCAAAGCAAATAAACAGCAAACAAACCTGTGACCCACTGCCCTCCCCCCTCAAAAAAACTCCAAGGCAAAGCAAAACAAAACACAACAAAATGCAACAAAAAAAAAATGCAAAAAACCTCTAAAAAGCTTTCAAACTAGACTTTGACATGGATTCTTTACGTATTCTTTATATTAAAAATAGAGATAAAAGATCTTTGATTGAAAAGCTGTATCCAGAACAATAGCAAGAAAGCAATATAGTTATTTCACACAGCCATCTGGTCTTCTCAGGACTTCAGCTGTTAGACCCTGTTAACCCTGATCTAGGTTTATTTCTTTTTGTATTTAACTTTCTGTTGTTGGTGGAAAGTGCTTACATATGCAGTATCAAACCATTTTGTACAAATCTGTACTAATACTCTTAAAACCACACAGCACTCAGAATCCAGGATTAAAGCTTTAAACCAGATGAAATATATATTGGGATTCCAAACAAGTTTTCTTTCTTTTTATAATGCAAATGTGTTAATGCTGTGACCTTAAAACTGAGAGACCAAAGCCTAGATAACAATCAAGAATCTGGTGAAGCACTGCTCATCCTGTACAGGCCCTCCAAAAACCAGGACTCCCCCTCCTAAATAACGCCAAAGTGAGATATCAAGGACTTCTGTCACAGTAATATTATTTTTCTTGCCTTCTAATAATAATTTGAGGTAAGAATATTGCAATATGTTCAGCTTACTGTCTGGTAAAGCAATCTGTAATTTCACAAAGCACATTAGTTTTTAAATCTGTCGTTTCTTGAATGAAAATATTTTAGTAATTAAATGCAAAATACTGAAAAATGTTGAGACACTTTTCTGGCCTGCAAGAAGTTAAGAATAAATAAATTATACATAATAACAATAAAATAGTTCAACAGTAGCTTCTATTTTTGTGATTTTTAGGCACATATATTTGTCTTTAATGAATGTATAACTTTTAGTATTTCTTTCACTAATGTAACAATCCAGATTAAAAAATAAAAAATCACATATACTCATACCCAGCACTACATACAGTTCTATGCTTAGCCAAATAAAATCCAGCTTCTTGTATACTGGACATTCCAGATGCTTAGAAAGTGCCTTTTGAATAAAGAGCAATATTTATTTTTTTAATATTTTTCCATGTTTTCTATTGTTTTCAAACCCTCCCCAAAAAGGAAAAAGAATAGATACTGTATATACCTCTAAGTGAAATAAATATTCCACATTTTTTTATGGACAGGAAAGAATAAATGCATTACAGAAATTGTGAAAGGTGCTCTAATTTGCTGACTTTTTTTTTCTTACTTGCAGCAAAAGTAACTGCAAGTGTTTTATATGCATTTCAGTATGATGCCACCAAACAAATATACAGTCTCACCCTATTTTCACTTTTGAAAGTTTCTCAAATATTTGATCATCAAGTCATGTCAAACCTGTAGAATTGGCATCTTTGGTCTATGGTGCAGTCTCTTTTCACTGTGTCTGTTATATTCTACCAGGAGACTGGTAACAAGAAAAGTTCTGTGTGAGTCTATGCTCCAATCTGTCCTGCCAACATCTTTATCTGTAGCTTTCAGGAGATGACAGAGTGAGTTCTCACAGAGTTTGCAGATATCATCAAATTGTGACATGCTTGAGGTAGTGGTGCTGTAGAGGGGCAATGGGCACAGGTTACAGGAATGGACCAACGTTATGAAAATCAACAAGACTGCAAACTCCTGGCCCTAAAAGGAAGAACTGATTGCACATAAGAGACTAACCAGCTGGGGAGTAGCTCTTGTGAAAAGGACATGGGGACCTCAGTGGACCATGTGCTCAGTGTGGGCCAAATTTTTTCTTGGAAAATCGCCAGTAGTTCAAGATATGTTATTGATCCCCTCTATGTATTACCTATTAGACCATATGTATAATACTGAGGCCAGCTTGTTTCTGTAATTTCCCCTTAGCCCTGTCAAGGACGAGTTCAGCTTCTTCAGCAAAAAGGTAGAGCCAGGTTCTTCATGGGAGTGCAGTGTAGGACAACAAAAGACAATTCACATAAATTGAGTAGAAGATATAAGTTGAATATGACATACTCATTCTATGGAAAAAACTTTTTAAAATGAAGATAATAAAGGTCTTCAAGGGGTGGGACAGTTTCCTAAAGATACTGCAGTTTTTAACCTTGGAGTTTTCAAGATGCAGCTGGATAAAGACCTGGTTAATAACCTGGTCTGACCTCACAGCTAAAGCAGGTTTGATGTTGAACTGAAGTACCAAGTAGCCCACAATGTTCTGTGATTCTGTGATGCTACTATGTCTTTAAAAGTTCCTTAATATTCAGACAAGTTGTCTACTTTTTCCAGTATCATGTTTCTGACTGGAATCAACGGTGGCTGCCTACACAGAAGTGGAAGAACATGGCAATTGTAGTAGTGGGGCCGCTCCAAGAAAGACTTCATAATCAGACTTTATGCCAGGATTCTCTTTTTGTTAACACTCCACCTATCAGATTCTCCCTACCACCCTAAAACTTTTCCCTGTTCTTTTGCAGTATCAAATGGTCAATGAAGGCCTCAAAAGCAGAACAGAGTAGGAGGTCCCAGTTAATTATACTTTGCCTATGTATCCACCACAAACCATTTACAGCAAAGAGGTACTTGTCTCAGTACTGCTGAGACACTTAGTCTGATCTTCTATGTTCACTCATTAGAGACCATGTGTATTTGCAGGCAGCTATCAGCTTTCATATTTGTAAAAGTTTTAGATTCTCAATAGCACCAAAGCAGTCAAAACTTAATTAAGACAATGTCTGAAAATCATGTGCACATGCACTCATCACTTAGGTGGGAAAGAAATAATTTTCTTAAGGCAAAAATGTGATTCAAAGTTTAATGTTGACTAAGTAAAGTGCAAATCCCAAAACTATAGGCTAATAGTGACAAAACTGATAGCCAGGGTTTGCCCTTTAGCCAGATGCACATCTGTAAAGATACTGCCAATTTTTTTCTTGCAATCTTGCCAGAGAAGGGGAAAAAATACATTACCAGTATTCAACATGCTATATGATTTTGTGAATAACCCTTCAAGCTGTCAGTCTTGGTGCCAAAACTACTGTGCGACAGCATTAAGCAACAGGAACATGGACTCATTTCAAGCCCAGGTGCTGAGCGATTTTAAATGCATGAGCGCCTTGTTGTGAAACAATCATTCCCTCTGAGGCTGTGTCCTCATCACTCCATGAACTGTGCTCATGGTGAATGTGCATTTACTTGTCTTGTAGCTAGTGTTCACATGCAAATTTCCAAGAGAATAGAACTATCTCCTCCTTTCTTTACAGGATGCTGGCCTTGTAAGAAATAGAGCATCATAAAAACAGCTGAACTGGAGGGTTCAGCACTCAGGGCAAGAGTAATAAAAGAAAGTCAGAGACCAGATATCCTCTGATTCATGCTCAGCCTATATACTTGTATCAGATAATGGCAGAAAAAACCTTCCACATCCAAATAGAAACTAAGAAACTGACAGCCATAGAAGGCTTAGGAACTTACAGTAATTTATGACCCATGCAAATATGGTTTTCTAACACTCAAATGTTTCAATTATTGTGGGATTTTTAATAGATCTTAGAAGTCAATTTCAGAATGAATTAAGGATGAGTAAGCAGTATATCAATTCTATAGCAAAGTTCCGGTTAATTTTCAATTCTTAAAGCTACATTCATCCTTCATGTAGTTCATCACATCCAGATTCAGTTGTCTAAAAGTTACTTGTCTTAGTTAAAGCTGCATCCCTTTATACCGCTGAGGCAAATTAGATAGCTCAAGATGAGATAAATCACCTTACGGGAATGCCTATTTTCTTTTTTGACTATAAAGTGGGAACTAAAACAATGAGTTGAAATTACACAATCTGTGATTTCTGAAGTATGTACTTGGCAATTTGTTGACTTAGACAGTTTTTCCACACAACTGCTTTGACGTGTCTGTAAACCACAGGGTTAAAGAGTGAAGGAGAGATTGCAGCGGAAGAAAAAATATGGGTGTGTAGGGAACAGGAATGCTTTCAGGTAATAATGTCAGCAAATTGTCAGTTGGAAAATTCTTTTCCAACTTTTAGATATATATATATTAGATGAGATAAAAGCATTCACAGCATCTCACTTAAATGAAGTTGAAAATGTTGCACTTATTTACTCCAGAATTGAAATTTCATTATCTATTAAAAACATCTGTTATCTATTGTTATGTGAAAATTACCATACAGTGGATTGTGAGAATGCTTTAACAAGCTCTTACAGCAGATCTGTGCCAGAGCTGGATGCTCACCAGTGAGTTGTGCTTGCATTGGGCATCACAGGGTAGCTACAGTTAGTTCATCATCAACTTCAGGGTCATGCTGAGAGGGGGAGTCCAGCAAGAGGTTTATTTAACACATATCCTGTTGTATTGGGTCTGGCTGAGTTCATTTTCCTGCAACAGCCCTCGCAGTGCTGTGCTCTGCATTGGGAGCCAGAAGGGTGCTGATAACACACCCCTATTTTGGGTCCTGCTGAGCAGGGCTGATACAGCATCCGTGTTGTTTCACCAACATTCCCTCAGCATTAGGTTGGGGCTGGGCAAGACCCTGGGATGGAATATATCTAGAACAGCTGACCCATACTAACCAAAGGGATATCCCATATCATAAGATGTCTGCCTAGATATAAAAGTTGACAGGAGGGGGTGGAATTCTTTATTACAGTGTTTGCCTTCTGGAGCAACCACGACATGTGCTGCAGTTCAGCTTCTCTGGAAGTGGTCAGACATTGCTTACTGATGGGGAGTAGAGAAACTGTATTTTTTTTTCTCTTTGCTTGTGTGCACGTAAAGTTTCACTTTTGTTTTAGTAAACTACGTTATCTCAACCTATGCATTGTTTTCCATCTAATTTTCTCTCCCCTATTCAGCTGAGGAGGCAAGTGATAGAGCAGCTTGGGGGGCACCTGGTGTCCAGCCAAGGTCAATCAAACATGTCTATACAGAAATAGAGTAGAGAAATAAAGCAGAATGAATTAGTATGTCATGTACACCATCACAGAGTTCTAAAAACAGAAATCAGATGTATTTATAAGAAGGAGATAATATTTTTATAAGACTAAGTGGTAGAGAAATGGCAAGCTTTTGAGCATGTTAACACTCTGCATCAGTACTCTATTTTTCCCAAAATAGGAATTTTTATATATATGCAATATAGTTCCATTATTCTTAGCTTTGCTAACATACCTTCAGAGGAAGAAAATAATAGTGTTGCCAAAACTCAAGTCTTCCCATTACTCACAACAAATGCTATCTTATTACTCAAAATCACAAAACTTCTATAAATAACAACACAGCTCTAGTTCAGTGAAAGAAAGTTGTGTCGTTAATGTCCAGCTATACATCAGGCATTGGCAAAACACATGAGTGAAAACCTCATCTTATTATTTGTTGCTAATTTATGAGAGAAATTAGTCTGTTCTGCCCATGACAGTAATTGGTGAATGATTTCCCTATTCTGTCTTGACACATAAATTCTGTAATTCCTATTATATCCCCCTGTCCTGTGAGGAAGAGGAGCAAGTGAGTGGATGGGTTGTGATTCTGGCCAAAGATAACCCACCACAATAGCTTACAGTAAGCTTCACTCATATGCCCAGATACTGACATTTATTGCTAGTCTTAGAGACAAGCAACAGACAAGACTCACTAGGAGAGTTTAGAACACAGCTTGTCCTGAATTATCTGTACAGGAAATTTATAAATTACCATTATAACAAAATGAATTATTCATCTGTTTGTAACTAGCTTGTCTGTTACAAACAGAGCTGGTGCAAATAGCTTAGGTGAGATACATCCTCTGAGAACTCTCAGAGGATATTTTGCATAGAACTTAGTTGTGCATAGAATTTACTTTCTTTATCCAATGATTTTTTTCCATTTATAATGATAAACATAGCCATAGTTCCTGATCCTAGGGGAACCAAGATTTGTTTTTCACATTATCTATTACAAATTCTGAAATCTCATATGAAAAAGTCCTCTATGTGTTCCTCAGTAATTTTAGGAAAGGACCATATTAGGCACTTTAACTAACACCTAGCATTGTACTAACTCAAATCCATTTCCTGGTTCTCAGTAAATCCTCAGTCAGCCACTTTCTAAGGCTGTCTCTATTGCTCTTCAGAAATCTCATCAAAGGACTTTCTTCCTTTTGACTAGGAAAGGGTATTTAAGGTGTTTAAGTCTCTAAATGCTTTTAAAAAAACCTTGGTCACAGGTGTATTCTTAGAAATAGAGATATCAGCACACAGAATAAAGGGGAATTTGTACTATTCTGAGACTTCTATATGGAAGTCCAGAGGGGAATCACAAGTTCCATTAAGGATGTTCTCAGAATGCATTACTTTTAAGAGGTGCTGTAAAGCTCAGTCACTGATACTGTTCTGTGTGTTATTTGGTACAACTACTGACTTTTCTAAGCTACTGTTTATAATTTTAAGAGTCTCTAAAGTTATGCTTTCTCTACAATTTTTTTTCCAAGTTTTGCTCATATTTTAAAATTTCTTCACTGAGACAAGAAAAAATTTATATGTACTAACCACTAACATTTCAATATCAGCAAGCTACACCAGAAAACTGTGAAAGAGGAGCATGCGTGAGTTGTGCTCATGTATCATATGATTACAGAGGACAATTTTGTCTTCAATGCAGTACCTCAGTTCCTCAGAACTCTTATTTTACAGTAAGAAGTCTTAGCTTTGAAAAAGAAGCTACTGCTAAAAAAATTATTTTGTTTTGGTGTCAAAGAGTGGACTGGTCCAATAGGTGTCCCAATTAGTTTAGATCAGTTATAGCACCTATGTGATAGATCTGTTACTGAAGGAGACCTGCGCAAAAGTAAATGCCTTTGGTTTTCTGAGTTTTTTTGAGTGATTTCCAATCCTTGTGTACAGCAAAGTGTACTATGCTTTCATTGCACTAAAGGAAGCAAAAATTTACTGTAAAACATACTGAGAAACTGCGCCTACCCATCTTCACTACATACCTATAAAAAGTAATGATCAAACACAAATATTCGTGTAATGCCAGAAGACATAGAAGGGAATTTTGAAAGGGATTGTGATGACAATGACTGTAGCTTGAAGCATTCTAAATACAAATGTAAACTATTAATCACAATAGAAAGGAAAACATAAAATGCAGATTGCTATTGAGAGACTGCCAAAAGACTAAATAAAGAATTTCAGGCTGAATGTCCCTTCCATGCAGTATAGTGGAAACTATAAAATATCAAACATAATATGACAAAAAAGCATCTTTCACTACAAAAGCAAAGATCTAATATTCAAAACAGAAAAAGGGATGAAGAATCACCCTTTCAATCCAGATTGGGGAAAAAGTGTGTTCTTAGTGGTTAAAAATACTACTCCATGTTTCATGATAAGAACTGGAGGAGCTCATCAACTCTAAGATGAAAGCAAAATTTTTCATCTTTGGTACATGAGGATGGAGATGTAAAATTATGGTGCACCATTTTCCCCATCTCTAAATATGGGCTACAAGCATTTTTCACTTTACAAGAGGTTTTGCAGCAGTTAAATCATTATTTGTTTTAATAATATGTACAATATCCACCTATTCCGACTTCTTTTCTCAAGTTACTGAGTAAGCATTGTTTTATACTTGAGCCACCCTTTTGTTGAAAGTGCCATTGTACTATTTAAATTATCCATGGGTTTAATAGTTAAAAGTTTCATTGTCATGAAGACAATCTTTGATAATAGGAACCATTTTCTGTGTTATTTATTTGATTGACTAAATATTTACAGAGGCAATAAAAATTAAGAAAAAAATAAGAATTAATAACTACAACAAAGTTTTTAAATTAGTGGAAAGGAGAGCTTTATGCCGATGCTAAATTTAGTATTTGGGCTAGACTTGGATCCAGCATTATGTGTATTGTTTTTAGGAAATATCAAGGGTTATGTGTGTCTTTAGTACAAATAAACATGGTTTTGACCCCCTTACTACATTAAAAACTTCTTTATAAATCTTTGTGTTGTAAAATTTAAGTCTTGTTACCTTGATAGACTCAGAAGCAGCAGACAATTGTAATGTTGTTAATCAATGCTTCTAGCACAGCTGAGCATCTTAAGTCTTAGAAATTTAGTCACATTTAGTTGCATGTAAACTCCATAAATTTCACTTATATCAATCTATTTGTACACTACAAATGGATAATATATCATCTTTACAGTGTCTGTTGATGTTTTCCTTGAAATAAACTTTCATGAGTTTGGTGTGACTGCACCTAATAGTATTGACTATTGGTGGTCTCTTTGTAAGAACTTAGATTTGAAAGATTCACACTTAAATTAATCCCATCTTTGCTTTTAGAAATAGTTATTAAAAATACCAACATTAATGAGTTCAGTTGTGTTGTCATGTAAAAAACGGAGTGCAAGTAAGAGGAAGCAAGGAGGGGGCATCTGCATTTTTCTAGATTTATAATATACCTATCACTGCATAATTTATTTTTAAGCATGTAAAAAAAAAGTCTTATCACTATGGAAGCAGTAGAAAAAGTGTGTTTCTACATTGTTTCTACATGAGGGTACTTATGTATGCCCAAGCATGCAAGTAAGTGAATGCAATATGTCTGTAGTTCTTTAGAATCTGTTGCTCTAAAATGATATTTAGATTTGTGCAAGATAGTAATTTCATGTAAATGTAAACAAACAGAACTGTCAGGCAGTTCTTTCTCAGGAACCAAGATTCTGAGATTTTTAGACAATAGAAGACGCTGATGTGATGGGAACTTCTTCTGAATACTGGTCATCTGTCTTCATCTGGAAGCAGGAAAGAAATTAAAATTAGGTTCCTAAGTTAATAATAGGGGCACATATTGTAGCCCATTGATACATTTTTTTCCTTAGAGCTTGGTGAGATGATCAAACTGGTTCATCTCTCTCTTTGTCAGTTATTGTTTCAGAGTCCACTTTGAGCATAAGGAAATATCTAACATGACACCAGATGAAATTCTGTTCCTTTATATCCTATTTCCCTGTGTGATAGGTCCTGACAAAGAAATGGGAATTCTGTTTCATAACCAATGATTCTGCTAATAACCTCTTACACATATGTTGCAGGACATTTCAATCTATTTTTTCACGTTTAGTGACATGAATAGAAATGTTAATTGTTTATTTTTTTTTAAGTTTAAGGTCTCCTAACAGAAGTTTAATTCTATGCTGAAAAGAAATTTAGACTTTTAAGCAGTCTACCAAAGGGACCTTTTTTCTGAAGTAGAGAGCAATATATCCAAGACACACGTGCAACCAGCTCTGTGTTTAGATGCTGGGGAGGGAAACAGAGGAGAGAAGTTAAACCAGATAAGCATAAGTGTCTTCTGTGTCTTTCACAGCCCATTCAAGCAGTAAAATATAAGGTTTATAAAATTCATCTTTTCCAGATTCTTTCTGGCATGCTCCCCTAGTTCAGAACCTAAAAATTAGATTAATAAAAACAATGTATTTTACTTGATTTTGAAAGAAAGACCAGAAAGTACCCCTCCAAATAATTTTCAGCTAGAAATAATGAGTGCTCATGGCTCAACTTCTCCTGTTTAATCTTTTTTTTTCACATGAAGTGCTCTCCTAATGCAATCTTAGACTAATGAATATTGCTGGGCAAAAGAACAGAAAATGCTGTCAAGTAAATAACAACTGTCTCTCTCAATGAGCAACTTTGAGCAAATTGTAGAAGATTGGACATTACATATCAGCCTTGAGATTTTTTCAGGGTCTACGTTTAGGTTTTCATTCAAGATAGATTCCAGAGCTTCAATGCATCTGTGATATAGGAATCAGAGCATGATCTGAGTGAAAGCAAACTAAAAGTGATTTACTGAGAAAACACTTGCTGAGGTAAGAAACATCTTGTTTGAAGGTGTGTTGGCACACATATCATTGAATAGTGTGTGTTCAGCTTTAGATCATTTGCTACAGAGGTCTTGCTGCTACTCCTGACAGATTTGAATTTTCAGATAGGAGATAAGGTTCATAATGGTTCTCATTTTAAGAGTCTGAGATGTAGCAGCTGCTCCTCCTCAGCCTACGTGAGGAGGCTGAAAAATTCAATATGAATAGCTAGCTGCCTGTTTCCTCAGCACAAAGAATAAACACATGCAAATAGTGATGTGTAAACTTTTGCATTGTCTCCCCATCACCTACTATGTGCAGTTCAGTTTACTTCTGACTCAAGCAAGTCAGACATATAACAGATCTATGTAAAAGGATTTAAAAGAGACTGAAATGATTTTCAGACAGAAAAAGACAAAAAGGAAGAAGCTCTCTGGATAATTTATGCTACTGTTAGTGTGTTAATCTGTCAACATATCCAAAAATACTTTTAAAATAATTTGGAAGCTTTAGCAGATAAACATATCAGCATAGATCTCAGGCTCAGCAAAAGAATCCAACTTCTCTGTTACAGGAGTTTCCCAATGATGCCTTTGCATTTCACTTTGCAGAGCTTGGCTGATAAACTCTGAACAACCTCTGTTTCACCTCAGTGTGCTCTACACAGGGTTTGTGTCATTAGTCTTTTGCTCAGTCTTTTTGTTTGATTCTTTGGTTTAATTTACTGAAGAGTTCTTTGTTTATGGGGGAAGATTACTATGGGTAAATAGAGGGAATGTTTCACTTAATATTTATTATTGATATTTAGAATGGCAATTTCATCAGTGACTAATGTTTATACACCTCTTAAACAAAAATACTGCTTATGCTATCATTTGAGATTTCCAATGAAATTTTGTCTTATATATGCAGAGATTTATATATTAATTATAGCAAAATATTTTATTTATTAAATGTTTTATTTTTAAATGTTTTATTTTATTGTTTTTAAATGTTATAATCACATTATTACAAGCAATATAGCAAGCATAAACTGTAATTATTTCATTATTTATAGCATATAACTATCCTGTTTCATATTGCATATTTAAAAATTATTACTTCCATCTATATTCATTTGACAGTAAAAGGTGTTGTTCCAAACTGTATTTCTATTAGAAATAGAATATTTAGTTTGACTTTCTACAACTTTATTCTAGACTCTGAATTATGCTGTGAAATATGCTGACTGCTGGATCTAAGATAATAACAATAATTGTCACTTTGTGTGAAGATAATCTTTCACAGAAGGTGGAATATTGACTTAAGTGCACAACAACCACTACTCCCTGCTGGTCTAGTTATTGAGCCACAGTCTTGTTTAGAATGCTGTCATTATGGGTAAACATTTATGAAAATATTATTGTCAAAAGGCTTGTCTACATTATGTTTTTTTCCTATGAATATTGTTGCACCAACATGCAGTATATTTACTTGCTTTAAAACACCCATACAGCTTTGACTTGGTTTCTAACTGGACCAAACACTGAAGCAGTGGAAATTCATGTTTCCCTAAAGAATAGAAGAAAGAAGAAGACTTTACTGAGTGACTGAAGTTTTATTCAGGGACCTTAACATCCTTTTTGAATTGTGTGTGCTAGACTTGTACACAGTATTTCTGCTGAGATTGTACCAATGCTGAGCACAGCAAGAAAATCAACTCTTTTGGCAGTCTGGTGATGCTCCATCTGGTTTTCCCTCTTAGCAGACAGGGCTGACTCATATTTTGTGTCCTGTTGACCAGCACCTCTGGACACTTTTCTGTAGGCTGCTTTCATGCCGCTCCTCTCCCTTGAACTTGTGCCTAGCATTACTCCATCCTGGGTGCAGAATCTGGCACTTCATCTTGTTAAATCTAATCCCTTTGTTTTTAGGCTACTGCTCCAATCTACCTAGAACCCTCTGCAAGATGTTGCTCTCTGGGAGGATCAAGAGCAGCTCCCATTTGGTATCATCAGCAAAACCTACCAGTGATGCACTCAACTTCTGCATCCAGACTGTTGGTCAATCTATGGACCAGGACAGGCCCTAGAATTCAGCCCTGAGGAACACCACTGATGATGAGTCTCCAGACAGCTGGAGCCCCAGACTCTACAACCCTTTGGGCCCTGCCCTTCAGTCAGCTCTTCACCCAGCACGTCATGAACCTGCTTATCCCACAGCTGGACAACTTGTGTGGAAGAAGGCTGTGAGGGAAAGTTTTAAAGGCCTTACTAAAATCCAGTAAAACTCCATCCACTGCCTTCCCTTCATCCACTTGATTGGCAACCTTAGCACAGAAGGAAAAGACGTTCATGTGTCCTGTGGGAGAGACCCGCAAGCTGGAGCAGGGGAAGAGCATGAGGAGGAAGGAGCAGCAGAAGCAAAGACATGGACTGACCGCAAACTCCATTCCTCATTCTGCATTTTCCAGAGTGAGAAGGTAGAAGAGTCATGACTGAAGATGAGCCTGGGAAAGAAGAGAGATATGGAAAATTTTTTTAAACTCATTATTGTTTCTTATTATCCTCCTTTGATTATTTGGAAGCAAATTGAATTCATTTCCCCAAGTTGCTCCTGTTTGTGCCATGACAGTAAATACTAAATGATCTTTGTGTTCTTATCTAAACCCATGAGCTCTTCATCATAATGTCCTCTTCTGTCATGTTGCAGGGGGAGTGATATAATGATTTGATGGCATCTGGATACTAGCCAAGGTAAAGCCACCACAACATTAAAAAAAAAAAAAAAAAAAAAAAAAGAGGAAAAAAAAGTTTTCTGATAATCTAGAATGTACTATAGTACATCTCCAGAGTTTAAATTTTCTCACAGACCTCAAGAAAAGTTAATATATTAATCATAGCTGCATAGTTTCTCGAACTTCCTGTTGAGTATCTTGGTATTCATGTAAGAAAGTAGAAGTTATTCAGTACTACATCCTATTTAGTATGAAATGTCCTTTTTGTTTTCCTAATCTAACCCCTTTTTATCTAGATAGCTGAAATTCTGAAAATACTCTGTCTGCATTTTCTCCATAAGGAGTGAAATATATTTCCTGTAGCAGGTATTTGCTAGGAAGCTAGGCTAAATTCTTCAGTGAGTCATTCCTCACCCTCATTTGTGTCCCTAATTCATGAATGATCATTCAGATTGTTTTTTGGAGGTACTACTCTCTATTCATTTCATAGAGAGAATATTTAGACAAGAGTTTCAAATTACAGGTGTAGCTTTCAGACAGGAAGATAAGGCAAGGTAACTTTTCTTACAGAATATAGGAAAGATATTGAGATGAAGATAAAGAAGCATGAGACCATTGAGTGACAGTAAAGTTTTTCCTTTCTGTTTTTGCAATTTGACATTAGGAAAAATGAAAGACTGCATAAAACCCCTCAACTTTCTTGAAGGTTCTTGGAGCCTGTGAAAGTTAAGTTAATTCAATCTTTAAGGGAAAATTTGAATATCACATCTGTCCCTTGTGTATGCTAATGATTTTGACACTTATAAATAAAATGAACAATGCAGTGCAGAATAATTGCTTATTTCCAAAAACTTCATAAAGATTTTTATTATGTATAGTTACCCTGTGTGCTTGGATGAGTGCTTTAAAGTCTCCCTCAGCAGGCATTGATACAGTAGACCATAGCAGCACTAAAAAAACCCCATTATAGCCTATTATGTCAATGAACTGTGCATGAAGAACTTCCTTGGTAGTATTTATTGGTGCAATACAGCATGACAACCGTAGAATGTGTGATAATGTATTTGATGGAGGAATCAGTTATATTAGGATCTCATGGAAATTAAATAGCACTGTCCCATGCACTTCAACCAAAATCATAATAGCTCTAAAGTGTCTCCTGTGATCACCATGGAGGAAATTGAGAACAATTGTTACTGTGGCAGACCTGATCTTTGAGTATGATGTTTTCCATTATAGAATTTTTTTCAGTAAATGCTAAAAAGGTACATTTAAATGTACAACAAGTTTTTATTTAAAACTCCATAAACCATAAGAAAGATTGATTTTTCTCTCCATATTTAACTAATTACGTTGTATCTTGAAGTATTATAGGGGTCTAAAAAGGCTGTGTGATCTTATTGACTGTGTGTGCCATAATCCTCCCTAAACAGAAAAGCTGTGTAAAAATAATCCAACAAAAGCCAGGAAATAAAGAACTAAGACTTCTTACTACTACTATAATACATCCTACATTTCTGGAGGTTGTATTTGATTTTCTTCAGTTCTGGGCAGACTGGCTGGTAAAATACTGAGCTGACTCTGGAAGAGCCATTCATAAGCCTCTCCTTTTTACCCTCTTCATAAGAAGGTGGAGGATTGTGCAGTTTTCATGAAGGAGTTGCTAATTAGCAAAGTGTAAACCTAGCATAACTTTCCAATAAAAACTCTTTCAAACTCCTTCTGTTCTTACATGAACTAAGACTCAGTGGTCTTTGTCTCCACAAATACCTTATGTGGAGTTCCTAAAATGAAATTAGGTTTCCCAAATCACTAGTCACTTCTGAAGCTTTCTCACATCTGTACTGCTGTAGGGAAAAGTGAACAAAGGTTATATGGTTCTTCCTCATAGCCAGAGCAAGAGCCATTAGAGATGTTATTCTTTATAACAGCTCTTAGGGAAGACTGCTCTAAAGGACAAATTCTGCAGTGAGATTGAAATGTCAGATTGTTACATGAAGTTCCTCAAGTACACAGAAATAGCACATAAAAAAATTCTGGCCATATTGGAAGAAACACCTGTGATGTTTTCAAAGTGAACAGTTCCTTTCAGAGAATGGAAAACAACCCAACCAATAAACACTAATTGATATTTTTATTCTACTCATATAACCCTTTATGTCAAATACTGAGGTAAAATTATTCATCTTTTTTTGCTTTTGTTTTTATAATTTTTTTTTATGTTGCGCACGTTGGTTCTGTTCAGAGTTTTATGCATAGAAAACTTGCCCTTTTTTTTTTTTTTTTTTTTTTTTCCTTCTCAATAGAAAGCATATTTCACAGTGAGATCTAGCTTTACTTCCACTCTAAATTCATTTAAATATCTGCAAAGTGGGTGAAAAATAATTTTATCGCTTGGTTGGTTAAAATTTGTGAGCAGTCTGTGCATGACTAACCAAAGTCTGAGACAGTGGATAATCAGAGTGAAAATACATTTTAAAAAATAACAATTCACTAACTTTTTAAAATTATTAATTATACATTAGATAATGGGAAAAAGCTATGAAGCAGCTAAGTGTGTACAACATATTTTGCAAAATTCACTTCTGCATTCATGTTACTCAAGTTAATCTGGGAATAAATCTATTCCCCAAATTGAAACAATTTTTTTTGATGCAGCAAAAGGTTTCTGTATGGAAACCACTGCTGAAAGCCTCTGTTTGTTAACTGCAAGACAGTGCCTTGGGAATACAGTGATATGTTTTTTCAGTCGGAAGTTGAGAGCTCCCTGTAGCCAGGCTTGTAGAAGTTCAGGCTCTCTTTAACAGTGGAGTGTAGAAAGGATGCAGTGAAGGACCAGAAGCGTTTTTGTGATATGGTCTTTTAAAAACACATACTCTTTCAGAAGTTGTTAAAAAATAATTGAAGCTACCTCTGTAATTTGATAAAAGAAATCATTTGTTGTGTATTAACATCTGTTTGGATAACAAAAAATCTGAACTAAAATTTATCCAATCTTTTAAATTAGTTAATTCTGAGAAAAATCAAGCGATATATAATTTATGGTTCTATTCAAAATATCATCCAGCATTTGAAGGGTTAAATAAAATCCAAAAACTAAAATAAAAACAAAGTTGTTTTTTCAGGGATGGCATCTCCTCTAATTCTTAAATATAGGCCCTAAATGAACTTTCAAAGAATGACAATAATCCTATGTAACACCTTTTGCAGAACATAAAATAGGATCAAAATATTATCCTAAAAATTGAAAAAGAAAGTAGCAATTACAGTTTAATCATCCCTGTTACAGAGCTTCTATTCTACTTACTTATTTCCACATCGTGCACTTATTGCCTAAAACACCACTGTTTCCTAACCCATCATAAAATAAAAATAAATATAAAATATATACAACTGGCAAATGGACTTGGTTTTGAAATACTTATGGATTTCATGTTGCTCACCAAAGATGTAGGGGAGAAAACAGTTCTGTGCTTTTTGTGACTCCCTAAAGAATCCTTGTAGAAAATTTAATGCAAATGTTATTCTATTTTTATGTCACATACTGTGCTCATAATAACTGAACAAATTATTGATTTTCAGTAGGGAGATTATTTAAAACACTTATTCTGTGCTTTTTGGATTAGTACTAACCATAAGCATGAAGTGCACTCTTATTTAAAATGTGTAACTTACTATATCACTGGAGAAACTGCTAAGTTTAGAGTAACATGCTACTGCATTTGATATCACTGCCCTGGCCCTCATATTTAAAACAAGTGAAATATTTATAAGATTTCTACATATGATTTTACAATAATTTAGTTTAAAATTACTATATATATTTCAGGTCATCAAGTGTTTCACCTTTAGGATTCACAGATCAAAAATTAAAATCTTATTACTGTCAGAAATGCCAACAACTCATTCTAGGTGGGACAAAGAGAATTCAAAAATCCCCCTGGTTATCTGTTTGCATGGAAGAGCAGAAAGATGGGCATATTTCTCAAGATATAGAGGCTCTGAAGTGCTGAAACACAGAGGATGATGAAGCTTGCAAGTGCCATTCCCTCCTGCACTTCATTTGCCTTGATACCCAATTTTCCAGCCACATTCACAAACTGATGCCTTCTCTTGCTTTAGGCCCACAGAGTCAGCTACACTTCACCTGCACCTCAACCTCCAAATCCTCCTGGTAAAGAAAATTCTATTAACTATGTTTGCTGCTGACTCACAGCATACATTAATTAAATAAATTCTATGGAAGGTGAGCAGTTTCCACAAATATGGCAAAGTTAGGGACACTTGTCAGAAAAATGGTTTTGCTGTTCTATAGCAGTCACACCTCAAAAAATGTGAGACAGAATAATTTTGGACTGAAAGATCAGAAGCATTCTTAGACATTTTACAGTAGAAGTGTGCTATGGTGCATTAGTGCCACAATCAGAAGTACATGAAAGACACACTGGTTGTATGAGTGAGGATTGATCACTTCTACTTATTCTGTTTCCTGCAATTCAATATAAGGACACATCAATGTACATCTAGATGTTACAGGCAATTGTCTATTGCAAGGAAGTCTGTCTCTAATTCTACCTAATAAAAAAGAAATGCTAGCACAGGCAATCCTCTGTTAATTCATTCTGCAACAGGTGGGACCTGTTTTATTTTTATTGACAAACTCTCTCCACCAAACAAGAATTTATGTGTATAAAAGTGTTTTGAAACCATATCATGTGCCTCAAATTAGATTGCAGATGTTGAAATATAACATAATACAATCCCCACTCTCCAGATTTTCCTTCCTTCATGTTTCTGTGAAAGGACAGACTCGAATTAACACCAGTGAAGGTCATGAGTCACCTGTTTCATGTAGTAGTATCTGTCAAGAGAGAAATATTTTTGGATAATTCAGTCTATGTGCGTGAAATGTAATCTGTGTAATTTCTGTCCACTGAAGTTGAAATTATGTGGAGAGGTAATTTTTTTAATGCAGACATTGAGGTTCCTTCCTATTAATTCTGTTAAGTGATGTGGTAAGAGAGACTCTCCAAAGATTGCTTTGAACCTTTGTGTGATCAACATAAAATGTTAGTAGAATATTTCAACATTTTACATTATGGTTCTATTATTCATTTGCACATAACTACAAAAGTGGAAGCCACATCCAAGCTTTTCCATTGCAATTTGCCATTGTTTGATATATTTGGTCCCTTTATTTCTCTTGCAAAAACAAACTGCCCATCCTCAGACATCCAACTGACTAAACGCTGCAGCTACATTATTTTCTGCATTAAATGACACCAAGTTTAAACACTCTTATAAAAATTTGTATCTGAAGGATACCAAAAGCCAGACCCTAATGGCTTTTGTTAGTTGTCACTCATGGTTTTAACTTGCTCTCTTTCAATATGATATCATCTTTATTAAAAGAAAATTATGGATTATTAAAATATGCATAGAAAAAGGAAGGATACAAGTGTTTGGTAGAGAAGGAGTAGAAGATTTTTTTGTTTTATTCTCACTGACAGCTTGACATTTGTTCCTGAGACAAGGGATTTCTCTAATTATTATTAATAAAATGGAAGGAATAGGAGAGGTTACCATCTACATTTTTAAGTAGACTTTTTGTCATCCTGAAAATGAAAACCAATACCAAAATCAAATGTAACACTTGTACCCCACTACATCAGTCATTAGTTCACAATCAGTGGTGAAGAAAGCATAATGAAATTTTTCTGAATGTGCTAAAATTTCTCCTAATTATTGAATTATCATTTGTATTTCAAGTTTTAAGAAATAATTTTTGTTCTTTGTTGAGTGCTCAATGTCATCTTTCCTTTTGTTAGAAAGTAAATTGAATAACTCAAAGAAGCTTTGTGCAGAAATGTTTGCTCCTTTGTTCAGTCCCAGAATGTTGGGAATACAGATAGCCTCCTTTCTTTGCAAGAGCAAGTGTAATAGCTTTGACAAGAACATGAGAAGGATAGTTGTGAGCAAAGACAAAATGCAAATAATATGGCTTAGGGCCCGGTTAGGGAACAACTAGCACAAGTGTGAGCTATTATTGCCGTGTCAAGCTTTGCTGAAGTAATTTCAAGCTTCAAAATATTTATTTTGGTATTGATTTGAAAAAAAAGTCTGAAAAATAAAATGAAATTGGGCTACTTGCCAGTACTTTGCTGATCATATGATACATGAAACAGCCCTTTCCTGAATTCGGAAGAGATAAGCTTGAGCTGCTTTTTAGTAGAATTTCCAAAATGAGTGCTTTCCCTAACTGGGCAAGGCATTAATATCTTATCATGTACAAATAGCAAAATCTTTATGAAATAACTTTGTCTTTTCTTTCTTCTCCTTTGAAATCACACAAAAATAGCTAGCACAAAAATTTATGGGAATTTTGGCACATAAACTGCCAGATCCACAAACTGTAGGACTTCAAGGGATTTAGTTCAGACTATTAGTAATTAATAAATTAAATAAATAAAGTTTTATTAATAAATAAAATGCATGACTATGGTGATGCATACTTCTTATCACCTATTGTTTGAAAACAACAAAATCTGTTTATTTTTCCTCTTGTATCATCTTGAGGTCGAGATGCTGCATGATGGTTTGCCTGGAGCATATCACAATGAATATGTACAATGGTAAAGACTTTTTTTACCTAAGCCTTGCTCATAGCTCAGCTGCCAGTCCCTCTAGCCAGTCCCAGGGCTTTGCAGACCCGCAAAATTTGCTTAGGCAGCAATTTCAAGAAGAAGGAAAGGAAAAACAAAAACCGAGGAAGCAAACAGCATTTTGTTTAAAATAGGAGCACAGATCAGATTCTAGCAGCACCAAAACTTACATTGCTGATAACACTGCCAGTACAGCAACAAATAATCATTTTGGGAGGCATGATTTAATTTTCCTTCCCTGAACAGCTCCAAAAGAATAAGAACATCTTAGGCACCTTCTTCCTTTTTATCTCTTGTGACAGAAAGCTTCATGGGTTTCTAAGCCGTTCCTACTGTCCCCCAGACTTTGTCAGTGTTGGTGAGACAGCAGAGGTGGAAAGTACACAGAAGAGTGCTGACAGCTCTGCTTGGCTGCGTTATTTTTCCCCACGTGTAATACCTGCGATGTCGCATTGATATAACTTTCTTTTCGCGGCACTCCTCCATTTCCTGAGTTGTACTGACTGCCCTTCAAAATCACAGCCTGGAGGTAAATCAGCAGTGTCTACTGGGCCTATTTTAAACAAAACTACCAGAAAGATGCCTCATGAAAGCATTCTGTGTGGTAACACCCTGCCAAAAATGGGCCATCCTGCTCAAGAAACAAGCTTTGTCAAGTCTGACTATATTTCAAGAACGTAGAATTATGATATTGCCCTCCTTCATGGCAAATCCTGCTTATCACAATCATCTCTGGGTGAGGTGTTCCACATTCTGTGATCCAACAGCTCAGAACTAACACTGTTTTATTTTAAACTGTAATCTAAATTATAACTGCTTCAGGGATCACTTCAGACTATGATTACAGGTTGCACTACCAAAAAATCAGTGATACAGGTGTTAAATTACCATGATAATGGTCTCCTGGTGCAGAGAAACAACCCAGAATATATTTCAGCTCCATTTTCATAACACTTCTGAAGATTCTTTTGCATGGAAGTGAGTGAATTCTTCCTGTTTTCAGAAGCATAAACAGCTGGTGACCTCCTCTCTCTCTGCATTATCTTACAGCATTTTAACTTTAGTGGAGATTGCAAATAATTATCATAATAATTATATTTATTACAACACTGCAGAGCTGATTTGGAACTCATCAGGTAATATGAATTACTTTTAAAACGAAGACTTAAGATTAGCCACCAGAAAAAAAAAGCTGTGAAAGTCATTTAACCAATGTTTTGATAGATGTATTGTTTGTCTGCTGAACTAGTCATATCTAGGTCTTTTATATATATCAAGAGGAAAAAAAGAATTTAATGAGGACTATGCTCCTGGCTTATTTTTCCTAATTGCTTTACTATGAGACGAATTTTCATCCAAGACCTTCTAGTAACTACAAGTAAAGTTGGAGGTGCCTTCTCTGGATCCCGACATACTCATAAGATGAATCTCCTCCACACTGTGAACAGAGCAGTACTTCTTAATGGTAGGTTTGACTCCAGGGTCAATCCAGTCCAGTTGTGGAGAAAGGAGCACTGTTGTGGAACAGCTAAAACCCCACAAAATCACAAGTATTTACTCTGCACTGGATGGTTTCCGAGGGAAGGGAAGGAGAGAGATAAAGGCCCTTAGTCTGATAAATCCATGTTCAGTGTTAGCTGGCTCCACAATATTTCAACTGAGCTGCTTTCAACACCTGAACAAGCACCATTGCCTGTGCAGACCATAGCCACCACCATTTTATGTGCCCTAACACATCTCTGCTCTATCCATATGGACAAGTTAAATGTCTCTGTGTCTGTTTTCCACCACTGAGGTGACTGGTGTGGGACAGCCCTAGTTTTTGCGCTATTATCCATACAACAACAGTGTTTCTTTAAACATGCAAAAAACCTGCTATCCTTGATGGCTCAAATTTGCCAGCCTCGTGAAATAAAAGGGAATACTGTCAAGTGGCCAAAATTATTCCTGAGAGTTTCCATCAATTTGGCAACAGAGAGAGCCAGGGTCTTGGGGTCACTTGAGGTTTTACTCTCCATGCCCAGACTCCCTCAGGGATTCCACCTACCCTGACCACTTCCTTTTTAACCTCAGTTGAACCGGTAGAAACTTTTTACAGTTGCTGCTAGACCTGTTGCTGAGCAAGAGCCCGAAAAGACATTTTTTGCACCAAAAATCTATCATGAGAATAAATCCCTACATTGAATTCAGACTAATTAATGTACATAGATGCAGCTACTATTTGTTGAAGCAACAATGGAATGCAATCCTATTTCTTATTTTCTTTCAATAATTCATTCAAGAATTTTTAAATATATTAAAAGCACAAAGAGGTTTAGAGATAAATCTGTTACTTGATGAGGTCAGGTGCCTCACAAGTAAGTATCTAACACTGATGATGGACACTGGGCCGCCTGGAACCTTGTTTTGAAAGACTATAACTAGGACAATGAACTCCCAGATGAATCTGAACTTTTTTGAGACTTGCTGTTCCATCTGGATGCACATGGGGCCTCATGGGAGCCATCCTAAGGTACTAAAAGAGACTGGTGATGTTGCTGCAGGGCCTCTCTCTGTTATTGCTCAATCGTCTTCAGAGTCTGCATTTCCCCCTGGAATGCAGGTTGGCAAATGTTGTTACAATCTTGAAGAAGGGTAAGAAGGAAGATCCTGATAATTACAGGCCTGTCAAGCTCCCTTCAGTGGTAAAATTATGCAGTTACCGACATTTACTGGAAAACTCTTGAAAGACAACAAAATCTTTGGTTATAGCAAGGTTAATGAGGGGAAAGTCCTGCTCAAGAAATGTAATTTCCTTTCATGACAAGGGGACCCACCCAGCTGATCAAGGGAAGCCAGTTAAAATGTTTTATTCTAGCAAAGCTTTTGATTCTGTCCCTCGTAGAATTTTTCTGGACATGAGATCTATTCAGCTCAAAGATGAGAAAGGGTGGCATCATCAAAGTCAAAATGTCCTCAAGGTGGGCTGTAGAAGGGGAGCTGCTGATCTCCTCTCTCTGGTGACCAGCGATAGGATTTGAGGAAACGGAAGGAAGCTGCACCAGTGAAAGCTCAGCTTGGACATTAGGAAAAGGTTCTTCACTGAGAGGGTGGTCAGTTACTGAAAGAGGGTCCCCATCGAAGTGGTCATGGTCCCAAGCCTGGAAGAATTTATGGAGTGCTTGGATGATGCTCTTGGCCGTATGATTTAGTTTTTAGTCCTGTGAGGAAGAGGAAGTTGAAATCACTGTTCCTTATGGATCCCTACCAGTATGAGTTATTCTGTGTGTCTGCCTTAGAAACCAATGTGGAAACTACACTGATGTTCCAAGACATAGGTTTTATAAAGTCTGAAATGTAAAAATAGGTTTCATGCTAACCATGAATTATTATGTCATTTACTCCTAGTTTTCTTTTTCCAGTATGAATTTATAACAATATAATACTCTTCTGTAATACTTCTACATTTGCATTCTTGCCAGGAAGGTGTTCCCCTTGCTTATAATTGGCACTGAAATTTTAAGTCCGTGTATTATCCATGACCAAGGTGATGTAATAATACCAATTTAATTCTTTAGAAGATGGACACAAAATTGAGTGTGTTGCAGTCTGTGGAAGTGTTTATCCAATTTAAGCTTATTCTCACTGAGGTCATTTCAGTCTATTGAATAGCTCGTAATGCAGAAAGCAAGGCAGACTTAACAAGGGAAAGAAAGAAGATTAAAAAGAAAAAGAAGGATTACTTAAAGAAGATGTTCTGTGGTGAGGAGAAAGCTTTGAACCTTGTAAACTGTGAGGTTTGACTAACAACTCAGCATACTGTACTCATGTATCACATATGTACATGTACAAATATTGGTACCACTGAGTTAGTGGCCATCAATATATTCTAAACACTCAGAACACTCAGTAGCAGAATTTACAATTCGGCTATTTTCAGAATAATAACTAAAGAAATTTAATCTTTAATTAAGGAACTTTAAAACACATTTTTTCTTCTAATAGGCAGCACCTGCAGCGCATGAAAATGATTTGCTGGGATTACTAGATTTTTCTGATATAACAGAGAAAATTGACTGCACCCATATGCACATTTAATGTGTCTTTCAATGAACAAAAACAAATAATTTTAAAGGTGATTCATTCATGAAAAAAGAGAGAAAATGTTCAGTAAGGCATTATAAACATAGTAATGATTTTAGAAGAGATCTACACCAGCTCTGGACAAGATAATAAAGATTGCAGACTTAATGGCTTTAGCCTTCAGAATATTTAACATAAAACAATTTGGTAAAAATTACCTCAATGACATATCTAGATGATACTTTATCTTGAGCTGAATACCACAAATTTTTCTATTTCTATGAATTTATGGGTATGCCACAGAACGCTAAATTTTTTCATCCAGTTTCTCACGCTGGCACAAATAAAATAGGGTATTCACTATTTTTATCCTCTTATAAGGAAAACAGTTGGGTTTAGTTCAGATTTCTAGATCTAAATCTGTCCAGTGACAACATATATTACAGCACTTGGAAACAACTGTTGCAGTATATTTCTTCAGACTGCATTCAATGTAAAGGCCTGGTTGCTATTAAGGATAATTCATATTTGTATGATTTTGAAAGCAGAGGAATTCCCATGACAGAGAAGACAAATGGGAACAATAATGTTTTGTGAGTTACATAGCATTTACCATCCTATGCACCTAAGGGCCATTAAAATTTACTTTAAACCTTAAATAAAGTTTCTATGAAGTAAATTGTTTTGTTATTCCTACTTTATAGATGAGGAAACTGAGGCCCAAAAAGAGCAATTAATTTTCTGAATGGCACATATAAATTATTTCAGCAAATCAATACAGGCCTATAGCTTAAGCTCATAAGTTTGAATCTTATTTAAACACTGAGAAATAAATATCACATGCTTTGTTTCATTAAATTACGTGTTTTGTTATTGTTGTTGTTGTTGTTGTTGTTGTTGTTGTTATTAGAAGGAAAGTAAAGTTTATTACTGGAAAAGTAAGGTTTTCTCAATTATAAATAAAAAATTCTCCAGAGAATCAGCAATGATAAAACTGAAGTCTCAACACATGACTGAAACCCCTGAAGCTATTCCCAAACTTTCAGGAAATTCTAGCATACTACTTGTTCCATCCTGTAATAAAATATGAGCATGACATGCAGGTATAAAAACCACAATTTATAACTTAATTGCCATTTTTCCAAGTATTCTTGCAGGTCATCCAGCAAATGGTTGGAAGCTAAATTAACAATTCCTGCAGGTCATTGCAGTTTAGCAAGGAGAGGAAAAAATAGAAGTCAAGCAAGTAAAACTTTTGTAATCACTGATTTCTCACCTTAAGGGAAGGATGCTAGTGGCCAGAAGCCCTGCTCAGAGAAAAAGTGGTCTGCTACACAATATTCTGTGCACTCTTTCTTTGCAGTGAGTGGGAAAAATTAGGAATTGATCCTATAAATCAGCAACTGTGAATCAGAAGTTGCAGCAACCTTGCAGACTGATGCCTTCTAGGATTTTAGCTCGCTCCTCCAAGAGCAGGCATTGGCATTTCAGTGAAATGCTAGATAAAGTCTTGCTCTCTGTAGAAAGATTACCACAAGCCAAAGACAGACAGAATGTGAACAAGGACTGTGCAAGTTCCCAGTGCAGCTTGTCAATGTGATTTATTCCCGATTAGCAAAATTTTGCATTTCAGCTCTTCTCATCAATGCAAATTGCTAGATATCCTCTGTTATTCTGAAGAAAAGCAATATTTAATGTATTAACTCTGTATCCACTTTCTTTCTGGTCATCTCCAGAGGTTCCATCAAAGTCTTAGTACTGACATTGAACAAATCTTCACATGGAAGCACATGGATATCACATATAGCAAATATGTTCTTAGTTGGGTTGTATTTGAAAGACAAATAAAGGTACAACTTTTTCTTTTGAAGGCCTTCTGTTGTCTCTGAAGAAAACAACACATAGCAAAAAGAATGTTCTTCACTTGATAAAATAAACATTTAAATATCTAATGTATTTAAGATAATACTAGCTATCTAAACTGTCTGAACAAGAGTTTTAACAATACAAGAAGATAATGTTGTGGCGTTTTTCTTTCCCTGGTGCAAAACCTAGTGAGGTTATTGGCCATTTCTGACATGACCTGTCATACCAATTGCAGATGAACTTAATGAGTTTATCTGCTTTCATAAGAAGAAAACTTTAATAGAATTTAGGTATTTCAATATTCCAACACCAAATTACTGTGATTTTTTTAGTGTCTTGCAAATTCGTCAGAATTTTATCTGCTTTTGTAAAACAAAGATGCATCTTAAACATTTTTTCACTGGCTCATACCTGCTGAATTCTTTACTTTTATCCTTACTTAGATGGGCATCTGTGTGCAGTTATTAATGATTTCTTATGACTTCATTGGTGTACTTCAACTGAGAAGGCAATTCAATACTTTTTGTGATTGAAATATTCTATAGATTTATTTGCCCCATATTTTCTGTTCTTTTCCTAATAACTGATTTTAGAACAGTCACTGCTGACCTAAATGCTTATTGCTTTTTTTCTGCCCCATTTCTTTCATCAATGTGCCCACTCCATCCATTTATGGTGCTTCATAAGGGTGTTTTTACAAAAGATTTTTACAATTTATTACATTTATTTTTAATCTTTATTTTTAATAATTAATTACAGTAATTTTTCATTATTATTACATTTTTTCAAATATATATTTTGTAGTTCCTTTAAGCAGATGTACCGTGAAAGGTCACATTTTATGAAAACTATTTGTACTGCCAATGATTGTTTACTTTATTCCCACTATTATGTACATAACTTGCTACAGATGTTAAAATGGCACTGATACTTTCTGCCATACATGGGAAGATTATATATATATATATATATATATATATATATATATTTACACATAAAATATGTGAAAAAAAATTCTACCTTATGTTGAGAAATGGTTTTCCTGTATGTAAAATTATGTATGTTGCATGATATCTGGTTCACCACCTCCAAGAAAAATACATTGCACATCAAATAGTCTGCAACAAAAATACAGTAGCTTACAACCCGTGTCAACAAATAATGCCTTCCTTGGGGCATGAATGTCAGAGCTAGAGCATAGGCAGTTCTTTTATTCTGTAAAGCAAATGCTTTTAAGCATGTCTCACATCCATTTCTATATAATTACGAGAAACAAAGCAACACAAAATTGTGAACATTATGAAATGCTAATTAAAAGTAATAGACACAAGATAACAAATCAGCAATTCAACACCATTTTTGCTTTGAACTAGTTGGTGTTGTCCCTCTAATTAATACCATGTCATGTTTTCATGCTTCATGTATCCAATTGCTGTGCCAAGTCTTCATCCATTCAACCACTTCCCTCAGGGGTTAACAATTTTAGTCTCTGTGTATTTTGAATGATAATGTTTGTATTCTAATTTTAAAGCGCATTTTCATCATTGCTTTGAGTTCTATATGAGCTAGTTGTCTTTGTATTGTTAACAAGATAAAAGGATACCTGTGGTTTTACTGAAACTATATAAATTCCTGATATCTTATTTTGCTAAATCATTGAGCTAATTTTATTCACATACTAGCAAGTGCTTTGGTCAGAGACACAAATATTTGCAGGCATACATGCAAAGCTGTTCTAACACTGTTTCAACAGCTAGTAAAACATTTTGTTTCTTACACGGAAAACATAAACATTCTAGTCTTACATAAAGTGGTGGAATCTTTGTCTATGAACATGCATAAGAAGGTGTTTGAAGGTTTGTGCACTCCATGAGATAAAAATGTAACAATACGAAACACCACAAGATGATGAAAACAGAAATTTAAGCAGACAAATTACAGAGGGCAATGAGGACATAAGATCATATAATTCTAGTACCAAATTGAATGTAATCTTAATAAAGGCATATGAATATAATGCCCACCATAAGAGAAAATTCTGATCCTCGTACTCTTGCAAGGAAGCAAAAGCATGTTCAGTGTGATGTTTCCCCATGGGCAGGCAGGTGTTCAGCCATCCCCAGGAAAGCAGGGCTTCATCTTGTGTAAAGGCAACTTGGAAAAACAAATGCCATCACTTTGGAAGGCCCTCTCCTTCTTCCTCCACCTTTATATGCTGAGCATGGTGGCATATGGCCTGGAATATACATCCCTTTTGTCAGTGGGAGTCAGCTGCCTCAAATTAGTCCCCTTCCAACTTTTTGCACACCCCCAATCTACTCACTTGGTGAGGTGGGGTAAGATGCAGAAAAGACCTTGACTCCAGCACAAATTCAAAATATAGTCCCATGCTGGCTGCTATGAAGAAAGTTTTCTCAGCCAAAATCAGCATGTGATTCAAAAGCAGATGGGAGTGCATGATATAGTGAGCAGTATCCAGCTGAGTAGCAATGTATTTTGTCTTGTTGTGCTTTAGAAAGTTAAAAATAAAAGAAAGAGGCACCTAGAGGAAAGGGACAGGTAGATGTAACAGAGGAGGAAAGACAGTTGAGGGGAAAGAATCAGTAGAACTAGGACACCCAGAGGGAGAGTCTGGTCCACACAATTCTAGGTATCACACCAATGAGAAATATCAGAGTAGACTTCCTTTTATACCCTACTGCAGCAAGTCACCCAGTATTGCTGGCTTTTAAGGTAGTTCTGTCAGATTGGGAAAAATGTTAGGATGTATATGTCACTGTATAGCCTACATCATGAATTCATGTGAACATGTATAAAAACCTCTCTCGTTTTCTATAGACATACATGTATTTTTACCTGTATATACATTTATATGCATAGATGTACAAAAAAAACCTGCATAATCAGTTTTCTCTCAGCTTCTGTAGAGAACAATTCCATTTATGAAAGGCATCTAAGATTAGAAAGGCACCTCTCTCTTCCATTAACTGTGAAGATAAATGACTAGTTTTACTAGATACCTAAAAATTTCATAGTTCAACTTAATTGTAAGCATATAAACTGAGTTCTGACTCTTAATTAGGCAAATTTTTACATCTGTATTTTTACTTAAATAGTTATGAAATAACAACCCTAATTTCTGCTTGGTAGCTAGGAATAATTGTACAGGATTAATGAATTTGCACTGGTGTAAAAAAAGAATCAAAATTCAGAAGCATAAGTTATCATTTCTGTTCTTATGCTGTTGCTCACAAATAGATTTCTTCTGTTTCATTAAAGTTGTTCTTGTATTAAAAGTGTGAAAAATCAGCTATAGTGTTTTTTTTGGAATTTTTTAGTGGAAATCAGATTAATTTCTTGTATAGCTATTTTTTTCCACGTATATGTCTTTGTAATAAAACTTCGCTGGCTTTCTTTCTTTTCTATTTCTCAATATAATCCAGAAGTTTAAGTGCATATCAGCTATCATACACATTAAGAAACAAACCTACAAAGAAGTCATCATAGCCTAGGAGGAAGCACAGACTATATACAGTTGAAACTGAACCATGATAATAGTGAGAGAAACTCTTCTGTACAATTCATCAAATTTTGTGATGATGGCTGTATTAGAAATCAGTTGTCAACCACTATAGGTTTTCCAATGAATACACGTATAAATCACAGTTAAAATGAAAAACTAAGTGGAAACTGAGTAGAAATAACAAGACAAAACTTACTGCTTGAACTGATCATTGCTACTACGCTTCAAAAATAAATGGCTTATAGCAAGGATTCTGCCTCCTGTTCTTACACCTTTATATGGGAGCCCTACAGAGAGATGTGCTGTTTTCTGAGCACTGAGAGGGATAAGGAAAGGATAATTTTATAATGCCTTGACACAGAAAACCTCAAAGAAAAAAGAAAACAAAAAAAACCCCCCAACAAATAATGCACATGCAGTGCCTAAAGAGCTCTCCCGAAGGCATTGGAAGGACCAAATCTCACAGACACTTTACCTTGATGCTGAGCAGACAACACTGTCCAACTGTTGATGGCATAATGCAATGGGAAAACAGTGCATTTCTGTTTAGCATTCACACATCTGCCTTAGAGGGAAAACCTTGTGCTACTGCACTACTTTTGTATCAATATCTGGCATTTGCAACTGGATGCAATGCAGATAATTCCTAAACAGCTTTCAGAGTGTCCCATAGTCCACAGAGTGAAGAGTTGCAACTGACAGTAATGCCAAATTGGGTCCCTAAAGCAGAAGAGTGGCTGTATCTGCAGTGACCAGCCTGGCCTCTTATAACTCAAATGTAACACCTGAAATGTGCTAAATTAAATATGGAGCTGAAAAAAATTCTTTCTACAATGAAACAATACAAATATTTTATCTGAAAAGAAAGTGTTTAGCAGATTGAAGTACTTCATTCAAAGATGTTTTAAACTGAGCCAGAGTTTTGAGCCAATGATATAAATCCATTTTGTCTTGCCTTTACTGTCCTATTGTATTGCCATCACCACTTTATCACATATAGATGCAGTAGCAAAAGCTGAAGAGCAGATGAACCTAAACTGAAGATGCAATAAAAATAGGAACTAATGATTGGTTGAGATCCCTGCGTTTCAACTGGTGGTAGCTTGTCAGAAAACTGAATGGTACCCTGACAGAAACAAAGTTTTTCTTTAGATTTGATTGTACTGCTTTTATGTTAGTTTATTTTTTAATAGCTTGCCATAAAATCTCAAGCTAAAATAAATGTGTTATGCAAAGCCACAGAGACATCAAAACAAAATGGAAGCTGTTTATATAACAACTGCAGCAAAATTGAGAATGCATGTTGAGTCAAATGTACCAGAGCAGGAGACAATTCTTTTTTGTGTTCAGAGAGGCTTGAAAAATTTTTTGAGTTAAATGTCCAAGCATTTGCACAACAACAAATCATTCTAGATTTTAGAAATGTCTGAAGCTATTATTCTCAGTTCTGCCCCTCAAATTACCCCAAATTTTCTGTTTCATATATTGCGCTTCAGTGCCCTGCAAACTGAAAGGGACAAAACCAGCTTCATTTCCTACTATTTTTTTAGTCTTTATTCTTTTCAGCCTCATTGCAACCAGATGGCCTAAACTTAAATACAGTGGAAACCAAGAATAGAAGTTTCTGTAGAAACTCTTAACTCTGACTCTTCATGCCTGTTGACTGGGTTTTCTCTTACCTGGTTACCAACTCTTAGGCAACCAAAAATCAATTTTGAGGATTTGGGTGTATGCTTATCTTTACAGACTGGCATAATCACCACTAACTTCTGCAATATTTTTCTCATTATCTTATCTTTCTGTAGATTGAGAAACAGTTTAACAGAGTCAATACTGTATTCACAGTAACAATGGCTTAGGTAGAGGATCACTGCTAGAACTTGCAAATACTTATTTTACAAATGGGAATTCACAATATAACAGTAGAAAAATGTAGTCTGTTGCAAATTTCTAGTATATACTTCCCTTCAATAGGCAAATTGTCATGAGCACTTCCCAAAAAGCTACAAAGATACAGAACTCAAAATGCTTTTCTTAACACTTACACCCTCTTCTCATTTAAAGCTGCCTTTGCCTAGAGTTTGATTTATATTCTACATTTAAAAACTTCTGGGAAGAGATTTCATCCCATCAGCACCACTTACATGCTGGTAATTTGACTAGCAAAAAAAAAAAAAAGGAAATCAGTCATCAAGCCACACCAGTAAGCATTTTGAAAATAAAGGATAGATGATTCTGACAAAGATAAAAATAATAGGTCTTCACGGTAGTAAAATAAAAACCCTCAAATATCATCATGTGGAATGAAGTATTAAATTCAGTTGGGTAGTTTGACCTTTGTTTTTGATGGTAGACTTGGCAGTCCATGGTCCCACTGTGAAATCCTTCTCAATGTTATGGATTAGAAAGAGTTACCAGGAGCCTACTTTTGATGTCAAAGGGTTCCCTTACTTTAAGAGAGATTCACCAATTATCCCCCATTTGATTCTGATTTTTTTCCTTCATGTAAGAGCTGCAGGTCACAGAGAATCTGCATTTCTAATAAGAATTTAATCGCTGTAAACCTTACTATTTTCTTCAATCTAATTTGGTTTTTAAATACTTTGGAAAACTTTTATATTTTAGTCAATGCATTTGGCCTTAAGATTAGCCTTGCAGACATCTTGCATATACACATGCTTCCCTTCTTATCTCTCTAAGGAAAGGTCCTCTAACTGCAACAAATTATTTGCCATTGAAATATGAGTATTCACAATGAACCAGCTAAGTGCAAAAAGATTATGACTTTTGACACATAAACTAAACGTGTCGATTGGGAAAGGATGGAGGTGTTGAGAAAACTGTGATAGAGAAAAAGTGCAGCTTGCTCATCCTTGTGACAGACTCATCTTGTGGGCATCCCCATCTGCAGCACAGCTATCTGTGCTTTTTATTTAGAGATATTTCCTTTTGGTCATTGTAGTGTTGTTTCCAAGTGCATTATTTTATCACCAGCAAGGGCCTTCAACTTTTTCCAACATATGAACCATATTTTCAGAAAGTGATTGTCTAAAGGATGCTTTTCTTATCTGTGATCAATTGCAGTCTTAGGACAACAAGTTTCTTACAGGGATAAAGAGGGTAACCAAGCTCATATGCAATTGAGGTATACATGTTTTATCCTTATAGAACCAGTGGGCCATACTGTCTGATTCTGTTCATTATTTAATCTCTCACTCCTGTCTGCTCTACTTCCTCCTCTTTCCTTGCTCCCTATATCCTGAATCTGCACCATCTAATCTCTATCTCCCTTTCATTCTTAGTGTCTTTTGTTTTTTTCTCTCCAGTTGTAGAAATGGAATAAAAATACCTTTTTTTTCTCCCTTCTGTTATTTTGTCTGTGTGCCAGAGCTTTTGATAAATAAAATACCTGAATACATGGAGGAAAAAAGGCTTAAAGGAGGCCTTCTCGCTGTGCAGTTCTCTGGATAAATATGCTTTAGAAAGCTTTTTTCTCTGAGTGTTTATTCAAAGATAATTTATTATGTTATTAAGGAAACAAAGCCATCAAGCCTGCATTTTCATTCCTGCCAGTGATTTTATCTGAGTCTTCAGACTATAGGTAAGTACTATGGTAACTCCAAGTATATAACTAAGTAATTCAAGGTAAATAAAGTAATGATTCTCTCACAGTTCAAAATGAGATTCCCCTGAGTTCAAATCAGAGCAGGAGTCTGTCTCAGATGCTTTGGAGGAAATAATCTCTCCTCACTGGTACTCTGGGGAGCCACGTCAGAGCAGCTGTCTAAGCTAGTCCCTGGGCTCACAGAACAGGTTCTGCCCAAGGCATGAACAAGCTCATGGGTCAGGCCCTGGAGCTATGGGTTGCGCACAGTATGAAAGCAAAAGTATGAAAGAAGGACGTACCACATGTTAGTTTTTCTGTCCTAAGGAAAGGGTTATCATATAGACTGACAGACTATTAAAATGGGGTGAGCACAAAGGATTTCATAACACAGTACAGAGCTCTGCTTCAGAAGAAATCCCCAGTGGTTTTGCTATGGATTTGTCAGAGGGTGATCACGGCTAAAAAAGATCTAAACCAAGCAGAAAAGGTATCTGGCAAAGGCATGGCAGAGGAATGCTAAGCAACAGGCAGAGCACTGAAACAATTGCAGTGGGAATGATGTAGAATTTCTTGATGCACGCCCAACACAACGGTGTGATACCTGTAGAGAGATGATGTGTTCTCATCACTGCACCCTCTTCACACTGCCTCTGCAGGCCTCAGGGCCTGCCCCTGTGAGCTCAAGCATTGAGCTGCACCCTTTCTGTGAACAAAAAGACTTAAAAAAAAACTGTAAAGGAAGTATCAAGTATATCTCATGGGCAATAAAGATCAAAAATTAAAGTATGTTAAACTAGTTACTATGTATAGATTGATATTTACAGAATCTTTTTAATTAATAATTACGTTGCATTTGTGACTATTAAAACCTCTATTAAATTATTATATTTTTATATAAAATCATGCTTTTCCATCTAATTTAATTTTATGTGAGTAAACAAGGAAAAATAAATTGTTGGCAATTTTAATTCAGAGAAAACTACCTTTCCATAGCCACTGCATGCCAGCTCATTTGTAACTCTTCCCACTCATTCATAAGACAGTGTGATACCATGTTCTGGGAATTAGTTGTACACAACATGATACAGCAGAATATATTCAATAACAGTATTGGACAAAACTTTGTTCTTATCTCTTCAGTCATGGGTAAATAAGAGAATAATTTCATCTAGTGTATTTGTCATTATGATCAATTCCATTATTAATCACATCTAGAGCATTATACTTAATTTTGCTTCTACCCTAAAGGGCTTTCCTTTCCCTTTTCCTCTTGTTAGTTGGGTGGTTGCTGGTCACAGAGTATTCCTACTTCTTGCTGTCTTTGCTTTGTGTGGAAGAAAAGGCTCTGAGGTGGGTTTGAAATCTGGCATATGCATTGTGATTGCATCCAGCAGAGCTGTGACTTCGCAGACTTGTCCATCGAGCACGGGCTGCAGTACCTAGAAAGGGATGATAATTAAAGACCCATTATAGGCACACCCCTTAATGTACAGGTGGCCAAGACAAGAAAATTCACATCTGTAATTTCCCACTGAAACAATACTTTATATAATACTGGCAACAAAAAAAAATACTATACAAAGTGGAGAGAATGTGTAGAAAGTGTGATTTAAAACTAGATAAGCACAGAAATATTCTGGTTGAAAAAGACCCTTAAGGTCTTCAAGTCCAGACACTAACAACACTTTCAAGCCCTAAGCACCATGTCTACACATCTTTTTAATACTTGCAGGGCTGGTGATTCAACTACTTCCCTGGGAAGCCTGTTCTGATGCTTGACAACCCTTTCAGTGAAGAAATTTTTCCTAGTATCGAATCTAAAACCCTCCTGGCACAAGTTGAGTATGTTTTTTCTCGACCCATCACTTCTTACTTGTGAGAAGCAGAGACATTCACCTCATTTTAACCTCCTGTCAGGTAGGTAGTTGTAGAGAGAGATAAGGTCTCCTGTCAGCCTCCTCTTCTCCAGACTAATTTACAGACTGTCATAAATGAAAATAATTTTGTCCAGAATATTTAGCTTCTCATCCTTATGTAACACAGAGAATTTAATATATTTATTATTGTACACATAACAAAAATTACATTTGTCTACTCTTTTTCAGAAAGTGATTGGGTTTTTTGACCCAGAACAAAAGGAGTCGGAGAACTCCCTTTTGAGTTTATTCTGTGCGAGCCTCTTCAAAAGCAGTCTCTTAACAGGCCTTGGGAGAATTCTCTACAGGGATAAGAGCAGTTCAAAACTCTCTGAGAACTCCAGGAAGACAGAGGTGTTCCTAAGAAAAGTCTATTAGCATCTTTTGACAAGTGAGGGAAACTAAGTTGTCCTAGGCCATATCTCCCTAAATGTTGTACAGTGCTTTCTAATTTGGGACATTTTGGTCAAAATATTCATCCTGAAATATCAGAGTGGTGTTCTTTCTCAGAATATGGTGACCCATGTCATTATAACATCCACAGATGAGGAAAAGCAAAGATGAGATATATCTCCATTCAGAAATAAAGGCATAAAGCTTTAGTTTTGTGGACTCAGTTCTGCTCCCGTATATATGGTTCCTCTCTTGAGTGTACTTAAGAAATAGTGTTGAAAAATACATTTGTTACCTGATCAAGAATGAATGCAGCATGAAGGCAGTTAGGACAATGAATACTTGAGAGAAAACAACAAAATCCAGGAGCCTAGACCAGACCCTATATCAACAGCATCTACATAAAACATCAGATCTCTTCATACGTCCACAGACACTTCCTTTCCTAGGAGAGGGAGCCAAATCTCTGGGTGGTGTTCTCATAGAGAGAATAGATGAGCAGACACAGTAGTTGAACAATATCCTCATAACCTGAATCCTCAAGAGAGAAAGATCTCACCAGCAAGAAAGATCAGCAATGGAGTAGCTTTTCCTTGCAATTATATTGGCAAGATAGATCACAAGCAATACTTTTTACTACTATTAATTTCTATTAATATTTTATAAATTTATTTTTGCTTTACTATATGACCCTTTCTTCCTATAACAGATTGGGTTTTTTGATGGCTAAAGAAATATTTTCCCTCTTGAAAAAACAAAAAAACCAAAACAATCCAAAAAACAACCAACCAACCAAAAAACTCTAAAGAGGCAACAACAAAAAACAACAACAAAAACCAAAATCAAACCAAACTAAATAAAAACAAAACAAAAAAACCCAAACTAACCAAAAAACTCCAAAAACCAAAGCATTAAACCAAACCAAAGAGCCACACACTCAGACAAAAAAGCAAGAGATACTCCATCTTCTTACTTCTCCTGGTGATAACAGAGGCTTCTATTACTGAAGTTTTTCTCTTATAGACTCCCTAAAAGAGGCACTTTAGAATTTAAAAACCTCTGTTGGAATTGTCAAAAAGATTAGATTTTAAATTTTTTCCCATTATTTTGTGTAGCATTACCTTCAGGCTTTGGATCTGGTTAAGAATTTATCTTCTACTCTAAAGAACCCCTTGACATTTCATGTTGTCTATTTGTGAAACAATTTATAAAGAAAGATGCCACTGCTTTTAAGCAAGAAGGCATCTATTTCACACACAAGATTAACTTCCAGGTTGGCGGGCTGAGGAGAGATTTTATGTTCATTTTAAACCTAAACTACATAGAAATCAGTTACAGAGTCAACCTGCAATAATTAGATGAGGGAACTTGAAGTTGCCACACAGATCTCTGTCCTGTTGCACATTAATTTGCTGTTGTCATAAAGGTAGACTTGAGATTTCCCCACTTCCAGCAGCTTGTTCCTGTTTTCTCACTGCTATTTGCCATTCTTTCAGTCATGTCAGTACCACTTTTTATGGTACTGAAATATAATTAGAACCATTTTAGTACTCTTTGTTTAAAAACAGAAGAAAACAAAAACAAACAAACAAACAAAACCTCAGAGATTAGCACAAATATAAAATGAACACTTGGGAGCAGGCATAAATCTCATTAAATAAGTCAAATTCCAAAAACAGTATTATATTTGGTGACATCCTAAGATGTATATTCATGCTCCAGAAGCTCTGAAGATTCCAGCATCACATTGTCACCTCAACCCTTCAAATTTTCTGGCAATACATATTTAGCATTGAAGGTGCAAAAAGAAAAAAAAAAAAGAGTACATTATTGCAGGTTACATGTTGTCCTGTTGTGGTGGTGGGTTGACATGGGCTGCCCTTTCTTCAATGTGCTCCCCCCCAAAGTGGCACCTTCTTGGCTGGAGGGCTTAGCCATGCCCTGTGATAGCTCTGCTGGTCTTGGCTGGAATTGCCCATGTCTGGCACCAGAGAACTCCGGCCTGTCTTCACAAAGGCCACCCCTGCAGCCCATTTGCTGCCAGAATTTTGTCACCAACAGAAAATACGGTTACCCATAAGCTAGTAGGAGAAAAAACAAAAAAGGAATAAAAAAATACAAACATATAGAAAAATTGGTTGAGAGAATTTTCTTTGTTGTTGCAAATTGATGGTTAGTGCTATATTGTCAATTAAAATAGTGAATTGAGTGTAAAGATTTGACAGGTCCGGAGGTTTGGCGTGGTTTCACGTATTTTTTCACTCCATTTTGTTAGTAGTGCCATTTCTTTTGTCCCTTGTGCAGAGCAAATACACCATTGATTCCTCATAAAAAGGATTCCTTTCCTTTCCTTATTGCAAGCTTTAATGGGCTTTAGGCAGAATTGTACTCCCTGTCCTACGTAATTCTGGCTTGTGTTAACTGGTGGGTATGGGTCCCAGAGAGCCACTGCATGGTCTGTGCTCTAACAGATATCAGCAACTCATCAGCAAGAGGAGTAAATTTGGCATTTGCAAGTAAATTCTGCCTCCTGATTGTAATAGGCGCTGTTATTTTAATGCAAGCAGAAGACTAGAGTAGTAAGGATTAGGACAGTTTTTCTGGATTTTGTAAAAGAAGTTGAATATTAATTATTAACACTAGAATAGAATTACTTCTTTCACTTACTAAACTCCAGATATTATAACTCTTCAAATCACCTGGGGTAAGTTGAAGACTTTTCCTAAGGAAAAAGGCCTTATGAAGGCCAGCCTGGATGGACCTTTGAGTAGCCTGATCCAGTGGTCATATCATCACCCATGGCAATGGGCATGGGGTGTTGGAACTAAATGATCTTTAGGGCCCCTTCCAACCCAAATCATTCTCTGATTATATGATTCAATGACATCAGGAAAGTGTCTGCCACCTATAATTTGGACTTTTTTTCCCTCACTTTCTAGACTTTAAATATAAGCCTTAGCTTTGCAAAAACATCTTTCTCCTGCTTTTAATGTGCATTGCATTTCCAATTCCTTTTACCATAAAAATATATTTTGCATTACACAGCTCTTCTTTTCACCTTTATGGATCAATTAGGTTATGCCTCTTCTGTGTTCCCAGACAAGTGCCAGTGAAGCAATTTCCAAGCAAACACAGCAGTTAAGAGCTCTTGGCATTTTCCCCAAGTATTGCTAAAAAGATAGATACAGAGGACCATAAGAGAGAGATAGAGCTGGGTTAAATCTGATCTGCCTACAATTAAATATTTTGAAGATAATGAAGGGAGACAACTGGTGTTAGAAATTTGCTATTCATTACTCTAGTGATGAATTAAGAAAAAAATAATAAAAATACAAAGACATCCTGTACTGTAAAACAAATCAAGTAATCACAAAAATCCCAGAGGTGATAAAAAGATAATAACTGATTCCAATCTACTCCAGTATTTTCTAGGACCAACCAAGAAGAAGTTTCAGCCTGGCCAATATTGAACTACAAGAGTTTGCCAATTTAATACACTTAAGACCATTTATTAAAGCCGTATGGAATTTTTCAGTGAAATTTCTGAAATATCTGTATTGCCCAAACTATAGTTCAATTCCAATGGTTATTTAATTATCCATACAGAAAGGAACAAGCTAGTATAAATGAAGAGAGGATACTTACCCCCACAGCAAGTAAAATTCTGCTATGGTGTTCACTAGGCTATGGAAAAAATTCAAAAAAAAAGCCTTTAACTTTTATTTCTCACATTGTAGAAAAATAATCAGATCCTTTGATTACTGGAAATGTCAAGGTGAGTTTCTCTTTCACCATAAAATCCAGCCTGCATTGGAAGAGTGTAATGAATTTGCATTTCCTAATGGAAGCCTTTTTCACTGTGAAACTGATAGTGTATTTTAGTTCAGAGCATTAAGCAAGAACATGTGACTTGCAGCATCAAGGACTATTCATAAAGAATACATCAGTTGTTTGTAGAATACCTCAGCATTTACAGCACTATCTTGGGTTTTGTATTCCTACTCCCTATATTATCGGCACTGAGTTTCTCAGAAAAGCTCTTAAGAAGTATTTATGTGCCTGACTCCTAAATGCAACCTTTCTGGGTCCATTTACTATACTATTCAGGGCTTCTCAGGGCAACTTCAAGAGCAAAATAACATCATGTTTTAACTTGTCAGTGGCAGAGTGCCCTCCAGCCTAGTGTGAGTTAATTCTCTCTGGAAGGTCTCACTTAGCTGGTGCCCCTGGGAGCATGTTCCCTACAACCCAATCCCTTCGGATTTATTGGAGATTGACAATACTCTCTAGACCTCCAGAAATTATGTAGTAACAGATCTTTTCAACTCATGCACTTCTTAGTGGGCACTAGTGATCTATACCTCCCATTCTCAGTGGGAGGATTTATGTTCAATATGGAAAAGAAAAGAGCCAATGTAAAAGGGCTTCTTTCAGAGCAGCTTCAGAGCATCAAGCGGGTAGAAACAGCCTGAACACAATCACAGGGAGACCACAGGCTGGGTTTGATGAAAGTTGTAGCAGCTGTTGCCAGTCAGGAGTTTGGAAGGATTGCATCAGGTGGATTGTCCTCAGTTTTGGGGGTATTGTAATACTGCTTGGGGGAAAGCGTGGCCTGGAACGATTATGCTTAATGCTAAGCCACAGAAATCCTCTCTTCACGCCACTGCACTGGAGTGTCCTTAGGGGCTGCATTAAGAACTGACTGTGCCTGGGTAATTTATAGATGTAGTTTGGTGTGACCTTAATACCAACAGAGAACTAGAATATGCAATCTAATTTAATTTTGAGTCTTGTAAGACTTTGCAGAAGACAAAGAAGTGTAGTATTTAGCTGGCAAATGAGGCCTAAACCTGTGGAAAATCAAGTCAGTGAATTTCTTAATGACATTTTCCACTTCCCTAGCGACCTTTATCTGATGGCCTAAAAGCACTTTACAAAAACATAACATTTCTTACAACCAAAATTAGTCAGAAGATTATGTTATTTTGTTTCTTTCCCCATGGAAAATTTTGGCTTCTTGCTGAAAAATTAAAACTCCAAAACCTCCTGACTAAAAACTTTTGGCTTGAAACAAAAACTCTAGGTTCAAAGACTTTGTTGTAGATTTTTTGTGAAGTCATATCTGCAACCCCTCATTCTCCACTTCTGTTGTGTAGACTGTGTTGGTGTTAAAACTGTACCTTCTGTTCTGCTCCATGTATTCACTTCCACAGAATAAAGCTCTAGCAGGCTCTTGGCCATCTCTGACTATGCTGCATAAGAACAGAAGTGATAAATCACGTGAAGGTGCTACTTCATACTCAGAATCACTTTTCACTTTCACATGAGCACAGCTTCAAGATATTATTTAAGATATTAGAAAAATTCCTTAAATAGTTGGATTCCAGTGGTAGTAGTCAACAGGATTATAGTGACTCACCCTAAATACCTCCAGAGCATCCTTGAGAAAAGTAAGGCAGTCTTATAAAACATGCTATGTATGTTTCTTGGCTGATTATTATAGTACTTAATCCTTTGGCTCTGAGGGAATGAGGTGCAATGACTGCCATGAACTACCTTTTTATGTGACAAAGGTCTGCCAGCCCAATCTCTCACTTTTACCACTTTGCCACTTATGGATGTATAGTCTGGCTTATGCCTGGCCCGTGGGATTTTTGTCCAAGATCACTGAAGCTCAGTGGTGAAGAAAGAAATAGCCTCACTACACTTATCAGATACACACATTCCACTATGCACATTTTAATTTTGCTTGTGTGTTTTGTGTAGTCAAATGAAATAAAACAATAAAGAACCAATGCAGAATTGGAAAATGCTGATGAATAAATTATAGAATATAACTGAATGGGACGCTTCAGTCAGAAGGAATATGCATTATCAAGTCTAGTCATCATGGTCAGTCTGACTGACCAGTTGAGGGCTGAACAAAAATTAAAGTACTTTATTAAAGGAGTTGTTCAAATGTCACTTAAACACTTGACTGTCCTGGGGCACTGACCACCTCTCTAGGAACCGTGTGTGACTATCCTCTTGGTAAAGAAATGCTTCCTAATGTTCCATCTGAACCTCTCTTAGTGCAGCTTCGAACCATTCCCATGTATTTTATCACTGGATACCAGGGAGAAAGGATCAGCTCTGCCTCTCCACTTTCCCTCCTCAGAAAGCTGTAGAGAGCAAGCAGATAACCCTCAGCCTCCTTTTCCCAAATGAGACAAGCCCAAAGTTTTCAGCTCCTCCTCACAGAACACTCCTTCCAGTCATTTCACTTGCCTAGTTGCACTTCTCTGGACACATTCAAGGACCTTCACAGCCTTTTTAAACTGTGGGACCCAGAATTGCACAGGGTATTCAAACTGTGGGCTCTGACATTGCCACAATTAGCTAGTATCTCGGGAAAAAAAAAAAAAAAAAAAGCCCCTACAACAAAATTGAAGGAATCTGTACAAAAGTTATTCAATGACCACAAAGAGGCTGATGAAAGGTATTAAGAGAATGGGCATAATTGAAGAGATGATCTAACACAGTAGAAAACACAGTGATCTGCTAGGAGTAGCAAAGATGTGAAATGGAAAGAAAATTGCAGAAGAGGTTAAGATAAATAACAATGGGGTTTTTTTCTCTTCAAGAACATATTGAACAAGAGGTCATTGGAAGAATTCTAAGCAGCCTGGGTAATTCACTGACTGAAGAGACAGACATAACTAAAGCACAATCAAATGAATTCTTTGTCTCTGTGTTCACACATAAGGTTTTGGGATGGCTGTCAGAAGCAGACATAAATTTCCCAGGAGAGGAAGAAAAAATATCGAAGGAGGTACAATTCAACCAGAACAGGTGATCAAGGAATTAGAACATCTGAAGCATAAAAGATCTCTAAGACCTGGAAATATTCCCTAGACATTTCTAAAGAGAGTTCCAAAATAGTGGGAGAAACATTTCCAGACGGAGATGAAACCTTTTTGAAAACAAGGACAACATGACTAGACTATATGAACAAATACAATTTGGACTAAATAAGGACAAAACCTGCTTCATTCTGCTCCAGTGAGTGTGGAAAGTGCAATCACAGCTAAATCAGCATGGTATTCCCACAGCATAAACTCAGTGAAACCACTGTAGAAAGGAATTTACTCACTCAGAATACAAAAATAATTTGAATTTCTTTAGAGTTTTTTATTTCTTTGTGTTTAGGAGGAGTTATACATTCCAAGTCACTAAGACTTACTGAGCATAGAACTCAACTGACCAAAGGGAGATTTTTTCACTTGCACCAGTTTCTTACTTCTCAGTAAATCTTTTGTTCAAACATGAAGGCAGAGAGTGTTAATCAGAACGTGTTTTGCTATATCTATCTGTTCAATCAGTAAATTGCATTTTAGCTGGCTGCTGTGTCTGAAATAGTCTATAGTCAGTGAAAAAAGCATGCACTTCTAGGGCTTGTGTCCAGTCAGCCTGGAGCAGACAGCTAAAATTGGACAGCTGGAGCACACCTGATGAGTGTGTCTAGTTCTCTCATTTGTCACTGAATAAATTTACAAATAGCAGTTCACATATTCACATTATAGATTATAGATGTCAGAAGGTGGGTAAGATAATTCCTGCTGCAAAAATTTTGAAGCTATAAAGAGTTTCATCGGCAAATGTTAATTCAGCCAAAAGCTATTCCTCTATTCTTAGATCTTGCTGATGTGGTTCCTCATCCTATACTATCTAGGCTGTGAAAAATCATAAATTTCATACTTAAAATGATACTAGCATGTAAGAAAATATTCTAGAGAAGCAACTTCTCATCACAGATCAGAAAGGTTAGCAGGGTAATTGGTCACAATGTCTATTTCAGCCATTTTGTGTCTGTCTGATAACATGTTTAGGTGCTGGTCATTATCATCTATGGTACTAAATTTTAGAATATCCTTTGGCATGAGTTAGGTCTTCTCCCTCTAGCAGCTTTTGGGAAGAATTCACAATTTATTTACCTGCAATGTCTACAAATGCCCCTGAATTCCTCTGTACAGATAGCCAGAAAAATCAGACTACAGGATACATTATGGAAAATTACACTTTAAACAAACAGTGACAATATTATTTCATTTGGGAGAGGCATTGGTGAAGAAAATGTTTGGTTCTCATTTTATTTGAACCAGCTTGAACAGTACCTTTGGAACGCAACAATGAGAACATCCCCTTCCATTATGCAGCACAAGCTGGCATCTGCTGTGCTTGTGAACTCCAGAAGGGTCACTGTTACTGGGTCACTCCAAAGGGCACATTCAATGACAGGAACAAAGGCGAAATCCAGATTATAGTGGACAAAGTTGGGAGAGTGAAGACAAAGCAGTGGGAGTCAGCAGCCAGTGTCTTTTCCTTGCCCCCTCCTGCCGTTTCCTTTATTATGTTTTCTGAGTTGGGTATTCGCCCTGATGGCTTTTCACTTCAGACACTCTATTAAAAGGTTCTCCATTGTTCATCTTCTGTATGGAAGTGAGTGGAAAAGGATTTCCATGCTCTGTAGCTCCAACTGCATCACTTCTGTGTGTGCCCCAAACAAAGATCAATGTATCAGGGAATCTGCATAATTATATCCTCTCTGACAGTGGGTTAGGGAGACAAGGCAGGCTCTCCTTGTCTCAGAGGAGCAGCTTGAGTTCAGCACACCACAAGCATGGAGACAACTGCAGGTTGTGTATGTATTTTTCATGTACACAAAATAAAATATGCAAATTAGATTTTACCTGAAGTGCCACCAAAAGAAAGGGAAAAAACTTCAGAGATAAAAAAAATCACAGCCATGTTTTTTGTAAAATCATGTACTTCCCTCCTCTGTTGTTAGAGAAATTTAAGAAAATAAAACTAGTTTTTACTTTTGTGAAAGCTGTCGTCTTTCTTTTCTGTATTTAAAACTTTCTCCAACAGATTCACAATTAGAAGGGAAAGGAAACAGATATATAGAGAAACTATTGTTTTTCTTCAATACCTCTTTTCAAAACTACAAATAAAGGAAAGATTTCACTCTAAACTGTCACAATAAAATGCTACAAAAAGCTCAGAAACAGGATATCCATATTGATAGGAAGAGTAGTACAGCCAAGAAGTACATCTCCATAGAATACTGAAAGTAAAATTTCTATGTTGTTGCTAGCATTTACCTCTAAAATAAAATTAAAAAAAAAAAAAAGAACTTTGTTGAATTGCCTTCAAATAGAAGCTGAAAGGTAAATACTTACCCTTAGTATAGTCAGTCTTGTAAGGCAGAAAAATGATGCAATAAATGAGAGTTTAAAATACTCAGATTCCTTCAAGATAATTGTTCAGGTACTTGCAGTGTCAATTCATCCATTATCCCTCTCAAGTTAGCTGAGTTTCATGTAGCATGAGGTTACAGAACTCCAACATGAAACCTCAACAGCTCATGGCTTCTGTTCATGAACACTGGGGAAACAAGGGGGTTTTTTCATAAGCAAAATATTTTCAGTTTGCTAAAGTTTGCTATCCTACCCATCTTCTCTCATAGACTGTACGTAATTTCCTCTTTAGTCAGGAGTCAGTCTTCACCTTTTGTATGTAAAGAAAAGTTTTGTGGATTCTACAACTGCAGAGAGTTCAAATAAAATGTAACTGAAAGTCTGCATCTTCATCCTTTTTCCTACATCTCTCCTTATGAAGCAAAAGTATCCTATCCTCACCTGAGTCAATAACAAAAGTCCTTGTTGACTCACAGTGGTATGGTTTTTGCCCTTTGAAAATACAAAAGGACATGAAACTCACTTTACATTTCTACTATTCTTCTGTGATTGTATAAAAATAGATACTAATAAATATTTCTTAGCATTGACTTAGAGAATAATTCCATGTTAGCTTTTGCAGGCTTTAGTTGATAGCACTAGAGTGTTGATCTTTTCCCAGCTGTTGCAGCTATTCACGATTTTGGGTACTGGAAATCAAAGAGGAAACGTTTCTGGTAAATGTAATAAATAAAGGTAATGGTGCAAAGCTGTGAGAGGGCGCTAACATTAGTCTTGAGGAATGCACACCAGCAAAAAAACACTTGAAAAATCAATAGAAAGGTCTCACCTTTCTTCAGACATCTAAGTGAGCAATACTTTGAAGGGAAAGAACATAATTTGAAAAAGTCACTGTGATGGTCCTGTGGCTCTTTCAAGTGGGGATATAAAATAATATACCTTATTCTGAGCAAAGTTTTCAAAATGCAAAAGCCTTCTACTATTTTCTGCTGCTTGCAGAGTCGTGTTGAAGCACTTACAGAAAATTTCTGATGGATTTTGCAATCAGAGTCTGCCATCAGTTCATGTATTTTTAGCAAAATACACTGGTGATAGCAAACTGTGCATAAACTATTACAAAGGAATTTGCTGCTCTCTGAGAGTGACTCTGTTCTCTGTGCCTCACAATACTTTTCTTCCGGCTTAATTGCAACAACAATAATGAGACAAATATGCACATCAATTTAGCTTATATAATAAACAAATTTTATTTCAGTTTTTTATCATTTTGGTTGTAATTGATTTTTCCTTGTCCCTGAAATTTACACACTTGTTGAAACATATTGATGAGACTAGGACTGATGCTACACCACTGAGCACTGAAGAGAAATGAGACAACTCACAGTAAATCTTCTATTCAATGGGAAAATGTTTTGCAAAATGTTTTACAAATGCAAGTTCAGAACATCTAAATTTCGAATTTTTAGCCACTTATGGCAGAAAAAATAAACTTAAAGATTTGATTAAGAAATCAAGTGGAATGGAAAGATTGATGTTGAAATACCTTTAAATTTTGTGCAGAAGATTTTAAGAAAAATCAGTGAACAAGAGGACCATAAAGCACTATAAAAATATTTTTACTGGCTTTTTATCTCGCAGATAATTTGTCCTAGTTTTTCCATCTTCTAGATTTTTTTCCCTTTTTCTTTCATAATGTATCTTATAATCCTTAAAATCTTATGTCAAACTTCAAGTATTCAATAGAGATCCTACCAAATAGACTCCTGTAGGATTTGAGATTTCAATAATCTTTAAATTCTTTTCTCTCACAGCATTCTGTTGTGGGAGAAAGATGTATTTTGCACTTCACACATGGAATACTACAGCATTGAGAATTTAATGATATCGTGGGAGGAGTGGGAGCTTCAGACAAGCCCTGCTTTAGCCTCGGATTTTGGCAACAGCTTAAATTTTAAAAAATCATTCTGGCCTGCAGGTTCCTATGATGGCAAATTAGGACTATTTATAAAAATGAATTTGCAATAAACCATGAAGAAATAACAGATGAAAGACCTTAATCGGAATTTCTCACTACACAGTATAAAACTAAAGGAGCTTCTATTTGATTACAGCCCAACATAAAACAGTGCACGACACTGAGGTACCAATATTAAAGCCAGTGAAAGAAATTGTATTGATTAGGAGTCAAATGTAACTTACCACCAAAACCACAATAACATACACAGAGCCCTTTCACTTAAACCCTGAGCAGTAACCACACAGCAGGTATCCCTACCCACAGATGAAACTCCACTTATTTCTAGGGAAGGTGTAGAAGATTTCTGCTCTCTAGAAGTTTGGTGTTGTTTCTATAGTCTTAAAGTGAGGTGTCTGTTGGTCAGAAATCCAGCTTATCTTTCGAGATCCCACTTCAGCTGTGAGATGTTTATTGGCAGTTGGGAGATGCCAGACCCATGTTAACCCAATGGCACCAAAATCACTCACTGACAGCTTGTCCTGTTTGAGTTATCTCATCGGTTAGCAAGCAATCAATAAGCTCTTGGTGGGGCCTGAGATGCCCTGCTACAAATTAATGGAGCAAAAACATAATTCAGGCATCTAACATCAAATACACATGCATTTTAGAAATCATCATCCCCACGTTGTTATCCTTAAGACTCCCCCTCAGAATATCTTAGAAATACCCAAATTTCAATGATTCTTTACTTTTTGACCTTTAACAAAAACTTCCTAGGCAACTGAAGCTGAATTGTAACACATGTACTTTCGGCACTCAAACTATAACATTTTTGAGCAATACAGCACCTAGACATTAAATAAAGCTATTCAGAGACACCAGCCATTCTTTCCCTTAAATTCCATGGGGAATTTGATCTTACAGATGCTCTAGGAGGAAGACAAATGTGCATATTAAGCTTCTAGTACAGAGGACAGAACTTGAAATCAAACCTAACTGGAAGAACAAAGATTAATTTTAACACTGATATGGTCAGTTCTGTGATTGGGTTTGTTCAGGTTTTTTTCAGAACTGGCTCTCAGATCTTGCTTTCTGACTTTATTAGTTCATCTTGTTAGGGAATAAATAAATGCAAATTATGAAGTGTATAGTTAGGCTCATGAAGTTTAAGCACTTATATTAGCCAGGCCTTTTGTCATTAGAACAAAACCTACCTCAGTATATATCCAGTTATTTTTTTAACTGCAATTTTAATTAACTCACAATAACTCATATTATTTTAAAGGAATATATCATGAGGTAGAAATGAATGGAGGGGGTAGATGGAAAATATTATAGTGGAAGATCAGTGGGATTTCAGAGGCCTTTCTCCCCAGTGAGGTGGCATCTATGCATTAGTTTCCCAATTTTATTCTTCTCTCTCTCTCTCTTTCTCAGATGATCCTAAAGTCCCACATGCTATTACGCATTAATTCCCACTTTGCCAATTATGCCTTCAGAATGTGAACATACTGTTCTGAGAAGTTCATTGGTTTTTTTCCTAGTAATATTAATTTACAATTATATTGGAAATAATAATGTTTCTTAAATTACTCCATGCTTTACATATTTTAACAGCCTTTCTGAGTTAGAAAGCCTCCACACTTATACCTCAAAAAATCTGAATCAGAGTTAGAGCATGTTCCTGCTTTTGCTGTACTGAAATTTGGAGTTTTTCTGCAGGTTTCCACAAGAAAACAGTTTGAGGCCCAACTGTGGATAAAAGAAATCTTTCTTTAGCCAGTACATCTCAACCAGTCCATAATAACCTGTTGGGGTGAGAAAAGTTCAAGCCAAAAGCTGTTGATTTCCCTAGAGCCGATCAAAATGATAGATGCAGTGGTGGAAGATCACAGCTGACTGGGTTTAGTCCTCTCATCACTAGCTGCAGATGGCATGCAATTTAGGGATGCCCATTTGGTAAAATTTACCAGTTTCTCTGGAGATCACACATATGGGTTTGCATTTAAAAAACAATTGTATCAGGAATAGCATTTTAAACAACAGATGTAAGTATTAACAGTGAAAGAATGCCCAAAAAAGCCAAATATATCCACACCAGAGAATGGAAAGAACATGTGTTATGCTTTACAGAACTCCATTTGACATTTTAACTTTTTTAAAAAAAGGACAGAAAATGACCATAAAAATGCAATACTTGCCAAATTTCATAAATTAGGTACAAGCCTTTTTCTTTACAGTTTATGGCCTTCGGGAATTTGACATAATCTTTTTTTCCAACTTTGTATTTCAAAACCAGAATCTCAAATCTTCACAGAGCAAAGAAGAATTCAAGAGATTCTTGAAGGGAATTATGAGTTGGGCTGATATCTTTGTTTGCTTTGAATTCTAGATTTAGCTAAAAGGAAAAGCACAAACAGATTATTTACTGTAATCTTTCCTTAATTCAGAGCAGATATTTTTCTAGCGTTTAGACTTTGACCAAATTACTGGTGCAGAATTTCAGACACTTGCATGAATAAAATAAAGTCAAATATTAATAATTAATCCTACAAAGTTATCTTATCAGTAAAACAGCTGTCAGGGTAAATCATAATACTGAACAAAGATAGTTAAAGAAACAGTTATGTTCACTATAAAAGTCCAAAAAAAAAAAAATCTCAATTTATATAACAGCACCAAAATCACTTTTGAAAGTAATCTGATTTCCTTTTTTCTGTTTAAGTGTAGATATGGATATTTCCTAATGAGAAGCAGCTGTGTCTTCAACAGCATAGGCCATTAAGTCTCTCTGAACGAACACTAGAAATGAGAAGATAACATAACTGAGAGGTTGGGTTTGAACATGTACCTTGCACTGCAAGTAGCCCTTCACTGAACACAACTGTATGTATTCTTTTTCTCAGTCTCCTGCTTTAAATAACCTGGGCTACAAGAAGACATGGTAAGTACCACATCAGAAAGCAATACTCATGTTACTTAACTTTTAAAAATGATAGGATTTGGTTTGGTTTTATTTGTGAGGTAGAAAGACGGGAAATTAATGTCAGATTCAGTGAATGTGAAATTGGTTTTTACAAAGGAGAAAAAAAATTATCACAGTAATGAAATATTTATATCATCATTATGAAAGGAAAACCATGAACAAGCAGCAATAGGACCTTTAGTATTCCATAATACGTAGGAAAATCAGTTGCTGTCATCCATTTCTGCCATGTTGATATGTATATTTCTACCTAAAGTATTTTCACCTTAACCTATTGCACTGACAAACTGCTAACAACTTTTGAGCATGCTAAATCCTGTAAGTAGTCATTATGTGCCTAGGCAGAGATAAAAGCATTTCTGTGGCAAGAAAAAAAAAAAAAAGAAAAAAAAAGTGTAAAAGTCTAAAGACATTTAAAAAAAAAAGCTATTTACAACTTTTACTAGTTTTGTTGAACCAAATAAAAAATAAGTGTTAGAAAAGATTAGGGCTCAAGTGGCAAAAACATACAGGCTTCTTAATTTAGTACAAACCAGATTCTGAGGACCATTACAGATACTATAATATAATCCATACAATCAAGTTAAAAAAAGAAAATGTTTTGGGAGAACAACTAAATTAATTTAATATCTGATTTCAGTTAGTTTCTCCTGTTGACAATAAATAAATAAGATTAGAACATACTGTGTTGCTCTTTTTTTTGCCTTTTTTATTTTTCAGGTTTGGCTTTTTTCCCCTTTCTTAAATACTTTTGGCCAGATATGCAGCTGGCAAGGACTGGAGGAGACAATGCAGCCTGAGCCTGAGCCTGGGTCACTTAATGTTAAGTCACTCTCAGACTGAGATAAAACCAAGTGTGTAAGGCTATGAATAAGTCAGGGATAAGAAAGACAAATAGTGACACACATTACAGTTAGTCAAAACTGTTAATAAATAAAGATTGCACATTTGAATTTACACAAAAAGAATAGCTTTTTATTAATTCAGAACTTTGTAATATAGACAGCCTCATAATGATTAATCTATACTATTATTGCTTTTTTAATAAGCTGTTTAGGATCTTTTGCAAAATATGAAAAGAACTGATGTGCCAGTGAAATTCTGAGCCTTTTGTTAATGAAGAATGATATAATCAAGGGAAACAAACTCATTGTCTTGAAGGCACCAAACAGTCTGGGAGTATCTCATAGGTCACAACAAATGGAGTGTACCACAGACAAGGAAATAGGATTCCTAGGCTTTAGAATCTTGCTAAAAATGCCTTTTAAGATTTGTTAGAATGTATTCAGTTATGTCCTCAAATGCATAATTTCCATGTCAGAAAGGGAGGTAATTTGCAAATCAATATTGGAGGGAGACCTTGTGGGATAATTGAAGGAGCTGAAGGGAAAGGAAGCAGAAGAACAGTGTAAGCATCTCTGTAAGCATCCCTCACTACACCAAGGACAATATGAAATGTGCCTGTCAATATCTAGGATGTTTTTGGTGTGCATCTGTTTGTGAAGGGGATATTTTGAGCTTTTATTTGCTGAAAGAACTGGGACTACCAGTGGGATTATCCATTAGAGTTGTACCATTGACTTCAGCTGAAGTTTTGTTCTACACTCTCAACTGGCCATATACAAATGAGAATCTAAGTGCTTGAAATGGAATGTCAACAAAATTTAGATACTAAAAATGCAATCACAGTTTAGCTTGCATCTGATCTCATAGGTGACCCAACATCCACAGATATTTCCCTGTTAGATTATCAGCTCTCCTATTTGTCTAGGCACAGGTTCATCCTCTCTACATCAACATGAAAATGAGTCACTTAACTGCCTTAGTTATCCTCTTTAAAAAACTGGTGATGTATAGATATCTACAGAAAACAAGTCAGAATCCTCAGCTTTAGATTTTCCGTGTTCTACAACAGCTCAGTTTTAAAGTGGTTGGAAAATTTATCACACCTCAGAGCTGGTATTCAGATGTTAGTCTTTCCTGCTATAGTCTTTCCTACTACAGTCTTTCCTACTATGTTCATATTAATGGTTCAATTCAGAAGCTTTCTACAGAGCATGGGTAACACATCCCATTAGGATTTGTTTCATCCCAAAAGATAGAGCGGGAGCTTCATCTTTAGTTTATAATGGTACAAATATTAGTATGCCTCCTTTCCCTATAAAGCAGGACACACGAGCTGAAATTCTATCAAGTCTGATAACTTTCTATCACAATTCAGTCATGACCCAACCCTAGTCCCTAACTAATGGGATATAGTCTTTCTGAAATATTGGTACAGACATTCTTACTGTCGGCACTGATCGGGAAGAAATTCAAGATTCATTGGCACTGACAGTATTTATTATATGTCACTTACACTTACACCACCTCTTTTCATACAATTTTTTCCAACATGAGGCACCAGTAATATGAGGCTGCTTAGCATCTTTTCATTGATTAGATCAATATCATCATCCAGACTATTGTAGATGGTTAAACCAGGTGAAAGCTGTTTTAAAAAGAAAAAAAGGAGCAAATTTGAAAATTGTTGGTGATAGGTACAGCACATTTTTTTTTAATATTAAAGATAGACTAAGGGAGATAAAACTGACAGAACTGGTTAATAAAATAGAAAACGTGAGGATTAAAAAAATGCTAACACATTAACAGAGAGGGGCTCCAAGGTTTCACATTTAACTCCATGTTTTTTAATAAATTTTATTAATGAGCTGAAAGAGAAGATTGTGTAGTGAGGTAAAAAATCTGACACAAAGTTGGCAGTCAAGACTGGAAGGTATTGCAAAAATCATTAGCAAAGGAAAAGCACCTGATATTCAGTTTTAGGGTTCCTGGTTTCCCAGATGATAATTGCTTCAAAACGACCTAAATCAATTGCCTGTATTGGAGGAAGTAGGAAGAATGTGCTGCAGTGCATTTCTATGGCTTGGGATCTCTTTTTGTCCCAGCTGGAACACAGGAACTCTGCAGACCCAGGAAAGTCTGTAAATAAGTCAATGAAATACTTGCATCAAAAATGTCACCAAATTATTTGGATGAATAGCATGATGATAATTCATGTGGTAAAAGCTAAGAAGTCTTTCCATAAATCAGTAGTGTGATCTTAATTCCAGCAAGTGTTGTACAAATTAGCATCCATCAGAAAGATTATTTGGGTATTAAAGTGTGCAGAAAAACGCAGCAATAACCAGTATTCAGAGAAAAAAAACAAAAACAAAACAAAAAAAAAAAAAGGTAAGTTTGGCAGAGGAAGGGCAATACCAAAAACGAGCAGAGAATTAGCTTGCATATTAAATTTGTGTCATCAGTGCACAAATGGGTTTTAATATCCTGGAGCAGTCTCACCTGGCTGCTCCACTGCCACTTTGATCACATGCCCAGAAGCCAAATTTCATCTCTGTCTTGGACCTCCAAACACTGTCTGGGCTACATTATAGGGGCTCCCATCTCCAGCCTGGCCACCTGGATTGACCCCATTCTCATGAATGTCTCATGGATGGATCCCGTAGATGTACTCTCTGCCTCACCGCAGAGGCTGCCTCTGTCCTGTGTCTTGCTGCCCCTGGTGGGAGCCTGTGGATGTATTCTGGAGCTGATGGATTGATTGCCATTATTGGGAACTAATGATGGACATTGCAGAGCCTGTAGCTCTGCCCACTGTGCTCCAGCCCTGCAGGACTGCATCCCATACAGAGAGCTCTACCTGCTCTAGGGTCTCCATTTAGTCAGCTCTACCTACTCTAGGGGCTCCTGTTACTTCAGGAAGCAGCCATTCCTTTTCATCTGGGAAGTGAATTTTTAGATATCTATCTTTAAAACAGCAAAATTAGTGTGAGACCCCTTGTTTAGTCTGCAAAATAACCTTGTTCACATTAGTCCTGTAATGGAGAAGATCTGGAACTGACACTGTCTTGGCTGACCTGAGCGTCTAGACACTGCTCACCTAAACCCATTTGTTCTGCTGGACTTCACTTGTAAACGAGCACCACAGTATCACAGGCTGGTAAGGGTGAAGGCTTGTTGGTTGGCTAGCATTTGAGACTCTAGAGAAGAAAGAGTCTCTGGTAAAATGAGTAACTCAGTCTCCAGAGCAGGGTCTGAAAAGTGTGTGCTAAACTAGGCTTTACATCAGTCATTTTGAATAACGGTAATAGTCAATGAACATCATCCCCAACTTTGCATTAAATGAGTGAGAGGGCTGATTATGTCAATGAAGACAGTGCCAAAGGAGGAGTTCCAGTTGCTGTAAATGATAGATACAGATTGTGCCTTAGCTTTGGGTGTTTAGGGATTCTGTTCTCTTGAAATGAGTGGTTTTTAAATGGATAAGTTGAGTGTCCTTGAGAAAAGTCAGGGAAAGATAGGTTCCACCTATGTGTAGTCCACCTATGTCTAAACATAAAACTGACTTAAAGCAATCTTATTACTGTCATTTTGCAACTTTGTATTGTTTGATTTTTGCATCCTTTACGATTATCTTTCAGATACAATTTTTTTTCCTACAACATATTCAATACGAAGATGAACCATTATCTGTTAACATCCTGAATTGTATTCTAAAATGTGAAACAGATTTCCTCTTCCTATTATTGTACAGTAAGGAAGAATCCCAGCCATTGCTAATATCCATCACATAATGCATTATATACTCTTTTCTTTTCTGGCTTCTTATGCTTATCCTCTTGATGAAATGTAACACTTCTTGTAAATATGATCCTCCATGGTCTCTTTTTCTGAATTGCTCACATTTATAGCAAAACATTAAGGTCATATGAGGAGTTACAGTACAGAAAACAATTCATATCTTGTTTACTCCTGGCTTTTTCTTTTACTTTCAGGCAACTTTATGTATCTGACACTCTTCTACTTGTTTATTTGCAACACCATTGCATCTTTCACAGCTGTCTCTGTGGAAATCTTAATTGCAGGTTTTAAGGTTAAGTTCTTGCTTTTAAAAGCTGCATCTTTGAGTGCTCATTACCATGCGGAGTGGGCAACAAATATCTTTGGGTATCACTCCAGTTATCAACAGACTGGCAGGATTCAACCACTCACCTCAGCTTTACTATGCTGACTACAGTACACTCACTTTTTGACGGAAATTAGTTGAGAAAAACAAGGCATTACAAACAACAAGGTGTATGCTTTAACTCATAAAGACAAATTATTTTCTTACTTTTTCTGTCAAAAATCTTTCATTTATTTTAAACCCTTTCTGAGTGCCTGAATCAGTTTACCTTATCCAAAACCTCAATTTGGGGTTGGGCACAACCCTCTCTCATAATGTGGTGCAGATAATGCTGAACTAGTCAGAGTTCCCATCCCAGTCCTTCAAAATCTCACCAATCCCAACATCTGAAAATGAAGCTACTCACCAGACTTGTATCCTCAGGTTCACCGGCACACTGGAAGCAATGCTCTGCACTCACCCCTGGAGCCCCAACCCAACACAAAGTGGCCACCAGAGAGGAAGTCCCACCTGGGGGAAGGTCCCAGGAGGGCCAAAGGCTACCTAAACTGAAGCATGAGACAAGTTCAAGTCTTGACACTGCCTCCACTTGGAAGTTATGTCAGCTGAAGACCTCTGGAACCAGGAATGATAGTTATGTTTGTTCTTTCCATATCTTTTCTGTCTTACTCTCTTTCTCCTTCTCCTAATTCCCTCTTTGCAGAGTTTTGGGTAACTGAAAATTGGGCAGGCTTGGAGTTTGCTAAGTTGAATGGGCTGAGTGAATGCTTTCAGATGTGTTTTATGTTGACTGAATGCTTTATGTTGATTTAAGCTTTTGTCAAAGTTGTCTGATTTTCTGAAGTTACCAGTAAAATTTCTGGTTGTTTTGACCCCTTGAGAATATCTTGTTGAGAATATCTACCAAAAATATCTTGTTGCCATTTCCTCCATGAAGCTAATTCAGAATACATAAAAACCACGCAAGCCCTTTTAAGAGGCTCTTTAAGTGACTTTTATGGGGGTCTTACACAAGGATAAGGCAAATAATATGTAGAAGGGACTAACTCTGAACAGTTTGGACACAAATCACTGTAGTTGGCCCTGGAGAACAAGGATGACTCCCTTGCAGTGTGTAGCTACTTCTGTCTTAATATCATCTGAGCTAGGCTGATAAAAATCAATGTAAGTCAAATTTACATCATTACATCCAGTGAAAAAAAGACAGAAACTTTCATTGTATTCAACTTAGGATAGAACAATGGTTGAGTTTTATACAGAAAGAAGTATGCATTATAAACATAAATCTGTATATATTTATTTATACAAAACCAGTTTCTCACACCATCAGTAGAGGTAGTTTTCATTCAAGCAACTTGCATGTGCACTCTGGGAGAATATGTAGTTTATCAGTTTATATTTCTTGAATGAATGAAACCATCTCAAGTGGAAGATAATATGTTTAGTATTGAATTCAGTCTATAAGGTGGCATATGTGAAAACCCTAAAGGTCTTCCAAGAACATTAGTGTCCCCATAGCAGAAAAAAAAGAGATTACTCATTTAGACCAATATCCTGTAGACTGCAGTGAATGATTAGAGGAAGATGTCAAAGAAGACAAGGATAAGTGACATTTTCTCTGGTCTTGCTTTCCTGCTACAGGCACCAACTGTCTAGGGCTTCTAGAATTGGAATTTTCATCCAGACCTTTTTCTTTAACAAGTACAGAAGGAACTTCACTTTCTAAACATTTTTGGGGTTTTATAAAATTTATCAAGTTCCTATGAAAATAAAAATTTTTTTTGAGTACATACTATATGAAAAGATACTTCTTTTTGACTTTTATAAAGCTACTCTTTCTTTATCTGCTGAGGTGCTTGTTAGATCTTGAGTTATGAACAATTAAAAATAAAGTTCCCTGTTCATTTACTCTATATTTTTTATTATTTTAGCATATTCTTTGTGTAGGTGTGTTTGACTGTTTGCCTTCTTTTCCTAAATCAGTTTTTCTGGATACCCATTAATTAAAAATTGCTGTAGATTACATTTTCCCCACTCACTCTTTTTTAGAGGGGAAATGATGAACCTTAAATTTCAAAATCTGAGGGAGATATCCTGCAACAGGTATCTACAGGAGCTGAACTTTGATCTGATCTGAACTACCTCTCTCAAGACAGCTCCTTGCTCTCTTGACACAGCATAGCAAAACAACCACAGGAACTCAGGGGATAAGTTTCCCATCATTTCCCTGACCCTGAAGAATTTGGGCACTGGTTCTCTTTTCAGATCACTGCACACACACTTGAGGCTGCAGTTCTCATTTCCAGGCTTTCTTCTGAGACTCAGTAAATGCAGCTGCACTGGAGCTTGCAGCATCCATAGATTTTGTGGTTTCAGAGTTTTTCCCAGTCTTTTGGGCATCCTGAAATGCAGCTCTTCAAGAACTTTGTGGCTTAAAGGAAAAGATAAATATTTCACAGAAATGAACTTCATAAAATAAAAATAGTTATCTATAACTTCTTCCATTATGAAAGGAAAGAAATGATGGTCAGGTTTCTTGTAAACCCATGTCCATCATCACTAATGATCACTTTTAACAGACAGATCAAAGACTTCCATGAAGTAGGGATGAAGAATATCTTGTCTCAAATCTCCAGAGAAGAACCCCTTTGATAAGTTTTGTCATGACTGGTCAAGACAAGAAGAAACATTTGCTGTCAGTATTGCTTAAGAAGAGTAACCTGACTGGCAGGAAGATCACTGCAGGTAGCATTAGGCATTGACTATTCACAAGGTGAAATGGAGCATAGTAGCTTGAAATGATTTAGTACAATCCTTAACAAATACGCCTTTGAAATACTAAAGGTGTTTGTTCTATAAATCATGTTCCTTCTGGTTTCTGTGAAGTATCTTGTACTCATGGTCCTCTTACTACCTATCAGCCTGGATTCAGAAATACTGCTTTTGAACTTCCAGCATGGGGTATCTGCTGAAGATGTTACTTCAAGTATTTTGCATTAAGACATTCTCCTTCCATCTACCCTACACACCCCTCTTTCACAGGCAAAGACTTGTTAGCAGCATTGTGGGATCCAAAGGGCATCACAGATATTGTAGAAGACACCTGAGGCTGAGGGATTTGTGTCCCATGAGTATATTCTTGAAGGACATAGCTAGCTGTGGAAAAAACAAATGTGAGCCAACCTGTCCCTTAGGGTGCAGGACTGGCCTCAATCCTATCTTATTTAGCAATATTGACATAGGATACATGATGTGGGTTAGAGAAATATAGACAAGCGAACTCAGAGAGGAATGAGTTTTCTGTAATACTGGATGGCAGTAGCCTCAAATGGAATCCTTTAGCCACTGTATGATACTATGCCCTACCACATAATGAAAGATTATTTCATTTAAAGGTAATTTTGAAATGGAATGAATGGGAAAAAACGAAACACCCACAAAATGCCTAAACATTTTCTTTGACATCTGTATGTTTATGTACTCTTTGTACAGGCTTAAACTGCTGATGATAACAGACATTCAAAAGCTAAATTATACAAAGAGTAGGGTACTATAAAAAGCACAACTGAAAAAAAAATATCCCTAAGGATTAGTATAAATAATGATGTATTTGTGTTGCATAAGCAAATATAGTGGTCAAATATTTATGAACAGAGTAAATAAGCCCATCCAGAATCTTTGTTTAAAAGAAAAAAAGTGTCAAGAAGCTTTCCATGTAGCACTCTGAGTATATGAATCTGTGAACCTCCTGACTTTCTGGATCAGAGCAGAAATCTGTTTAACATGATGTTCTATTCTGACATGTCCAGTGCCAAATGTTTCAGTGGAAGTAGCAGTAGTTCCCTAGAGTGAAAAGTTACTGAATAAGCTGCTCATTAAAGAGTTTTCCTCCTGCCTTTTACAATTGGAAATAGCGGCATGTTCCAAGGTATGAGTGTACCATTGATTCATCAGAGCTGAGGCTGAAAAATATTCATGTAAACAATCTAGTCTGACCTTTTGCATATTGCAAAGACTTCTTCTTTAATCTTTCTATCAATTCAATAAATAGCATAACAAAATCACCAGATTTTTGTATTTTTGATTCTATTTTGTAGAAAGGAAAATGTTCGTTATCCAAGTAAATGAGTTAAACTCTTCTGTTGGAGTAGACTGTAGTTTCTTTTTATTATTATTATTTTGTTTTTAAGGAACATTGGTTGGTATGGTTGAGTAATCATGTCATTATTATTTTAAATTATAATTTCAATGTTGTCTGCTTAATGTTCACTGATTGTTCCTGCTGAATGCACATGATGAACAAAATTTTTCAAAAGTGACTGATTATTTTGCAAGACTAGAAGCTATTTATTTAGGGAAATCTCTGTCATTTACATTTCTGCACAGAAAATTTCCAGAAGCTAATTCATCTTCCCAAAATTATTTTAGAAGACCTTATTCCAGCAGTCCACAATGCCATCTGCCAGAAATAAAGATTCTTTCCTGAAATAAGGTGAAAAACTCCTATATGACTCTAAGAGTTGTGTCAGAAGTCTGAAAAGAAAGGCCAAAAGGCAGTCTGTTTCTGATAAAGCCAATGCTGAAAAATCGTTCTTCATTTGCAGACAGGATATGCTCTGAAAGCTTTATACAAAATGAAAATGCACCTTGTGTTGTAGAGTAATAAATTTATTTTGTTCACAGTCCATTTCTTTCTGTAGTACAATGTTAAAGGAAATAAGTGCTCTGTTCATCCCATGCGGCATGTTAGGGCCCGTATTGCTCCAGACAAAGGATGTATTTGCATCAGGATCAAATAGTACCAGCAAACACCTCTGACATGCATTTTTATCCACCTTCTAGATCTAATACTAGCCTGGAAATAATTTGATATACAGGAAAGGGACTAAGGAAAGGGAGAAGCTCCCTGCTTTTATGACCAAAAAGCAAACTACAGATGGATGGAAGAAGAGGAAGAAAAAAATTCATAAACATCTGAAAGTTTGATAAAAAGTACCTGAAAGTTTTTCAGATTTTGTCTATAGAAGAAAGAAATTTTATGTAGTGTGTAAGGCAGAGAGCAGCTGTAAAATTTCTAAGCACTTGAACCCCTTCTTTGGGTGCTAGATGGAAATGTAATTGCATGACTTAAGAGGACCTTTTGCATAATTAATACCAATAACACATATGTTAACTTATCCTTTTCTCTCTTGCAGTATTTTGTTGTTGTTGTTGTTTTTTAGTTTTTTTGGGGTTTTTTTGGTGGTTTTTTTTGGTTGTTGTTTGTTTGTTGGGGTTTTTTTGCTTTTTTTTAAAGAAATTGTTTATTCTTAGGGTGAAAAAATGTTGTATTTCTGAAATATTTTTTCACCATAATATTGACACATCTTTTGGACAGTTCATTAAAGTTTCAAGAAGCAGTCATGCAAACTAGCCTAAATATCTTATTTTGCCTTGCCACCATATTCCTGTTAAAATAGATCAGATCATTACATTAACTCATCACCCTGTGGCTGTGAGCTTCCAGGATTCCAGAAATAGTAAACACTTGTGGAATCTACAATAATTGAGAGCAACAATAAATTACATTTTAAGTGCTCACAAGGTGAGAACAAGGCACTTCATGACTCTTCATACACCCTTGTTAGGAATGTTGCCAAGATGGAAGAATGCACAGGTTGATATAAAAGGTGCTATGAGTACTTTTGTGCTAGAGGAACCCAGTGATTTTTTTAGAGACACCTCTCTTAAATTTTTTAAATAAACAAACAAACAACCAAACAAAAGAAGAAAGTGAAAATAGATTTCCTTGGGTAGAGATTTGGGCTAAAACCTCTAATGTATGACACATTTGTATTCCAATTTGATAATTTAAAAGGTGGCCTGGATAGTTGATTCATTTCCTTTGGGGTTCAGGCAGGACGAAATCCTGCATTTAGCTGCAGCTTCCTACAAAAAACATCTCGCAGCAAGGCACAGCATCAATAACTTAACAATAAATATTGCAAATAAAACATTTATTTATCAACATTCACCTATTATATAGAGCTGGTAGAAAAAACATTATAGAACAACTGTCTGCTTTTAACACTTTTTTTCACAGTTTCACCCTTATGCGATGCAATTCAAGGAGTTGAAAAAGTTTGCCTTTGGCTTTAACAGAACATATTAGCACCACATAATTTTTGGAGTATACTCTAGCTGGAAATTCCATCGCTTGGTCTTGAAAAATTCAATTTGCAAAACCTACTCAATCTTCTCTTGCCATAATAAAGACGTCAGCTTAATCACATGCTAAATGAATTGCGTGTTGCTCCTTTGTGTTGGCTTTGCTAGTGCTCCACTATCCCTGGAACCAGATGATTTTGACCGGCAAAGTCCCAAGGGAACATAGGTACCTCTTACCTGTGTAGTAACCAAGATGGGAAGAACTTGATCACTCATGCCAGGAGATGATGACAGGAGGCCCAGGACATGGCAGGGCCTCATCTTTGCTTTCCCACCCTTGCTCTTTCATCTACTTTCCATGGGTTTAGCCAAATCCAGTGCCTCAGGCACCACTGACCACAGCAGTTTGTCTTCCTCAAGGATACTCAGGGCATGAGGGGGTTCAGGTCACTTTAGGAATGAGAGGGACAAAAGACTGCCACCACCTTTCGTCCTCCTTCCAGACCATGAAGGCCAAGAAGAGCCACCAGTTCCTTCTTTATCGCCCTTGGAGCATTAAGAATGAAAAAGATATAGCCTATATCTAAAAATTCTTGTTCTTATAGAAAGATTTGGGATGGATTTTTGTCTTCTGATGGTTCTTCTCTCTAACTGTACTGGTGGCTCTAGCTGAGTGGGCTAAGAAGCAGATAGCAATAATTATTGAAGACATTATACAGGAAGCATTACAATAAAATTATATTTTAAAAATGTGAATGCTAGACTGAATGCAAATTGCATTTCTAAGATGCACAGGTCTGTCTAGAGTGTGGTCATATATTATCAGGTGACTAAGATAAACCTTGAAAAAGCATAATAGACACAGAGATCCACTTTGAGATATTCTGAGTGGAAATTGCTTCCCCTTTTATTCTCTCAGCAAAGAAGACAAACGGCTTTAGAAGAAAATTTGAAAGGTTTTGTCCTATAAAGATAAAGGCCTCCCACAATCCAAGGCCTCCCACATATCTTGTTTCTTCTCTGTGCAGCTGACATGATTCGGTAAATTATTAAGTTCGCTAAATTCTGAAGGTATTGAAACAAACTATCAGGCAGAAATATTACCACAACATGGTTTTCGGTAAGGAAGTCTGGTATTGTCTCTCCCTGGAACTTCCTATCACTCTTCCTCTTGTCTTAAAAAACTAATTCATGTCTTGCTGTGAGAAAAAACAGGCAGAGAAAAAGTTAACCATGAGGTGATGGTACAGGAAATCTGAGATTCTGGATACCCAGAAAATGCATGATTCTGGATATCCATGTGTATCTAATTAAATTCACAGTTTTCCAGATGCTAACTGAATTCAGTGAGACCTATTAGCAGAAACTGGCCTGTATGCTCAGAGTTCTGACTTAACAAAAGTACCTTTGATTTCCTGAAAAATACAGCTTAGTGAGAAAAAAATTAAATTCAGACATGCTGAGCATATAATTGATCTAATGAAGAAATCCTTAAAAGTGATGACTGAATATAAAGCAGATATTGTTTGTTTAGTTATTTCAGGTTTAGAGTAAAGCTTTGTCTAATTTTTGTCTGAGTTTGATTTGGTGAGGAATTGTAACGTTCAGGAAGTTTCTGCTATCAGTTATTCTCTCTCTTTCCTTGTTGACATTGAGACTTAAATGCTGTTGTGCCCAGTTTGGTGGTTTGATTTGGCTAAATGCTGGGTGCCCAAGAAAGTTGCTCTACCACTCCTCAATTGGACAGGGGAGAGAAAACAATAAAAGGCTCCTGTTAAGATAAGGACAGGGAGAGATCATTCACAATTACTGTCAGGGTCAAAACAGACCCAGCTTTGAGAAATTAATTGAATTTGATACCAATCAAAATCAGTGTACCACAATGAGAAGTAAAACAGGACTTAAAAGTACCTTCCTAGACTCATCTTTATTACTGAATCTCTATTTCCTTCCCCTCAGCTCCCTTCATCTCCCCTGAGATGGACAATGGGGGATGCAATCAACTCATCACATGTTGCTTCTGCTGCTGCTTTGTCCTCTAGGAGAAGAGTCCTTCCCCCTTCTCAAGCATGTCATTCCTCTCATGAGAGACAGTATTCCACAAACTTCTCCAATGGGAATTCTTCCTATGGGCTATAGCTCAGTCCTCCATTAGGTCCTCCTGAATTCCATTTTTATTTCTCTTAAACTGAGTAGTCCTAAACTGGATGTCGTATTTTATATGCAGCTCACTGGTGCTAAGTAGAAGGGAAGAATAACTTCTATTGATCTTGTGGCCAGTCTGTTATCAGTACATATTGTATATAACAGCTGCATACTCAGTATGTAGTTTGTCTTATTCAGAAAGAAAGGGAGCTGTGGAATTGTCTCCAACCTCGTGTACACCGTAACCCTCAAGCTCTCTTTAGAAGGGCTTCAACTCACCTAGTCCCTTCCTAACCTCTGTTAATGCATGATATCCTTTCTCCCTTGGTTCAGATTATTTTGCTTGTTCTTATGGAATTTCAAGAGTTTTCTTTTTCTCTGTTACTGAAGTTTATTGCAATCTCTTTGGGTAGAGTTATGACATTTTTCGTGGTCACAGTTACTCTTTCCAATTTATTTCATCTGCAGATGTTCTAAGTGCAGTTTGTGTTACTATCAAGGTCACTGAAAATGTTGACCCTTACATGTCCTACCATGGACTTCTATGGTACTGAATTCTCTGATCTCCAGAAAGACATTTAACCATTGGTCATTGCTGTGGCTGAGGCCACTTAATATTCAAACCTCAAAACAAGCCCACCTAACTATTTTCTCAACACATACTTCTTAATCTGTGGAGAATGACAAAAAACTCACTAAAGTCAAGAAATTTCATACACCATTTTGTCTTGTCCTATACCAAATCATTAAAGTGCATAGTGATAAAAGATTTTTTATGCACACTTTACTCTTCAAACATCCATGTTGAGTATTCCTGATTACTCTTCTTGTTTTTCCCTTACTTGTATGCGGATATGAATTCCAAAAGCATGCGTTTCTTGATCTTCCCAGGGACTGAGACCAGCCAAAGTTTCTTTGATTCTATGATTAACTCCTGAGCTGTCTTTAGGCTCTCCTTAAAAATCACCTAGATTTCCTTGACATCCTTGTTCTTCATGGCAGCTACCCAAAGAATTCCCAAGCAGCATCCTGAATTAGACAAAATATGCAATTGTAAAGTTCAGAGTCCAAAATGTGCTGCTCGCCTTCCCATTTCACCTCCAGGTCCTTAACTTAATCATTTTGGAGATGCTGCAATTCAAGCCAGATCTAAGGCTGCCAGCAGATCTTTTCTATTTGTGAGTAGAACACTATCCCATGTCATCCCAGCCAACACTTGCATTAGGAGATATGCTAGAAATATAAACACACCATTCCTGGAGAGCTTTAACTTTTCCCCAAGGATATGATATCTTTCCCTGGCTAGTATAATTACATTGCATGTAATAAGAGTGCATGGTTAATGAGACAGAATTTTACACGGTTATAAACGACTGTTATTCTCTATCACCAGAGTTCCAAGAGATACATTTCATGGCCAAATACAAAGAAGTTTTTTTACCTATTAATTACATCTCACACAGGGAAGTGTGGTCACACAGGGCAGTGTGTACAGTACAGCTATTTTGTGTGTTTGCTTTCTAATATTCTGTAAATAATTTTCATTCACATAGTAACTGTACTTTTGTTATAATGAATCTACCTGCATGAACAGAAACAGTAATTTTCTCGAAGAGCTTCAACTTATTCCTGAAGATAGGAAATATTTTTTGGCTAATATAATAATTCAAATTGAAATCTGGTCCAAAAATCCACAGAAGTAAATATAGTTTGTCTACAAAAACTGCTTCTCAGCCATTAATAATCAATGACATGTTGTTTTACTTGCAATCCAAAAAGAAGCAGCTCAAGGCAAGACAAGGTCTCCATTCTTTCCCAAACCAGGATGGCAGTAGAAATGTGGCTTTGGATGAACCCACTTGGAGCAGCAGTAACAGTTTCTTCCACTTCTGGCAGCCATGTAATAGATGCTCAAGGCTGCGGAATACCACAGTTGACAGAACATTTGGAAGAAGTCCATATAAACTTAGAACATAATTTTTAATTCCTCTTAGTACAAGAAGGAAAATTAGGGGTTCCACTATAAGCTCTGAAAAGGCAGGGAACTTATTGAGTGGAATATTTTGACTAATACTGATTAATTTAATGTTGACATGGAAGAAAAGGACAGTATCACCAGGTAAACAATCTAGTTTACTTAGTAGAATTTTACTTAGTACTGTTTTCCTGGGAGATGTCCCAAGAATTGGTTAGGGTGAACTCCACTTAGTTGATTGGATCTGGCACAACTATATCATGTAGTAAAATATTTTTTATGTACACTGAAAATTCAGACTGTAGCTAAAATGTAAATCTCTCATGGTCATATATACTCTAAAAAATCTCAGCGTCTGTCATCAAAGAAGTTATAGTGCCTAAAAGAAGCTATAAAAATATTATGTGTGAAAAAAATTTCCAAAATAATTTGGATTAGTAATGTGGCCAGAAACAAATAGGTCTCTTATACCGAAATGCTGATTATAATCCAGACTGTTTATTGTGGTTAAATAGGGGTATTTTAAATAATTATATGTATTTCAAAAATATTTTTCGCCTTGAAAATACAAGCAAAAACCCTTCACAAGGAAATAAATAATGTCTAGATGCCATTTCAATATTTGTAATTTAATGGATGCTCCAAAATGTGAATAAAGATGCCCAGATAAGAATGATGAACTTTTGATTAGCTAACCATGTAGTAGTGTAAAATTTGTCCCTTGTTAAGGGTGAATACATCTATGAAAAATGTTTGGCTCAGAATGTAGTCTAGCTGAATCTGTGCAACTCGGTTTTAAATCTTTTAGCTTCCTGCGGTTCTTCTCCTTGAGTGCAGATTTTAAATTTTTAGTTTTAGATTTTAAATTTTAATTTTCACATCCCATTAAAGGATAGGCACCTTTTTCATGATGCCAGTTTCCTTAGTTACTTAGAAAGCCAGAAGAGAACATATTTCCTAATATTATTTAAAAAAAACCCTTGGTTCACATAGAGACTTTACAAGTAGTCACACTCATTCATGTTCTATTGTGAGTGTCAGATGCTAGTTTTGATCTGTATCCTGGGATAGAAATTAAGCATAATCAAATGATTTTATACAGATTTTTGTGTGTAACAAAATTATGAATGATCTTGAATATTGTACACAGAGGTCAATTAATTATCTTAAATGAAAACAAGCAGTTACAGTGATATACTACCTATTTATCTAAAATTCTATTAAAACAATATTCTTCCTGCCAGAAAATTTGACTTTGAAAAATCCATAGTTTAAGCAACTATCTGAATCATATAACAAGACTCAATTATACCAGGTGGTATTGACTGATATATTTGGTAATGTAATAGAGATGCCAACCCTGACAAAATTTGTTAGTTTGAAAATAGGGCAAAATGCCATTTTATTGCAAAGCTAATGAAAAATATTGCTTACAGAATGATGAGACCCATCAAGTAGATTTATAGCATACGACATTTGTAAGATCTCAAATATTTCAAAGAGATTGGAAGGGCAATATGACTATTGTCTACTCAGTATAATGAACCAAAGGAAATGGAGCTTTGACATTCAGACTTGTATGATAGAGGGCTAGAAACTTTCTGAATAATAGAACTCTTAAAGAGAGCAGGTTGTTTCTTGAGCTTACACAGACGCTGTCATAGCTTGGCCACCACCTGGATGTTTTGCAAGCTCCACAATACAAAAAGATACTACTTGGGAGGATTAAAGACTGTGAGTTGGATTCAGTGAACCCAAATCCCAGCAGAAGTTTGGCAGAGGAATGAGTCAGTTCCTGGGATGCCAGCATTAATGGCTGAGGTCCAGACGCTAATCTCAGATGCACGGCACGTGTCGCCTCCTATCTCGATTAAGCCACGTCTGCGACTTGCACACACAGTGCATAACAGCAGATTTTCCAAGGCATATGCTGCTTCCAGTGCCATAAGTTTTAGTTTAAAATCTGGTCCATAAGGTGTGAGTATTTTGTTGTTGTGTTTTTTCCTTCAGTTGTTTAATGAAAAAATAAAAACAAAAGAAAAAGAAAGTAAAAATTTATTAACAGCACTCACCCATGATTTACCCTTCTGACTTCTTCATCTTCTATTCCCCTCCTTCAAAAGGATTCAATCAGAACCACACCAAAGATGCAAAGAAATTAAAGTAATAATAGAAGCAGCACAGAAAGATTGTTTTCCTTCATTTGTTCTTCTGTATATGTGAGACATGACAGGATTGGATAAACTCACAAGTATTTACTCTTTAAGCTAATTCTGTAGTGTTGTAAAACATGCAAACTGCAGGCTAGAGAGAAATAAGAGAGTCAGCATAGCAAAACTCGATTAGAAAGTTTGATTTGATTATCTGTTCCTTATTTGCATCACACTGCTGTTTCACTCCGAGCTACCTGACTGGAATATTTTCACTGCAATCTGAGTGTGGAAACCAAAGCTATCAGCAGAATAACAGGCTGCAGGAAGCACAGTGTTTTATGCTGGAACATTCCAGCACACTAATTGCTGCTTTGACAATCATACTCCAAACATTTTCTTGCTTCATTTAATCTCTTGGTTTCCAGTGGAAAATGTCCAGAAACAATGCAGTTGAGCTTGAAGATGAGAAATGGGAGACTGAGTGGCTGAAAGGTACCGTGTGAGTGGATTGATGCAGTGCCTTAATGTACTGGCCTTGAACTGTACAAACTTCATGGTGAATTCAGCGAGATTAAGGAGAGTGAGAATCAATCAGTTTCAGATGGCTCTAAAAATTGCAGTAAAAGGGAAGATGGTGGTCTATTCATTGTCTAAGACCTACATGGAAGACCCTCTTGTGCAATAATAATTTAAAAGACTCAACTAGAAGGGTTAGTTTGAAAAACAAGGAAGAAAACCACCTGACTCTTCTGTTCTTAGAACAAAGCACATTAGCTAAATGATTGATTTTGTGCTTAAATTTTTTCTTCCTTTTTTTTTTCCTTATTTCTCAGCAAGTATTGATCTCATTCTCTGTATTGAATTAAACACCCCAAAGTATTATCAATTGCATACTTAGCCCAGATTAGGAGAGCTAAGTGTGAAATTCATTTTAAAAAGTCCAATCATATCAATTTTCACTTTTTGATAAGCTATTTTTAACCTTTCACATTAAATCATGACAGGCACCAGAAAACAAGTTACTTTTGGCTACTTTTAAATGAAAGTTTGTACAGGTTACATGCCAAATCTTAAAAACATGCACATGTTTTGCTTGTGTATAAGCACCAAAAAAGAAATAGAGTTGAAAGGAAAAGGACACAACTCTGCTTCTGAGATGATCTAACAAAAAATGATCTTTAGTGTCACTGTCCCTGATTTACAGAAATTTCTCTCTTGCACACTGGAATCATATATAATCTAGATGAGATTTGTAGGGCCAGAAATCTTAATTTATTTATTGTATAAGCATAATGCCAGCCACCTCCTGTTTTCATTACACCAATCTAATGCCAGCCATTTCCTGTTTTCATTAGACCATTGTAATGCTAGACTCCTACTGTTCTCATTAGTGCAGGACTGTGTAATGGCAACCACCTCATGTTTTCATTATAACAGAACTGTATGGTGCCAGCTGCCACTTATTTTACTTTACAGAAGAGCATTTGAATAGTCCATATCTTTTACAAGAGAATATATAAGGAGATGTCAAGGACCCTAGGGGTTTAAGGCCCCTGAGAAAATGATGGGAAACACCCTTCCTGACAATTTTGTTGCTGGAAGAATAGCAGCGCTTACACAGTATGTAGAGAGAAGAGGTTAAAGGCTGGGGTTAAACTGTGGTGGAACAGGTTTAAATTCTAGGAACTGCCTTTCTGATCCATAACATATCTGATCTTCCTGAAGAAAATGAAAAGGTGGTTGCAATAGTTCAAGGTCTGGATTAGAATAATAGGGAAATGCAAGTCAAATTCCTGGCTCCAGTACACATTGCCTGTGCAGATCATAACCTATAAATTCTGTCATAGTACTCCAGTTGTGACTGGTCTGGAGATAATAAGATTTTCACTATCTGAAATATTGTTTTGTTTTGTTTTGCTTTGCTTTGCTTTGCTTCTGTAATACTTTTTCAGTATGAAACATTTCCCTGCTTATCAGTAGTGCTTAAAAAGAAGCTGTAACTCCTTCTCTAGGGTCATCCAATGATATTGTGATAATATTAAATAGTACTAAGTACTGTCTGATGACACAAAATTTTTCAATTGAGACTTCTTAAAAATACAGTCTGAAAGCTGAAAGGGTTCTGTTACTAAGGTACGGTTAAGTTGTTCTTACACTGCAGAACATTAGGGCTATACTTGCTTTTTGTAACAGGTATGAGCATAAAATTTCCTCTAAATAAATAAATATATATATATATATATATATATAAGACGCTGTAAATTTTTTTTCTGAAAGATGCTCAGGTTTCTGTTCATATTGAACATAATATAGATGTCAAAAAAACCCTTCAAAATATCCCAGAGTCTTTGCTCTGTAACAGCTGTGTAACTTCTGTGTGGATACCTTGTAACATCTCTGCAAAAACACACCTGGTTTACGTAAGGGGACTGCAGCCTCAGTTCTATAATGAATGAATGAACTGCATATAAGTCATGAGGCAGAGCTACCACATCTATTGCCTCTATTCTGAAGCCTTGGGAGCTTCAAATGCTGGGTATCACAACTAGAAAAAGCACCACAGTGAAGGCCATTACTCTGTACCTGACCAAAATTATCACTTCTGCACAGTGACTTTGATTTTAATTATTTGTGTGATGTCAGCTTGTCATGTTTTATCGGTTGTATGTTTTAATGATTTATAACTTCCCTGCAGCTCAGGAGAGGAGAAGAAAAGCTCTGTGGACATGTATTATGAAAATAAAATTTTCTTGTTACTATAAATGCTAGTTGTGGTGGGTTGACCTTGGCTGGAGTCCAGGCGCCCACCAAACTGCCCTAACAGTACCCTCTCCAGGAGAGCAGGAGAAGGAGAAAATAAAATGCAAAAAATCCTCATGGGAAAAGATAAGAGCAATTAAAAATAGCAAAAGCAAGACTGTGTGCATTAGCGAAGGAAAACAAAAGATTTATTTTTTACTTCCCATCAGCAGGTGATGTCCAGTCCTTTTCTGGGAAGTAGGACTTCAGAACATGCAGCAGTTGCTCCAGAAGACAAATGTCATAAATAATGAATCCCTCCCTCCCATCTCCTCCTTTCTCTCAGCTTTCATGTCTAAGATATATAGACCACAACTTTGGTTATCTGTCCTGCCTATGTCCAGTGCCAAGGTCTTTCCCATCACCAGAGTACTGCTGGGGGTGGGAGTGTGCATGGAATGCTGGGCAGGCAGCAGCGCTGTGTTACCAACACCTTCCCAGCTACCAGGGCAGAGCACAGCGCTGTGAGGGCTGCTATGGGGAAAATGAACTCATCTCAGCCGGACCAGGTACCCTGGAACTTACACTGATTTGTCTGGGAGAAAAGAGCTCTTCAAAAGTGTTTTTATTCGGTGTTTCCAGTCTTGATGGAAAAGTTGTGTTTTCAAGAAAAGGAGAGTGTTCTTTGTCATTCTCAGATTGCTGTATTATTAACATCACTGAATAGAGTAATTGACAGATGTGTGTAAGTGTTGCTAAAATGATTAAAAGCTCTGGAAATCATAACCTGTCAGTGTTCCCTGGGAAACAAAGACCTTTCCATCTGTTAGGAGACTCTGTAAAGGATTGTAATGAGTCACCTTTAAAATGACAGCTGTCACCCTTAGGATTCGAGCCTGAAAGGAAGTGGAAAAACATAAAGAAATACATATAAAATGCCAATCAAAATATCCTTAATTTGTGATTATTTTGATCACCTCACTCTGGGCAGAGTGTGATAACTTGTAATTTCTCAGTGATCTCTAGTGTCTGGATTAGGTCCAAATCAATAGGAAAGGAGTTACGTTTAGCAATGTTATAGTTTGATAAAGCACCATATCCCTGCATATGTCTTTGCACATTTTCTGTCACAGTCTTCACAATGAATAAAATTTTACAAGGATAATGGCATGTGATAGCAGCACATTTGAAAATTACTTCTGAGTTGTGGAAACCCAATAAAATGGAAACTGAGTGATGGAACTGAAGGATGTGAGGGGGTTGGTATACTTTTAGTTCACTTGAAAAGATGGTATACTCTACATGTACCACTACACCTTCCCCTTTTATATTTGTTCTAGTAAATGTAAGTGGTTTGTAATTTCACTGCTTGTGCCATTTTTCCTGCTTCTGATATGTTTTCTGAACTAAGGCAGGTGGAGTCATAACATTTTCTGTGAAATAAAATGCAAATTCTGTTATGCTAATGGGCCACTAAGAACTGAATTAGATTAAGCAGTGGTGGTAAATCAGCAATTATGCTTTTTTTTTTTTTTTTTTCATAGCAAGATTTCAGCAGAAATAAAATTCAGTGATAGTCACCACTAGAGCAGAAAGCCTGGGGCTGTTGATGTGCTTTACTGAATTTAGTATACATTTTACCACTACTCAGATGCAGTCTTTAAAACCAAGGATGCTGAGCAAAGTGCTTTGAGTCAGCTGGTAACACAGTATATTAATTACAGCTCATAATAACTTCCATTTTTACATAATTGTTGCATGGTTGTACATGGTATGCCAAATAAAATTCTCAGTCTTGACTGGTGATTGTGATTAATATTTATGTTGTTGTTAAAAATGAGCATGCTTTTAGCTTCACTGATGCTGACGATTTTCTGGATTATTTATAAAATGCAGCAAAAGTAATAACTAAAGAAATTCCCAAACTTAGGAAACAGGTGGTTCTTCAAATAGAGCTCTGATTTTTTTATCTGTCTGCAAGAAAGCATTCTCTGCTAACACACACAGGCATTGAACCAGGATTGGTCTTTCTCCAGACCACCCTTCAAGGCTTGGAAGTGTCAACTAGCATTTACTAGTATGCCTTATAAACACTCAGGATGAAGGAAATAAAGTGAATGAGGGGAGCTGGCATGCACTTACAAGAAGCTATGGCATTCAAGATTTGGCAGCTGCACCTGGTGGCTCCTTGCAGTTGCGTGTTGTCATTGCCCATGGAAGCTTGAAATTTTTCCAGGCAGGAGGTGATGTGAACATCACCTTAGACTACAGGAATTACTGGTTATCAGCAGAACTGTCTCAGGTTTACATTCTTGATCCCACAGTAAGCTTGGCAAATCTCCATGAAAGCTTTTTGAACAAGAGTGTTTGAATCGGACGTCCTCCAATTGTTTGTACTTCTCCTCCTGTTGCCATAATATGATGGGCCCCTGACATTTCACCTCTGCTAAAGGGATAAGATGTAATAGGAACTGGATGTCTGCCTAAAGCATAGTATTCCTTTTCCTTCTCTATCTTGATTTCAACTGCCAGCCACAATAATACTGCAACTGCAATGGTTTTACAATTTAGGAGTGCACAGAAGGTTATTAATAAGTGCAGAAGTAGGAATCTTTTAAAAGAGATGATTCATTTGGAAATTAAAGGACTGACTGTGCTTGCTGTCATTATGCAGGCTTCTTTTTTTTTTTTTTTTTTTCAAATAGTGGGTGTTCTTTTCCTTTAGGAGGATTGCTATGTCTTACTTTGGCATATCCAAAAAGATGTAGTAACAAAATTGACCTTCTATCCATATTGGATCCCTAAACAAGTCACCTAAACAGACTCTGCTAAGGTAACGTTGGAGCACTGAGTGGCAGTGTGGCAGTGAACTGCTATATACCAGGGAGTTGGTTCACTTACACTGGCTGATGGAGGTGCAGAAAATTATTATCGAAGCATAATTACCAGCCTCTGGAGTATCTTCCAGAAGAAGAAGCATAAAAGAAACCTAGAATCTGAGCAGAACCCTTATTGTGGTACTCTTCACTGGCACTACTGCCCTTTAACTGAGGCAGAGCCACAGTGCTTTTAAGAAGCTTATCTTGTGGTCAAAGATAAAGGCTTATTAACAGTTGCTAATCTCTGTTCTAAATCTCTTATAATGTAACAGTACTGTAATGGTGCTAAAATAGTTTCACATGCATTCTTCTCTGCTGCATTTACTATATTCACATGGTATTCTACAAATCTTTATTAAATTATATAGGAGTGCTTATACTACTTTTGTACTCAATTTAAAATGAGGCACAAGGGAATACAGAATCATTCATATAGCCAATGCATCTTCAAGCATAGAGATTCAAAGTGTCTTCAGAGTAAATACAATTTCTCATCTGGTCTAAGATGAGGTAAGTCCCAAAACATATACTCTTAATGAAATACCACTACTTTGAACTGCATTATAGTTAGAGGATGTTAAATGTATTAGTTATCCAGAATACACATATTGGATTTTTTTTCTCATAATTTCAGTATAAAAAGTCCCCAAATAAATGATTTTTCACGGAAGATGAAAAGGCTATATGTTTAGTTATCAAGAAAAGAGTCTTATTTAGAGCTGACTAGTTTGTTGCAATACTCCTAATGAGATTCCCCATGGAACTCACAAGAGTGAATGAGGAATTTGTTCATAAAAAAATAAGTATTTTAACTGGAAAATAAAAAAAAAAAGTTAATGTTCAGCAACTTTAATCAATTTTTAAATCAAATAATTTAAAGAAACAAATTGAGGTCTTATCTACAAATATTATGAAGAATATCTTTTATTATATGATAAGTAGTGTGAAGACAAGAATTCTACTCTAAATTCTCTACATTAGACAAATTTTCAGTGTAAAGAATTTTAAATTGACATATAAAAAGAAAGCAGTGGTGACTAAGAGGGTCACTTGTAGAAATCATTACTGCATGCAGCATCATAATTGATGCCTGTTGTAAAATGCTTTAAAAATATATGCAGGGAACATTATCCTATAGACAGTAATAACAGAAATAGATGTTATTTCCTGATGGTCAGACACCTATGGTGTTTTTATCTCAATGCTGATGCCAGTCTAGTGATCCATTTTTATAGCTCTCAAATCAAACCACTGACAAGGCTGTGTGACTGTGACTGCCCTCACAAAAATGGAAAATGTACAGGTATTGCATAATGTAATGCAAATTTGTTAAGGAGTATTTCTTGTTGCTGACATTTCTATACTGCTACAGCAATCAATTGATTTCCAGATAAAACTTCAGTGTTGCTTTTAATTTGGAAAACACTGAGGATTACTGGCCAACTGTTCCCCTAGTTCTTTGGTAGCAGTTCAGTAGGTGCACTATAAAAAAATTTCCATAGAGTTAGTATTCAAAGTATCAAATAAAATATTTACAGAGATGGAATTTTCATTATTCCTTTCCTCCATACGTCAGCATCTGAATCTGCTGTCCAGTCATCTGTGTTTCAAGCTAGTCCTATGCTATTACCTCTTACCAAGATAAATTTCGGAATGTATCCCAACATTTTGGAGTTGTGCCCAAATCAAAGGTATTATCTCTAATGTAAAGAACCTAAAGGGGGAAACCATGTTATAGTACCATTTTCACAAAGTAACAAAGGCCCAACATATGACTAGTCTGCATTTAGGAAAAAAAATCTTAAAAAAATTTTAAAAATAATTTGTGTCCCAGACAGAGAAAAATGTTTCCCCAAAATTTGAACTAAATATTTTCATAAGCCAGGCATTATCGGGAACCATCAACAATAAATACACCAAGATGCTGTGCTCTTTTCCCTGAATCATAACATATGCATTATGGAGTATGCATCTTGGAAAATTCTTAGATGGCTCATTAATTCCCTGATCCATTTCTTCATGCACTACTGAAACTAAGGTGACCTTTCACAAATCAAACTATGCGTACAGCAGACAGTTGTCCTTTCTCCTGGAGAAATTTCATTTTTAGGGAAACATTACTAAGTGAAGAAATAAGCTTTCAGCTGCCTTCATGTCTTAGACTCAATAAAGGATAAGGATAGGGTATTTATCCCATGAGTGAGCACCCTGAAGCAGTAATACGTGGTTGGCTTAAAGGAGATCTAAGAATCTCTGTTTGACGGACTGGCCACTTTCCAAATGAGAAATCAATGACTGTGTTCTGGGTAAAGAAAAGCCAGGATGGTTTATGACTTGTTCTACATATACTGCAGATCCAGCCAAGCTCTGAATCACACACAGTTGAAGACAGTAAAAGTAACATCCCATGTCCAGTGAGGTCATTAGCAGCAGAAGGTACATTCTGTCAGGACTCTGCACAGACAGTGACTTGCTAGATTTTAGAAATTAGCCTGTAGAAAGACAGATATATGTAGCCAGAAAAAGGGGAGATAACCTTGCTGGGTTTCAGTGCCTGAGATGGGCAGGTAACTAGATGCAGACTGGTTTTGTTTCTGGAGAGGAGACTTGCAAAAAAAATGAAATGGCTAAAAAGGAATTCTGTCTGCGGGAATAGCACACATCTTTATAATACCTATAGTGTTCTGAGCAGACTGAAATTCTATTTAGCTGTCAAAAGCAATGCCTATATGCTTAATTACTTTTAAAAAATCAAAATAAACAAACAAAACTCAAAAAACTCCCCACTGAAAAAAAAAAAAACAAAACCAAAACCAACCTAAAAATTCTGGTTTACAGGCTTTACACTATTGGGTATGTCATTGCTACAGTCACACAGGAGCAAGACAGAGAGGGCCACACATTCTGAGGGATTGATCATAATGCTCAAATACATCAAAACCCAACCAAACAAAAGAGGTTAATGAAAGTGTTAAATTATAAAAACAAACTCATAAAACCAGACATAGGACTGAGTAATATTTTTCCCAGCAATTTCTCATTGTTTACAGCAACATGAATAAAATTACTCACACTCCTAAGACACAATTAAAAAAGATAAAAAGCAAAAATTAATTCCTTGCATTCTTCAGGTTGTCCTCCACTTCTATACTCAAGCAGTGTTTTGATCTCTCCTGCTAGGCTGACAATCTTTAATAACTTACAGCCCCACCCCATTTAAAATGTTTCTGGTGAACTCACACCAGTGTACTAAACCAAAATATCCTTTATTCAGCTCCATGTTTCTATGAGCAAATAACAGCCTGTAGGGATTCAGTGCATCAGCTGCTTAAAAGATAAACCTACCCAGCTTGATGAAAACTCTTCTCCACTTTCCTGTTGAGAGAAAACGGTTACACATTTCTAATAAATGAAGCAGGAACTGTCATTTTTTTGGCAAACTGATAACTAGCTGTAACAGCCGCATTGCCACAAGTTGCTTTTCCAAAGTAATTACCATCAGGCTCCCTGTGGTATGCAGTGTTTAACACATTTCTTCTGTGTTAATGAATGCAAAAGCAGGCAACACCACTATTAGTAATCGCTTTTTATTCGTAGTCCTCATTTTCCAGATAGGTCACATTAAACACAGCCATTAAACAATAGCGGTTGAGAAAAATCCATACAATGTATGCTGCTTTTGTTTGGTTTTTTTGTGTCATTCACCAGTCATTGGTGCAACTTTGAGCCATATGGGGAGACAGGGGCTGATAAATGAGAATGCCAACCTGTGTCACAATTGGGCCAGAGAAGTCAAAACCTTAATCAGATTTCATTCAATTACACTTCAAGTCAACAAATCTTGATAGCCAAAACTCCCATTTAAATTAATGCAATAATAACTGCTGCCTGATGTCAAAAGAAAGCAATTAAACAATAATGAGTGGATGTATGTTATGCAAGGCTTCAGACTCCTCCTTGACCTCAGCAATTTCCCTTCCATTTGACAGCAAGCAACATGAAAGCTTGTTTGAATGGTGTATCTTGCTCCACTATGAACAAAGTCTGACTTCTAGGGGTAACTTGGATTGGGAAATCTCTATCTTTAAGTGGCAAATCACAGTTCAGGAGAATCTGTTTCCTGATAAATATGCCAATTAAAGGAAAAAAAGGAAAAAAGAAGGGTCTGATTTTGAGTTCTGATTTGATTGGCCAACTGTATAAGGAACTCCCAATTGCTGGCTTTTTTTAATTAAAAAAAGATACAGAATGTCTTATTCGCTATTCACAGTGTACAGTACAAGTTTATTAGTTGCTTTACTTGCCTCTCTTAACTCCAACTTTCCTTTTATACTCTTGTGACAGATATTTCCTTTCAGTCTTATAAAGCGTGTGTGTAAAAAATGAGAGAAATAACTCATAAACTTTATCTTTCATTCCTGCCTCTTTCTCCAATGGTGATAGTAGAGATACCACGGAGAAAAAAAACCACTTTAAAATCCTTTGTGTGCAGTATGTCCTTCACACACAATCATGTTAATTTTGACTGAACCAGCAAAACTCACATTGTATAAGCTCTGCTGGTTTACTGGTTCATTATGTATCCATTCTAAATTGTGAAATAAATTTTTTAACCTGGGATAATCTTATACTGGGAAGCAGTATGCCAGAGTTGTACAAAACAAGGCAGTTGAAAGACAAATTAAATAAAAGCAAGATTTCCTAAACTCCTCTATAAAGCTGTGAGTCATGAATTCTGAATTACCTCAGAGTGGTAAATAAATAATCACTACTAAATACAGATAATGTGTTAAACAGCTAAAGCTAGTAAATCACTAGTGACAGAGAGCCTTAAGGTAAATTCCTCTTACATTGGCACAGCCCTTTCTCAGAATGTTGTGGTTTTTATGTCTTCAGAAACATACAATGAATTGTACAATTGGTTACTCAGTGTTAAAATCATTTATAAAATACACAAATCTCCATCACTTGACTGCATTTACATACTGGCTTAGATTTTGCTGAATAATGGATCTCACTGGCAGAGCTAAAGACTTGGTGCACAGACACTGAAGTGATGGGCACCACAGAAATACATAGAAAAGACTGATCAAACAATAAGAATCCTCTCCACTATGGAATTTCAAGCTATCAAGCTATCAAGCAAAACCAATCTTGGGTCTCCTGGCCAAAAAGAAAAAAAACCGAAACAAAATTATATAACACAGACAACACCACGTTTTAGATACATAAATTGTCCAAAACATGGAGAGTAGCTTGATAAGACATGTACAAGATCCTTCCTTTTGCATGTCTTTGCAGACATTTTTTAACAGGAGCTAAAAGCAAACTAAACTGTCAGAATCAGTGTCTCCCAAAGACAATTCATTGTAGGACTGACAAGCTAAGATCACCATTTAAATGAAATCCCTAGACTAAAATAGGCTGTTGGGTCAACTTTTGTTTTTGAATTGATAAAAAACTATGGCTCGTGGTATTTCAGATTGTCAACCCCTTTTATATATGTTTTTATAGTTAAGATTAAATTTAAGAAACCAAACCAAATTCATAGTTTTTAAACAATGTGCCATAGCGGTATTTCCAGCAGAGTATCTAAAGTATATAAGGGACAAATCCTGAGATAAACATTTTATTCTTCTGCTTCTTCTTGTACTCTGTAAGTTCATTTGTTTTTTTCCAAGTTTAATTCAATTTTGAAATTTTCAAATGCAATAAAAACATTCTTAAAAACAATAATAAAAGTAAAAACTATATCCCAAGTTATTTTAAGTTATTCTGCAAATATTATACAGATCAATTGAAAACCTAACTAAAAAGACCCCCCCAGAATAAGCAGTATTTATCTAGAACTTCAGTAAGCTATTGCACATTCTAAAGAATCAGATAAAATACTGCTCATGCCACATTGGCACTGACATAATTTTCAGCTCTATAAACTTAATATCAAAACTTTTAAAATGGTGGCATCTCTAAAGAATTCAATCAAGTATCCTACATTGAACAGGCTGGCTGCATGTATTGTGGGGAAAAAAAACCAAACCCAAGGAGGTTCCAGACGTTGGTTCGAGTGTAATTTTTGTTATTAAACATAGACTTGCAATAGAAGCTTCTACAAGGACTTGCACATAACCATGACTGATGGATGTATTTGTAGGCTGTTCAGTTAGCTCCATCAGCTCACTCAAACATATTTTGAACAGATTATGTACTGCAGTACTTCGTAGACCATACATTAAACAAGAGACTTTGCTCTGAGGCGCTGCTTCCCATATTCCATGGGGAAAAGGAAGCAGGAAAAAACAAAACTCATAGAGTTCGACAGCTACTGAGGCAACACTTGCCATTTACAATATAAGCCCAAATATTTTTGCAACACAACTATATATTAATTTAATAAAATACACAATATAGCTCTTATACACTCAACAATTTGGCTCATATGCACTGAATCTGCAATAAATCAATAAAAATATGTCATTTGATGTAAACACACTGAATCTTCTTACATTTGCACATTTAAATGACCATGTGATTTTTGTGGATGTCTGACATTTTCACTTTCCTGAGCTATTTTAGTGTCCACAAATGAATAAAAAAGTGTTAATAATGTTAATTTCTTTTCTGTATTACCGTTTAGGTAACTCTTTTTTTCCCAAACTTTATTTCACTTCCTTTCCCTTTTTTTTTTTTACTTATCACTAACTACTTATAGCTTTGTTGGACACTAAAATGCTAAATAGATATTAAAATCTTTTTTTTTAATTTTATCAAGTGAATTAGCTTATGTGTGTGCAGGACAAGATGGACTATATAATTTTACATTTAACCTTAATATGATATGTAGTGTTTCATTAATGATGAGGATATGTTTTCTTGAACAATGATTTGGAATGGTTCTTTTTGTTTTATTGTTCTTTTTTTTTCTTTTTTTTCGTATTTCATATTTGTGGCAGATAACTTTGTACATAAATGTTTACCACAAATGAATGTTAATGTTTGGTGTCGCTTGGACTACTACAAGAACTCTTTATAGGACTTTCAGTAGAAGCCTGTGGTGGCTGCTGGAAATTCACCACAGATCAGCATTATTCAACCCTGTTTTTCTTGGGGTTTATACGTAAACAGTAAAGTCAGCATCAGCTATTGAGGACAGTCTTAAAGTATCAGACGTATTTCCATTCCATCTTTCTCACACCTTCCTATCAGATTGTCAAAATGGCACTGTCTTTCCTTCTTTCATTTTGTTCTTGGTGTACTTGACTCTGTCCTAATGAAAGTTTGGTCAAAATGAAACCAGTGTTATCTGTCAAAAAGAAAGAGCAGTGAAAAGAACATACTTGTGGGCACTTCAGATGTTCACTAAAAGCCTTAAAGCAGCATTGGTCTTCCTTCATTCCTGTAATTCTGTTACAACCAGGGAACTTATTTATTTACTTTCAATCAGCAGAAGAGGAATGTGACTGCCAGCCTGTCCTTATTTTCCCCCTCACTTTCTGATGGCCACAGGGTCGCTTCCCCGACAGTCCTGCAAGAGCTTGTCTATTTCTCTCACAACTTCCTCGGCATCCACCGACTCCCTGCCTAGATCCCGGGCTGAACGGTCTAACTGCTCCAGAACAGAGTCCATCTCACTGGAGTCTCGGCTCACTCGGGAGTGCACGTCTGCAAAGGCCCTAGCCATCTGATCTGATGCAATGAAGGAAGAGTCCTTTGACTGTTTACTGGGCGATAGATACTGACTGTCAGTTGACAAGTACTGGCTGCTTGGTTCAGCCAAGGCTCCTGATTTCACTTCACAACCATCCAGTGGTCCTTTTGTTGAGGTGCAAGGCTCAATGCATGTCTTGGTTGGGCTGCTCGATGCTGAGGGAACCTCCTGAAGCAGAGGACTCAGGGCACGTTTGGCTTTTAAGTAAGGTTTAACATTGGCAATGAGAATAGTGTGCTCTCTCTTGTCTTTCCCAAATGTACAAAAAGTCTTTTTCCCAGTGGGATTCACAGTTTCATATGTCTCAGTCTCAACGTTAGCTTCAACTGTGGGTACAAAGAGATTTGTGCGATAATCTGCATTCTCAGCCTGACTGGCTGCAGGGAACTGTGGCATCCAACACCTGTCAGAATGACCAAGCACTCTGCATTCATCTGTGCAGTTAACACATTCTTCTTGTTCTGCAAAACAAAGGAGAAAGAGAAAAAACTCTAATTATAAGTGGATTTATTTAGTCTAATGAATAGGCGATGATTGTCACGTGATGCGCTTACTTGACATCTGGCTTCTTAATTATGGAGAAAAAGAAGAAGCTGTAATTAAAATATTTCAGAAGGTTTGCATAAACCTGTTAGTTGAGACAATAGATTTATTTAACTCTGTTCTCCACATATTAAAGCACTCACACAGCCCAATGGAAGTATAAAGGGGTCATTAGAGACTCATTCTCAATGGAATTGAGCTTCATCTGTAAACTAATCTGCTGTAGGAATCTTTTAGGCTTTATTCTGTAAAACTCATGCTAGAAAAGAGTGAACAGTACTTAGGGAACTCAAAAGGAATTATAAGGATTAATTTTTCAAATCAAATAACTGAGCAGTGACTGCCTTTCTGGAAATACAAACACTTCATAAAAATCAGCAAGCTGTTTTTTCCTTTTTGTCACCTCCATTTCATTTGTAATTGTTATGTTGTGTGACAGCCACAAAATAAAAAGGTTTTCTTGAAAAGCCTCCTTTTCCTGCTGAGAACAGAGAACTAGAATCTTCTATCAGTATGCATTAAATATAAGCTTGTCAAAAAGCTCATATTGCAATTTTATTAGACATGAGTATGGATCATATAATCAGTTTTCTCCTTTTTTGTTTTGGTGCAACTAAGCGAAAATGGATTTGCTCAATACATACAATTTGGAAGAATGACAAATGGTGACATACTATTTGAACTGATGATGTCTTCAGATAGGATTTCTATATCCTTATTTCTTTCAAAGAATATAGATAAATGAGATTCCTTTGCTACACTTTTAGAACATAAGCTTTGGTACTTCTTATTCTACAATTCAAAGAAAACTTTCTGTTTTAAAAACCTTGGCTTGAGTGTCATTTGCATTAAATATGTTACATTTAGGCCAATATTTACTGTCTTATAATTGTGCTCACACCTCTAACCAACTATCAGGAATAAGAAAAATAATAAATAGTGTAAATCCTTCTATTATCTCTAGGTTTCAGTTAACTATACATTGATCTTAATAATTTTTCTTTCACAAAATAAGCATATGGGTTCAATACTAATTTTTTTTGAGGAATTTAGTATTCAAAAAGTGCATGGAATTCCAGTTAGACCAAAAACTGTTAGTATATCTTTAAATATAAGGATGAAACACACATACAGATATGCAGAACAAGTCTTCATAAAAGCAGAACAAACATGTTGAGCCAAAGATGGGGGGAGAATTTAAGCAATCATCATCTTTCTAAATTAGAAAATAAATTCCTAGTAATCTTATATCATCACCTGATTAATGAATGATTGCACTGCAGAAACACGACAAAAGAAACACCAAGGATGATCTAAGGGAATCCAAGAGTATAAACTGTTTTTCACATTTCTAAAAAGATATGAATAAATAGGACTTTAATTAAACTAAAATTGTATTATGTCACAGTGATGTTAAACTGCAATAATTTGCTCAGAACTGCTATTTTTAGTGATACAGTAATATGAAAAAGTGTCATTCTGTATATGAGCTCCCTTCCTTGACAGCTTTAAAATCTAAGTCTGGTCTAAACCCTGAAAAAATACCAAAAGCAAGTGAGAATTAGGTACTGGGACAACAGAACAAAGTGATTGTTGAGGAAAAGGATGTAACATAGGGGCCTTAAACGTAAAATTCATAGAGGTGAGCCAGCCTCAGCCGTGTATCTGGAAAAACCAAGGAACATGTCTTCCTGGAAGATGTATCAAAACATATGGAAGATGGGGAGGTGATTAGACACAGACAACAAGGCTTCATTGAGGACAGATTGTGTCTGACTAATCTGGTGGCTTTCTAGGATGGATTGAATGCATCAGTGGACAAGGCAAAGTCTTTTGTAAGGCCTTTGATATGGTCAAATATTGATATGGCCACAATATTCTTGGTGCTAAATTGGAGATTGATGGATTTGATGATGGATTGTCAGATCAATAAGGTAGTGGCTGGATGGTCACATGCAAACAGCTGCAGTCAATGGCTCAAAGTCTAAATGGAAACCATAATGAGAGGTGTCCCTCCAGGGTCCACACTGGGGCCAACATTATTTATTATCTGCATTAATGAGATGGACAATGGAACTGAGTGCACCCTAGAATCACAACAAGCTGAGTGGAGCATCTGGTTCCCTGGAGGGAAAGAATTCCATCAGAGGGACTGACAGTCTTGAGAGGTGGGGGCCACGTGAACATCATGAAATTCAACAAGTCCAAGTGCAAGGTCCTGCACCTGAGTTGGAGAAGTCAGTATCAATACAGAATGGGGGACGGACAGATTGAGAACAGACCAGTTGAGAAGGACTGGGGCTACTGGACACGAGCCAGCAGCCTGTGCTCACAGCCCAGACAGCCAATTGTGTCCTGGGCTGCATAAACTAAAAGCATGAATCTGCTTTCTTTTAGTTTGTACATGAGGTGGAAGCTCTTTGATGTGAGAGTAGGGATACACTGGAACAGATTTCCTAGAGAAATTTTCGATGTCCCATCACTTAGAGATTTCAAAGTTAGGTTGGACAGGACCTTGAGCAACCTGATCTAGTGAGGAACATTCCTGCCCATGGTAGATATTTCAAAGTCCTTTCTGACACAAACTGTGACAGTGTTCACAGGGGTTTTCAGGTGAGGAAAGAGAGGAGAATGTTGGCTCCATGTTCAGAAGGCTTGATTTATTATTTTATGATATACATTACATTAAAACTATACTAAAAAGAATAGAAGGAAAAGTTTTATCTCAGAAGGCTAGCTAAGCTAAGAATAGAAAGGAATGAATAATAAAAGTTTGTGTCTCTGGGCATTATAAGCTGCAGTTGGCTATTAATTGTAAACATCTAAGCTGTGGTTGGCTATTAATTGTAAACATCTAAGATGGGCCAATCACAGGTGCACCTGTTGCATTCCACAGCAGCAGATAACCATTGTTTACATTTGGTTCCTGAAGCCTCTCAGCTTCTCAGGAAGAAAAATCCTAAGAAAGGATTTTTAATGAAAAGATGTCTGCGACAACAAACCATTCAATAATTCTATGATCTCCAAAGAAAACTAAACCACATGCTGGTTTTAGTAGCCTATAAAAACTAAAATTATAAGAGCAGGAGTAAAATAACTCCAACCTTAGGACTGTAACAAAGTGGCAGAACTGAAAAGATTTTGAGGAAGAAATTTAAGTTTGTTGCATTTGATTTGACTGCACTTGAATGAGATGACATTGGTATGCATAACCACAGAGACAACATATGTGTGGCAGTTGCTTAATGAAATGGGAGCCACAAATGAAGGACATAGCTATACACCTCATTCCACCCATTAGTTCACCTCCACTAAAGTTCCCTGTATCTAGTTTTCTGGAGTTCTACAGCATCAAACAGCTGCTGCTTTAAAACAGCCAAGGGAAACTGCTACTCACACTCTCTATCTCTCTAAAAAAAAAAAAAAAATAATCCCCAAACAACCAAGCTACCTCCTCCTGCTCCATAAAAAAATCACTCAGACACATAAAACTCCACAAAACAAACCAAATCAATGTATTTTTAAAAACACTTTCATCTTTCTGATCCTTCAGAGTAGACTTGTGGCAAGTTCAGCCTCTAACTTTTAAAGTGGAGTTACAGAAATAGGAGAAATAGGTGCTTTCTTCAGGATTTTCCCTAACAGTAGCTAAAGTTATTTTTTCTCTCATATAGAATTCATGACAATTCTGAGTAAAAGCTTTCTGGCACTTTTAAAAGTTTACCTAAACAACTAATCAGCTTTCCAGCTAACTTTTATGTTTTAAACTTAACTATCCTTTGTATGGATATTTGTAAACAATTTTGTTGTTTTATAACAAAAGACAAAATAAAACCCTGCTGCATGTTAGCTACCATCAAATGCTCAGAATTGCACAATCAATGGACCAGTACTTTTCTCTGCTTCTCTCTTTTCAATTACTCTATCAGAGTAAGATCCCTCTTTGCTCCTTCCTTTCTCACAAAAAATAACCCAAACATTACAGTCTATTTCATTATACCACAAAAAAGCCATCTGTAGCAGGGAAATTCTTTGTGTCTTTCAGGTAGTAGGTCTATATCATATTATCTTAAAACAAATTAAATAAATATTCATATATATATATATATATATATATATATGTAATCCTCTGCTCTGTACATTGACAACACACATATATATGCATATATATATCTATATTAAATATAGAACTAGAAAATTCTATTTTCACACTGACTCGTTTTCTAAACTCAACTGAACTGTATTTGTTTTAAAAAATAAATATTCCCTGAACTAAGATTGAAACAAACAAGCTCAGATGAAAGGTAAAGTTCAGAGAAGTTCTCAGTAACTGGAAATAAGTACTGCAACTTATTCAGTAGGTATTCTGTTCGGTGCCAAAAGCTATGCTTTGAGATTTTCAACACTCATTAGAATAATTTATTACAACCAAGTTATGTTTGAAGATTTATATTTTTAGCTCTCACACACATGCATACACATACATTGGTATGAGGAGGGGTCTTTCACAGTGTTTAGATTATTACTGCCAACAGAAATACAAACTTTGGTGGCAATCTCTAAGTAAAAGAGATATATGTCATATAGCATATATCTGTTGTGTATATATTGCATGCTCTATTTTCTTTCCTCTTCTCATTTCCTGTATTTTTTATAGCAATTTTTATACTTGCATTTCTACTTACTGTACTGAATGACTTTCCATGTCTGCTCCCTGGACATGGTAGCAGTGACTGAATTAAATATGAAGCCAAAAAATCAGCAAAAAATACACTGAATGACCTTGATTTGAAACCCACCTGCATTGCATGAGCTTTGTTCCTCTAGCCCTGAAAATTTCTGCTTTTGCATTTCATTCTTTAATGTCACATCATAGGGAATGGATTTTGAGTATTGATTATCATACATTATAGGCTGCTTGTCTCACCATTAGCCTGTAATTTTGACTGCTGCAGCTACCACACAGCAAAGAAAATCAAACAGGGATTTTTGTACTAGTAGCAGAAACTACAAACACGAAGTGAACTATCACCACCAAGGGCCAAATTAGTAGATATGAGAAAATAGAATCAATTTAAAGGTAAATATATAAATATATATATGTAAAATAGGTTATATGCTGTGCTGTTCAGCAAGATGTGCTGGTAGAGTGATATGCACCATCAGTCTTTATGTCTGTGTTTGTCTCCCTCCCGTTGAAAATAAACCCTTAACAGTGCATGTGTGTACAATAAACAGAAGCAGTCTAGAGGTTTTCCTAACTCTCTGGAGCTTTAAGGGTAAACAGTCAGAAGTGCTTTATGCACTTAGGGGAGAACATACACTAAAATAGAACTGCTAAATTATCAGCTGTAGAAAGAAAAGGAAACAAGATATCTGTAAACAACAGTCGCCTAGATAGGAAATGTATTCGAGATGGAAATTCAGAGATGATGTAGGATGAAAGTTATGTTGGCAACATATAAAATGCAATGCAAGGTATGTATTTTGGCACAGCAGTATCTTATATATTTTATTCTATTAGGAGATGAGTTATATTTAATATCTGCCTTCTATAGCAATCTAAGAGAAAAATGTTCTTTTATTGTGGTATCTACAATTTCCTACACTTTCTTTAAATATATTGAACAAAATTAATTGCGGGTACAGATTTCACCCTAAATATATTGCAGTATGAAGTTAATTAATTAATGCTTTAGATAGCTGTCTCTTTTCAATGGCTAAAACAGATATCTTATTTTGACTCACTAATTATATGAAATTTGCATAACGATAAAAAAGAGGAAGCTCAGGAATTATTATTTTTTTAAGCAGTAACTCAATGGAAAAATCAAGACAATAAATACAATGTTTTTTGCAATTTAACTGGTCGCTAATTATTTGAATTATACATACATAGAAAGCAAAAAAGCAAATTTAAAGTAAACATCAGCATCCAAAAAATTCCAAGAAATATTTTATGTACTATACTTATAGGATAAAGAACACTATAGTCTATATTGAAGTACTACATACAATTTAATATTAAACATAAAGATTCCCATATATGGGAAATCAGAGTATAAATATATGTATAGACACATATACATATATGCTTTTATTTATATATTTATGTAAATAAATGAATCTATGTATATTTAAAGTCTGATTACCCCTATAAACAGGTCTCAATATATAAAAAGGCATAGACTTAGACCTACAGCTAGATCTATGCCATCCTATTCCTCACAAAACCTGTAAATTATTTTATCAAATTTTATTTGGAGTTAAACAAGGCAGATAGAGTAAAATCATTATAATTTATAAGATTTGAACTGATTGTCATTCAAGTGCATTCTTTCCTAAGATCTTCTCACTCACAAAATACTAAAAAATGTAGTTTTTTATTGCAATTTGTTCATCTACTAAAGACTAAATAAGAATATGGCTAGCTAAGTACATGACTAAATATTTTAAAATACCAGTCGCTTTTGTTATTTTTAATTGTCCTAAAAAGCCTATCTTTCAGACATCCTTTTTTCTCTTTCAGTGGGGAATGTCTGGTTCTTTGCTATTGCATAAACACCTTCTTCTAACTGACTATTTTTGTAAATTCCTTTCTAAGAATGTATAAGCTAAAAATAAGCCTTAATTGTCAGGGGTGTTTCATAGGTTGATCCCATTGACTGAAATGACTATCAAGTAACAGGTCCAAATAAAAAATAAACCAGAGGACCCATTTCAAAATATATGCTGCCTTCTTTTTGAAAGCATGCAGTTTCACAATACCTCCACTCTTTAAATGCTCTATTCTTCATTGTGCTACAGTGAATGGTAAAGCACATCTTTGATGACCCTTTTTTTCGCATGACAAAGATTTGTCTATGAATCAATACACGTACACTGACTTGTGTAGGAGACCAGCCTTGATGTTGTGAATTTTTGTTCATTATTGGAAGTATTTCCATTTAGAATTTACTCAGAAACAAAGTGTAAAATGTGCAGCTTGTATTTCACTGGTCTAACCACAAACACAGTATTCTTTACTTTGAGGGTGGCAAGGTACTGGAACAGGTTGTCCCGTTCCTGGAAGTGTCCAAGGCCAGGCTGGACGGGGTTTTGAGCAACCTGGTTTAGTGGATGGTGTCCCTGCCCATGACAGGGCAGTTGGAACTAGATGGTCTTTAAGATCCTTTACAACTCAAACCATTTCATGATTTTATTTAAAAAACCTCCACCAACACCAGTACATGTTTTAGACTAATAAAATAATGCTATGCTTCATATTTTCAATACCTTAAATAGATATGAAAGATCTGTATTTTCTGTACATATGTGTAAGCAGATGGACAATAAATGCCACATAATATCTAACAGAGGATGTAATTAACTCCGCTTTTCAGAACTTCAGTAATTCCTAAAATATGACCAGAAAACCTTTCAGAACTTACATTAAATGGTGGCTTATTTTTTGTTTTTTTATTTTTTTTTTTTTTTTTTTTTTTTTTTTTTTTTTTTTTTTTTAATCGAGACAGGCAATAGCCTTTATTAGAGAACTGGAAAGGCTATAAGTGGATATTTATTACAGGAGACAAATAATGTGTGCTTTGGCATGTCCTAAGCACCGGGTCTATATGACATTTCTATTGAGAACAATCAGCCAAAGCACTACCTCTGTGGTTGGATTTCTGTTTAATTACAATTGATTTTGACATAAATGAGCAGAGATAAACAAATACTTCTATACTTCTCTTGCTGTTATTAAACAGAGCTGTCTCCTATCTGAGTATTTATATTGGCTTGTCTGCTTAAAGGCTCCTTTCAGGCAAAGCAATTATGTAGCTCAGATTAGCAAAGTAACTGGCAGTAGAACAAGAGTGGACTGCCACATTTGTAAACCTCTTGGATCTATGTTTTTCTCCTGACATTATAAATACAAGTTTCTGAGGTTTATAATCCTTACACGTTTTCCCATAGGTGGTGTTGGGTTTTTGTTTAGTAGGCTTTGTTTGCTTGTTTTCTAGATACAGGATAAAGACAATAGATGTTTTATATTGTTATGACATAAAACACTTCAAAAGAAACAAAAGCATGATGACCTATGGATTTAATTCTAGTTCACATTTGTCCCAGACAATAAATATTGGAGGAATATTTCAGGATTACAGGGAACACTATGGAAAATTTAAAACATTTCTTACAGAAGTATGCTTTAATTAAATGATTACCATTTAATGACAATCACATATTTTTATTAAAAACAATGTAAGAGAAAGAAAATATTTGTGTTACCTGAAAATTTTCCATCCTCACAGCGGGCTGGTCCACAGATCCCAACAATGGGTCTTTGGCCTCTGCCTTGCTGTTCTGGAGGCAAATCAGACCTGTGAGTCACAGACAGGGATAGGCTCTGCTTCCAAAATTCACAACAATATCAAAACTTCTGCAGCAGAAAAACATCTTTTACCTGTGACCCAGACACTGCTCATGGCCCTTGAAACTTTTCACTAATTTTCTCAGCGGTACAAACACACAATTCTATATTTGGCAGTAAACTGAAAACATCTAACTAGTAAAAAGTATGCCTCATTTCTTCCTAATAGAGGAGAAAGAAGAAAATGGACACCCAGTCTTGATTTCTGCTGTTTGCCTATAAATTGGCTGGCCCTGACTCTAATTTGCAGTGAAAAGGCCACACAACACTCATGAAACAGTCATTTTGATCTCTTTCCCATCCCACATAAGAAAGTCTTCCTGGCTCAGGGCTGCAGGTAGAAAATGCACAAAGGCTGGATGTGCCAGCCCTGCACTCAGCTGAGAAGCTACTGGGAAACTTTAGCGATATGACACATTGAGAGTTTTAAACTCTAAATCTTTGTTGTTGAGCCCCAAGCTGTTTCCTGAGAAAGAAGGAAAACTAAACTGCCGTAATTAACAGAAGAGGACAGCCTCGTGGATCCTTCAGAAAGCACATTTTTAACATCGCACATTTTCACTCTTGATCAAGGCAGTGCAAAAGATATTACAGTGGCATTGTTTCAGCACTAGCATCTACAAAGGCAATGATTCTTAAATCTGAAACTTAATTGAATTTGTGTAATCATTTGCACAATTTGCATGATACTCACATTCTTTTTACTAACTTTATTGTGAGCTAGTCATAATTATAGTATCAATGATTTCCATATCAAATTTGCAGCACTTAGTAAATGCTGCATATTGTAGTGCGGCAATGCTTATAAATCCAGTCATTAACCAGGACCATTGTGAGCCTGCCTATACAAATATTAACAGATTGTGTAGTTAGAGACAAAAGGTAACAAGTGATTATGACAAACAAAAGCAATGAATGGGAAGAAAAGACAACATTAATGAAAATATAATCATGCTGTTGACATTTCCTAAAAATACCAATATAAAAGCTCCATAATTTCAAGGAGCTATCTCCATCTGTCAGACCATCAAGCCACCAGCGATGAGCTATATGTTACACCACTGAACTTTCCTTAAGAGTTGCCAATTATCTCAGCATACAAATCTTTAATTAGAAGGTACCAAGCCTTTAGCTTTGCAAGCTTGCCTCAAATTTGGATATGACAACTTGTTTATAGATATTGACTGAGAAGGGTGCCACTGAGGAGAGAGACATGACAGATTTCTGAAGAAACCTCAATGTTCTTTTGATGGCTCTGTTTACATCCTGACTGTAGGTAGACTCTGTTTAAGGGAAGTCTGTCAGCCCCCGTGTAGGAGCCTGGTTTTGTCCGAAACAAAATCGATGTAGTAACACTCTTCAAATGGTACCTGTTTTCCTTTGCAAAGTCTCATAAAAACAGTTACAAAGGCTGCATGGATGCTGAACCGTTCAAAATCTGAATGGCCACTTTGGTGAAAGAGAATATTTTTCCTCCCCATTCCTGCCAGTATGCCTGGATTTACATTCAGAACCTCTTTTAACAGCCATAATGAGACCATGTGGGTTTTATAGTGACAGATGGAAAACCCTACTGGGTATCATACTCTGCTTCAAGGGTTGATGTCGTAAGCAGGTCATATACTTTGGACTTCACGGAAGGTTTACAAGGCACCTGACAGAATAGAAGGAAGAACAATTTTCATGTTGCTGCTCTCAGAAAAAAATCTTTAGGTTGTCTAGACATCTTAAGGAGCTCTCACTTGGACACAGAGATGCAGAAATATCTTCTTACAAAAGAAAGACACTTTTAAGAGTTTTGTGGAGAGTCCTCCCCATGCTAAGTAACGTATTCATTATATGATTAGAGGGTCCTTAGACTATTATTTAGAAGATTTCTGGTGTGTAGTTACCACTTTCCAAAGAGATTTGCAGAATGGGATTACCCTTGTGTCACTTTATGAAGAACCCAAATTCTCTTAACAATTTAAGTTTCATAATGCTATCCTACTTAACTTTCTGCCTGGATAGTGCTCCAATTAGATCAATCAGAAAGGATAATTAAGGATGTCTTTTTCAAATCTGACTCTCTAAATATAACCAGTTTGGCAAAGAGAATTATACATGTAAACAGATTCAGTGGCACATTTTAAGATTCTCCATGAACAGGGGATTAATTTATGAAAGACACTTACTGAAGATATCTAAAGAATATACATATCTTCCTTTTCCCAGATCCTTCATCAAGAACTCTTAAGTTACAGATCACCTTCTTATATTTCAAGGATTGAGGAGATTATAGATATTAAGACCACTAATACAGAAGAATCTCTTCTACTAGTTACTTTTATGTGCAGCAGTTCAGCTGCTCAACTGAGACTCACCTTTTTACTTGTCATCTTTTCATTTGTTATAGCTTCAATTTCTGAACTGATGTCAGACTACTTTGATGCGACAAAAGACAGATTCAAGAAAAATTGTCAATTTGGGGAATTATTTCCAAAGATGTTGTCATGATGTGTTCCTTGTTTTCACTAATATCTTCACTTTTTAAGCCTGGTAACTATTGGAAGCTATTTTTCTGGTGTCTAGCAACCGCTAACCTGAGCCATGTTCTTACAAAAAGTGTATTCTAGTCTTGGAGATAGATTAAAAGCTAATTACAGATATCACCACCAAGTAAGATGCAGTCAGGGTAATTTCTGTTAGCTGTGCCCTCAGCTTACTTATCTGAACACCCTACAAAGGAAATCAGCAGTGAGGCATTAGATAAGTTAAACACTGTTCTGGTAAAGCAAGTAAAAGATGCAGCTGCTAAATTTAAAGCTATGGAGGATTCAGAATAAGCCAGTTAACATCAATCTATTGACATTTCTTAAGAAAATCTTTACTCTGTAGAGATGATGAAGATACTACATCCCTAGAAATGGGGAAAACCTGCTATAAAATGCAGTAAAACCTACTCTAGGTATGAATCATCGTTAATTTTCTCAGGGTATTTAAAACAATCTTTTAATTTACTGGTACTCATCACTATAATATTTACTTCATTTAGGGTTTAATGCATGTTTTACAACATTATTTTAATGGGTCCCCCTCCTCCCAGGCTTATTGTTTTCATGGAGAAAAAAGGCAAGAGGCCTGTACAGTTGTTATTAGCTTGAATTCTAATTATCACAGATAATGGAAGCAGAGAAATCTGAGCCCCAATATCTACTGCATGATTCTTCAAAAACAGCCTCTGGGTTTCCTAATAAAATTGTACCTTTGTTTTGTTTTTCTTTAAGAAGAAGAATTTCTTTAATTCCCAAGGAGACAAAAATAAAGCACCATATCTGAAAGTAAGGCTCAGCCTGACCTTGAACAAATTCTGTAAGGAATTAAGGTGAGAAAAATTTTTCTTGTGGGAAAGAGAATCAAACTTTTTTGTTGCTGTTTTGTTTCCACCTGTTACACAGGTGCCTGTGCTAAGGTGCAGTATGTATACCACTTCTCAGGAACCTAAGAAACAGTCTAGCAGAGCTCTAAACTTATTTGTAAGCTCTCAAGTGACTCTGCAGTTCCAGCTGAAGATGGATACAAGGCAGCTAATTTGCTACCACCAAGGGAAAATGTTATAACATAAAAACATTCCCTCCCTTAGCTTCAAAACTGTCGAGTGCCTAGGGAGCCTGACTATTTGTAGAACTGATACTATGCATATGCTTCCCCTGTAACTGGTACATGCATACATCTGGCATCTGTCTCTGTGTTAAACAGACTTAATTGTCCCCACTATTGCTGTGTAGAAACCCTCTAACCTAGATGGGTAATGTGAAAGAAATAAATGAAAGTGTTGATATGAATTTTTTTTTGTGGCATTGTTTTTGCATTATTGGCAAGATTTCCAATGAACTCTGTACTATGGCTATAATAAAAATATTTTAGCTGTGCCTTCTGTGTAACTTTGGGTAGAGATTATGTTTTTGTCTTAGCATGACATTTGCACTTTGAACCGTTTTTTAATCAAATAGTGTATTTTTAACTGGAACTCTTTTTTTTTCTATTTATTCTTCCTTTATTTTTTTTCCTGTCTTGGTTGTTTATGACCCCTCTTTTATCCGCATCAGACTTCAGAGCTTTTAATAATTTGCTATACATAGCTGAATGATTCTAAAGATATGCCATTTTTTTTAGGTGTTATTGGGGTACTCTATGTGGTACTACATTATTCAGATCACTGTTGCCAGCAGAGTCAAGACTCAGGCAAAGCACTTGATTTCAGATTTCAATATATTTTTAAGAGATCAAAGAGCATGGAAAATCTTGTTCTTTGGTTAGACAGACCATGCAGAACAGTAACATTCTGAAAGATGGGGGTAGCTGCATAGAACTAATACTAAATTGAAGGCCTTTTGAAGTTACTTTAACCTTTGTGTCTATGTTCATCTCAAAATCCCCCAGCAAAGTAAAAAATGTTTTTAATTGAGAAAACATACAGAAATTAGTTCTTCCAGTAGAATGAGAGGAGGGAATAAAACAAAAAAAGAGTTGCTGGTTTGACATCTGAAATTAGTCATGACAGCAAAGATGAAATATCCTCAAGGTGCTTCTTCTACTAGGATTTATTTCTTTGAGCAAGACTGTAAAGCACAGACTTTCCTAATGCAACTGTACCTGCCCAAGTCTATTTAGAACTCAGAAAAAAGCTATTCATACAGCTGAGATCTTCTGAAGAGCTTGACTTCTTCCTAGCATGTGCATTAAACCCTAGGAAATAGGAAGACAGGCCACAAGTTTTTCACCTGTCCTGTTAAAAGTTTTACTACCATGCAACAAGCAAACTAGAGAGTGCTTCCTTTTAAACTCCTGGGTAAAGGAGACTTCTTGTCAGTCAAGGAACTGAATAAAAGCTCACAGGATGTAGATTGTGATGCTGTATATTAGTTTCATCAGTGACATAGCAGCAGCTATAAACAGAATAATTTCATTCAACAGAGAAAGTCATAATCTAATTTTTGACAACACAAATTAGGCTAAAATTCTTATGTCATCTCTGGAGATAATGGATGGGAATGGTTTCAGAGAGCCATTTAGAATGCCACTGAAAAGATCCAGACCTAGAACACTTCATAGACAAGTCTATCTATCTTTACATGCACAGAGTTGATGTCCTGAAGTTGTCTTTGTCTATGTTAGGGATATATATCAGCTGGTCTGCCTTTTCCTATAAGCACTCAGAAAATTGTCTGCTTTGGGTCTAAGAGCCCAATATTTCCTAAAGTAATGTAGGTGGGATTGAGATGTGTAACTCAGCAACATGAGTCCCCTTTTCCACACTGTGCTCCTAATGGACATTGTCCTACCATTGGTAAGAAAATGGACCCTTTGCAAGCTAATAGCTAAGTGATTCCATGCACACATAAATCCTGGGAAATCCACAGAATATTTGTCAGATCAAGTTTCATGGTATTTTTCCACTGAGCTATTTTCAGGAAAAAGCAAATTTCCTTCTTCCCTTGTACTATGATAGCATGCCTATAACAAGCTACGGCTTTTTTTTTTACAGAATTAAGACTTGTGACAAATTGCTGAACTTTGAATGCCTGAAGGAACACATTGGGATCTGATGTTTTTCATTGAGGAAAATTGTAGCTAATTCAGACCCCTCTTGCAGTTGCAGCCCTGACTCCAAGTTCATATCAGGAGCATAGCAGGGAGTGACTTTGTTGATGTATAGATTCTTCCAAAATTACAAAGGATATTTTGACATGGTGTGAAGTGGCATTTTATCTTAATTCCAGAAATTTAGCAAGAGAAATCCAGATGAGATGATCAACTCTGTCTACAGAGCAAGCCAGCTTAATGTTGCCAATTTAACCAGAACAGCGTCCTGTCTCCTGAAGGAATCTGGGAGCAGAGCCAAATCTATCCAGCCACACCTTCATTTTTACAGCCCAGGCTCTGCTTGCTCACAGACCTAGCTGAATCCTAAACACAACAGAGTACTGGACAACTTGTAAATCTATTGATATAGAGCAGCATATTTGGAATTCCCATAAGTCGCTGATTCCATTCTCAGAAATCTCATCTCAAAATTTTTATTTTAAAGGCTGAGTGGGACTGAGGCTTTCATTCATTAAATCTGTTGCTCTCAAAATCAGCCCAAGTATTCCTTCTTTAGATAAATTCTCAGTTAACATTTGGCATGTACTTTTTCATTCAATGATGTTAAGTTGGTATTTCTCAGAGAGCCAGACTATGATGATAAACAGCTGTCAACACCTTTGTTCATAAAATACCAGTCACAGTCCTCTGAAAAACTAATACACTTACTTAGCAGTTATTTTTTTCTTTAAACATAATCAAGAGGGAAACCAATGATGGAATCCCGTAAGTATATCTGCATTATCACATGATCTTGTGAAGTTTTACCACAGTTAGACTTAGGTACTTCAGTTTATTGGTCTTCATGATATACAAATAAATTCAATTCCAGCTTCATGTTACAAATTGTCTTCAATGAGGTCATTTGCAGTTCATTGCACCTGCACTTCAAGAGGTTTTTCGGAGTCTACTCAACAGAGAAGTAAGGCTAATATTCACAAGATACACTAAGATAGAATCTGTCAGGGTAGATATTTTCATGTTTAGAGCATGGGTTTTTTGGTAGCTAAGGACTATTAAAAAGTAAATAATTATATTAAGAAAATGTGGAACTAGAATGGGAAAATAAAGGGCAATTCTTTGTTACTCTAAACACTGAATAAAAAGAAGATCTTATGTATGTCTGATTTTCAAGACAAAAAACAAAAGAGAAGAAATAATATAATAAATTTAAATGTTTATGTTAAGCATCTTCCTTAAAGTTTCCTATGACTAATTCATTAGAAATTAATTTGTTTGAAATCTTTATTTTAAAAAATCATATCTAAAGTAATATATTTATTTTGCTTACTGTGAAAATCTGTTTTATAAAACAATCAGCAAATGTTGTTCTGGAATGTAATTGCCTATTAGATTTCAAAGAGGTAATCAAAGAGGGGTAAAAATACAGGATAAATCTTTTCACACAAAGAGGGATATGTATATTTCAGTCACTTTTTATTTTCTGACTTTGGAGAAGAAAATGCAGCATTTTCTATAAGCTTTCAGTGTCCCAGTTAGCCTGCTCCAACTACGATGACAACATGCATCTTTGATGACATGGATGAATGCATCTAAAATTCAAGGCTTCCTCCTAGCAAAACTGTAATCCAGTACAGAAGGTCAATGACAGCCTGCCTTTTAAGGCCAACTCTTAGTGAGCAGTAAAGGAGCATTTTTTTGTTAGGATTTTTCCCTCTGCTTTGCTATCTGATATCTGCAGGGACATGCATCTATTGACGACACTAAATCCTGTTGTTCATCATCTTTTGCATGTAACATATTCTTTATTCATTTACTAGAAGTAGACAAACAGAACTGGCTTTTTTGTCAGCAGTCTCCAAAGACATAGTCAATGCAGATCTAGCTAATCCCTCCTACTCATTGTTCAGCAATCAGTGTCTGCCAATAGGATTTGGGAATCCCAAAAGACAACGTTTAAAGGGAAGGGTTAAATTCAGCTTGTGTAATGCCATTCTCTGTTTGTGGGATAATATCATCATATTCAAGGAATCTGTTCCATGGAGGGACCAAAGGCTGCCAATTAAAATAAATTAAACTGGATGGACAGCCATTTGAGTGAGTGAGATTTCTGCCATGATCTGAAGCAACTTTATTAATGGTGAGAAGCTATGTTGGTAGAGACAGTTCTTTTAATCTGCTCCAAAGGCCCTCATATTTCTTGCAGAAAGTTGCATTTGGGAGGTCTGGAGTTAAGCTCCCTGAGAAGCAAGGATATTAAGAGAAACCTGCTGGGGTACTTTATTTAACATTAAAGTGAATTTATCAGCTGCTCCCAACTTTTTGAGAGACTAATTGAATTATCAAAGGCTGCAATGGGAAATGTAAAGCCTTCTGAGAACAGATTTGTAATATAGATAAAATCCTTAACTCATGCCATGTGATTATCTTAAAATGTAGAAACACCCTGGGTGCTAAAACACACCTGAATTTTAGATTTCTTTTTCCAGTCTAAAGCCTCTCTCTACCCACCAAAATTTTGGGAAAAGTCAAGTGTTTGGAATAGGAAAAAAGACAAAATTATTTTAAAATGTATTCTTTTTCCCCTATCAATGTCCTCAGGTGTGCTAGGTGGTCACTAAGGTAAGGTCTGTCAAATTTGTTGCTCAGCTGTTTATGGCATAAATTTGAATCTTTCAGTTTTTAAAGGCCTTCAAAAAGAATATACAATATTCCTCATTTTCAGTGAGACCACACATGACTAAAATCAAAGATGAATTCATCATCTTCATTAACTTGGGCATATAATAGTGATGGAAAAGCTGTTATTGCCCTAGACAATTATTTTTTCTGTGAAAATTTATTTTTATTTTTTAATTATGTCACTTCCATGTACATTTTGGTGTGGAATTCTGAAACAGATCCTGGCAAAAGAGACTAGTGCTTGGGAGTGTGTGAGTCTGAAAAAGTTAAGGACCAAAGGCCACTTATTGTATCCCACTGACATTTTGCAAGTGATCACTTTCATATACATAAACAGTAATGTTCACAAGGATGTTGTTGTATTTATATCATAAAGTCAAAGCTTTTTCTACAATACCTAACTTGTCACATGTTTCTCAAGAAATGTATGACAAGTACTTAATTACCCTACTAACAATTATAAAAATACCTATAAAAGTAGAAAAAAGCCACATTAAAATTGAACCTATAAGTAAAGCTTTCAATGCTTGCATGGCAGAACAAAAGATATAAAACTAATTTTGCACCTGTTAGCCTCCTATGGTTCAATCAAGTGCAGTTACAACAACCTGGAGGAAAACAATGCATGAAGAGGTGAAAAGAGATGATTCTAAGAAGCGTGAATACAATTCTCTATACATACTAAATTCATTTCAGAGTTCAAGGACATTTTTAAAATGCTTTCTCTTACCAAGCAGCTTAAAAGGTATTCGAGAAAAAGCAGGTAAAGAATCACAAATAGAGGATAACTTAATAAGATGCTATAAGGAACCAGAAAGAACATATACTGTAATCTTATTCAATGATAAAAGTGCATCCTGTCCCATGAATACAACTGGTGATAATTGCAAGTAATTAGTAATTATACAAAGAACCAACACCTTATCTCTTATGCACAAAGCAAAGAACCCCTAACACATGCTGTGCTGTTTGCATTGTCCCTTTTATGGGGACCTTTATTTATTTTTTTATTTATCTCCCATTTTATTTATCTCCGTTTTATGGAAACCCTTTTATTTATCACCCTCTTATGGAGACCTCCTAGAGAAGTGCAGAATCCATCATTTAGTAAAGTGGACCTGGGAGCAGATCAGGAGAATATCCCTAATTTTTATCCTAGAAATATTCTGGTTTTGTGAGAAGGGAAAGAGAGGTACAACAGCCCCCTGAATTAAATTCATGTTTATTCTTTCAATGTATGCAAATCAAATGCCTTTCCAGAGTTCCAAGAGCCTTAGAAGTAAGTGTGCTTGTCTCTGATTTTTGGAGAGTCATTTCACTGACAATTACAGACTTCACAGAATATTCTGGGTTGAAAGGGACTGACCAGGATGTTTGAGTCCAAATTTTAAGTGAATGGTCTGCACATGGATTGAACCCAAAACATTTGCATTATTAGCAGCATGTTCTGACCAACTTCACAAATCTTAGTGGCCCGCATGTTTTAACTTTCCATCTGTAACCAAAGAGAAATTTAACTTTTTCAAAATTTTGAATATTTTTTGCAAGGTTGGATGGGGCTTTGAGCAACCTTGTCTAGTGCAAAGTTTCTCTGTCCCTGGCAGGGGGGTTGAAAGAAGATGGATCTTATCTTCAAGGTCCCTTCCAGCACAAGGTATTCTATGATTCCCTGATTCTATGCTGTTTTTTCCACTGAAATACAAATATTTGTGACTCTTGTGTCTTCCTTGAGCTGCTCCAAGGGGCTGTTAGGGTCCCTGTGCTTGGTTCTGTTCCCTGGACTGGCTTCTGTTGCACTGCCTACAAAGATAATGTGGTTACAGTATCACATAGTGCCATGAGCTGTGGAACTAATTAAAGCTTCTCTTCTGAAAATTTTTGTATTGACTAACATGTCTTGGAAGACACAGTCTGCTTGAAGCTTTCTAAATAACTGTGGCTTTGTTAATGACTCTCTTCAGTCAAGAGGCTTCAGCATCTAATAATCTGTGACATCAGTTTTCCACTGATATTGAACACTGAAATAGTCCATTACAGCTGTCTATATCCACAAAATTTATGGAAACTTACTTTTGAGTCCTGTGTCTTGGATAGATACTGGTTCAGAACTTATGGGTAATCAGGGAAATGTGCAGACACAGAATGCAATTTCATGGATTTATTACTAAAAACCCCTGAAAAAAATATCTAAAAAAAAAATCAGGTTATTCTTTCCATAACTGTTGAAAGACTGCTTTCCCTACATAGGATTTCTTTTTTTCCTTGAAAATCTCGAACAGACTTAGGAGATCATTAATGGTACCATAAAATGTTAATTAGTCAAGTTTTTCAAATATGGCTAAGCAAACAAATGTAAAATATGTTTAAATGACTGCTCATGGAGAAGCAGATTATCCCGATTATCCTGAAGAAACCCACTAATTATTAGATTATCTTGAAACAATTCACCAAAATATCCAGGTTGACTCTGAACTAACTCAGCCATTCCACTCAATGTTCAGAACTGTTCTGTGCTGGTTATAGGTACACGCATTTACACCTTGACAAGGAATGTCAGAGTTACATAGCGCCAGATTCTGATCCTTGCATGCCTCCAAGGAAGGTGTCCATGAGTGAGAGAGCACAGGGAGTCCTGCTAAGGAGAATCAACATCATGTGTAGGCCATTGTAGATATTTACAGTTGATATAAATCCCTAATTAGGTGTATGAATATGGATCAATCTGGCACTCAAATATCTAAATATGGATATAGGTTACTATCTTTTGGCAGAAATACTTGGTTCCTTACCCTAAATACAGTCTTCTGTAACAAGGCACTTAGCAAAGAATTTTGTCAGTGATTATGAGCAGAGCTGCAGAAGTGGCTTCCAATTGGTTTCTTTTTGTTTCTGTGTTAGGCAAAATCCTATTTTGATTAATCACTCCTGCTACAAAAATGTGCTATTTTTTTCATAGCAGTTTTCAAGAAAGCTGTCTTGAAATTTCTTGGAAGACATGCCCCAGCTTGTTGTGCCCATCTGTGTTACATCACGTAACAACACACTCACACATGATTAATGAAAACCATACCATCCTACACAAGTCAAGAAGGAACTAATTTAATTCACTTAAAAATTCCTATCCCTTCCATAAGAAAAAAAAGGTCTCCTAGTGCTACTTTAAAAAATGAGAAGATTACAGATTAGCTTCTGTACTTACACTTGGAGCAAAGGACAAGAAAGACGTTTCAAGAGATAACAGGGCAAAACTTAACCCCAAGAGGCTAACATATTTCTATCAGAGCAAAACATAAGTATTAGTGGGAAGAAAAAACCACAACCTGAAGAAATACTTTTGCTAAGAAGCAATTCCATCCTCCAGAGTGAACTATATTATAGACCTCCAGCCAACAATAAATATCACTTTTTGAAAACACTTTTAATTAAGTGCCATCCAAAATCAGTTCACCCAAGGAAGAAAAATTTATTAATAAAAATGTTCAGGCCAACAATCTTTAAATCTAGCAAGCTTACGCATGCCATTTTCTACATGAGTAGAAAAAAAATCTTATAAAATGGAGAATTTGTAATTGGTCAATATAAAGAATTCAAAGCACAAGCAATAATTTACAAGTATGTACATAATATGTGATGACAAGCATGAAATAAAAGGAATGTGGGGTATATACCTGCTTTGTCTAAAGGCAACATCCTATTAAAACCAAAATAAAATCAAAAAGGAACCTGTGATAATAAAAAACATATAGCCTGCCTCATAAAACATTTTTAGCTAAACTTTTGGTTTCTCTAAATTGTGCTGGTTAAATTCAGATGTGTTAGGTATGGCTTTGTTTCATTGTTTTGGATTTCTTTCCCCAACCGATATTAAAAAAACTAGAAAATAAAATGTTATTTGTCTAATAAGATCTACACAAGATTGCATTTCAGCACATTTTAACTTCAAGACTGTTTTACCAACATTGGTTCTGTCATAAATATATAGCAAAATTACATGGCTCTAATCACTTCCATAATCTCTAGTAAAGAAGTAATTCTTCTTGGTGGGAAGAAAAAATTAAGTAGCAAATTTTAATGGATATCCAAAAGTGGGCTCTGGCTAAAGTCTAACTGAAGTTGTTCCACACATCCAGAGTTTTAGTCAAAAGGAAGTGGGCTGAAATAAAAATAGCAGGATTTTTTATCCTATGCACGTCTAGAGGATCTCCTTTTAGGAATAAATTTGGATATCTGTGGTGATGAACAGGAGAAATACCTTCTGAAAAGTATGTTTGCTTTAATGAAATATAAGCTATTGCCAAATATGTAAAATAAATATTTTATTAATAAATAATATTATTTATATTTTATTCATCAGTCTTTTGTTTCTCATCTTGATCTTCTGTTTTTTCTGCCCATGTTTCTCTTATTCTGTTCCTTCTGCAAAATCTGTAATGTTCCATCAATGCTATTTAGAGAGCTGGCATATGGTTTTCTGAAATCACCACAATTTTATTTTTTCATTGAGGAAAAAATATCCAAAACTAAAAATAAACCATAGAATTATTCTCCAAATCTGAACAAAAACCTGAATGGCTACCACCTTTAGTTATTTTAGTTTGAATATTTCAATAAATTCTGGGGATTTCCCTCACGAAGTAAAGACTAAATAAATTCATAATTGTATACCAACTGCAGCTACATGACAACAAATGAGAGCCAGCCACATTCACTCACATAAACAAAAAGCAGTAATACTGTTTCAAGCTTTATGGTTTTGGTCAGGTATAGAATTTCTCTCAGCATGAACAGGCAGGTTGCAAATTAAAGACTTTCTCATTGTCAGCTGAAATTTGTGTCTTTCAGTAAAGTAGGTAATAATAAGACAAAATATTTCATGCTTTAGCAAAAACTGCCTTTTCAATACATTTAGACTAGGTAGTAATGAGCTCTATTGTTCAGGGTTTAATCTGTTAAAAAAACTGGGAAGTCATTCTTCTGCCCTGCTCTCAGGTATTAAGTCCGTACATCTTTTATGTTGACAGTTCAGCTTCAGGCTATAAAATAGAAGAACCTGTTCTACATCTACTATTTAAAACAAGAGCAGAAAAACTAAACCTCCATCAATCTGCTGTCTTTGTCTTATGGCTTATCTGTGGCAAAAAATGAATCATAAGAAAGATTTGTTCTGGTTCTACAGAGAGATCCATCACCCTACCAGTACCGTGAACCATGCATTCCTGAAGAGATTGGGGCTAATGGTGGAGCTGGGATTTTAAACCTAATATAACATCAAACTACTGCTGTTCACTTGCAATCTGTAATAAGAATGTATTTAGAGAAAGCACATGCACACGGCACACCCAAAGTAATATAGGTTCACATGGTCTTTTTTATACATTTTTACTTTCAAATAGCATGCTTTCCTTTAGACCTCTATCAGGGCCAAAATGAAGACAATGAAATCATTTTGAACAGGTTTTTTATGTCCAAATCTCCTAAATGCAAAATTAATACGAATATGCAGTTTCTTCACCAAATTATTTGTAAGCTCTTCAAACAATAGCTATCTATCATGCTCTGGTATGTGATTTTTTAAGCATCAACTTTTCCAAAAACAAACCCTACACATCTTTATAATCTCACATGTAAATTTTGGATCATAAGAGAAGATGGCTAACAGATGAAGTACTTGCTCACCTGAAAGAAGCAGATCAACAGACTGAAGTCTACTTGTGATGGTATGTAGGGTGAGGATAGCAAAGGAAAGCAAAGTCGGGAATGCTTGAAAAATAAAATATTTTCAGTTAACAAGAAGAAAATTAAACTTTGGAGAAAGGATTCATTTCACATGTGAATCCGTCTTCCAAAATGCTCTCAGATTTAATCTTAATCCTGTGAATAGGCATGTCTGATAAACTGTGGTAGCAGTTGCAATAAAGCACAAGATTCTTTCAGTCAATGGTCACTGCAAAGTGTATTCAGGAATAATTCTCACTCTCACAGTTAACTCTGACTCTCACAGGCAATAATCAGGGTAAAATCGATCATAGAGTGTAGCAGTGATGCAAATGATTTAGTGTAGGACCTACATGTGGTTTCAGTCCCTTTTTTTTAGATAGCTCTATCCAGAAATTTCTTAATGCAGTTGGACACAGTACCAGAAAATATCAACTAAGTGGAGAAAAAAAAATTGAGACATTATTAAAAAATTATAGTTCTGTTGGCTTTAAGACATGACACAAGTGTGAGAAACATAGAAAACATTCAAGTATAGTTTGATGGCATTTATTCTGTAAAGATTGTGAAAAATATGTCTTGTATGGATTATCTGGATACTTGCAGAGGATGAAAAATGCAGCTAATTACATAAGCTATCAACAACTTCCCATGAAAAGAGCTTATCGGGTTTCTGACCTGATATGATATTCATTTAATCTAATTTATGAAACTGCTTGAGGAAACATTCAGCTGCTTTCTTGAAAGACTGACTTGGGGATTATTGGAGCTGTATAATTGTTCAACTGATCAGACTTAAAAAGAAACATTTTGTTTTACATTAATCTTGCAGAAATGGGCAATGAATTTGAGAAATAGATTGCTGTCTAAAAGTCTTGCCAAAAAATGTCTAGCTGTGAGCAACCACAACTATTTTTTTCGAACAGTCTCATTTTCTTACTTTCAATCTTTATTCAACATCTGTTTTCTCCCCTCCTCTGTAACATAATTATGCAGAAATCCAGCATAAAACAGGTTGAGCAGTTAATAACAGGCAGCTTAAACATTTTTTTCCCATTGATGTACTGCAGATGTTTCCTTCTTCCTCTTCTTTTCCTTTGGCTTCTCATCTAATTTGTATACATTTCTATCCTGATCTGGAATATGGTCTCATAACATATGGAAGCACCTGAAAATAAGTCTAAAAAATGCACGTGTTTATAAGGCTTTTATTGGATATGTAGCACATTTAGCAGGAAAGCAGAGTTTGTCCAGATAATGTTGAAGGAATTTGACTGAGATCAGTAGCCTGCCACAACAAGAAAGACTTCCAGACCTTTTAATGATATTCTGTATAAAGGTTTGTAGTCTTTCAGTACATATTTATGTATATGTATTATTTTTCCAAGATAAATTTACTTTGCTTTTTTATTTGACATAAACTTATCTCAAAAAGTAGCCATGGCCCATGATAATTATTCCTCATTTTACAAACACTTAATTTCAGTAATTAGAACTTGATATCTAGCTTAAACAAGATGGCAAAATCTTATACTGTCAGATATTCAAAACTTCCACTAAAATATAAGGGTTCCTCCATACAGAGGAACAGATAAAAGTTGCTGTTTTCTCCTTAATTTCCAAAGGATATTCTTATCAGGATCAATAAAGGATTCTAATTTATCTGGAATTAAATAATGTTTAAACCTGTTGAGACTAACTTTGGAAAAAGTACTACAATTCTAGGAAATGTTCAGTTCACACAAAGGAAAACAAGAAGATGCAAATTACAGAAGACAATACTACGCAGAATTAGAATGGATTTCATTTTATGTGGCACATGTAAATAAAACACAGTGAATGTAATTGAATGTACAACCTATTGTAATTAGAAGATTCTATATTCAGGTTCACATAAACACTTTAATTGGAATTATTCCTTCAGTGTTGATTGAGTTTATATGAGATGAATCCTAGCAAGCCTGGTAAGGAAAAAAGTTTTCCCTATGGGCTTAATAATGTGTAACTGCTCCTGTTTGAAAACTGAGGACTGGACAACTTGGGGTTTTTATTCATACTGTCACTGCTTTAGTTCTATATTCTTGGTATGGCAGAAAACTATTGAATATTTTCCATTTATTCTGGATGCTTGTGCAAAAATGTTGATTTTAACATTTTTCAGCCTGTCTGCTGCATGAATTTTTTACATTTATTTGCACTCCATATTTAATGTATTATATACAATATAGATGAGATACTACCCTTTGTAACTGAGACACCACATAATCTGATGGCTGCTGCTGAAGGAAAAATACTATTTGCTTTCATTTTTCTCACAAGACATGCTGCATTGTTAAAAATTAGCCCAGAAGATACATGTAAATTCCTACTTTATCTATGAAACATTTATTCTTTAAGAGGTCAAAAATCTGCAGCTTCTAAACTGTTGTTTTAAAGTAAAAGAGAAATTCTGCCATTGAATAATGGTATACCTGGTAAAGTAAGTTTGACAAAGATGAATAAAAGGATGTTTCTTAACTAAATAAGAGTTTTAAAGAAATCTGAAGCATAAGTATCTTTTTGAGAGGCAAAATTACATTTAGGAAAGTTATACATTATGAAATTATTTAATTTTCCTTTGCTTCTCTGAATGATGACTAGTTTGTCTCCAAGGTAGAAATTTAGCTATCATTTTCAACTTAAAAAGAAACCACAAAGAACAAAAGACCAAAACCAGAAAAAAAAATACCCAACCAAAACCAAAGTCTAATTTCAAATGTCCCTTTTTCAAAAGGTAGAAAAAACCATTTGATATTTTTTAACACCTATCTAATGCTAGAAACTGCTTTAATAATGAAAGGTTACATGGATAGCTTTTGTAATGTGCCCAATCAAGTTAGCCATAAATATGTGCATACAAAACAGAAAAATTCTTTTGTAATGCAAAATATTACTTTGTGAAAAAATATTATTTTCATGAAGGAGTTATTCAGTATACTTGAAAGGCCTATCTTGATAGTTGCACTTTTAAATTATCGAAGTTGCAGAAAACTCTTGCTGTTCCACATCGTCCTCGCCTGCCCCCAGCAAAGGAATCAAAGCAGAAGAGGAAGACTGGAAGCAGAGGTATGTGGGAAGAATCTGAAAGACATCCTGCATCCAGCATATCCCAAAATTGCCCTGGAAATCTGCTTAGAACTACCTGCCATGGACTGTGTTGAAACTTACAGTACCCTTATATATGCCTAGAAAATTTAGATTCTTGGAATTAATCCATCCAGACTGCAATTAAGTGAAGTTTATTAGATTAATTGGGGGGTGGGGAGGGAAGAAAAGTGAGAAAGAGAAAATAAAAACCATGTAGCAGCATTTTCAATGCAAATACAAAGAGCTCTTTCATATGGGATTGACAAGACTTTGCTATGGTTTATGGTAGAGATTTTCTGCACACCCCCATCATACATGAAGGAAGCCTACAAGATGGAGAGACAATTTGCAAAAGCATGCAATGACAGGATGAGGAGGAATCTCTTCAAACTGAAAGAGAGTAGCTGTAGATTAGATATTAGGAAGAAAATGTTCACTGAGAGGGTGGTGAGGCACTGGCACAGGTTACCCAGAGAAGTTGTGGATGTCCCAACCCTGGAAGTGCTCAAGGACAGGTTGGATAAGGCTCTGAGAAACCTGGTTCAGTGGCAACTCCCCTTCATGGCAACTCCCCGTGGCAGGGGAGTTGGAAGTTTTATGATTTTTAAGAGCCATCCTAAACCATTTTATGATATTGTGTAAAGTATATTTTACATGAGTTTAATTTGTCTGTTCTTTTATTTCCCTTCTCTTTCAATATATGAAATTCAAGATTCTTTCCTAGTATTACCAACAGCAGAGCTTTTGTGATTGCTGTTAAGTAACGTTTCTTGTACAACAGTAAAAATATAATTATGACATATACACAAGATCACTGCAAGGTTCTACCAAGACATGATATTTCTCATAATAATGTCTTCCGGTCTTTGTGGAGGGATTTTTTCCTGACTTTAAAATATGCATTTTACAAAGTTGAAAAGACTTAGTTAAGGTTTGCTGATATTTAATTTAAATTCTTTTCAAATTTCAATATTTGTGCTGTTCTATGTATTCTGATAATTGCCTTCTTCCTCATGAGACCTGATTTGTTTTCTTACTCCAGATTTCACCACTTTAGAGTTTTCTGACAATGTTATCAAAGATCCCAGGAAAAAAAGTTTTATCTGGTGTCTGGTGCTTGAATCTCTAGTCTTGTAAATACAACATTCTGCACAAAACCATTTTTGCAATTTTAATATTATAAAATATGTATTTATATACAGAACAAGCTGTTCTGGTATGGTAATTTAAAATAACACTGCCCTTTAATGAATCTTTTAATAAACAATAGAAAAATAAGGAAATTGATATGCTGTTTATAATTGAATCATGCAAGGTATGTGTCTACCAAAAGTCTCAAACTTCAATATAGCTATTCACAAAAAAAAAAATAAAAGAAACTCATCCCTAAGTAAATGTTAATCCAAAAAGTTTGCATTATGCCCTTTGCAGCTCAGGAAGACAAATAATGTTGACTGGAAGGTGGCTGGTTCCAATCCTAGCTGGAACAGACATTCAAATAAGTCATCTCTCTTTTCTTTTAGAATACTCATCTCTCTTTTAGAATACTCAAAATGAGTATTCTAAAAAATGCTGAGATTCACCAACTCTATCCAGTTTTCTAAATCTTGAGTAAGCTCAAGAAGATGTTAATTATATTAAAAAAAAATCTTAGCAAATTTAATATTCTTGGAATCTCAGTCTGGACTTGGGTCAAGGATTAGACTTGGCAGTACACTGGGTGTTGATCTAAAGAGAAAGATAAGACATTAATTATTCTTATACTTCTCTACTTCAATGTTGTTGAATATTGTCAACAATGAGATCTGTCTATCTTCCTCGATCTAGCGAGAATGTGCTATACCTTTATGTCAGAAATGAGTAATAGTACCCACACTTGTGGTGAATAGTACAATTACCAGTGTACCTTCAGGTCTTACCTAAATATGATCATTTGATCATATATCATGTATATTACCTGATATAATTCACATGATATGGACTAAAAAGTGAACAGCTTGCATTAGATGACAGCTTTTTCTGTCTTTATCTCAGGAAAATGATGCTACCCTCACTGGGGAGATACGTGGAAAACATCAGCTTATGAAGGCATATTTACTAGTTCAGCTCAGTAAATGGTCTTAAAAGACTCACAAAGGTATTGTGGAACTCTCACAACTATATTCTAGTCTCCTGGGATGAAATTCTACCAGTATAAAGAATAAAATAATCTGTGTTCTGGGAGGTCTACATTGCTTAGATATGTAAATTGAGAAGTTGCCCTTTTTATGCTCCCTACCTAGTCTGTGGAAAAAGAGAGGCTCTGTCAGAAAGAATTTCAGTATAAATCCTTAACATAGAAATTAAAACACTATTTAAGTAAGCTCTCTCTCTCTTCTTTTTTTTCCCCTTTGTCTACCAAAACTTAGGAACAAGAATCTTTAACCTCATGAACTTCAAAAAAGCAAAATGCAATGCATCAGTACTGGGAGGTGCATGGATTGAGAGCAGATCTGCTGAGAAGGACGGAGTTTCTGATGGATGAAAAAGTGGACATGACCCAGCCATGTGCACTCACAGCCCAAAAAGCCACAGGTATCCTGGGCTGCATCCTGGTAGCCTGTGGCCAGCAGGACAAAGGAGGACATTCTGTCCCTCAACCCCACTCTCATGACACCCCACCTGGAGTGCAGTGTCCAACTCTGTTATTCTCAGCACAAGAAAGATATGGATCTGTTAGAGAGGGTTTAGAGGTGACCCCCAAAAATGTCACAGAGCACCTCTCCTGCGAGGACAGGCTGAAAGAGCTGGGTCTGTTCAGCCTGCAAGAATAGAAGGCCCTGGTGACACCTTACAGCAACCTATCAGTATTCATATGGGGGTTTACAGGAGAAATGGAGAAAGACTTTTTACCAGGGCGTGTGGGGACAGAACCGTGGTCCAGTGGTTTTAAACTGAAAGACGATATGTTCAGATTAGATGCAAGGATTTTTTCACAATGAGGGTGTTGTGTCCTGCTTTTGTTAGAGAGGTTAGACTAGATGATCCATAAATGTCTTTTCCTACCCACATCATTCTATGATTCTCTGACTACATATGTCATGTTTCTTATCATGCTCTTTATTAGTATGAAGTTGTCACAAAGAACGGCCTATACAGCTTTGGCAAGAAAACTGTCTCAGCCAAGGAGAAAGTGGTAGGCCCTTGGTCCAGTCTTCAGTTTTCTGTATGACAAGCCATAGTTCAAACACAACTACAAATTTCAATTAGAATTTGAGTCCTTTGGGACATAGACTACCAAAAATGATGCACTCATTTAATGATGCACTCAGCTGTTTTCTCCTTCTAAAGAGAAAATGACAGAACTTAAGTCAAGAGCTTAATATACTGCTGGGAGGTACTCAGAGACTGCTTGATGAGTATCAACAGAATGAACAGAAATATCTAATACATAATAAAAGCAGTGTAGGAAAAGGTTGAGTTTCAGAGAACTATCTGCTCTTTTCATGATAACTTGGCAGTATGTGTGCACATTATATATATATATATATACACATATACATATACATATACATATATACATATATATATATACACACATATAGGCCTGGATGCTTTTAAGTTACTGCATTTTGCAAGATCAAACAAGAATAAAAATCATGAGCATGAAATAACTAACATGAACAAAACCAGCAACCAACCATCCTGCTGGATGGCAGCATGCTGGAATGAACGCAGCATGAAGATTATTGTATAAAAGATAAAGAATGAGGCGGATCACAGGGCGCAGTCACTGTAACACTCTTTTCTTGTTGGACTCTTGTTTTGACAAGTAAATTTAAGAAGTAATATGAAAAAAACAAACGCAAAACCAAATCCAACCAAAACATTAAAAGGTGGTTAGGGCAGAAAGGATTTGGGGCCATTAACCTTGACAGAGCTGTCTTTGCCTTAAATAGCCTTTGTGCTTTTATAATGTGAGCAACCAATGTTCGTTTGGAGACTGAGATGAAAATACAACCACATTTCACTCATGGACTAGTACTCATGTTATGTTAAATGACTAAGTTAGTCACTGACATAGACTTGCTCTCCCGACTAACTTTAACAGAGAGTGCAATTATTCAAATATGAAAACACTATAAATTTTTTTTTTTCTCATGTATTCCAGCAATTTAGGCTGTTTCCAGGGTGATTATGTAATCACCTTCAAGTGTATTGCCCTAATCTATACAGAACTGCCAAAAAGTTGCAAAATTAGATTTCTAAAATAAGAAGATCACATTGTTGTAAACAAGGACAATAGAGTATGCACAATACTTACTGGAAATTAAAATAAAAAAAAGATTAGAAGTAGTGTTTCTGATCAGAGGGGAGTGTCGTGGTTTAACCCCACGCGACAAATAAGCACCACTCAACTTTGCTCAGTCACTCCCCACTGCAGCAGTGAGATGGAGAGAATTGGAGAAAAAAAAGTGAGAAAATATGTGGGTTGAGATAAAAGCAGTTTAATGGGTCAGAAAATGAAAATAAATTGATATGTAATGCAGCTTCTCACCACTCAATGACTGGTGCCCAGCCAGTTCCCGAGCAGCAGCCCCTGGCCAGCTTTCCCTACAGTCTATATGCTGAGTATTCTGCCATACAGTATGGAATATCCCCATGGCCAATTTGGGTCACCTGTCCTGGCCATGCCCCTTCACAGCTTCTTGGATCCCTCCAGCCTTCTCCTTTGTGAGAAGCTGAAATGTCCTTGATTTTGGGTAAGCACGACTTAGCAAAACTAAAAGCATCAGTGTGTTATCAACATTATTCTCATGTTAAAACCAAAACACAGCATCCCACCAGCTACTAGGAAGATAAGGAACTCTTTCCAAGCCAAAAGCAGGATAGGGAGTCAAACTAATGGAATGAGGTTAGCCAGAAAAAATAAAGAATAAGAAAGGTAAAACTGTGTAGGGAAAAGTGGTGAAAAGATTAAAAATACCTTATGCAAAATGAGACAAAAGGTGATCAAAAGGAAAAATGCTAATTATAAGATCAGAGGTAGAAACAACATACCCTAATTAAAACGTAATTAGAAGAAAAGTCAAATAACAAGGTGAAAAACAGTACGTGACTATCAGGAATGATTTGAAATAATAAATAAGAAAGATTGAAAAGGTGATACTGTAAGAAAAAGGTATGCAACTCCAAAACACATGAGAAAGAGGGAATGCTAAAATGCTGGGGGAGAAATGTCATGATTGGTTCGAAGGATTCTGGCAAAAGTCACACAATTGTGAATAAGAATAATGATGAAGATAACTGTACAGATTTTTTAAAAATTAAAAGTCAGGAACGACGAACTGCTATGATGGAAACAAAATAAAAAATCAAAGAAAGAAAAATTTGATCCACTTGAAAATACCACTAATATCTGTGCAATCTGACTAAATGTATATTTCCTAATACATATTTTAGTGCCCATCAATAGCAGATAAAGTATTATGCAGAAATGCATGCATAATACTAACACAAGCCTAAACCATTCAGCTGTATCACAAATAATAATTATCTGGGACACTAAAAGATCATGGCAAAAGCTAATCTAATAAGTCTTCCATTATCCTTTAATACTTTAAAACTGTGCCATGAGCTAAACAGTTGTCAAAATTGAGTTCTGTTTACACCGAGCTGAGTATCAGTGAAACAGAGATCACTGCTGAGCTCTAATTACAAAAACAAATTGTTCTCTCTGTAATCGAGCTGCAAAGGTTAGTCTGCTTCTCCTTCTGCCTGTCCTCCACTCCCCCAACAGATTTGACGCTTATTGGAGACACAAAGATGGATTAAAGATCATATGTCATTTGTTGATCAGATAGGAATTGTATGAGAGGGGACAAAATACAACCCCACCAGATAACACTGATTAGCTGCAGCCTTGCAGGGATGAGGTCACAGAGAGCCCGGTGACTACTTTAACCCGGATATTATATTTCATTTTAACTCAGCTAATGGCATACTCCCTTTCCTCCAAAGTGCAGTGGCTACCAGATGAGTGCAGTTCTTGGCTATCCTCCTTCTGAAGGGAAGTACAGATGGCAGAATTTATCCAAAGAGGCACAGGGAGTGTCCACTGCTCAGGGTCACATGGACTTCCATCCTCCATGATGCATATGTAAGAAGTGCAGTTGTACACACTCCACCTTATGCAGATGTGAGCTAGCTAAACATTTTTGTGGAAAGCTGACTGGTGTGCAAGTCTGTATCAGGACTGAGGTCAGATTTTGTACAGTGAAGTTCTGCTCATATGAATGTCCAACACGAATGGAAGTAAGAGAGCTCACTAATTATCATGTCTTCTAAGTGTTTATTTATTCCTGACAGGAAGAGTTAGGGTTCTATTTGTTTTTCTGCAACAAAATCTTACATTCACAGGCAGTTTGATGTCCAGCTCCCTACTTCCCTCTCAACAATAATTTCCTCTATCACAATCTCAGGTTAGATAGTGTCTGGCACCAATACAGATTTTCATGTCTGAATTTAAAATGCTGATTGTGTACTAATAGCCATGGTTTCCTGTACCACCACCATCTCTACGATATGCAATTCACTTGTTGAAAGAAATGCTATTACAATGCAACTAAATATAACACTGCTCCACAGCAGGTATCACTGTGGTGAGAATAGCTCATCACAGTCAGATGGTAAAAACTTGTTTTACACAAGCCAGTCTCTGCTTGTTCACTGTCAGAGAAAATACATTTTGCATCATCACTTACGTTGTTTTCCTTATCTGGCATGATAACTACAATCTATATTTCTCAGCTCTGTGCCCCAAGGACTGAAAGTATCAAAGTAGAAAGAAAGAAAATATGCTAATAAAAATGCAGTACCAACCCATCTCATGAACAGAACCAGAGTCATCTTTGATTTCCAACATGCTTACAGCTCTTTCCAAGAGAGCTGCTAAATTACTACTTTAAAAAACTGAAAGTCGGCATGAGAAAAACTCTTATTTTATGAATAACTGCCACCTAATAGACAAAGCCTAGCTCAGGGAAGAATACTGTTTCCTAATGGCTACTACCACTTTTGCATCTAGAAGTCAAATCAAAGGAAAGGTTCCTGAGAAACTTTATTATGATGGCAAATAGTACTATTCCTTTGAATGATGAATTACTAAAATGAAAACAAAAACCGAAAAAAAAGGCAATTAAATCTACCTAATTCAACATTCTACAAAACTCACCAGATCTAAAAATCTAAGGCTCATTTAAAGCAAATGGAGTGGGTCATTAACAGCTTATTGAAGATGTCAATCAACTGGAGATGTGGTAAGAATTTAAACACATGTAAGTACTGGCAGTCTTCATGCCTGAATTTTTTTCTTTTTGTTCTACTACGGAGAAAATGTCTTTCTTGAACCCTGTTGGAACTAGAAACTCCTCCTAATGTAGATTTGTAATTCATTCATAATGTGTCTCCTTTAATACTACAGATGTTTAGAAACTTCATGCCTTAGAGTGGAATGTCTACTTACTTTATCTAGGCTAATTAAATAATTTTTTTTTTTGCTATGATGAACTTCAGATTTTTAAGACAAATGACCAGGTGCATTGCAATGGCATGTGTATTTTATTTGTAAAAAATTAATTTTATAGATTTAGAATCTTTAAAATTTTTTTAATTTGTTTGTGTGTAGTATAAGTCGGAATTTTCTGCTGGGAAAATAATTATTTCACAGTAGTCATTTACAGTTTGCAAGAAAAACGCATTATTGTTTGATATACCTCTAAAAATTTTAAATGGTAGAATAGAAAGTCATTACCCTGAAAAAAGTAAAAATTGAGCAGAAATCTGCACTTCTTTCTCAGCCTGGAATGATGAAATTTGGGGTATTTATTAACAAAATGGGACTTGTAATCTGATTAGATCTGTAAAACAAACATAAATCACTACATAATGAATGAGTAGTTCATTATGTATGAGTAGTTCATTAGTTATCTGTAAGTAAATTTTATAAATGAAATATGTACTTTTAAATGCAAAGTAATACATACACGTTCATATTAAGAGTTTTATGTCTCATCATTTACACAATGATAGTTTCCATCCTGCTGTATATCAGGCTTGGTAACTGGAAAATCTAACCTACTTCTTAAAATTTAGGGCTATGCTTTTTTGCATATGCAGAATGAACATTCACTCATTCTGTGTGCCAAACAAATAGCTTACATGAGAAAGATAAAAAAATCCCAAAATTACAGATAATATAACTAGTTGGAGATTATCTTGCAACATGCCTATATGTAGCACAAATTATTATTCAAAGGGTGTGATTATTTTAGAAGACATAGGAAAAGATTTATCTTTTTTTTCTCTCATGCTGCAGCAACTGTGGAAAAACACATAAAAATCTCTGTGTCAAGATGTGCCTAGTTTCAGAAAGCTGTTTAACCTGCAACAGGCTAAAGGGACTGCCCACTTCTTCATTTGCTCAGATGTTTTGATGATAATTTGCACAATTTTTTTACTCAAACGTGGAAAAAAATCCATGGCATTTGTTATCTTTTGCTTTAAGCAGTTTTGAAGTGTGGATTCACAATTTTTTGGGCTAGGAAATGTCCCTAGTGAGACCTACCTTCTGACTTGAAGCAAGCTTCTCCTTTCTTTAGGCTGTGGTTTTACAATATGCAAAACTAACCCAGATAATTCCTGCCTGGAATCTACTCATTTTTTCTACTGGTTTCAATTTTACAGTGAGTAGGTTCAAGTGCCTAAAAGAACATTAAAAAAAAAAATAAATTAGTTCACCTTCCTGAACCAACTTGCTGAGGGAACATAAGTCCTCTGATTTTTAAAATTCTCATCTAGAGAATGAAGAATGCACAGTATGGAACCAGTATGGTTAATTGATTTAAACCAGATAAAATTGTGAAAATAGGTTTCTAATTTTGAAGAGACTATGAGAGATCCCATCCTTGCTATCAGGATCTAATACTTATGAACTGTTACTTGTATTTTTATTGCTCCTTTTAATGTTAAAAGTTTCCTTCTTTTGAACACATTCATGCCCTTCTAGCACTGATCCTTCCTGGGAGCTCTAATTGCAGGCTTGCCCACATGCATTACAAAGACAGTGTAAGTGGAGCTCCTATGGGTCACAGACTCATGGATCCCAGTCTTATACCTTCTGGAGCAGTGTCACAAAATCTAAAGGGTAAAGAACAGCTTATTCAAGGCCAGACAGATGAAGAAGGATGTGATGCTGAAAGAAAAAACAATATTCTGAATATCTGTATGTTGAGAATATTTTCTGTTTCCTTAAATTATATACCCTAATCTTACTCAAGTATTTCAAAGTCTCAAGATCTCATCAGACATCCTTCTCATCAGAGAAAGGAACTGAAATTCCTTGGTTTTACCTCAATAAGCATTGTCCTTTTTTTTAATGCCAAATTGGATAGCAATCATCAATGTAATAAACTTGTCTTGCTCATATGGTTGCACTTAGCATTATACAGAAAACAGGCAAGGACACAAGCACAGAACAAAAAAAGTTAATTGTTTAAGAGGACAAGCCACCTCAACCTGTCATATCAAGAACTCATATTTTCCATTGGTTCTCCATTTATTTTCAATGCCAGTTCAAGAATCTGGCCATAATATTTACAGCTTCGCTGAGCGGGATGATTCTCTGTTCACTGCACAATGAGACAGTTGTGTCCCTCTAGGCCACTCTCGTGACTGTGAAGCTATCAAGACTAGAAATAAAATGTTCTCAGTTGATGTCAGTCATTTGATGGAAAAGTCACATCACAAGAAATAAACAGGAGCTCCAGTCATTCTCCTGCACTGAGGAAACAAAGAAAAATAACTAAAGTAAACAAACACATAAGTTTAAATGCAGTAAATAAAGCAGCCACATCTGTTCGCTACAGGTTGGAAGGTCAAGCCTCTCATTAACACCTGCGTGGCTACATCAAACTTGCATTGTGTGGATCTGCTGGGATACACCATGCCTCCTGCTCCCCATCCACATATCAAATTCCCACTCTTCTAAAGAAAACCAGGGTGCAGTGAGATAAAATTATTTCAACAGAGTTGTGGGGTCACATCCAGGACACTTTCCCAGTAAACAGTTGAGCACAGGCAACTCTCACATTGACATCTAAATGTCTGAGGTAGTTGGGTCTCACAGGCTGCAAGAAGAAGCACCTGGAATTGTGATTAAAGGTTAGGTGAGATCTGAATCCTATGGAATTCAGCATAATGTTCTTAACAAAATCAATGTCCTGTACCTTTCTTTGTCTTTTCACAAGAAATATGACTTCAAAAAAGTTTTTTTACATCCTAATGCTTTTCACAAGGAAACAGGATGGATTTTGTTTCTTTTTATATGAGTACTGTCTTTTTCTTTTTTTTTTTTTTTTATTCCTGAACTCACCCTCCTTGCACACTATTCCTTGAAGTATTTGGAAGAGCTCCTTCAGAATGAAACCCATTTCTGCCGGATAGAACAAATGGCAGGATATACTTGAAGAGTTACACGGCTGGCAGTCACCGCTGAGAGTAAAGCATATAATGCTAACTCTCAGCATGCATCAGGGTGGAATTCAAGCTCAGCTGAACAGAGTTGCAGGTATCTTTGTCTACCTTTGAGCTGTTCAACCTGACAGAGCAGTGTACCATAACTTTACATTCAGACCTGTTTTGTTCTTTTCAGTAAGGAAGTCCTGAATACAGCATTGATAGCATCGCTCGTTTGAATCAGCAAGCAAGCTATTAGCGGGACATGTCTGGGTCAAATATTCCACAAGTTTCAGCTGCTACTTTAACCTCTTTGTAAAACTGAAATGGAAAGAAGTTATCTTTTCCTAAGGTTCCAGATGAAGGAATTTTAAATAAATATATATTGTAATTGAATGAGAATCGTAGGAAAAAAATGTTAAGCCCCTTAGATAAACTGCGAGACTCCTATTCTTGTCTGAGAACATGAGTGACACTCTGTGGAGCTCAAAATGTTGATTCCTTTTCTATGGATTCCTTAGCTGGCTTAATAAGTGTAAAACTGCCACAGCAGAAAACTGTCTAGTGGAAAAGCTGTACCTGTAATTTCCATACAGCTGGAATCGTGTTGAGCCCACCTTTGGCCTGATCCAGCTCTCATGTTGCAGACATGATTCAGAAGTCAGCATAGCCAGGATTCATGGCTGTGTGATCCTTCTTCTAAGCATAATGTTCTTTTTGGATTTTACCTTGAACCTTTACAGAAATTCTGTGAAATGGACTCTTGGTGGTTACACAAGGAGGTGACTTTTCTGTACTGCAGGGTAAAAGAGACTACAAGCTATGCCTGTGGCCAGGCTATTGAGCTCAGTTTCAGGGTCAGAGAATCCCTGACATCAGAGTGCCATGGTTTGTTTGCACAAAGTAAGAGTATGAGGATGTTACTGATAGGATCTGAGCAATAGGTGAATGAGGACGCATTAGCAACACGCTTCTCTCATGTATAATGCCTTGTGTTTACCAGACCCAACCAAGAAGCTGCAGCAATCCCCACAAAGCTATGGCAGCCTAGTCAGGAGCTACAGCAACCCAAACAGATATTCCACTGCAGTCCATAAAAGAGATTTGAACATCAGGTGGAAAAGCATGTCAAGGCATTTCTTTGATGAAATACCTCCATAGTGAACACCAGAGCATGTAAAAGCTCACCTACTTCTGTCTGAGGCTACACAGAAACAGTCAGAAAAATTAAAGAAGACAGACAAAGAAGATTTGCTCAATTGCATAAAATCACTAAGTAGATATTCTTATACTCTTCTTGTTTTACTCTTTTATTTACTTGTTTTTCTAATTGTTATTCAGATCTAAAATGTCCTGATTCGCTTTACTCTTAATCACTTTGACACTTTGGATTTACTTGGATTTAAGCTCAGGCAAAGTGACTGACTGTACTTTAAGCCTAAATAAAGATAAAATAAATAGCTCTGCAAAGTTAATTTAGACAAGTTTTCACAGGTGCCTCACTGTGGAAAAATAGAAAAAAAAATCAAGATTTGTGCTAGATTGAGGGGAAAATTGTAATAATAATGTTTGCATTCCTAAGTGGAATTTTGCCACAATAGGGTGTGAAAGATCTCTAAAAGTATTTTTCCAAGGGTGAGGTGAGTCAAAATGACAAGAGGATAATGTACAAGGCATTTGGAAAATTGTGTAACAAGGGAACAATAAAAATATCATTGTTGCCTTTGATATGTGATATTACCAAGGAAAAAAAGGACATTGTCTGTATATGTACATAAAAAGGTTATCCTTAGTAGCCAAAACTCCCAGGAAGAGTGAGAATAAAAACCAGAAGGAAGTGAAAATAGGAAATAGGCGGCAGTCATCAGAGACAACCAATATATGGTGTGGGTGTTTTTTCCAGTAGAAAAGGAAGTGCAACATTTAATTTCACTGGAATATTAGTTACAGGTATAACTATCAAGTCTCTCTCTCTCTCTCATAAAAATTCATTATGAAGAGGCAGACTTGAGTCAATTGAATCACGAGCAAGAGATAAAATTCAAGATGAAAAAGAGACAGCTAAGGATCTCTCTATAATTGATTTGGAATAAATGTGTCTTCTTTTTTTTTCTTTTCTCTCTTACTAAGAAACAGAGAAAAGAAAGGACTTAGAACTGAAAATGACATCACATTTCTGCAGCATTTCCACATTTCTGTAGAGATTCTGCTTCTACTTTCTGACTTTTAGATGCTAAAGCTCATATAATCTTTTGAGTTGAAATTGGTAAGAGGAGGGTATATTTTAAATAGCAACCAAGGAAATGTTTATTATGAATGGTACATATTCAGGAAGACTAGGCATTATGCAAACCAAAGGCTGGTGACATTTGAATTGTCTATGATAATGTTTTTTAGATTGAAGTCAAGTAACAGGTATAGAAAAACATGTAATCTCAGATAACTTATCAAGTAGAGTGAAGTCACAAACTGTAAAGTGAAAAAGGAAAAAACAAATAGGGCAGAGCAAAAGTTGCTCATATTCGGAGAGGGCATAGCAAAGAAAAATTTCAGCAAATAAAATCCTAATTGAACAGGGAATGTAAAAATTGTAACCAGACCAAAATAATGTATTTACTTGATTCTAAGCTTTTTTTTAAAGTCTAAAGGATTAGAACTACAGCAGTTGATTGTGAGAGGAATGTGATGCAAAAGATGCCTCACAACGGTAATAGGAAGCAAACAGCCAGTGTAACCCAGTATAATTACAATTCCAAAATACAAATTACATAGGACTGATGAAGTACAATGCACTTATAACAACTAGTCAAAGAGTCAGGAGAGGATAAACAGTGCTTACTTGATTTATTTTTTAGCATTCAACAGCCAGGTGGAAAAAGTAACTACAAGTTACACTGTAATGCTGGCCACTAAGCTCTCAAAATCAACATCTACAGAAAAGAGAAAAAGAAATGGAAAAAAAAAAAAAAGCTACAGTATCATTTAACAAAAAAAAAGTTGGAACTACCTGAACATGACAAAGCTTTTTGAAAAGAAATTGAAGAGGACAACTAAAAGACTAAATCCTTGCAGACAGAATGACAGACTGTCTAAAGATACTATATTAGGAGTCCAGAGAAACTGTATACCACTTATCAAAAGCACTTTTAAAGGAAAAAAAATAGCCTGCATGGCGAAATAGCAGACTGAAAAAGGCCATTAAGAGTAAAAAGATACTCTGAAAAAAGTCAAAATTGTGAGCAAATTAGGATAAAAAAAATGAATTAAGTACAACACATGAAATGTTATAATATTGTAGGGAAGTATGAAAAAGGTTTTGAAGATTATTTGTTCATGACACTGAAATTAATGAGGACTTTTATAAAAAAAAATCAGAAAAAATGAAAGTCTGCCAGAGGATCAGTGAGGCTAACAGAGAATCTGCACATACAGAGCGCTGAAAGAAAATAAGGTCATAAGTACCTGCTCCTAAAAAAATAATAATTTTTTAAAAAAGTAAAATAATTTTTTGGAAAGAAGCAACCCAGGGTGATTCCTACAATGCAGATATTTTGGGGATAGAAATGAGTCATTAAAACTGCCTAGAACTAAAAGATTAATAGAGTAAAATTATTCCTAACAAATCAGCAGACCATATGGAATCCAAATATGAAATTTGAGCATTGTAACAGCATCACTTAAATTAGCTTTGGTATCAAACAAAAGTGAGTAGCAAAATCTGAGACTGTGAAGTGCTGCAGATAGAAGTCATGCAATTGAATAACTAGTAATTGGCACATGAGATTCAGTGTCAACAAATGCAGGTAATATACATGATGGAAAATATTAACAACTCTCAATACCCGAGCAAGTGACTCTAAAACTAATCTCTGTATTAGTCTGGACAGTGAAATGAAGATGTCAGCTCATAATTCATCAGCAGAGCAGTTAGAAAAAGAAGGTATTTTGGAAAAGAATAAAGATTAAACCACAAAACATTACTCTTTTAATCCATAGCTGCTGTGTCTAGACTTCTGTATTCAGATCTGCTCATGCCATGTTCAAAAGAATATAATAGAACTGAAAAGACAAAAAAGAGCAGCAAAGATGATCAAAGTTATGAAAAGGCTTTCATAAGAGAAGAGATTAAATAGACTAAGATTTTTCAGCTTGAAGAAGACACAACAAAGGGAAAATATGAAAAGATTTTTGAATCGTGGTTGTCACAGAGAAGACTAATAGGAAACAATTATTTACTGTTCCTCCTAAAGCAAGAACTAGGCACTTCCAGTGAAATTATCAGGTGGCAGGTTTCAGTCAAAAGCAGGGTGTTTGAACACCCACCAAAGTTGTAGAGATTGTTGTACAGGCCAAGCTAAGGGTCCGTAAAACAAAATCACAGAACAAAAATCCTCACAGGTTTGACAAAAACGCCTTTTTTTGTTTTTTGTTTTTTTTTTTTTTATTTTCTTGCATCCTTTTCTTTAGCCTCTTAATTGTAATTGTCCTGAAGTCTCTGTGCAAACGCTGGAGTAACAGGAAATTCCACAAGGTGACTCAGATGTGGCATTTGGGTGGATGATTGAATTACCTTCAGCTGCTGTAAGTGAAGGACAGACACATACTACTGTTGTCCTAGACTGCACAAGGAGTCAGACTCTGTTACTCCATGTGTAACTTCCACATCAAAACCCTTTTTAGGTGGGGTTCTTTTCAAATGCTTTTAGAGCCCTAGAGATTAATATCTTATGTACCAAAGAAAATGTTTAAATCAGTGTGGTAGCTGCTGAATCAGTGCTTGCACTGCACCTTCCCAGCAATTTTTATTACTCTTGCTTTCATATCCATTATTCTGAATGTCAGGGAGCTATTTTTAAGTACTAGCTTAGTTCACTTTAATAAAAGATATTAAATTATCTGTACCAAAAAATTAAAGGATTCCTTATTAAAATTTAGTTTCATAAAATCAAATGTTTTAAGCTTAAAGCTCTTCCTTTTGAAAATCGCTTCTATTTTTTCCAGGAATACAATTATCATAATATTGAATTCTTATTTTTCTCAGAGTGAAATTTTCTGATGGCAGTAAATAAAAAAAACTTAGGTAATTTTTAAAAAGCTGAGAGATCTAAACCCTAAATCAGAAAGGATATTAAGGGTTAAATTGGCCTATATTAGCTCTATTGATACAAGGAAAGGTAGAGAGATATTAAAAGCTGTGCAAGGATGTAAATTGAAGAAATTGTTACACTATTTTTATTAATAAACACTTTGGTTTTCCTGTTCTGTAAAATATATAAACTTAGAATATTTTGTGAACTACAAATTTAGCTGTAAATAGCAAAGCATAAAGTGTTATATGGGACCTTAATCTAAATTATATTTCCTTTAATTTCTGAAATACCAATGTGTAATAATTTAAAACTGTCTAATTAATATTTTCGCAAGAAATCATCATTTTTTATCTTAAAATGGGGAGGATTTATTATTTTTTTTATAAACTACTTCTCTATTTTCTCATCCTTTGTATAAGTAGTTAAATATTGGAGAAACCAACAAAATAAGTATTTTTTTTTTGTGGGTAAAAAACTGAACCATCAGAAGAAAATACTCAAATTTTCCAAAGAAAAGGGACTGCCTTGAGATAGAGTGAAAAAATAATCCAGATAGGATGGTTACTCTGTTACTTGTTTTTACATTAACAAAGCTGAAAGGGCAAACAGAAAAGCAGAATACAGTAATAAGTATTTGAGTGATGTACAATATAGAGGATTTATTTTCTGAGATAATTCTGAGAGGCACTTACAGAGTTAAATAGTCATTATTAGGGTTAATCTGTACATGAGAAGGTGTGTAACATATTCCTGACAACAGTGTTCAATTTGCCAAAAATGCAGTTCAATCCTTCTCTGTGCGAGCCTTGCAAGAAAGCAGACTATGTTCTCCATCAATAACACTGATGCTGAATAGCAACCTGTGAGACCAGATCTATATTACGATACCTTGCTGGCAAAGATGTCATCTAGAAGTGTGAAAAAAATACATGACAACCCCGTTTCTCACAGCTATTTGGCACAAAACTCTGACATTCGTGTAGTTATATGAATACATATTTAGTTTAGTTTATCTCTTTCGGGGGCACAGTGCAGGAAGGTTAGAAGCACACCTCTTTGTGCCAGCATGTGCAGCACCACCAGCAGCTGGCTCTGCTGATGGAGCTGAGAGGAGAGTGGCAGGTGTACTCATGCAGATAAAGCTCACCTTGCCATCAGAGCGGCACACCCTACAGTGGGTGTGATAAAAGGGGATAGAATTGAAGTTTCTTAAACAAATATTTACTTAGATTTAATAGGATTGCTCCTGTATGTTTATGAAATGCCAGTTGATTCTTAAATGTATTTGCTGGGGATTAACAGCTATTCCAGAATCCATTGCTATTTAATGAACATACAAGAACTGCCTTAGATGTTATAAAGAGCTAGGCTTAAAAAGTTCATGAATTACTTCCATTCACCAAATGATAAAAATTTACTGAAGATTAACATTATGTAAGGTACAGATATGTTACACAGAGATTAATCCTTAAATTAATATATTTCTTCATCCCTTGGTATTTAATTAACTGAAATTAAAATAGTTCCAGCAGTCAGATAAATAGGCTAATTTATTTTGATTTTATGAAGTCCATATAATCCAAGACCATGACTTTCTTTTCTTGTGAGTCATTTCAGTAAGGCATTTCAGCACATAGGGCTTTTTAGAAGGTTGATCTCAGATTCTAATTTTAAACCTCCAACACACCATACTCCATTGCTTCTGGCACTACCAATTTGGCCATAAGAATCCAAACCAAAAGCCAAGTAGATAAATATTTAAGCGAAGCATAAAAAATAATGCACCTTACACAGTCGCCTGATTTTGTGAGGGAAAAAAACAGTTCCCATCTGCAAATATGTGGAAGAGGGAATAATAGGCATGCAAACAGAAATCATATTTCTGCCATGCAAGAGAGATTCAACACCTCTACAGCATGACTGATGAAATGGGAAAGCTTTGCTAAATAAATTTGTGATGATGTCTCCAGAATAAATTTGGGCTGGAACAATTAACACCTCTAACACAAATAAGAAACACAGAAGCCCAAAACTGGTAATAAACAAGAGTCAGTCTGCAAAAAGCGCATTGCCTCAAAACCTGAGAAAAAATTCTTCTTTCATAGGTTTAGGTATATACAGTTATTTATATCAGTTACTCATCTTTTACTGACAGTAAAAAGGAAGTGATTCATCTTAAACAGATCAAAAGAATCATACTCTGGAAGTACCCCACACTCCTCAGCAGTTCTAGAGAGCTCATCAGCTAATTAACTATAAAGAATTAGGGCAACTAGCTCAGATGTAGGTGAGATAGTAGGTGAAATGATAGGGACAATGTTCCTGAGAACGCGTGGCTGTTCTTTTCTTCAACAGGGTTGAAAATGGAGAGGTTTGGGAAGCATTCTGTTCCTTTTTTTGTAACTAACAAAACCCTCAGGTCTTTCCATCTTGTTGTATTTATAGAGGGCTAAAAATCCAGAAGAAAACTGGCGCCTTAGTTTCAAATCTATTCAAGAAATGTAAAATTCAGTCTAAATGAAGATGCCATTAACTAGAATATCCTGTATTTCATTAGGATTTTGAAGAGTACTTTTAGCTGGCTTAAACATTTTTCTTAATTTTTTTTTCTATTTTCCAGAGTATTATGTTCACACATCTAAAGGAAAAATATCATCCAAGTTTTGTGAAAACTTCTTTTTTTAATACAAAGGCTTATGCAAAAAAGCTATATTACCTGACACTGATTTAAAAATACAAATATATATTTTGTAAATTTATACAAAAAAAAATAGCATACTGTGTTGATTCAATATGGGTAAGGTAGTACAGTTCTGCTGACCATGATGAATTTCTGCAAAAAAGCAAGAACTTTTCTGATATGAAATATTTCCAGTTTAGAAATATCTAAATGCAGCTCGATTCTAGAAAAAAACTACAAATTTTTATCTCTTTTTGGCAGAGAATTGAATTTAACAAAAAACACTACCTCTAACAGTTTCTTACTTCCTATGAAATCTGAATGTCTTGATTGCTGCTTTGGTTTTCTTTTCTCCTCTGTGTTTTATGTTATGCTCCCACACCCTTAACATCTAAGTTTTTTTTTTTTTCTTCCTCTAACTCTCACTCTGTGAGAAGTTTTCATACTTATGCATATCAGAAAAAGACATTTAATAAGTTTACAATAAATCTGAGCTTCTACTGACATCTGAATCTATGTCTTTAAAGAATTTAAAGTACTCTTTAGGTTGTAAGTAGCAATGAAGTTCTCAGGCTTTAAATACTGGCTTATTTTGAGGTTTTAAATATGGCTTATTTTGCCATATCTATGAAGGTTACACATCTCCTGAAATCACTGTAAAATACTGGTGAATTAGTAACTGAGGTAAGATTTCTTAATAACAAAAGGAAGGTGAGTTCACACTAATCAGTAACAGTACAGACTGTGTTTGGGAGGCTCTTCTCTAGTGCCAAAATTTTAGCAACTTATTTCTGCTATTCTCCATAAACTAAAAAAAAAAAAGTTAATGCACAGGAAAAAAAAAAAAAAAAAAAAAAAGGATGACAATATTCCTTAACAATAAAGAATGAATAAACAGACTATAAATGCAACAAAAATATAAATATTATCAATACTTTCATATAAAAAAAAGGTATCCATAAGAAAAAAATGACAATTTTATATGCCATAGGTTTAAACACCTTCTGGGATTTTATTTTCACTGTCGATATAATGAAGAAAACAAATTTTGAGAGAAGTTTTGTTTTGGAACTCCAAATTACTTGACTTATTTTTTTATTGCAAACATGAATGCCAAAATAATTTTGTTTTGTTTTGTCTGGGTGTTTTGTTGTTGTTGGGTTTTTTTGGGTTGTTCTATTTTTTGGTTGGTTGGGATTTTTTTGTTTTTTGGGGTTTTTTGGGTTTGTTTGTTTGTTTTTTGTTTTTGTTTGGTTGGCTTTTAAAAAATAATTTTAATGGTCCAGTTCAGCAATGGGCTCTGGTTATTCATGTACTCTGGTATTCCTGAGAAGCAAAAAAGCAGAACACCAGCAAGTAAAGCTGAGTTTAAAGCTTTCCTTACAGCAATAGTTTCAATGTTCACTGTAGCTTTTTGTCTCCATCCTTCTCTACTCCATGTACTTCCCCTCAACAATAATCAATTTATGTGAACTTTTCTAACAACAACAAAATACCATAAGGATAACGGACAGAATCCTTGCTTCAAATCAACTTAGCAATGCTGAAAAGAAATATGACTTGTTAAAACTAATCAGACATGAAATGCAGGAATATTCCATAAAGTGCAGGAATACCCCACAGAATGCAGGGATATTCATATTCAGCAGCACACACAGATCCAATATACACTTCTCAGGGCCATGAAGATTACAGATGTGCTGCAAGTCTCTCCACAGGGTCAGAACAAACACAGTTCTGTTTCTGTTTTCTTTTTTATGTTTGATTTGCACCTTTTGAAAGGTTGTTTGGGCTCTGTAGCTGTCTAGAGATTGTCAATGCACAACCTAAACTGCACTTTTTATGTAAGAACTGTATTCATTTGTTCAAATAAAAATTGGGTCAGATAGTGCTATACATTAGTAAATAGATATTTTAAAACTTTATTTGTAAAGTACCCCTTTACAATTATATACTCTATTTTATTCTGACAGCTTTTGCCTCGGAATTACTATTCTTTCCAAAACAACCTTTATGACAAAAATTGAATGTTTTTTGTAAACAGATTTGTGAATTTTTCTCATAGTTGCATTTTTAAAACAAGCAAGCATTAAATTAAATTTCCTATAATGTTAGGATTTATATAGATAACAAAATTTGGTTTTCAGGGATATCAGTTAATGATGTCTTATTTTTGTATTTATGAGCATGTATGTGGACATATATAGACATGTATACTACATATGTACAATACAATATTAATAAAACTGCATTAATAACAATATATAATAAAAGACTACTCATTTTTTATATATAATTACATGACCATCTCCACTAATTTATATGAAACAATTTATGAATTAAAAAAACTGGAAGAATAGGGTCCTAAATTAAAAAAAAAATACCAATACTTTTCTTAAATAAAGGGGTATTATCTGTGCCACTGTGTGCCTTGGTTATACTGGGCATATGCTCTTCTCCATTTCACTCTGCAGAGGGGAGCAGATGGAATTAAATATAGCTTGGCATGCAGCACAGGGGCAGCCATGGAGCACTATTTTTTAGTACCATGCAGGCATTACCAGCTCTATATACATTAGAGATGAAACACAAAAAAGGGCATGTCACCTTCAGGAAAGGGTAGTAGTCAGGGAACATCTGTTATACATGCAGTGCTCCCTGCAGAAAGAACTGAAACATGATGAAATATGCATCGAAAGTTCCCTATGCACTGAGGTACATTAAGTCCCTTTCAAACCATATGAAGCCCACTTGGGGAGGGGAGGTTATTTGAGTGCAGCATCTGGAAGAGGAGAAGGCAGCAGCAGGGAATGGAAACCAGCTGTTCTGCTATTCTGGAGATCCGGTTGGGCAGTAGGTGCACAGAGGCTGATCCATGGCACCGTGTATCACTGGAGCACAGAGGCTTTGTAAGTTCCACAAACTTACAGACTCACTAAGTTCCATTGGTTAATCGCTCTGCAGCTCTGTCTCTGAGCCAGGACCAGGCTAAATGCTGCATATTATTGTTGGGAAGCACTAGTAATCCACACTCCCTGCAATTCTCTAACATGGTGAGTGCCTCAAGATGAAGATGTTCGCAGAGAAGAAGATGAGGAACAGAGCAGAGCAAATATTGTCTTTCAGTATGTTTTACTCAGGATTGGACAGTGCAATACATCCCCATATTTCATTTTGGCACCATAAAAAGCAGGACTAGAGTGGATCCTCTGGCCCTGGACAGTTTAAAATAAATGTAGATTATCACTGACAAATGTGTATTTAATCTGTTTTAAAAATCTCCAGGAAAGGGTACTCTTTAACTTACAGTCTACTACAGTGCCTACCCCTCTTTATTATGAAGTTCTGTCTCAAATGTAATGTAAATACTTCTCCCAGAAAACTAAACAAAAAGAAAAGAAAATGCAAGCACTATCCTGTTCATAGCAACTTCATATACACAAAGACCTTTATTATGCTTCACTCCAGTCCTTCTTCATTTAAACAGATTCTAAACAAACACTTCTTTCAAACTTCACCTACGGCGATGTTTCACAAATCTTTATTTTCTGCTGTTATTACACCTCTTTTTTGATTTTGAATCCTTCCAGATCTATCTCTAACATATACCCATAAACTGCATACTGTAGATGTATCCCTAATTAGAACATGCGTCAACTCTGGCCCAAATTAAAATAAACCACATTTCCCCCTCTGGAAGCCATGGCATAGAAGAAAAGTGGTATGTAAACAGAAAAAGGGCCATGAAAAGGACAGTCTCTATTACTGTGCACAGACATTAGGAGATACTCTTTGTTCCAGAAGAACAAAATACAATTAGTAGTATTCCAGCTAAAGCATTGCTGAATGGAATAATTAACTCCTGTCTCTTATTTAAGACACTTCTCTTTTGTCTTCCCCAGCTGGACATAGAACTATTGATAAATACAATAATTCAGATTTCCAACTAATATGTGTCATCTAATAATATGTGTCATCTTCATGGGAACTCCATCTGCAGAACATTGCTTCTTTTTGGTGAAAAGAATGTGGCTGCAATATGTGATGGGATTTTGTTAAATCTTGTCCACTATTGTGGTTTATCATATCAGTATTTTCTGTTGACTTAATAAGAGGAGATACATAAATCATAAAATGATGATTTCAAATGATGAAGAGAAAAGATGTATTTTTTTTTGCCTTCTCTATATTATTGAACAAACACACATACCTTCATATGTATGGGTTTTTTAATACTCTAATTCTGTGTAAGCTTAATTTAAGTAAGTACACCATTCAAGGACATTTTCAGACACAAAGCAAGAGTAAGGAATAGACTCTCTAGTCCTGTTACAATAGTTTCCTTGATATTAAGTATTCATCCAATATATGAATATATGCCCTAAAATATTCATTAACAAAAGTAAGCACAAGTAGTGAACATCCATTTATCACCCAGGGAAATGCATAAAGCCTGATACTATGAAAACTCTTTATTTTCTGATTTCCTTTTTTCAAAAGTTGTTGATCTTTCTATGCCCCCACTTTTCTTTCAATTTATAAAAAGAATCTGAAAAGAAGAAATGTTAGCTGAAGATAATGATTTTGACATAGAAGGACCTCATCTTACTGAGAACTACAAATCCTTCCCTTGCTCTTCTGGTGGGAATAAAGTGAAAAGATAACTTATGGATTCTAAGCCTTTCAAGAACAAACTGCAGTACAATAACTGTGCTCAGCCCCAGGAAAGGCAGTGTCAAAACAGAAAGTACAGCAAGGATGTAATGAGATTTCCACTAGTGACAGGGGAGGGATATTCGGCTTTGCTGCCTCTGAAGTAAAGCAGAAAGAGATGAGCACCAACAGCTACAGCACCAAATATTAGAATCTCAGATACGAGACTTATGGTAATAGACTTGTGATCTTGAAGTGCATGGTATGAATTAATTTGCAAATAAGCTCATCAAAGAAAACTCTTCTGAAATTTATGAATACTTTTATTGGTGCAGTCATGAACTTTTCAGATGTTCGTAAGGGCATTATCTAAATTGATTCGATAGTGAAGTGTCCAATGAAAACAAAACAGGTCAAAAATACACATAATTTTCAACCACTGAAGTATTTTTAAATTATAAAATAAGTAGAAATAATGTGGAGAAGAAATGAAATTACCTAAAAATGTAGCATGACACACCAAATGGTGCATAGATGAAGTTGTGCTGAATGGCTGTAATCCCTCTCTGCCACAGTGACATATTTGTGTCTACTGATGGAGAAAGCTCTTTCTGTGTGTTTTGAAAGTCAGTTATAGAAATTTGCCCCCCTTATCTTTGGCGAAATGCATTAATTGTGGGATATGCTGCTCACAAAATTTCACATCTACCAGATAGATGATGGCAATAATCTGCCAGGTGATGAAACGTGCACCTGATTAAAACCCCAGTTTGGCAGAACACAGCATCGGTTGAAATGCAGGATAATGGGCAATTACAGGCAGCAATAATAGGCTAAGGCAATCTGATGCAAACTGTATTCACTGTCACTTCAGCTGCTAGAATGTTTGCACCACTCTTCTATTTTGTGTCAACAAAATAGAGGCAGAGAAGTCATGAGACATTAAGTGAATATATCCCTTCTCCTGTAGGATGCCACTTCACTTCTTTTTCTGACTTTCCTGCTCTTTTAGGACAAATATTTTCTTCCTCACACTTCTCCTTCATTACCAGGATAGCACTGCTTTAAAAGCAAAGCTGCTTGTGTACTTCTGAGAAGAGCACACTGTGGCGAAGCTGTGCCTGGGAGCCCTCCCACCTATAATGAGGAAGTACCAAACAAACTGGATTCTGCTTTGAAGCAGTCACACAGCTTCAATCACAAATCTCGGCTTGGTATAAAAATAGCTGAAATCTAAAAGATTAACTTAAATTGGCTGGTAGACTAGGAAACTGTCTAAAAATAGAAGCTAAACCATGAGAGATTTTCAACATAATACTCTGAGTGAAGAAAAGTTGGCAGATACGAGAGTTTTCTCTTTATTTTGTCTAAATCCATCATATAATTTGCTGTAGACATTATACAGCAAAAGATATGCCATAGATTACTAGGTATTAACATGAGAAAAGCTGACAATCATCTGTACAGCAAATGCAACTGACCTGCATTTTTCTCTGTAGCTCATTAACTTTGGTTACAAGGGAGAATATAATTCTGATTTCTCAGAAAAAGGGAACTATTGAATAGTTGTACTGTCTAGCTCAGCCCAGGTAACAGAATTTTGCAAAAGCATTACCTAGATCATCTTAAAATGCTTGAGATCAAGACACTTAAAACATTTGAAACTTTTTATTAGTTTCCTCTGACTAAAAGTGAAGTATATAAATTTAAAAGTTTAATCCCAATTGAAGTTTCAATATCACCATTCACAAAGACTTATAAGAAGTATGAAACCAGTAATAATGCTGGTAATTCTCATATATTTAGAAGTACTGCTTCACTGAACCAAGTGATCACAGCAGAAAAAAGCAAAGAAGTAATGTCAATGGCTCCAGTGGTCATATTGAACTTGCTATGCACACCAGAGTAGATGTCAAAGAGTGGTATTATTCTTCATAAAGCTCTGCACTTCTACCTACATTTAAATCTTAAAATCTCATTATTAGAATAAGGCCAAAATCAAATATCTTCAGCTTATTGATAACTAATTTGGTCAATCAGAAACAGTTACATTACAGATAAGTTTTCTTTGACCTATGCTAGTCCTCATCTAGGATCATACATGTGCTTGCATAAAACACAAAACCAAAAGAAAAGATGAGAAAAATATATAGAAAATAAAAAACAGAAGCAGAAAATGCAAGACTCAATACCTCATTTTATGTGGGCTTCACCTAAAAATTTCCAGAATTTACAATTCTAGAAACAGAGTCTACTACTGAGACATACCAAAAAAAAGAAAGAGATCCTCAATACAATTAAGTTGCTCTTATAGCTTTCCTGGAAATCAATTCATCAGATGAAATTGGAAAATAGATACTGTGCGCAAGTAAACAGCCAGTTAGCATCTTACGTGTCCATATTAGAAGCCAGCAAGTAAGAAGGGATGAAAGGGCTGGACATAAAGACCATTAAGTGGTGTCAGAGCAAGAAGGGCAGTCTGACAGATATTCTGAGCACAGAGAGAATGTGATAGATGTTCTGTCCAGACGAGAAAACCTATGGGAGGAAGCATTGTTGAACAAAAGATTTCACATGTTGTGCCAGCTCCTGGAGACTCCCAGCCTCCATCAGTTTCTCAGAAAAGGCCATCACCAGTTTTGCAAACTTTGAAAAGAAATATTTCTTCACAATCTTCTTCTCCTATTATCTCATTAAGCTGGTGTATTCATAAAAGAACTCATCATCCCCAATGGCATGGAAAGCATTGGTGGTGATGTTAGACAGCAGAAATGTGCTTGATGAACTTTCTCCACTTATCAGTCTAGACTGATTCTAACTCAGTTAAACAGAATGGATTTTAATTATCCAAAAGAGTCTAGCAAGATTATGCCAAGAAAATTAATGGATAGCCCAGAAAAAATGTGGTAAAAAATTTTTGTAATTTCTGCTCTGCTGCAGATGGATAATGCAGGATACCTGATTTCTAGGATCAGTCTTGTTTAGAAATGGAGACTGCAAATGAACAAGTTACTACAGACTTGTTATGTGAACACATTCAGTGGGCAAACACAAAGGGTAACAAACTGTTCACAGAGAGTCTCTAGAACTGATATAATTTTTATTTCTAAGACTTACATGCAGAACTGCATCAGTTGTGATGCAAATGTATTTTTGTTGTGATGAAGAAAGAACTATTATATTTTCAAATTACACTTAGTATCACTTTTTTCCTGTAGATACATTACATTTCTTTATACTAGTAACAATACCCTGCACTAAAATGGCACTCTTACAGAGCAGCCTGATGGGCAGCCTCGGTCCTAGAGGGGACCCTGACAACTATGTTATGAAGAGTTTCATTTTACCCTTCCTCCAAGCAGTTGCTTCTGGTTATTTTCTTTGTTCTCAGGATCCACACTATTGTTAATGAGGCAACAGCATATGCAGAAATGGCTCTTCTATGGGATGCAAGCGTGAATGGCAAGAAACTGTGTTGAAAGAAAGATGTAATGCACAGTGATAAAGCAAAAACTCAACAAAGCTACTGAATTTGGAGATATTTAATGCCTTGAAGTTTTTTTGACAAACACATGAAAGTGTAGATTTACAATGGAACATGAAAACACAGACAGAAGAAAAAAAAAAAACAGAACAAAAGAAAAAGAAACTAAAAATTCCTGGGGAAATCTAACAAAGACAATAATTTATGAGTAGCCACAGAAAAATCCATAACTTGCTATTCTTTACTGATTATAAGGTAAGCATATGCAGGATTCGCTAAGTATAAAATTAACATCTTGCTGGTTTACGTCTCCCTTGTAGATATTATTGTTTATGTTTTATGGGTTATGATATAATTTCCACCTTTGGATACCTTTTAAAGAAATACAGATTATTGCTGTTATTCTTAAATCATACCATACAAAACAATTACTCTGTTATTGAAATGCAAAAAGTAAATATTACATGCTACAATAGATGTGTTCAAAACTAATAATTCTTGTAAGACTTCTGTGTAGGGTGATCTCAAACTGTCCAGACTAGTGATAGGGTTTAAAGTATCAGCAATAGAAGTGGAAAAAAAAGACAGGCAAACAAAACTAATTTATCCAAAACCATTCTATTAAAAGAGTAGCAGGCATATGGAAAAAGCTGTTTAGTAAGACAGCTGATTAAGATAGCAAAAGTAAGCTTAAGAGACTATAAGAGATATTCTTAAGCAGAAAGTGGCTTGGATATAACAGCAAGAGAGTTTAAGGCTGAGATGAGATATCTAAAGTGGGACGTGCTTATTGTAACACAAGACTTACTGTCATGATAATTTTTACAGTTTGGGGGGGCATTCTGCTTTCCTTTCATTAAAGTTATTTTATAAGCATTTCATTAATTATCAGATTAATTATATCTAATTTACATTGCCTTTCTCATTTGTGAAAATGTTTAAAATCACTACCAGACAAAACTTGCTATCAGGATATATTTTCCTTGAAATCAGCTATTTCAATAGTAAACTGACAGGCTCTATCATTCACTGTTTTCATTAATTAAATGAAAATCATAAAGTAATCTTGATTGCTTTCCATCTCATGCTGAAATCAGAAGACATCTTGTCTGCAAAAAATTATTTTCGTAAAATTTCTGACTTTGTTACTGAGAGAAGCACAATTGCCATAGCACTGCCAACACACTTTTTATCACAGTATGCCCTTTCAATTTGGGCTAGAGTGGCTCAAAACTGTAGTCAAAACACTGGTACAACTAGAATGCTTATTACTGCCATAGTCAGAATTGGATGCCTGACAATAATGTTTGTTTGGAACACCATGAAGAATATGTCAAACTTAAATCATTTTTTAATTAGGATTCTCACATCAAGATCCTAACTTCACAGTTAATCCAGATAATTTTTCAGTAATTTAATAAGATTTAATTTTTAGTGTTGTTCTAATAGCAGAAGCCAAAGTATTTTAAATATCTTTAAAAGACAATAATCAAGCCTGGAATATGGCTACAAAATAGTGAATTCCCATCCCTGTATAATCCAGAATGATGACAGAACCACAACTTCTGATATTGCTTCAGACATTGCTGGAGACAGTTGTTTCTAGCAAACTTTCCATCTCCTTTTCCCAGAAAACAATTTTTCTCTAAAGAAAAATTAAATTATTTTTCTATCCTAATCACATATATCATATTTCTTACCCTACTTCAACTTGGCTTATGACTAGAGAAAACAATTTTATTTATCTTCTTTCAAAAGAGAAATATTACGTTGGGCTAAGAACCGTAATCATACTAATCTCAATGACAAGTAATCATTGATTTCATTGGGAACACCACATAGCACCACATTTGTTACTGCCATGACCTGAAATCCCATAAGGTGCTTGATGCAGGTTCAGTTTTCATATTATAACAATGATTTTATTATAGCACACTAGAGACGGAAGAGTTCATTCAAGCAAACAAATTTATATCATTACAATTTGTAATTATATTTGGAGGAAAGAAAAATATATTAAAAAAGGAAAAAATAGTTTGTCTCTCTATCCCCATAATTTTATTGTCTTCAGCAAAGAAATTCACATAAACAGCCACTGCTGTAGATCAGTGGCTGACAGTACTTGAGGTCCACAATTCAATATATATTTCATAAGAACATGAGGAATTCATCTGAGTTATCGGAATAAATTTTCCTCAATGAATAGGGCAGCTCAACTAGATATAATGACGAATGTAAACCTGCATATAACTCTTTGCATTATAATCAAATTAAGCAATGGGAATGGTTGGCATAATATGCTTACTAGATTGCATATATTTTGCCCAGAATTGAATTTGATGCTGCTGGACAAACTGCAGTATTATGAACACTGGCCATACAATCCTTTTCTAAAAAACCACTCATTTTTAATCTGAATACTAGATAGTTTCCTAGTGAAACTTTAAAAATCCAGAATTTTTGTCTTCATGTCACACAAAACTGAGAGAATAAGACATATGTTCAAATAGCTTCTTTAAAAAAAAAATCCTGCACTGCATCTTTATACAGATCAATGGCCAATTATAAACAGAGAGTTGCTGTGGCAAAAGGTCAGGAAAAAATAATCTTTCCGGCATTTATTACTTGGAAAATAAGGTCACATATAAGGTCAACCTCCAAATGTATACAGAATAAATTATACTGCAGCATTCTAAATATTCTGCACTGCAAAAATTATACTGCAATCTCAACATGATCAGAAAAATGAAGTTGAATATGTATTTCCTTATGACTGTACTACACATCAGACTAAGCTGAGAGGTGAAAAACCAAGGTCCAATTAATCAACAATTAATAAAAAGCTTATCAGATATTTCTGCTTAATTAGAAATATAACTTCTTATTAAGGCTGACTGATTTAATAATTTCCTAACTATCTTTAACACTGAGATACCCTCCCCACAACAAAGTAAAACAATGGAAAACAGAAAACATTTAAAAATCATTCAGTGATGCACTTCCTTATTGCTTACAGCATAGAAGCAAAACATAAAGGCAGAGAATGCTCGAGTGCTTTGTCTGTCTGAGTCTCTCAAAAAAAGAAGTGCATCTTTGGAAATAAAAGACCTCCTAATTAGATAAAACACATCTGAAAAAAAAAACCAGAATTGGACACAGTTTGAGGAAATAATTATGCTTGTTTGTCAGAATGAATGTTGGCAGAGAATATTGTCATTGTCCTGATCTAAGTCATTTTGCTGTTTCACAGACAGCCTCAGTCTTTGCTATCTTCACAGGACGTGAATGAAGGTATACTGAAAACAAGATTTTATTAGTATATGACACTTCTTACAGTATTCTTAATTGTGAAATCAACATTATAAATAGGAAAATGCATCCATAAAATAAAAACATCTTCTGATTCATTTTTACTCGTGTCTTTTATGCGAAGCATTTTCTTTTCCTCTTCTCCAAACTACATGAGGAATATAAATGACTGGTGTTCTTTTATCTGTTGCAGTCGTGTCTAGTTTGAATTTCCAAATCAGGCTTTGACAGAAGGATTGTATATAATATATCACAGGCAATGCTAGTGGTGATAGAGTATATTCTAATCATTTTCAAAAGTACTAATTTTTTTTTTTTTAATCTGCTTTGGACACTTGTGGTTTCATTTCATGTTCATTCTGAAAGATACTGTGTTCTTTTTTCTGGGCTAGTGACAAGATTTACTGTTTTCTCTGATAATAATATCAGTGGTTTATTCCTTCCTGATAAACCACAACTGCAATACTAATAGGTTGATAATGACGTTTTAGACTTTACGCTTTTGTAGGCATTGTAGACTTCACTCACCTTGTTCAAGTGGCTGGCTTTTAGTTGAAGTAGTTTTCATCTTGAGTGCCTCCCTAACAGACATGTCACAGCAGGAGCCTTTGTTAGTGTCTTGGTCACTGTCAGCCTGATCACTGTCCCCATGCCCGCTGTCCCTCAAGCTGGCTCTTTCTGGATCCTTGAACGTGGAGCTACTGAAAAACATATTGAAAAAAAAGAAAAAAAAGAAAAAAAAAAGAGAGAGAGAGAGAGAGAGTGTTGTATTTACTTGTTCTAAGTTGAATTGTACTCTCTGGCAAAGCAATTTTGACAAGAATGCAAATGGGGAAGCCAAGAAAGTTATTTAATAGGCCTTACCTTTGAACAAACTGCTGCCTGCTGCCCATGTAATTGGGCTCTGCGGGAAAATTGTCTGTCTGTGAAAGAGAAGGAAAAAAATACGTATAGTTGTACACTGGACAAATCTCCTGCAGAGCAACAAGATTTCCTAGAGGAGAAATGATTAATAATTCAAAAATTCCCTTAATCTTCAGATTTGTACATTTTAATTAAATTGGAAAATGCTGGCATGTAATTATGTGCTCAGAACAATTAAATGATTCCGGTCCACAAATTACCTGCTAAAGTAAACAATGAAGCTCCAATAAGTGGTATTCTCTGTTAGTAACCTGACAGATGACACTGTTTATGTTTTTTCATTAGATAGATATTAAGACTGATGGTTATTGAAAATGAGAGAAAAAAATAACTCTTGAATATTAAAAAAGTGAATTATTCAATAATACTAATTTTTAATCATAATTACATCATCTACTGGGATTCTGAAGCTCCTACTGCTGTAATACAGTTTTGTATGCTGCTATATTACACTTGAATTGAAAAAAATAAACAAGAAATCAAGAAGATTTATGGCTGATTAGCTGTGGGGTTTCTCAGATGCTACTGGAAAAATGCAAGTATGAAAATATTTGGATTTCCTCTTTAATTTTCATCAGTATTAATATCTATTTCAGAATAATGAGAACCACACATGCAAACGAGAATATTGAATGATTACTGCTGACAAGTAGTTTTTAAAAGAAGATACTTTCATTAAGTCTGTCATGTATATTTTTAGGAGCATGAGCCAAGTAACTGTAGAAGCAGAAGTATTAAGAGGATCCAGACCAACATGGAGTCCTGCCAAAGGGAACTGAATTCCCCTTGTATCATTAGCTGAAGTTCTTTGGGAGAAAGAGAGACTGCATCATTCAGAAAACTCCGCATACTGTACATTCACGCACGTCACTTCTTCTTGCAGCTGACCTAGCGACAGAGCTTCTACTGTTTTCTGCATCACTTCACATCACACCACTCTGCTCCGCAGCAGCTCCGGCTTTCGCAGCAGCATCCAGCGGATCAGTATCCGTAACACGGCCAGCAGTCAATTAATGGAGCTGAGGGCCTGAGGTTTAATGTCGCACAGCAAGTGCTTACACAGGTGACTGGGATCTTAGATATCTGGACTTCCCTGCCACTCCCCATTCCCCAGTTTTTATCTTTGTTTTGGTTTTATCAGTAGGAGGTAATTAGAAATATTTGCTACTTCTTGTATGGTTGGAGTATTAGAGCTTGGAAAAGAGGCAAAAAGTTTTATCCAGAATTTAAGTCACTACTGTTTGCAACAGAAATTGGGCAGACACCTGTTACTCCCAAGGGATTTGTGAAATAGATGTGCTTGTATACCATGAATGTATTTGTCTCTTAGAGAAGGGGTGGAAAATATAGAACCATCTTCCGTTCAGCATGTATGTCAATGTACACTGCACTTTCCCCTAGTTTCTAAATTCTTTTGTTCAAAAAATAAGATTATAACACATACTATGTTCACATCCATCCTAGCTTTAGTATATGCAATTAGAATAAAAGTTCATCTTCACATTTAGTATGTATCAAGTTAGAAAAAACAAATATTGGAAACAACAAAAAAAGGAATTATATTTCAGCCTTCTTGTGTGTATATCTCAAATGCATATTTTGGAAGCAGCTATAATTCCACTCTTTCTGTTCTTCTTGGAAGTTTTAAGCTAGTATCTCTCTTTTGTGCATCAAAAAGAGAGATATATATACACTCATATACAGCCATTATGGCACTCACAGAACCCAGCACTCATCAACCTGAATAAACCTTTGCAACTGCAGAACTCGTGTCTCTTTTTTATGTCTAATATCTCAAATAGAGATATCCAGGAAAACTGACCTTATGCTTTTACTTACGTAAGACATCTGTCTCCTCCTAAACACAGCTGCTACCAGAATCAACATTTCCATTTTTCATGACAGTCAAAATGCCTGCTATAAACTGCTTTTTCATTAATTCTCTGCCATTAAAAGTCACACTTCTGTCCTGAAGATAATTATAATTACTCCTTTTTGATGGTTCTAAGAACTTAACTGTAAACTGGACCACTGTAAGAACAAGTCATACTTTTTGTCTCTGCTTTTTCATAGCAAAAAAGTATTTCATACATCCTGGATGAGCCAATACACAGATATTAAAATAAAAGATATGGCCACATCTTAGCTGCTGAGAAATTCTGCATTTATGGTAATCATTAAAGACCTTTAACTAGATAATAATTTGACCAATTACCTTCATATTACATTTTGCTTCAATACTATGAATTGGGTGCCATGTTACAGCAAGTTCATTATTACAAAAGAACAAATGTAAGTACTTGATGATCATATACAGACTCAGAGCTCAGAGTTCTTTCTGTACTAAAAGCATTAGCCCTTCTTCTATGAATTATGAAGGTATGGTGTTTGTATTGAGCTGTAACAGCCCTCTGAAATACAGGCATCAAAAGGGAGGACTGTTTCATGTATGAAAATATCTATTAAATTTTTGATAAATAAAATAAAATCATTTTAAGGTTTGACAGTTTAGAGGAATCTTAGAAATGTAAACATCTGCTTCACAATGGATGAGAGAGACAAATGTTTAACATGTCTAACTCCCTAAAAATCTTTTTTTGTTTTAATCCCAGTTGAAGTGAGAGGTCATATACTTAAATTTTTTACACTTTAACATTTATGGAAGTGATATTACACATTCCAGCTCATGAATTAATCATATCTCTTTAAATTGCATAGCTGTAACTCAAAGAAACAAATACTACCTAAAAAGTCTAAAAACCCCCTTGTTCTTCTCTGGATATACAGTCCTTTCCAGGACAACAAAATCACCAAAACTCCAGAGTTCCAGTTTAAAGGTAGGTCACAGTTCACCTGCAGAAAACCACCTAAATTCTAGTCAGCTACTCTAGCTAATCAGCCAAAATCCCTCAATGTGACTTCAAGAAATACAAACTGTCCCATTTGGTCATCTATTGTCAGGTACATCATACTGCTGGGGAGCATCATCGGCATAGGGGAATCTTGACAACCAGCAAGATGTCCAGTGCAATAGCTAAAGCTAAATAAGATGCATCAGGTCAGAAGTGAATTGCCTGGAATTGCAGTCTGTTGCTAAATAACTGAAAATTATTCAAATGCCAGCATCGTTAACTTTCTGAAGAACAAAATAAAACAAATTCCACCCTTGTTCTCACCCTCCCTCCAAAAAAAATCTCCAGGAACAATCTGTCTCCAAAAGTCACCAGAGTTAAATGGCAAAGAAATGTGATTTTTTTTATCTCTGTAATTCAAGACTGAGGGCTGGAATATCAACTAGATCACAGCAGCTTCCACAGCACAGGTTGTCCAGTAGCAGGACAAATGTTATCTAAAATTTTAAAAAAAAGCAATAATGTCCACTGCCATCAGAAAACTAAAGTCTGTGATACCAACCTAACTGTCCAAAGCCATTTTAGAGAAGTGGCCCTGGTTTTATGGCCCATTTTCACAGATTAGTGGAACCAGATAATTTCCAATGAGAGTATCCTTTAAACCATTCAACAGAAATTCTTTTTTGACAGTTGCTGTAACAGACCTTTACAAATATTTTCTTCTACCTATCTGTTCTAATACGTGACTCTGGATCAAATACGAAATTTTAGAAACACCGTCATTAGTGTAATGTTGCAGAAAAATGTCTGAGGATTTCTGTACAAGCATTTGATACAGCTTTCTCAGAAGCTGAAGCTCATTAAAAGAAGCCATTTAAAAAGAGGTCAGAATGCATAGGAACCTTTCAAAAACTGCAAAAATTTAAAAAGAAAGGGTTACATCCTTTCAGAAAATATACAGTTTGATTTTGTTACCTTTTACTTCAGTGAATTGAAGAGAAGGAAAATAAAAGAAGAAGCAAATTAAACCTGTGCAAAATATACTTTTCATAGAATCATAGAACAGTCTGGGTTGGAAGAGACCTTAAATTTCATCACCCCATAATGGATAGGGATACCCATTCTCTCCCCATAAAGGGTAGGGATACCTTGCTCCAGTTCAGGTTGCTCAAAGACCCACGCAACTTGGTGTTGAACACCCCCAGGGATGGAGCACCCAGAACTTCCCTAGGTAACTTGAGCTGGTTGGATTTTCTGGTATGGAATTTCAAATGTGACAATATAATTGCTAAAGTCCAATAATGGGACTTGGAAAATCATTAACTGGACCGTGTTTTCATGAACAGCACATAGAATATCTTTCCAAGTGCATCAACTGTCAACAAAACTATTCAGTTTATTGCACCTGTCAGGACTTGTATATTATGACCACACGAGGACCTAGATAAACTAAAATTCTTGCCAAGTATAGGTCTCACATGGTAAATTTGGAATACTAAATTTTATAGATTCAGAAATAAAGCCATTCAAAATTTTGAAAGTCAACTGTTAAGTTTCTACTAATTAATTCTGGAATAGCTATAGTTTCCAAAAGTTTAATTTAGAGAAAGGATAATGAAAAATTATAGCCAAGAACAGAGTATGAGAAACAAATTCTTCACAGGATCCATTAACCTTAAATAAACCCATAAGAAAAAAACCAGTAAAAGCCTCATCACTGGAAACAGCTTGAACCAGCCTGGGCCAAGCATTACACAATGAATTATGGAGAATATTTTTAGCAATGGGCTATATTAATCTCTTATCCTTTTTTTATCTTTTCATAAATTCATATTCACAAGGTATATGTGTTTACTTCTGTTGAAATATTATGCTATTTTATATAGCATATATATAAGGTGTCCTACTGTGGCTCTGCACACACTATTTTTTTTAAAACTCAGGATTAGAATTACAGCATCATATTAATCAATCAGGTTTCAAAAAATCTGCTATTGCTCAGTAAGAGAACAGTAGACAACTTCACAAGTCTTCTGTTTTCAAGAATTGCTGCAAAAAGCAGACTATTTCTAAAAAATTAGAGGTTCTGAGCTATTTTTCTCTTTCTCTTTACTTTTTAATAAAAACATTTTTATGCCACAGTTTTGAAGATTTCTAGCAATATTTATTGTATTCCATACTGTTTGAATAAAATTGGATAATTATTTTTAAAAAGAATTTGCAACTCAACAGGTCTCTCTGATAAAAAAAGTAAAAAAATCAATGCCTACAAAGAAAAAGAGGAGATCAGAAAGAAAGAGACAGGGACAGAGAGAGAAATTCAATATTTAAGTACTCTTGACAAATTATGCCTAGAAATAATTGTCATATAAGGAAAAGATGTACTCCAAAATATGTAAAAAAGACTTAGACATTAATCAGATTTATGAATTTTAGGCGACTAGAATATTCATAATTTTTTCTCAGAATTACAAGAAGAAGTATCACATTTTCTGAAATTATTTAATGCAGCTCCATTTTATGTAGGTGTTCATACCTGGAACTATAATAAAGCAAAATGTCTTTGCTGACTCTAACTTCTTTTTAATTAAACATTAAATGCAAAAATGAAATGAAACATCTCTCACCTTTATCAGACTGCCACTTAATATCTAATTCAAGCATCTTCTGTGCCTTTTCTTTAAAAGCTGAATTCCAAGTATTCACCCTTCCCCCATGAAACAAAGATCTTATATAATGGTAATCTCTTCTGGAGGCAAAAGAATTGTATTCTGCCAAATTGAGTTTTGAAAGAGCAGACAATTGTCTTCATTTTGTTAGGAACAGTGTGGGTTCAACATAGTACAATTTTTCACAAAGACTTCTCAGTATAAGACTGCAAGTGAGTGTGTATAGTTAGCCTGAAATCGTAGTTTTTGCTTCCACAAGATTTACTTCATTAAGAAAATTCACTATCCCAATAGCAAAAACAAACAACAACAAAAGCAAAAACTGGCCACAAACCTCTCATAGGTTATTCTACTCCTTTCAAGGACAAAATTAAATAGGCTATTTAAAAAAAAAAATATTATCCTACTATGTGCTCTCCACTCTCATTCCTTTGAAAATGCTTTTGATATATAATTTATATGACTTGTACATATTTGGGAAATTTCACACTTGCTGCAAGATGTGTATTTTGGTGTTAAAAGTCCTACAGTGTGTTTATGTGAATTTTTGACATATATAGCATTCTTCAAAAGCACATTGAAAACACAGGGCAGTAAAAACAGTCAAATGCACAAGGCAATATCATTCATGAAGCTGCTGTACTCTCTCTTAAAGTGTTGGTTGGTGGCTCGTGTTTTCTCTTTCGCTTGAAAGAGAAAAGCAAAACTGTGAGAGGAGCAGGTCTTGAGCTCTTCAGTCAATTGCACAGTGACTTCTGAAAAGTGAAACGCTGAGGACAGACACTACCATCCTCTCCCATAAGCAAAGGAATGCAGGTCTCCCTGTATAAATGCCTAATCCATGCACTGTTTTCACTTAGCAAGTACCATGCTTGTTACCAAAATTAATTATTGTTGATTTATTGATTCGGGTATCATACTAAGTCATTGTAGATTATTTCAGTTGTTTTCACTATTTGTTTAATGAAATTAACTATTTTTTAAATTTTTACAAGAGTTTATTCTGTAATGCATAGGACACTAAAGATGGCAGAAGCCTGGGCTGTGGGAATTTAACACAGTGCAAGGATTAGAAATCACAAGGCTCAGACAAGGTTCCTCTCATCTCACTGATGATTGCACCAAGTCAGAAGACTGAAGAAGCTAAAAAGGTCACTACAGAATAACATAATTTTAAGTGATCCTGGTAAAAAAGTAGACCTGAGTGACATTCAAAAGATGAGGTGAGCCCAGACCCACATCAGACTTTCTGATATGAAATAAAAGATTTAAGCATTTCAGGAACAAGCTTGTCTCTTTGTCGGCAGGGAAGTCAGCTCAACAGAAGCCTTCAGGTTCTCTGCCAGTGCAGGATGTATGTTTAAGGTCAGACATCTCTATCTAAGAAAGATGTGATGAAGAAAAACTGTGGAAACTGAACCCAAAACTTTCTCCTATGGAAAAGGGAATCAAGATTTTCCAGACCAAACTCAGATTGCTGGGTTTTTTACAATTAATTCAGGTTTCTGAGCCTTATTTTATTTTGCACTGGAGAAACATGAAGTGCAATGAAATTAGCATGATCCCAGAAGAGAATGTGGAAAGTTGTCAAATGTGACTAGGAAACAGGAATTGTAATATGAGTTCTGAAGTTGAACTACATTTTGGAGAAGATGCAAGATAAGAATGTAGGAAGAAGTGCCAAACATCACACCACAGAAAGAGCTCAAGCTGAAAGTACAATAACATTATCACAGCGTCGATAAATAAACATAATGAAATTCATGACACATTATTGCATTGCTCTGCACTGCCGCTATTCATTTAAAAATGATGAACACATTTAAAATAATTCACAACTTGTCAAATGCCTGTGAGCGCTGCAGTTAGACTGGTGTTGTAACAAGCATTTGTAAAGGTCTTACAAGAGAGCTTTACACAACTTATAGCAAAGTAAAGATGGAAGTATGGGAAGACAAAACAATAACTGCACCTGAATCTGCTAGTACAGTTGCATCCAATAAATTTACACTGCTCACCAATGATATGTACTTACTGAAGCCACTCTGTCAATAAAAACCACATTAAGAACCTTTTGAAAGAGCTTCCTTGTCAATTAGGATGTAGATACATTCTATCGCTCCAGTTTTCCTGTCAATTTAATATACTGGATCATATTAACAGTACTGGCTTGTCAATAAGGCAAATCCGAATCCTATTAATAGAGTTACAGTGCCAATATAATCGGCTTCCCATTTATTGAGCTTCCCAGTATTTGGGAAAGCTGTGAAATGGGATTATAAGGTTAGGTTACATACATCTGTCTCTATATTACATAAATATTTCAGGAATTATGTCCTGTTGTGTAAAGAAATATATGTAACCACTTTTTCCATTACAAAAACTTCAGATGACAGAACAGCATAATAGTTTGCCATTGCTGAGAAAACATTAAATTATCCTCATTTATCACATTGTTTCCTGCTTTCACTAAGTAAAACTGCTATTTTGTGGTACAGTCTACTTGTGTGCCACACATATAGATCTGCTAAGAGATGTAGGCACTTCACCCGCCCCACTCTCCAACCTCCCCCCCAAGGATAATATCTGCTTCAGAACACAAAAGGAAAGAGATACAATATAATTTGGAAACAAAATACAAAGCACTCCACAGTTTCAATCTGTATTTAGCCCTTGTGCCGTGCTGTATAGTCTTTGTGGAAATAAAACATGTAAGTATAATTCTAGTGTAACAGAAATCCCCAGAAATAATTACTAAAAGGTAATAGTTCATGAATTAAAAAATAGCAGAAATTCAGCAATCCTTCTATTTAATAGAAGTCTTAATGAAGTTGAACATTAGTTGCTTTTAACCATATTCAATATGAAATAACTACTTTCACTGCATTAGTAGAACATACAAGTGACCGTTAAACCTGATTATATATATTAAAAAAAAAAAAAGGAAAGAAAAGAAAAAAGTAATTGCATTAAAATATACTGGGCATTCTCTTACCAAATAACCTCTCAAAGTCTGACTTGAAAATATGGATTTAAGAAAACATGGTTCAAAAATGACAGTTAAGGGTCAATGAATCAAGCTGCCCATTATATTTTCTGGTAGCAGATGGGTGCAATGAAACCTAATGATTGAATTTGAAACGCTTTAATGCTCCTTTTATCTATGGCTCCCACCATGTTGAGTCTACCTTAGTATTCCTAACAGATACAATGTTTACTGCATAACAGACTCAATTACAATTAGCTAACTAGAATGAAATCTGCACTTATCACAATATCCAGCTTATTCTAAGAATATCATCCCATGAACTCAAAATAACAATACACATAGGAGTGTGTATTTGATAGCATTTGTCGGTTGGATTTGTTTTGATTTTTCATGTTAGATATGAAGTCTAGAATTTAAAGGAAATTTAAAAATAAAGGGAAGAATTTTGAAATACTGCCTTGAAATGTAAGGATATGATCAAAGTATTTGTTTAGAATTTAAAAATGTTTAGAACCGTTTTTTCTGCATGAGAACAACTGTATCTTTCTCTTTCTTTCTCTTTCTTTCTTTCTTTCTTTCTTTCTTTCTTTCTTTCTTTCTTTCTTTCTTTCTTTCTTTCTTTCTTTCTTTCTTTCTTTCTTTCTTTCTTTCTTTCTTTCTTTTTCTTCTTTTCTCTCTCTTTCTCTCTTTCTTTCCTTTCTCTCTTTCTTTCTTCTTTTCTCTCTCTCTTTCTTTCTTTCTTCTTTTCTCTCTCTTTCTTTCTTTCTTTCTTTCCTTTCTCTCTTTCTTTCTTTCTTCTTTTCTCTCTTTCTTTCTGTCTTTCACATTCAATGTTGACCTCCTGACTTTATTTTTTTTTTAATTTTGAGACTTACTTAGCAGAAATTCTCAGTGATGCCAGTAAGTAAAGTGAAATTTTTTCCTATTCTTACCACTGCTTATTTCCTAAGAGCAACATAACTCAAATGTTTTCTGAACAGATAAAAGCTTATAAACACCACAGTACTAGATGGTGGGGAAGGAGAACAAATTATGGCCTTTAGAAACTGTTAATCTATTTTGTAGTTATCATATTTAGTAAGGAGAAAACAGAGACACTGGATATTCAAAATCTGTTAACTTTGTGTTAACATCTACCCAGTATGTTTACCTTTTTCTGTCCAACCCACACTCGCACTAAAGGCAACAATAAAACTCCCACAAGCCATGACCTGAGGTCCAGCGAAATCAATGGGTGTTTTCAAACTGGTTTCAATAGCCCTTGGATCAGTCTGCTCACTTCAATTACCAGCTAAGCGAGCCTTTACATGGTGTGCTACATTCCCACAGATACATATGTTGTATGCTGAAGAAAGTTGCATTTGAACAGATTTGTAATGGCAGTGACGGGAAAGGTGATTAGCTAGGCAGCAAATGCTGTATGCGGCACGAAATTCCAGTTCTGTGTTTCTTCCCTACTGAGTGAAAGAAATTAGCAACAAAGATGGAGCAGGATTTGGTTCTGAAGCCACACTGCCTGCACAGAAAACACACACAAAGACGAACACTGAAGCTTTCTTCCTAGGTGGCGATCAGAAAAAAAGGGGTAAATCTAGATCACCTCCTTTTCTTTAAAGCTGCCGCCTTATCCCCTTTCTCTTTCTAAAATCTCACACCATAAAAGCAGTGATTCCGTCAAATTCCCTAGGAATTCAGAAAAATATCACAGATGTTAAAACTTACATTTCAAGTTTTTGTCTAATTTCTTATTTAGGTCATGCAACTCTTCATTTCCACTTTTTTCTTAAAAATATTCAACAAGGTATTTTCTAAACATTTTGTGACAAGATACAAAGCCCTACTTTCACACAAATACCTTTGCATAATTATTTCCTCTAAGCACTAGGAAAGCACTAAATATGCTGCCAAAATAATGGCTGAATTTATGACAGAATAGTAGATCATCAAGCTTTACAGACTCACACAGCCATGCAAGGAGATTTTCAACTGTAAGATGGTGATGAGTTGATTTATTATTTGTGACATAAGATAAATAATTTAGGCTTGCACAAATTTAGCAAGAGGTTCTGTCCCTAAATATATTTTAAAGTCATAACAGTCATGTGTCTATGATGAGGTACCTCATAAAATGAAAAGTTTGACTGAATACACCATTATACCATGAGCATAGCAGCAGTGGTCAAGTAGACTTAGACAGAAAAAAAAAAGGCTATTCTTACACAGGGCTGTGTGCATGCATCCACAACTCTGTCACTTCAGTGTTAACCTACTGCAATGTCTTCTGATGGTACTGTACATTAAATTGATTCAAAACAAGTAAAAGAAAAATTAGCTACCTTTCTTTATAGGATCACCTCATCTCGGACACAACACCCACTTAACACAATCTTACTTTTACTTACAATTACTTAATAGTAATCTCTACCTTCATAGGCATTTAAAAGCTGACTTTGACCTGTAAGTTCTTAAAAGACTGGGAAAAAAATGTTCTGGATTGCCCTTCTCATCATGGCTTGCCACATCAAGACTCTGAAATCAGATCTTTCTGTAAAATTAAGAAGATCCACATAAGATATGTTCTCTGCAAAGATTCCAGGATTAGATAAAGTCATTGTTCTGTTCCAAAGCAGTGTTGGTTTGTCAATATCTAGGACACTGCTGCAGGTTTCACCGGGGATAGAGTGACTAAACATGAATGCTAATATTTGACTGAGGGGTTTGTTAGAACACAGGGATTTAATTATGGACTTCCTTTCTAATTAGCAGGATGCTCAACACCAGTATGTGTGAGCACTTTTTTCCGAAGTGGAATGCATTGAACATCAACTGAAGGATGCATATATATTTTACTTTTTAAAATTTTATATATGACCTGTCAAATAAAATAGTTAATGAAACCTTCTCTAAATAATGTCCACATGACAGATGCCCCCAAGTTGACATCCAGAAGTGGCATATGTGGAAACCTCTTTCAAATGGGGAAAAGAAAACAAAACAGTGCAGTGTAAGAAATTTCAAACAAAAGTTCATGCAAAATGTAAAATAAATAACTTGGGATTGTTCATACTGCTCTTCCTGGACACTCAAACCAGATCATGTGTAACACAGACTAATGCTGCTCCCTGCAGGGGGATCATGAGCCCATGTGAAGCAACACCAACTTCCAACTTCACTGGAATTCAATATGGAGTTAGGTGCTTAGCTGCAGAGAGTGATCTCCAGGAGCACTGCCTTTGCATGAAATTCATATGCTCTCAAAATTTGTTTACAGGTAGAGAAACACACTGGAAGATGAATTATTTCCATGGGAATTTTTTCATTTGTATAATTTCAGGGCCATCTTTGTTTACTGGTGTTTCATGCATTGTGCTATTTGGAATAAAATGAAAGCTATAAAATATTAAGGAACTACCTGCAGCTTTATTAATGTCTTGATAAATTCCTAAGAATTATTAAACTTGAGTTTGTTTGGTGTTTTTATTTAAATCTTTTGAGGCATAAAGAAATAAAATACAAAATATCCTCCTAAGAAATGCTGGAATCAACAGCAAAATCATCCACTTTCCATGAAAACAGAAGTTGTATCTTGCTCTTAGGATGCTGTGGATCACACTTCAGCACAGAGACTTTGCAAGGCAGTGGTATAGCATCCTAGTCCTAAGGGTTTATAGTAGCATTCCTTCTTTAACCTTAGCCACAGGATAATAAACATCACCAATATAATGATAGTCTAAGCTACCAGTAACCTTAAGAATGTGCAAGGAATAGACTGGCAGGAATTAATCTGCCATTTTCATATATCTGCCCAAGGGAAGCATTGTAATTGCAAAAATTTACTCTTAGACTGCTGAGACTCATAGTAATTATGTTTCCTTTTTAATAGAAATAGCCACAGGTAGTAACAAATTGGGTTTTGAGATGGGGAACTGGGCATGCATTCTAACCCAAATTACTATGTAATTGTCTTTAATAAAAAACACTATAGAAAATCCAAAACTTAAATCAGAACAAAAACTTTCCCTTAAAAAAGTGTTCTCCTCCCATGGCTATTCAGCATGTGCGCCTACTTCTTCATTCACAGGCATCAGCATGACAAGTATCACCGCAAGTAATTTATCTAAATATTTTTGCAATTGCTAACCAAAATTCCCAAAGCTTAAATTTGTTTAATAGAAACAGCTTCTTCTTGCTTTACAAATAGGTCAAAATCTGGAAATCCAGATATTCATTTCTAAGTTTCCTTTGCCAATATCAGGGGATGAAGAAAAGTCTATTTGTGGTCTATACATATATTAAATGAACTGAAATTGAAGTTCTCTTCAAAATTCTGGAAGGTTGTTTGAAATAAATGAGCCCAGGAAAATACTTCAAATTAGTTATTTCACGCTTGAAGGAATTATTATTTTGTTACATCACATCATTGCAATAATGAGAGATATACTTTTGGGAAAGATCACGTATGTGATGGCCAATGAATACATAATAAAATAAATTGATGCAGTTGCTTCTGCCCCTTGCAATACTATAGCCTGTTACACCTGAAAAGAAGCTACATGTGGTTTAAACAGACAAAATACCTGTTCAGATTTAGACAAAATTTAGACTGTATATTGAAAGATATAACAGACAACATCTTGTTTTCACCTCCTTTTCACTCAAAGGCTACAAAGCTGACTGATATATTTCTCGCCTTGGAGCTATGAGATGCAAATTATCATGTGCTTTTTAATAACTAATGCAGGCTGTGGAATCAGTTAAGTGCTGCTTCTTTTCACATGTTGCATGAATTATACTTCCTTTTAATCATCACTCTCAAGCCTGAAGTTTGATAGCAGGATTCCATCACAAAGTGGAAAATGAGGTCCTTCCTTACCAATACTCTTGCCTCAGGAAAAAAAATGACAACATCATTTGTCTCTAAACTTGATGCTTTCTAGTTTGCAGCAAAAGGTGCATGTTGACAGCATCTTCCAAAACACTGCTACACAGCTCTGTTGAGATCATACACAATATTAAAAAAAAAAATTAGATGCACATTGCTCATTAATAATGCTTTTTATCCATCTCTAGAAGGATCTTTTGATTCAATTCTGCTCTCTTTTCTGAATATATCCATGTATGCATGTGTACACATAGTTACATATCTGGCCCATAGCCTAGAAATATAATAGTTTCAAAGCTGTCTGGCTGTCATTTTAAAAAGGCTTTTAATTTCTTATTTCCCAAGCACTCTAAATTCCACTATATCCTTATTGTCATTTGATCCACTGAAATGTTAAAGAGATCACAAAAGAACACACTTGGTACTTTACAGCTGTGGCTGGATAATCTGGCTCATGATCATCAAAGCTGGATTGTTTTTATGATCTTCAAATCTGCATATCAAATTACCCAAGTCTCTGCAAGAAAGCAAGACATCAGAATCTCAACAGAATACGAGAAAATGTAGTTGGAGGCTAAGTGAAACTAACAGCTTTTGCAGCTTTGCAGGAAAAAGCAAAGGAGAGAAGCAACAGGGAGCAGTTCAGGTAACACAGAATAACAGATTCTGGGCTGAATTCTGCACATGCTTATGCACATCAGCAACCCCACACCTGTAAATGATCTATTTAATTTTATGTTTCTGTCGACCTAAATTAAAATGATCACTGATTACATGTTTTAAGGATCCTACCCTGAAAGAAATATTATTAATTTAATTATACATATATACGTATATTTCCACAGGCCTCAAAATTACTCATGCACTGACTAAGAACACGCGTTTTTCTAGATTTGCACAAAAAGAGCATTTTTGACTCTGCTGGCAGCCACTCAAGTGCTGAATCTGAGGTACATCGTTAAGACAATGTTCCTTTCTTTGTTACTTTTAAAATTTTATAGAATTTAAATATTTTCATTAAGAATTAATGAACATTTGTTTAGCCCACTTCAGCTTACCTTTTTTTAAAGTGATTCGTAGCTAAACAATCATAAGTGGTTGCTTAGCAATCAGCAAAGAGCGAGACAGAAATATAGTAAGTAAAGAAACTGACTGACATGTTCTGTGTTTGAATCATAGTATTCAGTAAAAACAACAGAATAACACCAAGAGAAGTTTTAAAGAAAATTCTCTTAATAAAAGAGTACACAAAACTGTATTTGGGAACAAATTATGCATTTAAAAGCTACAAATTGTTATTCACATGTCTGTCGCTATAAAAAATTCCTGTAGCTATTATTAAAAATACATTAAAATCCTTCAAATGTTCATGAAACCATTATTTACCTTTTGTTTTAATTCAATTGTCAACTGTGCTTCCAATGATTTTAAAAACAGTATATATCTACAAAGCAAGCAAGAGTTTACAGCTTTGAAGACTTGAAATTGATTTTTAATGCACCAGCTTTCAAACACTACAAAGGCTGCTCTCTGCTGATAAAGACAGTAAACAAGAAATTGTCCTTTAAATGTTCCCTTTAATGTTTTTCTTTAATTAAAAATCAATCAAAAAGCATTGCCACATAAAAAAATTAAAATTAAGACATTAAAAATGCTTTATGTTTTCGACACACAACACAGTCAAACCAGAATGAAAACTTATGATGTTACTTTTGTTTACTTGTATTAGTTTAGACTTTTTTTTGCATTGTAAACATTGTTAATCAAAACATAAACGCATGTAAAAGTAGTTTATCACTTGACTCAGGTCCTTTTATAGAGCAGAAATGTTAAAAATGTTATGAAATTAAACTAGAAATGATAAAAGCATTAAATTAAAATACTTTAAAAACATTTTAAGATTATTTTAATACAGTTCTATCCTCTAATCAGACTGAAGCTTATTTATGTAGATTAGTTACATCTAGAGTCTCATTTATCTAACCTGCATTTATTCTTTGATCACAAAGCTTGTTAACTTAAATGGCCTTTTATTGTTATGATTCGTTTTCCCACAATTATGCAGTTTAACTGCCTGATTTTTTTTGTTTTAATAAATATATGCACATGCACCAATCATATTCAACAGTACTATGCTGGATGCTCAATGAACTGTAAGAGCCATTTCAATATAATAAAAGTGCCTGGAAGTGTTCCAGGAAAAGGCCTGGAAATATGAATAATCAGAGTGTCATTAGAGCTAGTCCAGGCAATAAACACATGCCATACACAGATCAGTAGATGGTCTGAACCACCTTCTGAAAAAGGCTCTGCATGACTATCACTGCAAGAACCTACAATGTGTCAACTAGAGGTCTCACCCACACAGCTGAAATGATGCATTTACATCCCATGACAAGACTTTTCCTTTCCCCTTTGGAGTTCTCCTTTGGCAGGCTGCAGGGACTGCAGCACAAAGCCACCCAGCAGGGAACAGGATAAGATTAGGAACTTTTCTGTTAAAGTACTTTATGAATGTGAGAAACTCTGATCTGACACATATGCCACAGAGCCAGTAGAAAGGTCCATGGCTAAATCAAATATCTTAATTTGAAGGACTTAACATGCCTAGATTGCTTATACCTTATTCTATTGAAAATAGACCAATATGGGACTGATGGTCTTGAGGGTTGGAAAAGGAGATACCCTCAGTGAACCAAAGTCAGATATAAATTGATCTTTATGCTGTTCCTCTGTACAAATAACACCAGTAAACTGACTGAAACTATAGAGTTTTGTCTTTGTATGTAGAGGGACTCCTCTGTTTGCAGGACAAAAAGAAAGAGATTTCATGTCAAGCAAGTGAATGAATTGATCTGGTACCTTTCCCTACAGGTAATACCACTCCCGAGTGGAAGCAAGCCAGTAGGAGAAAGAGATGGTTCTTATGTGACCTTATTAAGAAGGAAATGTATCAGTAGCCTCTGGGATTTAGCTAGAAAATATATGACTGCTCAAGAAGGTTATTTAAAGCACTGTCTAATATCCTAATTAACAGGGACATTCATAAGAATTTGCTTCTTCTTGAATGTAGTACTTAATACTGAGTATTTTATCAAAACTGCTTAATAATTTACTTTTTTTTCCTTCCTCATAGGATTTACAGTAATTAATCCAGAATCTTCTTCTGTTAAAAAAAAAAGTCAACAGCAGACTGAAAAACAGAGGTTGCACTACGACAAATAGATTAGTAGGGCTTAGAATGCACCCTGGCTAAGAATTATGGCAGCTGCACATTACTCTGTTTCATCTCATCAACAAAAGCAGTGACTTATTAATATCCTTGATGCTCCATTAAAAACTTAACAAATAAAACACTTAAACTCAAGGAACTTTTTTCCCCAGTAATTTTACCACTCTCTTTCTAGTACTTTTTTTCTATTACTTTTCTTTTTCCTCTTTTTTCTATTAAGGCAAGAGCCTGCAGTCCCCTGAGAGTTTTACTTGTTTCCTGTACTTTTGAACACTTTAACATTAATTTTACCACTTCTCTTACAGCTGAAGTAGCCATACAATTGAAAGCATAAAGCTTTCAGGCTGCCTGCTGCAAAAATTTGTCCCAACTGCTCCACACTGACCTTTTGGCATCAGAGGATTGCTTCTATATTTTAAAGATAAAAACAGAGCTGTGTTTCTGCTCTGGTCAACAAATCCTTGTTTAAGTTCTCATCACTGAAGTTTTTACCTATCGGAAAACATTAATACTAGTGTCAAAATGCCTTTTCTTCATATGTGCAGGTACTCCTTAGCCTTGAAGAAGCATCTGAAGAATTCTGCCATGCAACATATATGTTTTCTTCAGAAAAAAAACAACCCATATACATGTAGAATGAGTGCCTTGCCTAGCAAAACCTAAAGCTGATTTAACTTGAGACTTTTAACTTTTGTAGAAACAACAAAAGAAAGAACAAATTAGGCATGATACTTAGAAAAATATATGTAAATATTAGCTGATATGTTAATGCTTCCTGAGAAGGAAGGTAATGAAGAGAAAGAAAAAAAAAATGCTGGGGAAAAAAGACCAAAAAAACCTCTATTTTTTAAATTAAATCACAGCTGGTTCACATCCAGATGTTGTGACTTGGGAGGAATTTTTTAAAGATACTTTTGTCTTACCAGAGAAACCAGATTGTATCTATGCTTCCTTAATACCAAGAAATATTTGTGAATATTTCACACATACCTATTGCTAATTTTCCATGTAAAAATATTTAATAAGTTTTAATAATAATGCTGCATTATTCACAGTTTAAGAAATATATGAAAACATGTGGTAGCATATTTTCAGCAATACGTTCAATGGAGTATTTGATTTCTTTTCCACTGTACACATGATTATTCTGGGTTAACCATCAGACTTGATGGTTTACCATTAGAATCCTGAAAGTATTGCCCAACCTAAGCCATTCTATGATGCTGTGTTACACTTCACCTCATAGTTACAAAAAGATCTAAATTCCAGTCTCATTAATTGTTTGTAAAGATGGCATAAGAAAAAAAAAAAAAAAAAAACAAAAACCAAAACCCAAAAACCTCAAAATGAAGAGCCCAATCATACTATTCTTAGCTGCATTCCATAGAGGTCTCATCAGGATTCACTCTTGAACCACCAAAATCTTTTATGAAGTCAAAATTATGCTATTGACTGAATTATGAGTAAGAACTGCCTTTTATCAACATGGGAAGGATAACAGAAACTTGAGAAAATAAGTTGTTACAGATAACTCTTCAAAGGATTGATCATTGAAATTGCACTGATAATCAGAAAATTGTAAGGATCTTTCCAGCTAAGTTTAGGTAGTGACGGTGAATACAAAGATGTAGAAAGCTCAGACAACTTTAAGAGCAGTTGAGAGCTGTGACACTCAATCTTACATAACTTGTTTCATGTCTTTTATAAAACAGCAAGTTCTACAGAGATATTATTATACTTATTTTTTTGTTAACAAGAATTTCTGTTCTGGAAAGACTGTTTTCTTTTTCATAATATGTATATTCCACTTTAGATTCTTAATTTGGTTTTTTCTTTATTTTTTTATTGTTCTTTATTACAGCTCTTCATCTTGGAAAGTTCTTTAGATTTCAAATAGACCTGTATATCAATAATGATCCTTTTAAAATACTAGTGCTATAAATATCACCAGCAAAGAACTCAGATCAAGACCAGGACAGATGTAACACAAAAAGGGAGTTCAATTCTGCTTTCTCTGTCTATTTCAGCGGCCCGTGCACATGCCACAGTGAGTGGTGTGTTGCCAGATTTGGTCCTAAAATGTATGTGTTTTGTGCCTCTATACTATGCAGTGCACATTGACAAAAAAAAAAAAAAAAAAAATTATCAAAGCTTCATGGACACATAGGAAAGGTTTCGCCCTGAAATTTTTACATAGTCAAGTCTAGAATGGACTTCATCCAGTGAATGAAACTAAAGCTGTAGAAAAATGTAACATCTTGTTCACAAATGTGCAATGTACAAAACCAGACTGTACACAAAGCTGCAGACTGTATTAACAAAATGCAAGCATTCAAAGGAATTATTTTGCAAAACATCTAGCCTTGCAAAATACTATTAAAGCCACAATAATGATACCTAGGCAGGTAGTTCAAGAATTGCATGTCACAACTTAGTGTCTTTAGATACATCCCTAGACTATGCAGCTGGGAATCTCTGGAATATATGGAGTAGAAACCTGCAAACTTGCAAGTGTTTAGTGCTCCAGTATCCTCTTGATGAAAAATGTTACCTTGTACTAGTTCTAGTGAGAACAGGGAATAACATTCCTCAGTTGAAGTAGGAGATATAAAAAAACATATATACCTCTGTTTTCAGATGGGAATTTAAATCACTGAGGATGAGTGCAACTTCTCTGATGAAAGCTGCTTCTCCTTATATGCAGCAGCTGCAGATTTCCTTTTGTAATCTTGAAATTTCTGAGCAGAAGTTTCTCAAGGTATGAAATAGTTCATTTAAAGACAGAACAGCACTAATATGGATCATGGGTTTTTTATTTCCCTTGAAGACTCTATCTTCTTAGGTATTACCAGACGCCTGGAGATGAAGCTGCACTGGGACTTGACACTAATCTATTGTCACATCATAAACATCAGGTGCCTGAAGTATTAAGAATGATCTGTACTTTATCTTGAAATGCTGTGGGAGTGCCTGGTACAGCAGATAGAGCAATCCCCAGCTTGAGAGCTTCTTTCTGCACATTCACTTTTAGCTGTTGTTTAACAAAAGCTCTGACCACCTCTTTTTTTATTCACACCCACCTTATTCCTGATACATTTACAAAACTACCCAATTACACCACAAGTATAGCAATAAATAATTTCTAGGATGATCAACACTACTCTTGCATATTGTAGACAGTTTTCTACACTACTGATATTTCACGTTGAGGAATCTATTTCTGGAAGCTATTTGTGTAAAGAAACTGTTTGTTTTCCTTTATCCATCTACTCTTACCTATTGAAAATCTGCAAGAAGAAGTTGTGATTTGCTCACACAGGGAAAGGCAAACTAACTCAAAATTTTGGTAGAAGAGATACACCTCTATGTATGTTTATACTTTTTTTTTTTTTCTGATGTCTGCACTTCAAAATAAAGCAAAATTCTGTTTCTTGTAGTCATGTGAGTAGGTCACCAGAATGAGAAGAGCCAAATTTTCTTTAAGTTCTAGAGTGAACAGAAATCTTCTTTCAGCCATGTTGAGTTTCCATTTTCTCCTGCTTTCCTTCTTCCCAATAAAAATTAATAGTTTGGCTCTTAAGTGATTCAAAAGTCACATGGAATTTTGACTCTGGCAATGAGAACTGTACAGCACTGCCCAATATTTAAATATTTTTAACAGACTTTTGCTTGAAAGCACTGTTTCTAAACTATCTTTAGAAAATGATTGCTGAAGATAAGAACAAATAACATGGGCTGTTGAAGTGTAAATGTGTAACTTCTCAGTATGTTACCAAACACTTAATGCACATCAATCTCAGGTGCACATCAAATCACAAATGATCAGTTTTCAGAGGGCTTAAGAACTTGCAAGTCTCTTGCACCAATAAAAGTTGCATGTATACAGCATCCTCATCTTTCCAGCCAACATTTTATACATATATGTATGTGTGCATGTTTAAATTATTACATTTTTATGGTACTGTAGAAGTTCATTGACTCATATATAAGTAGCACAGGCAACTGTGGTACATAGGTGGATGCTGCAAAGTAATGAGCAAACACACAAGCTGTCAAATTGTGTGATTAGTGTCTAACAGAAGTCACTTAAAGAGAGGCAAGCTTACACCGCTCTTACCCATATCAGGAAGTATTTCATTCAACTGGTGGTCCTTTTGGGTCAGTCTGAAACCCCTAGTCACTAAGTAACACTTTACTCCACAGGTATTTGTTGATATAAATTGGGCTATCTGTATGGTAAAATACTTTCATGAGAAATAAGGGAACCATAAGGCCCATTGGCTTCACTAGATCTTACTAGGGAGTGAAAGGAAAAAAAATATGCACTCCTAATAAGAGTGAGAAAATTTGAATCGTACTGAGAAAGAAATTATTTATTTGCTATTAAATATTTATAGAATCAATTGGAGATACTAAGTAATAATATCATATTTAGCATGTATATACATCTCCATATAGTATGTACATGTATATATACACACATATATATGTATGTATATATAATGTTTTAAAGATTATTGTGCCATTAAACATTTGCCAAGAAAATGAGAATGAAGAAATGCAGTTCCATTGTATGAATTACATAGTATGGGATTATCAGGTTTCAAAAATATATCTGTAAAAACTAATCAGAACATATGTTAGAGAACCCTTACACAATTGTTAACCTTCCCTTTACTGAGGTACTGAAGAAAATTGCTTAACTGGACTGATTAACTAAAAGAGATGATAAAGCAGCTGGATTTTTTTTCCCCACTGCCTACACCCTTGACTCCTAACTGTGTAAGTTACCTATGCAGACACAGGTTTCTTGGAGTGATTCAAGATATAGTACGTCCAGAGAGAGGGCTGATCCTTTACTATTTCTTCTTATATCTGCAGTTTAAATTTTACATGAGGCAGAAGTACAGGACCAGACATAAAATAGTGCCTACATTCTAAATGCAAATTTTATATAAAATTTACTCCAGGGATGTGGAGATGGAGAATACAAAATGTATTTTAGTAATGCAAAAGTACAGTGAAGAGGATCAATTTTCCCCTCTAGCTACTTCAAATCGGAGCCTTTTCTAAATAGAAACCAAGTACACTGTTTCTTGCTGTGTCTGTTTTGCCAATACAACTACAAAATAGAGCATCAGTAGGTATGTTTGAACAGGCTGTACCCTAGGTAGAACCAAATGTTTTCTAATCTACAGATTGGACCATGAAAACCTCCAAAACACTCTGAGTAGATAATAAGGGAAAACAAGACCAGCATTAGATATATGAGTATATGTTATGAGGAGTTTCAGTTAGCATTTTCCATAGTTGTCATAATGAAAACTCTTATAGAAACCACAGCACACTTTTTAAGGGAGGAAATTCCTCTTTTAGCTTTATATAGATTTCAGGGGAAAAAAAATCATGATTGATCTTATACAGTGAACACTGTAAAAAAGAAGGAAGCATATTTTCCATAGGGATTTACACTACAAGTGAAACTTTACTATTCAGTAGCATCAATACATTAATTAATTGCTTTATATAGACATTACATGGTTGTAGGAAAGTATAATTTTCTGTCTTTTAGTAACTATTACACTTGTCAGTAGGAAAAAAATGTGGAGTGTTTATTTTTTAGCTTTCCGACAACTCCATTTTACAGTAAAAAAAAAAGTTGACATTACTTAAACAAGTGTCATGGAAAGTTATTTGTTTTTTAAAGCATGAATAATAAATCAAATTATCTCTGGTTGTGCCCTAACCTAAACTCTTTCCTAAAGTGTCACTTTTTGTTAAAATCAATTTCAGATTTTAAGTATTTCTATACTCACCTAATTGATAGCAACACAAATTCATGATAGGCATAAAATGAAATTGTTTCTGTGACACAAGTCAATAGTCGCTCGAGGATTAGTTTACAGTGACCTTGTACAGGCAGGTTTTATTTTCCTTTTTTTTTCTTTTTTTTTTTTTCCCCAGTTATAAATGTTCCATTTCCAGGTCATCGATTACTTAAATTTTGGTTCTTCAGTCTGTCAATTACCACTGGCCATTTCTATTCAGTTTAAAGTATTAGATACAGCTGGCAAGTAGAACATTTGGTGTTCACAGATGACAGGGCATGGTAACTCCAAGGTATTATGAATCTTCTTTAGGTACATCAAGTGACTACAGTGCAACTTCTTTCCCACTAGCTGCATACACAAAATGAGTCTGTGTCACTTCTTATACACTCAGCTCATTCCCCTATGACTCAGAACAGCATATCAGGAGAACCACAGGATAAAACAGATATGACATTTCAAATATATTTAATAGTCATTATCCAGAGCCTGCTTTCAATCCGAACGTTAAAAATCACTTTGGAACATACCTGTAGTGTTTGAACATTAAGCTGCATTAATCATGAGGTAATACTTTAAATTAAATCAACTGGAGCCAATTTCTGCCCTCACCTTCACTCTGCAAGTTCACTGCTCTGAAATAAATCTTCTGAGTTTCAACTTTAAACTACCTGCTAAAAATTAAGTCATTCTTTGATTAGTATTCTATATCCAATGGTCCAAATTCTGCCATTTCTCACATTCACAAAAGTCAGTAGAGGACAGTGTGGATATAATTGGCAGCAGAATGCAGCCCAGCTACAATTTCTAAATGAGCTTTGGTAGAAGACAGAGTGGGTAAGTCTTTCACTATAAAGCAATCATCAGTGTTGACTCAGGCTACTGGAAATCTGACTAGTTGTTTTGTTGGTTTATGACAGGATGTGAGTTTTGTTAACACTTGGAGGTAGAAGGGAGTCACCACATACATTTTCTTTCTATTTGACTAAGCAGAATTTTCAGCACTGAAAAATTAGTTGTTTATGGGGAGAGGAGGAGGCAATGGGGCCCCAATGATACTGTCAAAAATATATATTTATGGATATATATTCTGAAGAAGGAAATTTTTAAAAAATTAAAACATACATCTTGGAATGATAGCTCATATTTATATACAAGATTGGAGGGCTATAATACACTGTTGCAATAGATGTCCTCAGTGTGCAATTTCTTCCCTGTCCTATTAGTTACTGCAGATGGTAGGACCACTTTAGAAATACCCTCCCTCTTCTCCACCCCAAACCAAAGAGTAGTGAAACCTGTGGAAGTGCCCACCTCTGTCTGACAGTCTCCTGGGAAAATACCCCAGCATGCCTCAAATGAGCTAAATGCCTGCCCACACTCTCACATGCACCTCTTTGGCACTGCCGTAACTCCGTCTGTGTTTCACGGGGCATTTTTTTTTTGAATCACATGGAAAACATCAATGAGACAGCAGAACCAGACCCACCAGATGTTGTCTGGTTCCACTTCCATTAAGTCCACCTCTCTTTAATGACTTGTGTTGGTTCCTACAGTGGTGCCTTACAGCAGATTGCACTGCAGACAAAAGGGAAAGTTAAACCAGTGTCTAAAGTGAGGTCCAGGGTATTCTAAAAGTCTCCTACCTGAATTATGGACATCCGGCTCGGGGGAGCCTCGCTGGCGTTAGTCCCTTGCCCTGTGAAGCTGGTGTGGCAGCCCACATGTCCCTGGGGTACAGTCAGGTTGTTGGAGGCGGGCTTCAGGTACATCACCTCAGACCTGGGAGAGCTGAGGGGCAGGCGGGTCTGGTAGTCAAAGTACATGGGTGAGGTGGCCAGGGATGGGCTGCTCACCACGTTCATGACATTGAGGGGACCCCGGCTGTCCTCGCCCTCACTGGGCACCAGCATAATGTCATTCTTGCTGATCTTCTTCTTCTTGCCCTTGCCCCCTCCACTGCCACTGCCTCCTCCTCCCCCGCCACTGCCTCCCCCTCCTCCCAGCTGAGGGTGGCTATACTCGGCAATGCGACAATTATAGGTGCGGATCTCCTTGTTCTCTCGCTTGCACTTCACAGCAATAGTGATCATGGCAGCCAGCAAGATGATGGAGACAGTGCTCAGTGTCACAATCAGCGGCAGCGACAAGTCCCAGTGCGGCCGCCGATGCTGCTCGCCGTTCACCTGCGGCTCGCCAGCCTCGGGCAGGGGCCCTGCCAAGGCCCTGACTATGAGCTTGGCCACAGCAGAGAGGCTGGGCTTGCCATGGTCACTGACTTTTACCACCAGTTCAGCCACAGGGCTGAGCTCCTCCCAGTAGGGGTGCAAGGTGCGTATCTCACCACTGGTGGGGTCCATCTCAAAGAGGTGCTCCTCATTGCCTTCCACAATTTCATACGTGAGGCGCCCACTCTCCCCAAAGTCACTGTCCAGGGCACGGACGGTACCCACGGGGTAGCCCACCCCAGCATTGCGTGGCACCTGCAGCTCAGCAGTGTCATTGATGAGGGCAGGCAGGACGATGAGGGGTGCGTTATCGTTGACATCGAGCACGGTGACGCGCACTGTAGCATTGCTTTCACGGTGGGGTGAACCCGAGTCTTTGGCCAGCACACGGAACTCAAAGTGCTTTGTCTGCTCATAATTGAAGCTCCTCAGAGCGTAAATAGCACCATTTGTGGGGTTGACAGAGACATAGGTGTAGATGGAGACATCTCCCACATGCCCAGGCAGAATGGAGTAAGACACTGTCCCATTTTGGCCCAAGTCAGGATCCTGGGCCAAGACCGAGCCCAGGTACTCTCCAGGGATATTGTTCTCAGGTACCTGCAACACATAAAGATTCTTGCTGAAGCGGGGTGGGTTGTCATTCTCGTCAAGGATCCGGACAGAAAATGACTTGGTGGAGTTAAGTGGGGGATTGCCCCCATCACGTGCCACGATGGTCACATTATACTCATCCTGCGTCTCACGGTCCAGGGGTCGGTCGGTGACCACAGTGTAGAAGTTGTCATAGTTCTCCTCCAGGGTGAAAGGAACAGCACCAGGCCCGCCGCCACTGCCCAGCACCCGGCACTGGAGTTGTCCGTTCTTGCCTGAGTCTCGGTCGGTGACCCGCACCAGGGCAATGACAGTGCCTGGTGGGGCAGCCTCACTCAGAGCTCCCTGGCGAACGGAGACAAAGCCAATGGTGGGAGCATTGTCGTTGCGGTCAATGAGGCGGACAGTGACCTTGCAGTGGGCAGGGATGGGATTTGGCCCCAGGTCCCGAGCTTGGACATCAATCTCAATGAGGCCACTCTCCTCATAGTCCAGGTTGCCCTTGACACGGATGAGGCCGCTCTGTGGGTCGATGCTGAACAGGTCACGGACACGCTCAGGTGCGTAGCCACTGAAGGAGTAGAGCACCTCTCCATTGGTACCCTCATCGGCATCAGTGGCATTGAGGTCAATGACTGCTGTGCCTAGTGGTGCGTTCTCTGGCAGCTCTACCACGTAGGAGGCTGCCTCAAAGATGGGGCTGTTGTCATTGGAGTCAATGAGGCGCACATTGATCTGCACCGTGCCTGAGCGCGGTGGGTCACCACCATCCAATGCCGTCAGCACCAGGGTGTGGTGACTCTGCTCCTCGCGGTCTAGTGGCTTCTGGATGACCAGCTCTGGAAACTTGGTGCCATCACCACGGGACTTCACATCGAGGGAGAAGAGGCCGTAGTCGTCACGAGTGAGCAGGTAGGTGCGCAGACCATTGTCCCCAGCGTCTGGGTCATGGGCGCTGGTGAGAGGGAAGCGGGTGCCTGGTGCAGCATTTTCGGAGATGTCCATGTCCACTTGGTCAGAGGGGAATGATGGCGCGTTGTCGTTCAGGTCCTGAATCTCCACTTTGATCATGCAGATCTCCTGGTCATTGGCGAACACCTCGAGGGACAGCTGGCACTTGGCACTGCGCCGGCACAGCGCCTCACGGTCAATGCGCTGCTTGGTGTAGAGCAGCCCGCTCTCCCCGTCCACGTCCAGGAGGTGCGGGGCTGAATTCTCCAGCACCCGGAAGGTGGACTTGGGGCCGCGGCCGCCCCCGCCGGGAACGCCGCGCTCCGCGGGCAGCATCCCACCTCCCGGCGCGCCTGCTGCCAGCCGCGCATCGCGCCCGATGTTCCCGATGACCGTGCCCGCTCCCTGCTCCTCCGGCACCGAGTAATTCAGGTTCTTCAGCGACAGGGCGGGAGCCCAGCAGAAGAAGAAGCAACAAATGGAAAGGTACATCCCCGAGCAGGGGTGGGGGCGGCAGGAGCAGCAGCGACGACCAGGGTTGTCCCCGTCTTCTTTGCCTTCTGCGCTGGGGTTGCTCTTCCTCCTCTGACGGCTCTCTCTTTCCTTCCTTTTTGGTTTTGATTTTTTTTTTCCCCTTCTCTTTCCCCACCCCTATATTTCAAGTTCCTGAACCTGTTGCTCTAAAACATCTGCAGAGACACAGGATGAGAGGCAGCAAATAGACCATGTAGCTCAGAGGGAGGGAGCAATCGGGGGGGTCGGGGGAGGGAGCAGCTTCGGCAGCGTTTCAGCAAGAGCTTGCCGTGCTTACAGTCCCCTCGCAGTTACTTCGTCTGTCCAACTTCGGCAGTGGGAGGGTTTCAAAAATCAAAAAATTTGCAAAAGATCATCTCCTCCGGGCAGGCGATGTGTTCCCGATCCTTGAATCCCCGCAGATGTACAAAGAATAATAAAAATAATAACAATAATAAAAAAACCGGTGGCAGTGGTTGTTCTTCTAAAAACGACCAGAAATATTTCTTAAATATGTGTATTTATATATTCATAGAAGAAGAGGATGGTCACAGGTCTGTAGCAGAGATAAAAAAGCTTATTTGCTACTCATCGCTTGTGATGCGATTGATGGAGTGGAGGGGTAGGAGAGAAACAGAAGGGAAAAAAAAAAGTCTCAGCTTGTTGTTGAAGCCCTCTTCGTGTGCAGTGAGCGGCAGTGAAATGTCTGATTGCACCGCGGGGTTGTTGGTTTTCAGGGAGTGTTTTGCTGCATTTAGAGATCTAATCTTGCATTGCTTGCGGCGGAGAGCTGCATCTCGCTGCCGTCGGTATTTCCCCCCTCTCTGTCTCGTACACCCTGGGTCACTGTTTCCTTCCCGAATCAGAGGGAGAGGGAATGAGGATTGCAGGGCAAGAGGGGAAAACAAAACACATTAAAAAAAAAGCCCAAAACCCAAACCACTCCGCCCCCGCCCGCAAAAACTAGTGTTCGGATTTATAGCTTCCTTCCTCCCCCTTTACTACCAGCCTCCCACCCGTCGTTTTGGGGTGAAAAAATTAAGAAACCCACCAGTTCACCTTCATCACTAGCAGTAAATATGTATTTTGAGAGAAAGCTCAATCAGCAGCACGCTTGGGTTTCTTTAAGACAGGCCAGTAGCCGCCGCCACCACCACATCCTTTCTCTCCGTGTGTCTATGCGTGTGTGCGTATGCGTGTCTGAGGAGCTGCACTTTTCTCGATGCAGTTTAATTCCAGTTTGCTTTTCTCTCCAGCCGAGAGGAAAGCAACAGGCAACCCATGGTTGGACGCATAGATTTGGAAAAAAAAAAAAAAAAAAAAAAAAAGAAGCAGGAGAGGGGGGGGGAGGGCGGGGGAAGAAAGAAAAGCCACCACACACACACACACACTCTCTCTCTTTTTCTTAGTCTCGCTAAAAGGGAAACAGTCTCTGTATTCACAGGGCTGCGCTATCAAGTGCCTCTCTTTTCTTTCTATTCAGCGTCTCCTTCCAATGACACTGCCGCCTAGCCCTCTTCATTTAGGGGAGGTGAGAAGAGGAGGAAAAACAATCCTGGCTACGAATAAAGTGAGCGATCTTTTAATCGATTAATTCGCGTATATTAAAACCTATACAGTTCCGCGATCAGTGTGATGCGTTTTTTGCAGTCCTTTCAAAGCTTTAACAGTCTCTCTGAGCATCTTGGTACAGGGGAGAACAGCGGCAGCAATGCCAGATGCGTTGCCCCTCTCTGATATACACCTCTCCTAGTGATACAGTGTATAGGTAAATACTGGGGAAGGGTAGCAAAATATTATTTCAGGTTCTTTTAACAACCTGAAATAAATGAATGGCAAATCCAGAAATGCAGGTGTTTCAATCTGCTTGGATGAGTCAGATCCAGCGGAACAAATCACATTCACTATCGCCTCATGTTCCTCCCTTCACAGACATTAGTTGCAGCTTCTTCCTAACGCTTCTCTGACTCACTCTATAGACAGGAAAGAAATTAATCAGATTTATATTTTGGAAAGGAAGGAGGGAAGAAAGAAGGGAAAAAAAAAAAAAACAAAGGAGAAGGTGGGGGTGTCGGATCCAGCTACACTTTTACTATACCTCTTTCTCCGGGAGACTGAGGATCAGGAAAACAAGGCTGTTATCCACTCACTGGCACAGAGGCGCGTCTGTCTCCTGTTTTGCTGAGTGTTTTTAACCACCTTTCCTCAGTGTTATGTGTGAAATATATCAGAGATCTTTCACATTAAAAGGAAAAAAAACCGCAATAAAAACATAGGTTTCCAATACATAGCTCACAGATCTAGTTCCGAGTCTCAGTTCTGCACTGTTTTTTCTCCTTTATTTGAGTCCGGACCCAAAGTACACAGTTAATTCTGCAACGTGTGGCAGGGAGGCTTTCAAACGCAAAAAGAAGAAAAAACAATTATTCTTCTCTGCCTCATTGATGGGTGGCCCCTTGCAAACAGACGGTCGCCAGTCTTAGCCAGGCAGCACGCGGAGCGAACGCCGATCTCCGATAAACCAGATCCATTTCACCAGCCGCCCGCAGGTAAGTGGAGAATTCAGTGAAAATTCAACAGTTGGAGCCGCGCTCTGCCTCGCTCTCTCCCTCTCTCTCCCCCCCTCCTCGCCTCCCTCACTGCAGCACTCGCGGGGCCGCCGCGCCGCGCTCGCCCAGCGCCGCTCTCCGACTGCCTCTATTCACCTCACGCCGCGGCTTAAACATTGATACGGATTCCCCGCCAGCCAATGGGCGGCGGCGGCGCCGGCCGGCCCCGGCGCGGCCCGGCCAATGGGAGGAGGCGGGCGGGGGGCGGGGCCGCGGCGGGCGCTGGGTGCCATTGATTAGATCGGCTCCGAGGGGGACGCGGGGCGCGCGAGCGGCTCGCGCGGGTTGCGGTGTCTGGCTGCTCGCGCACCGCAGCGCCGCGACCCCGGCCCCTCTCCCCGCCTGCCCCTCACCCGCCCTCCCCGCCGCCCTTGTTTGTTTATTTATTTATTTGTAAGACGTGTTGACAAGTCCTCCGCGCTGACGGGTGGGGAAGCAGGGGGCACGCGGCGCCCCCGAACTCTCCCAGAGCGCCGCGAGGGCGAAGGCTTGGTTCCGCCGCGCGGTCCCCGAGTGACCGCCGGCCCGGGGATGCGCGGCGACAGAAGGGACGTGTGGGTGGGGAGACACCCCCCGCCACCTCCCCCTCGGCCCTGCGGGGGCCGCCCCGACCCTGCGGGAGCCGCCCCGAGCGGGTCTCGCCCTCCTGGAAGGGTACTTCCCGACGGCGTGAGCGCATCCCCTGCCGGCGGGGAGCGGGGTGCTGGCAGCCGCGCCGTGAGGGGCCGGGGGCTGCAGCGGCGCCCGCCCCCGGCGCGCAAGGGAGGCTCCCGGCCGGGGGCGGCGGTGGCGGGGGGAGAATTGAGGCTGGAAAAGTGCGTGCTTGGATTGCCGGAGGGCCGGTCTCGACCCGTGCGTACGGAAATGAAGCTGCCGTTTGTGACGAGCGTGTAAGTAGCAAGAATCATTTAGGGGAAAGGAAGAAAAAAAAATAAAAATTAAAAAAAAAAAAAGGGAAGAAAATCAACTCTGGAGCACTTATAAGACGCTCTTGAATTATTTTAGGAGCGTCTCTTAAAAGAGTCAGTTAAGGCAGCTGCTCGTTTGCCTTGCTCAATAGAATAACCTTCAGCCCTGAGTTATTATGTCCATAAATATAATATGACTTGGAAAAAGTCTTGCAGATTTATAAATTCAAATGAGTGTTCTTTCCAGACCCATCTTCTCGTCCTGAGGACCTCTTTGTAACTGTGAAACAGATAGTTTGCCGTCCAGAGCGAGTCTGCTGGTAACCGTTATAGAACTAATGCCGTGTTAAAATGCAGTGTATAAATAAACTATACATACATTAGTGGCAGCAGAAAACCACTGCTGTCAGCAGAGCCAACTTTCTGTGTGAGAGCGACGGACAGATGAAATAAAGGATATGTTTACAAAATGGGCTTTGCTTTCTGCATGAGGGCTTCACATTGGCTGAGGGAATTTGGCGTGCTCGGCTAAGTCACGTATTTGGAGAAGTTCCCTATAAAAGCAGCGCGGTATTAAAAGTGGAACAAATACCAGCGTAAGCCCCTGAGCTATCAGGAGACCTCGGTTGACTGCAACTCGAGTCCTCTGCTTTCCTCTCCTTATTCTGCAGCTTATGCCAAACCTTTAGGATGTCTCAGGATGTCCGGAGTTTTTCCACGCCAGTTCTCCTAATTGAGGGGGGGGAAAGGGTCATTGCAATTATGTAATGGCTCCCTCTAGCGTGCCAGAGGTACTGCTGCATTTGGGGTATATCCCGTGGGCGTGCATCCTGCGGGGCTGTGTGTGTGTGTGTCTCTGTGTCTGTGTGCTTACATACTGTGGGCTCTACACTGTGCCTATGTGTGTGCACATGTGGTAACAATAGTTTCCTTTCAGAGCATGAAAACACCAGCATGAGTTAAAAAAAAATTAAAATGGTTTGTATTACAGTGGCATATAATACGTAAATTATTTCTGACAATGTTTCTCATGTTTAGTTTAAAAAACAGCCTCAAAACCCAGGATGAATTTTCCTTTTTTTTTTTTTTTTTTTTTTTTTTTTTTTGGAGGAGGAGGAGGCTAGTGTCTTCATCACTTTTTTTTTTCTTCAGCCTGGTGAGTACTTTTTTTTTATATGACTCAGCATTACACAATAAATACTCTTACTCCACAGTGAATTCAATACATTTGAAGGCACTCTGCAGTTTGTAAAACAAGTACTTGGGACTCTGAATTAAGGGAAAAACTATATAACCCTTTGTACAAGTAAGTCAAGTCTTTGCTTGTAAAATTTGTCTTTTTTTATCAAACATCTTGCAGCTTACAACAATTCATTGATACCAACGACATGCATGGAATACTTAGAGGAAAAATACAATCTGAAACACTAGCACTGGATCTTCAAACCTCTGACTGAGTGCCAGGTGATAATGATAAATTAAACTCCTTGCTCTACAAGTCATTTGGTTTTGTGGTGTTAAGTTGAGCAGAGCTGCATGTTAATGCTCATTCTCAGGTATGATTATTAATTATTTCTAATGATTTCTTGGAAATCACGCCATCTTCACATCTTTGCAAATTGTGGCTCTTAAACTCAATAAAGGCTTAAATGCCTAACTGGAAAAATACATATTAAAAAATCACGCCTGCTTATGAATATATGCCTCTGTCAGGCTGATGTTTGTTGCATCAGACAGTTTATAACAACAAAATGGCATTTATTGATTTTAATCCACCTGTGCAAGTAATGAATGTTTTATTAGTTTGATGATTTTACAGTATGTCTATAATACTTTTTCATCAATTTTTAGCACACGTTACATATTTGATAGCTTAGACTGGCATCATAATTTCATATTCATTCATCAGAAATTGTTGTTTTTTTCACAGAGAAGAGTTGGAAATTAAAGGTATGATGGTAATGCACATGAATGCAATTAATACCTGTATGTTGTGCCATGTCACTATATGTGGAATATATAGTTTGTGTTTGTTGCTGAAAAAACAAACAAAAAAGAAAACAAAATAAAAAAGTGCTTGGAGAAAAAGCTGGTATGTGGAGAGGCTAATACCTAGAAAAATCACAAATCCTTAATAATAGAAATGCACACATAGAAGACTTGTACTGTCTGTCAAATCAATAAAAGCACATTAAATACTCTGTGAAGGAGAATCTCAACAGAGGAGCAAAGTCCAATATAACAGCCCTAACAATTAACTATGTATGGAGTTAAGTAATGCTTTGGAATGCTACTTTTCAATACTTTAAATGTTTGTTTATTGGAAGCTGTAGTTTGATGTTAACCTAAATAACAAGTAGCAACAGAACACATCTCCAAACATTTTTTTAAATTTATTGAAAACATAACAACCGTATTCAGTTGTTTTGGTTTTTTTTGTGAAGTGTTCATGATGAAATCCGGTACTTTATTATTCTATCTTTAGCAAAGACAGGTAAACCTCTCTTCTTTCAAAAAATAAAAAAAAGGAAATAAATAAGAAACAGAAGTGTTGAAATGAAAATCTATTGTCTTGGTGGGGAGGCTGCTTAAGCATAGCAGAGGAGTCTCAGAACAAATAATCCCTAAACAACGAAAAGAAAATAGGAAGGCAAAGAAAAGATCAATATAGTTAAATGTCAAGGTTCAGTATTTAAGGTATTTGAGCCTAAAATGTATCTTTGGGAAAGCCCAAATCTAATCAGCTTGAGAACAATAGAAAGAAGTAAAATTAGAAAGGCCAAGGATCAAATTTGAGGAACAAATAATCCATATATAAGACAACTAATTACCTGCTAATAAGCAAATGTGTGCTTTACCTGTGTGAGGAAGCCATGACAAAACTGTCCAGACTTTTATTTAGCCATAGCTGTAAACCAAAAAGTACTGTAGTGAAATTATATTTCTGCACTCTAATACTCATAGAAAATGAAGACATTTCCTCAGGTCAGCTTCTTTTTAGTAACAAAGATTAGATGTGGGTGTGTTTAAGGTGTCAGTAGTGATATTCTTAAAGAGCAGAAAGCATCTAACTAGATGGTAGTCATCAAGCATTCTTACAGAATCTGAAAATGAGGTAAATGAACTGTTAAAAATATGCAGCCATTAAGATCAGTTACTATGTTTGAGGATTAAAATGTACAAAATCCGTTTCTCTTTTAAAAAGACTAAAAGGGTGATCAACAAATTGTAGAGATCAACAAATTGTGGCGTGGAAATATTTATTTTTTGTAGCAATAGTACAAAATGGATTAAAATAACAATTAAAAATAGAAATTATATTGCATTTAGAGAAATGTAAGAGAAGTTCTGTTCAGAAAGTCAGTGAAATCAATAGAAACCATTCCATCGATTTGATCCATCCCACAGTAGCAAAGTAGTACAACTTGCATAGACAAAGACTTCTTTCTGTTTGTTAGTATTGTTTCAAAGTTGTAACAGAACAACAGATGAAACCCCTTTTGTTGCTCTGTATGTAAGCAGTTTTATGGCAATTTAATTGTGAGGTCATACCAGCAAGACACGTTCAAGAGAGAATTGCTGAGAAAGGGAATACAAAATAACAGGGCAGTAGGTAAAGGCAAGAGAGGGTAAGTGTCTGCAAATGGTGTTAGTGGGCTAATGGGAGGAGAAGACCCAAGAAGAAAGAGGAGTAGGAAAAGGCTGCTGAAGCAGGGCACAGGACTCTTTAAAAGGCTTCAGGCAAACTGAAATAGTGAGTAGGAACTAAGTGTGAAATTCTCACTGAAATAGTTGATACCTGTGGCTTCTATGTGGCCGGGAATATTATGGTTACATTTGTACCTGACTCCTTTTGGAAACACAAATAAACATACACCCACAAGCATTTACCTGGCTTACAGTAAGGGTGAGTTTTAGGCCAGATGTGAGGTCTTAGGATCTGTATTCTTCTGCCTCTTTTCAGCCACATTATTTAATGATTATTCAGTACAATATACAGAAACATTTCTCGCTTTTTTTTTGCAGTGAAAACAGGGCACACTGAGATAAAACTCAGCATGTTTCAAACAGACTAAGAAGTTTTCTTAATGAGTTTTTTAAAAACAATTTCTTTAAGAGCAATTGAAATACTGAAAACTGGTTTCCTACAGGTGTGTCTTTTAATTTTCTCTCTGCCACTAGTACCAGATTCCTCCTGTGTGTGATGGTTGCCCTGCAGCTATGAGTGGCTGGCTGAGAGGGACATGCTGCTGGGCCAGGCAGCAGCTGCCTGGAAAGGTACAACAGCTACCTTGATTTCTCTCAGGGTATCAATTTATATTGCATACATACCCACTCACTCAAATGAAATTTAAACTAAAACCACCTTTAAACCATTTGCAAATTTGATTGAAATTGTCCAGTAGCTCACAGAGCTGCTGGGCAGAATGATGTAGAGACAGACACACTCAGATAATGGTCAAGGGTGCTGGTGTTTTTACTTGCATACCTTCCTTTAAAAAAAATGAAAACATTTTAAAATAAAACACTTTGGCCATTTGATTATAACATGATGCCAGTGCTGGAGTTAGGACATGGCATAGTGATACGATCATGTGACTTGGCATGTTAACATAATGCATTCACTGCCTGTACCAGTGAGATAGGAATATACTGTAAATACAGACACTACGTCTTGTGAAAAAGAAAAGGAAATATCTCTGTTTTCAAATAAAGGATATTCTCCAAAGCATTTTAAAACTTTTTTGAAGCAAATATTGTATGGATTTTTCTCAAACCTGACAATTTTTGTTTGCACAGTAAATTACATCAAAACATATAGAGATGAACAATATGCTTTACTTCACTGAATAATGAAGTGCTTCACTGATGAAAATCTGTTTTGTGAATTCTTTGTGACAAGTTTCTTAGAGATTAGAACACATAGACCTGTCCTTAATATAATGATTTAAATATTTGTTTAGACATTTATAAACATAATTAATTTTTTTTAAATACTTGGTTTAGTAGATGGAATTAATTTTATTGCAGTTATTGCTAATGGGTAATGTCTCCTATGTCTTTCAAAGATTATGTGACAGGACAGGACAAGTTTCCGTTGTCTTGTTCCCCTTTGGCTTAGGCTGCACTCTGGAAATATTGTGCCTTCCTTGGGAATGGTCAAATAAAGAACTTTAATGCAGGATAAAAAGGAGAAGGAGGAAGGGGGAAAGAAAACAAAATCAGAAGTGAGTAGAAACTCCAATAAATGCTGAGAAAAGCAGGAAACAGAGCTACTCTATAAAGTCTCAGAAGGGAAGGAAAGAAAATATTCTCTTGGGCTTGGGGAGTGGACTGTGCATAATCTGCAAACCTGCAGAGCTGCCAGACTGGGACCATGCATGGACAAGAAGACCTGGCACCTTACATCAGCATGAGCCAGTGGATGTTCATCTGCACCTTTTCTATTCTGTCTTATTTTGGATGCTTTATCAAGCTTGCTTTGGGTAGTATTTTATCTTTGAGATTTAAAACTTTGTTGGGAGTGCTGATAGTGCTAGCTTTAAGGAAAAGGTAGAAGCAGATCAAACTCAAAGATCTGGCTAAATGATTTATATTTTGCAGACAGAAGAACTGATAGAGGACAAAGTTGGAGAAGCCAAAATCATAGAATCACAGAATGATTTGGGCTGGAAGAGACCTTAAAATTATCTAGTTCCAACACCCCTAACATGGGCACAGACACATTTCACTGGATCAGGTGCTCAAAATCCCATCCAGCCAGGCCTTGACTGCTTCCATGAATGGGAATCAGCAAGTTCTCTGGTCCACCTGTACCAGTGCCCCATAACCCTCACAAGTAAAGATGTTCTTCCTAATACCTAATCTGAACCTACTCTCTTTCATTTTAACGCCATTCTCCCTTGTTCTGTCACTGTAGGCCTTTGTAGTCAAGTAACATTTCTAAACATATCTGATTATATGAAAGATCAGGGAAATCAAACAAAATGGAGACCCTAACCTTAAATTCTTGATAAATAAAAGACCCTAAAATTCTTGATAAATATATTTCATGGGAGCTGTTTAAAGGCAAAATCATATGCTGGAACTCTAAGAAAAATATCCTACCTTTAAGGTTATTCTCAGTGAGATTTGGTATGGAGCAAATATTTTCCTTCTCTTCATTAAAAAGAACAATATATCAGACAAAATTACTGACCCAACAGCATCTAAGAAAGCTACTGGATATTTCTCATGTTTCTTGTACATGAAAGTCTGTAAGAATATGATTATATTAATTTTATTAATAGTAATTAATGCGTTGGAATTCACTGAAATCCCAATATAGCTTGTCACTGAATCTCTTCTCTCTTCTCATATTTCAGTATTACAATTTCTTGGGAGCTAATGTTTACTGGCTGTAGCCAAGGCAGTGTGGTAACATTCAGTGCATCACTTTTTCCTCACAGAGCACTGCTTAGAGATTAAAAACTGTAACATCAGTCAGACATGTGAGTATCAACAATTTTCATGTGAAGGAATACCAGTGTCTTCAGAGCTGATGCTGCCACCTTCCAGTTTTGGTAGAAAGCAGAAGATTGAGGAAGACTCCAGAATAATTCACATGTAAAGTACTAGGTAATCCTGATCCACAGAAATTCACCAGGTGGGATGAAGATAAAACTTCAAAACTTTTGAATTCCAAGTGCAGCTGGAAATCAAGTTCCAGTTCCCTGAAGAGAGTAAGCCTGAACAGTAAGTGCCAAGTAATCTGTGTAGATCAATTTGCAGGAGATAAAGTTCATATTGGAAACAAAACCAGTAACAGCAACAACCAAGGAGTTAACCAGATTTCTGCTAATTAGTTATTTCCATTTTTTTTCATTTTAGTTTTTCTAAGCTAGCATCTTGTACTGCCTGACAAAATTTCAAACTCTCCTAAGGGTGTAAAAAATTTCTTATACATTGGACACTAAAGATTCTAAAAGCTAAATTTACCTGTTATGCAACCCTTTTGTTTCCAAAGTATTCCCTTATTTAGTTATGCAGTTAGTAGCCCTGCTTTAAACATGACTGATTGCAACTCTGTAAACAATTCTGTTGCTAAATCTCTCAGAGAGATGGAATCCCATTTACTCTCCTAGCTGCAATTTCAGAAGATTAGAAGGAAAAAAATGAAACCTAAAGTAAAAACAAAGAACCCAAAATAGGTAATGAAACTGTCTTTGCACCCTATCCCAAAAGTTCAGGGACACGACTAGGAATAAATTATGATAATTAAAAAAAATCTGTGAGTCAAGTGTTACATTTGTATGCCTTTTTAAAGGGAGCAACATATTTAGACTTTTTGTAGTAGGAACAAAACTGGATAGTTGGTTTCAATAGATATCTATTGAAACCAACTATCCAGTTTTGTTCCTACTAACCCTTTTCATTTGTATACTTCTGTGTGAGCTCCAACATAAACAAGACTTGTAAGCAGCAGACTATAGATAAGCTTTCAAAATGTTGTGTGGCATTTTGCCCACATATCTGTCAAGTAAAAGGTTAGAATCTTCACTTTTTAAAGAAAAACATACCAATTAGCAGCAAGGCAAGGCTGTCTAGAGCATGAGGTTTTCAAAGTTTGACACGTCTGTAGGTGCAACACAAGCCATTTATTTGTACAAAGCTCCCTTTCATCTCCTGATGAGAAGAGAGAATCCAGGGAGGAGTCCACCTATGAGGAATTTGCTCTCAGGAATTAAAAAATGTAGTTCTTGCCCAATGTGTTCAGTTTATCTTCAACTGGGTAACGGGGTAGGAGATTATTGTTTTGCCTTGTTTGACTACCAAATTGAGGTTTCTATACTGCTTTCAGTGGCATAATCACCAAATAGGATTGTCAAATACTCTTATCCCCACTGTGCAGGAAAATAAGGGAGACTTGAGGGCTTGCTTTCTGGCATGGGCTAGTGTGACTTCAGGTCACAGCAAAAGCTGGAGAGTGATGACAGCAGCCTGTGAGGGGCCACTGGTCCCTTTCCTGATGGGACATTGGCAGCTGGTGCTCAAGGCCATGCAGGAGTTTGGCTTCATCCCCTCAACACATTGGCCATCTGAGATAAGCTGAACTGACAGTTGGCTGCCAGCACAGAGCAGTAGGGGTTTGTGCCCCCCTTAGAGCCAGGGGTAAGTGAGAGAGGAAATAATGTTTCTAAAAGTCATAATTCCCTTCTCTGTTTGCTCCTGGGATGGTTCTGCTATACATCCCCCTTTCTGCAGGCAAACTGTTGTCTTACAGTCTTGTCATAAGTGATTAGTCAGAAGCCAGTGCTATAAAAAAGCCAGAACAGAATGTAATAACCAAGGTGCAAAATTAACATTTAAAAAATCCTAAAACCTGCTGCAATAACAAAAACAGATCCTAAAATTAAAATATAAAAAACTGTGTCCTTAAGACCACTAAAAACACTTAGTGAATTTTTCTGTCTTTGATAAAGACATATAAAATGGGCTTGATTTTTTAAAAATTGTTTAATGTCCGTGTCCTGGAAATTTGGTCCTTTAAGGCATCTTAATGATGAGTACATAAATATAATGGATAAACTATGCAAAAAATAAAGTAAGACAAACAAAGAAATCTATGCAAATATAAATCTTGGATAGTGTTTCTGTCATTAATGTTGATGTGTTAGGTACCAAAACAGGTTTAGTTTTATATAAGAAAGTGTATTCCTGGCTGCTGCCCTAAGGAATTTAGTGTCAGTAAATTAACATAAATGAATTGCTACAATTTTCTGTTTTATTATAATTTCTAAAATTGTTAGCAGACTTAATGATTCTACATATATCTAGAGATAACATCTGAATTGCAAATAAATCACTACAAAATATATGTTGCAGACACTTTTATTTAATGTGCAGCAGCATTAAATATTTAAAAGGCTAACTTCTGCCATTTTCCTATTTCACTAAGCACGTCCACTGTGGTATATAAAGGAGAGTCTACTATATTGGGAGGGGTAATGTTTTAAGGTAAGATTTGTTTTACATTACAGGTATTTAATTTGGAGCTAATGAGTCAGTTATATCACTAAATCAGCATAGTTATTTTAAATACATTTATTTAGATCTAGGGACTATATAATTAGGTTTTTTTATCCTTGTTTTACTCTGTATTTCTAAATATCTAGTTCCTGTTTAACATGCAGTAACTCATATCAAACCTAAATGAAATGCTTTTTGGAGGATTGTTCTTTAAATCTTTACCAAAGAAGTAAAATTTGCTTTTTTAATTAAAAACTTACTTGGAAAGACAAACTAAGCACATGTAAGCATCTGAGGCACAAGAACACACCATTTGGTTATGGTGAATGATGATCAGGATCACTTATGTCCTATTTGTGTAATGCTGTAAACACACCCTCACTGCCAGGGGAACTCTGTTTGCCAGGGTACTACAGGGCATGCATAATGCTCGCTGCCACCTGACATGTGAGGGCACAAAGCCTGTCTCAGAGCACACCAGCCAAGTTCAACATCTCACCCTTATCTGAAGGGGCTTACCTAACTCAGGATATCAAAAAGACTGAGTCCATTGTGATGACTGGTTGACAGTTTTGGGGTTTTGTGTCATTAGAACAGTCTGACATAAATACAGTTTAGCTGGAGAGGGACTGACATCTTTGGTGGACAGACTTGATACAATGGAATGAAATCTCATGAGAAACAATGACCATTTTACACCTCAGGAAGTTTCTGCTTCAGTTGCAAGGCTTTTCTCTTTACTTAGCTTGCTTTAGTGAAAATATATGCAAAATAGTATGTAGGTAATTTTAATTTATAAAGATGAAGCAGGTCACACACTTCTATTTCAAGCAAGGGTGCCAGAACAAAATTAAAGCACATTAATTTGTAGTCTTGGTGCACTAGTATTAGATGTTCTCATCCTGCAGTGATGAATGTCTATCAAAAAACCTGCGTGTTGGAGAAGACCACATACAACCACAAGAAAGATAAAATAATTGCTAATATGAGGTGTTAAACTGCATGAAATGTATTAGGTCACAAAAATGTCCTAATTCAGATATTATTGAACTCTTATTATAATACATAATCATATAGAAAACTGCTGAAGAAGTTCATTTTCAATTGCTTTGGTGTTTTCTTCTCTAATGTGGTGTTCCTGATCATTGTCTCTGATTTTTAAAGGCTTTAGTCATGTTAGTATAGCACTCACTTGTTCAGCAGACATAAATTGTCTCTATGATATTATGACTGTAGTCCTGGTTCTACTCTTGCAGACCAAGTAGCTGCTTATTGCATTTTCCAACTAAAAGTTCATCAAAGCATAACCAGATTTCAGCCTTCATCTGTGTGATCCTGGTATCATTTGGTTCATATAATGAGAAAATCACAGAAGTCCCCATGCAATTGAATTTCTAAAGAAAAACAATTATTCGTGAACTTTTAATCACAACTTCTTTCACGGGTTTTTGGTTGTTTTTTTTTTTTTTAACAAATGAGTGAGGAGAATTCTAAAGTTTTGCTTGTGACTTTTCTAAAGCATTTCATGTAGCAAGCTCTTTGGTTTACACATTTTATGAGAAAGAATTCCCAAACAGGGGCCATTGTTTAATGACCTGTAGTAAACAGCAGCTTTCTCAAACAACTGGCTACAGTCCCAAGGGAATTGGACCCAAACCTCTGAAGAGCCACTTATCACAGAGTAAATGCATGAAAGAAAAATGTCAAAAATTCACAGGAGGATTTTGGAACACCTCAAGAGATCAAATTATTGTCTCTGCTTGTCTAGCTCAAAGAGTTTAAAATAAGATACAGTACAATATTACACTTGGCAGATCTAAACAATACATCACTAAATGCCCACATACTCAAAGTGTAGGGCTTCTACTAAGTAGTGAGTAAATTTGAATATGAAAGTAAATTTGAATATTAATCTCTTTATTCTGTTTGGAAACATTATTCTTTTTCAATATGTTCATTTAGAGTTGAAGCTGTGGATGCTCTCTGGTAGATTCTAATACATGTCGTCCTTCCAGTCAGTGGACCAAAAAAGGAAAATGGCAATAATTAGTGATCACGCCTTATCACATAAAGGGAACAAAGATGGTTACTACACGGAGTTAGGCAAATACCAGTATGTTGGGGGACTTACTGTTGTGCATAAATGCCATGAAGTTAAAATTATTAAATCTCGTCATAGCTGGCTATAGTGTAACCAAGGCCTAGGACTCAACCTTCTGAACAGAACAAATTCTCATTGGGTTTAACAGGTCTTTTCCAGTATTAAACATATTTATGCAATTAATTAGGAAGAAAGAGATGATAAAAACATGACCTTTTTTACTTCTGTGAAGTAAATATCAGGTGTCAATATTAACAGTAATGCAGCTAACATTTCTAATGCATCAAGACAACTATTTGGAATATTGACCTATGGGATAAACAAGTATTGAGATTTTGTCATCCCTTCTAAATGTCACATCACTGAAAATCATACAGGGAGAAAATTGGAATGTTAAATGGAAAGCTGCTGTGTTCCACAGTAACAAGGAAACAGACCCATGGGCTAAGCAACAGTGCTTGACTGTTGTCATATCCTAAACTAACCTTCTTTCCTTCCTTCCTTCCTTCCTTCCTTCCTTCCTTCCTTCCTTCCTTCCTTCCTTCCTTCCTTCCTTCCTTCCATTCCCCCACTTCCGCCACTTCCGCCACTTCCTTCCGCCACTTCCTTCCGCCACTTCCCTCCCTCCCTCCGTCCCTCCCTATACAATTTTGCCATTCACTATGGAGACAGCAAAAGTACACATTGTGGTACTCAAAATAGAGGTGATTTTTTTTTAATTTTAGTATAGGTGAGCATGACAATGGTTTTTGTTTGGGGTTACTAATTTGTAAGATTTCTACCATACCAGCTAGTAAAAAAAAAATCCTATTAAAAGGTAATGTAAGTTATTTAAAATTAAGTATGTAAATATACTTGGCTGCCACACTGAAATTCTGCTTCAATTTGGTTCAGAGATATACTGAAAAGGAAAAGATAGTCTGTTTCAGTGAAATTTGAATTTTTAATTTCCTTTTTCAAATCCAGTACTTGCAATCAAAATATTTAGATTTGGTCATTATCAACACTAACTCACTAGCACCACAGAGTGGGTGTAGAATCTCTGGTACATTTTTACTAAAACCAGTGCAATTACACCTGGCATTAGCAGGTGTGGTTGAATTTAACAACAAGTTTTCACTATAGGTGTCAATTTTTCTAGCATTGTTGATGTATTTCAAAGAAAGAATAATAAAAAGAACTTTTACCAACACTGTTAGAGCAGATAGATGAAGTTGGCATGTGTCTCCAGATGCGTGGAGTATGTGTCACAAATGTGAAAGCATGTCTGAATTTAAGCAGCTAGTGACCAGTGTTGTATGTTGAGCTCTCAATCAGATTAATTCCTATATCACTTTATAATTACACATTTTTATCTCTTTTTCTGTTCAAATTACTTTGATAAATTGGAGAGGGGGATTGTTTTCCCACATTTGGTAGCATCAGATAAAGAATTTTTAATTTTTTTTTCTCATTTGTATACTCATTACAGTTTAAGAACCATATGTCTAATTAATCAAGTTAATTACATATCAAAATGCAAATCTTTTATGGCCAGGAATTTTTTGTTATTTCTTTTGTTAGTTCATTTCATAGCTAAACTAAAAGAAGTTTATCTCATACACTGCATTTTCTTCAGAAAGAGTTACTGATTTGCTGCTGCAGGTTTTTCTTTCAATTTCCCACTGCTTCTGTCAATAAAACTGATAGCAGTTGCCCTTAGATGTTTCTGGTACTATAATACCTTCAACAGTAAAGATTTACAAACATTAATTTAACTGACAATAGATTATAGAATCTTGTTGCTTAATAGCTGAATTATGGGAAAGATTTGTGTGATAAACAAGCTGAAATGCCCCTTGCCTAGGAAACTCCTAGGAAAAAAAGGTTCTGTTCTGTTTGTGGGGTTTGTTTGTTGTTTGTTTGTTTGTTTGTTTTTAAGGAGGGGAGAAATCAAACTGCTGCCATAAACTTCTGCCCAACATTTTTTTTGTGCTTTACAGATTTAGGTGTACGTGTAGAAGCTGTTTTGTTGAAGGGTACCATATTTATTTCAAAATTAATGGATGGCTCAAGACTCTTGTGAGAAAGTCACAGAGCTCATATAATTTTTCAGGGGTCACATCTTAATGAGAATCAAAAATTTACTCCACCATAAAGTTCAGGCTGTGGTTTAAATACATACCAGCTGGTTGTGGTCAGCCTTCAAAAGAAAGGCAATCTGATGAAGGAATCAAATTTGTCAATTATATCTGACTCACACATAGTAACCACTATTCCTTTCCTTTGCTGCACTATAAATCTGAAGAGAATTGGAGACATTTCTTTTGTTTACTTATATGAATATATTTAAATGCTACTTTGTATATTTATTTACAATGTGATGCAAGTGGATGAAGTAAATTTCGTAATTATTTTGTCAACTTCGTTGTTATACCTGCAACTTCACAAACACCTCGTATTTTTGAAAACAATCCTCTTGCTCCAAAGCACTCATAAACAAATTTACACAGAATGAGCAAAGAAACATGAAAGAGGAGTGTTAAGTTGGTTCGCAGGTTAGAGCAGAGAGGATATTTTAGGCACTGTAAACAGTTTTGGGAATAGAAAAAGGAAGTCATGCATGAGATATGGATACACACAGTAATCAGGACTGTATCAGAACCAGGAAGGAGTAAGGACTCAGTCCACTTGTGGAGTTAGGCAGACTCTTGCAAAGTCTCAAAATTGAAGAGGAGAAATTTGACATTGTAGAGTAATGAGACAGAAAACCACCCAAGGGACTGAGGGAGGACATGATCAAAGTCATGAACATGAAAGATAACCTTGGCTACAGTGTTTGGAGTGGACTGGAGGAGAGAGATTAGAAGGAAGAAGGTTACAGTGGCTAAGAGGTCACAGCAGGTGAGAGATAATGAAGGCATCAAGCAGGCAGGAAGAGAAGATGAATAACTGAAGAAACTGTAGATAAATCAGAAGATATTATTTGTCCAAGGAACTCAAATTCAGATACTTGAAAGTTGATTACGTTAAAAAAAATGTAGTCAACACTTTTGCTGCATTTATGTACTATCCTATGCGGCAGCCAACTTACTGTAGAAAAAGTTGGAAAGCTTTCTAGATCACCTATATTGTTATCTGTCTCTATACATTCACATGTATTGATAGCTATTTTTATATTTTGACTGTAGAGAAGGAATATAGAAATCAGGTGATGCAAGTTTATTTTGCTGAATCTACTATTGATTAGGCCTGTGATCTTGGATAGTTGTTTTCTGTTTGCTGTGCTCCAGTTTTTCTGTCTGTACAGCTGTGAAAGCAGTTCTTTCCTTTCTTTCTAAATTTATAGATGAAAAAGAAGACTTAGAACTCTCTGTAGATACCATCCAGCCACTCCACATGGACACCTTCACAACCACCACTTGGGTAGCAATGGTCCTTTTGTAGTGGCAGCATCCCAGTGCCTGATACTAGGGTGGGTCCAGATGTGTTTTCAGTTGCAAGAAAGTTGAAAATGTGTCTAAGTAGGTAGTTTTGACTGGAGGTGTCACAGCTCACTGGTGTCTGAAGTCATCAGAACCAAAATATATTTGCAGACATACTTCACCTACCATTTGGCTCTGTGGATTACGTGTGGCTTTGAAACATATGCTGTCAAAAGACAGTGATGGCATTCTTCTCTGAGAATGCTTCATTCAACGTGCCAAAGGGCTTTTTAATATATTGTTAAAATAAGACAAAAAGCAGACAAAATACTTGTTGGGAATTTCACTCCAATATATTTGGAGTGTCACAATTCTAGTTCAGAAAAACTGCAGACATCAAATGATCATGCCATAGAAGACAGAAAGAAAAAATATAGCTAGCAGATTAACCATAAGCCTAGAAAAAAAGAGCACCTCAGCAGTAAACACAAACATAATAGTGACTATAATTTTTTGCTAAATCACAGTTGCACTCTTCACTGATGAGTAAAAGTAAAAGAGAGTAGAAGCTGGTAAGAAATATTCTTCCCTCTGAGGCACTTCTGCCTTTACAGTGCTCTTTGTACTGCTGATACTGAAGCTAAGACCCCAAGAGGATGAGGAAAAGGGACAAGGTCCTTCAATATAGTGCTGTATGTGGCTATAGCTGCCAGTTTTCACCAGCTGAAATTTTGAATTCCAGAATTCCTGCAGAGCTAATTTCTGTGGCTTACTCCTCCTGGTTTTCTCCTTGTAAGCTATGAGTATAAAAACCTGTTTGCAACATCCACTGTTCAGATAAATCAATATTTAGCAAAAAAAATAGATTAATGGGATTTAAAACATTAACTGCACATTAAAAGAATGGTCCAGTAAATAATAACTTTTGAATTTACTATAGGAAATCATGCTGCTAGAGAGCAGAAAATTTTTAGAGGGATAAAGATCACTTAGGAAGAGATCTTTCTAATGTGGTCAAGGAATATAATACAGAAAAAAAAAATCTGTTGAACATGTAAGATAAACTTTTTGACTTCCTAAATTAAATCGTTGCCATTTGCTGCTGAGACAATTAGCAGGTGTCATTTAGAAGACACAATAGATTATGTACCCAATTACTTTCTCTTTTTAGACAACAGTTTGCAGTCGCAAGAACGTGTGAGGAGTTTTAATCAAAGATTAGAACTTTTTAATTAAATACGACCGTATGTGACTAGTCATTTGACATTAATTACTGTTTTAGTTGGATTCCTTTTGATTTGTAAAAGGCCCTGAGCACTGCAAAAATTATGTCACATCATAGAAACTGCTGATTATTAAAACAAAAAGTTTTCTTCATCAGCCCATCACTCTCCTGAAAAAGAAATGTAATTTCAAAAGTGAAGCGGCTGGCTTAGAGGAGACCAATGAGTTTTGAAAGCAAAGTAGCAGATGGTACTTCAGCTGACTTCCCTTAGAAGGGACAGTCTGAAGCACTTAGTTGTAATGATTGATAAGGTCTTCTGTCAATGCTCAGCAAAACTTTCAAGGGGCTAAACAGCTGGCATGAGGTTCATGTGGAGTTTTAACTATCTGACTACCCTTTGGGGTGTCTTAAAGCTAACTAGCATCCCTGATATTAATAGAAGACATCAGTCAAAATGAAACGCTCTTGCAGAAACTGATCTGAGACTTCAAGTAATATTTTAATTTGTTGGCCTACAGAGAGGAGGATAAATGTTAGCAGTGTCCTTGTGAGATAACTTTAAATTCAAGTCCAATGGTGGCATCAGTATTTGCGAGTCCTTTTGTGATTTTGGCTTTTTCATATACTCCACTTATTCAGAGTGGGAACAATGACAATGAAAATCCTTATCTTAACAGCCTGCAGAAAGAGAACAAGGGGAAAAAAAGGAGGTATATAAAAGGAGTAGGAATAATTCTTAGCTCATGTAAAGATTAGGGATGAACTTCGCACAAACACATACTCAGAGTCACTGTGCCTTTTGTGGTGAATTTTTAGAAAGATTTGTGTGTCTGAAGGTGAATTAAGAAAGCCCTAACCTGTAGTGGCACAGTGCAATTTCGGAACATGGGCTAGAGTGCATGTATCTGTAGCTCTTTTCTTAGCCTACTGAAATGGTGCTCAGTGCTGAGCTAGAGGGTTTGTCTAACAGAGCTCATTCCTGGAGATGACAGCTTGCCTGAAACTCAGAGTGGGCAATTAATATCTCACAGAGAAAGTTTGGAAATATTTGAACCAATGATAGTCTAATTACCAGCACTGGACTTGTGTGTCCCTGTTTTGCTACAGTCTAATCATACTCACAAGTTTTAAATTGGCAAAGCAATTAAAAGCCAGTTTCAGATCCCAAATTTAAAATGCCCTATGCACTGAGACTCCTTTGTGGGCAGAAATATTGACATGATAGAAGGAAATAATATTACTTGGAACTAGCTAATCTCCACAAATTGATACTGGATTTACATGCAAGTCTGCTCCTTCTGGCTGTCAGCACAGGAGGTTAATCTGCAGTTTGAGTAACAGTTAAATGGGGTAAATTTACTCAATGGAAAATTGGAGCCTATTTTATAACCTGGTCTGAAACTCAACAGATTGGAGTTCATTTCTGTAGCAGTCTTCCTATATGACTGTGAAAGAAACATCTTTCAATTTCTTTGTAACTCAATTTTCTAACTATAGAAAGATAGCAATGCCTTTCTGCTTCACTTAGTAGATGGTAGGACTCTGAAAAGTTATCTGTTACTGGCTTTGGTGCAGTGCCTGGGACAAACAGATGCTCCTAAATACTGTCCTTATTTCTACCATAAATTGTATTTATGCCTATTTTTCTAGTTTAGCCTCCAGCCTGCTACAGTCTGAAAATCACTATGGAAACTGTGGTAGTAAATGTGGTATTTAGCAACCAGTCTTCATACCATGTCTAGGTTATTTTTTTTCCTAAAATGATCTGAATCACTGTGTATTTCCTATAGGAGTGCAGCCTCTCCTTTCCCAGACAGAATAGTTCACTCCATTCAGATAAAAAGATTTCATTTAAAGTGGAAAAAACTATCAGTTGTGTATGAAAACAAGCACTGTTGGAAACTTTAGCTATAGAATGAATGAAAAAATGTGTGCTCTATTATTGAAGAGATATTATTTTTCAAGGGAAAAAAACACTCAGGAGAAACACAAAATTATCATAGCATTTTGTATTCACTGCATCAGTTATTTCCCAAAGAAAGCCTATCAGTTAAAATGATGAATTTTAACCTTTACCAATTCTTCTAGAGAACATTCAATTTATATTCTTCAGGCACTTTGCTACTTGTTCACCATACTGATGCAAAATTATTGTTTTTGTAATATTTATAAAGATCTAGTTACAAGTTTTCAAGGACATATTTAACTTTTTTTCCCCAAGTCCAAACCCTTTAGTATAAGTTAAGAAACAAATGAAATGAAAGTTAGCATATGGTATACTTATATGTCTTAATACATTATTATTTAAATAAAGTATTATATTGAACACAAGTCTGGTGATCAATAGAAAATACAAAGGTCATATTATCACAGAGTACAGAAAGCTTTAAGACATGAATACCAATGAATAAACATTTCTGCATAGAATCCTTTTTCCTTATTTCTCCTATAAGATCAAATAATGCCCATATGAAATCAATGGTTTCAAACTCCCTTTATGAAATTAATGCTGTAACTGCTGTTGGCAGAACCAAGCTTGGGAAAACAAGCTAGCAAACAAAGAAACAAAAAGCCCCTGGTTTGAGTATAGGTTCAAATATTAGGCTTTGTTTAATTTGTGTCTCAAACAATTTCTGTAGCCATGGAGTTATTCTTTATTTAGCCACTTTAGGACTCTGGGCACCCTTTTTAAGAGAGCAGTGGTTTTAAAAATTAATACTGCAGCCCTTGATTACTGCTGCAGTGTTGCAGAATTAGATGCTCTCCTTGCTCTGTGGTCTTAGGGTGTATTGAGTGATAGGTCTGGGATGCAAAACTGCCAGCACACTGAACAAGGAGATGGTGTGTAAGAGGGCCATGAAGAAACGGGATGACCTAGATATTTACTTGCCTTCTGTTTAGATCATTTTTGTAGAGTAAGGTTAAAAATTGTAAATTCTTAAGATAATTTTCTTTTACTCTTTTTCTCCTTATTTTCTATTAATTAACTTTTCAAAATTATGTTTCTGTTCCTTCAAAATGAGTGGGCTGTGTGGATCTCTATAGGAGATTTTAGATTTTTTTTCTGGAGAGCAATATGAGTAAGCACAGGGGTTGGAAGGGCAGGGGTTTGCCAAAGGTGAGAGAGAAGTAGGAGGCAGTGAGAGTTACAGCAATGAATTGGTATCCTGCAGGTCAGGAGTAGTGAAAGCATTGTTAGAGGCTTGAGGGATAACGGAAGCAGTGTCCCTACTAACTACAGAGGAACTGTGGCATTTGCTCTAGCTGGGAAGCTTCAAGAATGACTGAAATAAAATACAGAAGCAAGGACCTACCTTTAAGATCACAGAGGAACTAAAGTGGGAGAAAATGGTTTCATTTCTAAGTTAATTATTAATTGAACATATTTTTAATCATCCTAGTAATTTTGAGTCTTTTTGATCAAAAATTTAGCTATCCTAGTTGAAAGAATTGATGAAGCCTGTATTTTCAGTTTCTTTCAGAGAGGTCATTCTAGCAGAAAGATCTAGACTGGTCCTCCTCAAAGATTTGGCTGATTTGGGGTCCTGCCAAAGTTTTTGTAGATGTTCCAGCATGTCTGAAATACTCAGAATGTGTTTCAGGCTTTCCTGCGAAGAACACTGAGTAGTCTCTGTTTTATGAAATTTTAATCTAATTATCAAGACACCTACCAGTTTACTGCTGTGAGAAGTTTGGTGTTAATATGCATGGCCTCTGGCAAGAGCTTAGTTATAAGCGGGATATTACCAGTGGAAATGTTAGTCACCTCCTAAGTGATATCAGAGATTTGCAAATGTCACTGGTACAAAACCTTCCCACATGGAGACCTAAAGCAGTTGTTGTAGCCTAAGAATAAGCTCCAAAGGAAAGCTTGTGTGCTAGTATATGCTATTTGATGTATCCCAGGAACTGATTTTTGCTGAATTAGACACCTAAGAACAGAATGTATAGATACTGGAGTATTAAACAGAGAGATTTCAAGATCAGTCAATTTGAAATTATAAAAATAAATGTCTGAATACCCTTTCCCTTCCAGTTTGAGAATGTAACTCTGAGACACACTTAGCTGCCTGCATGGTGCTGGACCTCACGTAGGAGTCTGCCTTTCATATGACTAGCTCAATGTTTAGAGCAATTGCCACAACAGCTGGAGATTTGCAATAAAATCTAGTTCTCCTACTCTGTAAGGCACTGCACTGAGTAGAGAGGAGTCAGATTTGCATTCTGGTCCATAGTCTTGCCATCGCAATAACTTTTTTTATCTAATGGCACTTTAATGTAAATTGGGTAGGGAAGTCAGTGCCCAGTTCCCCCTGTTATTGAGTACTTCAAGCACTGTGCTGTATTCTGCCACAGCTGTTGTACGTAAGTGTAGAATTCTTGCTTGGCACCCAAGCTCTTCTGAAGAAAAAGTCTGATTTAAGTATGTCTCAGTTCTTTCCTAAAGTTATTTTGTATTAAGTTTGAGAACTTGCCTTAGAATGAACAGCAGTTGATTTGACTATCAATCATTTAAATAAATTTTTGAGAAAAGTTAATGTGTATTTTCTCTATATTTCATTATTGTGCAGTAGGGAAAAAACCCTTTCTGTGACAATGACAAAAGTGCACAGATCCATTTTAAGCTTGGCTAACTGACACAGGAAATATTCTATATCTGTAAGTAGATAGCCAGCAATTTATTCATCCACATTAGAATGAACAAGAAAATGAAATAAAAATTCCCCTGCAGAATTAACGGAAGTTCTCAATTTGACAGAGGGGATGAAACTGTAAGACAATAACATTGAACATAGTGATTTTCTACTGCATTTACCTCAGGCAATAGCACAGTGATATTTAAACAAGTGAGTAATTATATGAAAGATGTCAAATAAAAAACATTCAAAATTCAAATTTATATAAAACTCTGTGAGATATTTTAGCGCTTCTAACTTGTATAAGTAGGTAATACAAATTCAAAGACAATTCTTTTTACAGGGTATTGTAAGAGTTGTGGGTGTTGCTGGTACATCTTCGGTTAAAAATGAAGAGTTCTTAGACACAGATTTACCCCGACGTCTCTCATTACATGTCAAAGTCAGTACGTAGTACATCACTTTATCTCTAGGGAGATGTTTCACCCTGTATTTTTGCCAGTCTTCATAATTATTAAAGGGATGGATGAAGAATACATTTTAATCCCTGATATGGGGTATATAGAAGACCTGAAGAATTGTGCCATAGCAGCCCACCCCTGCACTTCAGGCAGTGCAAGTAAGAAAAGCCTGCAGCTTTTCTAAAGTACCCCATCTGAAATTTGTGTACTGCAGAGTGCTTAAATTAATGGTTTCACTCCACAGATTGATCCCCATTGCACTGTACTGCTTCCTAACATACCTTCTAACCCCTAAGTCTTCCACCAATCTATTGCAAAGTCATTAAATTTACAAATATTGTTCATGGGTTGCTACTGGGTTTGTAACTTTTATTTAAAAATAAGAAATAAAGAAAAGGTCATATTTTCTTGCTTTGATAAACTGCTAAATTTGTGTCAGGTACAACTAAATAAACAGGGTCTCTCAGTGATATCCAGGCAGTGGTGTATCAGAGCTGCCACCTGTTTGCACATCTGACAAGGGTTTTTTTCCTCAAGACAATCTCTTCTGCAATTCGGATCATTGTCTGAAAATACTTCTGTGAATCAAAACAACAGAGATTCAAGCTTTAGAAAAAAAGAGTTTATGTTAGGAGGAAAAGTATTAAGATCCAGGAACATCATTGATGGGAAATTTATTGGTATTCCGTTGAGGATCTTGATATAAACATCATAAACAGCATTGTGAGGGATCACCAGTTCAATGGAAGATTGTGATCTGAGTAAAATAGAATACTGTGGATAACTACAGTGTTGAAGGAGAATAAAAATAGTTGTATCAAGTGCAGTGTCATTATCTTAGAGGACAATAAAGTGGGAGCTAAATCAGATGCAAGAGAAAAACAGAAGCATGATCTAGCTGTAATAGTCTATCAGGGAAAAAGACTCCCTCATGAAGCAATTACAAACCTACTATGTATCAGGTAAAATTACTTCAGTAGAAACTGTAGAAACAGATAAATACTAATGTCTCCATACAATGACCCCTAAGTTTAAAATTTCAATTTGTGTTTACAAACTGCTGAAAATATTCTTATATTCTAAGACAATTTGCAGGATCCTTTTTTTCCGAGAAGGAGATGACTTGGAGTCTTGAGATTCTTCTTTTGTTGAAGAAGTTGAATTTCCCATGGAAATACCAACTAAATTTCTCTATTAGGGTAAAAAAACTAGGAATATAAATATTTGATGTGTAGATTGTTGAAGGAAAAAGACCCACAGTTCATGTGCTAGAGGCAAAGGGATAAGAAGAGAACCACAGTCCTCACTATCCTCCTTTGCTTTTCATCTGCCATTACTATCATCCTTTACTTTTCATCTGCTGGCCCAAATAATTTAAAACTGTAATAACAAGTAAACTCATATGTGCTAATTCCATGTAGGAGAAAACCACCAAAAACGTACATAAATAGTGGTTAGGCCATCTGTCATTTGTTGTGTATCCTTCTCCCTTCACCCTTAGACCAGGAAACCCCTGTATGCCAACTACAAGTAAACAAAAGACACAGTCAAAAATACGTGGAGTAAGAATTAATTATCAAATTAGAGCTCTCATTATTCATTTGTAAACAAAAGACTTGGAGTGAAAAAGAGCTAATGTTTGAATTTCAGTAATGAAGACACAGCCAGTAGGAGTGACATCTTCCACCTACACAGCCTTGTCAGCCTTGGTGCATCTAGAAAATGCATAATTCAGAGCTCTGCAATAACATTTCTCTCCAATAGATTTCTAGTCAGTCTAACATCAAGCCACTATCAAGAGGTTAGGAACTACTGTCATGCATGAGGTGAGTCATTTGCTGCTGAGATCTTGAAATTAAGACTAGTCATTTACACATACATTTTTAGCAGCTTTAACTGTTCCTGTATCACAATCCAGAACTCTAGGAGAAAGAATCTCTCAGCTTACCCAGCAGAAACTTCACTGTTCCCTGCATACTCACTGTGGCATTCCTCGCAAAACAGAATGAATTGTGTTTGTTCAACAGAGCAAAGCCTTCAGGCTAGCCCAAATTGTCAGTGTCTCAGAGAAATTCTTTGGAGTCATCTTGCCATGAACATTTTATCTTTTTTAGAGGTAGGGGACTTTTCCTCTTGTGAACAAATCTTATTGTTCCCTGATTTGGAACAGCAAGGTTCAAAAAGAGAATATGTTTCAAAGAGCTGCAGCCTGTAGGCAAGTGGACAAGCAATAAAACCCTGCTTATTCCCACCTCAACAATTGTTAACACTAGTTGAAGTCAGGCAGTACCTAACCTAAGTGATTTTTTAGATGTATTATGTTGCATGCAAATGATAAAGCATTGCTAGAAAACTCGGAAATAGTTTTCACTGCTAGCTTGTGAATAGATAATCATAGAATCATATAATCATTTGGATTATAAGGGACCATAAAGGTAATCTGGTTCCAACTCCCCTGCCATGGGCAGGGACACCTTCCCCTACACCAGTTGCTCAAAGCCCCATCCAGCCTGGTCTGTTGCCCCTACTTTGTAAAACCTGTTGCCCTTTATGTCTCTGTTTAGATTTCTTTCTCTTTAATGTCTTTCTTCATTGCAATTTTTTGTGATACTTATTTTCTCCTTTTTCCAGAATTAAAAACTTTACTAGGTAGTCCAGAAGAGCTAGGTTGAGTACTAGAAATACTGTAAAGGAATATTTTCAACCCAAGTAAGTAAACATTTTCCAGCTTTGAAATTATATGAATGCATATTTACTGAAAGTACTTTGTCAAACATGACATCAAGTAGAAAATATTGAATAAAAGATATATTTTGTTTGGACTCAAATGTTATGATATTTAAGACATTCCACATTTTATTTTATTTTATTTTATTCTAAAATTGTCTAATACATTATTTCACAAGCATTAACATAAAACTTTTATTGGAAGCTACTAATTACTCCTTTCAGATAACCACATGGGGCCATAATTAAAAATGGTAATCCATTTCAAAATGTACATGCGTATAATGAAAACACAATTCAAATGTGTTGTCAGATAACTGGATTTTAATACTTAAGCTTAAGGAAATAGATATATTTCTAAAATAATGCTCAGAGACCATGATATTTCTTGATGTTGCAGTTGTTCTCTGTTATCCAGCAGTGAAAACAATAATTATTATCAGTTCTTCATGTTCTTAGGGTTGGCATTGGTATTTATTTGCATGAAGAATGCAACCATGCAAAAGCACAGTAGCACTTTAGAGGAAGAGGGGCTGCCAAAGTCTCTGGTGAGGCTTGCCAAAAAACCACTCACAGTAGGGTGTCTCTACTAGCTCTCTCTGTGTATACAGGTCCTGCTCTTAAGGATTATCACCTGCTACTGAATAGAACTATTCATTGAGGCTGAGGGAGTGTCTGAAATATTCTCAAACCTTTCAAAATTGCAAAGTTGCCAACACTCTCTCTTTTCTCAGGAGTCGCCTGATTCTTGGTTAACTTGGCCTTGGTGCCATGTTAATACTACTATCCAGCCTTGGAACTGGAGTCAGCTTATAGCAAGACAGGTTAAATTTGGGATAGATGCCTGTGCATCTTTATATCTATCTATGGATGTATGTCCTCAGTCTTTCAATGTATGTTAAAAAAAAAAACAGTCTTCACAGAAAATCCTGTTCTGCTTATGCTGTTATCCTTCTTTTTTATTTTATATGAGACAAGGTTAATTGAGCCCAAAATGAAAATGGTATCATGAACTCAGATGTATGTCATTCAGCTGAGAGTAAGTAGCTGGTTCCCATTATAAATTCTTGTTCTGATGTTAAAGAATTCAGATTAAAAGAGTGAAATGCTGATTTTAAAAGCCTAAACACCTTGGGGGGATAAACACCAAAGGGAATGATTTTGAAAAGTGATAAATTGCACTTCCTGCCTTTTGAACTGTAGCCTGGCAGCAAACCATTGGTCTACTAAGAGATTTTTAAATCTTGGAGCAGTTGATTCCTCCTCCATACAACAGTGGCCTAAATCACTAAGCTTTGTGACTACCTGAAGCACCATCACAATTTGGTGAGGACAGTTGTTGAAAAATGTTTGCTTTGGCTCTTGAAATTAAGCCATTGTAACTGGAAAAGACCATAGAAAATGTTTTCTGGCTGTCCTTTGAGTGGGACAGAAATTAAATTATTTTTCTGTGTCAGAATACAAATGTATTGCCTGTGCCATTTGGTTGTGAGGAATTTAGTTCTAGAAATAAAGACCTGAAATAAAAAACATCATATTTAATTCTTCCAGCTAAAAACTAGGAGGGAGTAACCCATAAACTTTCTATCTATTGCAATACCCTGCCTCTTGCTTCGTGGAGGTTCCACTTACATTTGCAGGCAGGTGGAACATCCTCTTTCCTGTGGCTGCTGTTAAATTTATTTTAAAAAACCCAAAAAAAACAAAAAACTCCAGCAAACAACATAGCAGTATTTTCAGAGTTTCCTGGAGAAGTAGGTAGCTCACTGACTTACCATCTCTTGATTAAGCCTGGACTGTAATCTGGGCAATGGGCATATATCTTCAGTATCCAGGGCTGGCCAAGTATCTCCACTTTTAGCAGTAGTAAACTTAAAGCCTCACAGGAAGGCATTTTATAGATTTAGGTATAGTAAGGATTAACAAGTGCTGAAAAGAGATGACCTAGATAATGATCTGGGCTCTAGTCAAGTTTGGGCTTCTAAATCTTTATTTAGACTAACCTTAAGTGATCCCTAAATTCTTTCCATTTCATTTTTGGCCTAAATTTTGCATTGAATCTGGCCCATAAGTTCTAGCTCTTTTTTAGATCTGGCTTGTGATGTTAGGCACTTAAACAGATTTTTTTCCTTTGAGTTTTGAACTTTATTTTTATATCTTTCTGCATGGAAAGCATCTGTGATGATTTATATATTTTTGTAGTAATCCCTTAATTCATTAGGAGCTGTTTCTCCATTCAGAGGATTACTATGTAAATATATGTGCATAAATCTAGGGAAGTTAACTTTTAAAAGGGACAGGCACTTGGATTTTAAAACCGTTTTTATTTGTAGTGTTGTTTCCAGCTATGATAAATAAAGGTCTGAATTGCAGCAGAAAATGTGGAAATCAAGACCCTTATCCTGCTCTGAATTCCAAGTGGGCAGGAGGTTTGCTGACGGCTCAGTGCAGGATCAGAGCCCTAAAATCTGAACTTACAAGGGCTGACTTTTTTTATTCTGCAGTGTTCAAATGGACTGCTTAAAAACCCTATAAATGCTTCATCTAGACAGCAGGGCACCATTTCAGGAACTGATTGCCCATTATAGTCCTGACAATAAAACAGGAAAATACCCCAAGGGAGAAGGAGCAGGGCCTTATGACTTTCCCATTGAACTCAATGTGAAACTTATAATTTCCTGGCCCCACTTTGCACAATGTGTCAGTTTTCAGTGGCCATTGCATTATGCTCCTAAATCTCTTTCAAGGAAATCTGAAATGAGGGGCCTTAATACAGTGGAAAATGAGAGAAAATCATGGCATAAATCTGAGTTCATATATACTAAAGAATATATATTTTTTCTTTATATTTTCTTCCCTCTCCCCCAGAATTATTCAGCCAGAAGTAATAATCCTTTGATTTAAATTTTATGTGCTAGATTGTGAAAATGTGCTTGCAACACAGAGAAGTGAATATGTCTGTTTAAAAGATCTTTTAAGGTTATTTTTTGTTAGAGATATTTTTAAAGAATCTCTGAAACAATATATTCCGGGAGAGCAAATCAGACTCATACACAGACTCATACATTCTCCCTTTGTACATCACAGCCAAGAAACCAATATATATACCGTGCCAATATATATACCGTGCCTCCCCACGATGAATCTTCTCTGTGAAACTTGCAACACTTTGGTAGCAGAGAGCACCTGTCTGGATAATGTGAAGGGATAAGGGAGTATGTTAAACAAGGGCAGAGGGAATTGGGGAGGGATGCAGGAGACACAGATCTAATTGAAGCAAAGCATTTTATTAATCTAGAGTGCTCTCTCCAGGCATGCCTAAAATCTAAATAATGATACTGAACTTCAAAGGCCCTATTCTCCATTCCTTGTGCACTCACTACTCCTGTTTAAGTCAATGGAACTTCTAAGTGGATAAAAATGCAGAATCATACTGTGAATAAGATGTTAAGAATCAATTAGCAATAAAATGCTGCTTACAAGAAAAAAAAAAAAAGAGAAAATCTTAATGTCTGTTTGGTCAATTCATTCCTATCTATTAGTAGCATGGGTAGCTTGAGCATCAAGGTGTGTGATTTTGACCCTCTGGAGAACCATCTAAAAACCTGGATTGCATTTGAGACTGTATTTTTTTACAAATGATTTATTCCTCTAGTCTACTCTGCTGCTGTTGGACAGTCAGCTTACATAACACATCAAGGATAGTACAAAGTTGTGCAGCTTCTCAGGTGGGTTCAGGGATTTAGCTTGTGTGTTTTAAAACTCCTCTGTTGTTTCAGCATCTTTGCATATTGAATTATGTTAATTTCACTAAGTAAACATTAATTACTTGATGGTTTCAATGGTTTCATGCTTTGAAGCTGTAAGGTACTCTGAAAGTGATCATTATTAATTATAATATCTACTATTGTTACTTTATCTATTTTTTTAAAAGTCAAAGAGACATTTATCCTCTCTTCCTTAAAGGCAAGTGCTTAGAGAGAGCCAACGCAGTTCTCCATGTGCCCTTTCAAGGGCTGTGCATGAGGATGTCATTTACTGGGACATGGTGTGAAATACTGTTGCACCCAAAGCCCAGTTATTTTCAGAACCCCATATCCAAGACATTCTCATTTTTGCCTTCCTCTAGCAATATCATCAAAATGGACAACATAGCACTCAGCTCTCTGAAAAGTGGAAAAAGGTTATTTGTCTACTTTTTGCGAGTAATTTCATGTATTAGGTAGAAGGTAATCACTGACTGTTCTTTGGGCCACCATACTGACCATGATGTCCTATGGTCTGGAATGTCCCCTTGGTCATTTGGGGTCACCTGTCCTGGCTGTGTCCCCTCCCAACCTCCCATACACACCCAGCCCCCTTGCCAACGTGGCAGTACCAACAAAAAAGGCCTTGGCTCTGTGCAAGCCCTGCTCAGCAATAACAAAAACATCTCTCTATTATCAACCCTCTGCTCAGCACAAATGCAAACATAACCTCATATCAGCCACTGTGAAGGAAGCTAACTACTCCAGCTACAAACAGCATAGTGTCTTTCCTAATAGAATTCAAATATTAAAATAAGCAGGAAAATTCTGATATTGATTTCAATTTTAAAGTTTTTGTGGCAGATTGTTTTAGAACCCTTTTCTGTCATTAATGAAGCTTAGTTAGCCAGCAGAAGTTGGCATAATGCATTGCTAATAATTGGCCACTTTTTATAAAAATAGTATTTCATGGAGAAATGGGACTTCATCCAAATCAATAGAATTTCCGAGATGTCTCTTTTAATTAAATTGATTAGGTTTCATGATCACAACAAACAGGAGGAGAAATTATTAACATTTATTAGCTTTGTTTTATAACTAAACCACATTAAACCAAAATTGCTTTCTTTATGAACTATTGTGTTTGGTATCCAGGCACGGGCAGTGTAGTCTCCAGGGACCTCTGTGAGGACTGCCCAGAGCTGGCCCAAGCTGCACACAGCTGGATCCAGGTGGCTCCAACCCACCCACACAGGGCACAGAGCGCAGCTGGGTCCTGCAGCCAGGGGCTCTGTGGCACCTTGGGCAAGGCATGTTTAAGAAAGGGTAGAAAGTGTTGCACAGCAGCTGTGTGAGAGAGGAGTGAGAACATGTGAGAGGACCAGCCCTGCAGACACCCAGGTCAGTGCAGAAGGAGGAGATGGAGCTGCTCCAGGCACTGGAGTTGACACTCCCCTGCAGCCCCTGGTGAAGACCATGGTGAGGCAGCTGCAGCCCGTGGAGGACCACAGGGAAGAGAAGATCCACATTATAGCCAGTGAAGGACTCCATGCCAGGGCAGGTGGATGTGTCATGGAGAAAGCTGAAACTGCTGGGGAGCCATACTAGAACTGCAGAAAAGCAGGAGGAGAAAGGAGAGACACATGGCAGCTGCTATGGCTGACCCCACCCCTCCATTCCCTGCCTCACACACTGCTCAGCATGAGGAAGAGGTCCAAGAGTCAGGAATGAGAAAGAGAGTTTGAACTTGAAAAAAAGGGGATTGAGAGGGAGGGAGGGGGATTGGTTTGCTTTTGTTTCTGAGTAACTGAGTCTATTTTTAATTGGCAATAAGTTAAACTTCCTCAAGTAAAATCTGTGTTGGCTGTGATGGTGATACCTTGTGAAAACTGACAAAGAGCAGAGATTAGACAGAGCTAAAGAATAAATTAGGTATTTATTAAGAAGCCTCAATAGATCCAGCTTGGGCAGCACAATCCAAAATGGCCACAAAATGGATGATCAGTCACGGGATCTCACACTTTTATGAGTTTTGGTCCATTAGCATATTGGAGTTAATGGTCCAATTACAGCTTTAGCCCAGGGAGTCCCATCTTTCTTGTTTACTCTCTTCAGTCCACTGTTGTTTATGCTCTTGGGCCTGAGATCTGGATCAGATGTCCTTGGGTGCCCAGATAAAGGAGTAATTGCTTTGTCTACCTATTCTGTGAAGTGAGCTTACTATGCCCTAATATGCACCCTAGACTTACAGAGTAAAGCAGAACAGAAGCTGAAAGATATAAAAGCTAAAACCTGAGGCATCAGTCTATTTTTAATTGGCAATAAATTAAACTTCCTCAAGTAAAATCTGTGTTGGCTGTGATGGTAATTGGTGAATAATCTTGCCTTCATCTTAACCTATGGGATTTTTCATTTTATTTTCCCCCCATCCTGCTGAGGAGAGGAAATGAGAAGGTGGTTGTGTGGGCACCTGTCAGCCAACCAAAGTAAATACACAATAAAATTCAATATTTTCGTCTTAAAAAACCCCCAAAATTTGGGGATTTTTACTGATTTCTATGATTCTAGGAAAGTTTTTCTTTATTCATAAAAAAATAAAATCTATCTTTTTTTTTATCTCTTTTTTCCTCTTTTCCTTTTTTCTCCCCTGAAATCTCTTCTTCAGTATTCTCTAAACAGCTTGTTATTCAATTATTCATGTGCCTGTACTTGGGAATTTCATTCTGGTTTCAAACCTCTGTTGCCTTCTTCACATTAGAGGGCAGAGAATCACATCTCCGATCTTCAAATTTCAGTGGTCTTCTATATACCATTGAAAGAATGAAAAAAACTCCTTTCTCTTCACTCACAGTGACAAAAGAGCAGCTGTTGTTTCACCAACCTTTCTCTTCTTAGAGTAAAACACACTGGAAAGGTATTGGAAAGTGCTTCTTTACCAAATGCTCTTCTCTGCAAACTTTTTCTCAGGGGAGACAAGAGAAGTAAAGAACCTGCTAATGCTAAATTTCTGAAATATTTCTGTAAGCAAAACATCTAAGAATAGTACAGCAATATTTGTTGGCCAAAAAGGCAATGTGGAACTAAATGAGTTCCCTAAACTGAATATATTATTTTACTATCACAGCTGACATTTACATACTTGATGCTTTTTAGGTACAACCTGACCAAAAGTTTTTATGCAATAATTAATTTAATATGCACATTTAAACAATCCTGTGAAGCTAATGAGTCCATTTCAATGGATGAACACAATCTGTGGTCTGTGCTGCAGCTGAACCTTATTTAATAAGAAAGACACTTTTTATGTACAGGTAACTTCAGCACCACTAATGGACACTTATTAATATCATGTGATAGAAAACTGGGGAGGAGGAAGTGAAAAAATGATCATTACCTTTTAAACTACAAAGAATATATAAGGGATGCCAGCAGGGATGGGATTGAGCTAATGCCACACATGAAACCAACCAGTGCATCCAAAATATTTTATCAACATTGATGCATTTCCTGGCTATGTGGAGATTACAGTATAGAGAGAAGTTCCCATGAGGGTAAATTGGAGAAAACTGTATGCTGGGAAAGAATCTCTATCAGAGAAAAGTTGCCTGTGGTAGGTGAAATGTATGAGCAGGAACTGGTGTACTGAAAAGTTGTAGCTAAGGTCAGCAGTGGGGTTTTTTTATTAAAGATTGTTGGAGTTTTTCTCATGTGGCAGTAGGTCACAAAAAATGAGAGCAAGGCTGTTGGGGTCTGGTGCTGGGGGATAAAATGATAAGATATTTTCATTGGAAAATTCTTTTGACATCTTTCAGGGCCAGTAAGAATTCTAAACTTAGTCATTACTGTTATTAGGCTAAAAGATTCACTGCAGATGAAAAAAAAAATAAATCAGCCTATAATGCAGTTCCATTCTAATGAAATTTCTCTGTTTTTTGTTAATGGTTGCTTAATGTCTACTAGCACAGTAGATGTGTTGTGGAATAATAACTACTTAAATTATAAGACAGAATGTCACTTATAGATTTTTAAATGATTTTATGCTATTATTTGGATATATAAAGAAGTAATACTTATACAGTTGCTTTTTGACAGCAGACTACATTACAACAAGTAGATCACTAATTAAAGCTGCTGGTCTGTTGTTTTTGCTCTGCATTTTTCTATTAGTTTTCCTCATTGAGTTCTGGCCCAGATCTTTTTTTCACAGATTAGCAGTCTGAAAATAGCATCTGCTTGGAGAAAGCAAGAAGAAACTAGATATCAAAAACAGGGAAGAATTTAAATACACCCAGTGATACAATGCACTAAGTGCCTTAGACCATATTCATAATTCTTTAAACTCATGCGAATCTGCTTCACAGATTCTTTTAGTAGTTGAAGTTGTGCATACTCTGGCTGTCTAGCACTGCGCACATTGACACTTAGGTCAGGGCTGAACTTCCTTGTGATTGTTATTTGCATCCAGAAGTAGAGAAGTTTTTCATGCAAAATCCTTTTAGATACTGAGTCAAGAAGACACAGTATACCCTACTACCATCCTGGGTAAATTGACACATTATACAGGTGTGTACAGTTATGCTGAATATTAGCAGCAGACATTGTGTCTGGGATTGTCTGGAACTTCTCACCCCTCAGCATTCTTGACATTAGGATGCAGAAACATTCTCTGGTCCAAAGTATTTTCTACTCTGCATTATTTGGAAAAATGAAGAATACATCTTTTCAGAAAGTGTATTAAAGAATCCTATTAGAGAATGGTGTTCTATTTTTCTCCCTTCTATCTTATGAAATCATAAAATATTTAATCTAATATTCAGTTTTTGTGGCACATCTGTTTTGAATTGCTTATGAGTTGCACAAAATTCCTGAGATGAAGAGTGCTCTAAAGAACATTTATTTACTCCTTATCCCAACTCAGGCCTTGAGAGATAGGAGCTCTGCATTTCTCTATAACATGTTGAGACAATGTAGAGCCAAAGGAGAATTTCAAACCCTGGAGTCTGAGCTATTTCAATGGTTCACTGTCAGCTGTTTGAGCAGTTTGCCCAGATTTGTTAGATTTCTTTGATGCGGAATCTAAATACTGTTACAGATGGAGTAACAGGATCCTTAATTTTTGTCACTGCAAAGTAGTTCTTTTTAGAAAGATAGAATTTGAATAGCTTGATCTTCTCAAAGGCAAACTAGCAGCAAAAACTTGAATTTAAATTATTGGCATTTCTGCAACTGGAGGTAATGGTAAGATCAATCATGATAGTTGAACATGAGAATTTATGCAATATGTTTGAATTTCTACACATAAGCATTGTGCACTGACAAATACTATTACTAAACAAAAACTATATGCAGGACACAAAGTACTCTTTAAAGAAGAAGGTTTCAGTTCTTTTGTCATAAAAAATGTAAAAAATTATCATTCATTTAATACTTTTTCAGCCTGCTTAAATGTCTTTCCCATTTATTATTAGACTTGCTATGAAAAAGAATTCTAGATGACAAAAAAATTTGTTCTGTTTTTAGTAAGAGATTTTGAATTTAGAACAGCATTTAATTCTAACTAATGTTGAATTAATACAAGTTTTTAAAAATTTTCTGGAATATGATGCCTTCTTTGTAAAGTTTTGTCACATCAGTGATAAATATTTGACTTTTTTTCTTGTAGCTTTTATTCTTTTATTTCTTTACAAGCCCCAAAATTTATTGAAAATAATCTGTAGCTGGAAAATACGACCAGAAGCTTCTACTTTCCTTTGTCCATGCACATCAAACCACTGCACATGGGATTGTGATTTTCTGTGACTCCATAGAGGATTCCATATGACTGTCGTATATCTCTTTGAGTGCCCAACTGCTTAATCTATTTAGTATTATCAATAACTAGGAGTGTTTTTTATGTAATGAAGTCTTTCCCACATCCATGAAGATATTGTTTGAATTAAGTGATTCATCTCCCATTATGTTTTGTATCAGCTCTTCATATTCACTGATCTATTTTCTGATTTTACTCTTCCCAGTGCTCATCAAAAAATACATCACTACATTTCAGCAATAGCAGTGGTTGTTTGCATTTAAGTGTTACTATTTATTGTGTTTGCCGTAACTACTCTTGGAAGATAATGCTCATTAAAGTTCTCATTTCAAACTTGCTAAACTTTCTTATACATTGAGGAATATAATTTTACGTGTATAATTTTTGTTAAGTGACCATACATGGATTTCCAGAAATTTAGTGAATACTAAGAAAATATGGATGTAATATAAATGTAAATTGCTCAAAAGCTAGATGAAAAGCAAGTATGATTTTAAGAAACTGCTCACTGGTAGAAAATTACTAGAAAAGTTTGTTCTTGATACAATTTCTTTTCAATACAAATTGTAACATTATAAGACCTGTTTATTAATGATAATGTAGAAAAAGAAGAGACTAGCCTTGAAAGAATTGAAACAAAAAGAAAGGTTTTGAAAGGATGAAAAAAGAAACTTTTTTTCTGGGATATCACAGAATATATTTTTTTCAGTAACCTGCTGTCATCGCTTTCTTTTTGAATCTCTGTTTTCTTTAGAATCACATTTACTTTTTTTTCATTCTGGAGCTCTCTTTTTCCTAGTTTTCCAACTCACCTAAATATAACAGAAACACAAAAATCAGAGTGATCAAAAGAATTACCCCCTTCTGTCTCAGCTTGGACAGTATCTGCAGCTGTTATTATACATGTGAAAGTGAAGCTTGTAAAGAGGAACTGTTTTTGTTCCCTGTATAAATAACAAGTAAGCTCAACAGTAGAATTAAAATCTTTAAGAGGAAAGTACAATTTTAAGCCAGCATCATGAAATTGCAATAGACTTTTCAGTACCTTTCCATTGTATTTTTTGTCAGTATTTTAAGCCATAAATCTTGCAGCTGTTGCTATTTAAATGCAAATCCCTCAATGGGAAATTAGTATGAAACATATAAAAGAAGCAAGTGGTCATAACTGCACAAAATTAACATAATTCTAACTGAACACTTTTCTCTAAGAATCTTTTTCTTTAAGTGACTTTCAGATTTTCCAGTAAAAAAAAAGAATAGGCTTTAGGTGTTTGTTTCAAATCAGTGAAATTTACTCTGGGTAATTAATTAGCGAAACCACACTATTGTCAAGAAAGATTGTCAAGAAAGATATTTGTTGTTTGCATAGAAAATAAAGATATGTATTTTCAGATATTTTGGTTGTCCTTTCTAGTTATTAACAAGAGTCAGAAAATATCTGGTAAATCAGTACTTAAAGTAGATTAAGTAAGATATAAAGTACACACATTAATGAACGAATAGGATTTTAACTTTCCTTGTTGCAGAGATTTTTGTTACTAATGAACTTTGTTGTTCATTTGATGAAAACAAGCAAGGTAAAGCAAGGAGTAAAGGTCTTGATAAGGAACAGTAACTTCAATTGCAGTTATAAACCAATTTCAGTATTTTGTATTATCTTGTCTATAAAGCCATGTTTTCTTATTACAGTTTCAAAATAATTGATCAGGGAAGAATTTACAAAAATTATCAGGCCATATCTACTCTCAGTTAGCTTAAGAATAAACAAGGCATTAGTTTTTATTGTAACTTAGTGTTGGCACCAAAGTAATATGAAATGAGAATATAGGATTAAATGTATTCAACTATTATGACCTATACTCCAAAATGATGAACAAGTTATGGTGATTTATTTATTTTAAAGTGTATTTGTATTTTAATTTTACCCTTTTCTTTACATTCAAGTTTAACTTTTGTTATTTTCACATTTACCCCATCTTTAATTTTCAAAATGTCAAACCCAAGAAGTCTTATTTGACTTAGAAATAACACTGGAATGGAATTCTATATGATTGAACACTTAAAATATTTCTATTAATGCTACCCTTCTAATTCAGAAAAGTGTTTTTTAAACACTTTGTTATTAAAGAGTTTGTTAGTTGTTGACCTTTACAGTTTCCCTGGTTGGTTCATAAATAAAACTCGCTTTCTAATGGAGATCTGAAATTCACACTGAGATTTGAATTTTTGTTTTTTTGTCCAGTCACATGTCCCACTTAAAAAAAATTTCTTAGTTAATTTTCCATTATCTTCCTCTCAGTGTGCCTGTGTATTTCAGCAGCCTAAGTGAGTCAAAGGGAAGTTTCATGTAGACATACAGCAGTGTTTGACCTTGAAATGGAATCTTATTGTGATCACATCACTGCTGATGACTTGCAGATAGAAAAACAGGCATGGCATGTTGAGGAGGAAAGAGGAAGGGTGAGATCAACTGTAGTGAAATTAAGTGAAAAAAGATTGTTCTTCATAGTTGTTTGAACTTCAAAGAAATACTCAAGTGTTTTCTTAAATGTGTGATTATACTTAAATTTTAAATTAATATTTATTATATTGTCTTCCTCTTTTTTTGCCTATAGAGTCTATATTGTTTGTTTTCTGATACTCTTCAAGAATGGAGCAACAGGACTACACTTAAAGACCTGTAATTCCACTTAAGTCAGAAAATAACCTCCAGATGAACTCTTATTTTCCAAAATTTTCATTTATGACAGCTGATCAGCAGCATAGAAAACCCCCAAATTTCTCCTATTATAATGGACACTGCACACCTTCCCCCCCTCCCAACACCTCATTTTTATTTCTTGCTTACCCTCGAGAGGACTTTTATTTTCAGGATCTGGCCTTTCCACTATCATTTGCGCATCATATTTAGCTGAGAGTGCAAATATTATCATCCTCTAAGGTTACTTGCATTTGCATGCCAAGGTTGTATTGTAAAATGACATTTAGCAGCATTTACTTTTTTGGCTGCCATTTCTTCATCTTGCATAATACATTTTTCTTACATCACAAGATGAGGCCCAGGAAAATTGTAAAGTTGGAATACACCTGTGGGATGACAGTGTGATAGACAGCTGTGAAATAAATGCAGACTTATGGTGAGCGGGTTCAGCTGCAACTCCTTAAAATGGCATTTTATAATATGGCAGGCTTAAATGGTAGACTGTTGAACAACCACAGAAAAAAACATTACATCATGCAAAGACTGTAGTACAAGAGGAAAAATGACAACAGTGTGCAAAGCTGCAGCTGATCCTACTTGCCATATGGGATGCCACTCAGTGTAATAACACTTACATTCCCTCCATAAGTGCCCTTAAATATCAAGGAGTGAATAAGACATTATGCAAATTACAAAAGGAATTTGTAATCATATACGTTATGAACTTTGTACTTTCAGGAATTATTTTACTCTTACACTAACAGAATACTCTTTAAAAATGTGCATATCTGAGAATATTCCCACAACTAAATAATATAAAATTTGCCTGTGCAAATGGCTAGAAGCAAGGCTTCCTTACTCAATATAAAACAAAAGAATGTCCCAAACTATGAACCCAAGAACAAATAGCTACTATAATTTCTCTCTCTCTCTTCTTTCAAGATATGGTAACTTTCACACAAATACATTTTCCATATGTTTATGTACATTTTTGAGAGTATTCTGTTCTTAGAGATCCTGATGAGAAACTAGATAACTCAAGTTGTTTGAAGAATGATAATTTAGTCTTTATCTCAGATGCATGGTAAGCTGTTCAGCTGTTCATTATTTCTCACAATGCAAAATCCAGAGAGCCCTCAGTGCAAGTTTCATGCAGCAGTTTTAGAATAAACAAAGGAAGTACTTTGTCATATCACGCCTGTAATTAAATTGTGGAACTCATTGCTGCAAGATGTTTCAGGAGCCAACAGTGTAATTAGAATCCTAAAAGGACTGTGGTCAGCCCCATTTTCTCTATTGAACACAGAAGTCTGGAGCCTTCATCTCAGGTAGTCCCTTGGGCTCTTACTGCTGCAAGTGCATGCCAGGAGAAAGGACACTCTGGGCACGCCCGTCCCTCATACTCATGACTGTCGAAGGAAGGATGCTGGACCTGGTAAATCCTTGTTCTGATAAGATCTGTTTTATGATAGCTGCATTGGACTGAATTCAGGTCCAGCATTGTGTTAATTATTTCCTGTGTCTTTCCCTGAATGCCAGAATAAGGGAAAACAAGAAGGAAAAAAAAATCTGATTTCATTATTTTTTTCTTTTCTTCCTGTGCCTCAAAAAATACAAAACCAAGTTGAGTGTGAGGTAAACATAAATCATGAGGTTTCCTATTCTTTTAAGAATAGATGTGTTTCTAGACATAAGCAAGTCACTTTTTGTTCTAGCAGTCTATAAGGGACAAATTCAGTGCTTTATTCATTATGTGAACAAAGGATTGTATTGAAATTTTTTTCTGATTTTAATATCTTCTTCATATACCCCACACTTCCTTTGTATGGAACCAACCTTGTCCTGTGGAATCATGAACAGAGATAGGAAGTTAAATATATTTTTTTACAGTTTACAGTTGCTAAGATCTTCCCTGATAGGGAAGAGTAACTCATGAGTAACTTTATGAGAAATCAACCCTTCTCCTAATTTTAAAGGTAGTTTTTCTATCTGTACACTGTTACTTAAGCAGAAATCTTACAGGTTTATCTGTAACAGTCTTTAGTACCATTGTGACATAGCTAATGTGACAAATCAGTTATTGTGCACCACTAAGAAAAATCCTGCAGCAACAGAAAAAAAAGCAACTTGACTATGCAAGTTTCTTCTGTTTCTAGATTATACAGAATTATCATTCTCTAGGTGTCATTTAGGGAAGCGAAAGTGGTCTGAGGTTAGGATCTGAGATCTTATAAGATCACACTGGGTGAGGCATGTCCAGCACACATCATCACTTCTGAGTGGTTCTTATAGGATGATGTCTACTATATTTTCATTTCAATTCTTTGGTAGATTTTGCTTTTTTTTTTTTTTTTTTTTAACTTTGCAAGTGAGTGGAATATATACCAATAAAAGGTAGATCTCAGTGTAGGAAATGTCAACCCTATGCACAGGACTTGGGACATTGTTTTTTTTTCCTACTGACAGGATCAAATTCCTTATGAGACTTCTCTTAGTCAGTAAATATCCTAATGCTTCTCTTCACACTTTTCATGTCCTTACTGTCTGTGTGGCTTATGGGAACTTCACTCATTTCAGCTTCTTCCCACAGCTTTTATGACCCTGAGAATTTTCTCTGATCAGTTTGTAGGATTATATTTTTCTACAAGCTATTTTCTCAGAAATGACAGGTTTCTTCTGCCAACATTTCTGTCATCACTAATAAAGGATAGCACTAGAGAATGCCCTTTTCCACAGTTTAGTACAGTATCATTTGTTGCCTCTCTCTGTTCCTCCTTGGTAACACACTGACTGAGCCAGAGCAACTGAAAAAATGATGGTTTCATCATCTGGGATTTCAGACCTGTCTTTTCAGTCACAGTTCTTGTAGTATCTGGGGATCAGGGTCAATATCAGTCCTTGGCAGAGGTTTTACATTTCAGGGTACTATCTCGTCTGTCTGATTTACAGATAGTTTCTCAGGAGCTGACAAGAGTGAGCTTCAAGTAAATTTTCTTCAGCTGTTAACATTGGAAGAAAATGTTAGTCAGAGCAAGCAGATTATCTAGACAGAGCCTGATGAGTCTGTGTCCCTGCTCATTGATCTTCCTTAATCCACGTTTGCTTAATTCATTCTAATCCATGACCTTTGCTCCTACTTTAGCTTTGCAGTGTCCCACATTCAGCAGCACATCAGACCACAGCAGAGTGTCAGTGCATTCTTAAGAAAATTGTCATCCTTGGCCATTGTCAAAGAGAGGTGACCTGGGCAGCAGCCAGGTTAACTGGTGTTTCTTAACAGAAGATTAAAATAATAACAGCTGTAAAAGGATTATACCATGTTAATATTAGAGTTATCTCCCTATGTCAGTGTGCCAATGATTTCTTGGGTGCCAATGATTTTTTGTGTTTTAAAAATTGTGTTTGAAATGATAAAATTAATGGCAGTTGAATGATAGGACATAGCCAATGCATTAGCTATTATATATTAGTATCAGAGAGTGGCTTTGTGATAACAATATCATCAGAAATGAAAAATTTAGGTCATATCTTGTAAAACAAAAGTTTGTGAAACATGCAGAGAGCTGGAAGCTTCGGTGAAACAAAAGTATTATTTTTACTGAAAAAGTAAAAGACAGGGATGAATAAATTTGCATTTTTATGGATTCCACCAGTTAACATAAAGAAGCTTTTTCATTACAAGGTTTCTTGCATATTAGAACATAATAGTAAAATATTGTATTATATAAAAGCTTTTCAAGTGACCTTCAACCTTGGAAATGCTGATAAGTTTTACTCCAGAGTAGAACTGTGAGTCACTGTATACAGATGACCTAAAACAAGAAAAATTTTATTGGGGCTTTTTGTTTGTCTGTTTTTTTGTTTTCATAGACATGCTTGGTATTCTTTAGCACCCATTTGGGATACACTCCTTGGAGTCTCATTTATAAGTTATATACTCTTCTGCCTGCCTTCATTTGCACAGTGTATCATATACAAAATGATTGTGTAGCTTCAAGTCTCTCCAGTGTCCTTTAAACAGGTATCAACTTATGCATCTTAAAGCATTTTGAACTTACTTAGAATGAGACTGGGCCAACATAATTGAAATGGACATTTGGAAGAAACACAGGTAGAGCCAGAACAAAGGAACAACAAATGTAGATAAAAATGTTTGACAAAATGGTTCTGAAGAGTTACATGCAACAACTCTGCAAGCCCTGGGGTAGTTGCGCAGTAACTTGAACACATAGTACTTCATGTAGCAAATAGAAAATGACACTTGCCAGAATCTGACCTTGACAGAAACATTTGAGTAATATTTGTAGTATGATCAAACAACTTCCATGTTATTTTAGGCAGTAAGAGGTTTTCTAGAAAGCTCTGTCTGCTAGTTTTTATTATGCTTTGTGTTTTCATAAATAGAAGATGTATGTTGGAAATATATTGCATTTAGTTTTTTACCTTTTTTATGTAGGTTCTTGTTTGGTCTGCACTAGATGATTGTCTGAGCAATTTACAAATATTAATTTCCTTACCTTTTCAGGGAAACATAATTATTGTTTTAAGACAGAAAACAGAAAGCTGAGACACAAAGAAAATTAAATTAAGATCTTTAAAGGGGTTTAAAATCTAGAAAACACACTGGGCAGAACTGAGAGGTTTCAAACTAGGAAAATGGCAGAGGCACACTCTCCATTCAAGATAAATTATTTTTTTCAATTTAGTATCCTGTTACTACACATGCCAAGCAGATTCACCAGATTGCTTGTGCTGGGCAGAAAGGATACGCAAGATTTACGAGTAATATTTAGGCTGGCAGATATCACAGATTAAATTTTTCTGCACTGTATCCTCTTGGTTAAATCACTTTTCCAAGAAAAATTTCATCTGCCATATTACCATAGAGGACCTCCAACTCTGTCTCTTGGAAAAGGAGGAGCTAGGTGATGAATTTGGGGGTCCTTCACCACTAAATACTCTTTTGTATTTTGTGCTCAAGAATAGAAACATCATGACACCAAAAGAAAAATAAGGCAGAAGAGACTTGGGCATGCACTGGGAATGCATTTTTATTTTCTTCTACCTACTACTATTGCCTTATTTCTATTGCCTGGGCACTGTGAGGATAAGCCTGTCTTTTAGCTTCTTTTCCCTGGACTTGAATGCTTCAGCATTCATATCTTTGAGAGCTAATATAAAATTCATAAAAAACCAATCAGATCAGATTTTATAATTACTCAGATCTATGTTCTGACCTTTAAACTGCCATATTGGTTTTCCCCTTGACTCATTTAGTTCCCCCATGATTCTCATAATCTTAGCTAAATACTGAGGGTATCTTAGTAGGTGATGTGGTGGTGTCCCTTTACTGTTTTGCATTCCCACATGGTCTGTAATCTGAAAGGTAGATGCCTTGGTGGGATCTCTATTGTTTGGGTAGAAGTCAGAGTACCCCTTTCTTCCATTTCCTTCTTAGCTCCTGCCTCACCTTCTGGCTCTGGTTTTGGGATTTGTTTTGGTTGGTTGAGTGGGTGTTGTTCATTTTCTTCCCCCCTGTAACAACTGGTGTGAATTGCAATTGGCATGGCTTTCCCTGAGATATAAAGACAAGCAAGAGTGAGGGTTGTAGCACATAATCACCTCACTCAGGTACACAACCATCTATAGATGTTTAAAATCAAGGACTTAATTATTAATACTGGAGTTGCCTTAGGTTTTTCCATAGTTAGTACAGCAAAACAGGCTTCTCCAGAGACAGTGTCTCACACTGGGAGTGAAAGAGTCTCCAGAGAGATTCTATATTCAACCTCCTAAACTCAGGTTTTATTTTTTTCTAAAAAGAAAAAAATATAATTTTAAAGTTTATTAGACATTTGAATCTAGCTGAAATGAATTAGACCTTTTTTATATTTATTTTGCATTAACTATCCTACTATTGATCCTTATAGAAATGTGTGATTCCAGTGGCTTTCTTGTAGTTCATTAGTGTTATTTAAATATGAGGTAAGTTGTTCCTCCGGCTCAATTTCTGTCTTAGTGTACTGACTGCCCATGGTTTAAAAATATTTGTTTGCAAGTTCTCTTCTGACCCAAGCACTTCCTTCCTAAATTAAATCCAAGTACGTTTCTCTGAATTGCACACCCCAACAAATGTTTTTTTACAGATTAGAGGGGTTTTGCTCCCCCTGCCCTGCCCAGTCCATTATTGTCTACCAGGCTGGGGAACTTCCTACACTGCTGGGTCCTTCATCACTGCCTCAAAACATGTGATATATGGGCACATTTTAATGCTATAAAAAAAACATTCAGGTGAGCCAAAACACAATTCTCTCATTATTTCTGACATGTTATTTAAACTTCTTTCCTCAAACCTCAAATCAATAACTATATATATAGGCCACACACACACTGACACAGTCAGACCAACAGAAATACAAATATGTATTTATATACACACTCCCTCTCTCTCTTTATTTAAAAATGGTTTGTATAAACTATGTGAGGCCCAAAAAGGATCTAAAGCCAAGAACTGCTCATGCAAATACAACTAATCTGCCCTAGAGGAGACTATTTCTGAGACTGGCTGCCAGGCTTCCCCTCCCTGGGGTGGATGCAGTTAGAAGAGCAGATCTAGTCTGATTTACTACAAATTGTACCCACAGCTTTTCTAGATTACAATATATTGCATGTCACCAGGCTGTTATTTTGTTCTTCTTTTTCTGTTTTTTTATTTCATGTATCTTTCTAATCATTTTACTGTAAGCTCTTTAGGGTATGGCTTATTTTTACAAAAGACTTGTAGAGCCCCTTTCCATTAAGCAAGACTATCAAAGCAATGCATTAGTCCCAAAAAAATATAGTGGAAACTGTTTTAATTAGCCAAAAGAAATATATTTATAGTACATTAGACATAATTTATTTGAGGAAAAGAGTATTTTAAAAGATACAAAGGCTAGAAGTTTGGGTTTTTTGGGGGGTAGGGTTGTGTTATTGGTTATTTTTTCTTAACAATCTCAGAGGAAAATTTATGTAATACTTCATTATTCACAATATAATTAATAAATATTTCCTTTAAAATATCTTTATGGATGTGTATGTACATTGAACATGAATGCATGTAGGGCTGAGGAAATACAAGTTCTTAATAATGGATTTCTTTTGAGCATACTGGAACCATAACTTAAATTTTTGCATTCTTAGGGCAAGAACAAATGAAGGCAGACAATGACATTTGCAACAAAGTTAAAAATATGAGACACTTCTTCTGTCTGCATACCCTTTAGAAAATATTAGCTAATTATATTTAACATAGAATGAGAACATAATTCCTGCTGTTTTGACAAGTAACAAATTGCATATTATCACTTTGTAAATAATATTATTAAAAACAGTTGTCCTTGTCTGTAGTCTCTTCTTTGTAAGAAAAAATTAATTTGAGGCCCGTCATTCACAAGATGTGCATTAGAATATCAAAGCAGCAGTCTGAAGATGCTGAAAACTGAAAATCCTGTACACCCTCTGCACAGAGGGAGAAATTTGGTGTGGTAATAAGAAGATAAAAGTAAAGGTTTGTGAAGTCTATGGTAGCAGCATGATCCCTTGTGATAATCATATTTTCAGTCATGATTAATTTGACTCAGTTATTCTATTAATAATATTATCTTGACTATAATCTAAGCATAATATTGGTTTCCATTGAGAAATATAAATTGTACATTATTAAGCATTTTTATTTTTTATTAGTTTACTAATTAAACTGTATTGCTCGTCTTTTTTATTCCTAAAAATTCCACGGAGAGATTAATTTTAATTCTTCATGTTTAAACACATCATCTTTCATCCAAAGATCCAAAGGTGCTTCACAGTACAAATACTAATTTGTACTCTATGAATGGTCTCACAGCAGTCCAATGAGGTGTATTACTAGCTGTTATTTTTAAGGCTGTTTTTCAAAGTAAAATGTTCACATCCTTCAACAGGATATAATAACGAGCATCTACATGTTTGCAGAGTTCTTTTCAAGTCAAGGGACAGCACTTGCTGGTAGCACAAAGATTCGATCCATGTAGTAATCTTACTGAAAGATAATAACTCACATTAAAAGTAGGAAGTTTTTTTTCCATTAACTTCAAAGGGGTCAGGTTCTCATTTAATAATAGATAATGGTAGGAGTGTCAGAGACAGATATAGAAAAGGAACAGTCAAAATCATCAGGTATTCTATCTACCAGTGAGATGCAGAATGCACTCAAACAGAAGTTTGATATGTAGCTTGTTTCCCAATTGCATTCTTAATGTTTGTTTTCTGTAAAAAAAAAAAATAAATAAATGTGTGTAAGAGCATTGCTTCCTTCAAATGTGAGGTCAAACCAAATGCTGGATCAGTTTGGATCCTTAAAGCTAAGAAACAACCCAGCAGTAAGAAGCTGCCTTCATGGAGATGATGCCATGGAGACCTCTGTTGATTAAATGTCATTGTTGTAACCACTCTTCAGAATTGAGCAGTCAAATGAGCCATGACAGTGAGTGTGACTACAGGAAGTTAATAGACTGCTACCGCACATGGCATTTTCCTTTTTATATTTAGGTACATAAAAAAAGCACAGTTAAGTTTTACTTTTCTTTAAACCATCTACAGTAATTTATTTTTCACTTTTTTTGTCTAGCTAGAATGCATGGAGCTCTGCCTGGGAATGGATGGGGAACTGACCAAGACTTTATGGGTCAGGATTAAAGAGAGGGGAGGGAGAGGTGATATTATAATGGGGATCTACCACAGGCCATATAACCAGCAAGACTGACCAGATGAGCCCCTCTATAGACAAATAGGAGTGTGACAATTCCTGGTCTCAATGGGGAACTCCAATTAGCCTAATGTCTGTTGTAGGGACAACATAGCCAGGCATAAGCAATCCAGAAGGTTACTGAAATACATCCATGGCAGCTTCCTTCTCCAAGTAATAGAGGGGCTATGAGGAGAGGTGTGTGGGGGACCTTAATCTCACCAGCAAGGGCAGGTTTCTGGGGAATGTGAAGCTCAAGGAAAGTCTCATATGGAGTGATGACGAAAAGGTGGAAATTGAGATCCTTAGGGCAGTGAGCAGGTTGTGCAGCAAGCTGACTGCCTGTCAGCCTCACCTCCACACCTGGTAAGGTGATGGAACCATTCATCCCAGATATCCCAGATATCATCTATAGGCATGTAGAGAAAAAGTGGACAGTGAGGGGGATTGAGAACTGGTTGATTGGTAGGTCTCACAGGGCTGTGGTCAGTGACACAGAGTCTAGCTGAAGGCCTGGAACTACCAGTGTTCCCCAGCATTCAGTACTGGATCCAGTCTTCCACTTAATCATCAAAGACTTAGATGAAGGGGCAGAGCATAGCCTCAGCAAGTTTGCAGATGATACAGAACTGGAGGGAGTGGCTGACAGGCCAGAAAGTTGTTCTGTTCAGTGAGACCTGAACAGGCTGGAGAGGAAACCAGCCAAATTCAGCAAAGGCAAACTTGGGGTCCTGCACCTGGTCAGGAGCAACCCCAGGCACCAGGACAGGCTGCGGGCTGACCTGCTGGAAAGCAGTTCTGTGGAGAAGGACTGGGGGGGTGCTGGTCGACAACAAAATGTTTGTGAGCCAGCAGTGTGCCCAAGTGGCCAAGAAGGCAGGTTTTTTTCTGGGCTGCATTAGGAAGAACGTTGCCAACAGGCTGAGGGAGTTGATTCTGCCCCTCTACTCAGACCTGGTGAGGCCTCACCCAGAGTGTTGTGTCCAACTTTGTGCTCCTCATTCCAGAAAAGGAAAGAGAAAGAAAAGGAACTGTGGCAGAGAGCCCAGCAGAGGGCTCTGAAGATGATCAGGGGACTGGAGCATCTCCCTCAGGCTGAGGGAGTTGGGCCCTATTTAGCCTGGAGAAGAGGCAACTGAGAGGGATCTTATAAATGCATTTAAATGGCAGAATTCAAGAGGACTGAACCAAATTCTCTTCAGTGGTGCCCAGTGACAGAACGAGGGGCAACAGGCACAAACTGAAACATAGGAAGTGTCATCTGAATATACAGAAAAGTTTTTCACTGTGAGAGTGACAGACACGTTCTCATGGAACATGCTGCCCAGAGTGGTTGTAGATTCTACTCCTCGGGAGATATTCAAAACCAGCCTGTGCAAGCTGCTCTAGCAGGGAAGCTGATCTAGATGATCTCCAGAAGCCCCTTTCCATCCCAACCAGCCTGTAAGAATCAGTGTAAAATACATGACTACGAAAAAGAAGTATGTATACCTGAAACAAGGTCCTTGGGTACAGGGCTTACCTTAGGGTATTGCTTAAGGCTCTCTCACTGGAATCAGAGATCAGGTGCTTGGCAACTCAAAGGACTGAGTCAATTATGTTAAAAAAGGCAGTGGAACATTCATAAAGTGCATGTAACAGCTGCATGAAATGGCAATATGCTATTATTACAAGGAAAATAAAATGGATCATTATAAATGAAACACGCACAGGATTGTTATCAGCAGAACAATTGTTATGTATTGAGCCATCAGAAACACCCACTTGGAAATCCTTAACAAAATGCTTAACGTTTTATAAATAGAATTTCCAGGGAATTTAGAGATCAATACAACTGTCTAGCCACCTTCCACCTGTCTGGAACTGCCTTCCAATAAGAGTAAAAGAGAGAAACAATTTAACTAGCTTTAAAGTGGAGCTTAATACATTTTTGAATGGATTATAGGAAACAGGAAATGCCTGTTAGAGCAGAGAATAGGAATCAATGGCCTGGGAGGCCTTTCAGTATCATATCTTGTGCTCCAGAAACCTTTTTTTGTTGCCTTTTCTCTGGTAAGCTAGATCCATCACAGAAGACAGGTTTTAACAAAACACCCTGTTGTTAAGAAGTTGTTCTAGCTAATAGCGGTGTTTTGTGAGCATTTACTCTTCAAGCAGTTCTAATATTAACCCTGCTGTAGTGGAATAGGAATGCATACTTCATGAGTCACTGTTTGTAATCACTGGCAGAAACGTCTAAGATCAATAGCTAACATGCAGCAGGGCCTTACAGTGAATTAGGAGCAGTGTGGAAACAGCAGTTGCTCTTCAATGTGCCTGTGCCAAATGAAATGAGAAAAAATTTGACCATTTATTTTCTTTGGTCACAACGAGAATTTACATATACACTCTCAGTAGGAAGCCCTATTAAAAAACAAATAATTTCTGGGGTTAAATCTGTGTTTATTCATCTGCCTTACATGCACCTCCAAGGAATATCTACACGCAGAAAGAGGAGAAGAAGCCCTCAAGGTCAAGTGGGGATCCAAGGGAATTCTTCCTATTCTAGCTGAAGAACAGGGAAAAAATACAATCAATGCAAATTCTTCTTGGCTGATGTGCCACAAGTTTCTCATTATGGTAATTAGTGACGCATGAACACTGTTAGACTTTGCTGCATGTTATATCCCTTAATGCTCACTATTTACTGTAGTGCCCAGGGGCCCTAATAGGAACACTGAGCCCATGCAGCACAGCTGGGAGGCTGACAGGGCTGCAGGAGGAGGAAATGCTGCTGCTGGTCTTGTAAAGGGACCCAGGCATCTCTTGTTCCCTCCATCTCCATTAGGGGCTCCAGGGACTGAAGGGAGCAAAACCATGCCCCTGTTGGGCTCAAGAGCTATGTGCACATGGTGCGGCACATGGGGACCTTGACTGTGGCGTGGGAGTCCTCTCCTTCCACTATTTGTAATAAATAACCTCTCATTTTTGAAAAAGGCCTTGTAATGGATGTGAAGAGTAATGTGAAAAGTATTCTTTTTTTCTTATCTGGATCTAAACATTTCAGTTGTCTTTCAGAAGCAGGTCACCCACTTGTAAATGTGGCCCTTGTTATATTGCCAGGGACAAAGAGAGTTTGGACAGTCTGCTGTGTAAAGGCTGATTGCACAAGTTTAAGCTGCCTGAGGGCTGCTTTAACTTATCTTACCGATTTCTCTGAAACTCAAAGAGAGAGGAGGCTCTCTAATAAAACTGATTCATTCTGTTTATCTTATTTTTCCCTTTGCCACTTCTGAACAGCCACCAAACCCTCTGTTTGGGTTGACCTGCTGGAAAACAGTTCTGTGGAGGACTGGGGGACAACAAGATGTCTGTGAGCCAGCAGTGTGTCAGTTGTTGTTTTTTAGCTATTGAAAATATTTTACCAAAATGCTTTTCTGAAATACTTGATGTATATATCACGTAGGTTAGAGAAACTATGCATCAAATGCTTGGCTGAAGATTAGAAAACTGTTTTATCTCTTAGTTAATTGAAACTTCACTTCTAAGCTTATGCTTGGTGCTCTAATACCAGTGTTAGAAGTTAATCTTTTAAGTCTAACTATTTACCTAGTCTTTCCTAATGTCAGGGAGCCAGAAGGCATCATCAAAGATTTATCTCATTCTGTAACAGACATGCAAGACATTTCAGATAAACTATGCTCATGAGGTTCTGTTTTGTTCTCCTAGGTCTAGGCTCAATAGGTTACTATGTCTAATGTAAAAATGCATAGGTTAGACAAAATGGATTGCACAGTATAAAGCTGATGTGACTTACATGCTTCACCCAATAAGGGTGAAATAAAATGCTGGGATTTAAAGGAAAGATTTGCCTAGATGCTGTCAACCAAAGGCAGATGGTTGGCATTTGAATGTAAATGTAATATAAAGAAATAGTAGCCAAAAATATCGGTGTGTATGGTGTGCAAATTTGTGTTTCAGCAGATAGACATAATGAGTCAGTAATAAGAAATTATGTATCTGATAAAATGGTCAGCTTAATATGTAAAATCAGGCAGAATGAGATTTTTTGTGCATTATGTGCTCCTGAAATGATGAAATAACTGTTATCAGGGTGTTGATTGCACAGCTACTCTTTCTGCTATTTTAAACTACAAAAATAGTTTAAAATAAAGCAACCAACACACAAAAAAAACCCAAAAACCAAAACCAACCACCCCAAATTAAACCATACAAGCCCAAACACACCAAATAAACAAATCTCTGGTTTTGAATAGTTAACACTTTATGTATTTTCACTCTTTTTTAAAATGAACTCATTTTAACATCACATGCCTTTATACTGGATCAATTCAGAACCAGTCATTCAAACCCAGAAAATTCTCTGAATGTGCATGCCACATGGTAAACTTACCTGAACATATTTAATGAAGAAAAATGTTCAGTTTTGAATGTACGCTATGAAGTTGGTGACTTTTTCTGTGTTATGTAATAGCTTCAAAATGTGCCTTAACACTTCTATCTGATTAGTATGAATGATTCAATAAAAATACCTTAACTGCATAGAAACTGGAGATGATATAGCCTAACCCAGCTGTCATGCAATTTATAAATACAGAAGCAACTACTCACATCTGTTCTCCTATTTTCTTTTTTCAATTTAAGAGGGAAATTGACCTTACAATCTTCAACGTGACTTCAGGTCATTGTTATTAGTGATGAGAAAATGCTGTGCTCCTCTTTTGACTGAATCTGGCAAACCTCCCAGATATTTTACAATCACAGAATAAAAGCTCTGAAATGCTGCACAATATTTTTTTTTTTCAGGTTTAGGCACTTGTTGTAGTAGCATGTACATCTGGCAAATAAAAATCATTTGCAGGAAGTCTGTGGGCTTTTTTCTTTTAAAATGATGCTTGTCCTTTGAAATCCGGAATTCTAAAATAACTTGGCTGGAATAAATAAATTACTAGGTCTTCCTTTTAGGCAAAGCAGTTTGCAATTTCAATTTAGGGATCATGGGTAAAGGAACAGTATTACTATTTTTCAATTGTCAGGAATAACAAATGTGTGTAAAATTAAAGTTGACTTGAAGCTCATTCTCAAGAAAACACAAATCCACAAAAGTATGTAGTATGGACAGTATCAACAGAAGTGTGGAGATTTCTATTCTCCCTGCATGAAGGAAAGAGAAAATCCAGCTTTTTGCAGTATAATTCCCGTTAACTACAGTATTATTCATGCATAATCCTGTTTAAATTTTTTTATGTCTAAGTTAAAAAATCAACAGTTTAAGTATACCAATAAAAGAATTTTGTCATAATTCAGAAGCATCCAACAGATCTCCATAGGAACTTGTTTGACTTCTTATCCTCTATCTGCAGGAATTCAGAATCCATGCATGAGTCTTGATGTTTAATACAATAACTGGCAGACAATGAGAACTGAAATAAAAATTGATGCTCTCTATATTCAGATGGGATACAAGGATGCTGCCCCTGGGAGCTATGTTCTTATCTCCACTTTTTTAAACTGTTCTGTTTCACATGGTATTGAGAGAGAAAGATATTTCTCATGTATTAGCTGGTTAATATAGCACACACACGTGATTTTTGAACTGGGACTGGGATTGAAGTTTCCAGTTTTTCTCAACACTTAGGCAAGTGAACCATGCTTAGAAATTTCTGGAGTAAAATGAATATTTAACAATCCTTAAGACAGACAATGATTGCAAGAAAAAGGTGCTCTTTTTCTTTCCATTAAATAGATTGTTGTTTAGGGAGAAATGTCATAAATTTAAGCAGAAATGCTAAATCAAATTTTCATTCAGTGATAAAAATCAGAAATTTAACAATACAAAACCACAACCTGGTTTTTCATAATTTTTTTTGTTGTGGTGGTTAAGCAAATATGTCATCTAAACTGGTTATGTTACAAAGTCTTGACAATTTTGTTAGAAAACAACATAAGCTACTTCAGATGTTACAGTATTCCTGTATTTGTCCCTCAAGGAAAAGGAGGGAGAGTAAGACATACTGTAGATATTGAGGAAAGCAGATTGATTTGCCATAGGCAAAATTTTATGGCTCTTTAACCAAACCCCTTGGAGAAAAGCTGGAAAAACAGATAGGCTTTGTGGCATAATTTTAAGACTTAACAGATTCAGTGCTGTTGAACTGTAGGGGTAGCAAGACCAAGGATTCTTTTTTGTTGAAAAAAATTTGGAAAGAGTCATCACAACTAGTCACGTCCCATTATAAAATACGTTTGCCACCTATCTAAAATATGGAGGCAGAAAATTGCATGGTGTCATCCAGGAACTTATTAATATAATCTTAGGCAGGGGTGGGACAAAGAATATTTATTATCCAGTTATTTACCAGGAAAGTTTTATTATAATAATGAAATATAGTAGTAATGTAGCAATATAGACAACCCCTTAAAATTACAAAGCATCATATTACTTTCACTGTAATTATTTATTTTTGTTTGATGTTTATAATTTATTATAATAAACATCATATTGCTTTCACTGAAGGACTCCAGATGCTGACAGTTTACCATAACAATGCCCCCACACATCCTCCAAGAAATTAAATGTGGAGGCAAAGCAAGAAGTTAAAAAAGTCAGAGCCAGACCTGTTCCATATGGTCTTCATTGTTCTACTACTGTTTTGGACAACAGGTTTGAATATTCGGAGTCAGAAATGTTTTAAGTTTTTTTCCTGTTTAATGTTCTTCTCCTGGGAAGCAATGGAAAAAAACCCAAGCCAACATAAAAAGTGTGATGATATCACTTAACATTTTCACAGAGTCATAGATATGTAAGTTTCAATTGTTTAGCCACAGAGAGCTGGTTGCTTGGGCAACACCATAGATTTGAAATTTAGATTCCTTGATTCTGCAACAAATATTCTGTGTAATCCAGGAATAGTCACAAGTATTTAATTGTCCATCTGTTAACTTTGTTTCGTTCCACCTTTGGTATTTCTTTTCTTCAGATCTATGGCAGTGGTTTGTTTTTTTTTTGGTTCTTTGGGCTTTTTGTGTGTGTTTTTTTGGTTTTGATTTTTTTTTTTTTTGGTACTAGACTGATTAGGAAGGTGATTTGCAGTTGATTAGCTTTAGAAAGTGCACAGAGGAAGAGTAGATGTCTGCTTGATTATCATCAGGTGTTCCATCAATACCTCTGAGCATCCTATTCTGCAGCCATTCTCAAATGTTTTGCCAGTGAACAATGTTTTTGAAAGTCAGGATTTGAAGGAAACGCCTCTATTTTTCTTACTTTTTCCCCAACAAGGATCTGTTTTGCCTTGAATGCAGACATGAGGTTTCTATTTCATTAATGATAGTGACAGTGAACTAAAAGATGATAAAATTTGAAATTCAAGTATTTATTACTGAACTATACTAGGACAAAGAAGCAGGTTCTTAACACAAATTAGGAAAAACAATGGTTCTTATTAAAAAAAAATCTTCAAAGACAATCAAAACAAAATACAAAGAATATTTTTATAATGCAGGCCTTCAATAGGGTTTTTATAGTATTTGAGATAATTAATGTCCACTTTTTTATTACCAAAAGGAAAATCAAATACAATATGTTCAAAGGAAGTAGAATGAAGGATCCATCATTAAGTGAATGAGACACTTTGATTATCCATGGGTCATTAGTTCAATATGCTTTAATGGCTCCTAAAGAGCTGTTGCACATTCTGGGAGTACTTACTGACTGACTTAGCTTATAAATGCATCAATACAGAAGAAAAAAAATATCAATATCAGAAAATCATCTTGGTAGGTCTATAGCTGATTCAGAATATTTATGTCTACTTTTCAGTTATTATAGTCATAAAATACCTATGTTTTATTCATGGCACCAGCTATTGGTCATGGTGACATGACACAGTCATTGTTTGAAATTGTTAGTCTTTCTACATTTTTCGAAATTTATATCACATAAAATCCAAGTTGTCAACCTACAGAAATTAAATTGGCTCTTTTAATGTACAGCTTATGTGTATTTTAAATGGCCATCTGTAGGAAAATAGTCCAGAAAATTCCTGCTCACTAACTTGGGAACATTTAGGGGTCTTTGCTTTTCAGTGTTTTAGAGGCTTCCGTCCATTTTCTGTGGCAGATTACTTAGACACTAGCATTGATACTATTGACAATACAAGCCAAATTGTTCCTGTAATCTTGTGTTGCTTCACATGAATGTGAAACATATTTCAATCTGGAACCTCATCTACTTTATTAACTTTTTCTTTTTCATCTCTTCTGACTGACCCCCAGATCCTTCTTCTACAGTTATTCCACTGGTACATACACATAGTACATACATACTAAATAGTACATACTACATAGTACATACATACATCACTAAAAATATTATTTTTTTTGCTTTCCAGTTTCTTGTATGTTCATTCCTGCCCTAAAAGTTATTAAACAGGATAGCTAATGAATGAAAACACCTTAGTTTGAGCAAGCATGCATAGCTACATGCCTTCATGAAATAGAAAAGGTATTTTATTATAATAGTTTATTATTATTATTATTATTATTATTAATTATTATTATTACTATTAATATTATTGATATTATTGATATTATTGATATTATTATATTATATTATATTATATTATATTATGTTATGTTATGTTATGTTATGTTATGTTATGTTATTTGCATATTTTCTAGATAAAATAAGGCAGCAATTGCACACTGAAGTGGTGGGAATGTTTCCATGGGATCATATGTCTGAATTTGGAAAGGGCCTCAAGAAACCATTTATTTCAACCTCGTGCTTGGAGGAGGATCAGTTCTGAGACCAGACAAGGTTACTCAAAGCTTTGTGTAGCTGAGCCTTGAAGATCTTCAAGAATAGACGCATGACTTCTTTGGATAACCTGTTTCCCCATTTCACTGTCTCCATCATAAAAAAGTTTTCCCTGACATGCAGCTTGAACCTGTCTTGTTTCAAATTACACCTACTCTCTCTTGTCTCCTCTCTCAAACAGCTGTGAAGCACCTGGCTCCATCCTCTTCATTTATTTCCTCATAAGAAAGGGAGGACTGCTGTTGGCTCTCCCCAGTTATCACTTCTCCAGTAGGAACAAGCACAGCTCCTTCAGTCTGTATTATTTTGATACTATTAACTAGATTTTTAAGATTTGTAAATATGTTCAGTAAACCTTACTTTTAAAATCATTGGATTAGCATGCAACAGCCTTAGGCTTAGATTCAACAAATGATTTATGAGCTTACCTGCTGTGAAAGCTATTACCATCTAATGTTAGCAGTTAGAAGTTGAAAGCATAAATATTTTGTTGGATCCGGGCCACGGCATTTTCCTTGCTTGTTCTCACTTTGCCCTTAGTCATACATCTACCCCAATTACAGTTAATTTCATATTATACTCTATTCATGCAATCTTTTTCCCATATGTCCTTTTTATTCATACCAAGTAATGCACTGGCTCCTGAAAGCATGTGTAGCCTCAATCAGCAATACATGATTTGGCCTCAGCTTAGTAGGCACCCAAAGGACATCTATAAATTCCTTATTATGTCTCTTCTCTCCAAGTTCTGCAAACTTCTTCTTGTTCTTCCTCAGCAGTTCATCAGCTCCTTGTTCCTGTCTCAAAGGAGGTATCATTTTAATACTTTTTTGTCATTAGCACTTCTCCAAGTCTCTTGTCTTTTATCCCTAAGACTATTTCCCTCAAATCTATCAGTCAGAGAGCAATTATTCCTTTTACTTTGTACCTGTGTAGCTATTACTAGTTGCTTTCTCAATCCTGGATCTTCTTATACAGATTTCTCTAGGACATCTTATCTGAAATCAACCAGAATAAGTGGTCATCATGTCATCTTCTGTGGTTGTCAAGTGTCATGGCCTTTCTAGAAGTATGCCTTATGTCCTTCCTATTTCCTGTTGGAGAAAGGGACCTTAATTGCTCCACTTATTAGCCAGACAAGAAAAAGGGATGCTCTGCAACAGCAGTGTGCAGTTGTTGTGAGTAGGACCCTACCTTCTCTTTCCCCACAACTGGAGGTGTTACCAGTTGGGAGAGGCAGGATAGAAATGTGATTGATACAGCATACAGTATAAATATCCTGGACTATTATGGTAAAGAAAGGGCAGAGGAAGGAGGGAAAAAAGCTATGGCTTTGTTTGTTTGTTTGTTTGTTTTAAGCATGGAGTTTTTTTTAATCAGACAATATACTTTTTATATCGGAATAAGAAAACACATTTTAGTACCACCAGCACATCCTCCTTTTTGATACTAATACTGACTTCCATTTTCTCTCTGCATGGTTGCACAGTCCAAAATCTGAACCTTCTATTTCAGTTTTTACTTGTTTTTAACTCGTCTGTTCTGACTTGAAGAGGGAATTGTCTATGTTACTCCAGGTATCAGCAGAATTGGTGTAGTAGTCCATCTCTCTCCTACTACTCCATACTGGTTGCTGATTACCATATTGAAGTAAGACGTGTGCCTTGGGATAGCTAGCCTTTTTTCCTTTCCCCAACAAAATATATAACAGTTGTCTTCTGTGGAAGGAAGGATTGTGAGTTTTTCATTTCCCTTACTTTATGACAGGGTCTGTCTGCCCAAAAAGGATGGCCAGATCCATGAAGTAATTACATGCCCTCTTGCCCAGGTATTCAGGAGCAACTGAGAAAGAACCAGAGGTGGGAAGGATCCCCATTATCCCTAAATGGAGGACATATTTAGCACTAGCAAAGGTATAATGCCAGTTAAATTGTCCTTAGAAAAATGTGGAGACAAGGCATACTAATAAGGTATTATCCATGGAAAAGAATAACGGTTCAGTTCACAAGCTAGATTTCCAACTTTTTCACTCCTTTTTCCCAGTACATTTTTCATTTAATTTCAAACCGCTTAATTGAAAGAGCACGCTTTTGTCACTCTGGCCTGTATTTTCGTGCAGGCTTTGTATGGTGCGGTTGATACTAGCCCAGTGTGAACTGCTGTTAGGTCTGCTAAAGAGGCAGAGCGTAGTGTGATGATGTTTGTTTCTGCTGAGATTTAATGGCTATTTGACTTGGCAGCTGCTTTCTAAGACATGGTTCTCACAGGGGATCTCTCCATTTCAGCAGCCACAGTATAGGCTTCCTCTCTGGTACCGAGCAGCAAACATCTGCTCTCCTCTTATCTTTCCCTTCCAGTTTCCCCTGTCTCTGGCATAGTTTACTGCAGGACAGAAATCTCCTATTTACCCCTTCAGGATTGTGACAGCAGCTTTTTCTTTGTCAGGCCCACTATGACTAGGAATGTGTAGATATTTCAGAAAACATGGGGAACTACTGTGGCATGCACTTTCCGTCTTTGCCACCATTGCATTCCTACTGTTGCTTTCCCCTCCAAAATGATCCTTCAAGTGCCAGGAGTGATCCTGACAGTGCCACAGGCACCATCGCCTGCTGAAGGGATGAGTCAGCTCCAATATTCTATTAGTACTTATTTTTGCACCCATTTGGCTGCATTTTCACTCCAGTTCACTTAGCTATTTCCTAACACACTGCATTGTTCTACTCTAATTCTGTCTTCCTTCCTCATACAGCTTATTAAAATGGAGCCCAGGACAATTAGTTGTGCATTTAGTTTTTAATTTTTGCTAGTTCAACAGAGTTTAATAGAAAGGGTTTACCAGCTTAAACTTCTATATCTTTTCTCTAAGGGTCTGTCTGCAGGATCCAATTAAAATTTTGCATTACTTGGTCCCTACCTTGCTATTGATAATTTTCTCTCAACTTCTCTACCCTATTTTTGCGAAGGAATTTCATTCAATATACCTTAACTTTTGTGAGCAAACCTCTAAATGGAAATATATCTGTGTACTTTATGAGGAGAAAAATAGGTTCAGCTGTATGTAAAGATTTTAGTTTCATGTTTCCTCAGGAATTATTACAATTGCTTCCATAGTCCATACTTAGTCTTCAGCCAATTAAGTCATCAAAAAGACTTGTAAAGAAATAAAATACTGTATTTGCTTGCAATTTATGTCAGCATTTAAGGGCTTTTATAAATATATGAGACTCCATTACATTCTATTAGCAGAAAGAACTCTGTCCTCTATAGTTATGTTTAGTACTGTCATTCGGATCAATGTCTGTTTTCCGTTAAACTAATATATGTAAAGGCTCCCATCTTTGATAGGCTCAGGCATCTAAGCTTTCATTGAAATATAACAGGCAGACTTTCAGATCTTAAGTTTGCATGAGTAAAAACCTGTGTTCTGAAAACAAAAAAAATCTGAGTAGGAGTTTATGATACTTAAATGCTGTTATGCATGCATCCAGTCATAGAATTAGACATAGACACTGGAGGCAATGGTGAAGTGCTGAGCAGATGGGAGAAGAGGACATATGTGCCTAAGTGGGTTGTGCAGAAGGGGTTAAAGAAGTGTGTCGTGGGCCCAGAGTTGATTTGAGAATAGTGGGGCATCATGCTGCCTCATTGTTTCTTAATGTCAAATTACAGTCTTGACTGATAGATACAGCAACACCTTCCAGTGTCTGGCATTTATTTTGCTGACATTTTAGAGTGCAGACAGACAACTTTCCTGAGATCTAGTGTGGAGTCTAAACTTTTGATGAGAAATGTCATAAATCTTCAGAAGAGCTCCGGAAAGGACCCCAGATATTCTGAAGGAATCCACTTCAACTGAATCATTCTGAGATACAACCTATTAGTTCTGTAGAAGAAAAAATAAAAAAGCACACGCACTCTTTTCTCTTTTTTTTTTTTTTTTAGATTTCTTCCTTTTCTGTATGGGTTCTCCTCATGAAGAAAAAAAGATGTGCCATGAACTCTCTAGTGACTGGTCACTGTTGGTCTCTGGCTTTCATGGGAAGGAGCTGGTGTCAACTCCTTAGCAAATTCTGATGTTTCAAGTAGATAAATTATAATCTGAGAAAAGAATGTAATGGAGCTATTCCTCTGCTAACCAAGCAGAGCAAGTGTAAAAATAATAGTTAGGTAATTACTGCTTTAATTTTGTCAGAAACTTTATTCAATATTTTTTGTGTTAAATTCATGTGCATTTTTCTTCATTCAGCTCAAAGATAAATTTACAGAGAAAATTATGTGGTTTAGAACTGTTTAAATGAAGACATAAGAAATGGTCACCATGATTACAAAAGGAAAACATTTCCCAGATATTTTGGCATCCTCCTTAATTGTGGAGGAAGACCAGTATTAAAATAAATGCCTATGTGATATTATTCATGAGAAAAAGAATACACACAGGAACTGAACTCATCCATAGAATTTTAATGCACTTTAAAAACTTAATTTTTTGATCTATTATCTTCTGAAGACAGCATAGCAAAAGGATTGGTTAACTAACACTTTGAACTTGCTGGAAATGCTCTACAGAATCTTGCACTGTGCTTGTCCGGAGACAAGGACTAGTTTGGACTTAACTGGAGAGCTCTAGAGTGTTTTTAGAGGCCAGCTCATTGAATTTCTTTCTCTTTTATCCGAAGAAGAAGACACAGACATGGTACTTACAACAAAGTCTGTGGGAAGATCTGCCAACATCTGCTGGAGAAAAAATCTCAGCAAAGAACCAGACAGCAGGGAAATGTCTGTCTCTACTTTTGCTGGCCAGATTGCACGTAAAATTCCCATAGACACAGCATATAGATAAGGCAGGGGACGCACATGTACTCCAGAAGTTGGTTTGTCTATTGACGTTGCCTCTGTAGCAGTCTCATCCTGACCGTGTGCCAAATAGCTCCTGGCAGATGCTCGGCTCAGCGAGCCTGCACTGCTTAGCAGCCACAGTTTAGCAAATCCTTGTAAGAGGCAGAGTCAGACTGTGAAGCTATTGGTTCAGAGGGGATCTAGCTTCAAAGGCAGATGATTATTCCATTAAGAAAGAAAGCGACAGCTACAGGTTCAAACGAGCAAAGCCAGTCTTGTGCAAACCATGCTGATCTTTGGCACAAGAGACAACCAATTAGTCCTAAACCATGATGTGGCAATCAAAAATATGATCCCAAAGGGAATGATAAGAGTTGTCTTTCAGGAGGAGAAACAAGTTCTCCAAAAATGCTCAGATGCTTATCTACACTGTAGGAATATTTCATGCTATGAACAGGATTTGGAAAACTGATACAAAGTCATATTATGTGGAGCTCTTGGCTCCAGCTGCTGGATGTGTAACACATAGGTTATAATAAATTGTTAGTATATGGCACAGGATAACTGTCCTGGTTCTGGCCAGGACAGGGTTAATTTTTACAGCAGCCAGGAGGGGGCATGGCCAGGACCCCACAGTTATTCTATAGCACCTCCCATCATTTCTGGGGTTGGGGTAAGGGCTCTCTTCAGGGCCAGGATATTGTTGGGCTCCACAGTGAGCATTTGGATGTGAATCACTTGCCTCTCCTGTACGCTTTTGTTGCAAAATTGTTGCTGTTAGTGTTCATTTTCTTACCTCACTGCTGTTTATAGTAAATTGTTCTTTCATCAACATGTGATCACAAAAGATACGAGAGTATGTTTTTAGCCTCCAATTCTCTCTGGCCCGCTGCAGGGGGAAGAGGGGGAGCAGGGGAGAGTGAGCAAGCAGCACATGGCTTGGAGTGCTTTCAGTGGGAACACCAAATTGAGAAATACCATTGCTAAACCATCACAATATTTTTAAGCACAGTTCAGGATTTTTTAAAAGTACACAGCTGATTTTTGGCAATGGTGCCAGGTTGTTCTGCAGGATGCCAATTACTGTTTTTGGAAATGTCCACTGGTAGAAATTCCACAATAGTCCAAGACAAATTTCATCCTCTCTACAGACCAAAAGTTGTGCCTAAACAGTAGCTTTCTACAATTTAGGAGCATAACTATTGTCTTTGCTACACAGACAAGGAATTTAGCCTTCATTTGCAACCTTTCATATATTTCAGGACTGAAATGTTTTTGGATAACAAGTTTCCCTAGATTAATCTTTTCTTATATATTTACTCAAGCCTGGTGAGATAGCCAAATGGAGTCTCTGCATCCTGTCAGGCTGGAATTCTTTTCACCTGCATAGGCCTAAATGTGTCTGTCACATCTCTGACACACACACACACAGAGCTGAAATGCTGTATTTATAGACACTACAAAGTCATGGGAATCCATAAGGGTCACTGGAAATGTAAAGTCTGATTTAGCTGCCCACACATCGGTGCCTAATGTCATCTGAAATACCCCATGTATCCAAAAGATCCAGATGGGACTGCCAGGTATGACACAACACCTGTGGGAAACCTGGGCTCTCCTGAAGTGGCATCTGGATGTCACTGAATCCAGCCCAGTGTAGCCTGGAGAGCTGTTTGTTTGACAATGTGTCCGTGCCAAATTTCAGGTGAGCTGAGCAGCCCTCTGGGCTCCACTGGCTGCAGTTATTTAAGACTGCCTCTTGCCCACACACACAGATCCAAGGGCCATTTGAGATGCTGCAGCACACCTGAGCCATGCAGATGTGACCTCAGGATATGACACTAGGCCAATGGTGACTTGTTTTTCTATGGGCTATGTCCAACTGTGCTAGACACCCACTATGAGTAGCTAAGCCAGATGAGTACTTTGGTATTTGTTAGCAACACTACTGTCTAACTCATTGCTTTCACTGTTGTACATGAGATAATTTATATCTACTTTAAAGTGTTATTTTGTTCTTGTCCCATTTTGAATTGTGCTCTATTTACTTTTCACTATTTTCTCCTCTTGGAAATCATTTTAAATTCCAACCCTGTACTTCAATATGCTTTGATCTGTTCTGAGTTTGGTATAATTTGTAAATTTAATAAACATTGCCTCTATTTCACTGTCCATATAATTAATTGAAATATTAAATTATTCCAGTTTCAGAGCAGACATCTGTGGGACGCCACTTGACACTACCTCCTGTTTTGACTTCACCACACCACAATACCTATTTTTTCATTATGAATCTCTAGCTAATTGTATAGGTAACTCACAATATTTTGATGAATTTTCATTCATTTGTAGTGAGAATATAATGTGTGGCAGTGTCACATACACTACTCACATTATGGTATATGAAAACAAAACTTTTTTCTCACTTGCTAGAGATTGAAGCTTCTTTGAAATTGCACAATTAGTTCTTAAATCTGTTTTGGCTGCTACATAGCCTCTTGGTCTCTTCTGTATCCTTAACAACAGACAGTCTGTCCAAGAAGTTTTCTGAGGTTTAAAATATAATGATAGCCCTATAACACTCTGAATATTCCTTCTTCTAAGTCATGGTTTTGACTTGTTAATAATCTGGAGACCTGACTGTCCTGCACTAATATTTTTATATTGCTTCACCAAGATGAAGTCTCTCAGGGTAAATTTCACCAGGTCTAGATGAATAATTTACAAACTAGGAGGATATGGCTTCTTTTTTCAAATATTTGAACTTCATTTGAGTGTTGGTTTGGATTTTTTTTTTTTTAGATAAGGGGCTTTTAAAAGGCTTCTTTTGTTTGTTCTTCCCAGTGTAAATACTATCATTGCACAAACAACAAGCAAAGATTGATTCTAAAAAAATGTCTGAAAGGATGGTTTATGATTTATCCTTAATTATTAATTGACAGATGTTTATCAACTTGATTAACAGTATTAATATTTTTTACAGACTAACCATGTTTCGTTTTAAACATAAAGCAAGGCTCCTTATGTACTACAAGTGAGGTATTGGAGGAAATAACTACCCTGCTAAAAGTATCCTCTGTAGCATTCTGAAATAACAAGCTTGTAAGTTGTAAGAAGCATTGCATAGTGAACTAATGTTAAGGCCGGGCCAGGCTTCCTTTAGTTTTTGTAGAACAAAGAAAGAAAGCACAAGAAGAAACTAAGAAAGAAATGCCAAGCTGTAATAAAATGGTTTTATCAAAACAGAGCTGTCTGGTGCATACCAGATTCTCCTAAAAATGAAATACAAATAAACAAACAACTGCAGATAACACTACATCATCTAAGCAGACTGGAAAACAAACTGTTGTATGGTCTGGACAGTCTGTTATACAGACTCAAGACAGATCATAAACAAAAACAAGCTTCTGCAATTTCAAAGGAAAAGCTGAGCCTTTATTATATATGTTTTAGAATTTCAATATGCAGAAAAAAAGAAATATCTTATTAACTCTTGCTACATAAAACCCTCTGGAAGCATCTTGATAAAAGGAAATCCTTCTGTTTCATTTGCATATGAATAAAGAGAAAATAAATTCAAACTAATTTTCTATTGCATAAATATTGGGTAGATTAATTTGAAAATGCTGCCTTTCCAGGTGAACTTTGGGGAACTGAATATTTCTTTCATAAGGAAGGAATCACCCATAGGTGATTTTTGTTCAGAAGTTAATCAAGTGATTTTCACATTATATTGTCACAAACAAGCTGCTCAAGTTACTCCAAAATTTCTTGGTAAATGCAACAGCCTGTACATAAATTACCATAAGCTGTTGGGAGGAACTGGAAGAGCTTGATTCCCTTTCTGTATGAGCCCTATCTGTTATAATATTTAAAAACTTTCACAGATAAGCTACTCAGTATGTATCAAGTTTTTAATCTCCTTGGAAAAAGGGAAGAAAAATATGTGTAATATTTTCCTGAATGAAATCTGAAATACCTATCTGCATTACAAGGTATTGTGAATATTAACAGAATTAGAAAATTCACTGGAAAATTCACCAAATGAATTGTTTCAGTGAACAGGTATCAAGAAGCTTCTCTTCTTGCACTCCTGTGATCATTTGGTTATTTTACATCAAGTAGTTTTGAGAAAGTTGTTTTTGAACTTGCAACTCTCTAAATGATTTAAAAATTTCATTTAAAAACTTTCTAATATTTGCATGGTTTATTTGGCTTTAAGAGAAGGAGACTAGAGGCAGTACTCAGAATATTTTTATCTCAGTTTATTTTTTTATAAAGCCGTTTGTCATTTGAGTCATAACATAGGTGTGGAGAAAAAAGTTTGGGAAACTTTTTATAATGAGAACCTCAGTTCCCAAGCTTTCCAGTCATTTATGACAAAACGATGAGGAAAACCAGAAACCCAGCTCATGGAAGAGAGAGAGAAATTGAAGGATGTAAAGCTAAACTGATTCCTTGTTCTTTAAGAATATGTGGCTGGGTGTCACAGACATCTTTTGTGAAAAATCCTTTCTTTAGGATTTTTCCCTCTTCTGAGAAGCTGTGGCTTCAGCAACAAATGTAAACAATGGTTATCCTCTGCTGTGGAATGCAACAGGTGGATCCGTGATTGGTCTCCTGTGGATGTTTGGATTTACTGACCATTCGCGGCAGAGCTGTTCTCGCTTTCTGCCGGGACACAGAACTTTGTTATTCATTCCTTTTCTATTCTTAGCTTAGCTAGCCTTCTGAGAACTTTCCTTCTATTTCTTTTTAGTATAGTTATAATGTAATATATATCATAAAATAATAAATCAAGCCTTCTGAACATAGAATCAACATTCTCGTCTCTCTCTTCACCCTGCAACCCTTGCAAGCCCTGTGACAGTTGGGCACATTTTTGTTTAAAACAAACAAACAATATCTACTTTTTAGAAAATTTTTAAAATATTAAAAATATATGTGAAAGAGAATTGTTGTACTCCACCTTGCCCTATAACTGAGATTAGGAAATTTATTTGACTACTGTAACATAGTCATAATTAGAACATGTGCTCTAAGAGAGAATGCAGGTAAGCCAAGAATAAAGTTTTTTCAGATAAAGTGGTTTTTTTTGCAGCCCAAAAGATAAATAGAGAAAGAAGCTTAAAATAGCATCTGTGTATTATTTAATATGTATGATGTAATATAAAGTATTATTTATATTGTAAAATTATTATGATTGTTTTATAATTATGCTGTATTAACATGAAAACTGTAAATAAAAAAGAGGATCGTATATCATCAAGGAATTTCAATAAATATTATAATAAGCTTAGTTTTAAGCACATTTTTTTTTTTAATTTTTCTTTCTTTTTGAAGTGTTTTCCTGTGATATTTAGTGTCTGCATATGGAACAAATGAAAAAAATTAACAGCATAGTGTCAGCGTACAGGCAAACAACTTTTAATATAATTGGCATAGAAGTAATTCAATAACTGCTTATTTGTCTATCTTCTTGATGGCTGAACTCTGCTGAACTTCTGATTGATGTTTTTTGACTGTTTTGATCAGCATAAACCTGGACTTGATTAATGAAGATATACAAAGGAAGCACAATTTCCTGTTGGGATTCAAGATTTACTGCACTAGAAATTTAGAACAAATGTAGCACCTTATAATATGAATTAGATTCATTAATATTTTATTATTTCTTGGTACATTTTAGCATCCTATGATAAATCCATCAATTAACCTTTGCTAGGCCTAATAAGCTTCATTTAAATTTTGTAATTTCATATTTGTCTTGAAATTGCATGCTTATAAATATGCTGAACTTTGTGATTTATCCAAACAATCTGAAGTTAATGATTGCATAAGATGCATGCTGCAGTTAACTGATGAATTACCTTTATTTAGAATTTGTATTTTATACTTTACTCAGTCTAGTGTTCACAAACCTTGCAGTGTTTTCACACTACCTAGGTTTATCTGCTTTATTTGACTGCTGACAAAGTATGGAATTTTAATCTGTTATTGTAACAGATTGAAATGAAGAGAAATTTCTGTTATACTTTTATTGCTGCCTAAGTTGCCGCCAGAAAATCTGATTGAAAGTATTGAGAAAGCAGGCATGAAGAGGAAAGCGCAAGCAATCTTCCATTCTCTGTATTATGGCCTGACACATATTAGATCAGTGTCTTTTTGTGCAACAGACAGTCTGCCATAATGAATACCAATTTCATGCATGTTACACACAGGCAAGTCTCATTGCTCACCTTTTTCCTGCAGTTTTCTTAAAAATCCAACTGGATTATGAAGTCTACTTCAGTTGCCACATTCTTAGCATGAAGTAAAAAGACATTTTACTCTAACGTCCCCTGGAAAAGGCTTAAAACTTAGAAATAAATTCCTTTGCAAAAATTAACAACTTCTTTTATGGAAAGGAAACTCAGATGTGCAGACTGAAGAGCCACCACTTTGCACTGCTAACAGGTCTCTGACTTGAATGATAAGGGGATCAGGAATTGCCAGCCAGCCACAGAGACACTTACCAAGCAATTTAGATGCAACCTTACTTACTGAACTCCACATTAAATGCAGATAGATTTTTTTGCTCCATATATTTTGACTGCATGTTCTCCAGAGCTGTGCACAGAAATATGACAAGCAATTCAGGTGCCTGACATGGGTAACTGGTGTCTCTTTAGATTCCATAAAGTAGAATAAAAACATCCCCTGGGGAGTGGCAGGTGTGACACAGGGCCTAACAGTGATTCCCATCTTTTGCAGGGGCATCAGGAAGCCAGATGAATTTTTTTGGGAGTCTGTAAGAGCATCAAGTACCTCTGTTCAGTCTCCTGTATCTCCTCACCTATGAAGAATGTTGGGTAACATTTTCCTTTTGTAGATATGACTGCTTCTGCTTTTCCTGTTTCCATTTACATTTGTGATGTTACATTTGTTTGCTGTAGAGTGATCCTTGTGTCACATTAGGTGACACTGTGATCCTACTGTGATCAGGAGCTACACAATGTGTACATGGAGATGCATTAGCTCCCATCCAGATAATATTCTTACTGCCAAGCAATTTGAGTATGATAATGGAAGAAACAGAACTCCTCCCTCCCTGCCCCCCCTCCCAAGAAGAAAATAGAAAATACTTTGTAGCTAAGAGCCTTATTGCTGAGGTAGAGCAGTGTCTTCCACAGAAATATTTTCATCCCAAGATGCTTAGTACATGGCATGAAAGTCTGATTTGAAGCTGATCTGGGCTAGGCTTTCTCCCCACGGTTTTAAATAGATGCATATTTATGGAGCTGTTCAGAAAAAGCAATATGTGTTGCACATATATTCTGATTCTTATGTTTCTCCTTGCAAAGGAGAACTCCCAGTCTGACTCACTGTGTTTTCCACATATTTTGCCTAAGTGACACAGAACATATACAAGCATAGTAACTTTTATATATAAGCATAGTAACTTCTGACTTCCTTTGCAAAACAAATGCTTTCAAATAGTTACCTAACCACCTTCTTCATAGACCATGAAACTACCTCTAGGAACCTAATTTTAACTTTTCATATCTGGTGATTAAACCCATCCCTGTGTAACTCTATTGTTACTGAAGTGCAGTGAAGTAAATAATTCTTTACTAATGTCTACTTTTTATGTAGAGTTGAAATTTCATGTTCAATAGGACCAACTGTCGGACAACTTTATCTTCTGGTCACAGAGAGCTCCAAGTGCATGTCCCAGAGGAGCAGCATCCAGGAGGCATAACTTCTAGCAACATTCCTGACATCAGTCTGTCTGGTTACCTTGGCAAATCATTTCACCGTCCTGTGCTTCAGTTTCTCCGTTTGTTAAAAGAGGGACACACACTTTTTGTTGAGAGCTTTGACAAAGATTATATTATTCTGTAGACTAGTAGCATGTCAAGACCAATCTTTCATGTAGCAGAGAAAAGTACTAAGCATTTTTTAGATGACTATACCTGTACTGCCTGTTATATTGAAATTTGCAAATCTGCAAGGAAATTAGAATAATTGTTTTTCTCTTTCACCCTGAACCTTGTAAAAACAACTTATTTCTCAGAAGTGAGAGAAAAAGCAATGCTAATCAGCAGGAATGGTTTTAAGTTTGACATCTTGAAAGAGTACCTCAATTAAAAGGATAAATTAGCTGAATTTCTAGAATCTGAGTTACAATACAACTTAATCAAAGAAAAACTGTGCGGAAATCTTGCATTTAACATCAGTTCAGTTTTGAGATTTTTTGCATTTTATCAACACAATTTTTATGCTGCTATTGCTTTTGTCATATTTATAAGAATTTCTAGGAAATCATGGTTTTACAATGAGTGCAAGCCAAAAATGTGCATTGGACCCAAATACTTTGTTTTATGTGGCTTCTCCACAGTGATTTTGCATTTCACTGCTTTTCAACAAGTTTTATGTAAAAATCTAAATTTAAGACATTAAAGTTCAGCAAACTAAAATTAAAACAATTTCTCTTTTAACATTTTTTGTAAGTAACGTAGTGCAATTTTCTAGGAAAAATAATCTACACTGTTATTCTCAATAGCATGTTTAACTGTCTCATCCATAACTAAATTTAGATGTCACTGCTAAAATTGGTTATTCTCGATCACAGTCACCGTGCAAAGGAGTGATTTTAGTACTGCCTCCACATAATGTTTCAGCAGAAGCTTCCTCCACAGGACATGTAACTAGATGCATTAAATTATAGTTTACACAGGATACAAATAATTCCTTCCTGACTGCAGCATGGTATCAGAGTATACCCCTCAAAGAGAGATCTGATTAGCCTTATCGTTATCTCAGCCACTGTAGTTAAAAATATTATTAGTGGGTATAATATTATCTGTCTTTACTTTTAAGACCTGGTTGAAAACAATTCTTTCATTATTTTCGGCAGTACAGATTTTTTTTTTTTTTTTTTTGCTAAGACTATTTGGTGTAAAAGCATACTTTATAAAACATTGCATATTTGTCTTCTGTTTTCCTTTTATTGTGATATTGTGGTGTTTAAATATACTGGGAGACAAGCCAGATTACATTAACTGTTTTTTGATCTTTTTCCCTAATGTTTTATGTTGTATAGATAACCTGATTCTTTTCCTTTTCAATATTTCTCTTGTCCTGACTAAATAATTTAACCATTTCCATGCTTTCATTACACGTAAAATCTGCTATACATCTCAGACACCTTTACTGACCCTTGCTGGGCCTATTTCATTCCCAAATGTGTCTTAATATCTTAATGTGTAAATTATTTTAGCATAAAAAGCATAATGGTTTCTGAGTGGCTGTTGCAGGCCATGCAGTCAATGGTCTGTGAACTCAAGTTTCTCTAAGAATAAAACACAAATGGTTAGGTCATAGTGACTGTGAAATAAAGTATTGGAACATCTAAATTACAATAGAACTGTAATTGTATATTTTTTCCTTTCAGTAAACCCACTTTGAACTTTTAAAGTTTTGCACTATTTCCTGTGAAATCTCTAACAAAATTGTCAGTGTCTGCTGATTCCATGATCTGCAAAAAATAAATTTAAAGTGAGTACTGACATAGTAGCATCTAAAAATTCCTTTCTTCAGTGCTCTTTGGAGAGGAGGGTAATTCAGATCATCTTGCAAATGAAAAGTGGTATGCCTTTAATCAAAGAAGCAAGAGTGCCATCACAAAAATACATTGTTTTGGGACAGTTAAATCAGTTTTACCTGGTCTAGCATTTAAAGATCAGTTTTATGGTTTCTGTGATCAAGTTTTGTGGGAGCATATAAAGGGCAGAGTGAAAGACGTTTATGCTTAAAATAAGAGTTGGGTAATCTGAGGCCTCCTATCTCAGACATCATGAACTGTCAGAGACCACCTGGGTCAGCTACTGCTGGAACTGTGCAGGTTCCTCTAGGCTTGATTCTCTCAACTGCTCAAGCATTTCTGCACACACCCAACCCTGGGTACTTGGCATCCTCCAGCTAAAGAGCCAGCTCCAGAAGCCAGGGCTGGGCTTTGTCCTATGTACAGATGCAGGCATGGACACTGTGTAAATATGCACAAAGAAGCCTGTGATAATATGACTTCTTTAAAATAAATTGAGGGAGAAAAAAAAATGCAACGAACTAAAACCAGTCTCAGAATTTGTTTAGGCTGAGTTACCAAGCTGATCTAAAATGTCATGAATTGGGACTTAAAAGTGCCCATTTCTTCCTCAAGGCTAATTAAGGGAGCTTTTGAAGGTCAATTAAGATATAGATGTCTTCCTTTGACCAAATCATCCCTATGTGCTAGAGACACGTGTGACTCACTAGAAATTTTTGGCACACATTTTGGCACTGTCTCTCAGGTAGCATAAGTAAATATATTTACTTTATTTATTCAAATTACAGATATGGGCATACCCAAGAAATTTAGCTGAAGCCATGTTTTAAAAAGCAGAGAAAACATAACTGTGGTGATTGCTCCTGTCTCTCATGTAATGGATTAATATTTTCTTCAGCCCAAATGCCTATAAAAATATATTTCCAGGCCATATGGAAAGTTTCCACAGCATCAGACATAGGACAGTATGCACCAGAAAGTGCTGGACAAGGAAAAAGTAAGAATGATAAAATAATTCCACTCTGAAAAATTCAAAGTAATTTTGAAAGATTCATTGCACTAGATATGAAGAGTAACAGAATGACAACAATCATGAGCAAACACAGCATTAAAGCTTTAAAACCTGTCCTTATAATACTAGGTTTATTTTTGAATATTAAATAAATAAAAAAAGTCCTGAGGCAGGATATAGAAATTAAAGAGAGTACCACTTCCTAAACAGGCACTTTTAATAGAGCTCTAGGTTATTTTGCTCTGGTCGTGGTGTGGCAATTTCTGAACAGGCTTCCAGGCCTTAACATGAAAGTAATTTCCAGAACAAAGTAGATCCTTCTCTTGTCCTGGCCTTCATTGTTTTCTTTTGGTCAGCAGGTAGCTCAGAAGGTTGACTTTTGGATTGCCCCTCTACTGTTCCTGATGTTGATGTTCAACCATAGAAGGAGAGCAGATGAATTCCAAGTACCTTGAAAGAATGTATTGCAATTCAAATACCTGGTCATGAAGTGACACCTCAGCACGACAAAAATTATATTCTTCCCTTCCAAAAATAGTTGCATAATTGGTATATCTTAATACTTTTCTGTGCAGGATTATAAAAGGAATGGGTTTATTTTCTTGTTCAGTATTGAAGCTGAAAAGGTGACACATAGATATTCAGCAATTTCAACTAATTTGCTTAGACTGTTTAAAAAAAAATTAAAATGAAAAGAAAAAGTATTGGTCTTGTGAAAAGATTGGAAAATTCTTTGAGGGGATTTAATTCTGTCTTCCCTAGCTTGTATGTTTGTATAGCAGTCTGTGCAAAATAAGAAATATTAAGGTAATAAAGTTCATCATTGAAGTTGTATTACAGAAATGACAGTCATGAGAATGAGAGAGAGAGAAAGAAAAAGAATAATTACCTAATGCTGTAATTATTATTACTAGTTAGACTGCTTTACATTCTGAGAGATTATAAAGAAACAAAGAAACAAATTATGTCTATAGAAATAATTACTACTAATCCATAAGAGGAGGAACTCAGAGGTGAAGACAGTTATAAGGCTGATCTTTTTCATTTTTCTTACAGACAACATACCAAGAAATCCCTTTCTACCACTTCTAAGACTGCCAAATACTTTTTCTCTGCTCTTTGGAAGAGTTTGGCTACCACAGTTTGTCTATCACAGTCTATTTTGGGTACTCAATATTACTCCAGAATATTTTCTGAACTAATTGTGCCACATTGCTCATTGGGAAAATTCACACTCTTTTCAGATAATTTCATCTGACCCAGAGCCCCACAGCCTGCTGGTGAATTAAAGATCTACATGAATGTTCTCTGGAAAAAAAGGAGGTAAGTGCCTCGTAAATGCTCAAGTCTGAACTGCTGAGCTCTTGCTTCCTGAACTGAGGGGAAACAGCCACTGTTTTTTTAGGAATGACCCTGGGTCTCTTCTAACTTCCAAATATGGACCTGACATAAATGTCCCAGACTACACCATTCAAGGGACAATATTCTCACTTTCAGTAAAAGAGATTATTGAATTGCAGAACAGGGATGAGTTCTGTGGATTCTTTGTGAAAAACCAACAGACACAGTTAGCTCTAAAGAACCATATAAAAGAAATAATGATCTTTCTCAAGGCACCAAAAATTTTCATGGTGCCAGGGAGGCTGGGAGGCAGCAAAAGGGGAACCTTCTTAGAGAGTTATACATTAAAGACTGTTGTCCAGTCTGAAATCTGAGTGAACTACGTTATTTGTGCAAATTTCTTTTAAACTAGCAGTTCTGGGAGACTTTGTTGAACTCAGGGACATGAGCTGCTGCTTTTGAACTAAATTCTAATATATGCTCTCTTCCTCTGCTCATTGTAAAGATAAGAGCAGAGAGGAGGAATTAGATATACTTTGCTTCTTTTTGGAGTAGATGGTGTCACTGAAGTTAACTTCTCAGTCAAATTCCTGGCATATGAAGGCAAAAAATTAATATGTCACACAATGCAGTGACTCACCTCCTTTACACTGCTTTGCTTAATCTTGAACATCCCCTCAAGACAAACTAGGAAAATTCTCTATTTTCATAAACATGAAATCAGAAAGGATTTTGTTTAAGCTAGTTTTTCGTATTTTTGTTTGTTTGTTTGTTTGTTTTCCCAGTAAGGATGGAGTAGAGAGAAATAAGTCTTTAAGGATTATGATCCTTGATTTCATCATCATTATGAGCTGGTGAATGGAAAGAGGGCAGCTGGATTTAAATAAATTATACTGATACAAAAGGCACAGGAAAAGGAAAAAAAAAACTCTCAAACCTTAAAAAATCTTAAAATATGCTTTAAAACTCAGTGCAGTTGAAATCCAAAGAAACAGAGAAACATGAACAAAAATATGCTGTTGACTTACAGGTGATTTTTTTATCTGTAGATGGTTTTGAGAATCCTAGAATTTCCAGATCATAAATCTAACACTGATAGATATTTTGGGAGTAAAAGAAAAGTATTCTTAAATATTATAGAATAACCAGAAAACCTATTTTGACAAGTATACGTAGGTCTGAATTTCAGTAACCTTCACATGTTTTAAGTGAGCCTTCAGCATTCCTAATAACAAGCTCTCAATCGCCATATTAAAAATTCAGGTTCTTATGCTTTGGGAGATCTTAAATTTGGAAATTTAAATTATGTCTAAATGCTTTTCTTGCAATCATTAAACAATATTTCCTGTATTTCCTGTTGAAGGAGTATTCAGCAACACCTTGAATTACCCTCTACTCCTGAACATTTAGTGAGTCTGGAACTTGAGCGTGATTTAGATTTTCCTGGCACTATATGTGTTATGCTATTGTAAATAAATTGCTGCTTTAACTTTACTACTGCACAAAGTTGAATGTCAGAAAACCATATTTGCATTTATACACAGAATAATTTCATGCTGATGCAAACAGTAATTAGTGATACTAGTGAAAAATGTTAACAAAGAGTTCATGTGTTTGCAGAAATAAAGATGAAATCAATAAGAATAAGCAATGAAAAAGAGCCTGAATGTTTATTGTCTTTTGTGTAAGGTGAAGAACTGAAAAAATTTACAAAATATCTGTAATGCTTTTCAACCAGGTAACCAAATTAATTCTTACCTGGGGAAAATATATTATATTCTCCTTAATTTTTATTTTTTTAGGTCACTAAAACACAATGAAGAGCTGGAGATCTTGACTGACTTAATGTATTTAAATTCTTTTAATGGACAACTGGATTTGAAGGGTTTGGGATTACAATCAAAATCAATTTGATGGTTCAGCTCAGGCTTTAATGGATTACAGAAAGAAAGTCATCAACTTCATATTACTGTAAAAAACTGTGATCTCCTTCCATATTTGGAAGAATTCCATCTTTTGATCCCAGAAAGAATGCAGAGAAGGAATTAATATCAACCTTCATTCAGTAGAGTCTGTTTTGTGAGCAGCCACTGAAGAAACATTTACAAATATCAACTTCACAGGATGCAAATCATAATTTTACAATGCTGAAATGAAATGTTGATATGTAAGATGTTAGAAAAAGTGTTTCTGCTGTTGCTTGCCCCTTTTCTTCTTTTGTTTTCTGGTGCTTTTAGAATCCCTAATCTGTACCTGGAACTATGTCAAGTATGGATGATACTGCAGCTAAAAAATGAAAACTTCTAGACAGTAGCAGATACCAGTTTTAAGGAGCAGATTGGCTTCAGCAGTGCCTATGTTTTTCCTTTGTAATATGTCTTCACTATCTGTAAGTGTGACATTTTCTGGCAGGAGTTTTTGTGGTAATAGATAATGCTAAGCTAATAGAAGAGGATAGTCATGTAAAGTGAGTTCACTAACATAATTCACATTTTCAATCAGGCAAAAACAGCAGTGTCAACATAACTTCAATTCAGTATGATTCCTGTTTTGAATGTCAAGTACTCAGCAAATGTCTCACAAGTAACTATTCTTAGAAAGTGTATGTCACATCACTACTTAAAGATATATAGGAGAAAACAGTTGCAGCTCTTAATTAACTCATAAACAAAAAACTGAAGCAAACCCCTTCTAATGGGATTGATAAGAACTGTGACTTCAGCTTTCATTTTTAGAAACGAGACTTTTTTGTTTTGCTGTGATACCTGTAAAATTTCAGTTTCTGTGTTTTGAAGGTATAAAGCTGACCAAACCGTGAGTTTAGCCTATATATGCAGCAACTTGGCCATAGATGCTTTTTAGCTGCTTGCATCAAAGTAGGCTCCTTGATACCAGAAATCCTGGGAAACTTAGATCCAGTGAGTTTTTGTTTTAAGCATTTGTTTTGGTTCTAACTTAGAGGGCTGATGAATACAATGTACACAGTACATTATAATTCTCTATGTACAATTCTCTGTGTATAATTCTCTGATTAATATCTCTGTGTACGGAAGAAAATGTTTGAATCAACCCTCACACTGTGAAACTGCAGAATGATGTCCAGCTTGAGATGATGTGACTTAGGTTCACTTAAGTGAATCCACCATGAAATCTCAAAATCGCTTAGGGGAGTTAAACAAAAATGACACGTCAGTTCACTAGTCTCTCTAATCCTCAAAGGATTCCTGGGATGTTTTCAATTTTCTCTGAAGACATTTGATTATTGTTGTACCACAGCAAGTATCTGATTTGAATATATAAGGGTAGAATTGCAAGATCAGAGGGAGGGTATTCTGTGTATTTGTGGATGAACTAGGGATTAGACGTACCAAAGATCAGCCTCATTGACCATATTCATAAATGAAGGTGAGGAGAAAGAATCATAGAATGGGTAAGGTTGGACCAGAGTGTTTCATCTCCCTGCTCAAGCAGGGTCATGCTAGAGCACATGGCACAGGATTGCATTCAGACGGTTCTTGAATCTCTCCAGTCAGGGGCACTCCACAGCTTCTCTGGGCAATCTGTTCCAGTGCTCAGTCACTGCACAGCAAGGAAGTCTTTCCGCATATGGAGGTGGAACTTTCTGTGCATCAGTTTCTGCCCATTGCCTCTTGCTGTATTGCCTGCCCCCATGGAGAAGATCCTGGCTCCATTCTCTTGACACCCTCCCTTCAGTTACTTGGAGATGTGGATATGGTGCCCTCTCAGTTGTCTCTTCTTGAGACAGATTAGGCCCAACTCCCTTAGACTTTCCTTATAAGAAGATGAAGATGGATGCAGAAGATACAGAAGTAACTCTTCAGTTACACCATTTCCAAACAGCAGGATTTTGCAGAGTCATTGAATTGTGATAAATTGTGTTCCAGAAGAGAGCACAGAACTGTGATGGGCCACAGGTACATTTTTTTTTAATATGCCCTTCTTACAGATATAGAAAATGAGAATAAAACCTGCAGCCACAAAAAGTTGGCCAGGGAGGTTATTGTTATATTACTTGAAGTCATGACATGGTCTCTTTTAAGCCTGGAAAAATTTTCTGGCTTTCACATGAACTCAGCATGTTCAGATAGACTGGAAAAGGCATGTGAAAGTTAGTATTTGATTTCCCTAGATTTCTGAATGGATATTTTTTGTTGCTGTATTTACTTCTGATTATACACCTTGTAATCTGAAGTCAGTTCCAGTCAACAGCAGCTTCAATGCCAGCAGATGTATGGAAAGCCAGATACTGCTGGTCTTAATGTCAGTCTCCTAATCAGAATACCCTCCAAAATGAATTTTCATGTCCTCAGCTCCTGATTTTAGAACAAGCATCAGAATGATCAATTTTTATTCAACAGCAGCCACAAGTAACCCTATGTTTACAGGCTGCATTTTAGTATTCAGTATTACTTAGAACACAGACAATTTCCTAGTAAAAAAAACTGAGCTATATTTGTTACTAAGTGAACCTAGAGGACATCTTCAGTAAAAATATAGTGACAAATAAAACATGCTGTCAGCTAAATCTTCATTTTATGGGATAGAAAGAGATTATCTGTCTAGGTCCTCTGATGATGGCATTCTGTAGAAGGCCGTAGGCCTTGTGATTGCCATGGGCTTTTATGGCCACTGTAGCAGTTTAGACAGGACACAAGAATACATTGACAATGAACTCCATGAGCACATTTGAATGACATGAAAGCATTTTGCTGTTTTTGCAAGCCTAAGAGCTCGGGTTAGATTTGTCTCTCCTTGCTCCTTCATAATGTGCATTTCTGAAACTGTAGATCACTTTTCTATTGTATAACATATCCAGGTTGGTGTCTGCTCTCAGAACATATTAACACTCTTGTTCTGAAGCAGTTTTCAGGAAAACATTTTTTGACAAGAAGGCTATTTTTAAACTGGTGTGTTTTTTTCTTTATTTATCTCCAATACAATGGACTGTATTATACCTTTTTACTTCCAGCCCGCGCTTCTACATGCCACCTTCACATCATTCTCAGATTTTCTGTGAAAATAGCCAAGTCTTTCTGAGACCTGCTATGCAGGTCTTCCATGGAATAACAAATACATCTTTACAAACACATCAATACAAAATTCCAGAAAAAGACCGTGGAAGACTGCTAACAAATTGAGTGTTGTACCTAAGGCCACAATTATCATTTACACATTTAAATTACAATTATTTATAGCAGTGATGACCACATGAATTTTGTATTGGGTCTGTCTGAGATGGAGTTAATGTTCCTTACAGGAGCCCTCAGAGTGCTTTGGACCAATAGCCAGAAAGGTGTTGGTAAGACACCAGTGTTTTGGCTACTGCTGACCCATGTTGGCACAGCATCACTGCTGCCTCTCCCACATTTCCCACCAGTAGGCTGATGGTGGGAGAGAACTTGGGAGGGGAAATGACCAGGACAACTGATCCAAATTGACTGAAGGGGTATCCCATACCATATGATGTCTATTCAGCAACCAAATCTAAGGGAAAAGGGTAGGAATGGGAAGTTTTGTCTGTCTTTCAGAGCAACTTCCACATCTACTGAAACCCTGTTTCCTGGGAAATGGCAGGGAAGTAGAAAAAAAATATTTTCTTTTTGTCTGCTTTTTCTTTATCTTGATACATGATGGTATTTTTCTATCTTATTCTCTCCCTCTCCTGTCCTGCTGAGGAAAGGAATGATAGAGCAGCTTGAAGAGTACCTGGCATCAAACCAAGGCCAGCCCACCACAAGTATGGACAAATTTTCATCTCATTTGTTCCTGTAATATGACATTATGTAATAATTCTGTAGATGAAAATTTGTCAAATAATCAGTTTCTCTTAATGTCATTGGACACTGGCTTTGCAATAAAGAGCTGTTGATTTAATGTAAAATTAATCTCTGCCTAATATTTCCAGTAAAATAAACAAAATTATTTGTCTTTTGAAGCTTGAGACTTTGTAGGAGACCTTAATATATTATTTGAATTCAGAGAATATTCAGAGGCAAATCTCAACACTGCCAAGAAGATATATTTAAATGAAAAAAAGGTATTACTTTTGATAAGCCTTCAAGGGAGTTCATTTCAGAATAAATCTGTTCAGAACTATACCTGTTACCTGCCTAAAGTTCTGTCTCTCAAAAACCTGATGCATGGTAATTTTCTTGTATTGTATGCTACATAGTAAAATGTGCATTCTTCTTAACACATAATTAGTTCTCTTGGGGCTTACACAAATTGCAGTTCTTATACACCTGTGGCTAGCACAAAGTAAATTTGAGTATTGAAAGCCTTAGGATCATGTCAATCTCTACAAGCTGCCCACTTGTGATAAGCATAGACTTGCCCTTTGAATGTTTTATTGAGCTACTAAATAAATAAATTAATAAATCATCCTGCTCTGGAACTCAACATCCAAAGATGTATTATTCTACATCTAAGATAAAACATGCAACCCATTGCAAACCATTTTATACAAATATGTCAATGTTTAAGATATTAATGCTGAGTTTGGAGATGAAAACTGCGGAATTGGGAAGTCTGATCTCTTGGGAGATTCACACAAAGATAAATACATAGAAAATTCTTATTTATACTCACCTGTTCACCCTTTAAGAGGAAGGCTTCTATATGTTTCCCCAGATTAATTAGCATGAGATATTAAAGTAATTGCAGAATCCATATCATAAGATTGGTTAAAGTTATTTATCTGAATAGTAGTGACATTTCTTTGGTTGAATGAAACCATGTACATGACATTTAGTTGCTACATAAGGACCTCGTAATCGCTACTCAGTCAAGCCAGAAAAGATGAAATGCTGTCAAGATCTTCAAAACAGAGTATGACTAATTAATTAAAATCTGTTGTCAGTTTTGAGGTTTAATCCCCATGTTGGATGACTATTTTGTTCTATCTCAATGAATGACTGTTCTTGGCTAGATATGAAAATTCCATGAAAAATTTCTTCTGTGCATTCAGCAGTGCCAGAGTGGGCTATAGGATCCTTTTTTTCTAGATGACTGGTTTAAACCAGACCTCAGAGAGGATTGAATTGCTTTGGTCTGTGTGAAACAAGCCTTTTGATATATGACTGTTGACTCATGAAAAGAAACATTAGAGCTACTTGTGTTTGCCATATCTTTTGGAAATTGCAGCCAAGTAATCTAGCATAGCCACACTCAACAGTTGAACTATTATCTTTATGGTAAGCTTAATTTTGTCTGATTTTTAAATGCTGTGGTTTTATGCCAATTAGGAGACAACCTCACAGGACAGTAAACTGTCACTTTGTTAAGTACCCCATTTTCTTTCTTTTCTTTTCTTATACACTTTTAAAAAGTTGATTTATTAGCTCATAATTAAAAGTACACTTCTTTCTCTTCATCGTTCACCTTTTACATCATCACTGTGTGAACAGTGGCTTACTGTGAGATCTGTACCCATGTGTTAGAGTAGTGGGATCAATAAGTAGGAAAAAAAAGACCATATATGCTAAAGCATGTGGGTAGGAAGCTTTTTTAATTGCTCACACTGGCATAAAATAATTCAGTCTTTTGGAGAAATAAGAGGAAATGCCTATTTGTTGGCTGTTACCACCATTTTGTTCTAAGAAAAGAAATGTGCAGAAGCAGTGGTGGGAGAGGGGTAGAAAAACGGGGAAGAGGATGGAAAGCAGAATTTTATTGGAAGGAGAAAGATTTGTGTTTCCTGGAATTCCTACAGAAATATATAAAGCAGTAACGGGTATTTAAAAATGTCTCCTGCTCTACTGCAGTAGGGAAATGATTTGTTTCAGTGCAGCTAATAGGCTTCTGTTTGCCCATCTTTTGGACTCTTTTCTAGAAATAAATTACATTCCATGATTTCTTTGACATCTTGGTCCCATTACACCATGACTTTGTTTTCTGGAAGGAGGAAAATGTGTGTGTCTGTGTTTGAGTATGGGGTTAGTCTGTCCTAAAATTTAACTGGAAATGGTCTTTGCATGCAATGGAGTTAGCTTTGGAGTACTAAAGTAAGTCCTGAAATTAGCTTGCTTTTATATATGTGTTTGAAATTTCTGTTGCTTTCATATCTAAAGTGGAAAACTTATTGAGTGCATAAGTGATAGAATTTAAAAACTCTCTGTACCTGTATGGTGCGTGCATCTATGGGAAAGCTCTTTACTGCAGAGATAAATGAGTGAGATAAAGGCCTTAGTGGAATTATGTTAATAAGAGATGATGGAACTGTTGGAGTAAATCCAAACTGAAATAATTTGACTTCCCCTGAATTGATTTGGAAAATAGTGAAAGAAACAAACAAACACACAAACAAACAAACAAACAAAAAAAAAAACAGAAGCAAATTAGTATTTTAAAATTTCAATTAAAAAAGAAAGGAAAAGGCAAGAAAAAAGAATATGAGGTGGTTGAAAGGGAACCACTGAAAAGTATAAAGCTGAGGAATGAGTGAATATAAGATAATCTGTCTGTGAATGGGGAACAGAAGGGAAGAAAAACATAGAAATGCAAGTCCTTAGAAAAAGACCAAGTCTAGTAGGACTCAGCACTAATTTCTACTGGGATGTTTCTACTAATGAAAGGATGTTTTTAACTGTCTTCTAAAGTAGATAAGAGTTTTACTTGTCATTTATCTGAAGCTTGTACTATTTCAGATCTTTTCTCTGATTAGACTCAATTTTGAATCACATTTTGCTACTCAGTGTGTTTTAATCTAAATATCTGCTCAGGATACTCTGTGAATCTCTAAAGCATATTCTAAAAATGTCTTCTACTAAATATTCTACTTCATGTTGTCATGAACATATATCTGAATGGCTTGGACACAATTTATCTGTCTTAACATTTTCATTTTAAAATTTTTCACCCAAATCTGAGCAAGTCTCCAAGATTTTCTTTTTAATTGATTTTTAAAAATCTGCATACAAAGATGACAGTTTATTTCATATTGAAATATACATTTTAAATATGTTAGATCTATTGCCCTCCAGTTTTGCCTGTTTACAAGATTAGAATCATTAGTTTAAACTTTGGTACGAAGCTCACCCAGAACAAATCTTTCCCTTTTTGTTTCATTATAAGCAGTACCTTTCTTTAAGCAAACATAAGTTTAGTTTTCAGGAATAAGGCTGATTTGGAGCTTCATTTTTTTTTTTTTGCATTTAATTTTATCTATTTCTTTCCCATCTGTTATCATTTAGATGTTTTCTGCTAAATGTTTTTCATTTTAAGCTTCCTCTAATTTCCTACACTTGTGCCATGAAATCACTTACACTTGGAGAGAAGCTTCAAGTAAAAATCATAGCATCTGAGCCTCTGAGGTGCAGTGAAGGCAAAGAAAACTGTAAGTCCAATAAAATTCTATAATACAGAGTCTGTAGGATCTTAAATTAAAAATCTCAAAGGAACAATGTTAATTTAATGTACAAAATTCCAATAGAAGCTTCACAAGAAAGAAGTATTCTTTTCTAAATCCTGTTTCAAGGCAAACAGATCTTAAAAACTGAGAGCTATTACCTGTGGATCTCTTGTGGATATGTTGAGCTGGTATCTCAAGTTAAGTGTCCTCCTTTATGGAATATCTGAATGAGGCTAAGGTCCCATGCGTGGGCTAAAGCATCCACAGTCTAAGATAAGTTTCTAAGCTCTTATGCTCCCAAAGAAAGTCCAAAACTCTGCATTTTTAAGAGAGGACATTTGTTTAATTTTCAATACATTTCCACTCTCATCACCCTACATGCTTTTTAATAAAATATGTTCAACAAATCCTTCCATTAAACTGAAATGTAGTTTTATATGCTGTAGTGAAGGTACCAGCTTTCTCGACTTAAAAGATTTTATATTCCACCAATTTCTTAAGAATATCTTACCGATGTCCACCTCTGCTTTACTTCATCGGGGTGGTATAAAGAAAGCAGGGAACAACTATGTTATGCTTCCTGTGATTGTGCTCTACATTACTGTTTTTCAATAATCTCAGTGAGGAATTGAAAAAACAGATTGCAATGATTGACCATCACTGTCTCATTCCCTCATATTTTTTGTAATAGATTGCTCATTCAAAGTTTCTATTTAATGAGATGGTACCTACTATGAGAATATTTTATATGTCATTGCTGTACTTGTTTGAATAGAGATTTTTTTCTGAACTCCCAGCTGTGAAGGCCAGCTCTCTAATTCAAGTTTGAGACACTCATGTTTTCCATTCTATTAGTCTCTAAACTTTCAGCCATAAATTTAAGTGAAAGCCCAACTAGAGTTTATAGCTCTTGAGATAAAAATCTTATGCTGTTAAATTTCTTAGGTAAAGAACCATTTTCTGCTGCTGGGGGTGTGAAACTCAGGCAAGGCTGCTGCAAGGTGTTTGTCATTCCGCAGAGATGAGAAATTATTGATCTGCCCTTCATACGACAATGGAAATGGTGCACACTAGCTTCTATTCCTTTGATTCTGCAGTCCCAAGGTGCAGCCTGTGTTGCTGGTTCTAGTCTTGTGCTTCATACCTGAGGGACTGAAGGAAGCACAAGCTGTGCAGTAAGTCACCCTCTTCTCACAGAGAAAGATGCCTCATGTGAAACTTCTCGTGCAAGACAAATCAGCAGAAGGCAGTCAGACCCCCTGAATTTAAGCCCATAACATCTGAAAGGTCCATCCTGTTTCAATTTCCTGAAAGGGAATCCTAAAACTCAGCTCCAGCAGGGACTAAGATGAATAGTAGGACCATCATTCTTTTTGCAGTGGTTGAATTCAAGCTGGAAGACATTTCTGGATTTTTCTATTTTCTCTCAGTAGCTACTACTTTCTCATTCCTAGGCAGACTTCCAGAAGCTGTGAATTGCTGTGCATCATTAAACTGTCCATAACTGCATCAGCTACAGCTAATTAATGTTATGCTGTGTACACAAAAACATAGCTAATAGTACAGCATGTACTAACAAGCAACACAGATCACAGGCCTATGTAGGGCTTAACATCAGTCAATTGGTTCATTTTTTCCCAAACCATTTACTCCAACTTGATAACACAATCCTCTACCATGTATTGTTTTAATTTATATAGGTGAAACCAACTATAAGGGCAAATGAGGCAAGGAAGTGATTTAACTTTCAAACTGACTTCCTCTTAAAAAAAAAACAAAACAAAACAAAACCAAAAAAAACCCACAAAATGAACAAACCAAAATATGTTTGACTTCTATTAGTGAAAGATATTTTTGGCACATATCTAAAATTCTTTCGCACAGAAGGAAAATGAGACAAAAGGACAAATAGTAAAAGGCAATGCTGAGCGTTGTTGTACTGAGGCCTACTTTGGGATACAGGGACATACAGGGATGTAGGCTGTGTTCACAGTTTCAAAGGGAGAAGTGTGCACCTGCTTTAGGGAAATACTAACTTGCATCTGCATTGTACTACATTTCAATGGAATCCCACTGCTCTGATTAAAAGGTGCTGTTCCACAGCCGCATTATCTCAGTTGCTTTGAAAGGGAAAGCAGCGGACTCGATCAAAACAGGCCTCCCCATGGCTGCGTTCTCAGAGCCGCTCTCGCAGCAGAAGCAGATGACGTGAGTGAGAATGGCTCTCTGCTAGGATTGTTAAATAAGTATCTGATAGAGAAAATGCTTCTCACCTCTTCTTTGTTCTCCAGCCTTATGCAAGAATTAGTAGTCCTGGCAACTATCAATAACGTCCTTCAACTCTCCCTTCTCTCCACTGGGTTTCTATGAAACTGCTCTCTGTGAAGACCGTGATATTTTGTTAGACTTTCTTCCTGCCATCTAGAAGTGAGTAATATGGTTAATTATGAATTTGTTGAATATACCAGGAAGTAATTTGCAGTTTTTCTTCATATTCATGAAAATAGATTATAAATTAATTTTATTGCCCTTAATAGATCATGTTTTATTTGACTTATTTAAATCCTGTCTGTTAGAAGGCCTTGTGAATTATGCCAAAATTCCTAACTTAAAAATAAACAATGATTTTATTGAAAGTAAATTACTGTCTCAGAAATTTTGAGCCACCTAAGAGGTGCCCATCATCTTGCTGCACTGGAGTTCAGCTTAAGAATATCCAATTGTCAAGTGTAATGCCAATGAAAAATACCACAAGACTGGAAATCAGAAAGTCTTTAATATCATTATGGCAAACAGTTTACACAAATACAAGTAGATGGCAGATGTCTTAGTCCAAAGACCTGATAACAACAATACTGTATGCTATAGGTAGGCATGTCTGAAAAAGTCACAACACTACTCATAGCCATTAGGATTTCTTCTGTTTTATCCCTGAACACTTTCTCTCTTCAGGAGGTTATAAAATCCTCTATGTCAGCTGTCTGCCTATTCAGACTGAATGTAAGAAAATGGAATGAATGTGAGCAAAGATAAGTGAATAAGATGGAGGTTGGTTGGCTTTCATGCTGAGAATCCAAAGATATTCTTGATTTGGAGCTTCCAGGTTCCTGTTGGGAAAGTGATACAGAGTAGTTTGTTCACATGAATACAGCTGAGCTATGGCAGAAGATGTGTTGAATGTCTTGGAAATCAAGAGGAGAGAGGTGGACAATAACTGTGAATGCTCTAACAAAATCCATGGACATTTTTCTCATTGGAGCTGGAACTCATCAGTGTAGAAAATGTCATCACAGATCTCATTAACACCAGCCAATATTCTACCTGGTAGCAGTACTAACCTATCCCATTACTTTCCTATTAATCACTGTTCCTAATATATCACTCTTTAAGATCAAAATGTTTAGGTCAAAAGCCAGAATCAAAGATTTCTGGGGTCATGCTGAATTGTGTAACCTTTTCTGTATTTCACAAAGTCAGGGAAAAATAATTTGCTCCAGTCAACCTTATTATGTGGTTAAAAGGCAGATATATAAGGCAGAGACATGTAGGAAAATTTCTGACAGTAAGCAGAGGATGGAGAGTTAATGTTTACACTGTTCTTTCCAAATACTTGCAAGTTAGAAGCTTGTCTTCCACTGCATCCACTGCAGTCTGGCTTTGTTAAACTTTTTGTTTTTTTTTTTCTTTTCTTTTTTTTTTTTTTTAATTTTTATGTTCTTATACTGCCAACAAAGCAGATTGTTTATGAACTGTCTGCCTGAGTACACAGCTCATGTACTTGCACTACTGTTGTGACTTTCATCCTGTGCACATTTGGAGAAAACTGCTGGCCAATTTTCACAAGGATGTCTCTCTAGTTATTGCATCTGATGCATGACTCAGACTGCGTGATTTTTACCCAAATTTATTTTTATACATTGCTGAACTTCTCATCTTTTGAGGGACAAATACAAAAATAAAAGAATTTCTTTACACAAAAGATTGACAAACCCAGAGTTGTACTTATGTTTGAATAAGTTCACAATACTTCTTAAGCAAACTTCAACATTTGAAGCTCAAGTAAATTTGTCAGGTTTTTAGGGGCTTCTAGCTACTTCTCTGCAACAAGCAGAGAACCCTTATTGACTTCTGAGTTCTTGATTTATGACTTATATTAGTATTTGGTTTAATTTTAAGAGATGCCAGATAAAAAGTGTAAATGGCATGTAGGTTTGAGGGCATATTACTTATAAAATTGATCTCTATTGAAATTGATTACATAGTCAGCGAAGGAGCTCCCAGTAATGAGTGGCTTGCAGACAAGGTTTGTACTCAGACTTCCTAGGCCAAACAGTTACATTGTAAGTAATCAATTTTGCCTCAGTTTACTCTGCTTTCTGCAACATCCTATATGCTAAAAATATTTTATTGACTTGAGAAAGTAAAAAAAGAAAAAAAAAATTAATGTTCAGTACTCCTAGAACTGTAATGAAGGTAAAGTCCTTAGAAATTGTTATAATCTTCATGATTAAATTCATATACCTTTTTTTTTAAGTGATATTTTCTATTTTACTCATTTATTACTCTGACTCTGAATGGCTTGTTCTTACATAAAGACAAACTTGAATTTGATCAGCTATAGCTAAATTTATTTAGTCCTTCCTCCAAACACCTAAATGGGTGTAACATATTGTGGTTAGATTGTCATATTGACAGCTGTACTGCTTCTCCAGGAGAGGAGCCGAGAGAGGGAGAGAGAGACAGAGAAAGAGAGAGAGACAGAGAAAGAGAGAGAGAATTCTGACTTAACTTGTTTCAGAAGCAATGGAAAATGTTTTAGAAGATAATGATGAACTATAATGATAGGTAAGAGAGCAAGATACAAATTATCAAGTAGGCTTTCAATTCAGGCTGCTTTGTAGACTTCATCAACACAACTGTCAAGAAGAGGGCAGATAAAAGGTGAACACAGGTTCTCAGTGCTACCCTTTATCTCAGAAAAAATCTATTGCCACCATCTCAGAAAGATTATTTTTGTGTATGAGGAACACTTAGGTATTTGCAGAGCTGATACATAGAGTGAATGACAGATTTGCATAAATAGTGAGACATTTGAGGTGATTTCATTTATAATCCCAGGGGGGGAACTGGATTAATTCTGTGAGGAACTGAGAGTACCCATGAACCAGGGTTACTAAGCAATTTATAGAGCCTCTGAGTCCTTGAACGGAATCTTTAATATTATGCCCAATCTTTAATATATGTCCAATAACTACAGAAGGACAGGCAGGCTGGATTTGGGCTGAAATATATAAATGAGAAGGCAGGAAAACTGCTCTGCAGAGTGACCCTAACAAGACTGCTTCAGGTAGATGGTGTGAGAGGAGAAGATTCTTTCAGTAGAGGCAGACATTTTTGACCTCGGTCACAAAAGTCAGCTTCCAATTGTTGTGCAGTTACCCATCCACAGCATAGTGATGCATATAAAGCACCTTTGATAAAAGGACTGGTGGTTTCTCACAAAAAAAAAAGAACCTGTAACCTCCCCTTCAATTCTCCCTAGTGATAACCTCTCTGTTCAACCCTTTCTCATACCCATTGAGGCTGTTCTCTTCTTGCTGCAGGACAAAGGTGTATTCCTTCCTGCCTTTCTCAGAGCCAGACACATAAGATTTTTCTGGCTGTTCACATGAACTCTGAACTAGATGATATTTCTATTAATCAAAAAAAAGGTATTGTTGGCTTTCCTTAGGCTTTGTCTGACCTCAGTCTTCAGCAGTAGGAGGTTATATCACAGATTTTGGAGAGAATAATCTTTACAGGGCATCCTCTTACCACCTACCTCCCACTACTCACTGATATTTTTTCTGCATGTGTATTACTTTCTAAGGGCTGCCTTTTATTTGGCTTTTGCTGAACTAGTGTCTGACTGATTCAATGATCTTTAGAGTTAACCTATCAAAGCAGTTAGGATAGTTAAATCAAAATTTACCAGCCTACTCAAATTTACTTGGTACATTACCTACCTAATGATTGCGCATTGCATACACTGTCTTAGCTTCTAATTCAGGAAGGTCATTTGAACACCAAAGAAATGTGAAATTGTTTATTGATTTCTTAATTATTCAGTGCTTATGGTTACTTCTTCATATTCCATTATGTTGTGGTTGGGATTTTTTTCCCACTTGAAAGTTTAATAAACCAAGATATTAAAAACTAAACAAAGGAGTCTTTAGCAACACAAAGGTCAGGACTGTGATTTTGAAACATTGTTATTCAAATAATAAATATGTTAAATTCTCTTCGAGGGAATATTTCCTTATTCATGTAGTTAGATTTAATTTTGCTTATTTATATAATGTGAGTGCATATATATAATATGCATACATATGTACCAGGACTCATCTCTATCTGTCTAACTGTGATTAATTTCCTTTTCCCACAGCAGCCCTCACAGTGCTGTCCTTTGCTTTGGTATTTGGAAAAGTGTTCATGGCACACCAGGATTTTGGCTCCTGCTGAGCAGGGCTGGCACAGCGTCATTGCTGTCTCTCCAACATTCCAGCCTCAGCAGCAGGCTGGGGATGGGCAAGATCTTGGGAGGGGACATAGCCAGGACAACTGATCCAGACTGATCAAAGGAGTATTCCATACCATATAACGTCAGCTCAGATAAAAAAGCTAAGAAAAACGAAGAGGCTTTCATTACTTGTGACATGTCCTTCTGGAGTAACAGATATATGTGCTAAACCCTGCTTCTTGAGAAGGAGCTGGGCAACACTTGCTGATGAGAAATAGAGACTAAAATGTTTTGCATTTTTCTTTTGCTTTAGAAAACTTATCTCGACCCATGATTTTTTTCCCATGTTACTTCCTGCTCGTGCCCCTGCTGAGGAGAGGAGTGACAGAGTGCCTTCGTGGGTAATCAGTGTCCAGCCAAGGTCAGTGCACTGTGGGGACTGGAGCAAAGCGCAGGGAGGAAAATCTTGAAGCTGAGGGTTATTGCAGAGTCAGGCTAAGACAGAAAGCATAGTGCTGAAGCAATCATGTTCCCTGTTGCTGTATGCAATTGTGAGGCAAACCTTACAATTTCACTTATGTATGAATCTGAAGGAGACTGATCTTGATCAATACTTTTTACAGAGCAACATACATAAGTACTGATAGCTGTTAAAGAAAACAGGATTACTTTTTCAAAGAGGTTTTCAGCCCAAGTTTATATTCTTTTGCTATCTTGCATTCCTTACACTACTAATAGACCAATTTTATTGAAGCATCTTTTGTGCAACTGCTGAACAACTAGGCTATTATCCTAAAAATGCTCAGTTCAATTAAGAGTGTCCATTTGCTTATGTAAGCAGAAATGATACTTTCCCCCCCTTTCTTGATTACATTTAAGTTCATGGAATTTCAGTGACTCATAACCTTTCAAATATAAGAAATTGGACATTTGCCACATTCTTTGCTTTATTAGCACAACTAATGGAATAATTTACACCAACTAATTTATTTGACAACTTTCCTCCTACTTCTTTTTTTTTAATTTTACCATTTTTCTTTATTATGTTAGATGAAACTGGTCACACAGCAAATTATTTAATTGAATTTTATCGTGTATAGTTGAATGATGTTGATGATGTTGTTTTCATTTGAACCTCTAATTATAGCTTGCCTCATTGTTCCACATTCTAATTATCATCATACTTAAAAACATAAAGAAACAAACAAACAAAAAACCCAGCATTGTTTTCCTATACAATCAGTACTTATAGCAATTTTTCTCTATTGCAAGTAATATGAATCAAAGGATGCCTTGGATTGTCAGTGTCCAAAATAGCATGAAACTGCAAAACAATGTTTAGACAACTACATCATGCTAACCAATTTGCTGAATAGTGTTTCTCATGAAAGTAAGATAAAATTTATATTGGACTGATCCAAATACCATTGCCAAGAGCAAACCTGGTCTCCAATATCCCTTCTATTCCATATTTTGGTTCCTTACAGAATAGTCCTCTACAATTGCACTCTGCTGCCAAATTATGCACAATACTACTTTTGTGAAATGAACAAACGACACTGAGGGCTAATTTGAGGCCATTTAGATAATTTCACTCATGACCCAAGACAGATTTAAGCCCAGGCCCTATGAAGGTAGCAGGCAAATGTATTATCTTATGGTATTATGTATTGCTCCAGGTCAGGAAGACTTCAATAACATTAAAAAAAATCTCCTAAAATTGAAATATTAATAATTTACAAAACAGAAACCTCAACTAATAGTCTCTGTTCATTTTCAATACCACTGTGACTTGTTGGCTATATTACAGAAATATGTTTTATCAGGTATAGCTTTTGCAGCAATATGTGTAGTAGGATCATGCTTTTCAAGCAGGCATCTGTTTAATTTTGCCAGAGTTGCTATGCATTGCAAAGTCTATAATTTTTAACTGATTTTGCCTGACTATTAGTCAGAGATTGGAAATCTGGTTCTCTAAAGCTCCCTAACTGTGGGAGAATAGTCCACATAGGTCTCACCTTATGTGTCAGTCACACATGTATGTTGTTATGTTAAAGCAGGAATTTAACTAAGGCATTAAGATACCCAGCTGTTCAAAACCCAAAAATTAGATATCTGGCTGAAGACTTGCAATTCCAGGCTAGCTAGGCACCCGAGTCCTACAAAACCTGTACAGCATAGTGTATGCAGTGCTTTTGCATTTAGTAACCTGTTAAGTAGCAGGGCATAATAGTCTGCAAGTATGCATGCCTCTCGCTCAGAGCTGCAGTTGAATATTTCTGCAAAATAGTCTTACAGTCTGAGGAAGCTTTCTGTATTAAATCTTGGAAAAGCATCTTGTTGTTTTTTTCCCCTTGGATGGTTTCTCTCTTTGCATTCATTCATGAATGTTATGAAAATATAAAATAATCTTCTGCATTGTTATTTTAATTAAGATCGGGAATGGTTTTTAGTTTTCCATCCTGCCACACACTGAGGTTTATCATGCAGTGTTTTAAAGTTCAAGAATTAGATAAATTTTGGATTTAAACTGGACTGAAAGATGGGCTACTGGAGAGCAGCTGATTAATATATGGTTTCTGCCACTAATCTGTGTTCTGCCTGATGTGAAACCCATGGAAATATTTACTGTTTGTGTGTGACTGTTTTGCTGTGAGGGCCCACTTCCATTGCACCATGCTGCTCAGGAAAATAGACAGAGCCAAATACAGGAGAAACCTCAGGTATCCTACTGGACAATAAATTTATAAAAATTGGGCTACAGAACCAGGATCCATTTTGCTGGCTTTGCTTGGGATTTGAGGATCCTGTTTTCCTGACAGAATAGCATTTCAGGGTCAGAAAGGCACTGGGTTTTCAAAAAGTATCGGAAAGTCTGTTACTCAGTAGTGTTTTTAGGCTGTCATTTAAATTCCGTGTTGTAAAATCATAAATTCAAATCTGCTGTGTCAGCATTGGACCTAATGGGTTGGGTTTTGGTCTCCTAAATAAGGACCTCAACAATATACTACACAGTGAAAAAGCCCCAGTACTGTGATGGCTTCATTTCCTAACAGAAAAGAAATTCCTACCTCAGCCATGAAATCTAGATAAGATTTTTTTGAACTTTTCTGATCAAAATATCTGCATCTAATTAAAGAGCAAGAGTTCTAAATCATATAATATAGATTAGATTGCATGTAACTCAACCCATAGAAAATTATTATTACTTAATAGAACACTGAATCTTGGCTAATAGTGCTCAATTCTGAATATATTTTTGCAAGGGAAAAGTGATGGGTTTGTCATTAATAAAAGCAATTCTAGGGAAATGTTGGGAAGTATTTTTTATATATTATCAACAAAGTCACTGGGTACTTTTTTACAAAAAATATTTACATAATGACTCTGTTCAGTCAATAGAAAGCTCTGTAGTGATAAAAACTCCTAGAAGTGTTAATAAAATATTTAAGTTGGGCTGACTAGAATCCGTAAAGAATTTTTAGTAATTTCTTTATTCTTATTGTCACCAAAGTAACATGTTTCTAATGTTTTTTTTTTCTTTAGGTTTTAACTGAATGCTCAGTTTAAATATGTATTCAGTAGGACTTCTCAGCAGATTGGAAAAAATATGTACTTTTAATAAAAATTATTTTAAATACCCCAAGATATCATACAGGACTAAGGACATTCTGATGAGAATGGCTCTTTGTATTATGCCCATTACTTTATTCCTTGTGTTTATTTTCTGTGCAAAGACATCCGGGCTAACATCAAGTGCCTAAAATAATTGCTTAAGAAATGAACATTCTTCTATGCTATGGTTAATGGAGAAAGAAAGTATATCCCTTGCAGAGGTTATTCAGCCCACTGTGATCTCCTTGCTTTCTCCACTAAGTATAGAAGGAATGCACCCAGCTAAATTAATTACTTTAATTAGCTGCCTAAAACTAAGCTATGCTGTTGAGTTTTGAGGATTGTTCTGGGAAGAATTTGCCAGGATAATCCTCAGGGGCTGCAATATTTCACTAATATAATACTTAGTTTAGTTAAAGAACAGTATTTAAATGTAAGAGATGCTGATTTTGCATATTTAATCTTTCTTTGATGTTACTATTCATAATTGGGTTTTTTTTTGGTTGTTGTTGTTTTTTTCCATTCTTTACAACTAGTTTTAAACCCTAAGACATTCCCAAGTAAAAAACTATGCTCAGTGTACTACAGTCAGTCTAAAGTACTTTTAAAAAGCTGTGGGATCAATATGACAGACTGCTCCTGAATTACTTGTAGTAATTATTAGAGTTTAATTTGAAGGAAACAAAAGATGTTGAATTTATCTTCTTGACTTACAGACCAGTTCTCCAGTTACTTTTGAATTACAAAGATTGGCAAGAGCTGGTAATGACAGTTAGTGCTTAATTTAGGATTGTAATGGTCAAAGTGCATGTCCAGAACACTAAATACAGTTCCTGAATTGCTAAAATGTGACTCAGCTGTATTCCAATCTTTATTCAATTTATACTTTGGACAGGTAACTGAAATGGAGAGAAATAATGGTTATATGCTACATGGATAGTCCTCATTTTCTGGAGCCAATGAGGGATGGGTCTGGCAACTGGGAACAGCCAGCGCTTGTGTTCAGTTATATTACATGTCCACCCATAATAATGAATAATAGGAGTTTTAGCTAGTGTAGAACTACACTGTTGTCTTTAGTGTTCTGGTACAAAAGTAATTTGTAAGAGCTATCGTCATGGCTTAACTCCAGGCAGCAATGAAGCCTCACGTCAGTGCTCACTCACTCACTCACTCACTCACTCACTCACCCACCCACTCACTCACTCACTCACTCCCACATCCTGCAGTAGCAGGATGGAACAGAGTCTAGGAAGAGTAAAAGTGAGAAAACTCGTGGGTTGAGATAAAGAAAGTTTAATAGGTGAGGCAAAAGCTGCACGTGCAAACAAAGCAAAACAAGGAATTCATTCCCTATCTCCTATGGGCAGGCAGGTGTTCAGTCACCTGCAGAAAAGCAGAGATCTGCCCTGTGTAAGAATGACTTGGGAAGACGGATGCCACCACTCTGAACAGCTACCACTTCCTCCTTCTTTCCCAGCTTTATATGCTGAGCATGATGCCGTATGATCTGGGATTTCCCTTTGAGGTGGGGTCACCTGCTGTGGCTGTGTCTCCTTCCAGCTCCTTGTGCAACCCCAGCCTCTTCAATGGGAAAAGCAGAAAAGGTCTGTACTCTGTGCAAGCACTACTCAGCAGTAGTAAAAGAATCCCTGTGCTATCAACACTGTTTTCACCACAAATCCACAGCACAGCCCCATAACAGCTACTTTGAAGAAAATTAATTCTACCCCAGCAGAAATCAGAATTATTTGTAACTATGATGGCTTATAGCTCTTTACAGCAGAGCTGCTGGAGATTAAACCAGAATCCAGCACCTTGTTTCCAATAGGTAATCTTAAAATGAAAGTAGCACACATCATTTTGCTTATCATAATGAAAGGCTATGTGGAGCAAATGAGTGTCTTTAGGACAAATGGAATCTGTGGCTTCGTAGCTTCTCCATGTTGTTGAAGATTTATGGCATGGGAACTACAAAGGGTTCATTATATTTTTCAAATAAATATTGGAAAATACCATAAAGCAGAATCAAACCTCACTCATATTTCCAAGGCCAGAAGTCTTAAGCAAAGGCAAATATGCATCAATTTTATTTTTCACTTGAATAACATATAAATTTTCTGTGAAAACTATTGTATGCTACTCAAGTTTGTCTTCTTTTACTTGTTTGATTTTTAATCTGAGGTAACAATAATTTCTTTACCAAGGGAAAATATTTTTCTTCTAACCCTTCTATGAAAAGTTATTCTTTTGAAAAAGAATAAGAGATGAAATTCTAGAAAAAATTAAACTTTGCTGTGTTTGAAGACATGCCAGGCTCATAGAGGAAGAGAGATCACTCTACTACTGAGAATGAAGGAAAAAAAGAGGCTAAATAAAAGATGTTTGCATAATGTTTTAATAGACAGGTTTCTTAGTGAGAGTGTGGCTTTTCTTTAACCTCTTGTGCTGTATTAAGAAAAGAGGAATTCAGTGCTAGACACACTGAAAACTGATTAACATTTGACTATTTACTTCCAGTTCATACAGTTAAGTATGTTGGCATTAAGCAGATAATGTACCTAATTACTTCTAGAAGGAAGTATGAATAATTTGATTCCTCCTTGGATGTTTGTACAATGTAAATTAAATAAAAAATGTTTTTTCATGAATTCATGCAAATTTTGCTACTTTCATTTCAAAAAGTGTGCATGTACCCAAGAGGAATATCTTAAACTATTTCAAAGTTAAAAAAAAAAAAGAAATAGGATGAAGACTATGTGTCCAAATCTATCAAGTGCTTTCCACTGTCTTTTTGAAGATATAAACACAGTTTCAGTTCTTATTCATCAAGAGGTTTAAGGATATATTAATTATTTGTCTAAACTGGACAGATTCTGCAACTTTTTGATCCAAAAATAAAACTGAAATCATATTAGTTTACTGTGACTTTCAAATATTGCTGTTGCAATAATATCAAGAAGCATGATATTTAAGGAGAGAGAAGGGGGAAAAATCCCTATTCACATTTTTCCTCCTCTATGTCTGGATGGAAATATACAGGAAGGAGCAGAAAAAAGTGGATCAAGCTGTGACCCTGAACACCATATCACCATAGACACATTAGAAAAGTTTTTGTAAGCTAAAGTCAGAATAAGTCTTTGGAATGCATGCAGAAGCAAGGAGTACTAAAAGACATTCAAAACTTAAATTGTAACACTGAGAATTTTTATTATTTGACTTCTTTGTTCAGTGGTGTCTTGAAACTCTGAATTTCTCTGCCTAAATCTGCTCTTGAATCGGATTTGTGAAGCTTTCTGAGATGTACCTGTAGTGAATTAAGATGCTCAAAATGCTGTTGCTGCTAACCTTTTTAGCTTTTAAGTTTTTACTCCAAACAGTAGAAAAATAGATGATAATAAAATGTATCTTTATTTAATTAATTTTATTTCAAACTGTGTAAAGACACAATTCACTTCTCTGCCAAAGAAAATGGTATCTCACATATCCTTATATTTATCTAATACAATAGCAGTGAGATTATTTACTGTTTCATCTAGGGGAATTCTCTGTCCATTTATTGCAAAAAAATTGTTGAAAAAAAGATTAATTTTTGAAATATTAATCAGATGATCAATAACAATTAGACACAAAATTTCTATTATGATAGTCAGAGATAGATTTCCAAATTCAATAAATAGTATGACTATCTCAGGGTTGAGTTTTTTTCAGACAGATTGAGCACTCAAAATTTTTTCCTTTAATTAATGTATTGAAAAGTGTATTGTGGCTAAGAGGGATTAGGTTCAGAAGCAGAATTTTGTATAGGAAACAGATTACAAAAGAGATTCCTCAGACATCCAGTCCTGAAGAACTTCAGGTTATAATAAATCAGCTTTATTTTTAAATTATCACAATTAATCTATTTTTTGTTTTTTTACACAATCATCTGATTATCATTAGACTTTGGCCATCAATCCGTCACAAAAAAGCATTCTCCCACTGTTCACTTTTTAGCTTTGTATTGTCAGGTTCCTACTTTGCAAAGTATCTTGGCTTCAGTTTTGAAAATGAAGATATTCTCAGGAAGAAAGTCTTGAGACTGATCTGCGTTTTCAAATATATCATTTTCATTGGTAATTGTTTTCCTCCAAACCACAAATATCTTTATAAATTTAATGCAAGCTGAAATATGTTTTAGAGTCAGAAGGAAAAGAAAAATATCTAATAGAACAAGGAAAATCTCAGGATACAAGAAACCTATGTTTAAATTACGACCAAGAATTAAGTTTCCACATCTCAGATAAGGGTTAGTATTTGTATCTTTAAAAAAATATTTGTTTCCAAAGAAGAACAGTTACAGAACATTGTGTGGTTAAGCTATCCACTTTCAGAACTTCATTTATGTTTAATTATCTAAAATTTGTTGAGTTTCATTTTTATGCAAATGTGAAATTAAAAAACTCTAAAAACTGGAAACTATTATGCAAATAGAACTCTTGTTTTCCAGTTAATCTTATCAGGAATGAGGAAGGAATAAGCCTAAATTTGTGTTAAATAATGAGAAAAGTGCTAGAGAAAAGCTTTTCTCAGACATGCTTATGTGTTTGCACTTTTTCTTCCATTTGAGGAATGGAGGAATTTTTGGTTGTTGTTGTTGGTTGGTTTTTTTTTTTTTCAATAAATAAAATTATTTCTTTCAAAGATTATTTTTAGCCTTTTTCAATTGTATAACTGTGCCAGAAGTCAAGTGACATGTCAGCTATTCTCTGTGTCTGAAGATGCACCATTTGTAAGTGATGCTTTCTGCTGGGGGAAAACCAGCCTCTCAGACCCCTGAATCTGGGTACTCCATCCCAGAACATTCATGTTCAAACTCCCGCCCACCCAAAGATCCTTTGCTCTGATGCTGTAGTCACTAATGTGAAATATCTAGATATCCCATTTTAATTTATTGCCTTACTTTTACTCAAGAGATTTCCTCTTATTTTCATTATGCTTTATAAAACAATAGAGTTCGTGTATTTGACATCATTAAAATGTTTCATTGATAATAGTAAAAAGAAAGTTAATATAAACCCATGAAAACATTAACAAAATTTTGACTACTTTTTACTATTCAGTAATCTAATACGTTTTTTAAACCAGAGCGTCTTAAAAAATGAGCGGTTATTGAATAACAATTTCAATTACATTAACCCTCAAGAAAAAAGGCACCTCTTATACAGACAAAGAGCTGCGCTGGATAACTATTTTGCATATGATCACACTCTGAAAGAGTTAGATCCTGAAATATTTTAAATGCATTACTGATTGCAGACAGATGCATTCTGACTCAGAACATTTCAGAGCTAATTGAAATCCTGACATGGTGTTTAGGACAATGTCCCTTCTAATTCTTGCAATCCTACCAGTTGGCCACAGCAACATCATACTGCATTAAAATACATCAGAATTTTCAAAGCTTCAGTTTCCATTGTGTAAAAAGCAAAGGAAAAGAAAGGGCAGTATTTTGCCAGAGTTTTAAGTGTATTGTGTTTATTGCACTGCATATATTTCTATTTTATACCCACTTTTATTTAGTTGTAGTGATTGAACTTTGGTTATATTACTGCCCATTAAAATGGAGTACCATGCCCATCATTCACTTCTAAATGCTGACATAAAACTTTCGAAATATGTGAAACATTTATATTTAAAATAATAAATTGGAAAAACCCAACCCACACTGAACACCCTATACAAAGAATTCTGGGTAGAATTTCATCCAATACATATTTATAAGAATTATAAATCCTGTGTATCTTACACAGCTGTTAGCAAATAATTATAAAGTCAGATGACAGAAATAACACTATATTTCAGCACTTCTGTGATTCTCAAAATTCTTATCCTTATCTTGCTTTAATATTACCTTGTTTTCAAATCTGTTGGAAATTCAGAGCTTTATGACTTCATTGGACTCCTGATTTTCTGAGGGATGCACATGCATGATATAAAACAAACCCCCTTAAATATATCAGGCAGTAATATATTATAAATTCAAGAACTGTGAGCAAAAATATGGTTTATTAAATATTTGTAATTACACATGAATATTGTTATTCTTGAAGTCAGAAGTGGTTTAATAAGTCAGAGTAGTATAAAACATCTCGGGCACTTATATACTGATATTGAAGAATTTTTAATGCTGAAGAAAGCACAGAAAGTAAAATAAAACATAAGCAGAAAGAAAATCTAGAAGTTAGTTTGGAACTAAGAAGTCTTTTTTTTTTTTTCATTTTGCCCCCTGATTTTAGCTCTATTATTTATGCAAATATTTAGTGATGGTGATGATGATGATGATGATGATGATAATGATAATAAGTGGGAACACACTGTCCTTAGGAAAACTATGAAATAATAATAATAATAATGAAAAAACTTTATAAAATTTTCTTGTTATTGCTATTCCAAGTTCAGTTTGTGTAATGGAAATTATTCCTGAGAGAAAATCTACTTGCAAACTTGGTAGCTGCCTTTCCCTGCCACTCAGCCATCAAAAGTTGTGTTTTAAGACTTAGTATGCCCACTGCACAATATGTATTTTTAAATTCAGTTTCTTTCCAAGCAAAAGGTACCTGAAATTCAGGTGGAGAGAAATGGTGATTCAGTAAGCCTACTTTTGTGGAATGAATATATAAATCTTAATCTGAGTCATAATTCATAAATATTAATCTCTTTCCTTTGCACTGGAAGAATACTGAGTATCATCAGTTTTTCTTAACTACTTAAAAACAGATTGGATATAACGCATTAGAAACTGTTGATTTGAAGGAGTGATTTGTGTTAGCATCAGCCATCTTCTGCTGTTTATTATTAAAGTCTCCTTTTATGACCCCAGTAATTAAGAAACAACCTGTCAACAGTTGAAAAAACCAAATTCCCTTTAGTGAATTGCCACAACACTTGATTTTATGAATTAACTCCAGATCTAAAAGTTCAATTGTTTAATGAATTCCTATGTTCCTATACATATATTGTATATTTAGTTACCTAAATTGTAAATTCAGCTTTAAGATAAAAATATGCAAGTAGTCTATTTGAATACAAAAATGAACTTGGCTAATTTAGAAATAATAGCTTATTTAATCTATGCATCATTCATAATATATAGTGCACATATTTACCAAATATAGGCTGTAATACTTTAAACAAAATACTTTTAAATTCAAAAAAGAAAACTAAGGAAACAGATGACCTTTCTCACGTTACTGAATTTCTCACTTGTCAGAAAAATTCAACAGCTTTTAACATCATTCCAGTTGTTACTGACCAATTCCCACCTACTATTTCAGAGAAATTTTGACTTTTATTTAATTAAAAACAAAAGAATCCTTCACTCATTCCTATTGATTCCAAAGCAAACTAGAAAATGTATTGCTTTTTTTTTTTTTTTTTTTTTGGGTTTTTTTCCTCTTTTCAATACTGGGAAAACAGAATACAAGGAGTGGGAAGTGTTTCATATTAATTTTATAGTTCTTAAATTCTGATTGCTGCTGTGTTTATCTTTAATTTCAGAACACTGGGTTAGAAGATAATCCAAAGGAAGATGTATTTGCTTCATCTGTTGAGTCCATTATCCTGACTTCTTGAGAAATAATTAATTTGAAGGTGTATTAAGGTATTTCACTCAGCAGCTTTTGATCACTAGCAGATTATGACTACTGTAAAGGGGGTTTGATTTGGACATTTTAGGTAAAAGAAAATTAAAAAGAGTTGGGATAGCCCAAAGTACCTCTGAGAAGCTAGAAATCATACCAGAATTTTTTTCCTGTGCCATGGTATCATTTGCATGATCTACTGGCAGAACATTTATCCAGGAGAACTCTGTTTTAGGCCTTCGTCAGACTTCATCAGGCAGAGGTTTAAAATATACAGATTTAGTATGTCAGTGGTATGCCTTAGCCACCTTCTGCATTTTATTAGAGAGTCACTGGATAGCAAGGATAGAAATAGCTAAGGGAAAACAGCCTGCTCTCCTCTAAATTGAATATTCTACCCATGTTTTGCAAACTGGACCATGGCTTCCTTGAAAAATTCCTAGATAACATCTATATCTCCTCCCCACTATGTAAAAAGATGAGAACTGAAATATTCCAGCTTTGACTTGAGCATGCCTATTTATTTTGCCAATGTTTTGTGTCCCAAAGTGATTATTGTTATTTCAGAAAAAAAACACTTGGCCTATTGCATCCCCAAAGTTACCAGTTAGGAATTTTTTGGACAGAACCCCTTAGTCCCCTACAGAATCTCAAGTGCTTTGGTTTGTTTGGCAGGATTTTCCCATGCTTCTCTTTTCAGTTTCAGGTTCCTAATGTCACTTCAAAGGTACTTTATTATTATTCTTCTTCAAGCCTTTGGGAGAATGGGATTTTACAAACTTTCGTCTGCTTTGTTATTTTGTTGGGGTGTTTTTAGAAGAAGCCTTAGAGACATATGAATAAGAAACAGCTTTGCAAGGCTATAATTATCCTTTTTTTTTTGACATTTGAATTTGGGCATCTGTGAATCTATTTGTCCCATACCTTCATAGGGCTTAGAGATAACATGATTTCTTATATTACCCTTAGAATGTTCATTAAACTAGAGCTTTGCATTCAGAAAACTATGATCTCTAATCAATATACTGCCATTGCATAAGCAGTAGGTCACTTGTGGCCTCTTTCCAGATCTTTTCAAGTAAATCCCTGCAACAGTCTCCTGCACACTGACATGTTTCTGCTGATTAAAACATGGAAATCCAAATATATAGGTGTCAGGCTGAAAGGCAACAGTGAGACTAAATTATGGTCTTCTCATATTTAAACACAGCATAACACTACTAGCTGTGCTTTTTCCCATCTGTTTTACAAGAAAGAAATAAAAAGGAAAGTATTTGCTGTAGCTCCAGGTGCTTGCAATGCACCCACTTAACACAGATGGCAGAAGGCCTGCCTGTCAATGAGTAGAACTTCCTTTTCCAAGCAAACTAGAATTGTGGCTAAAATTGTATGGTTCTTGCTTTGCCTTTTCCCCCCCTTTTTTTTCTTTTTTTCTCACACTCTGCCCACAAGAGATAGGACATTTTTTTTACTGTGTATGATTTATGAAGTGCAGACTTTTTCTGATGCATGATATAGATAAAAGGCAGTCTTGAAGGAATTGTGCCTGTCTTCCACCTTAAAAATTCTCAAGGTTGAAATGCCTAAGAGATGACACCAAATTCTTACAGGAATTTCACTTGCTGGAAGCTACATTACCCAGAATTTAGTTTTAATCTAGGTGAACACAGAATTTTAGGTACGGAAATGGCCACCCAAATTGCTAAATCCAGTTTTTGTTATTACAGAAAAGCCCCCAACAATTCATACAGTACCTTCATAAATTCCTACACGAATCAATCAAAGTGGATTGCTCCCGCATTTATTTGATATGATTTCTCTGAAGTGGTTCTTCTGCTCACTTAGCTGCCAAGTTGTTAATAGCCTTGAAACATTAATTTAGTATTACATAAAAACTCAAAAGGCCTGCTCTGATTCCTTTCTAAGGATTCTGTTTAATCGCTCTGCTTTACTATTGCCCCATGGTTCCAAAGACCTCTGTTTCCTCTAACATTTTGTCAAGAAGAATGTAAAATGAAGGGCTGCTTTATCTTCTTACCAATGAGGGTGTTCTCTTTCTCGTGAACAGGATTACTGCATCCTTACCTCATCTCTTAACAAAGATCAGACTAACAAAATAAATTAAAGCAGAAATTACAGGCTCTGAAAATCCAAACAATGTTTGGAAATGCACACTTGGTGTGGGAGACTACACCAACTTTTAATATCTCTTCATATGTATTCATGTGTATGCAGCAGACTATAAATTGCCTCACTGACTATATCTAAGACATTTTTAAGTAGGTCTGGCCTGTTGTCCCGCTGATATAGCCTAAACTGCTGAAGACATTTTTGTTTCGCAGCACATATGTTACAGATCTTAGCCAATGTGGCTGCTCACTAACAGAGGGCAGCTCTTCTGTCAGCTCTCAGGCTTCTTCTTGTCCAGTGCTCCTTTGATATATTGCTCAGGGAACACTAATCAGAAACATACAGTTTGCATAGAGGCAGCCAGATTACAAGAAGCCAATGTGTCTGTTTTTTGGATGATTAGATGAGGTTTTTTTATACTGTGATTGGCTACATAAATACGCTGGTATTTGGGGGCAGAGTAGAAGGTAAATTTGGATCTGCACAGAGTAGGATAAATTATTCTACTAGACTAAAATATGCCTATGGCAGACTCTTTCCTTGGAAGCTAAAGAAGATATCAACTGATGTGATGAAGAAGTACTACCAGCAATAAATAGTGACTGACAGAATATTTGGAGAAGATGGGGGATTGGTGTCTTCTGTATAAATAACAAAGGATAGGAAGCTAAACAGCCTGTTCCAAACCAGATCATTAAAAGGAATTAGAAATACAAATTAAGGGAGAGACTGAATTTTGGATTAAAAACTTGCTTCAATTATGCCATTTTAAAAAGTGAATAATTTAGTGGTTTGGGTTTCTTATGTGGATTTTTTTTTTCTTCTCAGCTAAGTCTCCAAAGAGCCCTCTACTGCAGTGTGGCATGTGGAAATCTTTTTCACACAGATTTTCTGGTGCATACAAAAACACTTATTATATCATAAAGCATAGCTTTCTAAACCCCTGGTGTGTGTCCTCTGCAAGGATAACGTTTGGACTATAAATTAAAAATGATCAGTGATCAGTAGCTTTGCACACTGTCTTTGTATTTGCAACATACTGCTTGCTTGGCAGCGCATCTGCGACTGAAGGGAGACGGTTCTGCTTCTGCTTCAGGTCGTGTTCCGTCTGCATTATCAGTAGCTTTGTTACATCCAGCCAAACCCCTAGCTGAGGTCACAGGTCCTCATTTCAACTAGGTCTGCTGGAACCTTGCTAATTTACTCTGGACGTGAGTCCAGCCCTTTTGCTGGGTAAGGTTTAGATTCTTAGCATGTTTTTTCAATATTTGCTGAAAACTGAAGAAAGGGGAATATCCTGTAATTAATCTGCACATAGGTTCAGTTTTCCTTTCTCTGACAAAGCTATTTACAGTTATGATCATTATGCACATTGGTAAATTATCCGGACTGTGCGAGATCAATGACTTTAAATATAACAGGAGAACAGAAGCAATTTATAGTATAAAAAGAGGGAAATGCTCAATTTGGAAAGTTTATTAACAGAACTATAATTATCAGATTTAATATTAGAAACAATATCAACTGTTTTTTTTTTTGAAAGACACAATTTATAGGTAGAATTGCCTAGATTTTTTTTTAAGATTTAGAAAGTTTGAATAATTAAAATTATTTCCCCTCATCCTTCCCCTTTTAAATGGAAACATTTAAATGGAATTAAAGAGACAACATATTGCAAGCTTTTTTCCAAGCTAAAATATACAACGGATTAGTATTCTGAAAGCAAATTGGTTCATAATTGTCTGAGTGCCTTACCACAGGAAGGTATCTTTCCTTCTCAAAAAAGTGTGATGTTCTTTATTCCTTTTACACAGGCATTCCATCTAACCTCTGCTTAAATTAAAACCCCACGTTGTCTTTCTCACAGGCACCATTTTCATCCTTTGTTCTGTATTCATCCCTGATCTCTTGAAGCTAAGATATTGAAAAGGATAAATTTGGCTTGATAGCAGTATGTGTAACGATGCTACTGTAGGTTGCTAGGATACCATTTGGTGGTCAACTGTCTCTGGTGCAGCTGCTCTTAACAGCCAGACTGATGGACACATTTGCTTTTATTGCCTTTAGTGCTTGGGCTACAGAAAGTTTCCTTTCATCTATTAAATTTTGACTTTTGAGAGGAGGTAAGCTTAGAGAAAAAGACATGGCAGACAAGGAGAGACATGTTGTTATTTTATTTTGTTTTAGTAACAAATGTGCTATCCTAATGAATTCAAAAAGAAACATCCCAGTCTCTGCAAGTTTTACAACTTTTGGTACAAGAGCTAACACAAGATCTACTACAATGTCCATTACAGCAGCTGAGAATCTTTCACTGATTTACTATGACTCTGCTACCACCCCTTGTCTTTTTCCCTGAGGATTTTGAGGGCTAAAAGCAAAAGATGCAGCACGTTGAATTACATACCTGTGTGATTTAGTTGGTGGGGTCTAAAAGTTCATATGCTTTGTAGGATACATGTGAAGGGAATGTGTAAGAAATTCAAACTTTACTCACGCAAGAAAAAACATACTTTTTCCACAAGAACAAGTAGTTGTTACTTTTGTTTTGATATAATTGCTTATGAAACATTGAATTCTGTTACAAATTCCTGAGTGCTGACCACTTCTAGAAATTAGTCAGCTTAATTAAGTCACAAAGTATGAGTATTTGCTACTTTAAGTTTAGATGACATTTCTCCAAACAAACAAACAAAGAAAAAACCGAAAAAATAACAAAAAACCCACAAAAAATTGAAACCACTAAAAACCCACAACAAACAAAAACCATCCTTCCCAGCTGGTAGCTTCCATTCCCCTCCTGCTCTGATTTTGTTCCTGTTTTCATTCACAAATTCTATATAATGGGCACTGTTATGGAAACACAAGGAAGGAACACTATACCAAGAGTGCCAGGACACTAAAATCTTGATATTCGTATATTTAATATGTGAAGAACCTAATTACAGTATGTATTTCTTCTTTTGGATAAGAAAAAATCCACCAACCAACCAAACCACACAATGTTCTCTACTAATGTAAATTGCTTTCCTAACTTGCTTTAAGTCAATGGGAATTTTCAGTGAATTTTAGCCTGAGTGAAATCTGAAATTTCAGTCTTAACCTCAATAATAAGAATTTAGAGAGTAAATATTTACATATTAAAAATATTTCTCCCTGTAGTATTTGTCCAGCACAGGGAAAGGTAATTATATTCACAGAACAACAGTTTAACTGATAAATGGTCTTTATGCAAAGTTGTCACTACTAAACCTCCAGCAGAGGTGGAAGGCATCTTGACACTGTCCGTGGTAGCGAATTTATGTTCCTGACCATTGTCAATACAGAAGAAGGAATTGCTCTAATGTGTGATTTAACTCACTTGTTTTAGGCATTTAACTGTAAAATGAGATACATTGCACATATTTCTCCTGAAAGACTTTAAAAAGAGCCTGAGGTTATAGACAACTATATTTAGTTAGATTAATATTAATCTTAATCTTTCTTGTAGGTTAACTTCCTAAACTAGTGATATTTGCTTCTCTCTATATTCAGAGGAAACAGAAAATTGCCTTCAGAGAAGAGTTCACCATGAGTTTTTTAGGTGTCTCAGAAAAGGATAAGACTCCCTTTGGAGATAGGTTTCATTTTCATTTGACTGTAGTGGGAACCAGTATTGCAGCCTAGACCAAGTACCAGACTTTCAGAAGCCTAAGGTGAGGGGATAGGAATAGCAGCTTTAATGAGTATCTATTATTTTACAAAACAGCATATCCTGCAAAAGTAATGAGCCACGAGCAAATATTGGTAAATGTTGCAGAGGACACATGTTATTTGGGATAGCAGATGGGCATCAGGTAACAGCTGATTAGGAAGTTACTCCCTAGTGAGTTCAAATATATCTGGACAGAAGGTGCACAAACAGCATCGTGGCACACATGTGAACTCAGTGAAAAATTCTGGCCAGTCTCTGGGATTCCTCTCTCCACATTCCTTTATGCCCAACACTGAATTCATGATTACTAACATCTGCAAATTATACTGGCAGTGTATCATTGTTTTCTGGCAGCTAATGGCTGCCAGTGAAGGACTGTATACTTTGCTTAAGCCATGGAAAGTTTGATGTGGTTAGGTCAAGGCAGTTTATTCTGAGAATTTGCTAGGTTCTTGGCTACTACTAATACAAATAATTCTAAAACCACCTCCAACAACAACAAAAAATCAAGCTCTAGCCAGGTACCTTAAAATTTTATTGTGTTTCACAGATTTTTTATAACCATTCAGATACTAGTACACATCACCAAGGAGTTTAAAAGCCAAACCTAATACTACCAGTAATAAAGAAACCAAATGGTAAATTTTGTGCTAACTATAATCCCTAGCTGCTCTGTGCAGATGCTTTTTCTGTAGGATTTTCTATCTCGTTTCCAGGGGAGAGATCAAAAACAAGTTTTGCTGTCATAATCCAGTTACAGTCAACATCACCAGCACAAAAGTGGCAGTAAATCTACCATATTTGGGTACAAACTCCTGCTAGTGCTTCATCATTAGGAGGATACAAAAAAAGGTATTTTGCATCAGTACACATATGCCTGGGTCTTCAGTCTTTCAAGGTGCAATGAACCTCAGCACTAACAGGTAAAACAAGGAAGGCTGTCTTTTAAGAACACTCAAATAATGCCTCGGATCAAAAGTTAATGCCATGAACACAGCCTTAGGTCATGTTGGGGAGTCTAAATGCTCTAAGTTACAAGGATGCTCAACAATTTTTGTTGGAATTTTTCTTCCTAAACTCTAAAATTGAGTTTAAATTGATTAATACTTCCATTAACAACAAGAGCAACAAGTGTGTGTCTTATCAAACTGTCTCACAAGTGTTTTTTGGGCTTTGTGTATTTTTTTAACAAAAACTGGTATGTTTTGGGATTTTTTTCATGACAAATAAAATTTAGCACCAAAATTTTAAAAATAAAAGAAGCATATTTTCCATGAAAAACAAGGAGGGAAGGAAATCTGGGTGTCTGGCTTGACTCTTTACTTGCAATAAAGTAGAGCATTTTCACTCAACAGCACTGAGGAGGAGGCACTGCTGCAGTGTGAAGTTTTGTGGCTGCTAACTGCTGAGGTCATCTTCACTTTTTAGCTGAGACCACAGCTAGGGAACAAGGAAAAGAGGAAGTTCTTAAGAAATTCCCTGACCTGAATTTTCTGTAAAAAGGATTTATGTGTCTATTGCTACCTTTATTTGGTGAAAGATTTATACCAGTGTCACAACAAAACCAGCTACATTGTTGACTTCTGCTTTCAGCTGGACACTGATTATTGCAGCATAAGAGAGATGTGTTTATATTTATAAATGGTCAGCATTGAATGCTGTGTAGTACAGGCATGGTTACAAGGATCTCAACACTGAAAAATATTCCTATAGCCCAAAGTCATGTACTTCCTATGGCAGAGGAGCCAAGAGCAGTTCACATACAGAAGATATCTGTGTTCCTTAGACAGTTATTTATGAACTACTTTATTGTGGGATGAGCAGACAGCTGAGTCCTGAGAGACCTGCTGATATTGGCTTAAACAGCCAGTGCTGGCTCATTTCCTCACTTCTGGTGCAGATCCAGAAGGTTTTCCACCAGGAGAGCTTGCCTGCAGCCATTCACATCACAGTTTCTGCAACACATCCACACTTGAACAGTTCAGAAGCCACAGGTTTGCCCATCTGGTACTGCTAAACCTATGGCTGTCACTAAAACACGGCAGTGACTTTCTCCACCCTTGACATCTTGCTGAGCTGGCTGTATCTGATAATGCAATATCTGCTTATAGCAAGGGAATATGGATTCTGGCGAAAGCTCTGGAACTCTTCATGAATCTGTCTCTGCCTGTGCCTCATTATTCAGCTTTATATCACTGCTGATCTCTGGATTGCACTGCTACTGATGTTTATGTCCCAGCCTGTCAAAACTAGTGTCAGTTGTCTGCTTCTGGTGTTGCATACTTGCCATTGGTTCCCCTATCCTGTGGATAAACAGCCTTTTTGTGATTCAGCTGTATTAACAGAAAAGGTTACCATTGCCAGTTCAGCCCTGCTGTTCCTTTTCCTTCTGTCTGACATTATTCTCCCCAGTAGATCCCCTTACACAAACACTGCTACAAGTACTCTGTAATTTGCATCAGTCAAAATTATCTGGACTATAGAAGATTTGGTTTTTGCACACTTTAAAGTAACAAAATTTCTTTTGATTAAAGTGTCTTCAGAATTAGCAACTGAGAGGAGGCAGCCTCTAACAAAAGTATGGTGATGGTCAGTTATGAGTGAGCTATGCCTGCTAGCTTAGACACAAATTTTATTCAAAATGTCTGTCAATTGTTAGCTTCAAAACAAGTCCTATGTGTGATTTCATGTCACCCAAAAGTTTTTCTTGCATATTCATCACAGATATCTCTCCAGTGACGCATGTATTTAGGAAAATAATGAAAAGTCCCTGATTTAGACACTGGCTTATTGTCTATAGAAGAACAATGCTGCATTTTCTCAAAATTGCATTGTCCACCTTGGAATCCATTTCTGTTTGGCATTTGATACTTTTTTTTTTTATAAAGCCTGAATATGTTAAGACATGGGTTGCAGCAATAACTAGATAGATTTGAATGCAGTCACCATGAACACAGGGACAATTCTACAGGAGCAATATCTGATGATCTATTTTGCTCACAGGGACAAATACCTGTGTTACCTCCTGCACCATGTTTACATGACATGAGAGGTTGGCTATTCGCAATATTTTTTTTACTCTCTGCTTAAAATAATTTTGGCTGCAGAACTCACTTGGCAATACCAAGGGATTTCTGTCTTCTTTTTGTCAGGAGTTACATGAATGGCACAGTTAACTCAGAAAGAAAACATAATTTGCTGTCTGTATAACACAACAAAACCCCCAATTTTTTCCTTTTGGAAGCTCTTTGTAACACTAAACCATAAAATGCTTCTGGAACATGGATTTGTGGTACAGTTTGTATACTCATACTTTTGGCTTCTCTCATCTTCACCAATCAAAAAATGTAGCTGTTAATCTCATACTGCTACTGTCAGTCATTATGCCAAGTCTTCCTGTATTTAATCAGATTAAAAAATATTCTCTTAGGCAAAAAAATAACATATACTTTTGGTTGGTGCAGAAATTTCCATATAACTCTATGAGATTGCTGATTTTTCTGCAGTATCACATTAAGGATACATATAATACTAAATGAATAAAATTACTTTTCAGCCAGATTTTAGACTTCTTTAGAGTACCAGTCAGTTTTAGAAAGCATCAATAGAAACATTCCATGAGATCTTACTAATAATTGTTTAAGACTAATTTAGAGGTGCAAACAGCGATACAAAGGCCACTGAGAGCAAGCAGTTATTTGCACAGTAAAATTAGTGTGTGTGCATATTGCTTAGTCTAAAATAACTGGTTCATTACCTTTAAATATATCATTAACCTGATCATATTGTTAAAGTCAAATGTACAAAGAGATAAGGTATTTTTGGTTTATATTAGCTGTGTATGTATATGTGTATATTCATATTTAGCACCCTTGAAAATGCAATGTGACTTCACATTCTACAGGAACCAGAAGTTTTTAGATGGTGAACAATGACAGCAAACTTAGGACAGTAGAATAGGAACAATTTTGTTTTCTCTCTATTGGTAAATCTTAATATTCATTAAAGGGCAAATACCAATATGAATTTGGTAAAAATTACTGCAATTTTAAATTTTAATTTTAAAATTACTGCAATTTTTTTCATTTAATTTAACTTCAGGGTTGGACCTTCTTGGAAGTGAATGCATGATAAGACAAGATGGTATTGGCTCGCTTGTACAAGCCCTATATCGAACTACAGGAGTACCAGATCACGGTCACCTTGAAATTCAGGCCATATCACAAAAGTGTGAAGTTCAGTGATGACTGGTGGGTTAGTCTCTTCCAAACAGTGGCTGCTAGAGTATCTGATAATGTATAGCATATCAAAATTAATTAACTAATCAATTAATTGTATTAGAAATAATTTAAAAGAGTGTCTCATTTTTATATGAGGTTTTTGTGTGGACCAATAATTCTTGTGCATGCAGCTTCCTTTTACCCCATTGTCTTAGTCAATAGGTTGCTTAGAATAAATGTCATACCTCAGAATGGCCAAGAGAAAAAAGTTTTACTTTGTAAAGCTGTGCTTTGTAAAGATTTCAAAACTTGATCTCCGTTACATGATACTAAATAAGTCATTTATGAAGCAAAACCATATATAGAAATTCCAGATCAGAAAAGGATAAACAGAATGGAAGTGATTTATGTATATCTTTGGGTTTTTTTGCATACACTGATGCCTTAATCAGTTCCTTCTCATTTCTAGTATAAAACAAACGTCTGTGCACTTTTGTGTGTGTTATTACTTCCATTTATGAACATTTTAAAAGAAAAAGTGTGCTTTAACATCATCACCGTTCTTGAAGATGTATATAACGAGGTCAGAAAGTGTTATAAAGAAGTACATGGCATATGTAATTGAGAGTGGGCTTTCTAATTCTTTCACCAACTTTCACAAGAAAAATCTATGTAAAAATGCACTACAAGAAATTTGGGGGATCGCCATGCAAGTCTTTTGTCAAGTATTTGATTAGGTTTTTTTTTTTTTTTTTTTTTTTTTAATATTCAATGTCAACTTGGCTAAAATACTGTTAAAGTACCATACTTTGTCCCAGCATAAGAGAGTGGAATGTCTTGGCAATACAGGATATTGGAACCCTTTTCCACATCTGTGGTACTGTATGCCATCAACATCAGAATAAGTTTCATGTTAGACTCTATATTTTCCTTTATGCTCATTAGAGAAAATATATTTTTAAATATTTTCTGTATGTTTCTCTGGATCACTGTATTGGAGTCAAAACAATGCCTTTCATGTTTGGGATACATCTTCCATCTTCCCTCTTTGACACTTTTAGGAAGTCACATTGGTGGAGCATATTAATGTGAAAAAATGGTCTGTGAAGGCAAAAGGGATTAATCATGACATCAAGGCTAGTCAAAAGTTTGAATAAGTTTGAAGAAGAAAAGTGAGATATGCAGCATCTGTGGATCTTTATAAACCTGTGCTGTGCATAAACTCCCTAACAAAGTATCAGACATTATGGACTGAATGCAAAAGAGTGAATACAAAGCAGATGAGTCACAAACATTTAAAACTCAGATTTCTACCTTTCCAATCCCTTCTGAGTATAATCTTCTTGTAAAGGTAAGATTGATTCCACATAAGTTATTCAAAATAGCCCAGGAAAACTCTGGAGTTGGGTTGATGAATACACAACCTCGAGTTATAGATGATGAAATCATGAAATTAGCTTTCATTATTGAGTTCCAGTATTGAATCTTATGAACCTTCAAATCCACATGGTGCAGAACAGAAGGCAAATTTACATCAATTAATTGTTTTATGAAAACCTGATAAAGAAGCACTGTCCTTGAACCACTTAGATTAATGAACCTAAATAAAATACGTGCATGTATCTGTGTATATAATTCCATGTTAGAGGATATTAATGTCTGCCATCAATCACAAATCTGGTTACAGTTGATATGTGAAATTGCCTTCCCAGAGTCTAAATGAAAGAACAGTCTAATGTTTCTTTTGTGTAGAAAGAACTAAAGCAATAGAAGCCAGGTTAAAAAAAAAAAAAAGGAAAGCATTACTGCAACATCTAGCAGCCGAGCATCTTCTCTAAGCAGTTTCTCACTTTTTTTCTGTAAAAAAGAATATAAAAGAGATGGCTCACCCAAGATATCTCACATCAGATAGCCAAGAAGAACTTCATTAATGAAGAATCTGTTTATCTCTATTGTGTCAAAGCTGGGACTCCCAGCCACAGGTGGGATTCAGCTGCTCTAACGTAGATAAATGTGTAGAGTCTTTCTATTTTTAAGACACTTTTATGAATAGTTAGGCCAGTTAAGTCATGAAAAAGGAGATTTCAACAGAGATAACAATGATATAATGAATTAGCCTTCTATTGAAAATAATCTGACAATGACATACTACTACTACTTTTGCACCTGTTACTAGGACGACCATAGTAAAGCAACTGTTAGTCTTTGTCTATTGTATGAGTCCATATATGTAATTATTTTTTTTAACTGGCTTTCCTCCTCAGTACTCTTACTTTCTGTCTTCCCACTAAAAACTGAAGAAGGGTCCATCAGAAGACAACATAAAAAAGTAGCATCTGCCTAGTAACTTTCCAGTATGTTCTACCTCCTCCCCTTCTCTTCAGTCCTGCAGCACAAGGATCATGGCTTAAATTTAGATGTATCAGGACATGTTTGTCCAGATCCCAATTTTATTAACTGCTGTAACCACAACTACTACAGAGAGGAGTCAACTTAAAAAATATTTGTATATATAGTGTGTGTATGAACATATCTGTGTGCTTCACCCTATCATGCACATGCACATGTGTGTATATATATACACTTATGTTTAAAAAATATTTTGGTTTTTTTCTTGATAGGAAGGTAGAAGCAGTGTGGTGCATAAAGTGATCAGAGAATAAAAGCAGGACACTAAATTCCTGACTTCAGAGACTTCTGTCAACCTCCTGGCTCCAAGATTAAGTTGTTTACACTGTTTCTCCCCTCATAGTGCTGTTTTTTCTGTTTATTCATAACATAACTCTTTGGGTGCCAAGGACTGGCTCTCACTGACTTCCTCTAAGTTTAGAAGTCCAGGTACCTGCACCTGTGCCTGAGTTACTCATTCTGACAGGAAGAAACAGGCAGCTCAGAGGTAGATGTTCACTTAGCAAACAGCTGCATCTGATCATATGGCCTTGAGTTTAGTTAGTAGCTCTTGAGCTTTAATCCAAATGGGCAAACATGAGTTAACAGCTTTGGTAACAAACTACCCATCACAGATGGCCATAAACAGTGCTGTAATACACATGTAATGAACATTACTCCTCAGATGTTGGAAAAAACATGCTCCAGAGCTGAAAGGTAACAACAGAAAGCCAGCAAATTGTGCCCAGTGGTTAAGCAATAAACAGGTGTGTATTTTGTTACTTAAAACTTAACTGGGGTTTCAGTGCAGTTTTGCTCAGCCTGTATGACTAACATCCTCGACATTCATAGCCAATAATCAGAGGAATAGCTATTCCTAAACCAGTGCCCTGAGGTAACCAAGTGGGGAATAATACTGCAATAACTTTTTCTGGATATTCTTTTTATTTGATTGATAATTTTCCAGAAATTTCAAGAAAATACTCTTCTATTAGTCACACTGTCTAGGAGGCAGTCCCATAATATGTTATTAGAAATATTTCTATATTTTTCCTCTGTCTTGCATTCAATGAAAGGAAAGGCTGGACAGTGAAAAGAACTATGAATTAATGCCAGTTTACAGTGGGAGTTATTTATCTTATTTTTCCATGTACCAGATAAGTTAGTATGCTACTACAAAATCTTACACAATCATCTCTTGGTAACACACTAGTTTCTAACTTTTGTTTTCTATACAGATTTAAGAATTAGATTCAGAAAGAGAGATAGAGTTCCTCTATGACTCTCAATATATTCACTTAATCTTAGCAAATTAAGGTTTTCTTGGAGGCTTCTGTGTTTGCATGTCTTCTTTTTTCAGAGGGCAATTATTCTATGTAAAAATGCATGAGAAGTATCAGTAGTTGTGACCTCTCTGTCATTGGCACTTGCTGACAAATTTCTCAAAGGAATTCTGTCTACGGGTTTGGACTGAGGAAGGCGAAACGTGGTAGAAGGAAATCTATCACACAGTGAACTGTGCTTAGAGCTTGCCTATTATAAGACATGAAAAATAAATGGTTTTAGTATGAAGCACATTTTTTTTACCTAGAGAATGACTTCAGGCATAATGGATTGCATTCAGGAATCTTCTGTTATTTCAGTCCATGTTTAATATATTTGCTTTCATTTCTTGCCAAAATACAGTCCTAATTTTCAGCATTTGCTTTACTTTTAGTTGGAAAATAACATTTAGAAATGCAGTGCATTTCACCCCTTCCAGGTTAAGCCCTCAAACTTGTATTGTGTATTTGTCCACAAGAGAAAGTAAGTTTTAAACTACCAAGAAACCTACATGATGTATTGTCAAAACACCTTGTGGTTGCTCAGGATAATATGCATTGGGCTCAGCCTTAAAGGATTCAGTGTTCAAAACAGTAACATAACTTACAAGGAATAAAAGTAATGGGTAAACAGAGAAAGCACTGGAATTGAACTACTTTGTCTGTGTAGTCCAAATGCATTGCAGAGGAGAACAAAGGGGACACCGTAGTCATTTTATGACCCAAAAATCCCATCAAATAAATTAAATAACAGTCATGGGAAGGCAGACTAGACTGGTATATTACCTCTGTTTATTCAGACAACTAACATGCGTTGATATTGGCACTGAAGAGGCAAAATGAGGATTAAAATGTAAAATAGCTTTTTTATATAGAAATTTAGAAAATCAGTAATTCTTGGATATTGGGAAACTGAAATACTAAGCACTTTAGAGAGGAATCTTTGACAAAGGAGAAAAAATGTAGGAAGACATTCTACAGTAATCCAGAGCAGTAATTTCAGTTATTTAGCTTCAAACGCCTTTTTCAATTTCTTAGAATCCAATTAGTCATTCAATACAGTTTTTACCAAGGCCTGAAGTGATAGGACAGGAATGAATGGCTTTAAATTAAAAGAGAACAGGTATAGGTTAGATGTTAGCTAGAAGTTCTGTGCTAAAATGATGGTGAGGCACTGGAAGAGGTTTTCCAGAGAAGCTGTGGATACCCCGTACCTGAAAGTGTTCAAGGAGACGTTGGATGGGTTTTTGAGCAACCTGGTCAAGTGGAAGGTGTCTGTGCCCATGGCAGGGGTGCTGGAACTATCTAGATCCTTCATGTCCCTTCTGCCAAAATCTTTTGGCATTTGTATCATTGTAAAATTGTATGATTTTATATACCTGATTGCAATAAAATCTTCTATAAAACCTGTCATGTATTTCATTAGTGAACATATATGGGCATCCCTATGTGTTTATACAATCATGGACTCCCTCAAAACATGTGACAAGATTTTCAGTAAAACTGAGTCTGATATCTTTAGGAGTCTTGTCATTAAACACTACTTTCCAAGTAAAAGCTGACTATTTTCAGTCTTATAGGGGATAACAAAGTTAAATTTTTTCAAGTTAATCTGAGTGACTACTGGGGATAAATATATGTGATATTTTTAAAATCCAAAAATACCATAGATGTCTCATTGACCAGTATGACAAAAGCATTAACAATATTTGACATGATCTACTGTGACCACAGTGTTGCAAAATACAGCATAAAACATCTGTTGTCCTCCCTAATGTTAAATTAAATCCTTTCTATTGACTTTGGCATATAGCCTTTTTTTGCACCTTGATTTGGGAAGAGGCATCTCCCTAATAGTCCTAATGATGAGGTCTTAACAATAGGAATTACTAGCTTGGGTAAGTTGTTGATAATGAATTGTTTATCTGCAATATTTAAGAATGGGCAGGAGAAAATTTGGCATAATGGGGTCCATCCCCATCAGACCTTGATAACATGTCAATAAAATCTTCCTGAGCCATATTTACCTCTTGTGCTAATGGTTGGTGATGTTCATCAAGCCTGGCGTTACATTATGCAATAATAGCAGGTTTGCTTCTCAGTAGCGTGCATACTGTGCCTGCACAGTATCCTTAGTAGGGATTCCCTGGCAGAAGGGGCCATCATGAATTCATGATCAACAAACCCGGAGGAGCTGGAACCTTGAGCAGTGTCAGACTGAAATGTGTGTTTGTGTGTGTGTGTGTGTGTGGGTGCACGTCTCAGAATACAAATCTTAGATTACAAGGTTGCTCTTCAGTCACTAGAGCAATCCTGCTGAGCAAAAGAGGTTTTGATTGCATGTCACTGAGTGGTGCAGTTTTGTTCTTGCCACAACCCCACTGAAATTTCCTTGCGGCAAGCAACATAAAAGTCTAATGGCCCTTTTTTCCGTCTTCTAACATCTAGGACCTAAATATTCTTGTCTTGTGTTATATTAATAATGAATAGCCAACGAATTTCTTGCTTTGTAAAATATTGTTCTCCTAGACCTCCTCAGTATTATATGCATGCATATTCACATGCACATGCACACACAGAGAATAAAAGCTATTGCAAAATTTTCTGTTGAAATCCCTACCAGCTAAAAAAACCCATTAGAATTGCCACAGGTAATAGGATTCAATATATCACCAACTCTGTTAATTCCTTTATGCTTACTAACATGAAATTGAAGACATATCTCTTCTGTACCCCTTTCTCTCACCTCCGTAGCGTCTTTGCTTGGTGCCTGTGGTGATGTGTTTAAAACTTCTCCTTTTATTATTGTTGTATGCATCAAGTAGGATACATCATGTAATGCAGAAACTCAACAATGGTTTTTCTCTGCTAAAAATTTTATTAAAAGTTACAGTTATTAGGAGCAGTTACCTGAATTTTGTTGTCGCTATTACTGGAAGCACCAAATGATGTGCTAATGTTTATGACCCAGGAAATTTGTGGGTTTCATGGGATTAGTTTCCTTAGAGGAAGTTATTAGTTTGGATATACATAAGTATTTAATTCTATTCCAACAGATTCAGTTAGTTTTTTATGAAACTAGATCAAGTTTGGTTATTTGGTTTTTTTGTTGTTTTTTTTTTTTTTCTTTTTTCCTGGTATCTATAATAATTTGATTTTGCTTAAATCTCTGCACTGAAATTTTGAACACTACTTGGCCTTTACTGTAGCTTTGAATGGTTTCTCCTTGGAAACCATTACAGGTCAGTTATGAATTATCAATGTGCTTGATATGCTGAAGAGAGTGCCTGTCACCATAAAATACATGGCTACAGCAAGAACATTAAAAGAGGAGTATGACATTGGATCAAAAGTCCATCTGTATATGATGGATGTCAGTATCACGATTTTTGGCCGTGGCCAAGAATAAATGTGTAGGTAAGATTATAATTACAGGGGAAATAGCCACATTCCTGAAGTGATGTGAATAAGCCCCTTGCCTTCATCTTGCTATTTTTCTAATTTCTTCACACACACATGAACATAGAAACAGCAAAACAAAACACAAACGCAAACCAACCAAACAAATGACAAACAAACAATACAAAAAAAAAACTCCACCCAAAAAGCCACACCCCCAAAAAAAACGAACAAAAAAGGAACATAAAAATGAGAGTATATTTAAAGAATGAGGTCAGAATAAAAAAAGGTATTACTTTTTTTTCTTTCTGAATATGCTTGTATACAGCCACATAATGATCACACATATGTGGAGATTTTATTTTCTGCAAGTTTTGTATAAAAACTGTCCTTAGGTAAGCCTGAGGTCTTCATATTTTTTTTTTTTTCATGCAAAGAGACCCATTTTGCAAGAATAGGAAATATTTTTTGGATTCTTTTCCCCATATTTTCTCTTTTTCAGAAAAGAATACCCAAATACTGTGTTTTCAGCTAAGTAAAGAACTCCTTTTTTTTTGTCTGCTCTTGAGTCTAATTCTTCACAGAAACTATGTGTGAGGGTAAGGTGTTTTGGAATAGGCTAGCATACTATGAAAATTCTAACTCAACATCCAAATGAAATCTTGTTGAAACCTTCCTATTCCCTCATGCTGTACATCTCGAATGCATGAAGGCAGTTTGACATTGAAATGCCACAATACTCCCTTGTTTAGTGAAGTCGGCAACAGAGAAAATATTATGCCGGCTTTATAAAGACAGGAGTGCTTCCCTCTCCACTTACACATGCAGTTCAAGTTGCAGTCACATAATTGGGTCTCAGAAATTGCCTCTCTTTCTCTTTCTTGAATCCCCATGCCCAAGTTAAGAACTACTATTAAAGGTCTCACTTTCATTCTCCAATTGCTTTTCTCTCTGAAAGCTTCACTGTGGATCCCTAGCAATTTGCTCCCTTTTATCTGTTGATTTTCAAGTGCATCAAGTCAAAGTCAGAGAGTACAAAGCTAACCTCTTTCTCAGGTTTTTCTTATGCATGAGGTTTGGGTATCTTATGGTATTTTAAAATGCAAGTCCATATATAATACTTAGCAAAATGTTGTGTTATCACCAATTATACAGTCTTATGCAATTACTATTTTTCAATCTATGTGCATACAATAGGATTCTCTCACTTGGTATATTATTGCTCAAAGCACTGAAAAAACAAAAATAAGCTGAAGATATTTGGGGTCATAGTCTTTTTGAGTTCTCTTGGCTTCATCTCAGCTGCAGCTCTGCTCTTTTCAGCAAGGTAAACATGACTGACATCTGAGTTACAAAACAGATATATAGACAGACAGATTAACCTCTTGCCTCATAAGGACTGAGCCTACAGTAGTTTTGAACGAATTATTTTTCATCCATAGTTGTTGGCATCAATATTCATTGCATATGTGTGTGTTTGTGTGTGGTCTGTGGTGAAAAGACTATTATTTTTCAATATCAGTTCACCTTTCATATAAGGGAGAAAGTATTTTTTTTCTTTTTATTTCAAAATTAAGCAAACCTTGTTACATCATTCAAATAAGTAGGTTTCAGGGAAACTGCATATTCAGCACTCTAAAAATCAGGTACCAGAGAAAAGCAAAACGTCTCTAAAAGCAACAATGGGTTTTATCTCTAAATAGTAATCTAGAAGTTAGGCATAGTTTTCTGAGCTGCCTCTATATTAATTGGAGAAAAAGGAATGCTGTTAAATCTGAAATTTGTCTCAGTTATCTCAATGATGTAATGGTTTTGCGGACTCATAGAATCATAGAATGTTAAGGGTTTGCAATGGGCCTTAAAGATTGTCTAGTCTCAACCCACCCTGCCATGGCAGGAGCACCTCCCTCTAGACCAAGTTGCTCAGTGCCTTATCCAACCTGACTTTGAATACTGGCAAAGTCTGGGAATACAAACCTCCCTGGGCAACCTGTTTTGGTGCCTCATCATCCTCACAGTAAAAAGTTCTTCCAAAATATCGAACACAAATTTCCTCTCTTTCAAGTTGTACCCATTGCTTCTTTTCCTATCTCTGCAGGTGATAGAATATCAACTCATTTCCTGAGGTAGTGTCCTTCTCCAGCCTCCCTGTGGGTTCCTTTGGAAGCCTCCATGCAACCTCTTCTCCATTGTTCTCAGCCTGTCTTCACAGAGGATGTGGTCCAGTCCTCTTAACAATTTTGTGACTCTCCTCTGGACCCACTTCAACAATTCCATGTACTTATTTTTTTGGAGGTGCCAGAGGTGGATGCAGCACTCCAGGTGGGATCCCACAAGAGCAGAGTGGAGGGGCAGAATCACCTCCTTTGACTTGCTGGCCATGCTGCTTTTGATGCAGCCCAGGATAAATTTGGCTTTCTGGGCTGCAATCTGGTATATCAAGTTTTTAATCAACTTTCACTCACTTGCACACTTCCACTTTCTAATGTTTGTTTCCTAGACCATATATGCCTAACAAATAGATATATATGGTCTAGGAAACTGTAATGAATTTTGTTTCACCCTATTCTATAATTTCTGAGATCCCCCTTGTTCATCATCTTGAACCTTTGCTTTCCAGCACTATTGAACTCTACCATGAGTTGTGCTGTTTCTAGTTTAAAGCTCTCATCACTCTGCTCTCATCACTCAGCCTTTTGCAAAGATCATCTTGGCTTGACTTTTTAAGGAGAATCTCTTCTTCCTCTTCCAGTCCTCTGTCCTCAAAGTGGGTCACATGGTTGTGAAAGCCAAATTCCTGTCAACACCACCAGCTGTACAACCAGATTGTCGACCTGCAGGTGTTGATATTAATACAATTGTATGACTTTGGTGTGACAGGACACTCAAAATCAGCCAGGGTTTTGAGGGTAGACATATTTAGATTTTCTTCAGTCCAAAGAAAGAATGATATTCAAACAGAACTTCAATTTTTTTTTTAGTAGACTAAAACATAGAATATATAACTCTGAATAAAGAAAAAAGAGTTTGCTTGAAGTAATAAAATAAACTCTGCCAGAGATCTCCTGGCTACCCGAACTTTATTTCCTCTGCTGCTAAACTGTTAGAGAGCTCTCTAACATGCTTTAGCTCAAACAGAGTAGGCGGATGCCCTGCCAGGGCCCTAGTAAAGTTTGAATTTAGCACGAGTCAGGCACATTTCTCAACAGGCAACATGCCTCTAGCCTAACAATTTTGGAAGCTGGAGAGTATAATAGTATGTTCATGGGCCATTCCATGCCAAAGAAAGTTTAAGGAGCATTTTTTTGCCCCTTTAAATGTGATAAACATGATTAAGAAAAACAGAATAAAATGGGGGATGAGGAGGAGCATTAGAAACTATTTTTCATCTGCAGGCTGTGTTCTTGCAGACAGGTTCTGGCTCTTAGCCCAGTCACTGAAACTCAGGTTTTTCTAAGAGAAACCATATTCACTTCTTCATAGTTGTTAGGAAATTACTTTTTAGCTGTCACTTCTTCAAATCCATTTTACAGCCCATGCACAAAATGTTAACATTCAAATCTTTCTACATTTTTTCTTTCAAATCTTTTCTCTTTAGACATGCTAATTTATTCTCACCAGGATATTTCCACTCCTTGAGGTGGTTTTTGTTTGTTTTTATTTGGTATTTTGAGGGTTTGTTTGGGTTTTGGTTTTGGTTTTCTTATTTTCTGGAAGGTTCCATGTGTCTCAAAGACTTCTTAAAGTATAATAATCCAAGAACATACAAAACATATTATACTTTTCCTTAAATAAGGCATTAGGCCCAATTTAATTGGCTGATTCTCAGCAGGGTTAGTTAACTTGGGCACAGCTCCATGGTGAGAAATATGTTGTCTTTGGTTGCAGAGCAACAGTGTTTGGGTCAACAAGTGATCTGCACAATACTGTCCTCAGTAGGGTAAAACCCTTCAGCCTGCCATCAGAAATATGAGCTATTGTAACCATCCTGAAAATTTTGGCTGATTTTTGTCTTCTAACCCGATTAAAACCTGATTAAGAAGGTGACTTCTGCTGCATTTTCCTTTAGGCATGATATTTCCCAGTCTAATTCCATTAATCACTTTAGAAACCAGTTTATGTGAAAGTTGAAGCATGAAATGTGCTGGCAGGGCATTGCAGCAGGTGCATAGCCACCATTGTCTATCATGTATAACTTTGCAGAGATGAGAAACTAACTAAAGACTTTGTTAAAATGATTACCTCTAATCCTGGACAGGGGGTAGTAGGCCAAAAATTTTCTCTCTGTTGAAGAAGAATCTTGTTAGATACTAATCCAAATTATTGATGGCTTATTTGAGGCTCATTCCCATAACTCCAGGCCTGGATTTTTGTGACAGATGGATGAGTTGACATTCTTGATAGGAGTAGTGCTCCCTGCAAATACATAGAATGCATACATGGTATTTTGCCTCTCTGAAGTCTTGAACGTCTGCTTGGATGGCATTTTGCCTACTCACAAGCCAGTACAAAAGTCAAGCAATGGTAGGCTTATGTGGACTGTTGACATTACCCTGAAAATGTCATTTTTTTTCCAGGAATTCCTCATTCTGTGCCAGAATTACATATTGGCACCACATGCCTCTTTACACCTAATTACATGAGTTGACACTTAACATGACAGAACAGAAATGGTTGATCTGTGGAAGCAAAGAAAGGTTGAAATCTATGGTTGCCCTTGCAAATAGAGGTAACGTTTTCAGACTTGTTGGAATGTCAGTATACAGGAGGAGTCATGACCCTGTCTCTCTCTCATGTTCAAGTAATTTTCCTAAAAGTTAACAATTGTCATTGTCTCATGTTTTGGCACAGATTAATGTCTGATAAGACCTTCTACTAAGAAATCTATGTTATTAATGCATTAAACTTTTAAGGGGAAAAATCAGAAAGATAATTGTTCTAGTTCCTGTAAAATCAGTATGAGGAAAGTGGTAAAATCCATCTGAAATAAAAAGAAAAGGTAATATAGCTAAATGTAGCACACAGATACCTGGTTTGACACTTCTGTAGTCATTCTCATTCTTTTCTAGTGCTATTTTCTGTCTTATCTATGTACAGTCCAATAGAGAGAAAAAAAGAGTGTTTAAAAACAATCCTGTACAGTTACCACTACACTTGTTTGTACAGTAGCAGGTCAGCAGCATTGGCATGTCCTTTTCTTCCTCTTTATCTTACTAATCTCTTTCTCTTCTCTTCTCTTCTCTTCTCTTCTCTTCTCTTCTCTTCTCTTCTCTTCTCTTCTCTTCTCTTCTCTTCTCTTCTCTTCTCTTCTCTTCTCTTCTCTTCTCTTCTCTTCTCTTCTCTTCTCTTCTCTTCTCATGATGTTGACAATGTCTGCTATTTGCAGTGAAAGATTATGGCTGAAGACAATGATTCAGTTAAACTGGATAATTTTGCAGGGAAATGATCAAAAATCCCAACCAACCATCCAGCCAACCACACAAAATGAATAGCTTGTATCTACTGCTCACCAGTTCAAAAGAGAGCTATTCATTAGGATGTTCATACCCTCATTGCTTCAGCTAATTCTGATTCTGCAGTAAAGATATAGCCGTACTTAATCTACTTTAAATGATGATGACAATATTAATATAGCAACAAATATAAATAAAAGTAATTATCTTCATGATCCAGTTGCTTGAAATTGTTATCTTTCAATTTTGCTTAGCCCTTCCACTCCTCCCAAAGTAATCAAAGGAAAGTAAACAGGAGAGAGGAACATGTGTCTTACCTTTTCCTTTTCCTAGCTTGTGGCATGGATTTACTACACAGAGGAATAAAACAACATCCTACAAAGTTGTAGCACAGTAATCTTAGTTCACAAACCCCTCCCAAAAACTTAGTCTTATGTCTGGGTATTCTCTCTAAAAGGGATGTAAACGTATTTTAAGAGTAAGCATTTAATATGGGTAGCAAGCAGTGACAATATGACTTTGTCTTAGAGGTCTATTGAAAAGTCAATATATAAGTTATAAAGAGCTTGCCTGCTACAGCTACAATTGTTTAAGAAGGAATTACTCCTCATCCACTAAACACCCCGCATATCACTCTCATATGTGAAACAATCTTCAAGACTTTAATTTATTCTATCTATAGGCATCAACATTGTATGCTCTTAATGATTGTTTAATCTAAACTAGTAGCTCAGACATTCTCAAGAGTTGATAAAGGGATTCAAATATTTATAGGCAGTGATTCAGATGGAAGGAATCTCCTTCTAGAGGCGTTCTCTTTCTCTTCTGCATCTCTATAGGAGTCCTGTGATTTTTTAGTTTTGCACTGTAGTGGAATTGGATGGCATGTAAGTTTCTGGGTTCATTCTTAGTTCAGTTCAGTAAAAGTAAATTAAGTTTGCCTAAATGACTTACATTGCTTCCTTAAAACAATCTGGTTTATTTGGCCTGAAATGGGCCAGCAGTACTCATGAATCCAGTTATCACATCTCAAGTGAGGAGTGATAACTAACAGCTATGGAACTGTCATCTACTGAATAGCCCCAGCTGTTCTGTAAGACAGCATCTGGCTATGGAATTAACAAAAAAGAGGTATGAACAAAAGTCAAGAAATATTCTAAGTTATTCTCTTAGTTATTTTTGGGCATTTTTTTTTTCATATAATATGTGTAATGTAAAAAGGTGTTACTTTTCTAAGATGTTTAATATTTAGTAGTTAAGTTTAAAGGTCTAAGAAGACAAAATTAAATATGTATGATTTTGTGTAACTGACTTTTAAAGTCTCATGTATCTTGCTAAGTGAGGATAGACTGCTTCTTATGCTTAAAATATTTTCTTTGCAATATATTTCTTTGCAATCATTTATTTTAAAATAACTTTATTAATTTTTCCCCTAATATCTTTTGCCTAATGCTTCTGTAAAAGTAACTTTAAGAAATGACTGGAAACACCTCAAAAAACCATGCCAATATTTGCTCAGATAAGTATGCATGCAGTTTCTGAAGATTGGCCTCTTTTGTGAGAAATATAATTGCTAGAAAGGTAACTCTCTAAACGGAAGAGTTAAAGAAAACTAAAGATGAAAAGGAAAAATGCTGTTTTGTGGGAGAAATATAGGTAGTATATCTTTTAAACTGCACAGGAGGCCAGATCAGACTGTATAGGTTGGGAAAAAATGGTGTCAAAAAGCACACTGATGAAATATAAGCTGCATGTAGCAGTGCTCCTGTGGCTCCTCTGTGGTTCCTATGAACTTCTAGGGAGTTCAGTGGTGTTTCTGTTCAAGGCAATAAGGATGAGAGATAAGTAGTATGCTCAGCTCTGCGTCCTCCTGCATTCATTGTTCAGCTCTGAGGCCCCCAGCATAAGAAGGCAGACTGTACAGCAGCCCTCCAATACCTCAAGGGGGCCCATAAGAGAGCAGGAGAGGGACTTTTTGTAAGGGCAGTACTTTCAGGACAAGGGAAAATTACTTTAAACTTAAAATGAATAGATTTAGATTACATATGAGGTAGTAACTCTTCACTGTGAGGGTGGTGAGGAACTGAAACAGGTTGCACAGAGAAGTTCGGAATGCCTCATCCCTGGAAGTCTTCAAGGTCAGTTTGAATGGACCTTTGAGCAGCCTGGGCTAGTGTAAGGTGTTCCCTGCCGATGGCAGTAAAATTAGAACTAGATGAACTTTAATGTCTATTCCAACCCAAACTATTTGGTGACACTACAATTTTATGAAAGTACAAAAATCCCCATTTCCAACAGCTCGTAAGAAGTGTTATCCTCCCTCATTACAAGAGTGTCTTCAGTGGATGTCTTGCTCTGCCCTTAGAGCATCAAGCTGGCTTTATTTTTTTAAAAAAATCTTAGTTGGAGAAATGTTCCTCTTGTGACCTCACACTTGGCATTACAAGTGCTCCAAAAAACTTCTAAAGTGAAGCAAGTGAGCTACTGCAAGGTCTAGAGAGGAGTGAGATGAATGATATTTTGAGGGGCAAGCAATTTTTTATTAAAAAAATCTAAATGTGACAAAAGCTTCTGGGCCAGAATTAAAGAGTGTGCTTTGAGAAGTCCAGATGCATTTTTCTAGCATTTACAATTGATCAATAGTGGGTTGAGAGAAGAGAAAAAAATATTCAAAGCCACTGAAATACCATCACCTACATATTCATTAGAACACTTGCTGCTTCTTGGTATGATAATATATTGAAGCAATTCAAACCTAACCTTTCCCCAAAACAGGCCATGCTCTTTAAAACCTAAAGCTGAATATGCACTAAAAAAATTGTACTGCTTCACTCTTTTCCCCTGAGAGTTACACCGCATCTGTATGGGAAGCGAATCTGTTTCACATTAATAATTTTCTCCAGTTCTGGTGACACTGCTTAAATGTACTTCAAAACATCATAGCGTTTTGAAGATACCAAATATTTATAAAAACTAATAAAAAGGCATGTTTTCTTCATTTGAAGAAGAAGAGAATACTAGATCACATTCCACATGCTATCAACACACTATCAAGAACTACCAACAACTGATTTTCCATTAGCATTTTTGCTTTTGGCGTTCATGATATCAGTTTGTTTGAGAAACACCAGGGGTTTGGGAGGCTGACAAGACTTCAAAATGCACCCATCAATTCCTTAACACACGTATAAGCTTTAGAAACATGGAAAGAAAATATTAGCCACCAGATCAAAGTTTCATGAAACAACACTTTTTCCTCACTTGAAAATTTCTTTTCGCTCTTACCAGATGTTTTTTCCAAGTTTCATGAAAAAAGTGAAAACATCTAATATGTGAAATTATCTTCACATCTCAAAATTTGTAGTAGACCGTTTACTACGTACTGAAACTTTCCCAGGGCATTCGTGATTCAGAGGCATTCCTTGGGTCTGGAACCTCTGTGGGTATCTCAAAAGTAGTTCTTCCTTTATCTGTGTTAGTTTGATGTGGTCACATTCAAATGCCAGAACTAAAATATTATTTCCCTCCTTCCAGTTGAATGAGTTGATCAGCTAAGTACGGAAATGGGAGCTGCCTTCAATTGACTGAAATTTTCTGTTGTCAGCATAATCATTTACTTGGCGTTAGATTTTTTTTTCAGATGGTGATTAAGATGTCAAAATTTTATGTATATTGCTTATCTGAGCCAGCTTTCAGAATGTGATTAATTACCTTTTTACTTTTATCTTAGGTAGTGAGAAACTGGGACCATGGTCCAGCCTTGCATCCAGCAATATTTTTCTCAATCTTATTTTTGGGCAACAACATATTAATCAAGGTCTAAATCAACTGCTCTGATATCTGCTTTTTGCTACAGATAGGTCCTTTTCTCTAATACTACCTCCAAACACCTAACACATGAAGATCTTAAAAGGCATTAATAATGTCAGGCACTACTCTATGTTCCTGTTTCTAATTACTTATATATCCTCTGCAATCATAACGGTAGCTTTTACTCAGAATTCTAATTTTTAGTCTAGGTTGAAACAAAAGTTTCATATGAGAATTTCTGACTTCAAACAATTTGGCAAGTTCATTTTGACTGTGCCTTTCCTGGACATTCTGCTTTGCTGAGGGAAGAGTAATTTTTTCCCATTCACATATTAGCTACAGGAAGTGTCTTTATAACTGCAAGAACCTAAATTTCCTCACACCCATTCACTAGAAGTTTATAAATATGTATCAAAATTAAGTCTATTACCTTATCATAAGATAGATTTTATAAATCAATTTCCATTTCTCTCTCAACACAACATAAAAATATAATATAGCACAAGAACTAGCCATTAACATGCAAAACTCTCAGCTTCTGTATGAGATGGATTTTACTCTCGTTTATGCTACCTGGCTGATTATGAGCAGTAACCTATACAATTTTTCCAGTATATGATTTCTTCCTTTTAGCACAGCTTGTTATCCACAAACCAAAGCTCGTTGCCATCGCAAGTTCAGAGTTACTTGGCTTTTCCAGTGTCAGTGGCCTCAAGCGTGGGAATGGATACTGGGCAGTTCTCTTACTTGTCAATTGTATTACTAACTTCTAATTTCTTTCTGGCTTCCACATGGCTGGGAAATTGGCTCTTCAACACCCTTTGCCTCCACTTCATTTGCAAATGTCATCTGACTTAAGCTAGTTTAGGCACAGAAAATGGTCAAACCACAGCACGTAGTTTCCAAAGGCTAATTTCTTTTTATTTCCTTCTCCCTGAGAAGCTTGTTTACAGCTAGTCAGTGTATGGCTTTATTGTGCCTCAGCATAGAAATACTGTGTGGTCTTTTCCTTTAAAAACACAAGGAGACTAAGGACTGGAGAATTAATGCTACCATAAAGTAGAGAATGAGAATGAAAATATAACTTTGAGAATACTACTGTTTACCTTACTCCAGTAAATTTAGACGGGTAAATTCCTTGTTAGAAGAAAACAACTCTTAGTGTCTCTCTGTTGCTTTTTTATCATGTGTGACTTGCCTGCAGGGGACGGCGTGAAATGTAACTTTATTTACTTTGTCTTAGGGAAAAATAGAGACCTGATTAAAGAGGAGTAAAAGAAGAAAAGTCTCTCTGGGCTCTGTTCTGCAACATAACATCTCAGTGGTTGCTGGAATCACAAACTCTTTGGGTCCCTCATGCTGTTAGTTATATATCTTCTTCTTTAGACCCAGGAGCGCGGTTTAAAATCCAAGGAGCTTAGAAATGTTACCTTGAAGCTGTTCCCTCAACAATGATGCAAGGAAAATGAACTGGTTTACTCTGTTTATTGCAAACCATATTCTGAAGTCTTCATTTACATCTGGCAATCATATAATTGAGCCAATTTCTGTGAATGTCTGTTATTTAGCTCCACATTCAGAGCTGGTGAGAGACAGCATTTGAAATATATCAGATGCTCAACAGCCATAAAATACTTCACTGAAAAAAAATCCTAGTCCATGCCAAAGGTTTTGACATTCAGTCTACTAATTGCAATTTAGATTGATTGAAGTACATAGAAAGGACAATAAAGCACAAGTTATTTCTATTTCACACAGAAAACATCTGCTTTTTCCAACTAAAATAATAATGTGGAGAAGCATGCTAATTTTTCCCTGTTGTTATCACATTATATACCTAGAGAAGGATACTTGTGCAAGGGGATGTCAGTATATTCATACTCTTATATATTGCAGCTGGAAGTATCAATAGATGGCATAAGTCCCTCCCCAGGAACTGGAGTCTCATCTGTGGCTGCACAAAACGTTAGATTTACACATTAGAATTTTCTAGTTGCTTAACAAAAGAAATAAAAAAAAAAAGAAAAGATTTTATCTACAATTTGTACTTTCTTGTTATGTTGGCTGATGAGGCTGATTTAATTGAATGATGAAAAACATGTCGTCTCAAAGACTTTAATGAAACAATAGTAGAAAAATCTGTTTCTTTCTCAGAAAAGTTCCTCATAAATATCCTAAATTCTTTTTGAAAAACTATATTGTTCTCTTTAAGCTGCTAAGGAATCAAATAAATTTCTAATATTATAGAATTTAATTTAAAAAGCCCCACCTATTTTAGTGCTATTTTTTGAACTTGGAAATCTCCAGAGTAAAAGTGAGTGCAAAGCTGCTAAGACATACATATAAAGTTTAATTTTTTTTTCTTCCAGATTTTGAGATTTAGTTTGTCTACAAGACAGATGGTAGAAAATATTCTATTTCTTCTGTTTGCCTACAAGACAGATGATAGAAAATATTCTATTTCTTCAAATGTCTCCAGACCTCAAAGGAGAAAACTTGTAGGAAACCCCAATAATTCATATTAAATGACAGAAGTTAACTAATATGATAATATCCACTGCTAACCTCATGTCCATATCAATTCTATTTCTAGGATAAGAAAATAATAGCATTGGTCCTCTGATAATGATCAGGTAACTAGATCTAGTCTGATATTCAAAATTACTGATAACTAGAAGGATGCTTTTTCTCTTTTTATGCTTTAATACTTTTTAAAATTTCTTTGCACATAATAATTTACATGTTTCAGAAAAGTTTAATTTCATTTTAAGGACCTGAGGCAGAGCAGTTGACTCATCAGAGACTGTAATCATTGATTTCTGCACTAATAAGATCAGAATACAAGATGTCATTGAACCAGATTTCTTGTTCACTCATGTTAGTCATCAGCCTAGTAATGATAATAGCAATAGAAAAATCTGATTGATAATAATAGTAATAATAATGGTAAAATCATTAAGTGGCTATGGCTCCAAAGTCAGCATCAGGATGTGAATTCTGCACTCAAGCCATCGCCTATATAAAGGTGCTGTAAACTAGTGGCTGCACACACAACCTATTACCATGAAGAACCACATAACCATGAAGTGGAATGATTGTATTTGACTTTCAGGCTTCTATACCAAATCAATGCAATGCTAAGGGATAAAACAACATTTGTGACTCAGCACCAGCCCTGTTCATGGGTGCCATACTTAAATCCCACTGAAATGGTTTTCTTTCACAGTATAGAATCTATCAACAACAAATGAGTGGAAACTAAATTTTCTAGTATCTGCCCTCTTTTATGCAGCATTTTCAATGTGTTCATGAGTCAGAATGATTTAGCCATTCAGAATGACAGCAGTTTACATGCTATTAGCAAAGAAGTAGGTGATTGTAGCAAGCTGCAAAGCATCCAGCATATTACTTCTATCTCTATTTACTCTTACATGTCAGGTATTTCAGTGATTAGAAAGTTCAATTTCAAGAAGGCATCTGAAAATCCCAAGCCTTTCACAGTGTTCTGTGAAATTTTCATGAGTTAGAGCTTGTGGGTAGTTTGTTGCTTAGCAAGAGACTTATATAACTGCAATCCATATCTCCAATAATCTGTTATTATAATTAGCTCCAAAATATTAATTAACTTTATCTCCATCCCATTTTTATTTTACTATAAGAATATTGGCTTAGTGATATACCACATTAAAAAGTAGAACCATTACTTATTTTCAAAAAAGACTTATGAAATATAAATGCAGCGGAGAAATTAGCCATTTTTAGGAGAAAAATTCATAATCAAATTAAATTCATTCATCATTTACAAATACTAAATGTTTTAAGTTTAAAAAATAGAAGGAAAAGATGAAATCCATTTTGAATGAGTGAGGTAATTTGCTGCATTTAAATAAAGCAAGGCAGGCATGGTAACAGAGAGGTAACACTTACTGTGGTGGAATTGAAAAGTATATTTAGAAATTACACATAATAAGATAAAATTTCCTTATGTTTTGCTTTATGGTTTTTGTTTTTGTTTTTGGGTTTTTTTTTTGTTTTTTTTTGTTTTGTTTTTTTCTCAGTTTCAGTATTAGTGATGTGTGGAAAACATTTTCTTGTGCATGATATTTTTTTTCTTATGGTTAAAATCCTTTTTTAGGTATTCCTATTATGGAAATAAAAACACCTGAATGGGGAATGAATGACCAAAGAAATATGTAAAACTTTAATTTTAATTAATAACTTTAATTAATTGAATTGGAATTCATGATAGCAAACGTAGGCATTCTTTTTCATGGAAAAAGAATGTCATGTCAATAAAAGCTGAAGTTATGTAGGAAAATGAAATTAAATATAAATATGTGTTTAATTTTAACTTGGTTACATAGCACATGAAATACAGTTGCCTGGTGCCTCTATCTGAAAAAATCAGACCAAAGACAGATGACCAGCACTGTCCATTTTAGGTATATTTCTGGAGAGCAAAACAAATCCAGAGAGAGTTTTCAGGCCACCTGAAGATGAAACTGCACAACTTCTATAAGTGGGCCATCCAAAACTGAATATTTTTGTGTCATTTACAAAAGGAAAATATATCTGTTCTACAACTGGACAAGGTCATACCTTGTTATGATGGACCTATGACTAACTGTTTCAGGCTCAAGAAGCTGTTCTTTTCAGGACTGCAGAAGTCAAGTCAGGCTCAGGTTTTGCCACAACCTTGGTAGGTGAGTATATGCACAATTTAGTAAAGGACAAAAAGACCTTGATAATTTTGCAACCTTACAAAGGTAATATTTGTGAAGTTCCTATATATATAACAGCTCCTACAAAGACAGACCTCACTAAGTATTATATGCTTTCAAAAAGATTTTATTTTTTGTCTGCTGCAAGAGTGTTCTATCCTTTGTATCCTATAGCAAGTGAATAATTGCTCATTAATAACAGGCTAGAAGAACAAAATGTAACTGAGAACTCCTCTTGTTATGCAGTGTCTAAAAATTACATTTAACATAGAAAATGTTCTGCTGGCAGCTAAAAAGAGACATTATCTCTAAGTGCCTGAAAGCTCTTATCATGAAAGGACACGAGGTGAGTACTGTACAAGCTGGAAAAAAAGATGGACCCTGATGATAAAACTTCAAGTATAAATTTAAGCTGAGAAGCAAAAACAACAAATCTTTAAGGAAAAAAAACCCAAAAAGAAATAAAGACTTTGTAAGTGTTCTTGTGAAGGGTCCTGAGAAAGAGGCCTTGATACAGCAGGAAGATGTCTTACAGTGAGTCACAAGGATATACCCTTTCAACCAGAAGGTATGAACAGCACAGCAGCTGGTCTGCATTAAGGAAAGCTTCATGTAGGTAGACTGAACCATCCTTAAATGTACTATTTAGAGGCATATGTAAAAGATATGATTCAGAAGACTGATATATAAGCAGTTAAGACACATACGTGGGCTAAAAAAGTTATAATCAGCATCAACTCTTATTCGAGCTTTAACTCCTTTAGCTATTTTAGGACAGCATAAACTAAAGCTAGTAGAAAACTTTTATGAATGAAACATAGTAGCACCATTGCAATGCATTGATGTTAAGTTTTAATGGTAACAACATAAACCAAGAGAATCCAGATGAATTACCAACTGAAATTACTGAAAATAAGCTTAAAAACAAGAAATGCACAAGGCTAAATAATTAGAAGTTATTTTGATTTTAACAAGAAAGAGACTAAGAGAATTTTCAAATAACAAAACATTAAGTCAGATTTCTGTTATAACAAAAATCTCAACTCATTATTTTGAGATTCTCATAGTCTTCATTCTGAAAAAAAACTCTAGGAAAGCATGTGTAAATTACCTATGCTGTATTTTTTTGCACGTCTTCCACAAACTTACTAATACAGAGTTGCCCATGATGGTAGTTTGAGAGTTTTTTTCTTTTTGTATGTTTTTAAGCCTATAAATATTTTATTTATGTTTGGAACAAACAAAAATGTTGTTATCTTCCAAAAAATTCTTTTTGGACTGTCATGACTGATTTCTCAATCTAAATTGAGAATTTAAGATATTTTTCAGCTACGTTCCCATATTGGAACCTAAATTGGAAGTTAAACGGAGGTGTGGGAATTAAAATAAATTTTTCAATTAGTAATAGAGATTGAAACTAGAAAATGGACAATTAACTTGATGGAGGATAAATACATTATTTATAGAGTTATGGAAAATTCACATCTGAAACAACATTCATCAGAAAACTCAACACAATGCTGAAAACTTTTTTAGCAAGTGAAGAAGGCTACAATTTTCAACAGCCTGGAGCTTGAAACAGATGTAAATTTTTAACCCTACTATGGTTTATTTATCTGATTTTGGGGCAGAGGTTGTATTCAGATCAGTTCTGATCTGGGAGTCCTGTTAGTCCAGGGCTGTTGAATGTTAGATACTGCAATTTCCATTGAGATGCTTACAGGATGCTTTTTTAGCTTATATAGATCTTAACCATATGTGAACATAATAGAGAAAGTGGGTAGACTCTACATATGGGAAATATTGGCATTTCATATACCTCACATACACTTACGCAATGAATTTTGCCATCTGAAAATTCAGCACAGTAGCAAGCATGGGGTTTGCGTTTTACAACAAAAAATCTGTTTCTGCTAAGATATTTTCAATTAAAAATATAATCCTTAAGACTGATGAATCTGTGACATATAAAACTAATTGCAGCTAGGATGAGATTCAGGCAGGTAAGTTCTCAAAAGAAGTATAAACTAAAACACAGAAATAAGCACATCTATTCTCCTTCACTGGTATATATAACAAAACCAATCTTAATTTACAGGACGTTTTTCTAACAGAGATATTTTCTTCTTTAATTCCAGACATTTTTTCTAGACAGAGTTGCTATCAATAGAAGGGAAAGGAGACAAAGAAAATGGATTTAATGAACATCATCTAGACTTTTGGTAGTACTCTCCATTGAGGTTTGTCTCTGTCCCAACTAGCTTAGATTAGAATTTCTGATGATATAACTATGATTTTCTCTACTAATTCCTCATTTCACAAAATTAAAATTAGAGAAAAATGTACATAATAGAGGAAGATCCTGAGTGGGTTTTTTAAGGCTCATTGCAGACCCATTTTTATACATCAATTCCAGAGATTCATCAGCAATAATGATTAATATGTTGGATAACAGTATTTCTACTTCATTCTATTATAACTGTAGAAAGGTTAAATTTTATATCATGAAGACTTTTGGTAGAAGTTCACATTTTTACTCTGGATGTAAATTTATCTGTTATCTCCCAAGTGGAATGTACTTTACCTAACTTGGCATCTGCTCTGTTGATACCCACCCTAGTGGTATTTAGTGATGTTACTTTTGTAATCACTACAGAGAAGCAGATTCCTCTGATGCAATTCACTCCGCCCTGAGACCAAAAATGCACCTCTTTCTCTTCATTAAAGTTCTTCAGGTAGCTAAGATGCAGAATATGTGAAAATGGTGTATAATTTTCATATGCTTTGCATATACTTTTCTATCTGAACATGTCCAGGCTACAGTGGAAGATTGGACTTATTGTGTTTCTTGCAGTCTGTGCAGCTGAAATCCTGAATTTATTGCTGACAGATGGGAAATAAAAAAAACTGTACTAGAAATTAATTTTTTTCTCTGACAGAAATGTGATATTATATTTGTTGCAGCTATTTGATATTAAGGAAATAATTTAAATGTTCAGATTATATTTAAGATGTTATAATAAATGTCAGTTTTGCATCTTAAAATTAGAGTATTTCCTTGGAGCTAGTGACCCTAAGAATCTTAATGACTGGGTGAGAATCAGGGACCAGATTAAAAAAACCACATGTCCTCATATTTGTATATGTCAACTTTTAACAGCCTGATTTGTTCAATATTATTTATAGTACCTGATAATAAACAGTAAATATATCCAAGCAGGAGAGAAAGAAGAAGGAAAATAAATTCTTATAAAATGTTTTAAGTCAGATGAAATAACATTCTTGTAAGCCTGAGTGCATTTTCCATGATGGGATTTATTTATTTGAAGGTTAATGTATAAATATATAAAGCTCAAAAGCTTTAGGCATCCTGAGTGTGCTTAAACAAAATAAACCAAAAGAAATAGTAAGTTTAATATATGAGGTGAAAGTGTTTTGAAATACAGGAATCAAATTCTCCTTGCTTGGGGCAATGCAGATCTCTTTTCCTTTGGCTTATATGGGCACTAGCTGCAATCTAACTTACAGTGAGGAGTACACACCTTAAAAGTAATCTTTAAAGTTCTTTATGAAATACTGCTTGTTTTCTGCTTTAAAGGTTACTGATGAGGTATTATTTTCCATTATGATGAAACACAATGCTCGTCTTTATTATGACTTTTCCAATTTTATTGCATAGATCCAGAATGATCTGTACATTTATATAACTTGCTCATATTCTGTAAAAAAAGGCTGAGAAAATGTGCAACTACTTGCTGTAATTTTACAATTTTTTTTCTTTTCTTTTTTTTTTTTTTTTGTTGTCTTTTAGGGTAACAAGTCAATACTGAAGAAATAGGACTAACACAGCATGTATATTTTTTTGTTACTTCAACTGCATACAGTAATCTACAAAAATATTTATTCCAAACTTTGGCTGTGGAAGTGCAAATACCTGTGAGAAAAATTAGACAAAACCTAAAATCTGTTTATATTACTCAGTATTTTTCATTCAAAAGCATATTTTTTTGCAGTAGACCAACATTTCCTCTGAGCTACTTTTCCTTTCTCTGCTTCCTCTTCCTGTGATTAACATGTTCAGCTAAGCTGTTATTTATTTACCTATGCACTGCCTCTTTGTAAGACTGGCCTGATGGTGTTTCAGTGAGCAGGCTTGAAAATAACTAATTGCAAACATCAGAGTAGGTGAACTAAAATATCTAATGAAGTCTCTGAAATATCAAAGAATAAGTGTCTGAGTGTCCCAGGAGGTTGATTGAGAGGTTAATAATCAACAAAGTAGTGCCAGGGATGGTTCTTCAACACCAAAGCCAACTGACTTACTTTGGTTGGACATGCCAAACTTTTAAAATTTCTATTTGTTTCCAAAACAAACAACAAAAGAGAGGTGGAATAGTCACATCCTCTTCTGTGAAAATCATCTAACCATACTGTAAATAATTTGGGGGAGGATGAAGTGGCCTAAGCCAAAACAATACTGCACAGAGACCTAACACAGAAATGGTAGAGATTACCAAATATTTCTACACCAGAAGTGTTTGTGATTTGATTTTCTAAGACATATCTGCTCATAGAAACCCAACATGTTCCATTAATGGAGATGACGGGGCCACTGGAAGAATTCAAATGTTAAAAAAATACCAGAAAATCTTATTACATTTGCTAGTGACTATGTAAGAACTTCAGTGCTTCCACTGCTAATAGACAAAATATAAGGAGATTTTGTGTCTATGCACATTACCTGGTTTTGTGTTTACAGAATGTAAAACTCTTATGCTGGGGAATAATAGTCCTGCTGTCCACCCTCCTGCAGTGGGGCAAGTGTAAGGCAGAATGAAAAATTTATGATCTCAGAAACAGAAAGCATATTCAAGAGAGAGCAAATCTGATGGGAAATATTAGACATGGTGGATTTTGGTGGAGGTTTTATTTTTCCTTTCGGTTTTGAAGTTTTGAGATTTTGTTTTTACTGATCAGCTTTCTATGAAAAGAAGAAGCCATTTAGATGAAATTTTAGCATGTGAAAAAATGTGTCAGTTTCAACAAAACTTTTTGACAGAATTTCAGTGTGGAAAGAGTCTAAATATTTTGCATTGGGAAAATGAAATATTTTTATAGTGATTTTTTTTCTTTTTATAGTGAAAGAAAAAGAGTAAGAGAAGAAATACATGTATGCATATGCACTTGACATAAAAGTGAATAATGTGTGAGCAAATATACAATTTTTTCTTTCTTTTGCATTTGAGGAAAAGTGAGGAAATTATGGGAAAAACTAATAAGGAAGTGAATGAATTATAAAAGAAAGATGTTATAAGAGTGTAGAGGACATGAACATTCATGGCCATAGACTATTTTAGGCCTTAGACATAAGGAAGCATCAATCATAATTTCCCATGTGTGTGGAAATAAGGAAGCAAAAAGTCCTTGTAGATATTTTTTTTTATTTTTCCTGGACTGAATTTTCATTGTAGTCAAATGTCAGAATGGTTGGCATCATCTGAATGAATGTTTCTTAATGACAAATCTACAAGTACCTAACTGAAAATTTAATTTTGTTTAAATCTACTTGGCAAGATCTGAGCACATGAGCCTCTAAATCCTTTAAAATTATTAAGTTTGTATTTGCTAAACTTGAACATTTGTCCCATGGCATTCCTTTATAATATTCCAAGTTTGTAACTGCATATTACAGCATTCTAAGTGATTTTGTATTTTGGTGGCACCTTGGAATATGCTGATTTCTCTTCTCTGTACAGGAGCTTTACAGATCACCATTCAAAATAAACAACACTGCAAAGAGAAGCCATTCTATGGAGAGGCAGACAGTGACTACTTCTATAAATCTAACTGCTTCCAGGGAATGTCATTATAAAGCAGCACACTTACACACTTATCTCTCGTAGAGAACATCCAGAATGTTAAAACTATTCTTTTCACCCCACAGTCATCTGTTGAAATCCTCACGCTTCTTCCAGGATGAAGAGTGTCACCTCTTTATGATGCTCATTCCCTTTAGAACATGGCTACCCAAATATCAGACTTGCAAAGACATTAGAGAAACTAAAGGAATGGGTGAGGAAGAAATTCATCAATGTAAGGGTGCACATTCATCAACAAAAGCTTTGATACACTTGTGGTAGCAAGTGAAGTCTCTCTCTAGATCTTGCAGAATAATTATGATATAAATTATTTCCATTTTGTACATATATATATATATTTTACTAAAGGAATAGAATATGAACCTTTCACTGTCAGACCTTAAACTATTTCATCATTGCACTGGCAGGTACTAAAGTCTGTTTATACAGAGTCATTCATCCAGAGCTACTTTGCATGCTGAATTAGGAATTTGTATCTGAATTATGGTTGAATTACAATGATGTTATTTTGAAAATATATTCAAAATATATTTTGGAATATATTTTTAAATATATTTTGGTTTTGGAGAATTATTCCACCATTTACGCTGATATTTACATTTATATCTTCAGTCTTTACAAAAGTGCTTTTGTTTGTTTACATTTGTGACTGGTATTTGATAAACAAGCCAATAAAATATTTTTGTAATCCTGCTTTCTTTTGTGTGTTTAGAGTTCATATGTAGTCTTCATTTGCGTTAATTGTGTAATTTTTAATTTATTTGTGCTAAAAATTTCTGATTGCCTTATTTTTAAAACATATTATGTCAATGAAATCAAGAAACAAATGTTCTGTTAAGTTAAATGTCTAAGTTCATATCCTGGAATAAAGAAAGGACATGACTGAAGAATTAGTTGCCTTTTTTCCTCTTTCATTTGAAAAGTCTAATGAAAAGTAAATATGGCAGAAAGAGTTAATGAGTGTCATCACATAGAGAGGCCAAAAGACTGCTGGATGAAGTTACAGAGCTCTTTCTGTAAGTTTGTGATATTTGGAAGTCCAGTGTAAGTTTCTGAACAGGTACCTTAGTCACTAAAACTCCATCCTTGAAGCAGAAGTTTTTTTGATAGATTTTGCTGTTTCTGGTTGACAACACTGCTTTCCATTCGCTCAGAGCAGTCCTGTCAAGTACTCAGCAATGTGATCCTCTTAGGCTAAACCTGTTTCCAATATCACAAGCTTAGAGCTGAGTAACTTCTGGTTTTGGTATTGTTTTAGAGATGTCTTTTCTCACTGTTGCGGGAAGAGATTAATTTGTAAGCCAGCTTTTTTTTCTTTTTCCTCTTTGACTAGGGAACACCTTAAATTAAGTCACTTATAAAACCCTTTTTTGAATGCAGTGGATGTCCTGGAAATATCACTATTCTATTATGGGAAAATAGAATCCAAATATGACACAGTGGGTAAGCCTGCAAACTGATCTTTTGATGCATAACTAATACACAGAGAAAAACCAGGTGGTGTTCTTATAAGTACAGCATGATAATGAGCTCATTACAAGGATCTTCAGTTTTGATGTCAGCACTCTGAAGATACTGATCAATAATAAAGGCTTATTTTGTAGGAGTTCAAATACGATATTCAAATATGTATAACAGTGCAAATGTTTCTAAAATATCTCAGGTTCTCCACTAGTCATTTTTAATTATCTCACTAATCTTTACTCTTTTAAAGTTAAGCATCTGGTCTAGAGACTATTTAGTGAAAACGTCACTTCCCCTGACACTGATTTTAGAATGGGACAAAAAACCTTTTTATCATATTTACTTCATCCCTTTGAACATAAAAAAAACCTTGATGCATGTTTTGTCAAAATCCAGCTAAAATGAAAATCATTGTCTTTCTAGATAATTTATCAAAGAGAAAGTCACATGAATTTTCTCACTGATTGTTTGCATGATGAATTTTCAGAAAGTAGCAGTATTAAATCTCATTTATGTGTATATAATGAGGTCATGTGGCTGGGAGCTGAAACTAGATGCATTCAAAATGGAATGCTAAACATGATTATTGAAAATCTCAGTTAAACTAGAGATAAGTTTGTTCTGTTGTCATTCAATTTTCTGTATTAAGCTCAGCTGCCTGAAACATTCCTATGCGATAGTTTAGGTAAATGAGAAGTACAGACCTGATGGAAAGATCACATATAAAAATCTATTACCTTTTTTTACATGGGAGGTGTGATGACATTATATGTTTAGTTTTTTCTAGCCTTAAGAGTCCATAAAATGATTTTTAAACAATGCTTTTCTTTTAGACAAGAAAAAATTAATGTCAAATTGTCAAAGTGATATAATTTATATCCAAATTATTCTGACTCTACACAGTGTTTTTATTCCTCATATTTTTTACTAAACCTTAATAATTCATAATCTACAAAAATAACTTTTTCCTGCTCTATAGACATATTTAATTATTTGAAGTTGATAATTTAATTTATTTTATTTTATGAGATTTAACAGTGATTTCAATCAATATGCAATATTTAAGGTCCTTTAATATGAGATATATTAGTATAAAGACAATACAAAGTATTATCCAGCATTATAATGATCCAGGCAGTGAGGAAAAATCATCTACACTTGTTCTAAGGGATTTTTTAAATATATATATTTATTATCAGATTATGCATTTTGGATGTTTCTTCCAGAGCATTAGCAGACCAGGGATTTGGCTACAATCTCCTTTATTCTAGAGGCATGGATATAGCCTTTGAAAGCCTGGTCAGCTCCACAAATTTACTGGTGACCTTCTCTTCAGGTAAAAAAGTGCAAAAAGACAAATTGAAAAGCGATTATTGTAGGGCACTTTAAAAACACCTTTCCATAAAATGATGAGGGAATATGAAATAATTCTGATGACATCATCCATATAATGAAAGTTAAAATATAGATCTGTTTTCTTGGAAAATGCCTACAATATCTTCTTTAATATATGTCATAAATTTATTTTTAAAAAAATCTAGGAAAGAGTTAGGCTGTTGATTTCTATGCCTGTAATGAAATTATTTCCTGAGTGTTTCCTGTCTTACAATGTCTAATTGTCTTCAGCTGGAGAGGAGAGGTAAAGGACTAACATATTTGGCTTTCAACACCGAAATATTTCTGTTCTTAGTAACTCTGCGGAAAAGAATCAAAGTTATTGAATTTCAAATTGCAGTTTAATTCATTACTCTCATTGAGACCATCTAAAGGCAAATCATAAATCAAAGCCATGATGATCTTTTGGATAGAAATGTTCTGGTTCTGTGACATCAGTCATAGCTGTAAAATGGCTCTCAGATTTTTGCTTCTCTTTCTCACAGCAATATTAACCAGAAAGATTGAAATAAAACTCACTCCAGTTGGAATATTAGTGTTTGATTTTTTTTTTCATTAGTAGAATTTATAAATCTTGGAAATGTCTTCAAATTCAGAGCCTGTCATTTAGTTTGCAAGGAACGCAAATAAAACTAAAAGAATCTTCTCATACTTAATTTTTTTTTTATAGCTCAACTAGGGAAAGGAACATCCATTGTAGATTTATGCAAAATGTGATTTTGTTACACCAGTGAGATTAGCAATCAAAAAACTCTCATGAAGTTCAAAGAAGTATTCAAATTTCAAGTAATAATTATATAAGCTTTTCAAGTAGTCTGAAGAATTTTCAAATTTCTGTACAGTTTTTAAAATATTATTCTTATGACTTTTATTTGGACTTAGACCATCCTTCACAGGATTCATCAGGTGCTTTGAAAATGTTATGAGAAAATTATTATTAGCTATGCATGCCATTTGAACATGCCAGGAGGTTATATCCAACATTAATAGGTTACTCAGGTCTATTTACACCTAGTAAAGATTCATTGTTTTTTAATGTAGAATTTCCTCTGTCATATCAAATAGGTAACTGAAAAATTTTGCCAAAAAATATTTCACATGAGCAGAAACTAGATTTTTCTTGAAAAGGTCTTTTCCCTTTAAATTCTATTATAAAAGACAGAAAACATTGCTCATAATAATTGAATCTTTGAACACTAATCATATAAAGTGATTAAACTATGTAATCTCCCTTTTGGACAGAAAAAGCTTATTTATTAGGAATTTATTTCCAGATTATTTACATCATCTTGTATTCAAGATACTTAGCTTACTTATGTTAAATCTGGTAATACTAATAAGGATATCTTATAAGGATCTCAATTTATTATGTATCCTAAATAACCTTTTTATATTTATCGGTATTGTTTTATATCTTTCTTTAGGGAACTGTTGTTATTGCTTAATCATAACAGTTTAAAACAGAAAAATAGCAAAAAACCCAAAAGTAGTAGCTCCTAAGTGCAGTTCCACACCCCATAGCATCAATAAAATCTTCTCTTGAAGAGATGGAAATTTTACCTGTACATTGTTTGGATCTCTTGTAACCAAACACAGACCAGTGGACTCTGAGCTGGTCATCTTAAAATCCTTTTAAAACCAATGGAAAGAGGCATTTATAGAGATTCTACTGGACTTGACCTTAAAATTGCTCCCTTATTCTGGCAGTACAAAAATAGGTTTGCTAATTTATCTATTTACCCACTTATTTCAGAACAATAAGTTGGACTGGAAATATTTGAGATTTTTACATGAAGATAAATCTGTGGCATAGACTCTGTGACCTTACTTTACAAACAAGTGCAAGAGAGGATTTTTTATTCTCTAGAGGTATATTAACTCTTAAAAATATTGTAGCTTTGCATTTTTTGTAATATTGAGAATCACTTGAAACTATTTGGAAACGTTGAAACATATAGTAAGGACCCCAGTCAACTTTCTTATGCCTGTGGCTTACAGTTGTTTGAGTGCCTGACTAAAGCTATAGGTTATGAGCTATTGGCCTTTGAATTTGATTATTTGGTCCTAACACTTTTATCATTGCTGCTAAATAATTTCTTAAAAACAATCATGTGATTATTAAGCAGCTCTGATCTCATAAAGATGAGAATTTCTCTTTTTGTGTGAAGAAGCGATCATTTGGGATTTACAGAATTTGTTTTGAATTTTCTGAAGCCACTCATATATAGAATTATTTTTTCCTTGCCATTAACCATAACAAGTTATTTTAAGGCTTCATATCACAGGACTAAGAAAACGAGGCTAACAGTGACCCTAAAGCTCTCAGCAACAGAAAAATGTTGCCTTCTGAACTCGCTTGTGCACACAGACACAGAAGGCAGTGGGATTGCTATTGAAACCTTCCTGTGGCTCCCTGATGTGCTTGGACCACTGTAGGTCCAACAGCTGTAAATATTTTCTCTTCTGAGGAGGTTACAATGTACAGCAAGCCCTAGATACCTCAACAAAATTTGAAAAGGTAAATCGAAATGTAGTAAATGAAGGTGATTAGACTATTTTCTAGAAGGCACACAAGCCCCAAAAAACTCATTCATACGAAGAGATAATGTCCAGCTTCTGAACTTCCTTAAATGTTAATAGAGAGTGAGAGGTTGTGAGAGCTTTGAAAGGAAGTATAATTCATGTCTGTGTTAATCTTATTCTTCCTTAGGTATCTCCTGATAACCATGAATGAAAATGGGATGCATGATATGCAGTTGCTCTTTGAGTTTTAACTGGTGAATGTAATTGGTAACCAGAATAAAAAGACCAGACAAATTCTGAAATAGATAACCAGAGATGCAATTCAGTCCTTTTGGCCTTGCCTGTATATTTGGCACCCCAAACAATCCCGCTAAAGGTATTAAAAACACTTAAAAATTGTCATTGACCTAAATGTTGAGTAGCAAATATTCACTATTCTGGAACTGAAATGAAGAGCTCTCATGTAGATGTAAGTAACATATCTGACAGGATGCCTGCAGTGGGGCAGGTAAACAGCTTAGAGAGCAGTATTTGTTCTCTGCCTTAAATGTGATATTAAGTAATGAAACCTGCAGCATGGAGGTAGGATAAGGATAACACTGTGTTGATGTAATGGGTCTGAGAAATAAAAGGTATGTTCCTTTAGGCGCACAAGCACTTTTTTTGTTTTGATTTATTGCTTTAAAACTTACACTGTAATACAATGGCAGATGTGAGGTAATTTGGAAATAACAATTATTAACAAGAGTAAGGAAAAACTAATGATGCAGTGTTCTTGGGTAAGCAGAAGTCTGGACAAATGATCTCTCATTATAAAAGCAGAAGAGCATAACAGGCTACACTTCCCAATCTTGAGGCTAGCCTGAAACTTACTGCTAAAAAAACCCCAAACCCAGATATTGTTGAAAAAAAAATAATTCCAACCCATTATCAGATCTCAGATTGAACATTTTCTTGATATTGAACCTGAGATGCTGAGATGCATTCTGAAAGATAGGAGAAGTGTTCAGGTCAGCCAAGCTCTTACTATTTCTTCAAAAGAAAATAGTCTCATTCCAGGAGAAATTCTTGGAAACAATTCTGAAAAAGAAAGATTGGAGAACAAATTGCATCTCTTGCAGAAGGAGAAGCCTGTAAGAGCGAAGGACTCTGCCCTGGAACATGGATGACAAGGAAAAGAACTTTGATTAAAAAGGACGCTTTGTCTTATTACATGGACAATGATTTTGACCTAAAGATTTGATTGTTGTTTGATATCATTAAAGAGTTGATGTTCTTCTGTTTGTTTTATGGCTTATATTTAATATGCCACTTAATGGACCTGCTGATTATACCTGTATGGAATGCATGAGGTTATTTTATGTGTACTGAAGTGCATTATGGCCACTTACTGGCACTTAGCAGTATTAGCTGCCTCACTATAACTAATATTGACCTTTAGCTTCATATTGTGAAGAACTGAGGAACTGCCAAGACTCATTTTTTTCCTTACAAAATAGAGAACAATCTGTTTCAGTAGTTGCACTTCCAAGTGCAAATTTAGCTTCAGTGTCCTCTGTTACCCCTGAAATTCATACACTGAAAAAAAGTGTGTGCTTGCAAATATAGTCCAAAAGGACATTTATAATTAACTCTCCTGAGGTGTGTGTTTGGTTGTTGTTTTAGTTCCCCCCTGCATGGGTTGTTTGCTACTAGTAGTAGTATGAGTAGTATTGGTACAAAAACCTCTTATTTGCACCTCCTGAGACTTTTGAGGCCAGTCTGCTGATATATTCTTTGTCTTAGATCACAATCTGAAATATTCAGAGTAGGACCATTCATATGCAAATCCCTCATCTTATTCTGGACGAATGTGTTTGCTAAACAGTGGCAGCATTTGGATTTTACAAAGTTTTTTGCCCTGGCTAACTTCTCTTTTTCTGTCCCTTTAAAAAGCAGTGTAAAGAATCAGTAGTACAAACCACTGCAGGTTATATGTTCTAGAATTGAGATACTATGGCATAAAAGATTACATAGTATACTGCACCAAAGAAAAGATTCTGGGAGTAGAAGCCTGTCCTTTTGCTTGACGTGACTCTTATAAAGTATATTTTTATTGTAAAAGCTGATTGAAATTTCATTTTTTTCCTCACACTACAGTATCCTATTTTATTACAGCCTATCTTTTTAGATGGGTATGGATTTTACTCAATTGACTGCCCATAGTCATCTGCTGCCATTTTAGATATTTATTCTTGACGTCTTGTGCTAGTTTTGAATAGTATAGAGTTATTTTATTCCTAGAAGTTTCTATGGTGCTATGATCTGGATTTGTAATGAAAACAGTGTTGAAAATGCAGAGATGTTTTAGCTGCTGCTGAACAGCTTTTTCACAATGTCAGTTTCTTGCCTATCTCATTTCCCCACCGGTGATCGGGATGGCAAAGCACAAGGAGTTGTGTTTGGGGGGACGCAGGCACGACAGCTGACCTCACCTTACTGAAGGGTTATCCCATTCCATATGGCATCATGATCAGTAAATAAAACTGGGGGATGAAGGAGGAAGGGCAGATGTTGGGAGTGATGATCTTTGCCTTTCCACACCACCGTTACACGGCAGGAGACCCTTTTCCCTGGGAATGGCTGAAATTCTGCCTGCCTGCCCATGGGAAATGGTGAATGAATTCTTTGTTTTGCTTCTTTTGTGTGCATGGCTATTGCTTCACCTATTAAAATATTTTGAATTAAACCCATGAATTTTCTAGCTTTTAACTCTCTGATTTTCTCCTTCAGCCCTGTGTAGAGGATGAGGAAGGAGCTGTGTGGGGGTAAGCTGCAAGTGCAGAGTTAAGCCACAGACACATGCAGAGGATACATGCTCTTTTGTAGTGGCACCTAATGCTAGTAGTAGCACCTGGATGCTAAGCAGGACAGATTTGGGCGTTTCAAGTGGAATTTCCAGGCGTGGAAAACTGAACACCCAATGTACTTGGCCTTTATTCAGAGAAATTAAATTTTCTGGCTTGCTTTAGTCTGACCATTATCTTTTCAGAAGCTTCACAGAAGGCTTCATGTGAATAAATAAATAAATAAAACATGTAGCAAATTATGAGGGAAGAAACCCCAAAACAACAAAATAATAACAAATAATCCCACAGTAATTCCATATGATTGTCTTTTTTGACATTTACATTGTATATTCTTTCAGAAGTGACTCATCTGTGCATAATTTGGGTTAGGACATGGGTTTTCAGAGAAAAAAATTGTTTTCAAATTGAGTTTACTTACAATGAAATCCTATTTTGAGGGCGGGGGAGGAAGGAGAAGGAGGAGTTGGTCATGCTTGCATGCACCCAATTTGCAAATGTACACTTCTAATTGGTTTTGCACAACTCCTGGGCTAGGCAAAGGTCTCAGATAGCAGGATACTCATTAAACTGTTATTTGAAATTGCTTCCTCTGAAGAAAATAAGGAGGGGGTAAATCAAAATTGTAACCTTTGTTAGTAAATAGCAATGAACATTCTGGGAAACAGCTTTTAAAATAATTGGTATAGTATGTTGATATTTAGAAGAGAAAGGAAGTAAAAAACTCCTAAAGAAAAATATGAAATGCTGAAAAACATATTCTTTTGTTTTTGTTTTTGTTTTTTTATTTTTTTCTTGTGGATGCTCTTGGACACTCAGAATGCTAATAACTAGTCATTTGCATTTGTGTCTAGTAATTTTTCATCTGTGTTCTTTTATTTGTGCAATAGACGTCCTGGGAGACATACAGAACTAAAATTTACTAAATATCAGCAAGACTTAGGATTCATGTTTGTCTCTTTTTACGAGGCAAAAAATTATTTGTGTAGGAATGTTTTTGGACTTTAAATCTTTACAGGTATCACCTTTTTTCTTATGACTGTGGGCTTAGAGTGAAAGTATCTTTGCTGGTGTTAGTTTGGTGCGCTCCATTATTTGACGCTAGCTGGTCAAAGGGTCTTCAAAATATATTTTTTCATATTCTCTTCACAACTCAACCTGAAGAAACTCCATGGCATTATCAGCAAGAACACCAGAGAATCTCAGGTCAGACATGTTACACCTGTCCTCCTGTTCATTCTTCCTACATGCAGAGTATTCTAAACTGGGTTTATGCTGTTTGAACTATCAGATTAAATGGTATTCCATGATTCTGTAGTCAGTATCTTAAGGATAAACACATTTGAGAACACCCTCAAAGCTTTTACTCCTTGCTCTAAACCAACAAATTCAAAACTGTAATTGAGCTGCGTGAACTTAAAAGGAAAAAAAGGGGGAAAATGGCAGCCAGGCATACACCATGTTTCAGAGTACCGAAATAGTCTGGAATGCCTCCATCCTTCCTTTGGTTCAAATTTATTCTTTGCAATTTATGGCATTCTTCCACAGAAGTAACATCAGAGGTAGTTATGTACACCAAAAAATGAAATATTAAGTAAAGGACTCTCTTAGTTATACATTCCTTTAATCCTGAGGCTGCAGAATTTCATTTATGTTCCATAGATTTAATGAAAATCTAATCTAGGATACATTTCACCCATCATAAATTATCTTTAGGGGCTCTCCTGCAGCTCAAGATCTAGGCTATTTCCTATTAACAAAATTTCTTCATCAGAAGTGCAGTTGTTCATGATCTTTTGCATGGGAAAGCATATAAATATAAAATTAACTACCATTTTAGTTCTATTACTGGAGTGTTAAGACTTCAGCAGGTGCAATAGGTTTCTAGGATAGATTTTATTTACAGCAATATACAATGCTTCTCTGTGATGGTCATTATCTGTATGAATACACCTAATGGCAGCAACAGTTGATAAGATATTGAATTACATGATTGAATTAATTGTACCAGTAAATTAATTTTTAATTCTAGTCATATGTTATATGGTCAGTCAAGGGAACTGCACAGCCACCCACATAAGTCAGCTTTTGAGTTTCTTGTTTATTTGTTCTAAAGGCAGAAATTGACACTCTTTTGTAATAAAGCCAACCTGCACGAATCTTGGTTACACTGAACATTTATCTGCTATTTCTTTCATAATCTACCCTAGGAAGAAAAATCAAATTATGGTTTCATTCACAGTTTTCCTCTGGCTCTGAGGTGTCTTCACCTAAATTCCAGAGAGTTGCTACTTTGTTTCCAGGTATTATCATCTGAGATACTGCACCACAGCATTAGAAAAGCTGACTCGAAAATTACCTCTATTATTCAGGAGAAGAAATGGTTTTCTCTCTGTCTCTTTGAAGGAATTCCTGGAAACCAAATATACCTGGGTTTTTAAAGCTCAGTCTCAGTTTATGAGACATCTAGATAACTGTTGGCATGATTAGTGATTCTCAAATGAAATATATGCACATTCAATATGTTTGCTATGTTTACAAAGAAAATATAGTAGCAAAACTTCAATTACTAGTATGCTTTTGATAAAGAAGTGAGGCAGAGTTACCTAAAATTCATGTCTATCTCTATGTGAAGAGTGTGTATTATCAGATACATAATAGTTAAATGATTGCAATTGTTCAATTACCTATGAGAATTTTTATTGAATTTCAGATAGTTTAGGCTATGGTAAATACTTTAAATTCACACCTTATTAGATTTCATTAAAAAAAAAATTAAATTTAAAAGTAAAATTTTAAAAGGCTGAATGAGGATAGCTCTAAAACTAGCATTTTCAAATTTTAAAACATAAAACACCATAGCCTATGACCATTCATATTACACATTGTCTAACATCTATGGTCAAGACAGCATCAGGATAAGAACATGCATGCTTTATAAAAAATAAATATAGGAGTTTTCTATCCTGAATTCATATGTCTGCATTTTGTAAAATTATTCTCAAATTAAGAAGCCTCACATCACTGGCTTTCTGTGAAAATAATTCCTCTGAGTCTGCTTGTCAGTGTCTTAAAATGTAACCTATGACCACTCCTCAGTTATTTGGGAAATCAGCTTCACAAGAGAAGTTTTATCAAAGGTATTAATCTAGGAAAATGCCTAAATTTAGGAAATGTAAGGTTCATATTACCTTCAGAAATTAGTCTAAGCTAAAATGTCTGGGATCCCTTAAAATCAGCTGCTAGGCTGTAGGTCTATCCTCTGCTTCAAGGTTCTTTCATTTTCTGGGGCTTGATACACATCTGGGACACTCTCCTGACCCGACTCAGGTCAGGATCTCACTGTTTTCCTCTTTAACACACTGACATCCTAGCTGATCTATCCAGCTTAAACTGGGAACCTACATTCAAAATGGCTAGAGCCAAGTAATCATTTACTGAACTACAGAACTGAGGATTATAACGACCTCAAACACCCATCTGGTTTTTTCCTTAAAAAATTAATAAGAAGAATTTGTCAAAAATAAAAAATGCCTCAAATATCTATTAAGGAGGGGTTTCTTTTGGTACTATACTTTTAAATGCCCAGAAAAGAAATCCCATTATCTTCCATGGAAGGCCATTTTTGTGCACAAAACCCTACCATTTAAAAAGAGCTAAATTCTAATTTAAAATTTCTTCTCTAAAATTAAGCCAATTTATCTGTTCCACTGACCATGAAGCACAATGGAGACTATGGAAAAAATGCCTTAGTGAGAAGCTACTTTCATGTATTTCTATTCATTTCTTTTTTTCTTTAAAAACTGTTCCTTTTATATAAATATTTCATGGAGATCGTAGCGTTCTTGTGACTGTCCTGTGGGCTCTCTTCTGTTTTCCTTTATCCTTAAACTATCTTCCCTGAAAATGGAAAGAGTACTCTGGCTAAGGCCCTTATCAGTGCTGAATAGAGTGGAAAAGTTTATTTCAAGTATCTAATTTACAATTTTATTTCTTTAACCGTAGAGAAAAAAGGATTTAGTACATATCAAGACAGAGCATAAAGCATGGTAATAACCTGTGTTATAGATCCACTCAGATAGGTTTCACCCAAGTCTTAAACGATAAAATATTTTAAAGTGGCCTTAGCAGAACTTTCTACTGTCCTTTCAAATGCTAAAAAATACTTTTGGGCACCTTTGCAAGACCTTTGGTTCTTTGACTACAATCATACCTTCCCTTTAATGGTAGATGACCTTTGAAGCAGTAATTTTTTCCAGTTCAATTTTATACAGTTATTATGTTATTCAGAAATTTCTGATCTATCAAAAAAACCCACGAAAGCTCCTCAAAACTATTATCCTTGATAGGCATACATTTTACTATATAAGAGTTTTTATTCCCTATATTTTTAGTACATATTATAAACTTTTCATTCTCTGTATTTTAAGACATTAGAAACTTTCTAGTGTCCTTTCATAATGTAGGTTCATTTGTTGTTTTGATTTTCTGCGCTGCAGCAAAAGCAGCAGACAACAAGCAGACCAGATAAGAGAAGGATTTTGTCAAGCAATACACACATATTAGATGTTTTTTGCACTCTCTATGAGTAGTTTTCTAAAAGTTCTCTCAATGTTTACTGGATAGCATATAATTATTTTCAGATGTTCATTTCTGCACAGCTTGTTCTGCAGATGCCAATAGAAAACATGTAACATTTTACTCATCCCAAACTCTTATTTAGATGAATATTGCTAAGAAGTTATTATTTTTCATAAATTTCTCAATGTATTTCTTGTCTGCTTTTTACCTTCTGAAAGTCTGAGTGCTTTCCTAAAGATAATGAGTATACCACATAGAGGACCAAGACTGTCTGTCAAAGGAGAAGGTAATTACCATAAAATGTAATCATTAAGGAACAGTGCAAACATACCTAACAAAAAAAGCCCAGATGCCAAAGAAACTCTGAAATTCTGCTGCCTGTGGACTAGGCAAAACATTTTCAGAAAGATAGATGAGAAATGTGTGCATACATAGAGAGTAATTTATTGCCCGAAGGTTTGGCAGATACAGAGTCAATTGTTTTCAGACAGTGATGCTTCGTTAATCTGAATTTCTGCTGGGTCCTACAGGTTCAAAGGGGGAATATTTGCTGCCCACAGGTATCAGAGATATGCATCTGCCACCCACCTGAGCTCAGAGTGTACATTTGGTAAGCATAGAATGAGCCACCCACATTTGAATCACTGCTGGAAGGTGAATGTAGCACTTATCACCTCAGCAGAAGTTCTTGGGCATAAATTGCCTCAGACAAGAAAATTGTATTTAAGAGTACTCAGACAGAATAATCCTTGGATACTGAAAAGATAAAAAACTACATACATTCTGAATGCATACTTAAAAAAATTAATTTAATTCCGGTCACCACTTTAAAGATTTTCTCACAGCTAGGGAAGATATTAATGCCTCTTTTTCAAAAAATGAGAGTAAACCACTTATTCCTCATTAAATAGTGGGACTGAAACCACTTGTTTAAATCAAATGAAATTTTGAAAGCTGGGATTATAGGGTTGTCGCAGACATCTTTTCATGAAAATCCTTTCCTTAGGATTTTTTCCTCCAGAGAAGATGAGAGGCCTCAGGAACAAAATGTAAACAATGGTTATCTGCTGCTCTGGAATGCAACAGGTGGATCTTTGATTGGCCCATCTTGGATGTTTATAATTAATGGCCAATCCCAGCCCAGCTGGCTTGGACAGAGAGTCTGAGACAACTGCCTTTGTTTTCATTCTTTCTTTTCTGTTCTTAGCCTAGCCTTCTGATGAAACCTTTCCTTTTATTCTTTTAGTATAGTTTTAATGTAATATACATCATAAAATAATAAATCAAGCATTCTGAAATATGGAGTCAGATCCTCGTCTCTTCCCTCAACATAAGACCCCTGTGAACATCATCACATAGGGTCTCCTGAAATCATTAAGTTGAGGTAGGGGTTTAAACATAAGGTTATATGACAAAAACCAACTTCGTACACACAAAGGAGCTCAGAATCCCAACAGCAGAAGGGGCACCCCAAGAAATACCCTGGTGAACTATTCCAAGGTGTCTCACAAGGGGCTATTGGCTTGTCAAAGGCCATCTGCGGAAATCGGAGAGGCAATGGGAGGCACTGTGGCAAGCTGGATCCCAAACTAAGGGCTCCTGAGAGCAAACATTCCACACATGCCTCTACCAGGGCTATCCCTGGAGAACCTCAGCCCCATTTTACAAACATGGAAAGCATCATGAGGAGTCATTGGGAATAACAGAATTATGGAATAATTATGGTTGGAAAAGGCATCCAAAATTATTGAGTTCAGCCTTTGACCATCATCTTGTCAACTAGATAATGGAACAAAGTGCCACATCCAATCATTTCTTGAACTTCCAAGCGTGATGACTTAATCACTTCCCTAGGAAGTTCATTCCAATGCTTAAAAAACTTTTCCATAAATAAATTCTTCCTGAAGTCCTACATCAACTTGCCTTAGTGCAGCTTGAGGGTTCTTCTCCTGCCGCTGGTTACTTGGGAGAAGAGATTGATCTCCACATTGTTACAACCTCCTTTCCAGTGCTTGTAGAAAACCCATGAGTCTCCTTTTCTCCAGACTAAACGACTCGAGCTCACCCAGCCACTCTTCATATAACTGACTCCATTCATCAATTTCATTGTCTTTCTCTGGATTTGCTCTATCACCTCAATGTATTTCTTGAAGTGAAAGGCCAAAAACAGAACACAGTACACGGGTGCTGAGTACAGAAGGACAATCACTTCTCTGGTCCTTCTGGTCAAACTATTTCTGATACTAAATCATGCCAGAACATCATTTTGGATAAACATTCAAACTAATAGGGTTGTTACCTAGGTGTGTGAAACCTGGAGGTTTCCTGTGAGTGAAAAGCAATTCAGCATGACATAGGGCTTATTCTGAGATATTTAGAGAAGGAAAGGAATGAGAAGGAACAAAAGTGAGGGATTCAAGTGACTTTGGGAGGAAGAAACGTGAATAGAGAACAAAAGGAATAAAAAGGGATGTTGTTTGCCTGGCTATATCCTGCACATAACCACCATGGCACATCCAATCTTCTTATTAAATTCCTTTTTAATTTTTTTGTGTGTGAGAATTCTTAGTCTGTGCATGTGGGAACAGAGAAGGGAAACAGAGGGGTATTGTGTGTTCAGAGTCAGACTAGGAGACACAAATGTGTCTGTGATGCAGCGAGAGGAACAAGTACAGGTGTGCAAGGAAATGTGAGATCTCTAGAAATGATGGATACAAACTAGTTGGGAAGAAGTGGATGGATTTGTCTCTGAGGGTCAGCCTTTATGTTTTTGAATTAGAGCACAGGGATACTCACTATGGGGACTGGAGAAGTCCTCATCAATTTTGTGTTTCTGCAATGGCCTATATCAGCAAAAAGAGTGGGACTGCAGCCTCAGGGTCTTGAATGTCCAGAAGCCAAGAGCTTGTGAGACTTTATGTGGTCCATGGACATTTACTCAACAGTGTCTGAGCCCAGCTGCTGGAAAGATCCACACTGTATCTATTTATGTATATACTGTCATAAGTGGACTTCCATGTCTCTCTGCCAGAGAGGAGGAAGGATGAGGCCATTGAGAGTGTCTGGTTTTTTTGGCTCATCTGTTTGTGTGTGTCTAATCTGTGTGCCTGTTTGTGTATATATGGATATACAAGGTGGATGTGTGTGCTTGCTGAGAACACATCTGCAGCCTCACTGCTGGTGAGACCTGGGGATATTGGAGCACATCTGCCCCACCACTCTTCAGCTATTGAATATATTTCCTCTGACAGAAACTACATTATGCTGATAAATCAGAGAAAAACAACAGAAGTAAAGAAAAAGCATCAGGAACTAGAGCCTTTGATGCCCTTTCACTCAACCCTGACTCATATGTTCCTATTCTCTACCAAGGATTTTATTCTTGCATTTACATTTGTCAGAAATGACAGATGACACAGTATGTCAGGTCTCCATGATCCCTTTTGTTGTAGTAGCTCTTGTAGCTTACACAAAATTTCTTTTGTAGAGAAATGTTAGGACAGAAATACTCCACCTGCATCTGTGGAAAAAAAAGGTCAAGCAGTATATAGCTTTCCATTACTGTTACTGAAGAAATTTCAAACAGAAAGGGACAAGCAAAAATTACACATGTAAAGAATGATACCCTTAAGTTTTTCAAAGTTTCAGAGGACTTGTCTCTACTAGGAAGAAAATGTGTTCAGATATTAAGAATTTCCATTCTCCACCTCACCACCTGCCTGCAATCTAGACTTTGTTTAAATAATCTAATAGCTTAATTTAACTGATTTTTTGTAAGAATTAGGAGAGGCTTATTTGGATGAATGGGAGTCTTGGAGTCTAGTGCATGGGCACTAGAATTCGATTTTCTTTTCTACTTGACCTCTTCTTTGCCATGTTTTGGGTCATTGCAACACAACACTTGAAAACCTCATAGAACATCTCATGACATGCAGCATGTACTCACAGACATTAAAATGTTACAGCAGCACTCCGAGGCAGACAGATATGTTATAGACGTTGTTTTTTAAACCCTTTGAACTGAAAATTCATGCAAGTAATAATTACACGTTGTGCTTGCAGCAGCAGCACACGCATCCTCCAGACGGGCGGGGCATGTGCCATGTGGGCACCAGGAGCACGCTCCAGAGCGAGCTGGCTTTCACCTGCAGGGCTGCAAGGCACTTGGTGTCCCTCCATCTCAGGACCTGCTCACAGCACCCTGCTCCTCTGTCACCCAGCTGCTACACTGATACTGCTAATCACTGTCAGAGCACAGGCTCTCATGCACAGACACTGTGTGCAGGAGCGCAGTCCTAGATGGTTATGGGTGGTAAACCTGTGCTAAGCTTGTGCGTTCAGCTAAATCCTCTTTAACCTTTTTGCCCTCCTCAACAATAAAGTTAAAAATTGTTCTCTTTGGGGAGTGTTTCAGTGAATTCCTAGACTAGGAATCAGCAGGGGCATATCACAAAAGGAAACTGAAGTGTCTCCTGTCTTCTATCTCAGACAATACAGCTTTTTTCGTGTGGTCTTAAAAAGAATTTATATTCTTCTAAATGACAATAATGGATGAGATGAATAGGTCATTCAGCTGCAGGATTGCTGAAGATTTTTCCAGCTATAATAAAATTATGAAGTCTGTGTCTTTTGGCTTACTTATAAACCTTTTCTGAGCAAAAGAAGAACAAGAGGTAGTAAAGTCAGATCCATAGCTGCAGAACAAGGTCTACTAAATGCAGTCTCAATGTGTTGCCTTCCTTTATTGGAGCTGTAGAAAGAGCCCTTTTGCTTTTGATAAGAAATAGTACTTACACAAGTAAACTTACCATGTGAAGAGAGAAGACAGGCATGGGAAAATATTAGCTCTGTTTAATAGGTAGAAAATCCAGAAAAAGTAACTTTTTTCTTTTTTTTCTCTCTGTTTACTACACCTAAGACAAAAATGTCATTTACTTCAGCCTGCAGATTCGTCTGTTTTGTCCAGAGACAGAAGGGTATGGGGGTTTTTGTCACCTTATCCAGTTCTGATTTGGCCCAGAGTAGTTCCATGAACTCCTTTCTGGAACTGTACATCTCCAACACGTGTCTCACATGCCAGACAGAAACTCAAAGGCACTGTTTAGCCAGAATAATTGCTGGGCAAAATAGCAGATTTGAAAATACTCATTGGAGTGTATTAAGGATTTTGTAAAATGAAACTGCAATCCCAACTAAAACTCTACAGAATAAAGTCCAATATATTACTGTTCTGGAGAATAATGACTCTATATCTACTAGAGCTAAGAGTGTAATTTATCAACATTAGCCTTGATGGGGCATCCAGTGCAGTGTGATTGATTTAAATGTGTAGATTTTTAATGTTTTGAACAGGTGGCTAACTTAAAACAACAGTTTAAACTTTTATAGCATCTTATCATGCTGAGGCAGCTCATGGCGTTTTACAATGACATTAAAATTAAAATTTAATCTATCCTGCAGAGTTAATAATTAGCTAATGTCAGTTAAAAGTCAATGAAAACAAATCAGTCTTAAACATAGGCTGAAAAAAGGAGAAAATAGGGATCTCCTGATGTCAAGAGGCAATGAGTTCTGCCAAGCAGATGCATGGCAGTGGAAAGAGCAAGCACCCTAAGTGACATTTCAGAGGGGGCTAAAATTTTAAAAGATTAGTTTTGATCTTGGCTGCTAGGCCTTTTTGTGGCTTTCATTCACTTTTGATTTATATAGCACTGCAACAGTCCTTGGGGATGGGGTCAAGAGGTAGGTGGCCTATCTTTCAGCAGTCACTGGGATTCCACTTTTACTCTCTAGCCCAGCGCATTCCACGCTTGTTTCTGCAAAGTAATACAGGGACAAAAATGTAAAGATTCTTCAGCATCTCACAGCCAGTTATTTGGCTTTGAATTCCTTCCATCTAAATCGCACTTAAACAGTAGAAAAACAATCCCCTGACCTCTATGTTTTACAAGGAACAGGTGCCTGTTATTTTGAAAGGAGGGACATGTTGCATTAGTGCAGGAGAGGTTTCTGAGTTGTAAACCGGGTCTGACGTAAGTGCAGGATTTAAGTCTTGACCTTCTCTATTATATAAATCTTGCACAGCATGCTGTCTGTTCTGAATCCCATCTAATCCTCCCTGTGCATTGTATAGAGAGTCTAGGTATTTTACTAAAGGCTATGGATTGTACTTAAGAAATGAGTTTTGTTTCTGCTTTGAACTAGTCATTGGTGATTCATTTCATTCTCTGTAAACTACTGAGAGGTCCCAGGAAACTAGTTTACTTTAGATCCCCAAGAACGTGTTGTGAGAGTTGGTGTTACAAGGTCTCCTTGCAATGTAGCCTTCAGATCAACTGTCTTATCCTTTTTCACCTGTAAAAAAAGGAAATCATAGTGTTTTCATTCCTTATTAGTCTGATTCTTACTCTCATCACAAATACTACCTATTACTTGCATGAAACCATTTAATTACCTTTGGACTGGGTTAAAACTTCAAAGGAAAAAGTGAGAATATAGTATGTTATCCTGCATTTGGTATCTTAATCCAGCTAACAGATGTAATGAAAGATGACAGTACGGTTACTGACATGTATATTCCCAGAACATCTGGAAAATTTGCTTCTACTCCTTGTTATTATGTGTGCTAGCCCAATTAAGCCATCAGAGGTGTGGTACAGATCTGCCAATTCTCAAACAATGCAGGTGTAGCTCACAGAATTGACTTGCACTCTTCTTCCATGGTTCTGGCTGCAGCTTCTCGTGGATAGCAGGGTGGAGCACTACCAGATGCTGCTGATCACCAAGCAAAACAGAGGCAGCCAGATAAATGAGGATGCTGCCAGCTCATAGATGTGCATGTTTACAGCCCCCCATGTCCCCCTGCTGCAGGTTACTGCCATACTGCTTTTCTTTTCCAGAAAGGAGAGTATGTTTTAAGCACATGTCGAGTGAAATATGGGAAATGCTCTGTATTTACAAATTCTAAAATCCCACCATAAATCATCACATAAGTGTATGTTAGACAAGAAACCTCTGTGAAAAAAAAAAAAAAACCAGTGATTTTTATTTGTTCAGCAAAGTTGCTGCATATCTTATGTGTAAGTGCATATATTAGCAGGAAAATGCATGCAAAAGTATGTGCTGAAGAAACAGCTCTCTGATTCTTGTCAAGCTGCCAATATTAACATTAGTCTTGTAAAATTTGGGCACCCTGTAGAGTTTTTATGTGTCATCCCAAATACCTAGTTAGTATTAGAAAATTTAATTAATAATAAGTTCAATTAGGTCAAGAGAGAGATTGTATCTGTGAAGTGTCTGATGGCAAAATCTTAGCAAAAGGAGACAGCTATTCAAGGGAATATCAAACAGGATACATGAATGCATAATTAAGGGGTGACAGAGGTCAGCAATTAACACTTGGTCATTTGTATTTCTTTCCTCAGGACAGGACAGTAGGATCAGAGGAGAAATTAAGTTCAAATATGACACAGGAAAAGAACAGAGGTACAGTTAATTTCAATTGTGCTTTAGAAACAATATTAATACGCATGTTATGCTTTTTATTCCTTTTGTGTCATTCATTAGTGAACTGAAAAGATACAGATATGTTTTATCACTAAAGCATACAGAGATTGATTTTTCTATGTGATAATTACAAGGACAAAATAAGTCTTAACATATTAAACTACTTAAGTACTATTTGCAGGTACTTGTATTTTGGAAAGATATTTGTAGAAGGAGAATTTGCTATAATTTAAAATTCTTATTAAATGTCAGTAGTTCTAATAAGTGATTGATATCTAATTAATGTGTCATATGTGATAATTTTTAAATGTTAATTAATGCCTAAAGACTTAATAAGTGCTGCTTGACCTATTAATTATGTTAGACAAAAAACTTAAAGTAATTGTTTCCTAAATGAAATGCTTAAATAAAGTGTTTAAAGTGTTACCATACGATGTTAACATGGTGGCAGGCTGATTTTATATCAGCTTGTGATTCAGGGATAACCTTTGAACTTCTACTTCGCATGTCCGTGCAGAACAGAGCTGTGCCGTTTCCAGTTTCATTGAAAGATTTACTGCCCTCTTCATTCTTTTGGAAGGGAGAAATTAATACTGTGGGCCAGAGCCTGCTGTAATTTAGGCAGGCACAGCAGAAGTGCTGCCTTTTGTGCGGATAAGCACGGATCCGTCCCCGGCGGCGCTCGGCCTGACGTCTGGCTCTTGTTATCTCCTGAGCAGGCTGGCAATGGCCATATATTCTGGGGTCCATCCTCCCCTCACAGAGAGACGGGCTCTAAGAAAGATGCAGTCATTAAGCAACAAGAAGGAGACAAAGTGTGGTCCAGTGCTTAATTGTTGTAAAGGATGGAGGGCTGCTTCATGGATTTCCAGGTAGCTGGAACAAAGCCTTGCCCCTTTTTATAAAGATGCTATGCCTTATTTGTTCTTGATCCCTCTATAACAAAAACATAACATTTTCTTCCCATACTAGTGTTTTGAAATTTAAATCATTAAGCATTGTAAGGTGTTACTATGCACTGATAGCTGGGAGACATAAAAGACATCACAGTTTCTTTATAACTGCAGAGGAATAAAGTGATTACTGTTAGCACAGAATTCATGGAAAGCTTGTGAGTCTTCTCTGATTTATATTTATAATGATTATATGTGCATATATATTTTATCAACTTCATTAATAAGTAATATGATTTGTATCTAAATATATATATTTAATTTACTTGGTGCATAACTTATGAACATCTTCATCTTTGTATCTAAAGTTTAATAGAAAAAAAAGTCCTAATTTTTAAACTTCATTTTAAAACAACTTTATCTGGAATTTTAACATTAAAATTGAGAGCAATTTTTAAAGAACAGTACCTGGGTTCTGGAGGACTATATTTTTCAGGTACTTGTTTGGCAACTTGGTGCTTTGAAAGAAAAAATAATGTAAATATCTGGAAGCTATTTCTCTTTTATGTCTGCTGTTCAACATAAATTCCATGTTATGACCTTTGTTTCTTTTATTCTCTCCTAGCATGTGTGCTCCCTATCATGGCCATGATGTTTGATGAAACCATGTCAATTTACTCTTTACGAAGGTTCTATATTCTTTCTCAAAAAAGCACTTCGCAGAAACACATTCCAATGAGCTACCCAGAATAGTCTCTCTTCCTCGAGGTTTAATCTCAAAGATGAGCAGTTTCCTGTATGGATGCTGTCCTTCATTATTTATGGAATGCACTAAAAAATATACATTTTGAAGCCAATATTCTGGTATTCTGACTTGTGTATTCAGGTACCATGTCTGTGTTTAATATGCTCTGACCATGAATATCCACCAGTGATCATCATCAGTGCTAGAAAATCAGGCTGGAACTGTAGTCTGATATAGAATGGCAATTTCTCACATTTTGTAGCATAACATGACCTATATTAAGTGATGATGAGGAAGGATTAGGTATAAAAGTTTTCTAAGTGTATGAAAGATGTTTATTTACTTTATTATGGTACTACAAGATAGTTCATTATGATCATAGCTCTTTGAAAATATTTTGTCTCCTGGAGTGCTACTGTACATTGGCTTTCACACAAATTTCCCTTTAATTGTCTACAATTTCTTTATAATTACTCTTGATATGATACCCCTTGGAATTCAAAACACCTTGTTGCCAAGGACAGTATTGTAAAGAGGGAAGGAAGGAAGTGGCGGAAGGAAGGAAGGAAGTGGCGGAAGGAAGGAAGTGGCGGAAGGAAGGAAGTGGCGGAAGGAAGGAAGTGGCGGAAGGAAGGAAGTGGCGGAAGGAAGTGGCGGAAGGAAGTGGCGGAAGGAAGGAAGGAAGTGGTGGAAGGAAGTGGCGGAAGGAAGTGGCGGGCGGAAGGAAGTGGCGGAAGGAAGTGGTGGAAGGAAGTGGCGGAAGGAAGGAAGGAAGGAAGTGGCGGAAGGAAGGAAGTGGCGGAAGGAAGTGGCGGAAGGAAGGAAGTGGCGGAAGGAAGTGGCGGAAGGAAGTGGCGGAAGGAAGTGGCGGAAGGAAGTGGCGGAAGGAAGGAAGGAAGTGGCGGAAGGAAGTGGCGGAAGGAAGTGGCGGAAGGAAGGAAGGAAGGAAGGAAGGAAGGAAGGAAGGAAGGAAGGAAGGAAGGAAGGAAGGAAGGAAGGAAGGAAGGAAGGAAGGAAGGAAGGAAGGAAGGAAGGAAGGAAGGAAGGAAGGAAGGGGCGGAAGGAAGGAAGGAAGTGGCGGAAGGAAGTGGCGGAAGGAAGTGGCGGAAGGAAGTGGCGGAAGGAAGTGGCGGAAGGAAGTGGCGGAAGGAAGGAAGTGGCGGAAGGAAGGAAGGAAGGAAGGAAGGAAAAGGAAGGAAGGAAGGAAGGAAGGAAGGAAGGAAGGAAGGAAGGAAGGAAGGAAGGGAAGGAAGGGGGCGGAAGGAAGGGGCGGAAGGAAGGGGCGAGAGAAGGGGGAGGAAGTGGCGGAGGAAGGAAGGAAGGAAGGAAGGAAGGAAGGAAGGAAGGAAGGAAGGAAGGAAGGAAGGAAGGAAGGAAGGAAGGAAGGAAGGAAGGAAGGAAGTGGCGGAAGGGGCGGAAGGAAGGAAGGAAGGAAGGAAGGAAGGAAGGAAGGAAGGAAGGAAGGAAGGAAGGAAGGAGGAAGGAAGGAAGGAAGGAAGGAAGGAAGGAAGGAAGTGGCAGAAGGAAGGAAGTGGCGGAAGGAAGTGGCGGAAGTGGCGGAAGTGGCGGAAGTGGCGGAAGGAAGGAAGGAAGGGTGAAGTATTTTCAGCCAAAAATTAGTAGAGCAGAATTTCAACCAGACATAAAACCTGTGTGATTGACTAGAGGCAGACTCATGAATAAAGCTATCTAAGTTAAAAGCTAACAGCTCTGACAATTTTTTTTTCTTTAACTCACTGATCAGTTTTTTTTTTAGAAAGAACAATGAAATTTATTCCTGTCACATGTTCAAGATGGTCAGAACTTTTTGCAACTTTAGCAAAGACTAGGTTTCTCACATTTATTGTCTCCCTGAGAGAAATGTAGAGGTATCAGTGACTTTCATGGCAAAGTATTGCAATCAGGAATCTCTAGTAGGATCAGCAGCAGCTACAACAGTTACTAATGGAAGAAAACTATTTCCCGGGTCACTGAAGAAAAAGAAATAAAAGGTGTTCATTTTGTTCATTTAAGGTAAGAATGATTTATTATCTTGAGGTTACTGGGGTCCCTGTCAGTTGCACAAGCTTAAGTAAGAAGTAGTAAGTAGTTCCATTTAAATCCCTGTTTACTTTGAATGGTTTTGATCTAAATTAGGTAAGAATTAGAACCCCTAAAAAGCATTCTCTGTGGTAGTATGGACTGAAAGAGGGTTTTCTTAGCATCCCTACTTAGAGAATATACACATTACTCCAGGTGGTGGAAGAGTGTAGAATATAAATACAGTCTGTGAAAGGAGAACAAAGATCAGGGAGAGTGTTTTTCCCACAGCTATCTAGAAACCAGTAAATAAAGAAGTAATCAAGTTTTTGTTTCTGTCCTCTATATTATTCTGCAGCCTGGATCTGCCACCAAAGTGATTGGATGCGGACATGCAGTGCCACCTCTCTGCAAGGATAACTCGCCCCTGATGTCTTTGTGCAGATGTTTGGGTTAACTTGCACCCTCACACTGCAGTCCAGGAGCCAGCAGTTACACAGGCCAGCATATGAGTTGGTTTGTTAGGAAACTGCAGAGGTACGGTGGGGCCAAGATAATGCAAGCCACTGTGTATCTCAAAAGATGGTGAGGAAATACCATGGGATGTCTTGATATTAAAATCTTCACAGAGGTTCTGATGTATGAATTGAAGTAACAGTAACATAGTGGGCAAAGGAAAAATGCCACTATGAAAAAGGGTGAACTATTCCTTTTCCCTTCCTTATTAGGTTTCCCTCCTCCAATGAAAACCAATAGCATGTTTAACTATAACAGTGGTTCAAATTTGAACCCATAAGTGTATTTTAAAAAAAGAAGTAGTTTAATTTAAATGCTAGGTACAACTTAAAATGACATACATTTTGGCTCATGATTGAAATAAATAATAATTATTGGTTTGTTTCCACTGTTCTTAGTGGGACACTAAGGTTGGAATAGATTTTTTTGGCTGAACTTGTTGATAAGAACACTGTTCAGTGATTTTGTTGATAGCTGTTTTGGTGTTCACCATTTTTCAAGTGTGCTATGTAATAAAGCCGGTGTGCTTATTAGATGCATGTGAAGTTATTTGAAAGTAGGTCAAATTATGTTCAGTTTATGGCCTAAAAACAGTGGCAGGGTGAAGATAGCCACTCTGATGTTCCCAATTCAACTGTACAGCTTATTTAAAAGGTGCTATATGTGTAACAACTTAAAGATGAGTTGGTTGGTAAACTCAGCAGATTTGACTCAACTTAAGCTATCAGAAAATGACTCCATCATATTTGACTGTTGACAGGCAAGATATTATGACTTAGGAATGAATAATGAAAAATATTTCCAGGCTTCCTTTGGTTGTTTGGGGCTCCTCAAATCATTTTGGGGGAAAATAAATCAGCTCGAGGGTTATAGAAGAGGTGCAAATATTATATTCAAGATAGTAGAACTAAATAAATTTGAAGTGGAAATAATGGAAATCAGTGGAATAACTATTTGTATGTAGATGGTCTTAGCATTTAGTCTTTGGCAAAATAAGCAAAAAATGCATAATTGGGTAAAAATCTATACCAGCAAAGTGTGCAAGCAAAAAGATAGTGAGGTTTCTTCAATTACACTGGTTGATCTAGCACATTTAACTGATAAATAAGTAATTAACAGTAACTGAAGTAATTAACAGTGACTAGCTTAAGCTTAATATGGTTTGGTTTAGTTTTTTGTTTTGGTTTTTTTTTTTTTTTGAAATTCAACTTAAACCCTGAGATATAGCACAGAAATATCTCCATGTGCTTTCTGCTGACTAAACTGCTTGGAGTAATATACAGAGCATGATGAGCAAAGCTTTAAAGCACATAAATTTTCTGTACACTTATTTGTACAGAAGGTGATCAAACTCTATCTGGATGGATATACTTTTCTATGTTATAGAAGACACATGAAAAATATTGAGTTCAAGACATAAAAGTTTTAGACCTCCTTCTCTAACTTATAGAGTAAGGAGTAAGAGTACAAGTAAGGAGTCATGGAAAGGAGCTTGCTCCTCATAGCTCTAAATAAGAACTAAATAAGTTTAAAATATACAACATAAAATTAAGCATCTTACTCCTGAATTTTTTTACAAATATTTATGTTTTGCAATCCTAAATGTATTTTCATGCGTATTTCCTCAGATGTATTTTCATGGCTGAATTCAACAAATAGATTAGGAAGCTTTAGCTTCAGCTTTGGGATCTTAAAATACTAATGGAATTTTCAAACATCCTTTTAGTGAGAGTTGCTTTTTCCCCACCAAATCAATACTTGCAACTTGCTAGCAGTAAAAAAAAAAAAAAAACCAAAACCAAAAAAAACCCCAAAAAATTCTAGAAAGAGAAGAGGACATCTTAAGTAACAGTAGTTTTTACTTAGGAAACTAAATTTTCAACACCAGAGTTACATGTATAAAAGCATTGATATTATAGGAAGAAGCCAGAGGGAATGAATGGGGAGATTAGGACATCCATAGATGCTGTAGCAAAAATGTGTATTATTAAAATTAAAAAAAAAAAAATTGTTTTCTTTACAGCTCCACTCTCTTGTGAAATACATTCTTGAACGTGACACGCCGCTGATTCTAACCTATGTGGAAATCATGCAGGTCATTGCCTCTCATATATAGAAACCTTCCAGCATCTAATACAATTTCAGAATCAGAAAACCTGCTTCTGTGCACCTGGTTCAGCTTCATATTCCTGGCCCACATGCAGTTCACCAGATGTTCTGCTATTTCATTGCTTGCATGTGTCTATGTGTACTTGATTGTGTTTACCAAAGAAAATGCTTTGAATAAAGTTATTGGAGACATTTATTTATTTCCCTGCTGAGTGACAAACCAGAGTAGAGATCTGAAGCAGATTTTCATCATGCTCCTTCCTAGAAGTGATAAAAAGAAAAAACTTCATGTTAATAAGGGAATAAATGAGTCAATATTGTGTGCAACATAATATAAAAATTTACCAGTGTTCCGTGGCTTCACAAAATTCATATTTTATTGCTTTTACATAAAATAAGAAATCAATAAACAAGGAAATAAAATTTATATAGAGGCCTACAATTTGGAACTGTAGAAAGAGTTATATTCCTGAAAATTTCTTGAAAGAATAGAGAAAATGCCAATGAGATACTATATGAAAATGGAACAAATAGAAAAAATAGTCTGGTATGCCTTAAGGTGCTAGAAAATGTATGATGAACTAGTTATATCAATATGCATGTGATTTTCTAAGGAGGTTAGTGTTGCTCTTTTAAAAAACCTTCTGGCTAGTAATTTTAATTTAGATTGCTACCTTAAAGGGAATATTATAAATAATTACAGATCACAGTTAGATCCCAGATAAGTGCTGTACCACTAGGCATAAATATATTGAATAAAAGAGTACTAAGAACTTTTTTAGTCAATAAGGTCCAGATTGTCAATTACTGGCATTGTAAGCACATTGGAACTCAGTGCCCCAAACAAATACACTGAAACTATGTTACTTGTCTTCATCTCTTGCTAGCTGCCACCCCTTCTCAAAAGAAATAACAGAAATCTGACTTATGTTAATATATCCTTTTCTTCTAAATGATCCTTTCTCTGTACCCATTGAGTATTGATTAAAAAAAATCTCAAGGAATCTGTCCATATTTTTGAGATTTAAATTTGCTCAGCAATCACAAAATATCCTTGTTTCAACACGAGTATATCAGATAGATAGAGCTTTCCAAACAAAACGGGTTACATTGAGACATTGATAGGCTGCGATTGGCACTGCCCTACTAATGAGAGTCACATGTATTCACATCTCTATCTGTTCCTGAAAGACAAAGTCCAGAAAGAGCATATGAGATACATGTACCTCACCTCAAGGCTTGCATTGTTGAAAATATCAGAAGTATTTCCACAGCACCTCTAGTGCCTGGGTTTGTTTGCAAATTGACCTGAAGGCTCCATGTAATGGAATAAATAATCCTGCATCTTATATTCATTATGTATATTTGCTGTCTTGTCCAGCCCAAGGAAAGAGTCTGCACAATGCTTGGTGCAGGTTCTTCTGAAGACTTTGTTCACCTATTCAAGAAGTGTAAATTTTGAGGTTTACTCTCAGTGGGTTTTTGTTACTAGGAGCAGATTTATTTACTGGATACTGCATATTTCATATCTGACAAAGGTACCTGAAGTGTCTGCTGTCAATTTCTTTTGTCTCTGTTTCTGTATCATCATGCTGTTTCTGCCAGCATGCTGACAAGAAAAATAATTTCCGATTTATTGCAAAACAGAAATCACTGAAACAATCACTCTAGTCAGTATGTGGTGAAAGTGAAAACAAAAACAAGGCACTGTCATTGTTGACATTAATTGCAGTATATCTACAGGATCCTTTCACCAGACAATTTTTTTTCCCCCTTATGCCCTCTGAACTGTCTTAATTGTGCAGATATTTGGGTTGGAAAGTTCAGAGCTCACTGAAAAAGCCCTTCTGTAACAGATGACCACCCAGAACCCCGGTCCAGATTCCAGCTGCCTTTGCCTAGCCCATGGGTCCCCAACTCACTGGCTGGTCCTGCTGGGTGGTCTGCACCCACTCAGCACGCACACACTCAGCCCTTGGGCACCCCAAACTCATGGGTTCCCCAAAGACCAGTGTGTGCTCTGGCTCACCTGATACTCCAGCCCCGATGTGAGGCACCTGCACTCCCTTGTAAAGTTTTTTAACCTTTACAAATGCATATTTTATCCTTTTTGTTGGTTATTCCAGCTTGAAATTTCCCATTGAATTACATATAGATACCTATGGACATCAATTTAAATTCATTAGGGAGAAATATAAATGCACTGGGACCACTCCACAGCTACCAACTCTTACAACTCCCCCATGCAGGGACTTATGTGCTGGTCTCCAGAATCATTGGCATACAGAACTGAAGCCCTGTCACCCATGGTTGTTTTTCCATGTCCTAGAACGTAGATCTTGCATCACTCATGCATGTGATTGAGAGTGAAATTATACAGAAACTGACAAAAAAAAAAAAAAGCCTTAAGAATAAATATAGACTAGACTGCATTGGTCAGGTAGAGGGCTCGGGCAAATGAGTAGTTATAGTACAAACCCTTTTTTTCCTTCCTTCTATTCCTCCCTGCCTTTTTCCTTTCCTGATGCTTTCCTTTGTCTCACACAAGATTCTCTCCCCATGAATTCCCTAATGGCTGTGTACTGTCCCAATGATCCCCCTGAAATATCCATCCTGTTTATTTTGTTTCCCCCTTCTCATGAGTTTCAAAGCCTGTATTCTCCTTCTACAAAGTTTTACCTACATTTTTTTAATGACTCATCAATTAATGCTTGAGAAGTTTTGCTATAATTTATCATCTCTCTTACTTGTTTGATTACCATGTGATTGTGTGTCTTTATTGTTTTCTTTATTATTATTATTCCTTGAAAAATTTCTTTATCTGATGACCTTAATGAACCTCTATTGGATTTGCACAGCAAGATCTTGGTAGTGAGTGGTAGAGGGTGTCATCTGTAAGGAGAGGCCAGAAGATGCCTGAGAGCCAGTCCCAGGTGGGTCAAAGACAAATCTGCCACTGGCCAAGGCAAAGCCCATCAGCAATGATGGCAGTGCCACTCAGATAACAGAGTTAACAAGGGAAAAAAACCTCTGGGACACTAACTGAGGCCTCTGACACAGAAGTGAGAACGTGTGAGAGGAACAACCCTGCAGACACCCAGGTCAGAGAAGGAAAAGGGGAAGGAGAAGGAGGAGTTGCTCCAGGCTCTGGAGCAGAGATTCCCCAGCAGCACATGGTGAAGGCCATGGAGATCCATGGTGGAGCAGAAATCACATGTAGACCATCCACCAGTAGACCCTACACTGGAGCATGTGAGTGCCTGAAGGAGGCTAGGTCCTTATGTAGTCCTGAAAGGAAGGACCTGTGGACCCTGGCTGACCTGAACCCACCGCACAGCAGCAGCCTGCTCCTCAGGGACTGGATCCCATGGGAGAGACGCACACTGGGACAGTTTGTGGAGAACTACAGCCCATGGAAAGGACTCATGTTGGAGAGTTTTGTAAAGGATTGTCTCATGCCAGGGGGATCCCAAGCTGAAGCAGGGGAAGAGGGTGACAAGTCCTCTCTCTGAGGAGGAGGGATCAGCAGAGACAAAATGTGATTTACTGCCCCTCTTCCCTCTCCCTCTGTAGTGCTGTGAGGAAGAAGGTGATAGAGATTTCAGGAGTGAATTTAAGAAAGGAGGGGTGAGGGAAAAAACATTTTAACCTTTAGTTTTTTATTGCTCATTGCCCTTCTCTGATTTGATTTGTAATAAATTAAACTGATTTCCCCAGGTTGAGTCTGATGTGGTGAGTAGTAAGACTGAGAGTGCATAAAGTTGAACAAACATTGATTTTCTGTGATTATGTGTATGAAACCTGATTTTCTTTACCTCTTCTTGCACTTTTTTTACTAATTCATTTTTAGTGGATCTCTGGATTCATTTAAGCATGTCAATATCATCTGGTAATACTAGCAGATAATTTTGACCTTGTGATTCAAATGTGCATGGAAATCCTCTTAGTTATTTTAACAATATTTAAATAATTTCTAATCCACCTTATTGAATTACACAGCACATGGACCATAGTGTCGACTCTAAACTCTGTTGTTTTTCATCCAGAGAGGCTTCTTTTTTTCATTTCCATATCTAGCTTTTGCACATAAAAATTAATTTAAAATCTTTCACTGTATATTTTTTTAAGCCCTGTGGTTTCTGTTGTTGTTGACATGAGCACCAGTAGCATCTCAGAAATCATCTGTTTTCCCCATCTCTGTTCTGCTACTTACATCATGAAAAGGGAGCTATGCTGGCTGCAGATTCAAGATGATTTATAGTGTCAATGCATTACTCAAAGCTCTCACTGCATTGAACTACTACTTCCACATAGCCTAGTGTTCACTTGGGCTTTGAAAGCAATTTAGATGACAGGTGCAGGCTCTCTGCATGTACCCCATACTGTGTGCAAACATAGCCTTAGGAAAAAATTCCCATAGTTCTGAAAAAATATAGCATAAGGATCTGAAGATGCACAGCAAGTCTCATTCTTTCCTCATTACTCATTTAAACATTAAAAAAATATGTTATAAAAATCCATATTAAATAATATTTAGTATACAAAAAGCTTTTAGGTATTTGGGATTTAACTCCACTCTATGAGTACTGCCATAACGAGACCTTGATCCTCTGAAAATTCTGTGATTAAACTTCGCTTAGAGGCACTTCAATTAAATGAATAGATGCAGGTGTTCAAATGTATAAAAATATGTCTAATCTCCAGTTATCATCCATAGAAACTACAGTTTGATTTATTTGGGTAAACAGGGGTGAGTAGTTCAAGGTATCTAAGGTGTAGAACCAGCAGACAGAATTTTTGAAGAGCTGTGACTATCTGGAGCATAGTAAGATGCCCACTGGGAAAGCCTACAACATCTAAATAGACATACAAGTTTAGACACATGACTCAAGATATTTTGTATGTTTGTTTGTTTATTTTGTTGGTCATCTGAAACACTTTCTCAGTTCTGTAGGCACACAGTCCATTCAAGGCCTATAATTTGATCTTTTTTGTGACAGCATGATTACAGTTGATTATTTTGCATGAGAAAATGTCAGAAAGCTGGCATCATTTATTCAGGACCAAGCTGCAAATACCCCTGAAGAGACGTATTAAGAACAGAATAATACCAGTAAAATAATACCAGTAAAATAATACCAATGAAAACAGAAATACCTTAAACATTCAAGAGAACTGAAAAACTTGGCAGCTTCACAGAAGGTGGAATATTTATAAGATCATAGGATAATTTGGGTTGGAAGGGACTTCAGGAGTTCTCTATTCAAGCCTACTGTTCAAAGAAAAGTCATCTTTGAAATCTGATTATGTGACTCTGCATTTAAGTCTTAAAAATGTCCAAGGATGGAGACTGCTCAACCTTTAAGCAACCTGCTGCATGGCTGGGCCCTCCTCGGGGTGAAAAGGTTTCCTTTTACACCCAGTCAAATTACTTTTTCTTTTATCTTGTCTCTTGGCTCTCATCACACAGCACTGTGAAGAGCCTGTCTTTATGTGTATGGAAGGGGACCTCTTAGATCTGCTCCAAAGCCATCTTCCCAAGGCTCAACTAGGAAGACTTGCTGCAAGAGTTATTACTTGCCAAATATGTGACTTTGCATTTGCTTTATTTAACCTTAGGAGGCTATTATAAACTCAGTCCTCCCATAGTTTGTCTACGTCCTTCCAAATGTCCCTTCTGTTGTCAAATATATCAGCTTGTTCTCCATGGTTTGGTATTGAGATTGAAGAGTCCACCACATTGTCTCTTCCGTCGTGTCTAGTGAAGATGGTAAGTACAAAAGATCTAGAGGTGGACTCTTATATTACTCCATTTGTTACTGCCCTCCATGAATAGCCCAGCTTCTAATCAATTTTAATCAAATCAATTTTTTACCCACCTAGTTGAATACCCATTTAGACTATAGAGACTCAATTTTGATGTGGGAAAATAGTGTTGAAAACTCTGCTAAGCTCAACATTAATGAAATCCACTTTCCAATAATTTGAAAATTCATGCATTTTGTCAGACAGACCTCTTGTAAATCCTTGCTGAGTGTTCCCAGTTACTTTCATGTGCTCACAAATATACTCCATGATTTTCCCTAGGCTGAAAATGAGGTTGACCAGAACGTTGTTTTCTGTATTGACTCTTTGGCAAGAAATATTTTTAAAACCATTCACTCTTATTTCTTAATATTTAGGCATATGAATAACTTGAAGTTACAAAATTATGCCTTCTAAAGAGGACAAGCTGTTGTGATTGGTCAATGGAATAATAATAAGCACAGAACAATCAAAAGTTTAGTCAGAGGAACAACTACTATCTATGATACTTTAAAGGAAAAAGTCTAGTTGTTCAGCTCCAGGCACAAGCAGGTCATGCAATCTGGTAACAGGGCCTTGAAAATCATTGTGAAGAAGCCAGTATTGAGTACTTTGAAATACCTGCAGTGAATATCAGCAACAGAATGTTTTGTGTTCAAGAAAATAATTTTTGTTGTCCAAAAAAAAAAAAAAATCGGACAGGGATGAAAGCAACTCATAACCTAAGAGAACATAGAGTCTGTCAACATCCTACAGGGTTTTTTGCCTCCTTGAAGGGGTGCCAAATTCTTCATGAGGGTTCCAAATAAATCACAAAGAAAGAGGTGAAACAAGGCCAAAAAGAGACCTAATCCTATACTGGTCAGATAACAAGGAAAAAATGCCTAACTTTGACAGCATAAACTGAACTTTGTGTTAGGACAATTTTGTGCTGATTTCAGTGTATCAAAATAGAATATCAAGAAGGCATTCTTTACCCAGGTTCACCTGAGGAAAGTCAAAAATATGATCTCCCAGTCAGAAAATAATGCCCATTGTTAGTATGATTGGAACAATATTAAATACTTCAAGACTGAAGTAATTCAAAATAGAGGATTTTATGGCATAAGAAACCCCATCTTGCTTCTGAGACAGAATGCAATCAGGAGTTGTATTTGCACTCAGACAATGTTGTGGTCAAGTAAGCTCATTCTTCAGTTTTCAAGAAGGAAGCTAAATGCATTAAGGATATTGAAAATGAGTATGGCAATGTGTCTCTTGTGGTATGATGGATGAGTGTAAGAAGCTACAAACTGTTTAAGCATCATTTAAAACCTGCCATAGTAGTTGGGAATGTGAATGCATGGTACCTGTCCTTGAATGCTTTGGAAAACAATCATTTAGCTGTATGACAAAGTGGGTGGCAAAGGAAGAACAAAGGTTTCTACATAGAAATGCTTAGTGATGTAACTTCTCTGCCATAATGTTATATAACAAATTTCAGGGCTTAATGAATTGGAGAATGTAGACTGCACTTCTACAAAGTCTACAGGTGCCTGGACAATAGTCACAAATCAAAAGCCTATTGAAAGAATATTAAACAATCTTCATGAGCCTTGGAGGAAGTGGTCAGCATTAATCAGGCTTGGGCAGCATGTATGCAAATGCTGAAATGCTAGCTAAATTTTGTAGTTTGTTTTCTTAACGTAGAGCAAGGGGTTTTGTTTTTGTTTTTGGTTTGGTTTTGTTTTGTTTTGTTTTGTTATGTTTTGTGGGGGTTTTTTAGGTTTTTTTTTTGTTTGTTTTTTTGATTACTAACCAGCATGGACTGCATGAAACCAGAAAAATCTCAACAGAACTTTGAGATCAGATTTCTTGGCCTTCAGGAAAAATAACAAGCTAAGACTTAAAAAAAAAAAGTCATTTTCTGGAATCTCTGAAAACTGATTTAAAAATTAAACTGCAGAGAAAATATAATTAAATAAGGGAATATGCTGATTTATCTTATCCCTCATACCAGTAGTCAGGTGTTATTCATAGAACTTCCATGTTCCTCTCTGTGAACTTCCATGTTCCTCTCTGTGAGAAAACCAAGCCTTCAAATTTTGTTAGGTATTCAAAAATTTCTGCTCTTAGAAATAACAGAGGACATGATGTAATACTTAAAAATGTACTCTACAGCTTCCTCATTAGAATTTCATACTTTTACCTCCATCTTTAATTAGAATTTAAAGCTGAATCTAAAGCAGCAGTTAGAGAAAAATTACAGCTAGATTTCCTGACCTTTAGCTGAAGTGTCCCTTTCACCTGAAGGTTTGGTAACTTTTTTTTTTTACTTTTCAGGAAAGGAAGAATTTGCTCTGGGTTAATGTAATTGTCTGCCTTGGAGCAAATTTTCAAAACATATATAGATGTAAATATTCAATTTTTAAGGCTCTGCATTTCTTCAGACAAACTGGATGGCCAAAAATGGAGTTATCCAGTTTACACATTCAAAAGTTGAGAGTTCACTTGGACAAACACATAGCAGAGAACTAGGAAAGCATTCGGGGAATGGTAGTTTACAGACCATTCCCAGCAAAATATGTATTAGGCAGCTTGAAATGATAAGAAAATAATTATAGATTGTTTCCTTGTAGGTGAGAGGGAGAAGAAATCAAAGTTCTTTAAAATTCACAAAAAAAAAAATATTATGTAATTACTGGAAATTGGACCAGCAGATCTATTTATTGAATCACTGTTTATTAAAGAAGACTAGAAAAAGGCCAAAAACAAGGCCAGGATTTTTTTTTCTGAGTACAGAAAGAGCAGGAGAACAAGCCTGTATTAATTTAGCCTGTGGCTTATTTAAGAAATAATTTATAGTTAAGTTATTAAAAGCCTAAAAGCTGTCAGCTTTGAGAGCTTTTTTAATTCTGAAAATAGTCAAAATTAATTTATTACAATGACTGTTGGGGCACTTTTGCCCTAAATGTGTACAAGTAAATTGTAGTAATCTACATCTAAGGTACTCTCATGGCCTGTGTTACATAACGACTTCAAGAGATAAGTAGCCCACTGGGACTACCTTCTAATTGATAATAAAAACTGATTAAAGAGGTAAGGTAGGGTTTTATTATTAAGTTTAAAATTTAGATTATCTAACTGCTGAATATCTGGAGTCAGGCAGATGAACCCCACCCTAGTCTGCAAGTAGACATCTGGAGAACAACAGTTTCACCAGATGCTGCAGAATTCTGCTTTACAAACGAAATGAGAAAGCCTTGGCTCCAGACTTTGCGAGATCTGAAACTGTTATAAAAGTCTGTACGAGTTTGAAGCATGGCCTGAACCTGCATTAATATCTGAGGTTAGACTGAGAATAGCATTTTGTGGTATTCTTTTTCTTTTTTTTCCTCTTATAAGTGAGTTACATTTGTCTACAGTTACACCAAATTCTTTACTTTTAGAGAGGTATAAGGAGAAGGAAGCCTGATTAAACCAATTTTCTCTGAATTACGGGTCTTGCAATTATGGAGTGTGTCTCCTGATGTCTGATAGAAACTTTCCAAGTTCTTTCTATTTTCCCCCTCCTTTTTATAATATTGTTAAGGTCTTTTAAAGTAATGCAGAATAATTTAATGAGGTTTTTCATGGTCACTATTCTTCATTGTAGAGGTATATCTTGATACATGTTGCAATAAAATATAATCCTATTTCTTTCAAAGTGTTCTCTGGTAAAAACCATGTTTCTCCTGTACCATTGTCAAAAAATTCGCAATTAACCAGACTGCAAAGAACTCGCTCTTTGTACTTGTGCCATTTCTTAACATATTTTTTTCTCACAGGAGTTTAATACTTTTATTCTTAGTAATTTTAATCACTATATCCATGTCTGCTTTTTTGTAAATTCCCGTCTGTTTTCCCAAACAATACTCTGAGAAATGCTCATTATGGATTTTTTTAGCTTTTATTTTCAACCATCCTGCAGAAAAGATTTACAAAGCAAAGTACAGATATTACTGTCATTTCTTTGCTGTTTATAAAGTTCCACGTTTCCCCCTCCTTTGCTGTGCGTTCGACCACAGGGGTATCCCTCTTGTATATTTTATAACCTGTCTTTGTCTGATGGACTACTGAGGGAAGTGCCTCCAAACTACGTGGCAAATCAACCATAAAATAACTTGTGATGCTGCAGTCAAGTTTTCACATAAAATTCTTGAGCTTCAGAGACCCCATGTAATGTGCACCTAAAATTAATTTAGCACATCCCCTCATCTGATCTACACTTCATTTACATTTGCAGTAGTAAGTGCAAGGATTTTTTTCCACGGAATTATGTCTATGTGATTCAAGACCTTTGGGTTTTAATACTTTGTTTGTACATTTAAAACGGAATTATGAAAAAGGAATAAACCTCAAAACATATCTTTATTGTCGCTTCATTCTTGTGTAATAGCTGATTTCTTTTGCCATTTGTGAGACCCTCCTAACTGGATAAAATAAGTAAAAGGCAACAGTTGAAAACTCTAAAACTCTAAAAATTGTTAAGAGCAAATAGAAACCTAAAGGGTCTCACCTCTGTTCTAAATAATTCCACATTACTTTTGTTCTTCAGATCTTTTTTTTTCCCTACTTAAATGTTACTGTTGAGAGGGTCTGGAACATTTTGCAAACAATGACCTCTAATTTCAAATTATTGTGGTTATTTCTGTTCTGGATTGTCTAAATAAAGTTCTCTATGTCTATTTCATTTGCTTCCATTTTCCTTAATTTTAGCATGGCCATCAGAGACAGTTTCAGCAGTGCATCCTAGTTCAGGTTATTGTTCTTGTTCCTTCTCAATTGTGAACTACTACTGTTTTCTGGTGGTTGTTACCTTCTGCATCTACCATCTTTTACCTTTATTATCTGACAGACTTTATTTGAAAAAGGAGAAGGATCAGGAAAGGCCTTTCAGCTTTCACATTTTCAGCATCATGTCTCATTTTTCATTTGGCTGGAAGGCTTCTTCGGTCCCTCTTTAAGAAATAATTTATCTTTATGCTTCTGCGAGGTAGCTTGTGAAACTGTCCTCTGTTATATGTTGCTACAATGGCCTTAGGTCTTCTGTCTTTCCTCTATGTCCATACAGTGTCTCATCCTGTGGGATATCATCAGCCCTCACAAGCTTCTACAAAAGGCAATGGAAACAAAGTCCTATATACTTTTTCCATCCTTTTAGTGATGGATGAAGTCAGAAGTAACCTTTGTCAGTCCGCATAAATACTGATCTCCCTACCTGCATCTACTAAAATTATGTGGTTACAGGTATTTAAGTGCAACATGCCACTGCAATCTAGCTTGGGGTTCACCAAGCTCCATAATCATTCAGCCATTTGGAGACTCTTATTTATAATTGTCACATGAAGAATCTTTTATTTTCAAATTACATTTTTTCCGTCTTTCCAGCCCATCTCCTCAATCTTTTTACCTTCCTGCAGCAGCTAATCATGATCCCTTTGCAGGCAGAATTTTATGTCTGTTTATATCCCATGTAGCATGAGATAAACATCATCAAACTTCTTTACAACTGCAAAAATAGAGACAGGACTGTGGTCCCAGGGTCGTTGAACTTTTGGTTTCATGGTGAGCTGCATGCTAAATTAATTCCAAACATAATTTTCTTGGAATTCAACTCCAGCTTCCTTCCCCTTTACAATCGCTATGGTTCAGTGAGAAAAATCCAAGGGAGCTTGAGTAATCATGACAGATGGAGATTTTTAAACTTCTGTGCCCTCTGTATAGTTCCAGCCCTTCAGCACTGATGTTCCACCAAGGACCATTCTTAGCATCACCTCACTAATCTTGCACTGATGAAATGCATCTTAGGTTCTACATCTGCATTAGACAAGTTCATTAAATTTTGTGCAATGCTCAGACAGTGTGCTAATAGAGGGCACGTAAGTATGCAGTTACAGAGAAATACCTGCTGATTGCCTGAAAGAAGTCTGATCGCCTAATTCTGGCAAAGTAGAATTTCTGTTCAGTCAGACTGGCCCCTTTTCTGAAGTAACCAAAAGAAGCTGAGCAACTGCTACTTTTGCGCCTCCTCTAATCTTCAAAGTACCTGATACAATGTTTTGCTTAGGATATTGATCCTATTTCTGAGAACATGAATATTGTGTTTGGCTCTCTACATGAAGACCTGAGCTATAAATTTTGGGGGATTAATTTCATTTGTCAAGATTTAGTATAAGTTGTGTATTACATGTGATATATTTATTCACTTTTTGTAAAATTATGTGCACTCCATACATCATGTGAGGTTTGATTTGAAGAGATTTGAACAGTTTGAGGTAGAGCAGCTATTTGGAGTGTAATTAAATTATCTCACTTCACTTACTTCCCTGGAAACCTCAATTAGAAGAGAGATAATTCTGTTGCAAATGAAGTGTGGTTTGTTTATATGTAGAAGAAAGAAGAATAAATATGGAAGGAAAGCAGTTAGTGGTGTCTAATGATGTGTGGGGGGAGTATGTAGCATACAAAACTGAGAATTTTCCGTTAAGAAGAGGGTGTTTTGTCTCAGATAATGGCTGTAATATGCATAATCCTTCAGGAATTACTATTATTATTAATTTGATAAGAAATAAGTTGACAACACTTCAGTTCCTTCTAGCAATTCTGTTGTACTTACCTGATTAAAGTGTCAAACCATAGTGATGGGATATATCAGAGATTGTGGTGTCACATTGGCAGTGAACAGCTTCCTGTGGAAGGACTAACATGAGAGCATCTTTTTCATAGATCAGGCCTCTTTCTCTCCTATTCTGTTAATATTAAAATTATTATTACTGTCATTGTAAGAGGAAAAAGGAAATTTTTCTTCAAGGAAGATTCTTCTGAATTCCGGCAAAGTGGCGACGCAACGCCACTTTGAGGAGGTATGAGGAGAATCCAAACTGTTCATCCCATTCTGAAACATAGCAGCTTCAGGAGAATTAGTGTCTTTGAGCTACTTTCTTAATCTTTTTGTTCTCAAAATCCATCTCATGTCTAGAGGAGTGAGCACTTTATAATGAAATGATGTAGTTGAAAACTCCTGCAACTGGTGGGAGACCCACAGATACAGTGATCAGCAAAACATGTGCAGTGATGACTGTGAAAGATGTGTCATTGCAATCTGAGCTGTGTCTACACTGTGTGGTTAGGGCAAGCTGAATTTGCTTTCTATCTCTCTGCCCACTGCTGCTCTCCTATGAGTACCTGGAAATCATCTCTGGCAAAGAGGAGACAAACTGGGGTGAAAGTGTGTGAAAAGATGCACAAGCAGCTGAAGACCCAGCAGTACATTTGTACTATACATGTACTGTACTTGGCTGTCTAAGACCTGTGTGAATGTTTTTCTAACCTTCTGTGCCAATTTAAAGGCAAATAGAGCTTGCTTAATCCACAGGTATTTTAAATTGACTTGTGCTTTTCAGAGTTCCAGAGTTCCACGTTCATCAGATGAATATTTAATATAGGAGTAAAACAGAAAGGAAATTTCCCTAGATGTAGTGGTTTACAATTATCTGTTTGACTTGAAACTGAAATAGCATGTGCTGAAGCCTTATATTGGTCCAGATGTAAACTCCAGTGTGGATAGATCCTCAGTAGACAAGCCTCAGTATATGTGCATATATTTAATATTTGCCTTTTCTTTCCTCTCCAGAACTGCACCCACTGAGTAGATCATGATAAAATGATCTACTTATTTCACCAATCTCAAGTTTAAATTTTATTCTTGATGTCTGACTTTAGTAAAAGTTAGTCCTCAAATACTTGACATACTTTAAAAAATGATCTGCAAATTGCTACCAAACTTTATTATGATCAGACACAATTGTGAGAATGTCACCCAAAAATGGATCTGAATTTAATGTTCGCCAGATTTAGCTTTGCAATTCAAAAATTTCTGATGACTCTAAGGAAAGGGACTCATCCTGGTTATGTTGGCTGTAGAAGCATCTTTTTCTTATAATTCAAATAAAAACACCCCATGTGACTGCTCTGTATACAGACTGGTGACTACTTGCTTATTTCTTTATAATTGAATTGCAGAATGCCCATTAAATACTACATTGTAAAAATTAATGCATATTTTTATATGAAAAATTCACCAGGTATAGGCTTTCAGGGAAAAAAAAATCAAAAGTTTATTTGAGCTGACAGTAATGGAATTACTTTAGCAAAGTGGGTCCAGGTTTTATCAGGCATTTCTGGCAGGACTAGATTTGTAAAACAAGATCATGATCTACTGTGAACCTGATACAATTCGGAAGGAGTTTATTACTTTCCATACTGAGCTTGCTTTGTTTATCTGGGCCCTCGTTTGTGTGGTGGACAACATTTTAAAATCTTGAACATTTTTAACTCTGAGGATCACCTTATAAAGGCAATCATCTTTGCCTTCACATATATCCTTCACATAGCCCAGATGAAACTTTGTCTCTTTTTAACCCTCCCCAAGTCTTTAAAAAAATCAAGTTAAGCTAAGAATAACAGATGTACATAAAATTCCATTTAAACATTGCACTGGTTATGATAAAAGACAGGCTATTTCCTTTGTTCCCCTTAAATCCTTCCAGAATGCTGCTGTGAAAGTCAGTTTTATCTCCTGAAACTCCGGCCATGAAATTCCCCAATTAAAATTCTTTCACTGCCTACCATCCCTTTGGTTGTGTTCAAGGTCCTTGTCTTCCCCATCAAGGCCGTACTTTCATTTCTGCTTAGTGTACTACTTTCCTTGACTGCCCCCAAGATTCCCACCTAGGTGCCGCTTCCAACCCCTCCTTCTACTTTTATCTTTGTATTTTGTTCCCATTTGTCTATGTTGGAACAGGAGCTGAATTATTCCTTGGCAGAGGCACCTACAGTGCTTGAATGTCCCCACTCCTCAGCTGTGGTCTCCGCCCTTACCTGCCTGTTCCTCTGGAGAGAAGAGTTGTACAGCCACAGTGCATACCGGGAGCACTTTGAGAGCTGGAAGCAAAATTCTCTGCAGCCTAATTTAAGAAGGCTCTGTGGTTGGGAGTGAGAATTTCTCGCATTCTTTTTGGATTGAGTTTAGGAAAAGATCATAGCACAAAAAGTCTCATGGATTAGACAGACACTGCTTTAACTTCCATCAGATATTCCTTCAAGGTTTCACACAGTGCTCTGGACCACTGAGGATTGCATGAGCTTTTAAAGTTCTGGTGATTTCATACCGTTTTTCAGCAGAAAATATTCACCATTCCCACATCTTTATTAAAAAAAAAAAAAAATCTTCAATTAAAATAGGCAATTTGCTTCAGTGAAATGCAGGGTTTTCGTAGTTTGCTGGAGCTTCAGATCAGGATGTAGCTTGCGCATATTCCATATGTGGCATAATTTCAAAGAGACACTATGTGAATTGAAGATGAAAGTTTGTGTTTTAAATGTCCATCCCATGCTTGCTATCCATTGAAATAGGAGATATAAAGAGATGAACATTAGAGGGAAAAAACCTCTCTGGTTTTATAGCTTATATTGAATTTATATTGCTGTACTTGACGGGCAATTTTGTGCTTTCAGGTCACATCACAGCAAGATGATCCATCTATATCTATATACATATGGACATAGGAGAAATGTACACAAATTAAGGATCAGATATAATCAGGTTAACATAGCCAGTTTGATCCTAAGTGGAATTAAAAATCTACCCATTGCCTTTAATTTAAAGTTAAACATGAGAGGCAGATGCAAACTCTACCTGCTGTGAGTACGTTGTAGCAATTTGTCCAAGATAATGAAGTTTTTCACTTGCTTATTGCAAAGTTTTAGTAATCTGGAAAACATTCATGAGGTACTTTAATTCCTTATTAATTAGAATAAATTTGATATGAGTGGTATTGCTGGAATCTGAAGAGAGGATGTGAGTGTTTGAAATGTTTAGATTATGAATTACAATTTTTTCAGCAAGCCTGAGAGGATGACAAGAAGTAATGAGCTTATATATAGGAACAGATCATGGCTTGACTTTTTCACACAAGGTAGACTGCTCACACATATCTACTTTTTTTTTTTTGAAGTTTTAATTCCCTAGAATAAATCAAAATACAAAGTAAATGACTGGGAAAATAAATCTGAAATATACAAAGAAAAAAATGTTTGTTACTTAAAATGAATGTTTGTATTGTCAAAAAAGTGTACTTCCAGTGTAAGGACAAAAACTTTGGCTAAAGTCTACCTTACTGTCAGAGACCAAAAGAAGTTAACTTAAAGAGTTAACTTCTTTGTCTATCTTTGTTCTGTATATATCTGAGAATATCAAGGAAATTATAGAGATATTTTATTAGGCCAATTAAAACCAAATGATGCAAACAAGCCAAGTATAACATTTAGTCTGAGAACAATCCAAAGGAAAACAACTAAAGGGAGTCAGTGAATGAAATTCATTAAGAAATAAAGTACATGGATATAATAATGTACTAATACATTTTTATGGGAAATGGTCCTTGTCAAACTTTACTTCATTCCTTGATGCTAGAAAAAATATTGTTGTTAAAATTAGAAATGTATATTTAATAATATTGGATATATATCAGATGTTTGAAAGCATGACATTCTGGTTTAAAATGCTATATAACATCAGTGTAGTATATGATATATGAATGAATAAATTAATGAATGACTAAATTAATGAACGAATGAATGAAATAGCATTTCTCAAAAAAAGTAGTTTCAAATGGAGTAACCTCCTTGAACTCCTTCCCAACTGAGTTCTGTGGCAAAATCCAGCTGCCTTTTAATAAATCTATCTGTGACAAACATGAGAAAACAAATACTCCTGAGGCATATGTTAAGGATGTTCTCCCTGGTTAGCGACGTCTGAATTGTTTAGAAGCTGCCCACTTGAAATGTCCTCACACAGTAGGGATGGATATTGTTTTTCATTTCATGAATGTTTCCTTCAGCTTTAATCAAGATAAGAATGGTAATGCATATTCTTAGGTTATTATTTTCATTGCACAAAACTGAAGGTCTGTATGACCATGACCAATGGATGCTATAGAGTTATAGGACAAAAGAGCCAGTCGTGCAGTTTCATTGACAACCCCCTTGAAGATGGTTTCTAGAGCAAACTTTGAAGAATCAGATGCAAGTTTTGCTTTGGAGGCAGCTCATCAATTTACTCCAGAAAGATCCTGACAGCCATTTAATTTTACTATGGAACACTGAAAGCCTAATAATACATACTAAACAACTCAATGAGTAGGAGTTGTATCTAGGAAAGTGGTATCCTGAAAATACTTTAAATGCTGGTTTTGGTGGATTGACCCTGGCTGGATGCCAGGTACCCACCAAAGCCACTCTTTCACTCCCCTCTTCAGCAGGACAGAGGGGAAAAATATAATTTTCTAGACTCTCATGGATTGAGATAGGGACAGGGAAATATCTCTAACCAGTTACTATCACGGGCGAAACAGACTCAACTTGGGGAAGTTAATCTAATTTGTTACCTATCAGATCAGACTAAGAAGATATAAAACCTAAATCTTAAAACAATTTCCACCCACTGCTCCCCCCAACTCCTCCCTTCTTCCCAGGCTCAACATTTCTCCCAAATTCTCTACCTCCTCCTCCAAGAGCAACACAGAGGGATGTGGAATGGGATTCACAGTCTGTTTTATCACACAGTAGATTTTTTCTCTTTGAATTCTGTTATCTTAGAGTCACTACCATCATTGATAAGGGGTTGTCTTGGCCAGTGAGGGGTCAGTCTTGGACCCACACAGCATTGGCTCTGTTGGCCACAGGGGAAGCTTCTGTCAGCTTCTCACAGGATCCACTGCTGTACCACCCTGCAACCAACATCTTGCTGCACCTACCCAATACAGAGGTATTCTACAAAGATCAAAGATTTGAAAATGAATAACCAGTATAATGCTGTGTTAGCTCTTTCCTTATGAATAAAAAACTTTAGAAGTAACAAAAATAAAAAGAGATTAGTACCACATTTTTAAATTTAAAACCTTTTTCTGAAAGAAAGAAAGAACAATCTGAAAAAAATCAAAACCAGCACGGGCTTGGAGATGGGAGATAGAATACATTGCTTCATTAATAGCATGTTAACCTTTTCACATTATTTGATAGAATTCAAATGCAATCCCAGCATTAAGGCTTTAATTATTTTTCTTCTCGTACTTTCCAAGAAATAGAGGAACAAGGATCCAACATACCTTTCTAACAGCAGCACTGTAAAAGAAACTTCTAAACATTCTTAAAATTGTTTTATAAATGTGTGACAATTTTCTATCATAGCAAGGATCTGAAATTGTTAAGCCAGACCCTTTTTAGTTCCATGTGTTCGTCCCAAAAGGTAAAGCATGAGGTACAGAGAAACCCTATTATGTCCAAGAATGGCTTTATGCTTCAATTCATAGAGATTAAAAAAAAAAAAAAAGGCAAGAAAAATGTGGTTTTTTTCTCACAATCTCACTTAATGTTAAAAAATAAATTACCCTGGTATGTGAAATGTTGTCAGCTCTGTTTCTTCACACTGAAGGAGCAATGTGTTTGAAAATGCCCTGTTCAGATCCCTTTACTTCATTAATTAATACTGAATTTCTTTGGTTTCAAATAGTTTCAGAATGGCTCATTTCTGGTACTTCTGCTTGTAACAGAATCATGCTAAAGTTTTATTACCTTTTACAAATGAATTTTCAGTACTTGAGTAGAACACTGAAACCAGCTTTGGAGAAGAAACACTCCACACAAAATGAAAATTCATTGTGAATAGTTTGAATCCAGATTTATACACTTCATTAAGATGTGTACACAGGGTAAAATAACAGACACAATTTCTAATTGCTCATTGAAATCAGCATGGTCCCATAACTACAGGCTGCAGGGCTCCAGCTCTTGACTTTTTAATCTGTTTCCTAAAGGTATCTATTTCTCATTGGAGGTGAGAGATGAATGTGTACCTGCTAAGTGTGAGGAGGATGGCAATGGAAATCAGTAGTGTTAATTAAATTACAAGAATTAACATATCCAGTATTTCTTCATCCTCTAAGCTTTTTCAATGAGAGTGAAGAGTGTTTTATAATTCATTCCTTCTAACAGAATAATCTATATCCAAAATCTTTGCAAAGTCAAAAATGAAATTTTAACTAATTGTTCATTTGTTTGGGGCTCCTCTCTCTTTTTCAAAAGAATCAATGGTTTAAAAACACAAACTGAAGAGTAGATAAGAAAAATAAAATCTCCTTTTTATTGATCATAATGGAATCAAGCTTGGACCCTGCATTTTGACCAGTAAGAAACCATCATTCCAGTCCACAGAACAAAAGAGAATTAGTGGAAAACTTGTTCAAGAAAAGAAACAGAAAAAAAAGATGTGCCTTTGGCTTCTTTTGGAGGGATGTTTTGTTTCTTTATTTGTTTGGGGTTTTTTTCTCACAATTTTTAAAATATATTAATATTTCTCCTCACTGGTTTGCTTGTTTAACATTATATCTGTAGCTGCAAAATTGGTGAAATTGGAACAATTTTTTTAATAGTTTAAAAGCAACTATTGCTGAGAATTATAATGAGTGTGTTCACATTGAAATATTATGAATTGATAGATAAGAAAGGCTTGTTATAATGAGGTACAGCATTTTCTTCTATCATTTTTTATCCTCATTTCAGCAACACACTTGAGGTACCTTTTAGGCTTCTTTACTTTTGGGGCCTTACCTACTTGGACAAATTGCATTGCTTCACCACTGTGGTACTTGGTGAAATTTTGCTTCTATTTGTAATGTAACATTTTGAAATTTCTTTAAGGTAAAACAGACAAACAAAAAAGAGAAACTGAAATTCTAGGTCTTAGAGATTTCTCTTCACATTTACGTTGTACTTAGCATATGTTCCTCCATCTGTTTATATTTGACTTTTCTTATTGAGGTTAATTATTGTTTTCCATCATAGCTAGAGTTTTGATTTGTCCTTTTTTAAACAATTTTCTAACTGGTGCAGCTTTTACATTTTGGAACAAAATTTACACATTTATAAATACACAACTGAAACTATTAGTCACTGATCTTACAGCAGGATTTAACATTTTATAAAGCTATAATGGTCTTTGGTAATTCTGATAACTTTCCATCTTTCACAGAACTCTATTAACATGAAATTTGTAAGAACAAGGTTCACACTGATGTTAGTGGGATATACTAGAGAGGAGAGGATTGAAATTACAGGTGCAAAATCAGCTGTTATTGCATTTTTTTTTAACCAAACCAGTAATCCTAACTACTTGCAAAATGTCAGCATGTTTCAAGAAGAACATCAGTTTTTGAATCACTGCTTGACCTATTATTCAAAGATATCATTCAATAAATTAATATAAAAATCAGTAGGTGAAACTTTTGAGCTGTATCCAAATTAACATACAAGTGAGATTTATTTCCTTAAATAGTCTGTGTCTTCTCTTGTGTTATATATGAAAAGCAGCTATGGTTGATAAAACATATAATAAATAAGCAATATTTTCAAATATCAGTGATGAGTAGTTAATTCACAGTTTCAAACCAAATGAAACATTTTGTATTTATTACTCAGTTTGTTATATGAAGAAGTAAAGCCCTTAGATAAGGGATTTTTTTTCTTGCTGCTTGTTGCACATTTCTATTTTTGACAGCAATTCATCTTCCAGAAAGAAACAATTGTTGTCTTAGTTGTTTTAGGACCTATGTGAAATGAGAACTGACACAGGAAACATAAAAGTACAATGAGATAATTAGATTTTATCAATCTTTTCTTTCGCTTTCTTAAAGCTTTCTGGGGCTTTAAATTATCAGCAAAACCTTTTTTTGCTCACCTTCAGGCAATCTTTTTCCATCTCATTGATAAATGTTATTTTCTGTGCTGATCTCATAGCATAAATACGTGCATTTGCTCAATGCTCATCTTCTGACTCTTATAATTTTTTTGCCAGTAAATATATACTTTTTTCACCATCACAAAACAACCCCAGTCTTGTTCCACTCGCATAATCAGCTATTTGACTTTCAGTAACATTTTCCACATTCAAACAGGAATTTAATTATTCCCATTGTTAAAATAGATTTGCTTTTATGAGTCTTTGATACGATGCTAACATGAGTTCTGTCTGGTGGTATAGCTTTTCCTTAGTCATTAAGCTGTGAATACTAAGAGAATTTTGCAAAGAGGATAAATTTTTGTGACTGTGAGTATTCAAAACTGAACTTTTGAATCCCCCAAAAAAGTCTTATGTTTGCCATATGAAACTGGTATGGACTGTATGTAAATTTTTGAAACACCTGATCTAAACAGACTTAGCACATCCTAAATCCTTCAGTTAATAAAAACACAAGAAAGAGGAACACCAATTGCAAAGCTATGCTTTTGTAAACAAACTCTTTAGTCAGGCAAAAACCTGGAGGCTTAATATACAAAGCAGAGGGGCTGATGCTAAACAAATAAGATTCACAGAAAGAAAATGGCTTTTAGAAGAAGTAGCATCAGAAAGGACATGGTAAAATCCTTATTTTTTCTCTGTCTGGAGGAAACAACCTGAAAAGGAGGAAGCATATGAGAGATCACAAAGATGAATTGAGATGAAAGGCGGGAGACCCCAGAGAGGCACCCTGATGGATGACCCCTGAGATTGGTAACTGTGACCAGAACCATGGCATGAGCTTATATAACTTGCTGCCCAACTTTTCCAGTTCTCCCTGTGGGGAAGAGCAGCTCAGTCCACTGAATGTAACACTGTGGGCTTGTGAGTCTCTCAGATGACTGATTACCTCTAATCTCATTGGTTTTTAAATAGACCACAGTATTGAGATCCACTGGCTGTTACTTACTCTTTGTCTCCTGGGGCAAGAATGAAAGACACAAGAGACTCTCAGAGTGCACTGTGTCCAAAAGTGGTGAATAAATAGTCCAGAAATCAGATTTTTCAACAGGCAATTTCCATAAAATTTTCAGCCATTCAAGTTGATGACCATGTTTTAAAAGAATGACAAAAAAAAGAATTGGTTTGTCTATCTCAAACATCTAGCATGTGACAATGTTTTAGATTGATGTTTAATCCATTTTCATGTAGTGAATCCCTCCTTTATTATTAAGTAGGAGAAGACAACTATCCATATATTCCTAAAATCAGGTCCTTAGTTAGGTAAAATCCACACTGGATTTACCCCAATCCAACTACTTCTCTACAGAATATTTGTAGAAATTTGGCAAATACAGGAATCCTGGTTCACTAACCATTAGTTTTGACTAAATACCATCCTCAGTAGCAAAACACAAAGAAAATGGCCATCTGATGTTTAAAAAAGGACATTTTTTCTCTTGAGCATTAGAACTGGTCAGTGCAGAAAAAAACAAAACAAAACAAAAAAACAGGAAAACCAAGCCCAAAATAGAAAACAATCAGCTACAGGCACAGCTATCTATAGAAATACCTGTTTCTTCTTGTCAGACTGATCAGAACCTGGTGAATAAAAAAAGTGGAAGAACAATGGATATGAAGTAATTGTCACTAAACTGACACTGCTGAAAGTCTGTTATTTTCTATGATGATCCTACTTTTTATGCCCTTTTCTTCAATGCCCCTCACAGATACTGAGAAGACCAAGAAATTACAATTTAATTACTGAAGGACCTCTTAGATTTAAGGTGCTACATTTCAGCCAAAATATTGAGCTTGTTCACACGTCATTCAAATATTGTATGAAATATTATTTTGTTGTTGCTCATGATTAATAATGAGAGAAATGTTTTCAAAGATACATGACTTTTTTCAATATCTCTCTTTTTAATGTATTTATCTTGGACTCGGTACTCAGACAGTGATAAGAAAGCAAAAAAATTATCTACATTACAAATACGACAATTTAATCAGCAAATTTTGAAAAAACCCACAACCCTACATGTAAAGAACTATTTTAAATAGTCTCTAGTTTTGTCTTCATAAAACCGTACATTTATAGGATGGTTTAGGTTGGGAAGAGACCTTGAAAGGTCATCTAGTCCAACCCACCATGGATGAGGAGGGGCATTTTCCATTAGATTAGATTACTCAAAAAGCCATTTCATTCATCTTGAACACTCCTAGGGATGGGGCATTCACAACCTGTGTCAGTGTCTTCACCACCCTCTTGATAAAAAATGTCTTTTGACCTAAACCTTCCATTTTTGGTTTTAAAACTGCCGCCCATTGTTCTGTCACTACAGACCCTTTCAAAAGGACTCCATCATTCTCATAAGCCTCCCATGTATATTTAAACACTTCAATATGGTCATCCCAGAGCCTTCTCTTCTCCAGTGAGGCCAAGTGGAAATTTTCCAAGGTAGAAATCCATTTTGATTTAGGTGAAATGCACATTTTTGAGTTGAGCCTGTGGTTAGAAACCATAGCTATTTAGCCTGACTGCAGAACCTAGACTCAGTGAAGTTGCTTCAGTGAAGGACAGAGATGAGGGGGGGGAGACAGAGGATGATAGAGAGAGACAGGGACTGCTGTGAAAGCAAGTCAGCCTGACCTCGGAATTCTTTCTGATAAAGAAGAACTAGTGGCAAATGTCACGCAAAATTCGTAAAAATGAATATGTATGAATCTATTGTGAAACTATGCATATGTGTCTGAGAGGGGGATAAAAAGGGACCTGAAGTTCTCAGAGGTATGCATGCCTTTTAAGGAGAGTAATCTCCTCATGCGTCCGGAGCTGTAATAATAAACATACCGGCTTTACAAACTTTACAGCTTTCACAAAGTTGTGGAGTTTTAGGCTAACTCTTCAAAACACCAGAAGGCTGGACAATCCTGCCTCCATAGGAGAGGTGTTACATGGAAAATTTCCATAGCCCTTCTCTAGATCCTGTCTAAAAGGTCCCTGTCTTTCTTGGGCTGAGCCCTTCTGAGCTGGATGCCGCGCTTCAGGTGAGGTCTCATGAGGGCAGAGTAGAGGGGGAGAATCCCCTCCCTTGCCCTGATGGCCATGCAGGTTTTAAAGCAGGCCAGGATAATGCTGGTTTTCTGAGGTGCAAGTTCATAGTCTTGGTCCTTAAAATTTTTTCATCTAACAGTATCTGCAGGTCCCTTTCCACACAGATACTCTCAATGCACCCTCAGCCTGCACTGATATCAGTGACGACCTCATCCCAAGTGGAGTTCCTTGCTCTGATTGTCTCTAATCATTTCCCTGTCTTCTAAGCCTAGATATATCTTCCAGAACAATCTGTTCCATGATCTCACTGGATACAGAGGTAAGAATAGTTGATCAAGATCCTCTTTTTAACATTTTTAAGGAAATGGTTGCAATGTTTTCCCTTTTTCCAGTTATTGAAGTCTTTGCCTAACAAAAGTGAAAGATTTTGAATTAACACACACCAGACAAAATTCCACTGTGCAGACTGTGGGAAAACCACAACAGGAACATGCCAGGCCTGGTGAGGCAAATCTGGGTAAACTGGACAGACAAAAATTCCCACCATGGCAAACTGTGAGAAGGGAAGAAACCGCTTACACACGTGCTATCCTGAGTTGTGGGAATGGTGTGCACACCTTGTGGATATCCAGGATATGGATTGTATAAAAGTTCTTCTCCAGAAGAACAACTTGGGGACCCCCAGCTCTGAGAGGAACAGAAGAAGAAAGGCCAGCAGGATGCCACAGAGAGCTATTTGGTGGTGACTATCTTTCTTCTTAATAAGTCTGTCTCTCTGGTTCTTTTTCTTTACCCCCCACCCCCTGCTTTACAGCTAAATAACATCTGCTCTATTGACTTTGGCATAGTCTCATTTGCACCTTAATTTGAGCAGAGGCATCTTTTAATAATCAGTTCTTAATATTAGGAGAGCCTAACATTATTCCAGTGTATCATAACAGTAGGAAGTGATTTCTGACCACAATCACACAAAAGTTGTTAAAACAAAAATATAGCATTATTTCTGTTTTTTGTTTCTCCTGTAAATGCTGGAGAGGAAGCTGTGACCAGGAATCCCCTTTATAAGGAATGAGGCTTAATATATTTGGGATGTGGACAAGACATTTACTTGTCCACAAGGATATTGCCAAAAATCAGTCACAAGAGAAGAAGGTTTATAAAATATAGCCTGGAAGGAAAAAGATTAAAAATAAAAAAGATTTAAAAAAAATTAATAATCTGCATTTTGTAGATGGGACTCTGTGGCATAGAAATGGTAAGCATGGTACCCAAAGGACACAGACTGTTCACACACACAGATATTTTAAAGGAACAGGTTTGTGGTATTGTGTGTGCCATAGCAACAGAGACACAGAAAACAGCAAAGAGAGTTGTTCTGCCAGTATAGGTCTCTCTTGGGCTAATAAACTCTCTTAAAAACTTGCATCTCTTTATATACTTTCACCCTCCTTATGAGAGTGACAGGACTATATCATCATATTAAACAGACAGAAACAGATGGATAAGTTTTGTCTATTAGATTCCGTTTCTTTAGTTCCATGTTGGTAGTAGTTGATAGCTTTGTACCTGGTTTCTTGGAAAATAATTACAGGAAAGAATTACTCCAACAAATCTGTCTACAAATAGCCCCAAATGACTGACAGGGTAAACTGAGGTCTTGGTTATTAGTGCTCTTCACTGTCTCTCAGAAATTAAAAAAAAAAAAAAAAAAAAAGCTAAAATTGTGTATAAATAGCATATCTAAAATCTACTAAAATATTATATCTTTTTTTTATGTTTCATTTTTATTTAAATTAAAGGGAGAACAATACATTTGTGGGAAGAAATATGCTTTAAAGTAAATCTTGATAAAACATGGGTTTTTTTAGGTAAAATAGTTCTTTTAGCAAAAATCTCAATTTATTCAAACATTTCCATCAAGAACATTGAATGCAAAATAGAAAAAGGTTTTTTAAAATTATTATTTAAATGAGAGAAAGAGAAAGCCAGAACAAACCATTTGTCTTTTGTAACAGAGATCTACTTTTGCTAGGGGATATATCTGAAAACTTACATTGATTATATTTTAATGCTCCTGCAAATCATAATAGGGTAAAAAAAAGTAAATTTTTTTCCCAATGTTATTTCCTCTAGCATCCTTCCAGTCAGGGTGTTGGTCCAGCATGGGAGAAGTGCAGAATGAATGAGGGTGAGAATGTAAGTCTTTCCCAACTCAGATTAAAAGTTCATCCATTTTGAACTCTGCAGGAAATATGAGTTTAACTGGGGAGGAAGGAAAGTCTCTGCTTCTTTTTATGGAAAGATTTTCATTATATTTGAGGATTGAAAACTACTGTAAAGAACTAAAAGATATATTGATGATAGGATTTTAGTTATTATACTTATATAAAAGTTGGACTTGAAGTACTTACAGTTCATGCTTTTATTTATGCCTTATTCCTACTAACTGAAAAAGGAAATCTCTCTTGCTGAAAAAAAAAACAAGTAAAGAAACCAAATAATTTAAATTATTTAAATAGATAATTTAAAAAGACATCATCCAAAAATTCAAACCAAATCATACCAAACCGAAATGTTTAAGAACTTCAGGGAAGAATTGACTGAATTTTCCTATATACACTGAAGTCAGCTCTAAAGTCTGTTGGTATTTCATTTACTCCTTGAGTAAGTGACTGAAGAATATGGGATCATTCACAAATGCTCCCATTCAACAAGAAAAGCAGAAATTTGCTGAATAATACTAAAAAAAAAAAAAATTGCTTTCCATATTTTTTAAGCATCAATTAACCTCTTCCTCTCACTTTTTCCATCTACTCAAACTTGGAGTTTGTGAACTGTGGTTTAGCCCCAGCCTATAAAATAGCATCTGGAATTGAATAAATTAAAGCAGTCTGTCTCCTGCTACTGAGACTGGCAAGGGCATATTTGAAAAAACTAAACAGGAGAATAACAAGCATCAGACCTGCAGCAATCTTGACAGCACACTACAACCCTGATAGGCAGCCTGTGCAGAGGGGAGAGTACAAAGACAGTTACAAATGGCAAGGTGCACATTTATGAATGCCAATAAAATTCCCCTTCTGCTCTATCATCTCTTTAAGGTGCTGTTTTTCAAATAACCATCTCAGAAGTAGCTTTATAATTGCTTTCATTTTAAATACCTAAGTTAAATCTGCATACATAAAGAAAGGAACATTTGTCTTTCACCTTTTTTCAGAAGCATGGCACTTTTTAAAGTAGCATTGCTGATTTATAAGCAATATGACTGATTTTTAGTCATATCTGTGATTTATAAGTCAGGATATACTCTGGTTATTAAGATCTATTTCATGAAACCCAGTTTATTTGTTAAAAAAGACTGATTTACTAGGTAGATTTATTGATCATGGCTTAGGAATATAAACCAAAGTCTTGGTTCAATGTTATATTTATAAATTAGATGCTTAAATCAAATTCCAATTTTTATGTAATGGGATTGGTTCTAGAGATGCAAAAATAGTAATATATATCCAATCCCACTACTACCTGAAGATAATGATCTTGCTTTCACAAGTAATTTGGTTACTTACATCGATGAAAAAATCCTATCGTTAATCAGATGGATACAATTCAGAAAGTAACTCCATATCAAGGAGTGAGATAGACAGAAATACTGACTTTCAGGCAGGAAATGAATAGTCTACTATGAAATATTGTAATACACAGATTTTGAACTCTCTTTTTGCAGAGTTTTCAAGTTGTTGATTCTGCTGGGACTATTGTTACCACTACAGCAAGAGAAACAGCTTTCATTTGCTTTTTATTTGCTGTCATTTGTCTCTTTCTTATTCTGAAAAAAAATACAGAAGTGATATTAAATTTCCCCTCTCCAGCTTCCACTCCTAACAATTATTCACTTTCTTTTGGAAGTCTTTATGTATTCAGGTTTCTTACATGCCCAGAAATACTAAGCATCTGAGGGAAAGATGTACCCAATGCTTGAAAAGTGCAATCAGTAAAGTCCAAGATGCTGTATAATTGAAGATTTAAAGTTTTAGTCAAACTCATCTATCTGAAACAAATGGGTAAAATTCTAGAAGTACTTTTCTGCCTCATTTTGCAGAGCCATAGCTTGGAGTGTCACATTTAGATATGCTGAAAGCAATATGGCTGAAAGGTGTGTTTTCCAGTCAGCTTTCAAGACAATCTTTAATTTCAGACATAGCAATATATGTAAACAAAAATGAAACCTACAAAGCCAGTTTCTCCAAAACAGTGTAAAATTATCTTTTTCTCTTTAGCTGTGTCTATGTTAACCTTGTCCTGTTACTTCTTGTTAATTTCCCTAGTTCTGAAGGTATGTTGCTTGCAAAAAACAAACAGAAAAAAATTCCATCTTTGAGCTTGACAGAGGAAGACTTGAGAGGTTTCTGTGAGCTTGTTCAATACTCTTTGCATGCAGTTTCTTTTTAACATATGAAATAGTTCATAAAATCTACTTGACCTACTTATATCCAGACTAAACAGAAATCTACCATCAGAATGAAGTCTGTGTGACGTGTGCCAAAATCAGAGATAAAAAATTCTTAAAATATTGGAAACCAGACTGCTTTTCCTTTTGCTTTGTAGATGGACTTGATACACAGAGGGATAAAATGGATAAAATGCCTTCTGCTGTGACATTCCTCACATACTGTGTGCCTTGTGCCAAAGAGAAACACATGAGGAGGTAATGTCCTAGAGACTGCTTGACTATATTTTGAGTGGCATAGCAGAGTTCTTCTCAGCCCATCTACTCTCAAGATGTCTTTAGTGGAGCGTGCTTTCCTTTTGTGTTTCTGCAGGTTCTTTCGCCTTTCTCTGCAGAAATCCCAACACATCTGTTCAACAACCCCACCTCCAGCTGAGAAGAAGGTAGTGATGGATTGCAGAATCCTGCTTCACATTCTGTTAATTTTGGCATTGCCTTCCTCTTCACATTTAGAGTACAGTAATTTCAGATTACATTTCTTCCACCATTTCATCCTCTTGTTGTAAAAACCAAAACTGGAGTACTTTGGTTTGACTTGAGTAGCAGAAAGGCCCATGAATCCCTCTTTTTTAAGATGATATGTTGAAGTGTTCTGCAGTCTAAATAGGAGGCAATACAGAAGCATAGAGTTGAGAAGGCCCCCTTTAGAAGTTTAAAATTTGGGCGGCAAGTACACACTTGAGATTTATGGAAAACTATAGTCAGACTCATTTTGTGAAACACACTATGAATGTTTTCAGTAACATTTCCCTCTGACACTTGAAAAGTGAAAATGGAGCTTCTTTTGAAAAAGGAATATGCAAAGTGGGACACACATAGTTCAAGCTGTTCTGTGTTCTACTCTGTAAATAAAAAATCCTTGTACAAGAACTGCCTCAAATATCAGATTTCTCCATAAACTCCAGCTGTAAACTCCAGTAAAAATACTCTCATACTTCTTGAGCTTGTAATAACTCCTCTTCTCAAATGTAGAGTTCTTTATTTAAAATGTTCTTGAAACTGGTGATATTTGGAGATGTGGTGGTGACCTCCTCAGTCATTTTGAAGAGGTAGAAAACTGTGCCTGATTGATGCAGAGTTCTGAACTTATTAACAGTCTGACAATCCTCCCACAGTAGTGAGATTTCTATTTGCATTCTGAAAATAGAGAAAGAAAATGAAGAAAGCAGATGACAGTGAAGAGTGACTTAATGAAAGAAAAAGGAGAATAGGAAAGGAAAACATATATGGTCTTTTGCCTGTTACATAAATGAGGAATTATTCCTTAGCCACATCAAGGCTAAGGAATAATTAACGTCAAAGAATTAAGCACTATTTTGCAATGATAACAGTAGGGATACAAGATCTATTAAAAAAAAAATTACTCCACCCTTCCTCTACAAGTTAGGAAAATGTCACACATTATTGTGTTTTAGCTATGGAGAAAGCTAACTCCATCTCAGCCAGACCCAATGCATGATGCATATCTCTAAAAGTGAATCACTCACTGAGATTTTGCAGTTAATTACTGGGATTGGTTTAACTGTAGTAGTCATGAGAACACATTTCTTTATCCAGTTAGAACAATGTCCACAGAGCTTGCCACTCTGTTTATGAAGAGGGGCATCTATTCTATTTTATAGGACTGGAAGAGAATAGGGGCAACAGGAGAGGGTATTGCTATCAAGGAGAGAATTTCCGAGTTTCTAACAGAGCAGCACCTCCCTGAATGCACCCACCTTGTCACTTTTCCCCATATACTGACGTAGAATAAGGTCACTCTTGGCAAGACCTATGGTTTCAGGTGTGCCTAAAAACTGCAGTACCAAAGACAGCACTTTTGTGGTAGAGACTTTCCTCTTTTGTCTCTGAAGCCTTTAACACTGTCACCATTTGAGTTGAACAGGAGCAGTGACTTTGAAGTACTAGCTGTCATGTCATCACTGTAAACTTCTTATATTACTGCAGAGATACATTTTAATATGAGAAGCCAAGACTTTATTAGATTTATCATGAGGAAAAACACAAGACAAAATAAATATTAAAACCAACATATAAAACAGAAAAATAGTGAGGGTGATGTAAATACCTGGCAAGACCAATAAGGTAAATCCCACAGGAGAAAAATATAAGGTAAGAAAATGAAGAGAAATTCTGTTGAAAGTACCTAGTAACAGAAGAATTATATAAGTGCATAAGGTAAAAACTGGGGAGAAGAAGTCAAAATAACAAAATAGTAGTGAGGGAATAGGAAGATAATGAAGTTAGATACACCAACTGGAAATAATAAAACAAATCACTAAAGTAACACAAATATTATTCTGAAAGAAAAGGAAAACTATGACAACTGCTGGGAATAAAGGAGTGACTTGAAATAAGACATGTTTATTGAAAATGTAGCAAACAGACTACTACATGAGACTTAATGCAGGCAAAGTGAAAACAAAAGGAGACATATTTTTAATTAGATAAGCTGGGAGAGGTTTGACTGACAGACATTTGATTATACAAGTGAGACAATATCTAAACTTTAGACCAAGAGAATGTTTCAAGAGCAGCTTGAGATTTCTTCATGTTAGCTCAGTGTTTTTCAAACTGCGATAGTGTGACTATTACAAAAAAAAAAAAGAAAACAAAACAAAAAAAAAAAGATCACCCCAGTTTGCCTATTTATAATATTAGAAAGGAAATAAAACAAAGCATGTGTGATCTGAAGGGTTTCACTGAAATATTCTTCCCTATGCTGAGTACAACTCCCACAGAGGACTCATAAATACTTAGCCCGCCGTTGCAGTGGATTATTTATTTTACGTTAGTGTCCAAAGGGGACTGTAAGGTCAGAACTCTTATTGCTCCACAGACTATTTACAGGCTTCTGAATGTGTGGGGGATGAGAGGACTCCCAAAAGCATCAGAAGACTGGCTGGGCATTGAAGCCAGCTGGAAAGGAGTTTAATAAACCAGGAAAAGTGTATAACCGCAGTATGGGTACATACTAGGCAAGAGAGCAGCTGTACAATTTAATGGTGCCAAGATTTCTAAAATCCATGTTATGTTCTGATCTGGTTTAGGGTACTTTTAAATCCCTTGGTGTTTCTACGAACCTAACAAAATAAAATAGCCATAGAAGATCAAATGTGGACAATCACAGTAGTCATACTAGAGCTCTTAGAGCTCACTCAGCTGAGCCTGATCCTGTTTACTGGGAGAAAAAGCCAAGAACAAGATCTTTTCTGTAGTCAAGTGGCATGCCCAAAACATATGCAAGAACTAATCTTTGTCCAAACCTTCCAGGAGAAAATCAGTTTTGAAGCGACAAAAGAGAAGGACATAATCCTTCAAAATATCAGAGCTAACAGGAATGGCTTTCACAATTGGAGGCTAAGGAAAGATTAAAGCATGAGTAAATGCTTCTTCCCTTTCTCCCTTGGAGCTACCAAATACAATTGTTCAGCAAGCCGCCTGCCAATTGTGCTTACGATAAATGAATTCAACAACATGAATGCATTCAACAATTGTCTGGTTCACTAATTTTTTGTGCATTATTTGTTTTAATCCAATGGATAACGAACTTAAACTTGTTCTGTGTGGTCATTACATAACGCAGACTGGAAAGCTATGCTGAATAAATGCTGGGGACAGTGCTGACTGAGAGAAATGCCTAAGAGATCTCACAGCTTCTTTGGTTTTGTCCAGTAACATTTTCATGGCCTGAATGCTTCTGAGTTTATCTGGTTTTCGTTCTGTTTTTCATTTAAAAGTCTTAAAACCAACCAAAGATCTGTTTGCCTATCTGAATAGATGTTGCTTCATATCATTGCTACTCAAACAGCTGAGACCCAGCCTGCAGGCCAAAAGCCTCAGAATCTGTGCTTCATTGCAGGTCTTGGGGAACCTCATCGCACTGAGGGAGAGCAGATCCAAGTCAGCTTTTATCCAGAATGGTTCAGGAGGTGCACATAGTGAGCAAAAAACATAGTATCATCTGTTTTCATTACATATGTGTGTCATTATGTGCAACTTGCCCCCTGCCATCCTTTAAATTAAAATGGTGCACCAAGTTAAAAGGCCCCTGTTCCTCCTATTTGTGAGAATATTGCAAGAGTTTAGCAGTTGAGACTCCTAGCTAAAATGCAAAATTGGATATCCTCTTCCTATGGTTTGCAGCAAGGTCTTAACCTTGAGTGTCATCTCATGCATTAATGTTATGACTGACTACCAGGTAATCTTTGTTTCCTACCCACCCTCCTGTATACAAAATGTGCACTCCGTGACCACCCCCCTCACCTGACATACTCAGGAGGGCTAGCACTTGATATTTTGTCTGCTTTATCTTAGGTGAGCTCACCTGCAAACACAAGCCCACCTGCCATCTCTGTATTAATATTCAGTAGATATGTACTTGCTCGAGTCCTGTGCATCTCACTGGAATCATCTTACTGAATTTTTGTTGTCTACAAGGTACAAACATATATCTTAGTGCACACCTTCAGAGTCTTCTTTAATAACCAATGAAGACAAATAGACTTTTCTAGGGTTTAATTTGTCTCTGTTTTGACATCTATCTACACCGTGAATCTAAACTCACTAGTTCAGATTTTGACAGACATATGTTTTTGTTTTCTCTTCCTTTCATCCAAACTAAACAACTCAGCTAGGCTCTTCTGCTCTATATGTCCAGACATGAGCCTGAACCAAATGTGACAGATTTTTTGCATTGTGGCAAAGTACAGCTCTGAACTACTTCTGTCTTTCTCTTCTATTTTTAAATTTTTCCCCTTCTTGGGTGTACATTATGTTTTGTCTGTCAAAACTTTGTACAGCCAAACCCATAACTTTGTATCACTGTTAAATTATCCCACTTTTTGGGTTTCCATACACAGGTGAGGACAAGGTTTTACCAACTAAACCAATCAGGTAGTTTGCTAATACGTTATGTAATCATCTGGTTTTCATTGCTACTAGGATGTCTTATGAATAAATAAATTATTCCTAGAGATAATTTGGTTTTACTATGGATTTTTCATATAGGGAAAATGACTTTTGATGTAAACCAATGTAATTGAAAACCCAGTTACGCTGGTACTATGGAAAGACAGCATAGTTTTATTATCCTAAAAAAAAAAAGAAGAAACATTTTAGCTGTGCAACAGCACAGTAATTGAATGAAAACTAAAATTTAAACGAGAATCACTATCAAGGGTTTTCTATATCTGTCCTAATGTCATCAATAATTTATGCTCTAATACAGAATATTGACTGAATTTCTTGTTGTGATATCTAGGTGACTTTCATTTCCTATGGAGTTCCTTATTTATTTGTTTTTATGTAGAGTGTACTACAATAGAAATGAAATTGTGTTTTGTCAGGAAATAAAAATAATATAGCAATCACATATTTTGATGCAAGAAGCACCAAAAAACTGATTTCCCTTCCCTTCCCTTCCCTTCCCTTCCCTTCCCTTCCCTTCCCTTCCCTTCCCTTCCCTTCCCTTCCCGGAACCTTCCCGGAACCTTCCCGGAACCTTCCCTTTTGACAACACCATCCCTCTGCTCATCATTCAGACTCATAACCTGGGATTCATCTTCAGCTTTTTCATCTTCCATAGTTTACCAAATTGAACCATTTTTTTAATCCATTCAAATTTTTGTATGATGTTTCAGGTGCTTAGCCTTTCCTTTTCTGCTGACTCCTTGAGCCCTCACTCTGAGGAACTACTGAAAAATCTTCTGTTCTACCACTGAACATGAGGAGTGCACCCAAGTGGCCAAGAAAGTGCTCCAGACACCAGAGCAGCGATTTCCCTGCAGCTTGCGTTGATGACCATGGCAAGGCAGGCTGTCCCCCTGCAGCCCATGGAAATCTGTTGTGGAACAGGTAACCACTGCCCAAGAGCAGGTGGATTTGCCTTGAGGAAAGATATGATGCCATGGGAGGATGCTTCTGGCAGGACTGTTGGCCCCGTAGAGAGAGGAGCCCATCCTGGAGCATGTTGGTGACATCCATGACCGACTACATCCCCTGCAAATGACCCACACTGTAGTAATTTGAGAAATAGCAACAACCCATGAGAAGGAATTACATTGGAGAAGTTCTTGGAGGACTGTCTCCCATGGGAGGGATCCCACACTATAGCAGGGGAAGTGTATGAGGAGTCCTTCCCCTGAGGAGGAAGGAGCATCAGACACAACATGTGATGAACTGACCACAACTCCCATTCTCTGTGCCCTGCACCACTCGGGAAAAAGAGATAGAGAAAATTGGGAGTGAAGTTGAACCTGGGAAGAAAGGAGGGGTGGGAAGAGAGTTAAGATTTAGTTTTTATTTCTCATTGCCCTACTCTAATTTGATTGGTAATAAACTAAATTCATTTCCCCAGATTGAGTCAATTTTGCCTGATGTGATAATTGGTGAGTGATATTTCTGTGCCCTTATTTTGATCCACGAGCGTTTCATTATACTTTCTCTCTGTCCAGCTGAAAGAGGGGAGTCATAGAGCAGCTTTGGTGGGCACCTGGCATCCAGCCAGGGCCAACACATCACACCTCCACTGATAGAAATAGGACAGAGTGTTTGCTTTTAGTATCAGATCTCCTGGTTTTTTATCTGGAGAAAGTTCAAGTAACTTTATAGAAGAGTTTGAAGGCCTGTAGAGAAGCTTCAAACAATGATAACAAATCCCTAAAGATACTGGAAGCAGTCTATTATTGCTGTACAAAGATCATGTTGGAAATTAGAAATTCTTCCTATGAATTCTTGTAAGACTAAGGAAAAACTTTTAAAACAGTGTTATATGAATAATAATCTATGAAACCACATGGAGAAAGACAAAAAGAAGTCAGTATATTCCAGAAAGAGAAATCCAGAATATGCAATGCTATATCTGAATACATTTAAGCTTGAAAATAGAAAAGGTTTTGCTATTTGAATAGTGCCATTTTAGAACAGTGAGAAATAGTTAGAATAGTGCCATTTTAGTATGAATGAGAAAACCTATACTTAAGGTTGAGGTTGTAAAGTATTTGAAAGACATTAGATGTTACGTAATACCTGCAGGAGACAGGAAGGAAGACTAATACTCAGTTGTTTAGTTCTACTCTAATACTATTATATTCCTACATAAGGTTGCTAAGAAAAAGCCAGTCGCATGTTCAATTTCATCGGAGCCACTCTAAATATCCTCTACCAGGAGACTGGTTTTCCCTCATGTCTTTGCTTGAGGGGGGTCTGTCTTCACTGTTTCTGTGGGGTACAGAGTCACAGAAAATTCTAGTTCTGTGTCTTGGCATTAATCCAACAGTTGCAGATAGCCATAAACTCTGATCCACTAAGAGCTGTATTATCATTTTTTCTAAGGGCTTGGACCATTATGACCATAATGAACAATCAGAAAGAATTCTCTTATGTTTGAGATGTTAAATTTATTATAGACACTACTATGGTCTGTTTTTCAGATAATAGTAATATTTACTATGTGTCCAATTGAAAAGCAAATTATTGTAATTTACATAGGAGTATTCTGACGAGTGAATGTTATGATGAACTATATTGCCTTCTCACATTACTGAAAGAAGCTGTGCCGGTCCACTATTCCATCATGTCATAGATACTTAAAGAAGAACAGTCTCCATCTTATATTTTTATTGGACTCCATCTTCTGTCCTGGGGTCTACCAAGTTCATGGGGAAATCAATAGTATTGTTTGTCTTAAATTTTTTATATATTTATTTTCTGCACTTTCTTTCCTTCTGTAAATATAAAGCCTTACAGAAACTTGTAGTGTCATGAGTGTTTGGAAGCTTAATTAATAAAATTTTATGTTTTTCCATTAAATAGGGTGTAGAAATATTAATATTAAATACTCTATCACACTTAGAAGGCAGCCTCTTATTTTTTTTAAACTTATGCTGGTGCTTTACGTTACACATGAGCACTTAAATGACTTTACTAAGTGTTGAAAGGCATGCAAAAGTAACTGCTCAGTGCTTGGAACTGATTAAAAAAGTATGGTAAATATAATTTGAAATGTTTTGTCAGTTAGTGAAAGCTCTAGAAAGCAAATTCAATGGACTAACCTGTGCCCTTAGCAATAATAAAAAAGAAAGAAGCCACTGGAGTTGTTCACAGAATAATAAAAATTGTATTTATTCTTTTGGAAGTTTCTCATTTGAAACTGTGATGTTCATATGAATATATACTTGCAAGTAAACATGCACCAAATTTACTGAAATATGCTCTTTTACTCTGGATTGTGTTAAGGAAGGCAGATGTATCAAACACCATTTCATTCCTTCTGCAGAGATCATAGCTTGGAACAAAGTAATAAAAAATAAAACCCAAATATTTTTTTTAAATTTTTAGTGCAGAAAGACAGTAGAACTAAATATTCTCATCTCTAACTAAGCATACTAAGAAATCACTTTTACAGAAAGTGAAAATGGAGCTTGAGATAACTTCAGAAGTGATAATATTTGAGATTTGGAGGCAAGTGGTAGAAATACATCCTGTTCGAGGCAAAAAAGCCTCCTGTAACAGGACAATAGATTCTCTGCCAACTTTATCATCTCTGAAGTCCAAAGTCTTTAATGATTTCTACAACATGCCTATGTCTCTAACATTTCTCTGTTTTCCATTTATAGACAAAGATTTTTTTTAATATGATTTACCTACCATTTTTGGTGTTAGGTGATAAAAATCTCATCTACACATCCAGAAAGAAGCTCAGGGAGACAATGGCACCTGGGGGATGACAAATACTGTCCCACCAGTCACTGTCCCACACAATCCAACAAATCCAGAGGAGCATAGTGATATGTATCACAGCAGAAGGTGAAGGGAATCAAAATCATGGACTGAGGAAAAGGGTACTAACCCCATGTCCTTCTCAGCTAGACTGCTCTCAATCTGTTCATCCCCCAGCCTGCAATTGTGAGTAGCCTCCAGATGGACTTCTAGCCTCTGGTCACCGTCCTTTCTCTTGTATCTGAACTTCTACTGCCTTCCACCCTTGCAAAGTCCTTCTGTCCGGGGTTCAAAATTTGGCGCTCAATAGAGAACCAACTGTTAAAAGGAATCTAGATGAACATCTACAAGTCACTATTGTCAAAATTGTTGCTGGCAGTAACATGATCGCATTTATTAACAGTGCTGTACTTAAAATATATCAGTAAAGGGGCAGTAAATAGTTTGAAAAAATCCCTTTGGAAAAATCATACTGATTTTTAGAAAAAAAAAAATCCTTTTGAAAATATCAAAGTGATATCTTAAGTGATCTAGCCATGACAGAGACTATCAGAGATCATATAAACTAATCACAACATGGGACCAAGTTTTTCTGTCCTTATCAGTGATTTCAGGAAATGATACTTTTTACTTTTTAGGCACAGATCTCACAAGATTTTCATTCATTAATCACTGCAAAGTGATCCGACATTCATGAAGTAAAAATATGCAGTGATTAAGAAGAAAAAATACTTGGTCATGAGTATAGTCAAACAGTACAGAACATAGAGGTAGTATTTCCCTTGTTTTGCAGAACCTTAAATTCTGCCAAGTGGTTTGAATCTACATTTACAAAATGCAGTTCTCAAGTTGTCTCATTTCTAAGCAGTCCTGCTTTAAGTGCTTGTCCAATTGACTTGGGAGGACAGCAGGGCAATGTCACAGCAAAACCTTTCAGTGCTTGGTCTGGTAGAAAACAATTGTAAGTGGCACTGAGTCAGGTGAAGACAGAAGACAAAGGAAAGACAAGGAAGAAGGAAGCTTTCCCTCTCTTTAGGGGGATGCTGTACTCTGAATCAGATTAGGACCACAGCTTCAGTGTAACAGCAATTGACAGGTGAAAGCATAAGAAAGGTATAGATGGTTTTGCAGTGAGAACTCTCAGAAGCCAGATGTCAAAGTGAAAAGATCAGCATTCACAGTTGCATAGCTCTTTGATCTTTGCAAAGTAGTAATTTATAAATATAGGTCAAACTTGTAAAATACAAGTTTCTCCTTCCTTTTGGGTCAATCTTGTAGAAAGAACAGTTTAAGTATAATGCTATTCTGTTTGTTAAGCCATGTATTATTTATCAGTAATAAATTAGGAATTTTAAACCAGCTACATTTACAACTCTTCAGTACCAGTCACATTTAACACATGTATCTTGAGAAAATTATATTTATAAAATCAGTTTTAATAATGTTGCTGCAGGAGTAAGGACAGGGTGTAACAACAGAAATGAATTAGAAATGCTCATGTATTATTGATACTGAATATATAATGCCTATCAGGAAAGGAACTGCAATAGTTTAATAAGATACTATTCTATGGATATTGATGTGTCAATAACTCTCAAGTGATTGGTATATTGATTCATACCTCATTAAAGATTTACTGATGTTTAATTCCATGCAGTATGAGACACATCTGGAAAAAGAGGAAAACTTTTAATAATATTTCCTCCTTTGTTTATTTTTATTATAATGTATCCAGTAATACTTTTTTAGGAAACTGTTTGTTGCTCAGACTGAAATGTTGTTCATATTTTATTAAAGATTTATTGCTGTTTCATCCCAGAGGAACACTTACATGATATGCATTATAGAATTCTAAAGAGTGCAAAGTAACAAGAAAGAATAGCCCAATTCATTTACATGCTATTGTGTGATTTTACAGTATAACACTAACTACGGGATGTGGCATTTATTCACTGAAAATGGGATAAATGCTTTTCATATTTTATTAAGTTTTCTGGGGAATTTAATTTCTAAGCATTTTTGAGCCTGGCATTACTGACTGAAGATCCGCTGTGCCCATTCAATTTGGATAGAGTACCAAAGCAGCAGGGTGGTTAATGCCACACAAGAAAATCTGGTTTGCTTCTAGCCCTCTAGCCTTACTGCATGGATGACAGTCCAAGAAAGATTGTCAGTATGCAGAAGAAGAAAGGGTAAAACTAAAAGGAGAGAGATCTAAGTTAATTGGATTCCTTTTTTGAAAATTTGCAAGTGCTAAACTGCAACTTAAAGACAATGATACCAGGTACAGTGCACTAATGTAAATGAAAGCCCCCAAATCTGCAGTTCATAGGCTCTCAGGGTGCAGTAGTGTGCCACAAAGCCTTTCAGGGGTTCTGAGAAGAAAAGCTATGTTTGGTATAGCTGTGAAATGAGAGGCTTTTTGTACTGAAATGTGCTTTTCATAGTGTGCTTTCAGTAATTTTTCATATATAACAGTTTTGTAAATCTATGAGAAATGAATATAAAATACTGACATCTTGATGTGGTTATATTATAAATCTAATTTTTACTAAGTTCTCAAACACAAAAAATACCCGTACCAGATGTAAGTCAGAAATCAACCTACTAGTGTTTCACTGCATATTTTATTAAACATGTCAGATAAACCTCTTCCCTGCTCTCAACAGCCTTATTTGAATCTCTTCCTACACAAAAGAATATGCAGTATTTCTGTATGTGTAAGATCCAAAGAAAGAATTAATATATCCCTAGATACCTATGTGAGTATGCAAAAACTTAGTGTCCTTCAATGACAACAAATAATGTTTGTCCTTCACTTTCTTTTTGTAATCCATTTTAGCTATGAACCTTTGTAGGTTTATGCAGATTTAATGCTTCTTTTCAGCTGCCATGTATTAATTTCCAAAACAGTTAACAATTCAGTCTTCTAGCAGATCTCTGTATATTCTGAAGACTCAAGCTCATAAAAAAAAATATTTAAGAATTCTAAGCATCAAAAGTTAAGACTGAAAAAAGCAATTTTACACAGTTTAGTAGTCTATAAAAATATGAGTAAGCAGATATCGTAAATAACTAATAGAACACTGAAACTTTTTTAGAACATAATGTATCTAGGCTAAAAAGTACTGCAGATATAACTCTTAGCAAATCTTTCAAAGCAACCTCAATTAATCTTAATTTTTACTGTAACATTTATCAGAATTAACTCAAGAAAGATTATATATGTGAGCTATTTATATGATAATGAAATTGTATAAAATCTGCACTATGCACGAATCAAGCATTTATATTTGCTTATTTTCTTACTCTGTTTATTTTGCAATATTGTAATTTATTTTCATATGCCATATTTATAAATTAGGAAAAGCAATCTATATGAGTTTTTATATGTAAAAAGGTCCATGCCATTAGAACTTTTATAGTTCTCAGTGCAACCACATGTAAGATGTGTCAGTTTAGGTAAGTTATAGTCTACTTTGTACTTTGTGCCTCTTTTTTTTTTTTCATCTATAAAAGGGGGGGGGTTTACTTCTATCCTTGTTTATTGCATCCAAGAGACATTACAGGGATAAAAAAAATTAATAATGGCTTTATAGTTTTCAGATAGCATGCCACTGACTACATATCTTGGTTTAGATAGGTAAAGCACTATTTTACATATCTTATTTTTCACTTTTAAAAGTTGCACATGTTATCCTAGGTGAAAACACCTCTATTTTAAAAGAATATCCAGAACAAACTCCATATTCATTAAGTAGGCAGCTGGTAAACCTTGCTGGAGGAAAATAGGCAATTAGAAACTTCCCCAGTGCTGTTAGTTTCGGTGTTATTATTTGGCTGATGTTTTCTTCATGAGAATAAAAACGAATGTACTGAAATGTACTGAAAACTTCCTTTTCTTGGATAGTGCCAGTCATCACCTATGTGTGTGAGAATGTATTCCTGGTCCCTCTTTTTTCCCACTTTTGTGTGGCTGCTACATTTTCAATATCATGCTCGTAAAGTCACGGTGAACATGGGTAATGAAAAAGATGAGGGACAAAAACTGACTAAACATCAAACCTTTTTAGCTTTCTGGTAGATAGCAAAGGATGACCTCCAAACAGTCCCAGAAGTGTCTTGTAGAGTAATCAGGGAGCATCATACTAACACCAATGTGGAAAACACATACAGTGTCAAAGAATGTAAAATGAGAGCTGTGTGTCTTTTTCTTCTCTGTCATACATGTTTAGGTCTGTTATTATCTTAAAAAGTCACCTTCTTTTCCCCATGTGATCTTCTCCAAATTCTTAAATCATCATAGCAATGTCAGAAGCATTTTCTAAGCTACTCCTTCAGAGACAGAATAATGAACAATGTGGAAATTCTCAAATACACCATTACTGTGTGTTTCTTTCTCCATCATATCAAGTTGCTTCTGGTTTTTTTTGTAGAATTCCATTGTAAAAAATACTGGTTAATCAAGTTGGTCACAGCTGAGTAACCAACAATATTGTTGCTACATAAAAGCATTTGATCCAAGTAATATATAATAAAGCACAATATTTTTTACCATTGAATTTATGAGAACATTTGTAAAGTTCTAGTAATATCCCAGAACCACTGAAAAAAATCTTTTTCTAAAAAAATTGATTTTGTGTGATAAAATGGCTGCAAATGAAAAGTTCATTTTTAATAGCCATGTTTGTTTAATCTTGGAATAAACTACCGAGAAAAATAGAAGTTCTTTACTTTTGAAGTTCAGCAAATGTCTCCAGAACACATGGTAAGTCAAATGCCTAGTTAACTGAGAGTGTTGCCTCCTTCCTCAAAAACTTGTACATTCAGTGATATTAGATTTTTTTTTTCCCCCAGATTTCTAATTGGAGCTTGTTTGGCTAACACAATTTGCTGGTGCAGGGCATTGTGTTAGAAAAGAAGTATTCTTTTTTTTTTAATTAATAACTATTTTTAAATTATTATTAAAGTGATTTGAAAATGCTGATAATTATACCAGAATAAAGAGAGAGTTTTCAGAGCTTTGTTGGGTCAGGCTGCAACTCAGCACTCAGTTCTTCATGATGGCAACAGAAATTTCTTTGCAAGTCATAAAATACCTGTTTATTATTTTTTTCCCTATTAAAAATACTACTAAGATAATTATTCTCTAGATTCTTTGCGCTTCACAAAATACACTTACTGACAAAAATCTCTCACATACCAGTACAAATGGCAGGATTTATTTTACTGTACTGGCAATAAAGTACCCTATGCCCTAGGATAAGGTATCCACCAGGCTAAGGTCCACAAAGGACCAATATTGGACTACTCAGTACAAGGCTTATTCTTAGTGCTCAAGAAAATTTTTGGTTTTATTAATAATAGGCATTATTGACTACTTGAATAAATCTAGTTTTGTCGTAGCTGACAAATATAAAATTTAGAGCGGATAAATCCTTTACTTCAGATATTTAAGATATTTATAGCCTTAATATTTTAAACTTTATAATCATTCTCATGCCATTTTAATAGAGGAAAAGTATTACCTACAGTAATTACATATAATATAATTTAGTAATATGATATGAAAGAATCAAAGTATTTATAGTGTGTTAAGTCCTTTCCTTTCCTCTACCAGCTGCCAAAATTTTTTTTGCCAAGACCAAGTATTTTGTACAGGTATTTTGTAAGTTTATCCCGGTGTAAAATTTTACAGTTATATGAATATCTTAAACAATGGTAGAGATAACAATAATAGTCTTATTTCAGCCAGTGTCCCAATACTTAAGTGACTGCATAATCAGAAACACTCATATTTAAGAATTTTTTCTTTTCACTAGCACGTGGCAGTGCAGCATCATCATAATTAATATAATTTAAAAAATCTCAATAAAATTAAATATCTTCAAATTTCTATGCATTATATATAATGTATATATTCTGCTTAAGCTTTTAATTAGCTTTCTTCTTAATATTTGTGTGACCAATGCATTCATATACAAAGAAAGAGGTTTTGTAAAAATATGCAATTTGGTGTCTCTGCAGGACATTATTTAAGTCATGGTCATCACTATACTTCTGACATTCTTGTTCCAAAGCATATGTCTTTATGAAAATAGACATTGCTTATTCTTTAGCCATACTTCATTGAAGGAGTCTTGCTGAATTTACTGCATCGTAAAACCATTTTCATATTCATATCTTCTATGTAGATGATTTTGAAAGTCCTTTAAATTTATCTTACCTTCTAAAAAACACTATGGACAGATTGTTTCTAAGTGCCTGTTTTAATCCATTAAATTTAATTGCATTATTCCTGTTTTATATTAGAGTCAGGCTTCATCCTGGTTTTGATTTTGCCTTTTTTTTTTTTTTAATGTATTGACCTGTTCCTTGGTCTTTGACAAGTTTAATCACAGGTCAACTCTACCAGAACCTGGTAGTAAGAATAAAGAAAATGCTTCCCTCAAAATTTTTCAAATACAAGGCCTGACACTTTTAAGTGTTCCTCTTGAATTAAATGTAGCTGTGCCTAATGTGAAAAATTTGTAGACTGCAAGCTTATAATTTTACAGAATTTAACAAGCACAAACAAAACTGATCTTATGCTAATAACATAACTGGACTATCAGCTTTTGTGCATTGAGCCTTGGTTGAAATTACTTCCCTGCTTTTTGTCAATACAAGAAGTAGTGAACAGTGTTCCTGGGAGACTGAAAATCTGAATATTTATGAATATGGGAACAATTATTAAGATAAAAGCATCTCTTGGCTGATCACAGACTGCTCTCTTCGGGTAAAATAATAAAACAAAATAATGTTGCAACATAAAAAAGGCAGAGCTTGCTGAAGGTCAGCAAATGTGCTGCAGGCATTGAATTTGATAGTCACATCTGTCCACAGGGCAGACTGTTTCCAAACAGAATTTAAAAAGGCAGATACTCTACCATGGGGCATATGTACCACATACCTTCATTGGTATTAATTGATGTTTCCATGGTTCTTTAAAAGTGAAATATTAATCAATTTTATATAATTATGGATTGCTTAATATTCACGGGTAAATATTTGAATCTTGCTCAGAAAAGTTATTCTAAAATTGCAAGGTAAAGATGTCTATGATTTACTTGGCTCACTCACGTCTACTGTCTTTAAAAAGGAAGCTGTTTTAGTCTTCGCCTAATATTTTCATAGGCCAGGTAACCATTAGTCGGCTGAGGCGTACTTTAAATTTTAAATTTTCCCTCTTGTTCCATTTTAGTAAAAAATGAATACACAGAACTGTACCAAAGTGATACCACTGATGACTTTTTAATGATAAAGAGAGCCTTACACAAAGATTTTCTCAAAAAGACTTCATGGTTATTTCTAGTGAGTACAATTTAACCTACTACTGAACACACAATAATATCTAGGGCTTCTTTTCTTTTTTTTTAATCTGCTCATTCTATGCATTTTATAAGATCCCTTTGCTCTGTTCTTAGTTTTCCACTGTGTTGCCGCATCTTACAAATGGGTAGTTGAACCAGGGAAAGGCAAAAACTTTTTAATTTGTAGTGCCTTAATTATATATATTGACAACACACTTTTTTGAATCCTTCATAGAATCACAGAATATGGTGAGTTGGAAGAGACTCAGAAGGATCCTCAGAGTTCAGCTCCTTGCCCTGCACAGCTTCATCCCCAAGAGTCAGACCCTGTGCCTGAGAGAATTGTCCAAATGCTTCTCGAGCTCTTCCAGGCTTGGTGTTGTTGTGACCACTTTCTTTGGGGAGCCTGTTCAAGTACCAAAGCACCCTTTGGGTGAAGAGCTTTCCTGAAATCCATCCCAAATAATCTCCCATGACACAGCTTAATGCCTTTTGCTTGGGTCCTATCACTGGTCACAGGAGAGAAAAAATCAGCATCTGCTCCTCCCCTTCCCCTCTGTACTTCACTACAGTTCAGCTTGTTGTGTTCCGGGTTCGACAGTTTTGGATTTCAGCTGTTGATACATGATCTCAGCAAACAACAATTTTGCAAATCACTCCCTGCTGGTTCCCCTGGTAATATGTGAACTCTTAGGCAATATTGTTTGTTTATTTTTGTTTTTCTTATTTTCTATGTAATTGCTTGATTTGGTCCTCATGGAAGAAGATAGACATAGCAAGAGGGGAAAAAAAATATTAACATGAACAAAATAATTTAAAAGCTATCTGAACAAATGTTTTCTTCCATTTCCTTTCTGCCTGTTGTGTTGATGGATTATTCTTTTTATCAAAAAGCAAAATATTCCATTATAAGCCATTATAAGCATTTTATAAATACAGTGTAAAAACAGTTGATATTCTAAATTCATCAGTCATAAATGCATACCCAACCAGCCAGAAAAGCAGCAAGACTAAATAAAAAAGGTGATAAATAGCTAAAAAGTTCTTAATCATAACTTCTCTGCAGTTCTTTTAGTCTCTTTTCTGTACTGATGATATTAGACCTGCACTTGTCCAACCAGGAAACTTATTCTTTCTCTCTCTCTCTCTCTCCCCATTCTCAATTTAATTCATGATTCAGTTATGCCCAGCGAGATAGAACTGTCTCATTTACCTACTGATATTAGTTAAAAATTCTTACTAATTTGTGCAGTCAAATTTTCATTTCCCATTCCCATACACAATTCTTACAATGCTCTGTATGTTCTCTGTGCTGGTGAACATGGTGCCCATTCAGTGGAAGAGGCAGGGAAGGAAAGAGGGTTCAGAAAAGAGGAGAAATGGACATTACGGGATTTAGATTGAACAGGTAGTTTCAATATGAATATTTGACTTTTGTTCATCTTTTTTTCCGTGTTCAGTTTTCTTGATGAGGTAATGCATGAGTGCGTTATTTGCTGCTTCGTGAGAAAAGTGACATTGGTATTTTAATCTTCACATGATCAAATCTTATACAAAAAATATGCATGATCTCCAACATAAAAGAATCAATGATCTACAGAGGACAAATGTGCAATTTCAAGCAAAAATGTTTGAGAAGGTGACATAAACAATGCATAAGAAATATAGGGAATTCCTTTTCCAGGTGAAAAGGGAACTTAGTGAGGAAGTGTTGTGTTTTTAAGAGGGTTATGAAACCATTAATTGTGAAACATTTACTTAGAATTCAAAGGCAGTTTTTAATTTTCTTTTTTCGATTGCTAGTGATGTTCTGGTTTGTCAAAGGAGTTTTATTTCGGTATAAGGCATTTAGAGATAACACAAAACCCAAATCTAATCATCACCATCCAAATATGTAGGCAGTATAAACACGTCTGTCCAGATACATACACATGGCCTCTGGCATATTCCCTATGGATATTCTTTCCTTAGGAGCACAAAATTTCTCAGAGACATCATCTCTGTTCCCCACTTGTTGGTGTAGGGTTCTAGTGAAGATAGACCACAAGACAGTGTATGCAAGGTTTTAGATTCCACAACAAAATACTTATGGGATGGGGCAGAAAGAGGACTTTATTTCCTTGCAGAAATGATTAGACTAAGTGCTATGTCCCATAGCTATTTATAGAACCCATTGTGTTCTGAACACACAACTCCTTTACCTGTCCACGGATTTAAAAGCCACAATTTGCGCCTCATGTTGGCAGGCGGACAAATCAGGAAATAGAACAGCCTGGGACAGACTTGCTTAGTTACAGCTTAAGCACCTGGTAGCCTGCATTTGATGTGAAAGGATCACTTAGGTGGAGTGTAAGCCACTGAAAATCATATAGTATTCTTGACATGTTCATTTTACAGTTTCATTGCAGTAATTTAGGGAGAGAGAAGGTCATTTGAAAGTCTGCCTTTCTGTGACCTTCATCAACAATACATGAAAGAGACTTATGAGTCTTGTCTGACACTTATATGATAAATGAGTAGCTCAAGCATTAATGTATTTGTAAAGAATTTTGTTTTGGAGCTGCCAGTTGATATATGCAAAAAACCTGCAAAATATAATTTAAGGTATTTTTCATTGGATCTCCTAGAATTTCTTCTCTTTTTTTTTAAACATATGTCAAAAGATCAATACATTTAAATAAAATATTCTGCACATGCTGCCTCTTCCTATTATAGTGAGCATTACATTAAAGTTTCTATGAGTTGCTGATCCATCCTGTAGAAGAACAAATTCTTCCATAAGCAATATGATTTTTTTTCTTATTTATGATCCAAGCAATCTGTCAATTTGAAAACTATGGAGGTCAGTCAGCAATAAAATTATATAAATATATACTTATTTTTTATATCTGTTTAATATGGCCATTATTTTTTGTACGACTTTTCAGTTCTTAATTCTAAATTAGTTGGAGTCAAGGACTGAAAATAAAAGTGTAGAAGAAGGAAGGGAAAGAAGGATGTAAATGTTTATAAAGCAATGTAGAAAAAATGTGATGGAGAGAAAGTATAGAAGAGCATATGAAGGACAAGAATAAACATTTCTGGGAATTTCCCACTGACTGGGAAGGTCAAAATCTCATATAGGACTTCTATATGCATAAGCAATTCTTCATTACATTTAGTATATTTTAAATTTTCTTTGTAGGTAAAGTGATGTTGACACCTTGATTGCTTTAATTTAAAATGTTCGGTTTTTCTCCTTTTCTTTCCCTAATCTGAAAGTCTTTTGCTGTGTGTAATCACCCTGCCATATGAAAGACACAAACTCTGTAGCTACTTCAGTACTTTTCTTTAGCAGAAAATGGTGCAAATTAAACTGGTACAGATCAGTTACAGTGCTCAAACTGGGCTAATTTAGACCCACTGAGAGCCTGACAGAAGGTTTAGAGGTGTCAGTTGATTTCTTTATCAAAAAAAAATTTTTGGACTTGTGTAAAATCTAATTCATAACTAAATATAAGCAAGAGTATAAAATAAAATATCTTGTGGATAGAATTTTTTCTTGTATTCATTTACACTTAAAAATGTGCTGAAAGGGAAGAATACACTCTGCTTTTGACCATGGTCCTGCATTTCTGATTGATACAGAGGAAAAACAGAACAAACAACCCCAATAAGTTGTCTGGAAAGAAACATGTTAGTCATGGATTAAAATGAAACCTCTGGCTTATAACACAATTCTTTATGTTATTTTTATAATGGTTTTAGGATTGCTAATTATTCAGGTTAATGGGAAAGGAATTCAAAAATCTTTAGATTATATTTGTAATTGGTTATTTGCACAATGCACTCAGTAATACACAGCTATGTCTTGCACCCAAGAAGAAAAGTAGAGTTCCTTGAATAAGTTTCCTGCCCGTGTGACCTATTACACTTATCTATGACATTAACTGTCTGAAAACACAGATAATTTTCTATGTAAGAGATATTTATATAGTTGGAGATGGCATTTGGAAACTTAGAATATTTGCCTGAGGGTAGATCTCATCTTAAGATAAATATACAGATAGAGCAAATATGATTTTATTCCCTCAGTCAATAAATATGTATTTCCATAAGTCAAGGGCATTGAATCATTGGGTCTGTGCCCTAGAGGTCAGAGGCAGTTTGGAGCTCCTACACTGCAGTCTAGAGGCCAGTATTGTACAATTATGGAAAAAGATATTGTTTAATCAAGTCCTTTGGCACTGCCTGTGAGCAACACATGGAAAAGTTTTGCAGATCACCCTGGGAGTGGTCAATCACTTCACAGCTATTTCTACTGCCCAGTGTAGTTAAGTCTAGCTCATCACCTAGACTATGAAGATTTCTCTTCTGCCTTTCCTCCTCACCCTCACCCTCCCAAGCTGTTCATATCCATGTATTTTAACACAAGGAAGGACTACTGGGGTATTGGCATCATCTAATCTGAAATTTTTCCTAAAGCAAAAGACCTGCAGATGTCAAGCCATGGTTATTTCGATTCAAAACAAAATGTTTAGAAACACTTTCAAACTTGAAAGAAATTAGATGAAATAGAGAATGTACAGTCTGATCTAATCTTTTACTACAATACTGAATGATAACTCATGAAGTAATTTCTAATGTCAGTGTTCAGTTATTGACTGATTGCTTTTCTTACCTGGCAAGTGGAAGAGCCTACGACTATCAGGACTAGTTTCTCTTTTTTTTATTTATTTTATTTTATTTATAGGCCCTTTTATATTATAAACAAGTAATCTTTGATATTCTACTAAATAAAAAAAAAACCAAACCAAAAATCCCACCAAAAAACAACTGAGAAGACTAATTTTCTATATTCCTTCACAGTGAAGTAGACCTTCTGTAAATATCATTAAACTGGTCCAGCAACTTAAAGAATGGATGAACATTTTTTGTAAAAAATAACTCAAAGTAATAATTGAATTTTTACACATTTTGCATATGTACTGCTTACCAGGCCACACTGTAAGGGGAATGTATGTACGATGTACAGACAGACTGGGGAATGAGAGGCCGGAGAGCAGTGCCACGGAAAGGGACCTGGGGGTCCTGGTCACTGGCAAGTTGAACATGAGTCAGCAGTGCCCTGGCAGCCAGGAGGGCCAACCCTGCCCTGGGGGCATCAGGGACAGCATGGCCAGGGAGAAAGGGAGGGGATTGTCCTGCTCTGCTCTGAGCTGGGGCAGCCTCAGCTCAAGGCTGTGTGCAGTTTTGGGTCCACAATGTAAGAAAGACATTAAATTCTTAGAGAGTGTCCAAAGGAGGGCAATGGACGTGATGAAGGACTTTGAGAAACTGTATGAGGAGCAGTTGAGGCCACTTGGTCTGTTCAGCCTGGAGAAGAAGAGCTGAGGGGAGACCTCATTGCTGTCTGCAACTTCCTCATGAAAGGAAGAGAAAGGCCTGGCACTGATTTCCTCTCTGTGGTTACAGTGGTAGGACTCAAAGCAAAAAGCATGAAGCTGAGTTAGAGGTTGGTTTAGGTTGGATATTACAAAAAACTTCTTCACCCAGAAGGTGGTTGGGCATTGGAACAGGCTTCCCACAAAAGTGGTCACAGCATCAGCCTGACAGAGCTCAAGAAGCATTTGGACAATACTCTCAGGCACATGGGGTGGCTCTTGTGGAGGTTGCTGTGCAGGGCCAGTGCAGAGGAGGGCATATGTGGCCCGAAGTTTAGAGTCCGGCTAGCTGAGGGCGAAAGGCCGACGCCCCTCTGCAATTCCTGGCCAGCACCCTTCGGCGTCTGATGGCCTCAGGCTGTGCTGGCTGCGGACTGGCTTACACCGCTGGTATAGGAGAGGAACGGAGCTGACCATTTCCCGGGGGGTTAAACATCGGTTTATTGAAGGTGTTGCGGGATCTAAACGTGGGGAAACCAACCGGGAAAAAGTTTTCCCATAGGGGGTGAAACAGGATTATAAAGGAGGGTGGTGGGTACAGGCGGAACCAATCGGGAAAGGTGAGAGGATGAACTTCACAGAACTGACACTCCATGGAGACCAATAATCAAAAGGTAAAGGAGGTGTCCTGGGACCCCAGCCAACCACCATCTCCAGAGAGGAGAAGGTTCTCGAAACCTGGGAGGAGAAAGGGAGTGATTGACTGGACCTAGGGAAGAAACAACTTTCACTTATAAGGGAAACCAGGGGAGGAGCAATTACATATCGGCAACTATGAATAGCGGTTACTATAGCAACTTAGCTGACAGGATAGCAGTGGCGGGAAAAACTGGGGGAACGAAACCATTTTACACATAATAGGGGAGAACAATATATAAATTGGGGGAATAACACAAGAAACTTAACAACACACTACAACAGGCCAGGAGTTGGAATTTGATGATCCTTGTGGGTCCCTTCCAACTCAATGTATTCTGTGATTCTCTCACTGTGTCAACAAATTAACCTCTAAACACTGGGTTAATTTTAAATATAATTCTTTAACAAGCATAACTGAGAAAAAATTATGTCAGACAGATCATTGGTGGTAGAAACTGGTATATTTTCTTTATTTCCAGAGTACTAGGATGATGCACAACACCCTGGGGACCATTTCCATGTTTGCACAGAATTCCTGAAAGTTTAAGACTATGTAATTTTTAATGATTAACCAAATCAGACACTTACAAATCACGTGTACATCACTGCATCACTAGATTCTACCCTCAGACAACAAAAACTGTGTAAACTTCATTTATCATGCAGTGAAAGTACAAGTCTGTAAGTGCTGCTGACAGAATGGTAATATGTTTGAATGCAGCCATTCTCTAATCAAACAGCAGAGAAACCCTGGGGAAAAAATTAGATTGAACATTTTCCATTTCAAACTGGTTTTATACACTTGTCTCACAGAATACCACATGAGGATGGGAGCCCTTAGAATTTATTATTATTGCAAACACTATTACAGATGTTTTCAAAAAGCCAGAAATGTGATGGCTGCATATAATATGAAAATGACCCTTTCCTCATTTTATGCCTAAATTTCTAATTGGCACTTTTCAGTCACAATAAATTAAAATTGCTAAATCCATTCCTGATTCATGGACTTCATTATTTATCTTTTACAATTTGGATTTATGGGGAAAGAAGAATATGTTTCTCTGTACATATTAACCTAATTTAGCCAACTAGCCAGAAATTAATTTGTTATAGTCATAAAATCTTGACGATGTAACAAGTATAGAATATTCCCATCTCACTTGCTTTAATGCACAGACCTGTAACTTTTAGCACTGTCAAAATACCAATGCAGAAAAATTAAACAATGATAAATGCATTCTGTATCTTTTCAAGAGAGAATTCTTTCAAGATGGATGCTAAGACTCACTGATGTTGTGCATTCTGGCATTAAAATTTTTGAATTAATGGTTTTCTTGGGAAGGCACTCAACTGCTTTTAATTTTTTTTCGGTGATCACCTTCCTGCAAGTGCTGATGGACGTTTCTTGAAGACAAATGCTGTTGGCTTGACACTGTGATAACAAATGCAGGGTTTTTATAATGTTTTCAGGAAGAACTGCTAATACATAGAGTTAAAAGAATGCATCATTCAATGTCGGTGTATTGCTATGTAGTAAAAGGTCCTCCCAAACATATTAAACAGGTCTTTCTTCTTAGTTTCCTCTTTTCTTGGTAGTCTTCACTCTCTTTCTTGCACGTTTACGTAAATATTTACCCTTTGCATAGCTACACTTAAATGTAGTCTAAATCTTTTTTAATAATTCAACTACAAACAAATCTTCTAGATTTCTTCTGAGGGAAAGGTTGGTTATATCTAGCAGCAGATGGAAGAGGAATCCAGGCCTGGAAGGATTTCGAAATCTTTTTCACAATGAAGAACTAGTAGGAATTTGAATGAAACTTATTCATGAAACATTGAGTGAATTGTCAGTCCTATTCTTTTGGGAAGTTAGAACCAGAGAGTGTATTCACTTTTGATATTTGATAAAGGAAAATCCATGCTTCTATTGTGAACTCTATGGAAGAATTAAAAAAAAAAAAAAAAGACAAAACCCACTTTTTGCTCTTAAAAAGCACAATTCTCCTATTCACCTTACTTAATACCTAGTTATATTTAAGCTGTGAAAAGCCTCCTTTTCAGTGGATCAGGAGTGAATTATATTTTGAAAGCCCCCAATAACTTCCTGTAGTTAAGCTATGGTTTTGGAATACATTTGAAATGAAAATTTCATAATGGAAAACTCTGTGAAGCCCAGTTCTCATTGAAGTTTTCCTATGGAGAATGAAAAACATTGATGGAATACCAGAAGCATGTAGGAGTTTAATGCTTCTGCACAGTGAGCATTGAATGGTTAAGGAATCAAGAAACAATACTAATGTGATGCAGCAGGAATGCTGAGAGATGTCTTCTACTTGCTCCTATCCCAACTCTTTGCCTTCATTCTATCAATAAAACATACATTTGCCAATGATGATGCAGCCCAATCTTTAATGTGTTATTTAACAGAAAGTTCCAAATAAACTCATACTCTTAAAAGCTGTGATGTGTTTTGCCCACTTTTTGTGTAGCTTAGAAATTAAAAGTCTAGGACAGATTTACAATGCAATGTATATTCCATTTAGGAGTACAATTGTGATTTAGAATTATTTCTCATTAATTCCTCTATACATTAGCGCAGTACTTTGTTTTTGTCTTTTTCTTCTATGGCAAGTTTTTTATTCTAGCCTGCAGACTTCTCAGCATGGTTCATATAATACTGATAGCTAAAGATTTGTTTTGTTTTGCTTTTGCCTCTGGATGTTTTTATTAATTGTAAAAGCTATAAAGATGTTCTGGAAGCTAGTTACTCAAGCTGATAGAAAGTATATTGTTCAGTTATATTATTATTAGTAGTAATAGTAGTAGGATTAAGCATATAATAATTCATTCCACATCCTTGTGTACTGGTGTCACTGTCTATAAGATGGCCATATTTCATTATAGGTTTGGGGTCAGACAGAATTTCTATGAATGAGATTTTGTTGTAATACAAAAAATGTTTTAAAATTAGAGGTGTTTTGAAGACTCAGAACACATAGAATTGTTTAATTGTGTTCCTTCCTTATGTTTTCCAAGTAGATTTATAGAATTTAAAGACAAGAAGATCTCATCTGATATTGCTCTGTTGTTACTGTAAATTTCCTTGGAAAATACAATTAGAAGTTATCTCAGATAACTTTAAAACTAGAGTGTCTGTTTAGCATCAGCATCTAGTATAGCATGACATATTTTGTATACAGAAGATATACAGAAATATAACATTGAGAGAATTTCTGGATATTAGGAGTAATCCAGAGTTTCTGGGACATGAGAGATAAAGTATAGTTTCCCTTTAAAATTTTTTTAGGGTTCTATATTAGGACTAAATTTAGATGTGAATATTTATAGCGAAACTTTCAATAGGAGACAAATCATACGAAAATGTCTCTTTTCTAAAGATAATTCTGTCATCTGTTTAAAAAAATTCTATTTGGTAAGTTCCATTTAGGCAGAAATTAAATTAATTAGTGGAGGACAGTTGAAACTATTCAGGTTTCTTTCCTGTCAATTACCTTTTATTATGAATGTTTTTCATTAGATTATCTGAGAAGTAAAAACAAAATTTAAATAAAGCAAAAAACTGTGAGATCCATTCCCCAATTTAATCACAATGAAACAAAATCAAGTTAATTCACCAGTCTAGGTCTCAGTAAACTGGGATATGGGTTGAATCTTATCTTACCTCAGCTGCTGGCTACAATATTAAACAATGCACAGGAAGTGCATTGAAATGCATTGTATTCCCAATATCTTTTATTTACAGGGCACTTCCAGAGTGTTAGAATGGTTTCAAAAGAGGGAGAAAAACTGCTGTTCTGCTATGGGGAATCTGCAAATGAATTTGACAATGACTGACTGAGGAAAGTGTGGATGAAATGAAATTCAAGGTAATGACTGAGATATGTTTTCATAACTATTCTAACCTTCCTTTTCTCAAAAGCACTTCATCCTGGCTTTTTTTTACCACTGCTAAATTTAACGGAAGGAAGAGTCAAGTAAGTTCAATGGGTTCTGGAGAAGTAAATGTCGAATGAGGCATCTTAAGTTAGAAGAGCTGCACTAAAGTCATAGACGTAAGTTACTCTGAAGGAGGATATAGAGAAAAAATAAGTGTAAAATAATAAAATGGAATCAACTAATTTAATTGCCTGAAGCAGCAAAGAAATATGGGGAAAAACATATGAGATCCTGTATGAGCTGTGAGGGAGAGATAATATAAAACACGGTTTGCAAAAACCAGAGATGGTCTTAAATCTCTATCAAAGCTTAAATTGAAGCAGTGAAAATACCTAACATGCATACCTTCTAAGACAGCAGAAAGTAGAGGAAACACTAAACTGTATTTCAGATAACTAATCAGTATTGCAGTTGCTCAGCAATTGACATTTTGCAATTTGAAGAAACTTCTGTGAATTTAGGTAGAGGAATCAAATCAGCTTAGTAAGTCATCCTAAGAACTTTGTGTCTATTCAAAACATGTAAGATGGATGTGCTTCAAGCTCAGACACAGAGTGCATGTGAATATATACAATACATAATACATAATATTATGTACTATGTTGCTCATATATTCATATATAACCTGACATTGCAGCAGTATTTCCTTTGAATATTTTTGTATATTCTACCTCCAACAGTGATTGCCACTTTCAGATTGTGCTTAAATTTGTCTGATATGTTTACTTTTAATAAGATTTAGTTATTATATAATTTTAACATCAAAAGTTCCTAATACAAGTCAAAGTGTCTGACTCAGAGAATGAAAAGTGAAGGAAAAGTTTGTGCCATGAAGTTTCTATTTCTTGAAATCCCTCTCATGTTTTGGTAATTTACCTGGCATTTACTGTGTACTTCTAGTCTGGCATGAATTTAAATGCCTTCTTAAATGGGTATCTTCAAACGTATACCTAATCCAATACCAATGGCCATGCAGAAAGTTGTTTCTTTGTTTCCTTTTTTTAAAAAAATATTTTTCTGTTCTTCATAAATAGAACCTCACTTTTATGTTATGGCAATTCTCTTGACTACAGGCACCCTTCCTGCTTTCCATGAGAGAAGTCAGAGAGCACTAGTCTCTTATACTGCCTATTGCACCCTCCTATTGTGTTTAAAATTAATATAATATAAATTTAACAACACATCCATAATTCCCCAGTCTAACAGATGGTCCCCAAAGCTAACAGATGTCATCTTATTTATTCACTACCTGATATAATATTTGTGACATAATGATTAGCTTCTATGCAAATAACTTTGATGTCAAAAAAAGAGAATAAACGCTTAACAATAGGAAGAAGAAAAAACCCTACACCCACAAATAAATTATTTCATCATAGAATGGACATGAGCTGGCAATGTGTGCTTACAGCGAAAAAGCCAATATTTTCCTGGACTCTCCTGTAAGGAAAGGCTGAGAGATTTAGGTTTGTTCAGCTTGGAGAAAAGAGGGCTCCTGTGTGACCTAATTGCAGCCTGCTGGCACCTGAAAGGAGCCTATGAGGAAGGAGAGAGATGAGCACGTAGTGACAAGACAGAGAGGAATGGTTTAAAATTGAAAGACTGTGGGTTTATATTGGATATTAGGATGAAACTTTTTCTGTGGGTTTGGTGAGTCACTGGAACTTATGAGGACACAGGTTGCCCGCATAAGTTATGGATGCTCCATCCCTGGCAGCGTTCAAGGCCAGATTGGATGGGTTTTTGAGCAGCCTGGTCTAGTGAAAGGTATGTGTCCCTGCCCATGGCAGAGAGGTTGGAACTGGATGGTCTTTGAGGTCCTTTCCAAGTCACATTAAAATAAAATCTGTGTTCTTCTGCATGTATATTAAAGACTAAGAACTGATTCAGGAACTTGTTTTAGTTTAGATAATTCATGTCAACACAGCATGAAAATTAAGTCTTGTTGAAATAAAACTTCAGCTTTACTGAAAGAAGGGCTAAAAATGAAGTAAAAAAAAGAATTGAAAATATAAAGGAGAAATTAGTTGTCAAGAATTCTTTTCTTTTCTTCTGTTCCTCTTGTCTTTGGCATCCATTTTCAGGGCTAATTTTAGCAAGTCACTTTAAGTTACAATTCTTTAAAATGTTCAGTATGCATATAGTGCTTTTAAAGCGCAATCATGTGGAAGTGATTTTCTTTGACACTATGGACAGAAACAGAAATAATGTATTTTTAAATAGACACAATGTATTAAATCTATATAAAATACTAAATATTTATTTAATGTTCAAATTGACATCTTTTGTCCTGCAAGAGACTTCTGTCCTTGTTGAGCCTTTCCTGGGTACTTATGGGATTGAACAGGAAATGCCAAATCCTTATGGAATAAGCTGGCAATTACTTTTTTTTTTTATCAGTGGAATCGTATATTACTCAAAAACCTCTTGTAGGGAAGTTATGTTGCAGATGTTTTGGATAAATTTAGTTTTTAAAGAAAATAATTATGGCATATTATTTTCTCACTATTTTAATTTATTTATTTTTGTATTTTCCCCCCCAAAAAATTATTCTAAGAAAGGGGTGATCCAAGGAATGTAGCTGTACTTAGGCTTACCCATGCTAGGCTATAATACTATTAATGAAAGTGATGGATGTGGTTTTGTTTTCTTGTCCTGTAAAATCTTATCTGCTTTCTGTTACATATTCTCTGGTCTGCGTTCTGAGATTGTCATGGTTTTCCATGAGTGAAAGTTGCAATTTTGGAGAAGCATTGAATTATCCTACACAATGTATCCATAGAGACACCAGTCATTCTGAGTAGATTTACAAATAAATTCAAAAGGAAAACCTTCATTAGTAGGAATTTGTGATTAGAAGTTGCACACACAGCACCATAGGTACTGATATAGAAAAATGGAACAACATAAAGATGAAACTACTATAACACAATTTAATGGGGATGGCACAATTTGACTTGGAAAGATCCAGATACTTTAATGTGTTAACTAAAACCTCCTTAGCTTTTTTCCTTTCTCTGACTCCATTAATCTAATGATTTTTAGCATTCTTCCTCTCTCCTTTATGTGCTTCATATATTGTATTATCTTTTGTCCAAAATACTACTTTACCCTTCACTAGTCTCTGTTTTAAACTATAAGTAAGATATTGATGGCAAATATAGGGGTAATATATTTTATTCAGACAAATTCCCTCACATACCACCTTCATTTGGTCCTACACCACACAATGATAAAAATAATAATAATAACAATAGCACTTCACATTGCTCTCATTTTATCTGATAAGCTTTATTGCTTGGTGTTGTATGCTCAGTGCTGACAGACATCAAGAATGGGGCTTAGAAAATGTGTAAAATCACTTTGACACATCTGTGGACAGACATTTATTCAGAGTGCTTCTTGGATGCAAAAAACTCTCTTTTTATGGAACATCAACCATTGGAATATTTTTCTATATAATAATTTGTTTCCTGGTGTAGCATGGTGTAGTCTATACACTTATTTTCTAACACAAGACTGAATGCACTGAGATGTAATCTGTTAATGCCAGAAAGATATGCCACAGCTCAGTGAAATTTACAGAGCTAACACAGGGAAACAGCACAAGGCTGAAGAATACAGCAGAAAGATCTGGTAGTTCTGCAGACACTTGACACACATGGCCTTTAAATACTGAAATCACACTTTTGTCCTATTGCCACCAGCTTCAGTAACCACTGAACCAGGGCCTACTTTTACTCATTTTCATTTTCATATGCATGCATTATTTGAATGTCCTCTTAGAGAACTTATCAGTTAGAGTACTGATTGGTATTGAAAGCTCCTTATTGTGTTTTCTTTTAGATATTTTAGAAATGCATGTTAATTTGGTTCTTTTTTAGTCATCCATTAATATAATTCTCTGTCTTGCTCATGAACTTTGCTTTTAAAAAATAAAAAAGACTATTTTTACTAAGCAGGTTTTCTTCTGATGCAAAAACTAATACCTGTCTTGATTTTTTCTATTTTCCTTAAGCTGAAAAATGACTAATCAAGACTGAAGGTTCAATTCTATTCTCTGTCCTTATCAATTTTAAAGCTGTTGCAGTGCCTTAAAATTATATGTCTTACTTAGTGAATTAAAGCTTTAAATTCTCTGTGTCATGTCTGCAGAGTTGAGTGACTCACAATAGCCCTTAGGAAATAGTATTTTTCTTATAAACTAGGAAATTTTGAATAGGTTATGACTGAAGTCCCCAGCTCATAATCTCTGGCTTTCACCTATATGTAGGTACATGGTGCTCTTCTCACTAACTAAAATCAGGCATAGATCTTAGTGGACATAATATTAGCAAGGTCAGTATCTCCAGAGAAAGGGGGAAACTCTTTGTGGCAGAAAATCTTTTTGCCTTAAGAAGGCTTTCTACATCCTTTTTGTTCATCCTTCTCTGAAAGCAGAGACTCTGATCTTGCTTTAAAAGGGTATCTTGGAGAACCAATCACTCAAATCTTCCTGTTTAATAAGTTGTACTTTTAACAGAGTAATTAGTTATTTGGTTTCTAGTATATCTGTAGCTCTACATCAAATACACAGGAATTTCTAGTTCATCAATGTCTAGGTATGTTCAGGTAGATTTAGAATCAGGCAGGTTTTACTCATGCTCAGAGAGAAATATATGGGGTATCTAAGGGACCTTATTAGGAAGGGAATTAATAATGTGAGTTTTGAGGACTTATCCTTTTTTTTTAAATTAATTTCATCTACATCTTCAGATTTTAATATCCTTTAGATAATCATCATTTAAGAGGATTTTGTTGAGGTGTTTTGGAAATTACTGCCAGCTTCCAATCACATTATTTAGCCTAGTTGGGGGAAAAAAATCCATAGCATTAAAATATATATATTTGCATGCATATTTCTTTTTCTGTTACAAGGACCATCCATGGTCCTTTTCACACATATGTGTAAAAATTTCAGATCACAGCAGTGCCAAACAGAATTTTCTTGCGTTCTGATTTAATAGTGATTCAAATGGGAGAAGAGATAAAAGAGTAATGTTAAATCCTCCAATATATGAAGAATGAAGGCAAAAGGTAAATGCAAAAAAGTCCAGAAGTCAAAAAGAATAAAATTGTCAGGTAGTCATAAAATTAAAAAAAAAATCTAATTAAATTCTTACAAAATTAAGAGGGGATGAACAGAAGAGCAAGTACAAAACATGTATGTTATAGTACTAATAAAAAGAAAATATAGGAAGAATGATACAATGAAAAAATAAGTAAGTGCAGAACCACAGAAAATGAGATGCATAACAGAAATAGCAATGGAAACAGGTGGTAAGGAAATGTTGTGCCAGCTTGATAGCCAGCAAAATCTGGTGGAACAAATATTGTTACCGCTGAAAAGTGCTGTCATACCAGTATATACTTGAAAAAATTAAATGCTTATGAAACAGAATTTATTACATTCTTTGTTTAAACAGGCACTTTACTGGGAACTGTGCTTCTTAACTTTCAAATATAAAATATAATTGATTGAGAGGGAGCTAATTAAAGTCTATAAGTATCTGAAGGGAAGGTGCCAGAAGGATGAATCCAGGCTCTTCTCTGTGGTGCCAAGCAGTAGAGCAAGAGGCAGTGGACAGAAACCGATGGACAGGAAGTTCCACCTGGATATGAGGAAGAAATTCTATACTCTATGAGTGGCCATGCACTGGAACATGTTGCCCAGAGAGGTTTTGGAGTACCTCTTTCTGGAGAATTCAAGGATTGTCTGGACACAATCCTGTGCCACATGCTCTGGGATTGCCCTGCTTGAGCAGGGAGCTTGGACCAGATATTCCACTGTGGTCCTTTCCAACCTGACCCATACTGTGATTCTGTGATAATAAATACAAAAAGCAAATAGCTGATAATTATTGAAAGGAGAAAGGTGTGAAAAAGCACAAGACTAAAGCTCTCACCAATAACTGATGCACTTTACAGCTAGGTTCAAACACTTGCCCTTTAAGGAGCATGGAGTGCGCATCTTCATGTAGTGCATTTACATGTAGGTGGGATTGTCAACCAGAACTGTGGGTGATAGCCCCAGCAACTATAGTTAGAGAAATTCCCATGCAAGTTCCATCCAAATGGAGCTTCAGGGAAGGAGAGTGAGGACAGACCCAGCAATGCCTTGGCCCAGTAAGCTGGGATATTCTTTTCTAGTGGCCTTTGAAAGGACAGAAAAAATTCTGTGAAAGAACACTATATTACTCTCTAGAAATAGTTACAGCCACTGAGTAGGTAAGAACTTCAGACTGATTTCCTGAAAATTTGTGGTGACAATGAAGCACCTCTGGGGACAAAAAAATATATGACAGAGGAGAGAAAAAGATTGAACAAAATTTTCAGGCATAATAGCATGATCAGAGAGAGGCTTTTAATGGTTATCCCAGTGAAATGCCAAAGGAGAAAAAGTACATTATTTTCAGGACTGCCTTCACCTAAACTTGGATCTAAATAATGGTTATGTTTTCATATGGGTTTGCCATTTTAATTGTTTTACAGTGACAAGAGTAATAGCTTTTTTTTAAAAGTATCTTTTATTTCATCCTAAGGTACATTTCTAAAATAGATATCCAAATATGCCTTTTTCTTATGTAAATTGTTTACTACTACTAATAATAATAAGAAGAAGAATAACAATACCGCTTTGCAATCTTTTCAACAAGTTGCACTCTGAAAATGTGGTGGAATAACACTTTGATGTTTCCTATTTATAAAATTATTATTTTTTAATGTGAAATAAATTTTAAAAAATTTATTTCACATCAAAAATCTTAAAAAGCCAAGAATGTCCCTATGCAGAGCTTATAGATTTCACAAATGCTAACAAAATCTGTTAATTTTTAAGACAGACAGCATGCTTTAAGAAATTTGCTCTTTTAATTAATCTAAAGGTTGTTCTCTATAGTTTATATTTTCTGGTTGCCTACATCTAAGGAGCAGTTCAAAACACTTTAGAATATACAATCTTGTTCACCATATAGATATAACTAATTTACAGTAAGTCTATTTCCAAAAGATTCAGTATCTTTCAGTTTAGCCTGGACATTTCCTGCTTTGTAGAAAGATGTTTTTATTTCCCTGCTGATGTTTATGTTCCTGTTCTGTAACTGTATTACAGCTTCATTGCTGTAATCCATTGACTCTAATGGAGTTATTCTTTTCATGTAGTCATTCCCAGAGTTATTCTTACACAAGTATAGTCTGTAAAGCTTGTATAATTTCTCTTTATATATAACCTAAAGAAATCTTTGTATTCGTTGTGCCTAGTAAGAAAAAACAAAAAGAATTTGCAGGCAAAAGAGAAGGAAATCATACTATACATAGCAAATTTGAAGGCGTGAATGGGTAATCAACTTTAAATCAAATGACATAGCTGCAGGAGGCAAGAGTTTACATTCATGGATACAGTCTTCTTGCTCTGCACTCTTTCAGCATGCCAAAATAGCTACGAACTTGGCATAGGAAGCTGGGTTTCTAACTGCTTTGCATCACTGCACAGCAGTTGGAACACTCTGGCACATCTGCCCCTTATATGATGCAAATTGATGCAGGAAGTGAAACTTCATAAAACTGTCTCAGACTTCCATTGGGAAGACCAGACACAAAGTTGACATAAATACTTTCCCTGTGTAAATCATGAGTTCAGTGGAGCTGGACTGACTTACATATGACTTACATAAATTTCAGATCGAGACTGAAATCTTGGGTTGTGAAATTATGAATAATGTATTGTTGAAAATCAGCAACAATCTCCAGTAGGAAGATAACTCAGAGTGTAAATAATGCTAAATAATGACCATTCTCATGGACTGCCAGGACAAGGTGAGCTATGTCATGAAAAACAAGCATAACACATGGCAGCCATGAAGGTTGCATCAAAAAGGTCATCATTTTTCTTGTCTCCTGGTTAGGTGTTTTGCTAGCAGTATGCAAAAAGCATAATTGCAGCCACCCTATGTAAATATTCAGCTAAGAAATGCCACTCAAGGTTGCTTGGCATAGCATTCTGAAACACTGGTTCACAAAATTTTTTAGTTTTGGTTTAATGAATTTTTTACTCCACTTACATTATAGTACTTAAAATGTTTATATAATGTCTGATCTTTTTTTTGCTGTCCACATTTAACATCACCATGATTCACTTGCACAATTTCATTGTTTGGGATTTTTATCCTCTTCTGATAAACAATATTTTATTGATTCAGCTGCAGATTTTAATGCCTCAAAATGCACAAATATTGCTTATGTGTTACAGTGCGTACTTTGATGTTCCAATTAGATATTTTATGGATCCAGCTGCATGCTTTGGTGATCCTGTTGGATTCTTGATTTTCAATAAAATTGGTAGTCACACTATGCTCTATGTTAATTAAAGTGAGTACAGTATTTTTGATAACCAGTTTAAGGAAACAAGCTGAAAAAAATGCTCCAACAAACTAAAAATCTATGTTTTGGTTTTGGTTTAGGTTTATTTCTTCATAATATGCAGCCCTACATCAGAATTTTAAGTTAAGCAAACTTGCTTAGTTATAATGAAAATAAAAAAAATGAGGCATCAGATTGTCATAATCATGCTGGGACCCCTATGAATTCAGGCAGGCCATTCAGTGCACTGCAATTTGCTAAGTATTTTGTAGGTAATTCAGGTAATCAAAAGACTTTCTGGTCTATATTAAGCACAGAATTTACAAGACTTACAGATGTATATAATGTGTCCAAGATATATCAATGGTGTCTCTTAAATATTCTATTAATAAAAAAATTCCCTCTTCTGTTTAGGAATTCTACTATATTGAGTTACTGTGCACTACATCAGTCATCTAAAGGTTTCTATTTTAAGAATTACCTCACCTTAAAATTGAATATATATTTCCAGTTTTCTGTATGTTGTTGCAATTTACCTTCAGTCTACACTAGTGTAAATGTTATGTGAGACATATATAAAGATAGAAAAAGGAAACAGAGGCATGGATATTTCTCTGCTTTGGTCACACTTAAGTATGGATTATGTATATCCATTTCAGCTCCAGAGAACTGATCCTTCATAAAAAGAAACAAATCTCTAGGGTCCTTTTCTTCTTCTGGAATGTATCTACCACAGTCAGTCCTTTATTTCACTCTGCCTATTTGACTAGCAAAAATGTTTCTTAAGCTAATCATAACTTTGCTGTAGCCCGAGAGAACCTGTGGAAGGTAGGTGTGCTTTGGCACAGCTCAGTACTCAGCACACACAATCTGTGGATTGCCACTGGCAACACAGCTTCTGTCATGTGGGTGTCTCTCTACAGACTCCTGTTTTCAAAGAGGAGTTTCTTTAAGATACTTTATGCAAAAAATATGAAATAGATTAATAAGAATAGTTTTATGAGGTAGGATGCATCAGGTGCTGTCACTTATTATATATCTTTTTTTACTGTCTCACTAAATGTATGAAGCTCATAAACTTTTTGTTTCCTTCTTAATTTCTTCCAGAACTTCTTTTCTCTTTATCTTAATGCTAAGGTTTTAACTACATATTTCTGTCATTGCTTATGAAATTCATACAATTATCTCTGTAATTTATCACACCACACAGGTCACAGTCAGTTTTCATTGAAGGGGCATTTCCTATCTTCTTGATATATTAGTTATCACTGACACTTCTATTTATTTTACAGCAGCTCTTACTATTTGACCCGGGATTATGTCTCCTTTGATAAGAAGTATTTGTCTCCTTTCACCTTAAGCATACTTATAATTTACTGTTGATTCTGTTGTGCATTTCCCTGGAGCATCTGAGATTCAGGTTCACTCTTTACCAGCATAGGATGCAGCTATGGGTGCAGAAGCTTTGTTGATCATCATGAAAACTGGGTATTATATGAGTTTGAAGATGAAAGCTAATCTCATTTCTTATTTGTTTCAGTTTTCTTCTCTTTCTTTTTGCATGATGAAGGTCAAAATCACACAGAAAGAAAACAATGAGCATATGGGAACTACCTAGAGTATTTAAAAAGAACATCATGAACCAGGGATGCATGATTTCTATTTTTTTGCCTTTTTTCTGTTACTGAAAAGTATTTTTCAAAAGCTTATGGAAAAGACAGACTTTGCATTTATTTATTCAATCTCAGTGAGTTTCTTAAAGTTCCCTCATTTTTTGCCACAGCAACACTGTCTAAAAGGTAAAAAAAAGGGCACTAATGCCTCATTGACCAAGGAATCCTTGCTTATATCACATCAAAGTATATAATTCATAGATATTTTCCTAAAGCCCCTTACCTTCTTACTTCAGCAAGTTCCATAGTTACTGGTGGTAAAATACCGTAGTGATACTGAACTTGCTAAATAAAGATTTTCCTATGCAGCTTGTATCATAAAAAGTTCATGTGGAAACTGGGTGCTGAGAAAAAATAGTCTTTCTCCTACCTGCTTCAACAGTTAAAGGAATGCTTCACAGAGTTTTGCTACCTTATGCCAACTGTACAGAATTTCAGTAGGCAAAAAACTACTTAGATATGAAAGTTATTCTACAGGTGCTATTCTACAGAGGCAATAATATAGCTACAAGTTATTCTACAGGTGCAATTTACCAAAGATGGTGATTGCAGCTGGTGGAGGCTCTTGGGATCTTGTTCACTACCTCGCCTCCATAGCAGTTTCTAGAATATTTTCCACTTTCATCAGTTTTGACTGCCTCTGGGTCTCCATTTCAGTAACTCCCAGACATTTTTCTTTTTTGGCCATCTCTTATTCTGTTTCTTCAACTTTAATTCCAGTTGTTTCTGTTATGCTGTGATTTTTGCTAACAGCCCTCAGGTATCCAGATTGCTACTGACTGTGCCAGCCTTGGGCTCCCCATCTGGGACTGAATTTGTATCAGCAACCTCTTTTTCCCCTTAGTCTCACTGGTTCAGCTACAGTATAAATTCCTTGAGGTTTTCTCCAATACAGTGTATGATCCTCTCTCAAGACTCTTCATATTCTCTTTCACTAAACTCTCCAAAAGCTCACCACAGAGCAGCTTGTCCCATTCATATGGGCTTGTATAGTGTTCCCTACAAACATAATTGTCAGATATAGTATAGATCTTCAAAACCAAAGTGGATTCTCAAACTGAACAAATTGGAAACTTTACCATGGCTTTCTTCTGTAAATTTCCACCTAATTCTATGAAAGAGACTCTAGCTTTTATTTCCCTATTTGAACATAAAAGCAAATTCTCACCAGTGTTGGTGATAGGCTGTTATTCAAATTGACTGATGAAAGGGAGAAATCTCATCAGCAATGTCATAACTGACACAAAAGGTCATTCTTACACTTAGTGGTAGATAGTCTATGGCTCTCCTGCCCCAGGCAGCTCCAGAGCATTTATGACTCCCACACAAGAGTCAATTTCAGGATTTGATGCAGGATAGCACCGCATAAGTCAGGATGCTGACAGATGACACTCTGAAGATTACACAAAGTTGTCTTGGGCCCAACTGCATGATCTAGGCTTCAGGCAACCAACTAAATCCCTGCAGATCTGTTGTAAGTACAGCCAGAGATGCTATGAGGTGCTTAGAACATGACTTGTTGCCCTTACAGAATCACAGAATGGGTAACTCTGCTCAGACAGGGTCATCTGAGAGTGAATTCGCAGGATTCCATCCTGGTGATTGCCTTCAGATGCACCGAGAATCTGGTTTGTGATGCTCTCTTTAAATACTCAAGGTAATTCCCACATTCCCACATTGCTTTCTTTCTGAGTGATTTTGACCTTCATCATCAAGAAGTGAGTCCTTACTTCCTAAGTGACAAATAGCAGAGGGAAAAAAAAACAAAGAGGGAATTGATTTTTGGGTTTGAGAATAGAAATGGGTTTTTGAACACTTCATTCTTTGGTTATAGGAAGATAAGAAAAGAAGTTAAAAAAGTGTTTTGAGGATGAAATAGTTATTTTGTAAAAAAGTCAGTCCCTGACTGAGCCACAAAGAGTGGTTTGATATAGCCCCTGAGAAAAATGTCTTCTTTGGTTTTGTATTTTTGTCCCAGAAAGATGGAGACCACAATAATAGGGAGAGTGCTGTTGTAGTGCTTTCTGTCAGGACTCACTTTTCAGGTGAACACTGTGTAGCTATTTATGAAGAAATGAGTTGTAAAGATACTTTATTCAGCTCCTTTCATCTCAAAATGTGTCATTATCAGTGTTATGGGAACCATTTTGGGAGCCAGTGCTCATAGAAGTGAATCAGACATGCATGGAATGGCAAGAACAGCAGGTCTGTTTTCCTGCTCCTTAGAGCTGATTTTGCTGATTTAACAACCTTGACAACTATGGGCTCAGTGCTTTTCCATCCCTCACTACAGCACTAGATATAGGCTATGGTAAATATGGATATTGCTTGTTTATTATCTGTGTGGATTATTTTGATTTTCCATCCAGTGAACCTGAGGGAGGAAGAGAGGGAACACCAACAAACAGCAATGAGACAGTGTGCTGATAGTTTAAATGAATTTTCTGAGGGCTAAGTAAGCTTTGAAATGCCTGCTCCGTTCAGTAAAATCTGCACATTGATTACATCTCTGTAAATGTAGGATAAGTACAGTGTAAAGGTCAACAGATTAAACATGTAGTTTAATCAGCAAATTATGCAAATGAACATAAATGAAATATACCATTCAACTGTTAAGATCAGTAAAGCATGCAACTCTTTTAGTGAAGTGTTTGAGTGCTGGCCATCTTAAATCTACACCCAATTAACTAAACTTTAAGAAAATTCAATTGCTGTAGGAAAAGAGTTTGCTCTAACAGTCAAACGTTTGGTCTAACAAACATTTATTGTAAGGTACCAACCTAAAATATGGCAACAAAAATTTAGCAAAATTAGTAAAAAATTGACAATACTAACAACAAAACTGAACTTAAGCTTTTTTCTCCATCACTGGAGGGTGAATATCAATTAGCAAGTGGTGAAATAATATGACTACTTGAAATATGATGATCAATGAGGTGGAATTTATGGACATTCAACAACTTCTGTACACGGCTCAAGTAGCAAGTTCCCTCCCAGCTCCTCATCTAGGTCAAAACCAGCAAAGCACTTAAGTACATCCATAACTTTAGGTGTAGGAGCAGTACCATGGAAATCTTTTTCTTGCCTGCTACTGCTGCTGTTAAGGATGTAGAGACCTGAGGTCAGGGCTCAGTTGTGCTAATTGCTCTTCATAGGTTTAAAAAGATACAGCTTCTATAAGACTAGCAATCTGGAGAGACAGAGGGTGGGGGTAAAGCATAGTTTTCATTTTCTCCTCTCAATTTTCTTTCTTTTTTAAAAAAAAAATTATAATTACAATAATTAGGTTAGAAATTTTGGAGTACATCCCAGACATCATTACAGATATTAATGGGTTTTAGAAGTTCATAGTTCTAGCAACAATGAACAGTGTTGAAGAATGAAGAACTGCTTATATGTCTAGAAACAATAATCAAAATTTTCAAATAAATAGAATTCTTAAATGTCATGTAATAGACAATTTTTGCGTCTCTGCCTTTTTGTGATATTTTAGTCAGTGCAACATTATTTTGCATGTTGATAAGTAAACAGCTCTTATTTAATGCAAGTAGCTAGAACTATTTTACAGGTTGAGCTTTTAGTGGTATTTAGTTTGGAACAGAAACATGGTTTTCAATTAATTTGTCAGTGGTTTCTGTTCATTTTCATTCAGCTCATATTAGGGGAATATTTGGAGCATTGTTGGATTTCTTTCAGATGGAACTGTTGGAGAATGTCCTTCAGGGACACACCTAATGCCTTCCAGCTGCAGATGATGAGCATTTCCAGTCAGGAAAAAGACTAAACATAGTTCTTATTCAACTATAAAAAATGGGAGGGAGGGAACCCATCCTATGTGAACATTGTGTAAATATTACTTTCTCAGCAATCCTTTGGCTATAGAGATAATTTTCATTAGTCTTTGCTTTGTGCTAACAATATGCATAATTACAGTTTATCAAAGTTTCCCATTCCTCTCCCCATCTTGCTTTCCTTTATCTTTTTGCTGTGAAATTTTTGAGGTGATAAATGATGCAACTTGATCAAAGATTTATGGTATGCAAGGAACAAAATGAGGGCTCCTAAATGTGAGCACATACAGTTAGTATAAATGTTCAAATCATTTGCATTTTATTGATTGACCTTTACTAGTCAGCAATTTCTGTTTGATGAAGCAACTGAAAAAAAGTTGCAGCTTTCCATTGCACATATATCTAAAAAATAGCTAGAAAAAAAAAATGCTTTTTACAACTACAGATCACTTCGCTTGGGGAAGAGTCACAGGGAAGTTTTTATTGCATCCATGACTTGTATATCTCCCTCTGTCAGAGCAAGGTTTTAGAAAGAACCTGCTTCTCTCTTCTATCCTTACCATAGAAGCATCAGATTTCTTATGCACTGAAACCATTCTAGTCCTTCCTTTCTGCCTCTTGAATGATTTCTCACTTTTAGGAATGTTTATCTCTACTTTATACACTTCCACACCTAGCTTATGGCATCTGTCATGGTGAAGCAGAGTAGAGAGAATTCAGAGAAAATACCTTTTAACTTGAAACAGCAAAAAACCTTTTTTTGGAAAATAGAAATAAAATGCCCATGCATCAATTTTCATTGAAGAACTCTTTAAAATATGCTTTGTCAGATGGAAGATTCTGTTTCTTATTTTGCATTTTAGTATTTTTCCCATGGAGGTGTAGTTAGACAAATTGACCCATTCAGCCTTCACAAAAGATCCTTCCTTTAAAGAAATGTCATGGAGGTGGTTAAAAATAAATTCTTTGAAGGATTTTGAAGGATCAATTGTTTATTTAATAAATGTTTTAAATGGACATTAGTAGCTCATTATACCCACAGTACAGCCTTGTTTTGAATAGGAGGCATTAGGCAGTTTTTCAAGTGCCTAGGTTTGTTGATATGTTCTAGAAACCACATTCCATTGTGCAAAAAAAGTACAGAAAGGAGATAAGCACAAAAGAGTGACACTATCATCATCATATCACAAAATAAATGGAATTTCAGTTTTGAAAGAGATACAGACAAATAAAAACCAATCCATCAAAATATCCCTGTACTGTTGCATTGCTGGGATTAGTTAGAGATGCTTGTGAGATGATTTGTGTCTTAAGTGTCAAGGAGGAACCCTCAAAGTAGAAAATATTTTTTTTACATGAAAGAGAGTAGAATGCACAAATGAGAAAAGTACTTTATTTCACCTTGTTAAAATGGAAAGAAAATATCTTTGAAGATCTAGACCAAGGCTAGTCTAATCCTTTATGCATGAAGATAGAAGCAAAACTGAATGCTGAATGCTATATAAGGATTATTTCAAACTCAGACAAAAGTTAAACTAACAAAATATCCATATATGTATACTTAGATACATGCGTATATGCAGATATGATGAAAAGAATTTTCAGTAGATGAATGGTAATTCATCATTATTTCAGTTGTTAGATTTCAAGAAGTCTGAAAATATAAATCTATTTCTTGATCAGGCATTTGGTGAACATTAGCGCCCTTGTAACTATCCTGCTTTATACATAAAATTTCTACTGGTCACTCTTCTCAACTTATTTCTGTCTTCTTTTGTCTCCAATTTCATATCGTACAACTCTATCTAGGACTGAATTCTGGGGAGGTTTAAAGTCTCTCTAAGGCAAAACATAGCATATTGGAATGCCACTCTTTCAGACACCATGGAGAACAAATGACAGCACTTACCTTCGATTCAAACAGAGATTGGTATTGTCCATCAGTTGCAGCCTACAGACGAGAAATAGGTGTGCCTTATGGAGCCATATTTCCTATTAACAGTCCAATAAACAGGGGAATATTTGGATGAAATAACCTTTGGCTTTGTTGCCTTAACCCATTTGTGGCTGTGTGTACTTCTGGACATACTGAAAAGCGCTCGTGCAGCATCCAGACTACAAATGAGGCACGTTGCAGAGCAAGCCTAGTGAATGTCTTTCCTGCTTCACACAGATCTGGCCCCTCATCACGGTGTGTGCTGTCCCTTTGAGCAGCGTGGGACATCCCTTGCATGCACCAGCCAAGGAGGCTTTGTAGCAGTGTTCACCACGGGAGGAAGGTTAGTGTGCACCTTTGTTTGTGTGTGCGTAGGTCTCTTTCCTGTTCCTGTAGTTTTTAATCTATTGATTTTAGCCAGATTTGACAGAGTAGTAGAGGTATGAAAGATAATTAAATGCCAGTTTCAGTTTCTTGAACTTTGCTCTGTTAGCAGCTTGCTCTCTACTCTAACTTTCCGTCTAAACCTTGCTAACTGCTTTGATGCTCAGAGAAGCTCATGAGCACAGTCTAAACAGAAATTCCTGTTGGTTGATTTTACTGATAGCCCCCAGTAGTATCTCCAAAACACCATGTTGAAGAGGACTACAAGGGAAAAAAATAAACAAGGCAACATGCATTGCTCTAGTGTTTGAGGCGACCAGTTTAAAATATGCTATGGGTCTTGAGATTTATTAATATTTTGTCTGTGTTGTATGTGGCAGCTTTTCTCCTGCTACACAGTGTGACATAGAGAGAAGAAAGGGAGAAGAGACCTTTTATTTTATGCTGATATGGACTATATTTGATCATAAATTGACTGTGCTTATAAGACTATTAATCTATGTAATGCAATATTATTGTACAAAACCAATTTCTAAGTCATAATATCTCATTTTGTTTTTCTCCAGAAAAAGAAGCAACCTTATATTAGAGAGAGTGATATGACAGGGCAATACAAAATAGAAGTCTAGAGTATTCTAAGGAAGAAAGAAAATAAATGGCAGGCTTTAAAGAGAGGCAGATATCTGACTGAGGAAAGAGTAACACAGATTCTTGCACATGGTGGCAGGGATGTATCTCAATATAATGTCCAAATTCTGGGAAACACTTTAACTTTAGGATTAAAACCAGTATTTCAAATGTTGGTGATTTCTAGACAAAATGAATTAGTGTATAGCTATTTATTTATTAATTAGGAGAGTAGTTAGGCATATTTCTGGATTAACAGTTTGGACAGCGGGTGGCTGATATCAACATAAATATTAAGGGAACCACAATGCACACATATCCACAGGTGGAAAAGTCTATGCTAAGCTTTTGAAAGAAGTTGATGGAGTTTGATAGAGGGATAGATCAAACATTATTAATTCCCAAAAAAGGAAGCCATGGAAAAAAAAGTATAATGTAGCACAGCATAACAAAAGTCACAATCCTGTGAGAGAAATATGACAATTGGAGAATTTTTTTAGAATTATACAAAAATGTGCTTTCTACTTTAAGTGAGGCTATAAAAATAAGGTATGCTTGATTAAAATATTTATAGAAAAGAAGCAGTACATATCCAAAAGAAAGAAAAAAAGCGGAAAAGGACTCCATTCCTTACTACAAGAAGGTAATGACTGCAAGTCGCTTCCTAAAAGAGCATTTTGATGGATAGGGTAATGCTGTTGTTGTTTATTGGTAATACCTCTCGCAGCAGCTTAGATAGGATTTTCTGAAATGGCGTGGGATTCTGGTACAGGGGGAAGGAAGTGTGGATTCTGGGTCAAAAGGCAGAAAGTAGGCCTGCCATAACATCCTTTTAGGTAAGCTCAGGAAATGTGGATTAAATTAATGTGATGCCTTGGACTGGTTACGTAAAACAAAGGCTAGACAGACTTAAAAGAAAAAAGTATATATTTATTAAAGGCCTTTAACAGATACACCTTGGGCAGTGCAGAAGCCTTGCAGAGGCTACACCTGAACTGGATGACAGCTACAAGTTTTTCAGGCAGATATAAGTTTTGTCTATTTGAATATCAGAGGTTAATTGCCCAATTACAGCTTCAAGGAATGAAGTCACATTCCCCCAGTTTGTTCTTTCGCAATTTAATTTGGTTTATACTTTTTGGTCCTGAGGCTGTGATGATGGTTTTGGTTGTCAGGACTGGAAAGATTGTTTTGTCTGACCAAAATGTGATGAGAGCTTACTAACACTCTGTATGGAGTTCAGAGTTATACACTCATGCAGTACCGGCTCTGAAAAATATATTAGATATATTAATATATAGCACTGTAACTAGTAACAGAAAGTGACTGACATTTAGTGACTTCATATATAAATAAATATTTGGTTAACCCAATTTGAATGGCTTCCTAATGATCCAGTGATGGCTTTTATAGAAAATCTATTTAGAAGTTACAAAAATTAATGAGAAATTAGAGTCTTTCTTACAAATTTTGTAAGCAGTTCAATACAAATTCTACAGCATATCTTGCTAAAACTTATAGGAAAGCTACAGCTTTGTGTTTAGTTAGCTCTATTTGTTGGGAAAAGCCACTCTGAACATACCCACTCTGGGTTTTTTCCAAAAGAATCATAATATCTGTGATTTGCATGTTCCATAGACTTTTTTGCTTAGAATATGCATTCCTGAGTCAGTGATATATCTAGTGTTAGAATTCTTACTTTACTAACCTCAGCAATATATATTACAGGGCCATTAGAAGGGCAAACTGTAAAGAAATATTGTTGTGATCATTTACTAATGGCTGCAAGTTATTTTACATTGGACTGCATTTATTTTTTCAGTCTGAAGGGAGCATTAAATTGATAACAGTACAATCTAAAAATTGGTTGTTTCTTGCCTACCTTACCATTCTCTTCTTAAACATCAAGGATATTCTTTATTTTCTGGACTCTCTTATCTTTTATGTATCTTTCTACAAAAGACTGCAGTGCATGTCACAGAAAAGATTCTTTCTCTCTGTAGCAATGTCCTGATTTATCAGTGAGATGTTGTTTATGATAACAGAAATATATATATTCATTCTATGTATGCATGTATTTATTTTTTAAGTAGAAATATCATTTTTATCTTCAACATTTGGTGTCAGGTCTTTTTTCTCTCAGTTGCCTCATAATGACAAAATGAAGGAATATACAAACATCTCTGCTCCTTCTACAAGAAAATAAAACCAGAGGACTTGTATTGAAGATCAAAACAGTAAAAGAAAGAAATGATTTAAACTATTGGAAAAAAAATTCTTCCTCCATCCTCTTTTAGAGCAAAAACATGCAAATATTTGCACTTTTTGTGAGATATCTTTCTGCATAATATTATACACCCTAGTTTTTAATTTTTTTGTCATTTCAGTCAGTACTGATACAGTATTATACTCTCCAGATCATGTTAAGAGATCCACTTTCTTTGTTTGTTCTCTTCATTATTTGCTCTCTTCTAAATTTGAAGATTAAATCCACACCACAGATATGGCCTTTGACATGACAAGTTTGATTTTCCCAACTCTACTGGCATGTTATCAATTGCAAAATATGCAGATATTAATCCTGAGCTTCCTATTTCCCTTTAACTACAGGGACAGGAGAAGATCTATACATCAAAAATATTTTTTAAATTTTTTGAGAAATTTCAAATGGTAGACAATGAGCAAGTAGAAATATGAAAAAAAATTATTTTCAAATAAACATTTTTGTTCAAATAAACAATCTTTCTCCAGTAGCAGGATTGTTCTAACTAAGTTATTTTTCTTGACTGGATTCAGATAAGACAAAAGTGTTGTTATGATAAAATCACTATAAACCTGACCATGGGCCAGAAAGATGCTCTTCTGAGGAAATTATAAGCTCCTAAATACATTTTAAACTTAGTTCTAAATTAAAAGGATCTATTAGGTCTAACTGATGGAAATGGCTTATTACACATTGATATTAAAGTCCAAGAACAAAAGTAATAGAATATGAAACATAGATTTAAATATCTAGCACTGGAACTAGAAACAGGAAATCACTGACATTTTGTGACTTCATATATAAATATTTGGTTAACCCAATTTGAATAATTTCCTAATGATCCAGTGATGTTTGCAAGACTACAGAAGAGATGTGTTTATTTGGGAACATGACACTGACCCCCTGTGTCAGTATTTTATTCTTCTTTTTTATCACTGAAATGTGCCAGAGTAATATAATTGTCGCTTAGTTTTATATACATTGCCACGAATAACTTGTACAGAAGTATAAATCTGTACTATTTGGCTTTGAGTGAAACTCCTTTCCTTTCCTGGCAACCCAGTGAAATTGATACATATTCATAATCTAATCCAATAGAGCATGTGATTAATTTCATGTCACACCAAAGGCAGCATCCACATGTTTCAAGTTAACTAGTGTTTGCCTTGACTTCTGAATTAAAAAGAATAAAAATTTACGTATTCATTAAAAAAAAGATATCTTCAGATTTTTTCTGTTATCCACCTCATCAAGCTTACCTATGGAGAAACCAAATTTTTTAGTCCTTTTTCTTTTATAAATATTGTCAAATTGAGGGAAAAAAATCTAATTAGCAAACACTGTGTGAAGAAATTGCTAATTGATTGCAAGACAGCATTAATGTATTGAAATACTTAAATTTCTCTTTCCTTACCAATGTAATTAGTCCTTCTTTGTGTGTTTTGTCTACAGTTTCCCTTTGTGCCTATATACACAGTTGGAAAGAGTGAGTTTATGGGTATCATTCTTTTATGGGCATTCCTCATACATCACACTAGAAAACAAGAGTATGTAACCACATATAACCACAAGCCTTCATGAAAAGTAGTAAAACTTGGGAACATTCCTCCTGGCATACATGTCTAGTTACAAATCAGTGCTAATTACATTTCAAATAAACTGCTATCAGATCTCTAATATTCAAACTACGTTTTCCAAAGAAAGAAATCCCCGTTTCTAATTCCAGTAGCAGTAAGTACCTTGATGGATCAGCTTAAGTTCAGAACAGAACATCTTGATATGGTTTATTTTTTTTTTTCCATTTCTGAGATTCTGCTTTACATTAAACTCTGAGAAGGTGCCACTTCTGAAAACTCCTCCTTCAGTTTTGCTTCCAGTGTACATCAACAGGCAGGAATGCCACGACCTTTTGTACTACATGCTCCATAAACACTTGTTCTCCTGTCACTTTTTTTGTCAAGCTTAAATTTGTTTGTATTTTCTAGGTAGTGACTTACAATAAAGGTTCTGTCAAACCTCTGTAATTTGGGCTGGATTCTCATTAAAAAGTTTTTGTTTTCATCAGTGTTTAACTTCATCAGCTTTAATAGTGTTGTTTTTGATCTACAACAACTTGTGAAAAGAACAAGGAGCACGCTTTCTATCATACATTGAATAATGTTCAAAGTAATTTTCTCTTTCTTTCTGATAGATTACTAAACATCAGAAGATCTGTGACCTGACTATTTCAGAAAACCTCCTATTAATTTCATATGCATGGGGTTTTAATGTTCTTTATCTTGAAGACTCTGGTGATCTTAGTGATGTTAAGACTACCTGAGTCTGTAATGTAATGTACTATTTCATCTCACTTTCAAGACTTGTTCCATTTGTACCTCCACTGCCTTGCAACAAACATTTCTTCAGCAATTATCAGCTTATATGCTTAAATAAACATTTTCAAGACTTTTTGCAGTTTCCAACAGTTCAGGCTGTATCAGGCTTAATAGCTGTATCGTTTGTCATGCTTACATAGCAATGCCTCTCACGCTAACTGCTTGCAGAGGATTACTGTACATCATATTGACCTGTGGGACTCTCCCTTATAGATGGGATTCACCCATTTACCAGCTGTTGCTGTGACACTTTCCAAAACTTTTGGAATAGAAGTCCCACAGTGGTTGCCTTGAGAAAGAAGGTGATCAGCTTAATCTCTTTCCTACATGTTAGAAACACAAAGACAGTAACAGTATTCATATAAATGTCCTTTTCAAATAACATCATGCCCATCTTTTGCCTACCTTGTGAATTCTTCACAAAACAGTTTTTAAGGGCCTATTAACCAGAATGTATATGATGTACTGGTGAGTCACAAAAATATTATTTTCTTGAAGAAAGAGAAAAGGTCTTTTATTTAAATTGTTTTAAAGGACTTGCAAGAGGAAGTTTGGGAGACACATTGCATTGCCAGGCACTTCTTGAAGCTGTCTGCAGCTTGCCTATAGAGGTGATACATATAAAAACTAATTTATGCCAGGCTCATGGCTGTTCTTACAGTCTTCAAGGACTTCCAAACATCACTGAAGTACTCTTTGAGTCAAAGAGATTTCACATCTGTCATAACCTAAACATATTAATTTGAAAGGTGTTAAAAATGCCTTAGAAAAATACTTTTGTAGATGTTTCCTGCGTGCTGTATTTCACAATTGTAGTGGCAGTTATAAAACTATCTGCTATGACTTTCTAATTTCCAGTCTGTTCTGCTCATGTTTGATTTGATATATATGAAAAGGCAATCCAGACATATCAAGGCATATTTTCAGAGGGCTTTTCTCATAAAGAAGTTGCACCTGAGTACATAACTTACCAGTTACTAGGCAAAGGTAACTCAGCACTAAGTATTTAATAGTACTAAAAATATCTACAATTGATTCATCTTGCAATTTATTTTGATGCCAAATCAGAGTTTATTACTAAAAATTGTGTCTGATAGGCATATTTGTAATATGAAGTGTTTTTAGTTAATAATAATAGTAAAAATAATAGAGGTATTTGAAAGCTGTTTAAGCTGCTTTTATTCAATTCTCGGTACCACACTACAAAAAAGATATTGTCAAATTGTTAGGAATTTAAATGTAAATATAAGTAAATGTAGTAAAAACAACCAGACTGATTTGTGAGTGAAGCATAAAATAACTAAATCTGTACTCCTTGACTAAATATTGACTAAGATCCTTAATAGTCTAGCTGGTGTGAAGCTCTTTTGGCAAAAAAATCCTCCCAAGAGCACAGCAGATCTATGGTACACCAGAAGGAATTTCAGAAGGGCTTTTAACTTAAAGAACATTCAGCTCTTTCTGACTGTACAGAAGAACAGTGTGAACTGAAGGATATCGACCCACACAATTTCATGTCTTCACTTCTCCCATCAGTTCTTTAAGAACATTGTCTCCAAATATCACTGGCACAAAGAGCTGGGGATAAAAGGTCTTCATGTACTTTCCACATTTTTGGTGAAATATAATCGAACAGGAGATTTAATCTGGAAGACAGAAGAAAATGTTGGTTTTTTAAAGCTAATCTGGACATTACTGATAGTTGAATTCACATCTATCTCAACTGTCTTTTTTTTTTTAAATTTCTATGATTCTAGTAAGATCAGTGTATAATGATTTTAGCATGAAGTTTTGGTACTTGTATGAAAAGGGTATTTAAAGATTTAAGATCTATGGGAAAAACACCCTAACCTATAATACATATAAAAATATGACTTTAACATAAATATATAAATTTAATCTAAGAACGGAATAAATTAGATTGAAATGTTGAAGCTGAAACAAAATAATCCAATTTAAATTCAGCTGGAAGGTTAACTATGTTCATACAATATTGGTTATAATTCTCAGTTTGTAAAAATTCCTGCAACAGAAATAGCTGGAAGATGCAGAAACTTGGTTTTGAAACTCTATTTAATTATTTGTTTTCTTGTTTCATGAGCTTCTTAAATACTGATAGGGGAGGAAGGGGGGATGAGCAGAAGAAGAGAACGAGGAGGGTAATGTCAAGAAATTACATAGTGGTTCTGATGGGTCTTTTAATGACAAATGACAAAGGTGTGGATTTTTAAAAACTAAAACATATAAAAAATTGTTAGATCCTTTGAGTGATATGAAATATTTGCAATGAAAGTTCCAAAGAGCAAAAAAGCCCATCCTAAAACACTGTAACATACCCTCTACCATTTATTTTTCTCTCTAAGTGGAAATTAGTTTATCCAAATATGTTTGCAAAACATATGAAAACAGAAAGTAGAAAATAAAAAAAAAACATAACCAAACACCAAAAAACCCAAAATAAAAAAAAATCCTGAGTAACCTTAATAGAATAATGTATCAAGTATAGATTTGCTACTACGTAAGATTTTATAAGAATATTTTAAAGAATCAGAATTTAAAACTTTCCTAGAATTTCTTGGTATTTCTATTTTCTATTACGAGAGAAATTGAGGAGAAGATATCTTCAAACCTGAAGAAACAGTGATGATAAAGAAATCATAGACCCCTGTACCTTACTTCTTTTTTGTAGTTGCTGATCTAGCTTAAGAGAAGCCACATCCTACACATTTTCTCTATCTTACATTATCTTTATCATTTTCTGTAATTAGGCAGCAGTCCTCCATCTTTTTGAATGAAATTTCTGGAAATGAAAAGGGAAAAATATTCTGTTGATAACAGTTGTTATCTTTCTGGCTAATCATAATTCTCATGAAGTTCGCATTTTTGTTATAAGCAGCCTATTAAAGTTGATGAAAAACAAAAACCCAAACATCTAAATCTTGGATCAGGGTTGTTGGTATTAGCAACGTGTCTTCAGCACCACTGACAAACTGGAATACGCAAGTCTGTAAAACAAACTTTACTTGCCTTGTTGAGTCTTGCACGCTTTAGGAATGTTTTTTATCTTGAAATATAGGAAATAAAAGCTTTTTTTCCCTTGCATAGGAATTTATTTATTTATTTTTCAACCCATCGGCTACCACAATATGGATAAATTATATGTGCTGGGAGACATACTGCCACAGTAAAAACTCTTTGTTGACAAGAATTTTTGCTGGCTGTGACTCTCCACCATTTCATCTTCCTTTAGCAGATTCCTGTCAGATTCCCAGTCTGTGTTTCAGGTTATCTACCCTTTAGGCCATTTCTTTGTGTATGATGCTTTTTTTTTTCTTTTTGTGTTCATTCCTTCCAAAACAATTTCAGCGGGGCCTTTCAAAACTTCTACTTCTTCATCCAGGAACCTGGTGACCTCAGAGAATTGCAGAATCACAGAACAGTATGGCTGGAAAGGACCACAGTGGATCATCTGGTCCAACCTCTCTGCTCCAACAGGATCATCCAGGAGCACGCAGCACAGGATTGTCCAGAGGGTTCTGAATGTCTCCAGTGGGGGAGACTCCACTACCTCTGGGAAATCTGTTCCAGTGCTCAGTCACCCACACAGTAAAGTTCTTCCTCATGTTCAGGTGGAACTTCCTGTGCGTTAGTTTCTGACCACTGCTTCTTGTCCTATTGCTCGGCTCTATGGAAAAGAGCCTGGCTCACTCGTCTTGACACTCTCCCTTCAGATACTTGTAGACATTTATAAGATGCTCTCTCAGTCATTTCTTTTCAAGTTTGAACAGGCCCAGTTCCCTCAGACATTCCTCATAAGAGGGATGCTCCCCTCCCATAGTTATTTTCTGTGCCCTCCAGGATCCACTCCTGGAGCTCCAAGTCTCTCTTGTACTGAAGAGCCCAGAACTGGACACAGCACTCCATATGTGGCCTCATCAGGGAAGAGAAGAGGGGCAGGATCACCTTCCTTGATCTCCTGGGAATGCTCTTCCTAATGTAGCCCAGGATATCTTTAGTTTTCCAAGCCACAAAGTCACACTGCTCCCTTATAGACAGATTGTTCTCACAGAAACTCATGGGGAGACTAACTTGTCCCACCAGTTCAACACTGGTGTATGGATTAGGAGAACTTTCCACTAATTCCAGGCATTTCACTAATTTCTAGACATTTCAGAGCTCTTTTCAATGTAGTTGATGAATTTAAAGTAGTCTTGAAACATAAGTACAAACATACAATGTATTGTTGAAAAAAACACTTCTTTCACTGTCCTTATTATCGGTGTCAAAACTATCTTAAGTGAACCTAGGTAAGTCTAGTAGGTAAACCAGAAAATAACTGTGGTATCATTCATATAATTCCATTACACTTAGCAGAGTGTGAAATTTCATAAATAATATCTTGAGGTGCTTTGATCCAAAACAAATAACATTTACAAACTAGGCTGGTGCTGCGCTTCTCAGATTTTTCAGATCTCTAACCACCATGGCATACCTTGGATTGATTTCTTGGATTTCTGCATAACATTTAGTGCACAACCTGATATTCCTCCTCCTCTGTCCTTGCAATACCAATGGGAAATACTGGGAAAGCAAATGCTTCAGTCTGCCTTCAACTAAATACATACTTCATTCAGCCTGTTTCCTCAGGGGATTTTCAACCTGGTTGTAAAAATAGAAATCCCTTTGGAAGAAATGTACTTAAGTATAAGAATGAGTTGCTTAAAACTTTTTATTTTTCTCCTCTGACTGTACTTGATAAATAGCAGTTACTGAAGCCCTGTAGACTCTGACTCCTCCACTAACTATACTGCATCATTATTTTAAGTGAAGCTTGCACAGAGAGTAGAAAATTAAGAGAGAATTAGTGGGTGAGTTTGGGAGTAAGACTCAACAATTGCTTTTTTCCCCTTATAAGGAACTGTGGGTAAACAATTGCAGGACCAATTTAGTCTGCCACAAATAAGAAAAAAATCACCCCCAGAGAACCACATTGTATATGAGGCAGTGTGCTCAGAGAACAGAAGGCAACAATAAATAATTATTTCCTCTCAGAATGTTTGTTTTTTCTATGATTTCAGTGAAAAATGAGATCACTATAGTGTTTCAGCATTATTCAACCAGCTTGCAAGCTCAGATTTTATTTATTTAATAATTCATCACTGTTATGGATGAATTTTTAACTTAGCTAAATTGAAACTTTACAGTGATTTTGGCTGAGTGATTTGATTATTACAATTATTTTTAGGATCTCTGTCACTATATGTACATAGCAATTTATGGTATATATCTTATCATAGAATCATAGAATCATAGAATCATTAAATGTTTTGTGTTGGAAAGGACCTTGAAAGGCCATCTAGTATAATCCCTGGCATAAAGCAGGGACATCTTCAAATGTATCAGGTGGCTTAAAGCCCTTGAATATTTTCAGCCATGGGAAATTCACCACCACTCTGGGCAGCCTGCTCTAGTGTTTTACTACTCTCATTGTAAAGAATTTCTTTCTTATAGATAATCGAAATGGACCTTCATTCAGTAAAAACCCACTCTCCCTTGTCCTGTCTCAACAGGCCTTGGTAAAAAGTGTCTCCTTGTCTTTTCTATAGGACCCCTTTAACTGCTGAAACATCACAGTAATATGTCCCTGGAGCCTTCTCTTCTCCACGATGAACAATCTTGATTCTCTCAACCTTCCCTCCCTTCCTGCCCTTTAGTTTGACCAGCAGGTCTTGCTTGAATCAACCATACTGATCTCTTGGTTTCCATGACTGATTTTACATGTGGGAATAGGGAGCTCTTACTCTCTAAGAGAAGCATCCTTAGCATCTGTTAGCTTTGTCCTACTCCCTTGCCCCTGAGGGCAGTTTAGCAGAAGGTGCTAATAACTCCTGGGAGAGCTGGAAGTTTCCTTTCCCAAAATTCAGAGTTCTGACTTCACTCTTTGACTGGCCCATATCCCTCAGAGATGCAAAATCCACTAGTGCATAATCATCACAGCTCAGGCTGCCTCCAAACTTGCCACTACTGAATGACTTGACACCCACTTATGTTGAGCATGTATGTAACCAACAGGTCCAGTGCTGCATCCTCTCTGGCAGGGCTGTCTATTACCTTGCTTATGAAGTTACACTTCATGCATTCCAGGAGTCTTCTGGACTGCCTACAGCTTCTTGTACTTTTCCTGCTGATGATATGGTTGAAGTTCTCCCTCGGGACAAGAGCCTGTGAGCACAAAACCTCCTGTATCCAGGGCAAGAAGACTTTGTCAATAGTCCTGGATCAGCTGGCCTGTTCTAGACATCAGTCAAAAGGTTCTCTTGTTACCTTGGTCTCTCATTCTTACCCAGTTTTTGACCTGCTAGTGGCTATTCTTTGGAGACAACTCTGCATAAACTATTTAGCTTTGTGAAGGGCAACACATTCACCCTTCCATCCTCACCTTAAATTGGTTAGCTAGTTTTCTTAGCATGTATGGATAATCTAAAACAAAGTTTCTGCAGAAAAGGGATGAATGTAAGTACCTTTTTGTCACCTCAGGATCTATATGATGGTATTCCCAAAACCCAAAAAAATTCTAGAGCACCATCCTGTTTTCCTAATAGAGGAATGTCATCTCTCTATATGTATTTCAAAGGAGGACCTAGGACAAAAATACCCACTGATTTGAACTAAGATGCTGTTAAATAAAAAAAAAAAAAAAGATTAATTGGGTGATATAAAGGAGAGTTTGGTTTATTTGTGTAAAAAAAAAGAATGCCACCTATGGATCACCATAGATTAGACAAATAAATTTTTTTGACCTTAAGATATAGTTTCAGAGGTTTATATTTCCAGCCCATGAGTAAATTTATATGTACTAACTTTGACAGTCCTATTAGAACCTAAGTTATTGTCAAATGTGTAAAGTTTCTATATGGAGGAAATATTGTTCCCTTCAATGAACTATGAAGAAACAACAGTAATTTACCTCTTTAGAAGCAGATACTGACCTAAATGAAATTTCTCTTGCTGACTTTAAAGATTAGTTACTGCTTGATATAGCTAAACACACTATAAAATTTTAAATGTGATCTCTGAACCTGTTTATATCCATCTATATTATATTTTAATTTAAAAGAATTGTTCTTGCAGTCATATTTGGCAAGTAAAAAACCTGTGATTCTATAAGAAAACATGAATGAAGGAGGACTGTTTCTCATGGAGTGATGCACAAGACTTTTAAACATGGGTTCTTGAAAGCTAGACACACCATTTCTACATGCAGGCATGCTGTTCTATATGTTCTGTATATACAAAAGGCTATAATTAAAAAATCCAAATCCCAACCCTCACAAAAACAAACAAACAAACAAACAAACAAACAAAAACAAAGCCTAAACATTAACCAAATAAAAATTGTTGAGACAATCCAGCCAGCCAGTGCCAAAAAGGAGTTGCAGTAACTAATTTGCTTTCTATTTACATATTTTAAAGCCTAACTTTAGCCACTCAGGATGACACATTTGATAATAAAATTGGTGAATGTGTTTGTGGTTTTTTTCAGTCTAAGATAATAGTATTGCATGAGACAATCCCAAACACTGAAGAAAAGAGTCTCTTGTTCCAATGTCTGTGGTAAATAATCCCTTCTAAAAGGGATCATAATTTTGGATTATGTCTCCTTAAAGAGCTGTTATTTAAAGAGGACTCTATGGGGTTCATAAAGGTTAGTGCCAATGACTAAGCTTGTCAGTTTAGGATCTTCAGTGGACTTACTCATTTACTTCTGCTGCTCTCTGAATAAAAGAGAACTGGGAGGAATATTCAGGAATGAAGCACTCACTTGGGAAGCTGAGGAGAAATTTATTGCAGTAATAAGACTCAAAGTAACTTAAACCTAGTGACTCCTGATGCACCTTCTGGCAAAGTGCCTTCTTCCTATGGAAAATCTTTTCCAACCTGAAACCTTTTATGTCTTGTACAGTAAAGAGGGAAAGCCTCTTACTCTACTACAGTGACTCTGATGACAAACAGGCAAAGGCGAAGGTCTTGGAAAAACCGTTAAGTGGACTTTTCATTATAAAAGTGTTGCTAAAGGCAAAGAAAAATTACCTCCTTCATAAATGTATGAGGACCATTTAAATAAACAAAACACTCCTTTTATTATACCCAAATATAGCAGAAGGGTAGCAGTACAGGAGCTTCTTGAACATCCCGGATCATCACTCAGATGATGGAGGAGCCAAAGAGCAGGTGCCCTAACACACATTATGCTCACTAAAAATAAAGGGCTTGTTGGAGTTGTCTAGGTTGAAAATCTAGGTTACCATGAATCTGAGATGGTACTGAGAGCAGGGAGAAGAGTGAAGAGCAAGCTCAGCCTTGGAATCCAGGACAGCAGACTTTGGCCGGCTCAAAGGTATGATTTAAAGAGTCCTAAAGGATTAGGCCTGGGGAAGAAAAGGCAGTCATAAAAGTCCTAATTTAGTATTCAAGGGCCACCTAGTCCAATTTTGAGTGGCCCATGCCAACAAATAAGCAGGGAGTGATCCATCCTCTTTACTCAGCCCTAGTGAGGTCACATCTGGAGTCCTTGTCTGAGCTTGTGGTCCCTGGAGGCATGAACATACTGGAGATGGTCCAACGAAGGGCCACAAAGAGGATGAAAGAACTGAAACTGTTCACACATGAGGAAAGACCGAGGTGGCTAGGCCAGTTCAGCCTGGAGAAGAGAAAGCTAAGGAAGAATCTTATCAGTGTACACAAATTCAGAGAGATTGCAAAGACAGAACAAGGGTCTTTTCGGCGATGCCTAGTGACAGGGCCAGAGGCGATGGTCACAAACTGAAACAGAGAATGCCCTTTCAGGAATGTCAGGAAACACTTTTACTGTGAGGGTGACTGTTAACTGATATAGGTTTTCCAGAGACTGTGGAATTTCTCACTTTGAAGATAGTCAGAAGCAGTTTAGACATGATTCTGAGCACCCAGTTCTAGCTGCTTGAATAGGAGGGCTGAACTAGATGACTTCTAGGAGCACCTTCCAAACTCAAAAATTCTGTGATTCTGTAACTTTTATCCCTAAGTTTCAAAGGTGGTATAAGACAAGTGTACACTCTCATTTCACCACACTTTGATAATTCGGAGTAGCAGAAGATCTCCAAGATCTAGAAAACTGTCATTTCCACTGGTCCCAAACTCCAGGACAAGAGTCACTAAAGAAACATGCTCCTGTCAGCCCTTGACTTCACCAACTACACTGTGTACTAAGAGAGAAGATCAAGGGGACTGCAATGAAGTGGGTTACTTTCCTTTAAAAGAAAGAAAAAAAATATTTTGTTCCAGACAATAATCTCATTAGTGACAGAAGGTGAGGCTTTTATTGATTCAACAGCTGTATATTCAAGGATTCTTTCTGCATTGTATTACCCCTTAAGACATTGGCTAAACCCTTGGTGTCACATCAGTGAAAAATAATGAGAAGGGCAAGGATCTGTTCCTTTTTCCTGTTATGTGAGAAAGATTATTTCCCATTTTGTAGTTAAAAATACACTAAACTTTCTAATATAGGCACTTCATGTTCCATTACTTAGTAAAAAAAAAGGTAATTTATAATTTAGTTATATAGCACTGTAACTATGCATATTGTTATGGCAGTTCTAAAATACTCAGCATTAAATAAGAAATCCCAGGGTCTTAAAAACCTAAAGAAATAGTTTAAAATAAAAGAACTCTGAAATTGAAACTTATGCAGCTTCTCTTTATATAGGTGCTACTTTACTCTGTGCTCTAAAAACTGCTCAATGCATATATCCAGAAGTAATACTTTGCGAACCCCTTAATTTTCTCTTCATTAACTGATTTACTCAAAAAGCAAAGAATTTCACACTTCTATGTAAATAAAACATCGGAAAAAAATGCTTAATCTGAGTCTCTCATGCAGGTTATGATTTATTTTAATGTTAAAAGAGCTTTTCATAAACTTGTAGACATGCATACATTTCTAATGTTATTTTGATATCAACAACTAATTAAATATTATTTATATGCTAACTCATATTTTTATTGTATATTCTGTATTAATCTGATGCCATCATCTGCTTTACTACAAAAAATTTGGTTATGATAAGGCTGCTAAATTTTACTAAGGAATGTATAATTTCATATGCCACTTTTCTGGCTTCTTATAAAGTATCACTACACAGAATAGAGGCAAAAAAAGGAAAAACATAAAATGAATTTCATCTATATGCTAGAATTCTGTTCTAACAGACCAGTTAGATAAATTGATTAGTTCTCATTTTGTACCAATGTGGATCAATAGTTGAACAAGTTTCTAAGGTTGAGCTGAGATTGAAACAGTGTAAAAAAAGAAGCTGACTGGAACTGGTAGATAGTAATATCATCACATTCAGGGTCACAGATGTAATTATATATATTTATATACAGATGCATTTTCAATGTTTTCCAAAAGCTTGTTGGATCTTTTTATCACTGTGCTCCATAATTTAATAACACAATTTAGGACATTTTGTCTATCAAAGTAGAATCAGTTCCTTCAACCTCTTATAAATCTTTAGTACCTGTCACTTTCAAGCCTAGCCACTGTATTTCTTGCTTTATAATTTCAGCATTATATACACTACTCAATGTGACATATAAATACTGCAGTATACAAATATGCCACCTTTCTGGATTTATATACTATTTCTTTAACAACACAGTCCATCATTTTCACCTTGTTCACTGTAACCTTGGTACTGCATACAAGTACTCACAGATATTTTTCCAGCAGTAAAACTCAAGTCTTGTCTATATCAGTATGACAAAGATTTGCTTACTCTAACACTTACTGATTTATTATGTTTAATAGAATCTTAGAATGATTTAGGTTGGAAGAGACCTTAAAGTTCATCTGTTTCCAGCCCCTTTACCATAGGCAGAGATGCCATTGATTAGGTCAGGTTGCTCAGGGTTTCATCCATCCTGTCCTTGAACATTTCCAGAGATGGAACAGCCACAGCTTCTCTGGGCAACCTGGTCCAGTCCTTCACCATAGTAAAGAATTTCTTCCTAGCATGTAAATCTAAGCCCATCCTCTTTCAACTTCAAGGCATTGCCCCTTGTCCTGTCACTTTTTTTCCATACAAAAAAAAGTCCTTCTTTCTCTTTTTTATAATCCCCCTTTAGGTAGTGAAAGGCCCTAATAAGGTCTTTTCCACAGGAGAGGTGCTCCAGGCTTCAGATAATCTTCGAGGCCTTCTTCTGGACCCACTCTAACAGGTGCACATCTTTCTTGTGCTGGAGAACCCAGAGTTGGAATCAGAATAGAGAGAGAGAATTGCCTCCCTGACCTGCTGTCCGTGTGTCCCTTCATGAAGCCCAGGATGTGGCTGGCCTTCTGGGCTGTGAATGTGCACTGTTGACTTGTTGGTTTATGTTCAGCTTTTCATCCACAATTCCCAAGTCCTTCTCCACAGGACTGCTCTCAATGTCTTCTTCTCCCAGTCTTTTTTGACATCTGGGATTGTCTCAACCCACATGAAGCACCTGCACCTGGGCTTGTTGAACCTTTTGGGGTTCTTGTAGGCCCAATTTTCAAGTTTGTGTAGGTCTGTTTGGATGTCATCCCATCCTTCTGTTGTGTCAACTGCACCCCTTAGCTTGGAGTCATCTGCAAATCTGCTGAGGGTGTACTTGACGCATCGTCTGTGCTGTTGGTTTAGGTATTGAAGAGCAGCAGCCTTCACCAGCCTCCACCTGGACATAGAACCACAATGTCTGCATCCATCCAATAAATTCCTTATCTACTGAATGACCGTTTCTTCTGACAGCATTAATTTCTCAAATTGTACTTAACAATAATGGTCAGTGTTTTTACCTTCAGTCCTATAAGTTTTAGATTTTCAAACTGACCAAAGAGAAATTGCATCATTATAAAACAGAGTTAACAAAATGTGAGCGTAGAGAAAAACACATAAGCAAGTTTTACCGTTTTTCAAAAGGAAAACATAGGAAAGAAAAAACCCCAATGTAATGTAATAGGAAAGAAAAAGGAAATTGCCATCAACATTTACTGATACAGCCTGTGCAAAAGAAACCTGTTGTTAATCGACCATCCTGAGTTTCTCAGCAGAAGGAATTGAAATATGGTATCTTGTTCATTGGAAATCTATTGAGCTATCTGTGTAAATGTACTCAATATACTTTCTCTTAGAGTTTATAGTTTTAAGAAATTTCTTTTTTTTTTTTTTTGGAGAGTAAGGATATGTTATCTTTACATTAAAATTTATTTAAATATTTTGATAAAAACTTTCAAGGCATTTCTCTGCAGGTTTTCTATGAGAATGATGGCTGTACTGTTATAGTGGTGATTTAGATTATTTCAATCAATCAGCTGGTTAGGACCAATATTATGAAACTAATTTCTGTACAGAAGTAAAGTACATGTTTTGCATAGTTCTCAAACTTTTATTGTCTGTGTTAGATGCCTTTTGCTCTGAATCCAGGTTACATTTTCACTAATAACTCCTTTTTTCTTGGTTTACATTCCCAAAACAAATTGAAAATCATAGAATTCATATTATAGTAAATGAATTCATTAATGTCAGAAGGAATTAATGAAATTTTTATATTTGCATAATTTTTCTGTTTCTGGGTTAGGACACTCACCATTTTCCTTGTACCTTCCTCTGGCGTACCAGATGAAAGCTTGACTATGACATTATGAAAAATTGATCTATCTTTCCAAATAAAACTGAACCTTTCCCAAGTTGAAATCATATCATCTAGGAAAGACCAATCTGGAAAGCCACCCAAACATTTTGTAATTTCATTGACCAGTTTCCAAATAGCATTGAATAACAGACTGTCTCAAGGGACAAAACTGAAATAAAGCTCCAATGGAATCAGGGACCTGGCCATCTAATTACCTAAACATAGAAGTTACCCTATACATGCATTGTTGCCTCAAAAATTACACTATAAGATTTAAAAAATCAGATTTCAGACAACTAGGCTGTTATCATCAGGAAAATTAATACAACCTGTTTCTTCCAGGTGTGTCTTTTCATACATAAAGTACTGATGATGACTTTTTATTGTGTCTGTATTTTCTTTTCATATTTTGTGGTAATATTTAAATGGTGAGCCTTTTCTTCCCCGGTGAAAGTCAAATACTCATATTATTCCTATCCTCATGCAAAAGAAAGAAAATTATGCAGTGATATGCATGTATTGTCATTCTATTCTTACAAAAAAGGAGAAAAGAAACACTGAATTTCACATGTGCACTTTTGATTTTGTTAGACTAAATGAAATGTGATTGGATTATGCTGCTTTCTTTTCTTTTGACATGCAGTTGTCATCTTCTCTTAACAGAAACAGTTTTTTTTCTTCCTAATTTGTATGCTTTGTTATCCTTATTGAAAATGCTCAGTGATACTTGATCCTTATTATTCATTTGTGTATACTTAATGCTTAAATTTCTCAAGAATCATTTTAAGCTACCAATTCTTTGCCTCCTTCTCTTCTCATTGCTTTTTTTAAATTATTATTTCTTGATTGTTCATGAGAACACTCTTTACCTGTGGTCTACAAATGAAGATCTATTCTTTGTGACACTCGAGGAAAAGGTCAATCAGTTGCAATAAAATAATTTTTGTTTTTTTATAGAACTGAGTCATGAAAATAATTTATGCTGCTTTACTTGATTAGGGGCAGTTTGCTACATAAAAGATTTTGAGTACCTTGATTGCACACTCCATTAAGCACTCTACTCTAAATGTGTTATATTCTGCTTAATGGCATTTGCAAACAGGTGAGAGAGTTTTAGACATTTCAGGATCTGTGACCTTCCCCAGTTTATTCCTGCTTCCTTGGATTAGTGAGGCTCTCATTGGGGAACAAGATGGGAAAAGTTGATGGTGGGGAGGAATTGTCAGGTAAAGTTTTTCTTCTCTGCATCTAGCTCACCTTCTAGATGAGTTTTCTTGGGTGGTTTCTTTTTTTGTGGGTTTTTTTTTTTTGGTTGGTTGGGGATTTTTGTTTGTTTGTTTGGGTTTTTTTGAAATATTTTTACATTCTTTCCTGATTGGGTGGATTTGGAAATCAGAAGTAGATATTTTCATTTAAATATCCTTTCAATATATATATTTTTTCTCCTAATCTATTTTATTACAATAGGTGAAAACTTTCATGACAGAAATTTATTGTTTAGTACAATAAGTAATGTGAATGTTTTATCCCAAGAGAAGTGTACTGAGGCAAGTACTGGCCTGTATGAAACACCTGAATGGTATGGAGACACTGAATTCAGAATTAGTAACCATTCCTACTTGTCAGTGAAAGAGACGTGCACACTTCTAAGTTTTGCAAGCAACAATATTTAAACAAACAAAAATTCTTGAAAATAGTCAGACTTATTAACAAAGAGCATTGTGCAAACTATAAATTTAAACTACAATTTTTTAAGGAGAAGTTGTGAAAAATCACACGCCGTATGCTCATACTTATGTTCATTGGTGGCTAATTATGATGATTTTGAGGAACCCATTAACACAGTGGTCTTTCTGCTGCTTCCTCCAGATGTACTGTATGGTTTTCTTGAACTACTTCCGTTTTAATGCCTTGTGCATCTGTTTTTATCTGGTTCTGGGGAGCAGAAGATGATTGGAGAGATTAAACATCTCATCCACTATGCTCATTATTCCAATAACTGTGCATAATAATTTATGCAAGGAAAACTTATAGAGAGCTACACACTTTGAGAAAAGGGACATGATATTGTTAGTAATGAATACTAAATTTCTATTTATTTGTTTACTTACTTATTTTTCCTCACTAGAACAAAATTACCTCTTACTGTTAGCACCTTGGAAACAACATCTGATCAAAAGCATTGATAATAACTGACAATTTCTTTTCCTAACGAGGTGATCAGAAAAAACTGTAGATCTGTATAAGGGTAAAGCTCCACAGCTGTTAGAAAATGGCAGACTCTATCTTCCAAGCCCAGCTGAAGAAATGAGCAAAAGCTTTCGTAAGATATGCATTTTCCAATTTTTTCATAAGAAGAAATTATTTTACAATGAATTCTACCTTAGATAACAAAATTGAAGCCTAAGAGTGAATGTTCTAATTGAGTTAATAATAACATATTTCTTTACTAACTAAAATAAAAAAATAAATAAAGAATTACTTTCAACATTTCACTGGAAGCAAAACTGCCTAGATATCTGCATTTTTTATTTAGCTGAAATATAATGTAAACTGGCTAGAATGCTCAAAATATGAATCTGTGGACTTCACACTCTCATTAGAAATTATTCCCTATAGCCTTCCTGAATTATGAGAGAAAACAAATATACAAGAAACACACAAAAACATTTCTATATATAAAACCCAATACTTTTCCTAACTAGTAAGAAAAGCAGAAAACTACATCCTACTTTAAAATTAATCTTGTACAATTAGATGTTTATATCTGAAATACATTTTTATTTTCTGTGAAAGAAGTGAAAATTTTTAAATTATTTCCATGTGTCTTATTCTAAATGTAGCCTTTACAAAAGAAAAAAAAACAGTATTGTAGAGGAATTTGTCTCATTATTGATCTTCTCAGAAACAACATTACCTAGCTCAGATATACACAGATGAAAATAGAATGTTCTGTTCCAGATTCTACATCTTCGTATCTTTCTGCAATTGATCCCTCTGGGGAAAAAAAAAAAAAGTTAAAAGCCAGGTTTTTAAAGAAGTTTAAAAAGCCCATATGAAGGTTCAAACAGTGAATTCTGTCTGAGAAAAAGTAATATTGTAAGTATTTGTGGAACATGTCATCAAGCTATATTCTTATGTATTTAACTGTTCAATAACATCAATATGTAATAATTATGGCAATTAGACATACTAATAATCAGAAAAAGAAGCGACAGAAGTAAACCCATCAAACATAGAAGGTTGCTATAAAATCCCATACAAATCAACATCCCTCAGAAACAAAAGCATGCCCTTGCATATCTTTAAACACTGACATTAATAATAATACTTCTTGTGATTCTAGTAAAAGAAGGCAACACATATCTTCATAGCAAATTATTACATTTATATTTTCTAATTAAATGTATTTATTTGCTAATTGCAGAAAAGAAATAGTCATAATAATTTTAAACAATTATATAGCACATCATTGCCCAAATACAAAATATAAATCCTCATTTTTCACTGATCACATATGGAGTATCAGTGTAAGAATTGTATTGCTTATGTAACACAATTCATGCTTTTCTGTATTGGAGTCCTCAAGAATGGTGACAATATTTCCCATTCTATAGACAAAAATAAAAGTTCACATAGAAATGATTTCCCAAGATCATACAAGTATCCTGAGACAATTTTTGCTTTATAATCAGGTACAAAAACTAATTTCAAATATTTTATTATTGAAATATTCATTTCTCTTAAGGTGAAATTATTGAAAGACAAAAGGGATTTGTTTGCACTGTTACTCAATCAGAAAGAGGGAGAGTAATAGGAGAAATTGCTGTAACCTCCTGACCACGCACATTTACTACATATAAATGTTTTATTCAGGTTTTTGTTTGATTTAAGAGATCTACTGAGGACCAAACTCTTCTCTCACAGTTCGGCTCAGCTAGTGTAATTCTATTACCAGCCTACAGGTGGTTTTGCTACAACAGGAGGAACTTATCTTGAATCTGTCATTCTTGAACTGGAATATTATGGTGTTTAGGGTCTTTGGATTGATGTTGGGTATGTTGCTACCACACTCAGCACCTGACATTTGACCTTTCTGTCAATTTTCTCTCAGTCAGAAAAGTAAATTGTTGACTTTGAGTTGTTGCTATGTGATAGCCTCAAAACTGATGCTAGAAGTTAAAAAATATTTTTCAGTTGAGTGAATAATGGGGAAAAAAAATAAAAAAAGGAGGGAAAGCTTTAAGGAGACAAAGGAATACTAGCAGTGAATGTTATACAAACAATAGAAAGACTAGATTTTATGTGTTTGCATTAGGGGAAAAAGTCATCACTAATAGGAACAGTCTCTCAAAAACCTCTCATATCTTTTCAGAAGCCTTATTTTGAACTATAAATTTTGGTCAAAATGAGGGAAGGCAGACTCCAAAACCCTTCCTTTAAAGCTGATTGAGCCAGAATACAGATAGGATACAGACCTTAGGATAGAATTCAATCTTCTGGAAAAAATGCAAAGAAAATTTTTGCATGTATTTTTTTTAAACCGTTGCTTTTACACACACAAAGAAAATCCCACATCCTAGGTTCTTTTTTTTTTCTCAGGCCAATTTTGCAGATATCTATGAAAACATGTCTGCAGACAAAGGCACTGTTTGACTGTTGAGCACAAGTAGCTGTTAATTGGCTTTTTTGGGCAGTGAGTCAGAATTTTCTGTTTAATATCAAGCAATTCCCTATGTTTCCATGTGGAGGTGAGCTAAGAGTTTCCACAATAATGCTACCATTATTTTAACAATATTTTTGCAGATTGGAGGGAATGAATGTGGTCTTTGCATTGCAAATCCTGATATAATAGCTTCTAGTTGTCTTGGCCAAAAAAAAATTCTCTCTTACATTGAATAGCAATGAAATATCTCTGTAATCACTCCTGTAGATGCCACAGATTACTCCTCCCACCTGAAGTTCCAGTTCAGGTGTCCTACAGGTTCTATGTAACTGTCCTTTAGCCCTCTAGGGTTCCCCTGGGGTGCTCAGATGTCTCTGGAAATTACTTCCTTAGCCTGGTGCAAGTTTTGACCTAGGAGAAAGTCGCCCAGAACACAACACCTAAGAGCTGCAGGGTGTCAGGGCAGTATGGCTGAATTGCAAGAATATCTCCTTTTTATTTCCGACTCTCCTACTCTTGGTGATGTCTTTACTTAAAAACTTAGTTTTTCTGGCTACTGCCTTTGACACTAGGAATTATGATTTGTCCAGGGATCCTAAGTATGTAAGTCTGGGTGACAGATTCCATTAAATGATAGAAGATCTAAAAGATCTTGGTTGTGTTCTAAAAGATTTGTTGATGCTAACTCAGCTGAGATAGGGATGATAGATCTGCTCCCTGAAAGGACTAACTGTTAGACCTTTGAGAAATACGATGCTCTGCACTTCAGCATGACAATATTTGCTGGAATGCTTTAAATAACATCAATGTGATTTCTAGAGTAATTAAGTTTTTATGTCAAAAGCTAAGATCTTATCTTAAAAAAGGTGAAGGAAATAAGAAACCTATGCCATCCATGAAGATTTTTGTTATTGTTCAAAATCTAAATATAAATTTACATGAAAACACTTGAATCATCAGTGCGATAACAACTGAAATACTGTTTAAGAGCAGAGGAGTTACATTTCTTCACCTTTATCTTCCAAAATTAAACCATGAATTACGCATAGTTGCATTAAAATATTTTCAGCATGATTTGTTGCAAAAACCTACAAGGCCATGTCTGAAGAAAATGACTGCTGTCTGCAGCCATTTTAATGGCTAATAGCAAAATACTGGAATTTAGGAATGCTTCAGAAAGATTTGGCTATAGTGGTGTGGTACAAAATATGAAGTCTGTTGTTCGGTGGGGTTTAGGGGATTTTTTTGTTAACTACTATTTACAGGAATCAAGTACTTCATGGTGAAAGGATTTTTTTTCCTTTGCAAGACTCTCTTAACAAGTTTACTGGATCAAAATAGAAGAAAATAAAATGTGGAACCCTGGATTCATAAATTCAAGCTGAATATTGTCTAATTCACACAATAAAGAGGTATAGAGTATGAAGATATACATTTTTACAAAACATCTTAAGATAGAAACTAGTAATGTGGGCTTAGCTTTAATACAAATATTTTTGCTCTCTTTTTCATGCTGAGGATTTTAAATGTCTGCTTCCCATCCTCTCTCTGCCTCCTACCCATTTCTCCTTCTGCTTGCTGAAAGATGGGACGTTTTAGGAACCTTACACTAGATCTCTGTATTGGAAAGGATTGGTGTGGTGAAACCAGTAAAGTTTAGGCCCAATTTAAATATTTACACAAGGCATGATCTTTATCCTATTTTAAGCAAGATTATTTTAAGATAAAATTAAATTCTGTCAGAAGAATGTAAATTCTGGATCCTACAGACCTAATGCACTTGAACAGGAGTCCAAAAGTGAAAACAAAATCCAGTTCTGTTAAAGAAGCACTACCTTTATCTTTGGAAGAAATGAAATGAGATTTTAACTTTATGTGTAATTTTCTTCTTAATTGTAGGTTTTTAAACTATGTTCTTGTCTTGAGGAACAGATATCACTTTTCACTGACTTTTTATGTCAAAAATTTTATATATATGAAATATAATTTTGGAATAATTTTGGTTATAATTTTTATGAGTTTTGAGAAGCAGTGAAAAAATTTGGTTGACAGTTTTTTCTTTTGCAGACATATTTTGGAGTAGAAACATCTTTTTGCAACATTAAAACTTTGCTATAAAGGGGTTTTCCTTCTGTGGTTCTGACACATTAAGGCAAAATGCTGGTAAATAATGATGGACTCATCTGTCCATGTTTAACATTTCAGACCAAACTACTGCTAGCACTGTGAAAATCTACTCTCTCTACAGCCTCATGCTTGGTAGAACATTGCAGTCACCATCAAATGTCACCAAAATTCTGACCTGTGACAGCAAAATGGTGCACGAGTTCCTTTTCCTCTCAAGAATTATTCTGAAGTGGGGAAAAGGAAATGAGGAGCAGGAGGAACTTCTCTGGTTTGTGGCTGAGCAAAATACAGGCACAATGTAGTATTATATAAAATTTTCCTGTAAGGAAAAATTAAAGCTAGAAAGGCTGTAGAGTTGAGCAAAAACAGAGAAAGGACAGCAGAAGATGTGCCTTTACAAATGGTCATGAAAATATCTTCTTCTCAAGGCAAATTAAGTGCTATTAATACTTCATTGATGTAGGGAACTGTGTCATCACCTTTACACAATTCTGAACTATGCAAACATAGTTACACCACCCTGTCAAAAGTCTCAGTACTATACACCATTTTGGTGATGAAAAAACATGACAATGAATGATATCTCTGTGTAACACTAATTTTAAGTAAACCTCAAACAGGTTTTGTCAACAGAGTTTTAGCTTGATTTCTAGTTTGTGTTGTGATCTGAAGTTTTTTTATGTTGTCACAGTCATGTTGTCTTTTACCTGGACATTATGAAACCATTTTTTTGCTGCCCTAGCTTCTTCTTTTTTTTTTCTGTTTTAGTTCAAAGGAATTTATTTAGACATGATGTACAGGATCTTCTTTCACTTTGTTTTTTAAAATTGCTATTTCTTGACAGGTTGTGCTCCATCTTTGATATTCTGGTTGGACCCAATGCTATACCTTATTTAATTTACTATGAAAGTTTTGGGTTTTTTTTTTTTTTTAATACTGATAGGAAATATGCTGAAATGATCAAATACTCTCTCTAACCTGGAAAAGCTGAGAGATTGAAAAGCTGAAGGTAGCCTAAGATAGTGTTAAGTTAAAATATTGCTGGGATACATATTTCACTTAGGCTTCCTTGCTGTATGCTGGCCAACCTTGATTAAGTGTCAAGAATATTGAGTAATCTGGATCCTGGAGAGAATGTTTTAACAGGGTGAAGCAGCCATCTGAAAGCTGATTTGCCCTTGATGTAAAATTTATTACATCTATATGCTAATGACCTTATTTCTGCATCTTCAGCCATAACACAACTCACAACTGAATACTCTCATTGAATTCCACCAACTAAAATCATGTTGTTTCAAATTAGAAATACCCCAGAAAGGGGGAATTTGGGTATGAAAGTAATGGCATTGGTAATTTAGAGGATGACAGTTTTCTTTTTCCGCTGTGTCCCACTCCAGTGACAAGAATAATAACGCAGCTTGACAACAGATTAAGTCAGATACCATGTATGTCCTTTTGCATCTACTGCTAGATGCAGTAAAGAAAGTTAACTTAAATGTAAGGAAAGAATTTTGGTTTGCAACTTGGAAAGAAAATTTTTAAGTGATGACAAAGTCACTGGTGTGGGATTTTATGCTTTGCACTGAAAGTGTTTGGATTTTTTGCTAATGAATTTGTGTGTGTGTTAATGAGTCAGAAAATATAATGTATGTATTTTCTAGGCCTGAAATACATTTTGACTAAGTAGAGGAAAAGGTTGTTTTAGTACTTGGGTTTCATAAGTTATTTTATAAGTATAGTTCTTTAAGCATTAGAATTTTTTAAAGTGTGCTTGTTCAATGCTGCTGTAATTTAATGCCACTTTAGTGTAAATACTAATAGAAAACCTCTTAAGTTAATGCAATATGGTATTCTAAGTTAATTGCAGGGGATGCGCACTATCTATACCTAATTAAATAATATGTAAACAAGACATTTTAAAGATAAAAAGCCTATTAGAGAATTACTTGTTTAACTTCTTTCTCAAGGTGTTATCAGAAGAACTGGCATTCACCTTGCTTCTGTCTTGCAGAATGGCAAGTGTGAGAATGCTTGCCTATTCAGACTTAGCTATGATTCTAGTAATAAAGATAGCTCATTTATTGGTTTTGGTGGATTTTTCCTTTGTGGATTTGTCACCAGCTTTAAATTTAAGTTTGGGCTTTCAGGGGCCAAGCCTAAGAAATCAACATCTTGGCAAACATCAGCAATCATAGATTTCATGTACACTTAGAGTAACAGTTTTTCTGATAAATTTGTAGTCAAATGATAAGTCTAGATAAATAGAAAATTCTACTAGCCACTCAGCTGAGATGCAATTTTTACCAAACTAGCAGATTTTTCTTTTATAACCATTAATCTTCTTTATTACCTGCAACAACATTTCCAAGTAGTCTCTAGCTCTATTTAATAAGTTATGAATAATTAATTTGGAAGCTATGTACTCAGAATTTTGATAGCTTCTTCCAATGTTGTCACAATTAATTTCTACTTCAATAATTACAAAATATTTTTTACTCTATACATAGACTAGACTAGACTAGAATAGAACAAGATAGAGTAAAATATCTCACTTTTGAAGGGACCCATAGTGATCATTAAGCTTAACTCAAAAATATTTCCACCCACCTTCATTTTAGCTTCTATATTTCCTAAGGAGCTATTAGCCAAATTCAATGCTTCCTTAAGCCGTGACATCTGTGGTTTTAGATAACTTTTTCATTGTTATATTTTGTTGTGATATTTTAAAGGCAGGTTTAATGTTGTGTTGTTTTGGTTTTTTTCTCTATGTGTTTTGATGTCAGTAAAAGTAGCAGTTGCCATAGTGGAAGATCTCATTTCAGTGATTTTTAAAAGGCATGAGTTCTGAAGAGGAAAACTGTATGTCAATATTTTGGGTTTTTTTAGAAACTGATCCATGGCATCCAAAAGAAATAAATTGAATTATTGGCTGTAGCTAAATCATGACTCTGGATATATGTGTGCATGTATGGGTGTCTGAGTGTGCATCTACAGAAGAAGTCCTGAGAGGGTAGAAAAAAATTTTATTAAAAAAATTTTAAAAAGTTATCTTCCTTAGTTAATTTTTAACAGCTTTAACTCAAATTCTAAGTGAAGTCTAATTTTCAGCCCTTACATGCCCTGAAGCCCAAATTACTTTTGTATTTTCAGATGATTTCTAAATTACATACTTTAAGAAAAATTAATATCTTTTCTAATTAATTCTTTTCTAATTTATAATTATTTTAAATTAAGAAATCTAGAACTTGTTTCTTAGTTTAAATGTTATCAGCTAATATCTCTAAAAAGTTGGTAATATGGGTTTTTCATCTCAGTTTGAGTACTCGAATAATTCAAACAATATTTCTTTTTTTTTCTTTCAATACTAAATTGTAGCAGTAATAAACATGCTCATCTGCAAATCAGTATCTAAGAATGACATGGATACTCTGGAGTCAGATTTGCTTTCAATATTGTTCAAAGGTTTATATATTGACATACTTTATGATTGGTACCTGTGTGCTCAACAGGTGTTTATTCTAATTTTTTGTTTAGTTCTTCATATAACTTTTATTTTTCCCTAATAAAACAAACAACTAAAAAATTTATAACTAAATTTTCTTACTGTCAGATGCACTTATAAAATGAGTAAGAAGACTTAGTGGAATCAATTTGAGTCAGGCAAATGTAGCTGCTTCGACAGTTGAATCCAATATTTACATTAGTTTTCCTCTAAATGAATGTAGAAATTCTGCAGTAAGAAAAAAAATCTACTTTTTTGTTTGGATTCCTATATTTCCAAACCAGAAAAGAAAAAAAAAAAAAGAAAAATTTTATGAATTGGCAGGAAAAAAAAGCAAAGCAAAACAAAACAAACAAAAAAGCAGAAAAAGCAAAGCAAAACCCACCTTCCAAGGGTTTTTAAACCTGAGAATAGCTTTTTCCTAAAATTTTTAAAAACTTAAAATAATTTCATTGAAAATTAAAATTTGTTTTTTTAATGGGTTTTTTAATGGTTTTGATGGTCAATTCCCTAAGAGTTATAAGATAGAGAAAATAATCAACTTTGATCCATCTTTTACTACGTGTGCTGGTTTTGACTGGAGTAGAGTTAGTATTCTTCCCGGTAGCTGTTATGGGACCCTGTTTTGGATTTGGGCTGAAAATAGTGTTGACAATTCTGGGATGTTTTAGATATTGCTGAGTGGTGCTGACAACACGGAGCCAAGGCTGATTTTCCCTTCTCCTACTGCCCTGGCAGTGAGAAGGCTGAGGCTGCACAAGATGCTTGGAGGGGCCACCGCCTGCAGAGCTGACCCCAGCTGATCAAAGGGATATCCCAGGCTGCAAGGTTTCATGTCCAGCACTGAAAGCTGGGTGAAGAAGAAGGAAGCAGGGAACATTTGAAGTGATGGCATTCATCTTCTCAAGACACTATTACACATAACTGAGCCCTGCTCTCTGAGATGGCTGAGCACTGCCCGCCCATACGAAGCAATGAATTCATTCCTTGTTTTGCTTTGCTTGTGTGTGTGCCTTTTTGCTCAACTTAAGAGCTTCCTCACTTTCACAAATCTCTCCTTCATTGCTTAGGTGGGGGAGTGAAGTAGATCATTTACCGGGTGGGGGTAGACTGTGACACTATGCCACAAATAGTGATGGCTATGACATTTCCATCTATCTTTGGATTCCTTGTATATTTATGAAGTTTTCAGTCTTTCATGTTTCTCACATTACAAGTTAAGTAGAAAAGAATAATCAATTCATACATTAGGTGTTTTTAGAAAAGGAAATAAGTCACAAACTATTAATTGATATCACACTGAGAAAAAGCAATGATGAGGCTTCATAAACATTGTGTTGTAAGAAAGTAAGAAAGAGAAGAACAAGGAGAAGCAAAAGTTGAGATCCACCTCCTTTCAAATGTTTTATGACTCAGTGACTGATGTGGAGGATTTAATAGTGAATAAAATTGTCCAGCAAGTCAAGAAAGATCTGATTCTTACTTAAAAGAGAATAAGAGGCTTTCTTTGTCACATGAAGAAAAATTTATGTCCCTCTCAACTGCAAAGTTCAAAACAATCATTAAGTGCTTCACAAATTTATCATCACTAGTGAAAACATATTCCTAAACTTGAAGATGACTAACATTCCCATCTGAACGTGGCATATAAAAATATATGAATAAATTAAAAAAAATGTAAATAATAAACAGTAAAAAGCTTTTTCCTTTATCTCCCTTCCTATCTTCTGCCTTCAACAATTGAAAGTTAATTGCAGTACCATTGACCAAGGATTTTCAGAGAGTAAGCTGGGAAAGAAAACTCAAAAAAACTAGACCCATTGCACTTATTCTCCACACTGCATCTGGTACTTCAAAACTTTGTTTAATTTAAGCATCTCTGATTTTGTAACATATGAGCATCCTGGAAATTTTGGTTAGTTCGGCAGTCTTTGTAACAGAGATCATTCCATGCGTTATTAAAGAATCTTGGTCAAGGACTGCCTAATATATTGTATGGTTCGAGTCTGTACTAACACTGAGACTACACGGAAAGACTAGATAAAATGCATCACATTAATTTGTAATAGTAATCCACGGTCTCACTCTCCTAAGATTTGACTCTCCAAAACATCACTCTACACAAATTATTTATGTCATTCAGATTGTGGATGCAAACTAGGAAATGTACACCTTAGAATAGGAAAAAAAAAATCATTATTTATGCATTACTTTAGATCATTACTTCAGCGCAGTGCCAATATGTTTGGAGTGCTGCTGTCCATCAATAATCTGTCCCACTATGTGAATAAAAGATTTGACACAGTAAAATGAAATTCTTTCTAAGGAAGTTGAAACTGTAAGGCTATAACCATTTAAAATATGGGTTCACTGAAAGACATTCATTCTTTAATACAGTGAGAAAACAAAACGTGTATACATTCTGTGTTTATGGCTGAGATTTCAAAACTTCACAGAATGATTGTGTTTGGAAGGGTACCTTTGGAAGTCATCTGTAACCTCCCAGCTCAACCAGGGCAACCTAGAACTGAGTGCCCAGGACCATTTCCAAAGAAATTTTGAATATCCACACATATTTCATGGATTCCAAAGATTCCACAGCTTCTTTGGACAACCTGTGTCAGTAACTGGTCACCCTCACAATGTTTTCTGACCCTCACAATGTTTTCAGTTGGAGTGTCCTCTTTTTCAGTTCATGCTCATTGCCACTGGTCCTGTCACCGGACACCACTGGAAAGAGCCTGCCTCCACCTTCTCTCACACTCTTTGCAGATATTTATGGGCATTGATAAGGTCTTCCCATGAACATTCTGTTCTCCAGGCTTAACAGGCCCAACCACCTCAGTCTTTTCTCATATGTGAGATGCTTCAGTCACTTTATCATTTTTGTGGACTATCATTGGTATGTCCACGCCTCTCTTTTACTGGGGCAGCCCAGGACGGGACACAATATGACAGCTGTGTCCTCATCAGTGCTAAATAGAGAAGCAGGATCACTCCTTGGCCTGCAGGCAGCACTCCTGCTGCAGTCTGGAACAGCAGGCTCTCCTGCTGCAAGAGCACACTTCTGGCCTCCTGTTCAACTTAGTGTCCAGCAGGACACCCAGGGACTGCTTGCTAGTTGTGGGAAAGCAGTGGGTAGGGGTAGGCCCTACCCCTGGGTTAAGCCTTTTTCATGTTCTCTTTAAGCAGGTTCCCCATCTTGTAGAGCAATGGATCTATAGTTTCTCTAATCCTCATTCTGTCACCTATGCACTCACAGAAATCCCTCTTGTTTTTTTGACACTGCTGTGCAGCAAATTCCATGTGGGCTTTAGCTTTCCTAATTCATCTCTGGAATCTCAATCAGTATGTCCATATTTCTCCCAAGTTATGGCTCTTTGCTTCCACACCCTGTGTATGTCCTTTAAGTTTAGCCAGGAACTCCTTGTTCATTGACACAGGCATTCTGCTGGCTTTTTGCCTGACTTCTTAGTTGTTGGAATGGACCACTCTTAAGCATGGAGTGAGTGATTGTTGAACATTAGTGTGCTGTCACTCCCACAGATCTTGGCATGATTGGCATCCCCCATGAGGATCATGGGGGTGAATGTAAACCAGAGGGCCAGATCCGCTTGCTGTTCCTGGTCAGCAGGCCTACAGCAGGCACCCAGTACAACATCAACTTTGTCTGGGCTCACCCAGGAGATACAAGTTTCTTTACATTAACATTTCATTATATATAAATTTTCAAAGGAATTTACAGATGTGCTTTTATATGTCTGTTGAGTATTTCACCCTAAGGGTTTAAAATTAGATCAAAAAACCCCAACAAATGGAATGGCAGATTATAGACAATAAGTCACGCCACTGCAGGAAAATGAAGGGTAAAGACCAAGTTCCTCATTGTATAATACAGTATCAGACTTCTGCTAGGGTGGTGAAGCAAAACCCCTACATTTTTTGGACCACACTCTTCAATGTTAAAGTAAATCATTATTAAAATTGATTATTCACTTTGGGCCACAACAGTCCAATATCCTACTGACTAGCTGACAAGGCATTTAGAGAATCGGTGTAAAATTTCATATCTAGTGAAATGTGGAGGTAGGACCTTCATACTGACATTGAGAGGAGATGCAAAAACTGATTCTTTAAACATTGAATTGGAAGGTGACAAAAGTAATGCTGTTCTTTTATCTTGACAAATATTTGTCATAGAAAAAAGTCATTAAAAGAGAGAAGTGTCCTTCTTTCCCATATAAAGTCTATAACAAGGTAAATACTTGGGGTAGTTTTTGCTAGGGTTTTGTTAAGCAGCAGTAGTTTTAATATATATTTGCCTATTATGAATTTGGTAACAAAATGAGTAATGCAGGATTATTGATATTTGATAAAACCTGATATTATAGTTTTTGTTGTTCATCCTAGTAAGGGAGTCAAAATCTCCTCTGTAACTTTATTAGTGTCTCTGTGATCAGCAGTTTTGGTTTTGAAGTCCTTGGCTATGTATAGGCTGTTAAAGACTATGGTCCAAAGCTTGACACATTGATCAAGCTCTTCCTGAAAAGGATTGGCCTTATCTTTCTGTCCTAGGTGTTCTGAGTCTAATGGGATTTCCCTATCTCTTGGCTGTTTACGCTATTTCCTTGCCTCTGCATGTCTGTAATAAAAATAAATAAATAAATAAAAGGTTACACTGTTTCCCTCAACAGCAGTGGGATGAAACTAGAAGCGTGTGCGCTACACATCCTTGGAAGCCCATGGAAGAACACTGGAAGAATGAGGCTGCAGAGGTTGTTTTCTGAAGGAGCATCCGATTGGTGCAGATACTGCAGCTCACTAAACAGCTGCCTGGTTTCCACCTCACTGCCCTTGGAGAGGTTTAGAAAGAAAACTATTCCATGAAAACTTAGAAATAATATCTTAATTAATGTAAGTAGGTGCAGAACTAAACGGATTTACACAGTGAGCTGACATCAAGGAGTGTGGACTTCAGGAGCCAAGTGTATTTCATAATTCTTTTATTGAACGCCAGAGATATACCTGACGAAGCCCAGTCAACATTATCCCAGGAATAGGCCTCAGCAAAGATAGAGGATAGAGGATACACCTAACTTGATACTTTCTATCCAACTTGCTTCTGAACCAGAATTACTGGGCCAAAGGTTAATTGGCATATAAATAACTCCTTCTAGGCAGAGGGGAACAGCACTGCTGTCATCTTCTAGATTAAGTACTTATTACCTTTGTTTTGGAGGACACTGTTTTTTAACTTGTTGGTTGTTCTGCCAGTTATTTTACCTTACTTGTCAAAGCACATAATGATATTTAATCCTTCCTGAAGTCATTTGAAAAAGACAATAAATAAGTGTTTATCAGGATGCTGACAGGCTGAATATTTTTATCTGAAGTTTTCACAAAATCTTATAAACCAAAATTATGATTGAACACCTGTATATGAATAATTTCATGAAGTTACTATTGATGAGTAATTTATTGTGCTTAAACAGATATAGGCATGTATCAGCCATGATGGACAGAAATTTGGGCGATATTAGTGCATATAGAGTAAAATAGCTCCAGTTCTATTTATTAAGTACATATCTCAGACCAATGACGCAGAATTTATTTGTTTCTTTGCTTGATTGGTTGATTTTTGTTGTTGGGTTTTATTTGGGTATGGGAGTTTTGTGTGTGCATGGACAGTAATTCTCTATGGATTTTAAACAGTAATATCATATTATATTTGTTTTACTGGTATTTCACCATTATCAAATATTATTCCCCAAATTCACTAGGGACTGTTTAAAATTTAGCTCTTCTGAAAATGGGTGATACTCAGTAAATTTTCTGGATATAAAAATCTAAGTTTAGACTTTACAGACTGAGCTTCAGCCCATCTGAAAATCACCTACATTCCCAGAGCTAGAGTTTCCTTCTAATTAGACACCTTTAAAGACCTAAGATCGCAGAAAGAATCATTGGTCAAAGGTTGTATAAAAATCTTGTCAGCATTATTTTTTTAACAGTAAAACACTACAGGGAAGAAAATGTGATAAATTTTAAATGATTTTTCAAATATTGCAAATTCTTCCATGTGGAACTAAGCACAGAACAAAGAACGAGGTAATTAAAGAATCTATATGTACTGTAATAAGAGATCAGATTTTATGCCATGGCAATGGTTATATATTCTGCTACATGGTGCTGAGAAAATGAAAAGAAGTCTCTAATGTTGATTTTTATCTCCAGCCACATCTGGAAAAAGGCTAAGTGCCATCATAGATCAAGTCAATTTCACATAACTTTATGAAAGTGCAGACATCTATATGATGAGTATAATTTCCTAACTCTGTATTCCCCATGTAGAGACTTGGGTAATTCCAAAAGTCAATTCACACATAGGATGGATTTTTCTAGCCACTAGCAAATATTTGGAAAAAAGCTTGTCGCATCTCTTACTGTCCATGAGAAATATCTGTCACAAAGTATATTTAAATATTTATTTTAACAAAAATAATAAGTGGCTATGGCTGCAGTTTCAACTGCTTAGAGAGCTACCTTGAGACCTGAAAAATTTGAGTGCTGTATTGCTTTATTCTGGTAGGTTTCTTTTACTATGATCAATCTACTTTACATCCCTGTTGAATTCTGACTTCTTGTAGGGGTCATTGTTTCTTATTCCCTAATAATTCTACTAGGGATGTACAAACTTAATATATTTCTAGCATTTACTGAGTTTGCCGAATCACAAGAAACAAGCACATGTTTTATGAACTCTCAGGTGGGTTACAGTGTAAAGAAATGAAAGAAAAAAAAAAGTGATATTTGTAGAGTCAGCTAGCAGCAAAAAAGAAGGGGGGAAGCATTAAGAAAGCTTTGCTTGTTTTTTTATGGTGACTCTCCTAGGAATAAATTGACTATGGTATGGGGTTTTTTTACAGCTTGTAAAGTTATAGTCCTGACTGATGCTAAAGTTACTTTTCCCCAAAGTTATGGATTAAAAAATCTACAATCAAGGACAAAAATACAGAATGTTACATTGCATGTTACATTTCTATTTCCATAATCTATAGCAAGACTTATTTAAATATGTTATTGATCGACAGATGTGGATAAAATGAAGTCATTGTTAGTTTCCAAATATTATCTTATTTAAAAACACATAACTAACTATTTTAGAACAAAGCACTGTTGCTTAAATTGTCTCCTTTTGTTCAGAGGAATGTCAAATGTTTATTTGTCTGAAAATTAGTTAAGAATAGGAGTGTGGAGCTAAGTTATTGTTATTTAGGCATGGGTTTGAAAAAATTATTATTTCCACTAAATATGAACTTTCAAAAATACCACAACACCAATCTTTGTTTAATAATCAATTTTAAAGTTGTTTGTTTGGTTTTTTTATTAAATACTGAAAACTTTGAATAGATCAAGTTGTTTCTTTCAATTCCATCAACTCTTAGACATGTTTTTAATTCAAACCACAAAAGAAAAACCCAGAACCTGGGCACGACTGAAGGTCACATCTTCTCTAGATGGTTTCTTTGAAGGCCCTAGAGGTACATTAGGGCACCAGTATGCAGTTAGCTGGGTAGTTTACCACAAGGCACCCAAACACAGACTGCCTGCAGCTTCTGTGTGCAAAAGATCCGAGTGGATTATGGGAAATGCTAGGTTTATGACTTCTTGGGTCTTTGGTTCCTTAAGTACCAGGAAAACTGCACATAGGAAAGCTAAGGACCCATAAGGACATGAGTGCTCAGTAAAAATGATGACCTCCACAGTATTTCTGGTAGGTTAGAAATAAAAACTAGTTTGTGTCTAGATTTATGTTCAGAGTGGTAAAGTATTAGAGGCAGAGTTACTGTGAGCATCCAGAGTTTCACTGGGTACGTTTATATTATCAAATAAAATAGGCCCATTCTCCAGTATTAAGGACTTCTGGCACATCACAGCTCCAGAATATATACAATATATTGTATATACAGAATATATGGCTTTTTTCTATCCTGCCTCCTGGGAACTATCAATGGTCTAAATATTACCTGGAAGAGTGCTAGTTCACAGAAATCAAAACAATGCCAGAGGCTAGAGCTCTCTATTAAAGAGTGAAGAAAATGTCCTGGGTTTAAATCTGTGTCCCAGTTCTATTTGTTTTACCAATAATAACAGAGTCATTAGGTTCAAACTTGAAGAGTTTGTGGATTTTGGTAAATCAGAGTTGACATGAAGTGAGAGTTCTGATTTATTAAAACAACAGCAAAAATTGTACATGAACACAGCTTCTGGGAAATAAATCAAAAAAGTGGTAGACAGGATATCTTTTATGAACTCCCAATGCTTTCAGTCTTTTTTTTTCTTATTTCCTTGATAATAGGATCTGAATTTCTTGTATATTTTTTTTTTAAATTTCTCTTTTTTCTCACTTTTTAATGAATCAGAGATTTATTCCCCTAAATCAGGTTTAGTCTGTTATTAAATTAATCTTTACAAGTGAAATCGTCATCCTTTGATGAAAATTAATCATATTTTCTTTGCAGTACTTTGTTAGCATTTGGTTTGCCTGTAGATAGGGTCAGAGACTGACACAGACCCCAACTGCGATTTACTAAAATATACAACTTCAATGAATCACAGAAGGATAAGCTAAACAACACAAATGATCATTACTATGAAAGAATGCCTATAGTGATTAAGAAACATACACCAGTTACCTTACTAAAGATCCAAGTCTGACAAACAATGGGTGGAACAGCCACAGTGAAGGACTGGAAAACCATGACTGGTAACTGGGAACTGGACATCACCAGTTTCACCAATACTTTATAATTTCCAAGTCCAAGAAACATCAGCCATGAGAAGAAGATGTCACAGTGAAGAATGGGAGAATCATGCACAGTGCTTGGGAAATTCAGGGGTGCATCCACCTTTGCAGGTCATGGGGCTTCCCCACTTTGCTGTGACTGTAGCCTAGCTTTTAACTGTTAAACAAACAAGCTGACATAATTTCTATTTCATCCTCTTGTTGGATTTCTCCCAAAGCCTGGCCAGGGCTCAGTGAGGAATCAAGGGAGTTGTCTTTGATCCTATACCCTGCTGATAAGGTCAGGAGTGGCCTTATCCAGTTTCTAGATACAGAAAGGCAACCACGTGTTTTGCCTGTAAATTAACACATATGATAGTACTTTGTTAATGAGTGAATATGTATGTATGTGTGTATATATATATATATATATATATATATATATATATATATATATATAAAACTTGATTGAAAGGTTCATCTATAGGGCAAATTTGGTCCAGGCCTTAGTACTTCAGTATTAGATGAAGTATATCAAGAAACACAAATTTGAGCATAAATGTTGAGTACTGTATCCAGCTCTGGGGTCCCCAGCACAGGAAGGGCATGAACCTGTAGGATCGGGTACAAAGCAAGGCCACCAAGTTGATCAGATGGATAGAGCACCTTGCCTGTGAGGAAAGGCTCAGACAACAGGGATTGTTCAGCCTGGAAAAAAGGCTTCTGGGTGATCTTCTTGTGGCCTTCCAACACATAAAGGGAGCCTACAAGAAAGATGGAGAGAGGATATTTACAAGGGCATGTAGTGACAGGACAAGGGGCAATGGCTGAAAATTGGTAGTGCGATCAGGAAGGGCTTGGTCAGTATTACCAACTAGCACGTACTTTAATAAGAAAATAAAATCTGAAGCTTAGTTCTCCAAAGATTTCAGGGTGGTGAATCATTGTTTCAGAACCTAAAGGTTTAGCAAAATTGCAATTCATGGGGAAAAAAAATCCTAATTAGTGATTCAAATGATAAAGGATGTTTGTTCTCATACATATGCCATAGCACATGGCTTCTTAAAAAATAGAAGTTTTCAACTTTTTCAGTATAGACTCTGACAGCAAGAATTTATGACTCAGGGACAAATACTTGTTCAGTCATTATTTATCACAGAAGATTATAATACTTGGCACTTTGAGTCACCTTTTGCATTTAGATTGCTAACTTATATATGGGACTTGAACTGTACAAGTTGGTCAATGTGCTCTTTAAAACCAAACTAAAAAAAAAAAAAAATCAAACAGAAAACCTTCTTTTCAAGGTCAAAAAAATAGTAAAAATTAATAATAATGTGAAACTTGTCTGAAGTTCCTGAATTCCTGAATCTCTGGAAAATGAAATTGGAGAGATAATCACAGGGAAACAGATTTTTAGATATATCCTACTATGCCAGTAGTACTTTTATGCCAAAATCCCTGAAGAACAACTTATATCAAAATATTTTGGCACTTTCAATTTAAGCTTCCTGAAAATGGAAGAAAATAAATATGAGTGTTTAGGCACCACAGAAAGATTTAAACAGACTGTGACACTAAAGGTAGACAAAGTTTAGAGAAGTCTCATTTGTTACTCAACTGGTTCACTGATACAAGGAAAAAGACATTTCAGAGAATTATTTTGTGGCATTTAAAAATAACTTGGGACATGAATTGCATCTATATTTCACAAAACAAACCCCAAAACCAAAAAAACAACTAAGCACTGCTTTTCTTTAATCTCATTCTGAAAGTATATAATCTTCTTATGATATATGTAGTCATATGGATTCTGTTCAGATTCTTAACAGAGTGAAAGTGGATTGACCAGGAATGTCCTGCTCATTGACTTATAATTAAATGCAACTTTTCACAGCTATTTATTACTTTAAGAAGCATATTTGAATACATGTTCCCACTTTCTTGAAGCATCATCACAGCAAATTACCAATTTTTCCTTAAATATTTAACAGGAAAATAAATAGTGGTAAAGAATAATAAAGAAAATATTCCATAATTTAAAAATATTTTAAAAGCAAAAAAAAGTATCAAACCTCCCCTGTTCTCATTTTCATTAACTTTTTTTTGCAGAAATTGAAATTTTGCAATGGAGAGTAAGAGGTGTCTGAATTTTAGCTGGTGATAAAAATGAAGAATGTATTCCTTGTCTGGTTGGGTCAGCTCAAGAATTTTAAATAGCAGTTATTAATTCACTCGGATTTTTACTAAGCATTGGGAACATTTTAGCAGCTCTAAATCAAGTCTGGTTGAGAAATGCTGGGTGGTAACTTCTCTCAACAGTGGAGGTGTGTCCAGGTTATTTGTCCACAGGACTGAAGCATTTAAATTATATCCCTTTGTGAACATTTAAACAGAGAGATCAGAAGAATATTAATACACACCAAATTCTAGTAGGAAGATATGAGCTGGAATCTGGGAGGGATGTAGCAAACCTATAAGCTTCATCCAGCTATGCACTTATTTCTGGAATGAACATCTATTTACTTATATGAAAATAAGCTACATCAATAATAGTTCTGTCATTGTTGGACGTTAAACTTCTATAATAGCTCCACTGAGAGGGAGGACAGCGTACCATCACAGAGAGTCACATCCAAAATCAAAGCAGAAATGTTGATATAAAGGGTATGAATTAATGAGGGCTCAGTCGCATGAGGACTAGGTAGATTTCTCAAGTCAATGATGTAAGTAAGATGTGTGCTACCAGAGCAATTCAGATGTTACTTTTTCCAGCACACCCTGACACCCACAGTACAGGAGATGGTGTTTGAAACTGAGGCAGAAATTAGATGATGCAAACATGATATAAAGTAAAACCAAGCTTGTCTGAATATTTCACTTACATAGTGAATTAATATATAAATATTCCTATATTTCCTCAGAAACATTCAATGTTTTATTCAAAACAAATTTTATATTGTTTTAGTACCATTTCACAGAATTTCTCTAAAGAGATTTAAAGTTTATTTAAACAAAAAATGTTAGATATTCCCAGAGCTGACATGATTGTGCTGTCTTCTATTTTTACAACGTTATATCAATAGTATTCTTACTGCTCAATCCACTCGCTGCAGCTGTTCTTTAAGGTATTCTTCGGGTATTTTTTCCCTGTCATTGTTCTATTATGTAGCTGACACAAGTGTGATTTTAACATGAAATTTGTTAACTGTTGTTCTTTGTAGACTAATAGATTTTCAGCATAGATGTGTAGATTGTAATGGATTGTATTGAAGCTAGTTTTACAATGGTCACGGTCTATCAAACTGCTGAAGGAAGGCAGTAAAATTCTTTCATGCTTCTTTACAAATATCAAAACACTTAATCTAGTCATCTTTTCCCTGAATCACTATATTTTATTCCTGTGTTCCTGTATTTCTTTCCATAAACATAAGCATTAATAAAATTTCTAGTGCAGCAGAGATTCCAGTGCTTAAGGATTTTATCATTGATGGGTGGGGTATGGGCTTAGAGCACTGATACCTTATGATGTTTGGAGTTCTGCTGAATTCTTGGTTCCATTTAATATTTTCCCAAAAATTAATATAGCCTGTGTTATCTGTTCAAACTTTGCTGCACCTCTGCAACATATTAGCACACATAAAGGCAGCAGGAACAGCAAACAGCTTGCATTGGCTTGGGCACTTTACAGGAGCACCTTTAAGGAAGTGCAAGTGTGTTCCAAAGTGCTGGATTTGGCTAATGACTACACTTCTGCCTACCAATTAGCTTTCTGTAAACTGAGCTTGTCATTAGGACAAGGCACTTTGCATGTGGGTAAAGCTGGCATGAAATACTCTGGTAGTCCATCCTTGAGGAGGTGAATGTAGCAGCAACTTGCAAAAGAAGATGATTTATCCTCAAGAGCTGCTTGCAGGCAACGTGGTGAGTTTGTAGACTTGACCAGAGGCACACAGGAATGTTCCAGCCCTTAGGAACCCCACAGTGCAGACCTCAGTGGGTAGTGTGGATGCTTTTAAATTGTCCTAAGGGTCTGTCCCTGTACCACCCCTTCTCCCCTTTCTAATCAGAGCCACAGGAAACAGCAAATACCACAACAGAAAGTGCCTAAAACTTCTTCATCCCATTGTTGAAACCATTGCTCAAAAGAGTATATGAACATATGTTCTAGGACAATTTTTGCACATCTTCACTGCTAAAATACTCTTTCTCTGGATAATCCCTCTATGTAAGCTTGCAAGAGTTAGGATAATATGCTGAGGAGGGGAAAGAGCATAACCTAGAGGTAACTTGGCAGGAAAGGAGACAGATGGCTGATCTGAAAGCATCAGAGGCTTGCTCCCAAAGTACCTCCCAAAATAGAGTTGGTTGTAAATTAGAATTGCCCTTTATAAACAAGGTGTATTTCTCTAAAATCTGGCCATCTGATTATGGGTGCAGATGGTCTGTTACTGTGGGGATTTAAAGGTGTAAAGGGATACATGACAGGTAAGTGCCCCAGGCTCATGTCTCAGAGGCCTAAGGTTATACAGGCCAGATTCAGTTTGTAATTCTTTTTGAACAAGTATTTTTTTTTAATAAGATTGCCAACAAAGGTGCCAATGCTATTGATGCTCTTGCTTCTTTGGGTGTGCAAGTTATGGATGCTGCTTCAGTACATTAAGACAAAGACCATCAACTATTTTTTTATGAACCATAGAACAATCTAAGATATTCTGAAAGAGCGCGCTTGTTGTAGATCTAGAATATTTAAATGTTTGGAGTGAGTTATGTATGTATATGTATATGAATCCAGTTATTTACATACTTCTGCTCACATATATAGCTGTATACAGAATTTTACAAATACAGAGTGAAACACACAGATTTATAAATACATATATGCTCCCATGTAATCAGCATATACATAAATATGAACATTGGCAAATGAGGGCTTACTTCTCTGGGCAGAATTGCTATGTGCTGTTGTTAGAGCACTACAAAGTAAACTGCCCAAAAAACTTAAAATCAAAACAAAATGGATAATATCATAGACTTATAAAAACAGTGCTCATTAAGGTATATTAATAACATATGTTTAGTTATGACACAAAAATAAAACCCTCCACTGATACATGAAATGCATTTATGGTTGCTGTTTATTTAGGAACCAGTTGTTTTTGTATTAAAGAGTTGGCTTGCAATGCAAATAATTGTGTTGTTTTAGCACGTTATCAGAAAATTTATGGGTCCTTCTGAGCTGTGGACATCTGGGTCTACATATACTGTGGCACCTGGCTTAACATGTGGGGAGCAAAAAGAAAAACTGTTCCACTAAAATGCTTAAGATGCCTAAACCAGTCTCTAAATAGCTCTCCATTAATTTATGAGGCACATACAAAGTATATAGTACATTTCAAAGCATTCCTAATTCTATCCTAATCCCAAATTCAGGGTGGATAAGCCTATATAATATCACATATGACGTTGTTTGCCCATTTATACATATTTTTATATGCGTATTATACACAGAGTTTTTGTTGTGCATTGAGATAGTCCTGGGCTGGACCTCTAAATAGTTGCTAAGAGTCAATGCAGGTAAATTTCAATGTAATATGTAGTGCACTGTCACACTGCTGTGCCCTTATGGACTCAGGTGAGTCACTTTGTGTTACTTGATTCCCTTCTAAACTCCAGTTTCTTATGTCTATCTAAAGTGAAATAAAAAGTATAATAACAAATTGAAGGTCAAGGACCATCTCCTATGACTTTCTGTATTTCATATTGAAAATACAATATAGCAAAAAGAATACTACCATGGAGAAGATTAAATGAGGTAAAATTTTATTTCTGAAAAATATTTCTTCATCTTCAAAAAAGCCTGGTTTTCATCTCATGTTAAAATTTTGCAGTTATACTGATATTCTTACATTTGGACATTAAAAGACTGAGATGGAGAGGGATATTAAAAGTCTGAGAAATGTTATTATTTACTTTTCCATATTTATTTTGAAATTGCTCATTCTTCTAATTTGGATTTGAGATAGTAGGAATTATTTTCAAAAAGAACATTACCAACCTCTGGATATTATTAATGTATAACATTCCAAAACTATTTCCTAAAACATTTCTTTGATAGCAGACTAATCCTTTAAATTCTTTTCTGTTTAGCTCAATTACCTTCAAGAAAAAAAAATTGAATATCAAGCAGACAAATACTTGGACAGAATATGCTACTGGAATGAATGTCTGGGCAGCATGAGAAGAAATACAGACATATCGAGGGTCTCAAAAGGATAAAAAACATATACTGCAGTAACCTCTTAGCCACCAAGGGAATGTCTTTACATCTCTGTATGCATTTCTGCAACCCTTTAGGATGAATAATTCTTTATAACAAAGACAGGAAAAAATTTGCAAGTAGGGTTTGAATGCTCAAAAAAAAGTTTAATATTCTTGGACAATTTCAAGCGGCTAATGGAAAATGGTACCTCTCCCTACAGACTTTATACCACCTGCCATTATTAAAAAATGCCATTGTCCAGCAGGGTGTTAGCCTGGTGATAATATAATTAGGTTAGTTGTTTCAGTAAGTTTCAGTTTTCCTATGAAGCCTCTGGCAGTTAAATACAACCTCATATAGTTAAAAGTAATTGTAAGGACAGAAAGCAAAGGTAATTTTTTTCCTTTAATTGAAACTGCCAGAAGTAGGCACAGTTTTATATCAGTAGTCCCTTCTTAAACTGAGATCCAATTCTACCCTTAGTGTCCTATGTGGAATTGCTAGTCAACCAAGAGAAATGTATATTTTATTTGTAGAAATGTAAGGGAACTTAAAGGATACTGTGAACCAGCACAATGACTTTCACAGCTGGAGCCTGTATGGAAATGCTAAAACCATGCTTTAATTCCTATTGCACAGTAAATGCAATATTCCTGATCTTGCACTATTGAGAACTATGGCAAAACAGCCATTTATTTAACTGACAGTTGGACTAGATTCTGAATCATTTGCTCACTCAATAAGTGTAATTTTCTGTATCTATGGGCAATTTCAAAAAAAACCCAAAACAACCAAAACCCGGACCCAAACTGTTTCAGCAGAATTCTCCTTACTAATGGAAAATGGTTAGAAGTATTTAATCCTCCTTGAATCTGAGAGGATTAACTCTCAAAGTTACTTACAATTCAGAGGATGACTCATGTTTTCACACAAATACACTTTTAATACTTGGTCAGAACTTCCTTTCTTTTAAATTCAGCCCTGTGATCTTGTAATGAACTAAACTAGTTTTCTAGTCTCTCATACATTTATACCAGATGCAATATTTGTATCTGTACCTAGTGCTTAAATGGGTACTATCAGTAATGAAATTTTAAATTCATTTAAGACTGGTCACTACAACAGAGATTCCTAAAGAGGTTGCAGAGTCTCAATTGATTAAACTACCACAATTTGTTATATATTTGTGAGAAAATATATAACACTATTTGGGAATAGTGGGGGAGTGGTGCTGCCTTATTTGTTTAAAAGCTATGGAAGTTTTAGCCCTAACTCTTCATGCATAACCAATATAACAACCAGAAAATATTTTGCTCTTGAACAGACAGGTGGTACTTAATGTAATCTCACATGCTGTTAATAGGTATATTCAGTCTCTTAATTTTATTCTTTTTATTAATCATACGTATATTTATATCATCTATACATTAGAAAATCTGTTGCTAACACATGTTCAAAAGGCAAATTCATTATCTGCACTAGCTTGCTTACATTGTTTTAGAGCTATTAGGTCTAAATGCGCTACAGCCTACAGGTGTTTTCTGAATCCCAAGCTACCCTTTCCAGACATAATTTTAAAACATTGCTTTAAAAGCCCTGGGAGGCCCCTGAGCTATTCTAGCTTGGTTTAATTTTTTTTTCCTGTACATTTTGTAACATATTTGTAAGAGTGTGCCCCAGAGCAGTAAGCAAAATCTATCAATAAAATCGTCTGAAATTTGTCCTTCTAGTCACCCTTAGACTTGTTTGGATTTTTTCAAACTTTATTATTATTATTTAAATTACTTATCAAATGGTGAATACAGTGTTATGTGTTCCCTTAAAGTTGGCTGTAGTCATTCTTGGTAATCAGTTACTGGTGGTACATTTTCTTAATTGTACAGCATATACAGAACTGGAACAATGTATGCATAAGAGCACTCTGCTTTGCATTTAATATGTGAATGACTCTGGAAGGAGGGGGTGATAATATTCTACAGAATCAAATAAAATTCAAGATTCCTCATTGCTGTTTTAGTGCTGTGTTGCAATCTGGACAAACAGAAATCCTGCTGTCCTTGTCCTTAATATGATCATCTGTAACCAGATGTCTGAAAAGCCACATGGTGCCTTTACAATGTAGACAAACATCTATGTAAGAGGAGAGACCACAACTGCATCATCAGTCATCTATTTCTGCTCATGGTGGCTTCATGTTGGGGTTATAATCAAACTGTTGTAAACTTTTCTGTGTTAAGCAAAGATTAAACACAGCAAGCTTGAACACAGCAAGCTTGTCATTCTGTGAGGCACATGTGAGTCTAAAGCAAAATTACTTTTTGTACTCTTTATATATAAGCTTGGGCTCTGTTTAAGGCATAGAGTTGAGCTCTGATCCTTTTAGAAGGCAGATTCTCAGCATATGCACTGACTTAATATGCATCCAGGTGCTCAGCCCTGCAGTCTGCTAGGTCAGTAAAAAACTGACTGTAATATGCAGCAGTGTGTCAGTTTGTATTTTTGTAAACATACTGTGAACACTTTAGGCCAAGCTACAAGCAATTCAATAAAAAGCAATGCAGGTAAAAATTGTATATCTGTATTTCTAAATGCTGAAGGAGAAGGATAAATCTAGAGAACCAAATCTGCAAGGCTATACCAATTCCAGGAAAGTTAAAAGGGATGTATTATGAGTATATGCACATAGCTGTTAAACCCATCATGTTAAAGTGTTAAGAAAGCAGATCCTTTAATTTGTGCCAGCCACCACTCTAAACAGTGCTTGACCCCTCTTTGGTCATTCCCATGTTCTCAGGGCTGTTTGCAATAAGCAATGTAGTGTGGCAAGCCTGACTGGGCGGGCAGGAGGGTTTGGTCTGTGTCTATAAGCCAGGCCATGGCTTAGGGCCACTCAGGCATAGGGCCAAACCCAGTCCATGGCACACAGTCATGCAGCCCATGAAGTGCTACTGTTCCCTCTGCTTCTCTGGAATTTGGGTACAATCTCAGGTTTGGCTTATTCCAAGTAGATCTCTCCAAGACAAATCTGATCTATTGAGTCAATTTGAGTTTATAAAAAAGTTTCTTTCAGATGACTCCAGGGTCAGGCACTAGTCCGTGGCCTGCCCTTTCATCAACTTAAACAGTGACAAAATTTAACTATTGTAAACCTGTTTTGAAGTCTACTTCATGTATCGTAGGTACAACTGGATAAATTTGAATATACTATATCATCTGTCTTTTGACATGTTTATACAAGGTTTTGCCAGAATTTCTTCTGTTAATGGAATGTTTAATAAATGCTTATTTCATTTCTTACTTGTGACAAGAAGATTAAAAAGGTAGACAAGTACAACATAAAACCATACCTGCTGTCCTTTTATAGCAGTGAGCTTTGATAGATGTCTTCCACATCTGCTAAGCCATTTACCCTAAGACAATTCATGGGAAATTCAATAAAGAAATTTCTCCTGAGCTGTCCAATATCCACCATTACAGATTCAGTAGTCGTAACACAATACAGTTTTCTGCTTGTTGCTTAAGGCATCAAAAAATACATTGACAAAACAGCACAAGATTTCCTATTAAATGACACACATTAGGAGGAAAAAAACCCAACAACATATGTTGGGAGGTTTTTTTTATATGTAAAAGTGCTTTACTCACATAAGAAATAAGAAAACCATTATTTTGAACCATATTCTCACCCCATACTGTGGCATCTTTACTGATTAATTGATATAAGCTTTAAAAATATTACCACGCTTAGATTCAAATAAGCTGTACAAATGGGTTTCACAACATGTCAGATACACACTGCTTAGGAAATCAAGAAACCAATCAAACAAACAAAAAAACCAAAGAAAGCTAATGTCTCTAAGGCATCTGCCACAGGCATCTCAAAGTCTTCCTTATTCTGGTAGTAGACTCAGCCCAGGATAGCAGTAGTCTTGCTTGTTTTTCTACTTTCCAGATTTAGAAAAGTGAAGTGTTTTAAATTCCATACTCTGTGTATATGTTCCTCTTTAATGAATGGTTTTAAATCCATTCTTAAATGCTAAATTCATTGCTTTATTTTAAAGGCAAAAAACATTAAAATTTGAACTTATTTTTACTAGGTGACGTTTCATGCATCTAAAATTAGTGCTACATATGAGGTAATACTTCTTTCTCTGCAAATACTGTAATTCTGTGACCTATGACACAATATACACAGAACTAGTAAAGGCCACAGGCTTTGCAATAAGCTTGCAAGGTCTTAGGACTGAGGTTTTACAGGATTCCCTTTTCTGAACTTTTTTTGACCAGCCTGAAGCTTTGTTTTATTTGGTTTACCTCAAAGAGCAATTTTTTCTTCTGATGAGGTGGTTATGGCTAATTTTTTTTTTTTTTTTTTTTTTTTGCTTATCATTATACAATGCAACCACAGTATAATAGAGACAGTAGTGACAAGTACGGAAGGTTTTTTATGAAGAATGAGATGTTTATGGTTCTAAGATAATGATGCAGAAAAATACAGACCTGGTCTGATAGCAGAAGCTTAGAGTAGTGGGGATGCAGCACAGGAAAGCACAGGAATGGAGTGATATAGGCTGGATATAGGAAGGCACTGGAGACACATGAGTAGTTACAGAAATTCATATCTGGAGCAAACAAAACTAGTTCGAGGGGTAGCAAAAAAAAAAAAAAAAGAAATATCTAACATACTAAAAGCTGTCATATATATTATATTAAGTTATAATATGCGGTTGCAGACCAATGAAGAAAGAGAAAGTTGTAAAATTATTTTAGAAAATACATTAAAATTATTCTTAGTGAATACTAGAATGAAGAAAAAGAAAATCTCAACATTAACATCAGCAATATTCTTCCTGGTGAATTGTTGCTTACAATTCACTGTAGTAACTCCTACACCATCACTAGGATGAAATTGATCCCAAGACCTAGAGAAGAATGAGAAGGGATAATACCAGAAAAAGCATGAAAATTAAATGTGTCTATAACTGTTTAAATTGTATTACTGCTATCATTGAAAATTATGTTGGTAGAGAAACATTATTTCCTTTCCTGTAATAATTTGACCTAAACTAATAATACTTCCTAGATTAGATTGTTAAAATAGCCACTACACTAACAACAAATTATTTTCTTTATACAGGAGTTCTCTTTCCTCTTTCCCTGTAAACAAGATTTTTAACTTGAGAATATTGAAGAAAATAAGAGCTGAAAGGAAAAGGAGTGGTCTAAAAGCTGTCTTGATTACTAGAGCTGTTTATTGCTCAAATGTGTTTTGCTTCCTCTTTCAAACCTGATTAGAGAGAGAAAAGCAATAAGGGTCATCTTAGTTCCCCTGATGCAAAAACACTTAGTGGCATCTGAGAAGCCCTGAGGTACCCAAGATGTCTATAAGAAGCTGTCAAGCATGACACAAAACCTATGAATGATCCATATTCCCTTCTGGACTGTCAGTAGGAGGTTACTCAGGATAATCTAGGGAATCTCAAATGGCATTAGAGGTCTCTGTTCTGGCAATTTACACCAGAAAAATGCTACTAGATCTGGCTCAGAGGACATTCTCTGAGTTTTGAGTAGTTTTCCTTAAAAATATGGCATTATTTTACCTCCATATGGAATATTAACTTGAGAAAGAGAGTTTTCTGATACCAGATCAAATTCAACAAAAGCCTTGAGGAATACCCGCAGTGTGGCAGCTCAGCGTGCAGATGCAGTGGGAGCTGCAGGCTGCGCTCTGGGCAGCTGGAGCCTGAGGCAAGAGTCTGGGAACTGCCAGCCCTCTGCGTAACAAAGGGCCTGGAACACCCAGGTCATTTTGTTATTTAGTCATTGCACCAGGACTAAAGTATTTTAATTATCAGGGTCTCTCAGCCTCTGCTGTGAACAACCAGGGGTCGAGCCAGTGGGGAAGTCCGCTGTGGCTGTGTGAGTTTTGGGAGTGTGGCTGCAAAGGGCCTGGCTCCCAGCTCAGGTGGGGTGAGATGACCGCCAGAGTGGATCCAGGATGGCTGGACAGGGAAGCTTCCTTACTAATCCTCACAAGAAGGTCTTTCTGACAGTTATGATCTCATCCCACTGTGGCACTCATGTTATTTGATTGTAATAGTGATGTTTAAAGTTTACAAAACATAAACTCCTTCACAGAACCATGATTTACCTGAATACTAGTCCAAACTTTTCAAATTTGTATGTGAACTTCAGCTTCCTAATTTCACACTGGATTCAGAAGCATCTTTGTTTCTCTCTTTAAATTGGTTTTCCACAAATATGAGAAACACTGCTTATGAGAAACTGACTAGCTATAACACAAATTGCAAAAGATGTTTCTGAGGCAATTGTTACGCAGAATCAAATTGCTGAAAATGACATCATATATAGTACTAATAACTTTAAAATTCAAAAAGAAAATAATTTTAAAAATTCAGAAGAAAGATTTTTAAATGCTTTATTTTTTAGACAAGTTCTTAAATTTTTAAACATTAAAATCCCTATTTTGGTTATAGATTTGCATAACTACTGGGAAAAAAAACAGTTTTATCACTTGTTTCTTTCACATTATGTTAGTTTTGCAGGGACAAGACAGAATTTACAAGATGATTACCATGAACAATTAATTCAGAAATATGAGTTTAAAAAAATCCAAAAGTTCAGTTTGCAGTATTACTCAAAGCCATTATGTTGTAATTTTTTTCTCCATGTGAGCTTCTAAATTGTTTTGGTGAGGAAGAAAAAAAAAGGAATAGTTTTTATCTTTTTTTTTTCCCCATATTTTCAGATCAATCTTATTTTAGTCCATTCACTGACATTTTATCTCTGTACCATAAAAAATATTTTTAATAGATGTCAGAAATTCTTTTCAGGAGCATGACATCGATAGCTGCCTGATTTGGTACTGTAGTAGAAGACAGATGCAGAAGCCTAGATACAAACGACCTTAAATAACAATTGGTATTATTGAAGATGAACTTGCAACAAAAAACATCTTGTATCCCAGTCCCTCATACAAAACAGATTTTAATAAACAGCTGTTACTTGCAGGTAAAGGGCACATTTAGTTGGTACTTTCTGGGGTTGAGTAAGTTCCAAATGGAGTGAAGAGAAACAGGACAATCTGGCACAAACCTTGCTGTGTACCAGCCCATCAACAAAACACTGAAAATTTTTGCTATAAAGACACCATATAATATAGCAAACGACATAAGCAAATGCTGATATTGGCATTGTAAAGAGAGCTATTCTTTTAAGGCTTCCTGTTTCTCCACTCTACTAGATATATTACTTATTTTCTTTTGTAGCAGGGAGACATATTCTGGTTTTCCTCTGACCTAATGGGATGAATCCTCACATCCTTTCTCATTTCTTAATTCCCTGATCTCCACAAAGAACTTTAAGTTGGAAAAGTCGATTAGGGATGTAAAGGTTTGATGTTAATGCTTTGGTCAATGCTTCCTTTTTTTTCTTTAGACACTTGTCTTTATATATAGATAACAAAGAAACAATTAATAGGCTTGAACTTGGTAAAAAAAAATGAGGATCAGATGTTTAGGACAAGCATTTTACTAAGCTCTAATGCTTCTATCTTCAGTGCTTATTAATTACAGGATTTATTTTCTGATACATGTGACATTGTTACATTTTTATTTGCATTCAAGTAAATCATAAAATGTGTTTTCATATCCTATATCTTTCCATTTTCTGACATTTTTGTGTCTTTCTGTTGACAAACTAATTGATTCCCCTTCAATTTTTTTCTGAAGAAAATATTATTTTCTAAAACCACTTTTGAAGGTTTTATCTTCAAAACCATTGAGCATCTCAACACAAAAAGCTTTTATGCTGTAACTACAAAAATGTAAGAGTCTCAATACTTCATGAAATTTAAGTCCAAGTTTAAATTTGGGGCTATGAGGTCTATCAGTCCCTTACAAGTCTTACTCTGTGATATCATGGGTAAGTTGGAAATGTCCCTTTATCTATACGTTACTGTGTCCAAGATTCTAGCATTTTAGCATGTATCAGTGAATAGTTTGTGTATTCACTGTCCCTTTTTAAACATTTCCCAGTTATACTATGAACATTTAAAAAGTTAGAAGGATGCAATTATTTACATATAGTTTACACAACTGCTTGTCTAGGCTATCTTCCCTACACATTTTCACATTTTGTCATTATAAAAAACCCATCCAAAGAAAGAAAAAAGTCAACCTAGATAACTTCCCAGTCTATCATAATTTTATTACTTACAAGATAAGCTTTTGTCTCCTCTAATGCTACATGTGTTTTCATCAGAGTACTGATGATTTTTGATCTTGTTTAAACTGTGTGATGAAAATTCTCTTGCTCATTTTATTTTAAAATACCCTGCTTTTATAGATAACTGAGTATCATTAACTTACCAGTGTTAAACTTCAGGTTTTTTTCTGTGTTACTGGAATTTTAAATTTATTTTTCCTAAAATCATTTCAAGCCAGTTACTTTATTTTCTCATGAGATTACTGTTAATTTTTATGTGCCTTCTTCAGCCTTCCTCATAAAACTAAACTGTGATGAAATCATTCCTCTTTGGATCGAAGAAGTATTTTTCACATGAGTTACCCAGCTTGACAAGAGATTTAATACATTTTCCAATGATGATTACAAGTGTGTGGCTAGAATAAATGCTTACAGTTTTTATATGATTCTGATCAAATAATCTTTATGAAGGATTAAAAGGCATAAGTCTGTAGAGAGAGGAAAAGTCTGGCAGATGAATCTTCTGACTTGTAAGCTGTGTGAAATCCTCCTTTAAATTCTATTTTAATGACTCCCTTCTGACTTTTTCAAATCATTATATTTCATTAAAGAAAGAGTTCATACAGGTGTGCCTAAATATGCCTTAACAGTCTAAACTAGCAGGGGCAGTATAGATGCAAATATATAGAAATTACACTGAAAGGAATGTAAAGAGAGAATGTCTAAGAATCTCAAAGAGGAATATGAAACTAGGAGTAGTTTATATCTCGACTCCTTTATTGACAGAAGTTGATTTCTTTCAGAAAGATGTGAATAACTATAGTGAGTATCCTTCCCAAGTTTAAGCGCACGGTACTAAAGCTGAGATGATTTTTTGGACAGTGGAAAAGGCATCATCAGATCCATCAGGTCAATGTGTGACTCTGAAGCTGGTGTAATCAGAAAAATTTTGGATTGTTTGGTCAGGGGATGACCTACTCAAAACCTGGTCTACTGACATCTGATGGAACACACCTATTTCAGAGGGGAAAAAGGTTCTAGCAAAGGAGTTAGTGGGGCTCACTGACAGAGTTTTTCATTACTTTGGAAGAGGCAAAGGGATAAAACCAGGCTAGCCAGTGATGAGCATTGGCATGGCTTGCCAACACTTGAGGAAATGAGTACTAATGGGGCCCCTCAATCTACTTCATGAGGTTTAGGCTACCATGTTCCAAACCTGAAATGTTTTTACACTAATGCACCCAGCATGAGAAACAAATACCACCAGTTCTAAATTTTGGCCCACACCCTGAGATCTGACATTGCTAACATTAAATAAATGAAATCTGGTTGGATTAGTCCTGTGCTTGGATGGCCTATTGGATGTTTACAGGCCTTAGAGGAGGGATAAAGAGGGTAGAAGAGACAGAGGAGTGGCACTGTATGCAATAGAAGGGGTAGTATGTATGGAGCTCACAACTGGCAGTGGCACAGTTGAGAACATCTGGATGAGAATCAAGGGACAAACAAATAATGCAGATGTTATCATGGGAGTTCACCGTAGACCTCCTATCCAGGGCAGCGACACTGATTAATCACTCTTTGAGGAACTAATGGACACTTGCAAGTCAACTTCTGTCAACTTGCCAGAAAAATTCTTAACTGGAGGAATCACAAATCTGGCACAACCTGGGCCCGAAGATTCCTTACAAACTTTGATGACAACTTTATGGAAGAGTTCCTTAGGGAAGTGACTGAGAAAGACACCTTCCTTTATCTATTGCTAGTCAACAGTGTGGATGTCAAGAGTGAAATGGAAGTTGGTGGCCGAAGTAACTGCAACAGGATTGAATTTAAAATCTCTGTTTGACCGTAAGAATAGTGCCAGCAAAATCTCAACTCTGAACATCAGAAGAGCAGACTTGAGGCTGCTCTGGGAAATGGTGAATTGGGTCCCATGGGAAAATATTTTTCCAGTCGTTTGTGTCCATCACTGCTAGTCACTCTTTAAACATCACCTCCTAATGGAGTAGGAACAAGCTACTCCCAAATATTAGAAATTAAGCAGATGAGGCAGAAGACTGGCTTAGGTGAACTGAGTATTGTATTGGACATATAGGAAAAAGTGAACATGTGTACTCTATGGAAGCAGTGTCGAGTGACCTAGGCAAAATACAGAGATGCTGCTTGCCACTGTAGGGTGAAAATTCATATAGCCAAAGCTCAAATAGAGTTGAAGCTGCCAGAAATGTAAGTAACAATATAAAGGAGGTATTTTTCAAAGATAATAATGGCAATAAGCAGTGTAAAAATAACATCAGTCCATTACAAGGACAAAGATGGTCACCTCAAAAACAGGGACAGGATCAGGGACAAGGCAGAGGTGTTTAAGACATTCTTTGCCTCCATCTTCAACATGGATGATGGACCAAGGGAGTCTCAGTGCCCTGAGCTGGAGAACCATGACTGAGAGAAACATCAACTCAAAACTGTCATTATGTGGGATATGATGGTCCAGCTGGATCCCTACAAACTAAAACGAGCACCATACATGTTAGATCCCTACAAACCAAAACTACAACAAAATACATGCTGCTATGGATAAAATAAACCATATCCCAGCAAGACAGATTACAGCAGATTAAAAGAAAGTAAAAACTTTTTAGTTTGGTGTGAGAGACCCAAAATATTTAGACTTTGTGAAGGCTAAGAAATTAAAGTTAATATTACATTACAATTATATAAGTGCCCACTTTAAATGATTGAACAGCAAGACAAGGATAAAACACCCTGCGCAGAATCCAACTGATTCAAATACTTTTTCTTTTCCTTCCCTCCCATTAAGATCCAGTTATCAAAATTGTAAGAGAGATGCCTCTGACCAAATAAGGTGCAAATGAGACCATATGCTGAAGTTGAAAGCATAAATTTTATTTAACAGTAAATGAGAAATAGAGAGAGAGGACAGAAGGTGACAAAGAAACAGATTAAGTAGAAGGCAAGTGACAAAGAAACAGATTAAGTAGAAAATATCAATGCTCCATGGATCCTGACAGTCTCCCATTGGTCCTTTTTTTATGGTCTTCCCAGTGGTGAGGGTCCTGAAGGAAACAGAGATCAATGTATTATCATATGTTCAGGCCAGGTGGGAACGCCCAGCTAACTCTCCTGGGTGGGAGAAGTTTGATACAGTCTCTTCCAATAGCCTCTGGATCTGTTGCATCACTCTGCATCTCGGTCAGTGCTCTGGTGGAAGGCCTCAGGCAGGAGTCTGTGGGCTGTGACTTGCCCCCACTGAACCCAGCCAGAGCTGATTTTCAGAACAGAGGCTGGGTTTGGCTTTCCTTGTGGGTATATCCTTCTCCTTAGGCCAAAGATAACTAGAGAATAGTTTATCTCCTTTGCCACCTTTATCACAGTCCAGCTCCTTTCAGGAAGCATATTTGGGTGGGAAGTGAGCTTTGGTGGTAGCAGCAGCTTTATACAGTTTTGACTGTATAATTTTGTATAATGGTCAAAGTCCTTTTTTACCAATATTTAAGCCATTAACCATAACTTTTCATATGCTCACACCTCTCCCACAGACTAAGTAGCTCTCCACACAAATACCCAACATGCACATTTACATGGATCATCTCAGACATCAGAATGTCTTCTTTTAATACTGATGAAAACTATAATGCGGGAGAGAGTAAATTGTAATTTACATTTTGCATTAAGAAACTGATGCCCTCAGAGTCTACAGCACAGATTCACAGATGTTCCTTCATGGGTGAAGATTTAAGCCTCTAACCAGTCTGGACAGAAATGACTGCAAAAGATCCCAGGGGAAGCCTGTGACATAGCCAGGAACAACATTCCCCGCTCCTGAGCTACGGGCTGAGCTGTAAGATCATACCTGTCTTGTTTTTGTATCGTTAGAGGGAGAAGATAAAGTTGTTCTCAGTGTCTTTTCCTGGAACCATCTCTTTTTCTGATCAAGATTAATAGCCCAATGGTCTCTCATGTGCAGGTAGGACACCCTTGAGCTATAATAATGCTTCAATTTTTCCTTGGGATTTTTTTAACCTGAGCTTTACAAGGCAAGATGATACCTTCTAATGTGTTAAATGAGCTGTTCACAGTGAAAGATGGAAGGTTTTGCTCACCCAAGAGGAACTAAGAATTGCATGGAACCCTGCGGGATTTGGATCAGACAGTGGCCTGACCATTATTTCAGTTTTAAAATATTCTTCAGTCATATTGCTAAATCTACTTGCTATGTCAGAAGGTGAGAGTTAGGTCAGCAGGCCAGACACAGAACATATTCATGTAAAGATGAGGAATTTATTAAAAAGCAGTGAAGGGAAGACCACATTTCAGTTTATTAAACACAAAAAGAGGACCTTTACAAGAGGGGAGGAATAGGTTAGCTCCCAAGAGCAGTTTCATAGTCATATTCAGAGGTAGTGTAAGAAATAGTTTTGATTTTTGAGTGAAAATAAACCTTTCTGAAACTTCAGAAAAGTTTGGGGATTTTCTTGCTATCTCAATTTTCATTATTTTGCCTATATATAGCTTTGTCAGCATTCTATGCCTCATGAGATACTGGTGGTTCTTCATGTCTTTTAAGAAAGACCTTGTGCTCAGGACATACGGAGGTAAGGCATGCTGCAGAAGCTGCCACCCTCTCTCTAGTGCATCCCATTCTGCTGAGCTGATAAGACAAGCTCCTAGGCCTTGTTGGTTTGCTCTGCTGAATAGATCCAGTGGCCTTGTTGGTTTGCTCTGCTGAATAGATCCAGTGAATATTCCTGTTGGAGCCCTGCAGTTTGGAAACCTTGGAATTGTTGCAGTTTATGATTTTTCCCCCAAATTTCTCAGTATTCTAGACTTTATAGCTTGATCCCTCGGGTTTCTCATTTTTCTCCCTTTCCTTAGTCTACAAGCTAGCAGAACTCCAGAGCCATCCAAAAATATGCTTGCCAAACAGGGATTTTTGTAAATAATCCCGTGCCACTTCTAAATAAATTAATGTCCTCCAGCTAGCTCATATTTTGTATGTCAGTGTTGTTGAAAAACACATTTGTATATTTGAGGATTTGAAATCAAACATCTTTGACTTGGAAATCTAAAAGATTAATTTTTGAAGATTTAAAGAACTACCTTCTGGCTTACCATGTAAGCATTCCTAATTTCCTTGATCAGCAGTCATTGGACAGTCAGTGGCACTTATTGCATATCCAACAAAATGTCACCACATTCTTCACACCAAAAGTAGAGGTTAGTTGTCTCAGCAGTCACATACTAATCTTATTACTAGACAAACACAGTTCTGGTCTGGTTGGAAGAAGCAAGTTCCAAACCGTTAAAATTCAAAGATTTCTGTCATCTGAGGAAGAGAAACCAAAGCCTTTGTCCTAATGCTATGGTGGTGTGGTGTTGTAATGCTGCTTGTTACATAGGACCTGACTCCTGATGACATTCATCATCTGGCTCTACTGAAATAGCTGCAGAACTCATACCTATGGTGCATCTTTTGCCTCTAGAGGGTGAAGTGATCAGACATGATTGCACAAAAGTTAATATTGTTGATTTAGTCTTTGATTTTGCTTAGTTATGTAGCATTTTCACCAATTTACTTTTCATGTTGATGAGTAATAATACATGTAGGGATGAGAAAAAGAAGGGGGTTTTTATTTTTTCCCCTGGGACTTTGGTTTGGTGTTTGGTTTTATTTATTCAGGTTAGCAGACCCTGAAGGATCTCAAGCAACAGTTGAAAGATCATGAACTGAAATTTAAACCCTTTTAGGAAAGTGGAGGAAACTAAGAAAAAAAGGAAAAAAGATAGAAAATTTTGAAGGAACTTGAAAACATTTCATCTTATGTTTTTCAGGATATGTTAAAAAAAAGGCTCCTAGGAATAAACAGCTGATTGAATAGAAAAATATTGTTACTTTCCTCCAGATGACCCCCCAAAAGAAAATGAAGAATTAGTGCAAACTATAATCTTATTTCTAGCTGAAATTTAGCCTTGTACAAAGGACCATTTGCAGTTACTGATATTCAAAATCCAGGTTTACTATTATGTGGATCAAACAAAAAAATCATGCAGCTTGTTAACTTTACAAAGAACATAATGTCTACTCAATTTTGACTAGAAAACATGGCAAGTTTTCCACGTGTAATCACAACTCAAATAGAAAAAAATCAATGCAGCCCAGATTTTAAATAGACTGTCATACATACTAGCCAGCAAAAAAAAAAAAAAAACAAAAAAAAAAACACAGCATAAATATTTCATACAGTCATATAGTCTGGATTACAAAGTATTTGAAAGATTTCAGATTTCAAATAGTGCAGAAACCTATATAGGATATCTTTCATTCCACAGTAAGCTCAGGCATAATATATGTATGCTGACATGTAGCATTGATTTTTTTCTTATGTACGACTGTATTAATTTTTAAAGTTGATGCAGAAAAATGTGCACCTTTCAGAAATAGAAGTAAGCAAATGAATAAGATCTGCAACAGAAACCTCCATTATGAAAGTTTTTTAATGTATATGAGCATTTAAGGAAGACAAATCATCTTTTCATGTTTTTTAAATAGTTTTTTTAAAAGATAGCACCTTCTTTTATACCTTCATATTTACAGAATAAATTTGCACTATCTGGCTTTAAAATTTAGCTCCTGTTCAAAAAAAAAGGTTCATTTCTACAAGTGATATTGTAGAAAGTCAATAGCTGGAAGCAATCAGCATTTGATGACATTTTTTTCAGTGAAACAATAAATAAATAAAATAAATAAACAAACAAATTCAACCCTATAGCAAACTCATTACATGCAAGTTTAAAACTAGTGTCTAGTGTGTATTTTTTAAAACACCAAAAGCAAAAGAATATATATTATGCAAATTATTTAGACTTATTCATCACAACATAGGAAATGCTGTATGGGAATATGCTTGTATGTAAACTTAAAATGCACCGCATTCTTCATCTATCTCTCTGGCTCACCCAGCCTGACACCAGACTTTCATCAAGTTCTACAAAACAGCCAAGATTTTACATCTTGGAGTTTTTATTGTCATTGCATATATTGCTGTAGTGATACAGTACTGCAGAAATAAATGATAGAAATGTCACTTTAGCAGTGGGATTTCTAATTGGCATTCTCTTTACTACCTCTACATCAAACATAGGCACACACAGATTTTCTTCCCAAGTGATATCCACTCACTTTGGATATGTTTATTTATTCTGTTAAAGGGATATTTCCTCCAGGCCCATCCAATTTTGTTTACAAAAGAGTAGGAATGCCTCATATCATTCATGAAGAAAGCCTACAGATTGACAATCGACTGTTTACTTGATGGGGTGGGTGTTTGTTTGTTTGGTTTGGGGGGTTTGGGTTGTTCTATTGGGTTGTTATTTTCTGAGACTAATAATCCTATTAAAGAACTTCAGGCAAAGATTAATGACAGCTTGAAAGCATCCACCTCATTAAGGTTTCATCAGTTGCTTTTGGAATTAGAAAATGAAATAATGGAAATGCCAGCTCTGATTCCACTGACTCTCTTGTTAAGGGGAAAACAGCTTCATTTACGAACCAATACAAATAAATCTGCTGGTAATTAGACTAGTGTCCTATTAAGATACAAAAATAAGGCCGAATATCGACGATGTAAGTGAACAGATTTGGTGTTATATACTATCTGTGTCTTGTCTGATCAGCAGTTGATTAAGTTAATGACTAGTAGAGTAAGCTTTGGACTACTTCAGATGTTTTATGGTGCATTGATTTGCTGGAAAGTTTTGGAGTGAATGCACAAAATGTCCTTTCTCACATAGAGCTGAGTAGCAAACCTAACATGAAAATGGAGTAATGGTTACAAGGCTGTTTATTTCAGCTGCTGTGAGGCTGAATGTATAATGCAGGTGTGACAGCTAAATCTCCTCAGCCAGGCCATGAATTTGAGAACTGAAATTCATTTTCAAAGAAGTGATTCACTCTTACTCATAACAAAAAGGGTAAGTTTTGTGACAGCATTTGACAGAGAGAGGGATTAGGTAAAGATGGTAAAGAAGGAATTTTCCCTGTAGATGTACACTATATAAAATGAGCTGCAAAACAGAACAAAATTGTCACTCTTTCAAGAAGATGGCTTAAAGGTGGTAGCCACAGAACATCTTTTCTACAATTACACTTCATGCTGATGGCAGTATTTGACTAGCTGTGTAGCTGAACTCCTTCCCCTGGAGACTGTACCAGACTGCTGATCTTGTGAGTGAAACCAGAATGAGTATATTTTTACTGTTAGACATGTCATAAGGCCATAAGTTGTCAGAAGCAGAATGACATTGTCTACAAACAGTTTTGGAACTGCAAAATCAAAATGGTTTTGCAGAAAAATTGTAATAATAATAATAATTACAACAACCACGATATTTATCAAGTTGTGAGCACCTACAGCATGAAAAACAAAGTGAAAATCAGCTGTTTATCAAAAAATTATATTGATGAATGTCTTAGAATTAAAAAAAAAAGAGAAAATAAGTCACATCAGAAGGGATTGGTTTCCTTGTTTTTTACAGTCATATTTTCTCTTGCATTATTTAGTTGTGCTAATGTTAACCACCTACTTCTATCAATGAAAATTTTCAGATGCAATTTTGTCTGTAATAACAAGGCATCTACATAATCACTCAGTTCACCAGATAAAAGTGGAAATATTGATTGATCGCTCTTCAACACTTACTGGTTATAATGTGAAACTCAAAAGCAGAGGAAACTCACCTGCTAAGCTTGCCTAATGTATTAGCCATTGTCAGTGTACAACCTGATTCAATTGAAAAAGCATGAAGTGCCCTTACTTTAAAAGCATCTTATGTATATAAAACATTCTTTATAAAGAAACAATCTGGTTTACAGGTGAATTTCCATTCTGGACCTATGTGTTGGACATGCCATAGAATCATAGCAGAATTTAAGTTGGAAAAGACCCTTAATATGATGAAGTCTAGCCATTAAACTAACACTGCCAAGTTCGCCACTGAGCCATGTCTCTAAGCACCATGTTTAGAAGTCTCTTAAATGCCTCCAGGACTGATGACAGAAGAGAGAGACTTGACCACAGATGAACTTGGTGGATATAAAAACCCAGGGGTTCCATGGTGGAGTCCTCCTTGGGGTCACTGGCTTAGGCTGTTCCTGGGTCACTGTGCCATGAACAAATGGCTATATGGAATGAGATGTACAGAAAATCATGCTATAAAAGCCAGTGTCCATAAAGGAGACAGAAGACTCCTGCAGCTTTATTCAAATGAAGTGAGAGAGTCCTCTGGGGCATACCACTGTGGGGTTTTTCTCTCAGGGTTTCAGAGGGTGCAGCTCCTTTATCCTAAACTCCTGGCCTCACGTTGCCCCCTTCCTTTCCCTGTTGGCTGAGATACTAGGAAGGTACAGCCATCCCAAACTGCCTACCACATATTCTCCCCTTGAACCTGGCATTTAACCCCAAAATTCAGAAACTCTGAATCATGCTATTTGTCTATCTCAGCAGTCAGACTGTCTGCGTTCTGCAACAAACCTCTGTCTTGAATTTGGTAGAGACATTAAGACCCATTTCAAAGATGTTAACAACCATATCCTCACCCGCTGAATTGTTTATGTAAATGTTATCACACATCTTTCCTATCTGAGGTGTCTGAGACTCTTCTGTGAGAAACCTGGGGCTGAACCAGTGAGGAAACCTGGCCTGACTGTGGAAGGGGTGTGTGAGGAGCCAAGTGGAGCCACTGGAGCCTCCAGCCAGAAAGGGTCTTCAGTCCCAGTAAAGTCTCTGGTGGTGGGAGTGCAATTGCCAGTGAATGTTCAGATAAGGAAGTTTCTGTAATGCTGTTCTAAATCTCAACAACCATTTTGATGAGTAAAAAATTTTCCTTTGCTTTTAAAGACATTGCCTCTCAAAGGACAATTTTAAGCTTATTGTTTTTACTTTCTTAATTTTCTGGCAGCTGGGAGCTAGTTGTTGGCTTCATGCCTGTGGATGGAATGCCTCAGTCTCCACCAACTCAGCTCATCTGTTCTCACCATCACATGTGGGGCATGACTGACATCACCTCCTCACCCTCACCATCCACTGACAACCTCCTTCAGGGAAGCAGCAGAGCAGCATCCATCTCAGCCTCTACAGCCAGGCACATGGATTATTTAGGATGACATCATCAGGACATGGTTTATTTTTATGCCTCATTGCTCCTTTTCTAGGAGAATGTGATCCATTCCTTACCTCTGGCAAAACACCTGTGTAATTAAAGTGTCCTAAAACCTTCCTACCTATTACTTTCAGCTAACCATGCTTTAGATAAAGGTCCACACATGTAGTGGTGAAACACTGTCAACACTGATATATTGTCCAGAAAGTTCATTGCTGTGTGAACATGACATGCTCTTTATCCCAGGAGCTGTGTACAGTTTCCTCAGGTCTTACCAGTTCAGAAAACAACAGATTAGTTTTAGTAGTTTGAGTGTAAGTAATTTTTAATTTATTTTTTCCATAATTTTATTTTGTTTTTCTCTCTGAGTCCTTTATAATATTCAAACACATTGCCTTAAGGCTTGGTACCCAGTTCAGATACTAAAGTCTTGCTAGAAGGATAATATTCACTGGTCTAGCAAACAGATAGATTCTCATTTTAGTTTGAGGTTATGCTCATCCAGCCTAATCTTCTATGATAGATAAAGCACAGAATTTTCCTTTCTAATACCTGCCTGCTGCTCAGAAACTTGTGCTTAGACACACAAAGTCTGTGTAAGAAAAGTTGCGCAGGCTCTTTTCTACCTCGGCTTCCTCTTCTTATCTCAAAACCAGCTTGGCTTAGAAACTTACATGGTTTTTGCCTTAAGCACAAAGGTGAACTGTGCACATGGGCCTGTGCTATATTGCTAATGTAAAATGTATTTAGTAAGGAAAAAGAAATTAACTTCTGGATGCTATGCAAAATCCCTACAAAGATAATGGCTTTAATGAGGACAGGCTGCAGGATTCACAATCTCTTCTCGCAGTGTCATAGCAGATCATGTTAACACACATGCCTCTGCCGAAAATCACAATATAAAAAGCCAGTGTCCATAAAGACAGAGTCCTGTAACTTTATTCAAATAAAGCAAGAGAGTCCTCTGGGGCATACCACTGTGGGGTTTTTCTCTCCAGATTTCTAAGGATGCAGCATCCTTTTATCCTAAACTGCCAGACACACATTGCCTTATTCCTTTCCCCGTTGGTTGAGGCACTAGAGAGGTACAACCTTCTTGGACTGCCTACCACATACTTTCCCCTTGAACATGCCATGTTCAAGTTCAGAAGTTCAGAAGTTCAGGCTATCTGGGTGCTTCAATAGACTTTGTGTTGATCCATTTATCACCCTAAAGTTCAGGAGTCAAACCGCCAGGGTTCTGTTCCCAACTTGGGCTTGAGCTTGGTAGAGATATTAAGACCCATTTCAAAGACGTCAACACCCATACCCTCACCCATCAAGTGTTTTTAAAGACATTAGCATACAGCTTTTCCTATCATGCCCAATTGTTCACTTCTTAGTCAGCATCAATTCTCATTATTCAGCATTTTTGCACTTTGTGGTCACACACATGTGTCCCAAGGCAGCAGATTTCAAAGGATTTAATAGTTCGTGTCATGGCCTCACTTTCTAAATTCTCTGACAGCACTTTCAAATTTTGGAAACCATTTTACCTAAAACTTGAAGAAGTGTAAGTACACTGGTTTAGATGTTTTTTGTCCTGAAGCTTGCTTTTTGTAAGGTATTAACCATTAATAGAATAGCAAACATAGTAGCAGTTTTCTTTGAGGCATTTATTCAGCAAAACTCTTATATGCTTATTATCTTCTATGTCTGCATTCATAATAGTACTTGGAGTTTGTGTATCTTATGGAAAAGAATTCACTATTTTTTTTTTTTGTAAAGCAGGTTGCAAAAGGGAAAAGTCTGTAAGATGTATTTATTCACATCCACATAGAATCACATCATATCAGAGTAATAGTTGATCTAGCGCTCAGCATGACACGTTGCTCATCTATCTGACCAAGGATGTTTTGGAAGAAAATACAAGGAAACTGGTAATGGAAAAATCTCTCCAAGCAGAAATTTTTTCTCATTTCAGCTACATACCTCAAAGCACGAAAGTCTATTCATTTTAAAGGTAACCATGCATTTTCTCATGGTTCATGTAGGAAGCTAGTTTTTCCAGTTCATCCTCCCTGCTGTAGTGGTTTTTTACTTTGAATATCAGCATCTTGTGCAAATGTTTTCTCTGAATTGTGCTGAAGGTATTTCATGTTCTGAATTAAACAAGGGGTATCAAGTTAAACAAGAACCAGAAAAACAGGTCTCAATTTCTTCACAAATATCTTAAGTTTCAATATTAATCTGAGTATTACTGCTTTTATTGTTTTCTTTGAAGTCTTAAATAATAATCCAAACTCAAGTACACTGTGAGAAGTAAATATTTAAGTCTTGGTCTCTGTTACGTGATTTTGGTTCTGATTTGCATAGTGAAATTCAAGTACAATGAAGATTTATTCCACTTAAGAAAGTACACTCATTGCAAATAAGTTGAGCACCATTATTTTAAATTCTGTTGCATTAGTGAAAGGAGGTAGGTAAGGGATGTCTTGTTCTTAGGTAAGGTGGACCCATAAAATGTCAGGGATCCTTAAGTAAGCTTTTATTTAGCTACGTAAACTTAGATGTGTTCATTCAGGGCATTGAAATTGCCCTGTTGAAATTTGATATATTCTGATACAAAGAAAAGGAATTAATGATAAACTCAAAATCCTGTACTAACAGATTATAAATAAACTGATCTGGGCATATAAGAATCACTGAATTCCCCAAAGAGCTGAGTTTGGGACAAATCTAGGTTCCTTGTAAAAAGATTTCATAGGTTTGTTCTTTTATGTTGCTCTTTATTATACTCTTTGATTATACAGTTAATGGGCTACTTCCTTTTATTTAAAAACTGGTAGTCATCCTATTTCTTTTTGATCTGGTTCCTCTTCTCACCTTCTAAAGATTTCTACATGATTTATGGCAAAGTGCTGTATGCATCCTTCATAATTTAAGAATACTGTTGTTTACTGTCATACACCTAATATAGGGGTTTTTCTTCTTCCTAATTAAAACACTCATATAGAATAATATACCAAACCATAAACTATGACAGTTCATATGAAAAGGTTCTAAGTTATTACATTTGCAACAGACATTTATTTATCAAAAGTGCAAGAAACTCTGTTGCCCCAACTCATTATAAATGTATTTTAAGCCATTCTTCCTAAAAATTTAGTTAAAGATCAGTAATACTTACCTATGACCATAATGAATAAATAAATTATTCAGGAAGATAGTTATTTTTCTTTTAAAAGATCAGTTTATTTAAACAGAAAATTATGGTATTTTATAAATCATTCATTTCTTTCCTTTCCCCTAAGTATGACCCTAGAAAACCTGCTGCTGTTCTATCAAATGTCCGACTGGATCTGTATTTTGGAAAGGTTTGTTGGTAGTAAACAGCTCCATGAATATGTATGTCCTTGTATAGACAATAAGTGATATTAAAATGTGCATAAAAGTACAAATCAGAATCCCATGTCTCACTGAGTCTGCAGGTTTGACTTTTGACAGTTGTCAAATAGAGAATTCTGCTTTGGTCTGAATTGGATATGAAACTTGCCATGCAGTTACTGAGGGAATCTACAATTTTTGTACTTCCACTTCTGTTTCTAATTTGTCTTTTTTCATGCTTCTTTTACAGAAACTCTTGCTTACTGAAAACTGAAGATGATATCTTCCTTCCTTCCTTCCTTCCTTCCTTCCTTCCTTCCTTCCTTCCTTCCTTCCTTCCTTCCTTCCTTCCTTCCTTCCTTCCTCCACTTCCGCCACTTCCGCCACTTCCGCCACTTCCGCCACTTCCGCCACTTCCGCCACTTCCGCCACTTCCGCCACTTCCTTCCGCCACTTCCTTCCGCCACTTCCTTCCTTCCTTCCTTCCTTCCTTCCTTCCTTCCTTCCTTCCTTCCTTCCTTCCTTCCTTCCTTCCTTCCTTCCTTCCTTCCTTCCTTCCTTCCTTCCTTCCTTCCTTCCTTCCTTCCTTCCTTCCTTCCTTCCTTCCTTCCTTCCTTCCTTCCTTCCTTCCTTCCTTCCCCTTCCTTCCTTCCGCCACTTCCTTCCTTTTCCCCACTTCCTTCCTTCCTTCCGCCACTTCCTTCCTTCCGCCTTCCTTCCTTCCTCCTTCCTTCCTTCCTTCCTTCCTTCCTTCCTTCCTTCCTTCCTTCCTTCCTTCCTTCCTTCCTTCCTTCCTTCCTTCCTCTTCCTTCCTTCCTTCCTTCCGCCACTTCCTTCGCCACTTCCTTCCGCCACTTCCTTCCGCCATTCCTTCCGCCACTTCCTTCCGCCACTTCCTTCCTTCCTTCCGCCACTTCCTTCCTTCCTTCCTTCCTTCCTTCCTTCCTTCCTTCCTTCCTTCCGCCACTTCCTTCCGCCACTTCCTTCCTTCCTTCCGCCACTTCCTTCCTTCCGCCACTTCCTTCCTTCCGCCACTTCCTTCCGCCACTTCCTTCCTTCCTTCCGCCACTTTCCTTCCTTCCTTCCGCCACTTCCTTCCGCCACTTCCTTCCGCCACTTCCTTCCGCCACTTCCTTCCTCCCTCCCTCCCTTTCTTCTTCCATCCTTCCTCCCTCCACTCCTTCATACCACCCTCCCTTCCTCCCTTCTCCCTCTGCATTCTGAATGCAATAATTAACAGATCTAGAAATAAAATTTTAATTTAAGATTATTTCCTTATAGTCTGAGTCTCAACACAAAAAAATCAGATATATCATTCTCATGAAAAGATTTTGAGAGGTAAAGTAATATATAAATGCCTTTAGACTGAAATGCACCCATATGAATGACAGCAACTCTAAAGAGAAGAGATCTACTTCTGTCAACAATCTTAGAATTTCTATTCATTAATAACTTATGCTCCATTTATGCTCAATTTCTGCCTAAGTTCCACTGGAAAGTTATGCAACACACCTTTTGCATATAAAATTGTGGTAGAATAAAACCCTGCACATAGTCCAAAGCTGAAAAAAAATATTTGAGGATATCCCAAATATTCATGAGCAGCCCGTTTTACCTGACAAGTGAAAAACCAAGTCAAGTGTGTGGTGTTCAGATTAATGACCCTGCAATGCCTTTCACTGGACTGGCACTTCATCAGGATTTAGCAGCTATTGTAACTTGGAAGAACAAGGATAAACTAGAAGAAAGGGAAACATGCTGTTCCTTAATTGTGCTATGGCCTTCTTGTGGAAATGATAACACTCAAAATAAAACAAATGAAAACAAAAAAATTTATATCTTTAACAGTAGTGCTAACTTAAAAAACCCCAATTTAATGTTTGTTAGCGATCATAGAACATAGCTGAAGGAAAGAACAGAGCTGAGAAAAGGCAGAAAAGAAGGAAGAACTGCAAATTACAGAGGAAAAACCAGAACATAGATAGCAGAGAAACATTTATGGCTAATTGTACAGAGTGTGAGGAAGGGAAAAAAAGCTGCAAAAAATAAATCAACAAATAGAAACACTTACAGACAAAATTCTAATATGATAGTAGGTATTAGGAAAAAAAATAATGCTTTCTTGTACTAAATAACAGCTACCAGCATTGAAATTCTCTTTCAGAAATAAGACTGGTTTATCATGGCAACAAATTGCTGCCACACACGCAGAAATTTGGGCTGCTTCTTTCCCAAAAACTGAATAAGGTGATGTTATTCCTCATATTGTGTACTTTTCTATTAACTTCTTTTTGTTCAAGTCTGAAATATGAAGCTATCTTGTGCAATAATACTTTAACAACATTTTTCTAACCATTTTCCGAGGTGAAAAAATAATGTAATTATATATATATATTTGAAGAATAAATAACGTATATTTGTCCCTAACCATTTTCAGAATGAAATGAAATGTTAAAACAGAACTTCTCCCTGATATTAAAAAGGATGCTGGATTCTGAATTACACTTAATTGCACTATGTACATTGCAACACAAAAGTGTCAGCAATTGTTTCAGTAGAAAGTGTTATCTAGTTATTTTTGCAGGGAAATGCTTAGTGTGTGCCAGTGAAACCTGTAGCTTTGGAGTAAAATCAATGTAATTTTTTCTAGCAAGTACTTATATTACTCATAAATGCATTATTCAGGATTGCTTAAAAGAACCTATGACTCTAATCATCTTTATCATATCTTAACAAGAAAAAACCAGCAGAACCTCACATTGAGATCTTGCTCTCCTTCTTTCAGAGAAATGTCTTGAAGTTGTAAGGAAAAAACCAAAATCACATACAAGTCTCTAAAAGAAGCCAGTCTGGAGAAAGTGTATGGAATCCTAAGTATTAACCTTCTGATTCAGGAGATTTAATGTAAAGAAACACACAAAATTTTCAACAAAACTGGAAAAAAACCAAAAAATCCACAAACCAAAAAATCCACAAAACCAAAATTAGCACAAATCAAACAAACAAATAAACCAACAAAAAAGCCACACAGAGAGTATATCTGTGTGTCACAGTAATTACAAAAGTTTGAGCAGAGTGATGAAAGAATAAATGCAGGGTTCACTCCAGCTTCCTGTGGTGGAATATCAGCTCTGTGCTGCTCAGGATGATGCCTCACAGATGTACAGCACAGCAGCACCTGCACAAGTATTCCTGTCTGGATATACTTCTTCATCCAACAATGTGGAAGCCCTGGAAGGAAGCTGCAGAAGACTCCAAGGCCAAGCTGGGCTGGGCTGAGCTTAACTTGGCTGGCAGAGACACTTCTGGAACTCCTTTGCTGGTGAATTGCAGCAGGATATTTTAAAGATCTTTTTACCTAGCCCAAACTGTATAAAGTTGCCAGATCTGCATGACTGATAAAGAAATTGTGCTGGTTGTGACTGTGATAATATTCTCTTTTATTCACAGTAGCTACTATGGGGTTGTGTCTTGGACTGGCGCTGCGAATAAGGTTAATTAACAAAGTGTTGTTGTCTTTGTTGCTGAGCAGTGTTTGCACAGTGCCTATGCCTTTTCTGCCTCTCCCCACATCCCACCATCAAGGAGCCTGGGGGTACACAAGGAGCTGGGAGGGGATGTAGTCACTACATTTGACTCCATTTGATCCAAGGTTCATCCCAGACCCTATGACATCATGCTCAGAATAAAGTTGGGGAAAGAAAGAGGAAGGGAGGAACATTCAAAGTAATTAATAGCATTTGTCTTCCCAAGTCTCTGCTACAGGTGATGGAGCCCTGCTCTCCTGGAGATGGCTGAACACCTGCCTGCCCATGGGAAGCGGTGAATGGATCCAATCCTTTGCTTTGTTTTGTTTTGCTTGCATGTGAGGCTTTTACTTTATCTCACCCCATGAACCTTCTCACTATTACTCACCTGTTTCTCAGCCCCCTCTGACCTGGAGGGAGGCAGTGAGAGGCTGTGTGGTGCTTCCTTGCTGGATGGGGTTAAACCACAATAGAAATGCATGATTCTTGAACAGCTTGGCACTTCTTTGAAGGAAAGGAAAGATTTTTAGACTTTTAAGAAGTCTTTGTTTTTTAAAGGACGCTGTCACAACAGCTGGTACCATGATTTATTTTACTCTGTTTGCTCAGATTTTTGTATATGTAATAGCTGAACTTGAACACACATACTTTTAACCATTTTAGCCAAAGTGGATCAAAGTAAAGTTTGGAACAGCCACTATAGGAATTACATTGTTATAGGAATAGTTTATATTACTATAGGAATAGCCACAAACTTGTCTCTTTGCTAATATCAGTTAGGCTATGTCATTTTAATATTATGAAATGACAAAAAGGAGTAATTTACAAACAGAGAAGTCATATTTCAGTTCTTATTTAGCTTGTTGAAGATGGATTTTCATAATCTATTAAAAATTCAAAGATAAAAAATATCAACAATACCTAAACAGTATTAACAGAATTCACATAAGTTGAAGTGTAAGCAATGTTTTAATTATGCCTAGAAGGCAATGTTTTAGTTTTATGAAGCTGCATTCATTGCCATGGATCTTTTCTCTAAAGCAGAGAAGTCCATTTCTCATATAGTTTATTATGTGCATTGATAAGACATGGCAAACAAAGAAGTTATCTTCTATGTTCATGTCCCCACCACAGCATTTGCAAGATTTCTGATGGAAAACAGAATAAGGATTAACTGGAATGATAAATTAGCTCATGCTAAGGTAATATTTTCATAGGTTGAAATAAGGTTTTTAAAAGAGGAATAGGCACCTGGAATAGGTGTAGTGGAATAAAAGCAAAACATAACCAACCAAAAAACATTCTTGCAGAAAATATTACAATGTAATTCTTTGTATGATAAAAAATTCTAAATTTTTCTAAAATAATATTGTGAATTACTGCAGAATTAACATTTAAATACCTTCCTTTGTATTGCAATGCTGGACTTTTTATAAAGGTTATTGACTATTGTCAAATTTTATTCCTAATTTCTTTTTGCTTTGGGGACTTCAACTCTTCTAAATATACAAAAGGAAACACATTAAAAGCTTTACCCTCTGAAGGTATAGAAATAAAGCATTTCAGTACTGCTAGTAAGAGTTATAGGATTTAAAAAAAAAAAAAAGAACACAGGAATCTTCAAAAGGAAAAAAAGATAGATAGATTTCACGGGGCATCTGTTTAGCCCACTCTAGTTAAAAATGGCATTCAGCTGTAAAACATCAATATGTCAGGCACATTACTAATATAATTTTTATGACAGCACAGCATATTGTGAGGATATTATCCTTTTCTGTCTTCTTCAGCCCCATTCAGAAGACTGTCCTATTCACAAATCCTCTTTCAATTGAAAATTTTTTGGTGAAAAAATAAAGCCTCTATAGTAGTAATTTAGGTTAACTAGTATCTTTTCCTTATACTTGCAATTACCATTTGACTGTTAAATATTATACAAAACTACTCATATCCCGGCGTAGCCCAGATGGTAGCATGCATTACATTGCACTTTTGTGATCCCAGAATTTCTGTGTCACTGCTACCTGCAGGAATTTCGACTGCAGCATGGAGAATGCTGTGTACTAATGAGTTTGTTTGACCTATATATTGTATATAAATGTGATTTAGTATAGGCAGGAAGAATTAAATACTCTATAATTAATTTTTTTCACTAAAAAGTCTAATTGTACTTTTATGCATGCAGCCCAACATATTTAAGTAGTAATCTTAGTATTAATCACAGAAATATGTATACTTGCCGAGGTAACACAAAATTAAGCTTAACATTTTTTTCTTATAGGATTCCTGCTTCATGTCTCTCATAACTCCTTCAAATCCCTCAATCACTTTCTTGTTGATGCTTCCTTATCTTTCCAAAATGTCTTTGTACCTGAAAGTACAAAACTTCTCCATGAAAGGAAGGAGCCAAGCCCGCCCTCTCTGCATTTCTACAACGACAGCAGGTTTTCTTTGGTGCTTAGATGTGGTGGGCATCTTACGGTGATGACTACTAAGGAAACAGCCATACTGATATCCTCACCAGATGCCTTGGAAACCTTCTGTCCTGTCTCATTCATACAAACCAGGCAGCTCTAAGAACCACAGCAGAATTCCACAATCTAATGGAAAATCTCCTTTTCAATTATAGCGTTATTAAAGTCCAGCCTGCCTTTTCATGTCATAATGAACTGATCTGGGAGAACCAAAGTGTTCACATCCTGGGATTGGAGCCTCTCAAACACCACCACCCCGGCTCTTCCCGCTGTCTCTGTAACACTGCAAGGCAATGCTCACCACCTACTTAGGGCATTACTCCTCCCAGCTGAGTCTGGAGGTCTTCCTCTGCCCACTGATTTCACTAAGAATTATATCTTACAAAACAAACAAACAAAAAAAATGCAGAGAGATATTTTTTCCATCTTGTCTTTGAGTTACTCTGCTGATACTGTGAGTCAATTCACGGCAAAGTGCAATAATGTTGTCAAGCAGAACAAATAGTTCTACTCTAATGTTTTATTACATTCAAGCAGCATTATAGAAATAGCTCTTTTGTGGAAAAGTCAGAGAGATAATGAGTATTAAAGGCAGGAAAATCATCAAGAAGAAAAATTTACATTTTAGCATCAGTTGTCTCTCAGTTTTTACCTAGACTGTTAGAAACAGAAACTCAAAAATTCCTACCGTCTTCCCTTTTAATTCTCTTCTCACAAACAATCACTGCTGGTAGACTTGCCAATTTCCAGTTTAATGATTTTTAAAAAACATCAGAGGAAATTTTTTTAAGAACACTGTATTGTTTCTTTGCTGTGGTAGGTTGACCTTGTCAGCTGCCAGATGCCTACCCAGATGCTCTCTCACTCCCACTCCTCAATGGGACAAAAAGAGAAAATAAGATGAGAAAGCTCATGAACTGAGATAAAAATAGGGAGACAAAACAAACTCAAACTGGTGAAAAGATAATTTACCTTATTATCAATTAAAATATATTTGGATTGTGAAAAACAAAGATAAAAGCTAAAACCCTCTTCTTCCATCATTCCTTTTTCCCATGTTCAACTTCACTCCTTCATTTCCAATTCCTCCATGGCCTCTTTTGAAGTAGAAAGAAAAAGATTAAAAAGTAGACACAAACCAAAACCAAAAAAATTAAGATTATATTCTTTATAAATTGTCATGCTTCTGAAATAATCTCAGGAGTTTTGAATGCTGCTGGTTAACTATCCTAGCAGAGTTTTATAGCTCATATTGAGTCCATTAATTACTTTGGATGTTATTCCTGGGAAATGCTGCATTGTCCAGATCCCTTGATTGGAAACCAAACACTTTCACAGTTATTTCTAAACCACATATGGTTCATAAATTTTCCAGTTTTGGCTTCAGTTTTTATTCTTTCTCTTTGAATTCATGATAAATAAAATAAGCGATGTGCAGGCATTATATAAAAGATACACTACACAATCTAAAATCTAATAACTGAAAGTAACTTCCCTAGAAATTAAAGATCATTCAAAGTTTTATCAAAATTATTATTGTCCCTGGATAACTTTGCTTCAAAAAAATTAGTTTAAAAAGTCAAAATATTTATTAGGAGCTTCTCATTTTCCTTTTATGGGGAGATAATTTGGAATTATCGAATCAATTAAATCTTTATATACAAATATATTGATTTCACAACTACTGCACTAAAGTCATTGTCTTATAGCAGAAAAATACTCTATATGAATTAAACCAAACTATGTATTGAACATTAGAACTTTTCTGCTCAATATTTTAAAATATTATTTCAAATTCCTCAAACTGGCAGCTATTCAAGTACCTCAAATCTATTTTAAAACTAATATACTTGTCATGAAACATTAAATTGAGAAGTTATGTAAATTTATAACACACCACATATTTTCACAAAGAATTGATGAAAAATAGAAATAGGTAAATCCTTAGCTGGGAGAGGCAAAAGAAAGTATACAGAAAGTATTTGTAGGATTTCATTATTGAATATTCCTAGTCCTGTATTGATTGTTCAAATTAATATTTAATCTGCAATAACTTCAGCAGAAGTTAGATTTCACAGTTGTGATTTAGGAATGGTATTCTCCAATTTGGTATTTTCACTGAAACACTCTCACCCAAGTGCTTCTTGCTCACTTCCCCCTGCTCCTCCCCTTCCCCTTCCACAGGATGGAGAGAAGAATTGGAAGCACAAAAGGTAAAGATCTTGGGTTGAGATAAGAGCAATTTACCAGAAACTACAATAAGAAAATAAACACAACAATGGTAATGACAGATTGTAGGAGAAAAGAAATGGTTTTACTCACCCCACAGAAACCATCAATATTACATGACAATTCTGACCATCCTGCTGCCCGGCTCAGGAAGTGAACCTTGCCTCTCCTCACAGAATGATATGAGGTGCTATAAAATATCCTCTGGGTCCTACAATGCCCTGCCTACTGCAAAAATCAACCCTGTCCCAGCAGGATCCTGGACAAGAGTTTTCCTATGTGACTGTCCTCACCCCAGCTCAATGAACTTTTGCTTTTTGGTGGAACTGTCAGGTGTATCACAATACCAGGGATAAAACTGATGATTTTAATGCTTAAGGTAGATAAGGTCATAACTAATAACAAAGTAGATGAAGGGACAGAAGTTACATTTAATTTCTACAGAAATTCTATGCATGAACCAAAATAATACAAAAATCAAGGCTGCCACATATGGTTGAGAAAATTGGGGTTGTGCAGTGTAGAGAAGAGAAGACACTGGGAAGGCCTTATAGCAGCTATCCAATATCTAAAGGAGGTCACCAGAGAGCTTGAGAGGGGCTTATCACTAGGGCATGGAGTGATAGGACAAGGGGTAATGGCTTCAGACTGAAAGATTGCAGATTTAAATTAGATATTAGGAAGAAATTCTTCGCTGTGAAAGAAGAATGCTGGAACAGATCAGCCAGAGAATTTGTGGATTCACCAAACCTCAAAGCCAGGTTGGGCGGAGCTTTGAGGAACCTGATCTAGGGACAGATGTTCCTGCTGATGGCAGAGGAGCTGGAACAAGAAGGTCTTTAAGGTTCCTTCCAACCCAGGCCATTCCATGATTTTGGGCTTCTATTTTTTCATTGTAGTTCATATGTAGTTGAATTCAAACTGAAGATACAGAGAGAATGGAACAAAGATGAGGAGAGAGAACATTCTTAAATTCTTACATTTTTAAAGAGTTTAAGAGCACAGACATGTCTAATCTGTTCCTAATCTAGGAATAGATTCTTGGGGATTATAAAATAAATTCCACATCACCTCTGACTCAGCTCTGTGTGAGGAGAAAGGGATGTTACTGCATCCACAGGCAAAGCAAGACCCTTGTAATGTTTTTAGTCTAACTTTAAATCTTTAGAATCAGTAAATGTTAAATAAGCAAAATCAACAAAAACTCTGAAAGGTTTTCTAACAGGCTACATAGTGCATGTGCTTTACAGGAAAAGATAAAATTAAATATTCTTAAAGAATTCACATTAAAATTTTAGGCAATAAATAACTGAAGTAATTCCTCTGTATATTTTCTTCTCTCATGGCATTAAAAAAGGTACTTTAAAATATGATCATTTAGCATAAAATAGAGATTATAACTTGAAAATGTCATCACGTCTGCATGTCCTCTCCATACAAAGCATGGCTACTATAGACAGTGTATTTTTTATTGCATAGATAAATTTCCTAGAAAACACAAGCTGTTTTAGTTGTTACACATCTATCAATTCACTGACAACTCTGCACTGTTACAAAAGACTGATCTTTTTTCCTTCCATTTTCATACACCTTCTTTTTCCCTTCCATTTTCATACACCTTTCAATATTTAACAACTGATACTAAGAAAGAAAGGAATAATTTAAGAATGTCTCAGAGAAGCCAAAAGAATAAGCTCACAATGTATCTTTAAGATATGATATTTAATGGAAGATGCCATTTGTTTTTTTTTATTTTCAGTTCTTCTTTTCAAAAAGGTAATTTTTTTCTATTTGTCAAAGTACCACTCCATATATTTACCCCGGTTACTGGAAGATTTCTGGATGAATTATCTTGGTGAATAAGGATGGATACTCCTCTTAGTTGTGTGTAGAAGCAAAGGTAGAAACTTTTTAAAAGTTTTGGCACTTCTGAAAGCAGAGAATATCTATTCCCCTAGCAAAGGAATAATTCAATTTTGAGAGTTACAATATTGTTACATATTTGTTCATAAGAGAAAGGTTAATGATTTAAGCAAGTTACTAAAGCATTGGAATTAATATGTCAAGAGGTGGGCAGCATTGTTTATAATTGGAAGAGCTTGAGGTAAGTTTTAATTTAGAAATGTGGTTTTGTTGATAGATACTTTATTTCAAAAAAAATTATTATGTTTTTATTTGCTAAATTAGATGTAAAAAGTTAAAAATTGGAACAATCATATGTTCATATTATACCAAACATTTAATAATATCCCTATAAGCTGTGGAAAATGTAGTATTGATTTGAAGAATAAATTTCATTCAGGTATTCATATGATTCAATGCATGCCAAAGCAAGATTGCAGCTGAAGACACAGTGAACTATCCAGAAGTTATTTAGGTGCTGACAGAAAGAATACCTTGCTGACTGTGTATCGCTTATTTAACGTGCTCTGGTAGTTGATGGGAAAACTAACCTATCTGTATGAATTCCCTAGTGTAGAAATCAGGATATCAATTCATTTTTTTCTTGTTTGTTTTTCTCTATCTGGGAGCAGCAGTCTTACAAGCTTCACCTCCTATTTGTAAATATAAAATTATGAACAGGGCCCTGATTTAACACAGTTACTCTGAAAACCAGTCATGTCCTATTAATTATGTTTGTTTGCACTGAAGACATACTTTGAACTCTCTTTTTCTTTCTTTCTCTTTCGTCTGTGGCAATGATAATTCATAAAATCCTATCCACTGGACTAAAAAATATGTAAGTTTGATAACTCAGATATCTGAAACATGGTGTGTTAATGCATAGGTAATATTTTTTTCCTAGCAGTGTACAGTTGTATGCAAATATTTACTTATGAGCCTGTAAAAAGTCAGAACAGAAAAGGTGACAGTCCAATTAATATCTATATATATTTTTTTCTTTTTGACTAATAAAACTGAAGGGAATCATTACTGTTATGGCAGTGCAAGATATGCAAATCACTTGCAATTGCTTTGTGACAGATGGTAGAAATATTTAATACGTCTGTTTCCAGTTTGGTTTCTAAGACCAATATATGTTGTTAAAAGATTAGAAGTTAGCCAGGAAGGAGCAAAGCTGCTTGTTTGTCTTGAAATAGCATCTTCACTTTGGTTTGGTAGGGGCTCTTTGGAGGCAGAAGTAAACAGCTTTGTCTGTGAAATCTTTTGATCATGGCAAGGCTTGGAGAACCTGGGAGTGGATGTTTGGCAGCACAAATGCATGTTGAAAGACCCTGCAATTTGCCAGGGTCTCTCCTGTGGCACGAAGTTAATTCATCCATGAAGAAGCCTCTGTGGTGACACAGAGCAGAAAACTTTGCAAGGGCACTTGGTGAGGAGCACCTTACCCAGAAAGGCCCTAGACAGCACTGGTCTGCAGCAAAACATTTCTTCTTCAGGAGCCAGGAACTTCTTTTGTTCTTAGATCTTTAAACCTTTCTCACCAACAGATTGCCATCCTCTCTGCTGAAAGTCTAAGCTTGTATATTATTTTAGTATTTCAGACGCACGGTGGTGTGAGAGATAATAAACCTTCAGTCTCTCAGTCATGATGTTTTCACTTTCCAGATATTTTCGCTTTAAAGCAAACAACAAAACAAAACAAAAAAGGCAGAAGGGACAGGGGAGCAGTTGCAGTCAAAAGATCACTTTTTCTTTATTTTTCATGACAATATTTGGGGAAAAAACAAATAGATAAGCACATAGCAATAGCCATGAAACAAAACTTTTAATGCACAAAAAATATAGCCTAATTCTTTTTTCATCCTCATGTGCCATTGTAATTATGATCTTTATGTGGGGAGGATAACCAGACCTCTTTACCTCTCTCTTGTGGACTAACCTGCTTAAATTCAAATGTGTTTGAAGAAGACATGTTCAGACTTGAGAATCACTATAAATGTTCCATATACTCAACAAGAAAGAAAAAATAAATTCAGCAATTGGAATGTCAGGTTTCAAATATAGCAACTGCTTTAACTCGGAGGAGGTAAACCTCACTGGGAAAACACCGAGGAAATTTTCCAAATATACATCCTTAACTCCTGTACAAATCTGTTTCTCTTTCAGGAAACTGTCTCAGCAAATAATTCTGGGGAAAAAAAAGTTTTACTACAGGGCAAAATAGTTACAAACTGAATCAAAATATTAATTTTGCAATTTAATGGATTAAATCATTAATAAGAAAAAAAATTGGATAACTACACCAAATGTTTTCATTTTGTGTCTGACTTTAGGAAGGAAAATTATTCTTAATAGAGATGCCAATTCAGAACCTTCACAATATATTAGATTACCTAAGTCCTCAGCAAAAGGCATGTATACAGTCTTACTGGTCTCATTCAACTTATTTTCTTAAATAAAATGGGAAGTTATTGGTTTTCATATATATGAAATTGTTGTAAAAGAAATTAAAATGGTGGGGCTTTTGTTTCTTTGGGTTTTCTGTGATTTTTCCAGTGTCATTAATTTTCAGGAAAGGTTAACCCTTCCTGATCTAATTAATTATAAATCCTTTCTGCTCTAACTAATTAATGATAAAAATCATCAAAGATAATAATTTTGAAGTTTTATTGCTCTCATTGTCTTCATATAAATTCACCTTTGCTAGCATAAAACATATGATCATAATCTCTAACACTTGCAACATGCAATAAATTGTTTTATAATTTATTAAATTACTTCCCCGTACAAACAGAGAATGCAAATTTACAAGTGCAATAGCATATTTTGGTACTGGAAAAACATTAACTTTTCTCATGCCAGCGATGTGTTTGTGCAATTGTAGTTTGATCTCTCAAAGTTTTCACCATAATCCATGATTTTCAGAGATTATAACTAGTATACCAAATTGCTGCTCTCTTAAATTTCACACAGGGTACAGAGTGTGAGACTTACTGCATGTGTACATGATATGCCTCTGAAAAATTCCTGATAATGAAGTTAGAGAATGAAACCAGACTACAGTTCACTGTAAAACATCCCGGCAGGCAGGATTCCCCAATTTGCCTTCAGATTAGTTTGATTTATACACAGGAAGTCTAACTGTGTTTGGTTTACTGCACATGGAAATTTATAGTGGTTGTGCATGTGGTGCAGCTAGAAGTGCCTTTCTTCTCATTGAGAAAAATTTTAGATGAAAAAAGTGTCTATTTGGTTAGGCACTCAGTGAGGCACTTTACAGAGGTGAGATCACTGGCCACATCGATAGAGAGGGAAAGAGAGAGAAGGCTTAACTGGGGGAGAAAAAAAATCTGTTGACACAGATTTTATGGTTTAACTAAAGCTACAGACTATTGAGAGAAACCTTAATTACCTATCAAATAGTTCAAATGTTCAAACAAGACCAAGGGAGCTGCTGACATCCCAGCAATGCCCAGCCAAATACCATGAGCATTAGCGTTGAATTGGCATTTGCAGAGCAATTGTGAGACTGCAAGTGAAAAGAATGTTGTACATTTTAAAGCACAGCCATTTCTGTACAAAGAACTGTTATCTGATTAAATTTAGGAATATTGAAAGGCTGTCCTGAATGAATTAGTTTAGAAATGTGCTTGGCTCACTTTATTTAAGGCACTTAGCTTTAGATCTCTGGCAGTCTGGTACAAAAGAAACCTCAAAAGCAACTTCAGATGACTAGGAAGGCAGCTTTTAAACAGGTGTTATCAAACATGCCTTAAATTGTGTTAAGGGCTTCCATGCTTAATTAGATGACTGAGTTGTGATACAGACTGCTCTCCAAGTTGAAAGCTTATTCATGTAACAACCTAATTGGAAATGTTAGCATAAATTTACTGGAGGAACTTATATTTCTGATTTTATAAATCTGTGGATTTGGGAGACTAAAAAAGAAATTAAAGGAGCCTTCGTCCTTTGTAGATGTATAAGAATTCAGGTGACTGAAATATGGAAGTATAACTGGGTAGGAAGTCAAACTAGTTCCTGCCAACTACAGTGAGTAGTACAGAAGTAAAGTATAGAGATCTATTTATTTCCCTAATTATCCATCTGGTGGTAAAATTCTACTGTTTTATTTTTGCTAATTTAAAAATGGTTTGCATGTGATGAAATTCTCAGGATTGTCATCACTTATTCATAGCTTTCTATGTACTTGAAAGTACTTGAATATGCACTTGAATCAAATTAAAATATTTAATTAGTTCTCTGACAAAATTCATGTGACTTGTTTTCTGTCCCATTCTCTATCCAGCTATGTCTAAGGCCATACTTCAGTCACCTGAATCTGACATCTTAACTTTTAAGATCTATTCATTAAAATTATTAAAAACAAACAAGTGATATATTTGTGACATAAATTATCATTCAATTATTTTGATTCTGAGGAAGTATTTTTAACATTTAATTCTTTTTCACAGCTGCTTATTCATGATCTCACAATACTGGAAGAGTATTTATTTTTCTAAATGAAATCTGGTTCACTAAAGTAGAGGCAAGTTTGCATTTGCCTTCTGGTTTTTATATAGAATACATATTTTTTTTTAATTTATTTTGCTGTTGAAAAAGAGGCACTTGAGATCTTTAAATTTTAATTGTCTTTTTTAATTTGACAGTATATGTAATACAAGTGAACTGTGAAATACTGTTCAAAACATCTCTATCAATTCAAATTCCTTTGTTTAAAGATAAGATATATTCAAAATTTAGGTACTCAGTTCTTAAGCAAGTAAAAATCATACTTCAAAATTCTGCTTTTTTTTCTCTTTCTCATGCACATGAGGTTTCTACTAAAAAATAAAGACAAGCTATGGAAAGCTTAATAAATGCACTAAAGAAGAACTAAAAATACAAAGCAATCATTTAAAAAAGAAATATTTGCATTAATTGTTTTGTTGCAAATTAATAATTTCATTAATTTTATATAGACATAGAGAAAAAATAATTATTTATTTTTAATAATACATCATGCATGGAAACACGTCTTTTACATAACTATTTTGGAAAAAGCCCCAAAATTAAAAATACTGGCACTTCTATTTTCTGTAAGATCTCATTCAGTTCAGCTCTTGGCTTCATGCTGTGAAGTACTTTTATCAATGACCAAAAAGAAATCATAAAATCATTACTGATGAAATTTGTAAATGGTTTGAAAATTGAGAGAGTAGTAAATAATAAAGAGGATATATTACTCTACAAATTTATCTGGATCACTTGACAAGCTGAACATAATCAAACAATATCTGGTTCAATATAGCAGAAAGGGAAGTCATGCATTTAGATGGAAATAAATTAAATTGTATTTACAAGGTGAAACACTCCAGTCTGGAAAACAGTGACACCTAGCAAGAGCTGGGCTAAGATTCATCTAACTAAGCTGGAGTTGAGTCTTGGAAATTCAGCCTGAGTAGAATCAATCTTTAAATAAACACACAAGACCTACTTTTCAATTGTGCTTTATATTCAGAAACAGAAACTGTCAAGCACTTTTATGGCTGGAGAGAGAGACCTGTTTTTTACATAATAGCCTTCTCACTGGAATACTCACCCAGAACTGCAAACTTTATTTGAGGCTCATTTTGTTCCAAGGAGGTTTGAAGCTGTGGGCCTTACCAAGGGTCTGTGAAGTATCTCAGATGGGACTGAGAATCATGAGCAAAGAATGAGATCTTAGATAATATCAGACAAGATTATAGTTGCTGAAAAGTAAAGAATTTCCTGGTTCCAGATCTCATGATTGGCTCTGCTTTTTTGTACAAGATATGTAATGCATTGAATTTTCAGACAATAAATTTTAAAATCCAGTGCTTAAACTTATGGAATAAAGGTGGTGCTTTCCTGTGTTCCTCCTATTTAGCACATGGGGGGAAAGTGTCTAAGGACATAGTGGCCATGCTTTCTTTTTTTTTTTTTTTTCCTTTGATCTTGCTAGTGAAATGGAAAGGCTTGAGAAGGAATGAAGAGATTCTGTGGGTCAAAATCAGTTTGCTGGACTGGTGTTGATAGCAGGGGATGGATTTCACAGTCATGGATCCATCTCTGAGTATCAAGGACTGCTTAGAACAGTTGAGATTCAGTTGGCAAAAGTGTAAATGGGTTTCCAAACTAACACAGCAACAAGGAGAAGGGCGAGTGATCAGTGTTTGCCTTTTCCTTAGAGAAAGAAATGTGTGCAGGTTTTGGGAAAGTACAGCTTCTGGAAGGTGTGCTGCTCCCATTCACTAGCTAACAAACTGCCTCCTTCTCTCTTCAGAAAGTTGCTCACTCTATAAATTTTTTCCTGTGGTTTTCCAAGGCAGCTTCAGAAACATAAGCTGTTTGAATTAATTTGAAAAATGAACTTGAATGAACTTGCTTTGGCAAACCTTTCCTCTGTGTATGTGGGAGTTGGAGTTTTCCAGAGAATGGCAATCCCAGAGTGAACATTTACCACAGAGGCACTTTAAAAGACCTCTCTTTCACTGTAAAGAAACATGAACAGCTATTAAATGCTTTAAATAGCTTAATTATATTAAATATTTTCTAGCAATTCAAATCTTTAATGAAATTTTTTGAAAAGTGGGTCACTGCTTTACAAACTGGCTATAATCTAAGAGACATCAAAGACCTTTTTTTAATGTTCTTGTTTTAATTTAGTAACTATGAGTCCACTATTAAATTATTTGAAAGAGGAAGCTTGGAGGTTTGGCCTCACCTAGCCTCCAAATCAACCTTCTGGTTGAATTCAATTGTTACATTTTATTGCAATCTTTTCACAGGGGTAATTAGGACCTAAAATGGGATAATTCATTTAAGCAGAACCATTTCACCCCCACAGCTGGTAAATTGAAATTTAGAAAATCTAGACATTATATTTGAAAAATATAAATTTGTAATTTCAGATTGAAAATTAAGATTATATTTATAATATTATGACCTGGTATTTTTTTACTCTGAAAAAAAAAATGTTCTGTTTTGTAATGTTTGCTGACTTGGGAGCAAACAAGTGAGGTACATAAAAAACTAATAGACAATAAACTTTCCTTTATAGATCAGACACAAGTGTGTAAACTACTCCCTAATATTTACCAAAAAGTACAATTAATCTTTTCCTTATCCAAGACTTAGGTTTCTTATGTCATACAGTAGTGATAAAATATTTTATGAGACATTAGGAGTAAAAATTTACTGCTGTTGTTGCAATTAGCATTGATTATGCCATACATTGTGTAGATTTTTATAAAGCTGAAGATAATCTAAATATTGAGATTCTTATTACCATGATTTATTTTTAAATAATATTGTACTGATTTTCAGCTCTGTAAACTAGTGGATCTCTGTACATTTTAGTAAAACTTACTAAATTTTTTTGCCTAAGACTGTGGTCTTTGTTCTTTGTGGAACTCTGTAAAATTCCTTTTAAAAAGCCCCAAAACAACAAAATAATGCATCGTACTGTCTTTTTTATTTTCTAACCTTCATAACTTTTCATGGGTTTCTATTGTTTCTTTTTGCTATATAATACCATATTAAAAAAAAAAATTAAATGCATTCACGGCAAAATAAATTTTAAGTAGTTTGCTTTTGTGAGAATTAGACAGCAAAATTTAAATATCATTTAAATAATTATAATAACACAAAAATATAAAATTATTATTAATATTTTTGGACAAACCTAATTTATTTTTATAACCATGACTAGCTACCTATATAAAAGGAAAATATTAAAATTAAAGACCATACTCTCTGACTTTGCTATACTCCTTTGTACTGACATATTAACTACACTGGCTGTACCTTTTCTTTTTCACCAAAAACAAGTTTTTAAAAGTCATGACAATTTAGATTTTATTTCTGCATTTCTTATTTTCTTTTCGTTTTTTTGCCTGAATTTTCTTGATGTTTTGAATGTTTGCATATGCCTAGGTACATATTAGCAACATCATAATATTTTGGTGCTGAAAGGACCTTAGCACAGGTACATTGGATAGATATTAACAAGAACTATGCAGGTAACCAAAGGTAGTGGTGCTTTTAAGTTACTTCTGTAACAAGGGGGTCATTTTGCTACAATTTAAGCAAATGTTTAAATACAATAAATGTAGGCCAAATATTTAAAAACCATGAATGTTAAAATACATTCTTCTGGCAAGCAGTACCTGTTTAGAAATACAGTTACTTTGAAATAAATCTTGCTTAAGTTACACACCTCAAGGTCAAATAGTGTTTGAAGATGGGGGCTGTGAGAGACTGCTGGGAAAGTAGTCAGATGTAAACTTTCACACCTGGGCACTTTGCTTAAACAGATTTTTTTTCTGCAGGTAGCTTACAGGTTCTGTGAATAAAGGCATGAAATGGCCAGAGATAGAGATTAGGTTGTTAATATAATACTGCAAATTCTGTAGAATAGGAGGTAGAAATATTAGTAGTGTTTTGATCTTTATATTGCTATTAGAAAATTATACTACACAGAATGATGGAAACTATCTCTACATCTGATTGGAAGTCAATTAATAATTTTAGCTAAAATATTAGCAATACCCAAGTTCAGGATTTAAAACATGCTGATAAAATTTATTTCCAAAATTCTCTAACAGATGGTGAAGAATTTTCATTTGTTTTCTACCTCACAAAAATATCAGATTTTTTAAAAATATTTTTCATTCTCAAGTTCACTAACACTTGAGGAAAAACTATCCAAAACTGAGAAAAAGGAGACCAAAAATTAAACAGACTTTCATATTGAGTAGGAAAATATGTTCAAAGTACCTATTTTTGCTTTTGTTTCTGTTTTTTTTTGGTCCAAACCCTGATATATATCTATTTCAGTTCTCCTGGCCATTTTCCTTTATTGTGGTCTGAGCAGTGAATATTAAATGAATCCATTGTTTACACCACTCTATCCTGGAACCCAAACATTCATTTTCAGACTTCTTGCTTGTCAGAAAAGTTTATTTCATGCTATTTTCTTTGCTACAGTCATACTGCATTTCATTTCTGGATTTATAGGAAGATTTCTTTTTTAAGTATTCACAAATACTGCAGTTGTAATCACACCTGATTAGTTAGTTGAGTGCCAACTACTTTATGTGGGAACAACTGTATAATGTGAGAGCAATTATGTGATTAGTTTATTTCTTCTAAGCTTAAGCATTATCAAGAGAACAAAACCTTCATGTTAGGAGGTAATTGTTTTTCAGCAACTTTATGTGTTGTCACCATGTGATATTAATTATTTTATCATATTGTTATGCAATCGTACTGGATTCTGAAATAGAAGTTCAATTTTTTTGGAATTACATAATTTTTCACTGATGTGTGCTGGTCTTATGGAATATCTTATGGCTGTCTGTGCTGCAAGTAGTGCAGAGCTTTCCCAGTGTATCAGAGAAAGAGTTAGCTGTAGACCTATAATGAATATAGTCATTTTAGCAGAGCTGCAGCAAGCCAATTCCTCCTATCTTTGAGATGATTTCTTATGGTGTTGTGTAAGGCTGACACTTCAATGTTGTTTCAGGATCTGAGCTAGCATCTCCCTATGACAGTGTGTCACTTCAGATAGAGGTTTAGTCTGGCTGAGAGCTGGTTAGGGGATTTCCTACACTGTGTTACATTACACAGTGTATTCATGACCATCAGTTTCATTAATATTTTATTTTGGCAGTATGCATGCTGATACCCAGTAGTGTCAGGGAAAGTTTTGGTAAAACTTTAAAGCAGATTGTTGCCTTTAAGATACCATATAACATTCCTCCTTTTTTTTCCCTCCCTTTTTTTTTTCCTTTACCATGCTACTTAACTAGATAAAGCAAGAAAAAAAAAAAAAAAAAAAAAAAAAAAAAAAAAAAAAAAAAAAAAAAAAAAAAAAAAAACCAACCAAAAATCCCTGAGGATTGCAGAAAGGAATCTCTGTGATTCTATGTTCTATGTCACTGTGTCTGAAAGTTATAATCAAAAAAATAGGTGCAGCTCTAATAATAGTATCATAAAAACCAGACAAAATTTCAAAAGCTACTCATGTGGGATCCTCATTATAACTGAACTCTTGAAAAAAACACAACATTTAGTTTCTGAGAAGTGAGCTATTAAGAACTAGCTCAAATTTCCCAGTTTTCACTTGTAGTCCATTTCACAAAGTCTTTTGCATTATTGTGGATTGGTTGAGCCATATCTTTCAGCTGAGAAAAACCCACCCCAACTAATTTTCTGTTCAGTGTTAGTGGCAGACACATACTTGAAGTACATATCAGACTGAAAATATCTTATTGATTTGAATTAACAAGCTTGTACTATTTTCCCAGAATTTATAAATAGCACAGAAATGCTCTTTTGGGTCAATATAGAAATAATTTTGGTACAGTAAATGCTACAGCTACCAGTCATAATGTGTTGCTCGGCTTGCAGCCCTGTTAATTTCCATCTATGTTGCTGACATTAGCAATTTCATTAGATGTAACTGAACAAACTTTCATGAATGGGGAAGGAAATTTACCCTAAGCTTGTAGCACTGCTATCACCAAAGAAAAAAAAAGAAACCTCCATAAGGAAAATCCTGTCCATTCAGTGAGTGTTCTATGAAAAAGATGAAAAATTAGGCTTTTTGAAATAATGTTTGGTAATCTTTACTTCCCTAACACTTTTGAAGAATTTTGGCTGTTGCCTTGTCTGGGTAACTTGTGGCAGGTACAAATGTACTCAAGGTTCAATGAAATAAGACTAATTGATATCAAAAGCTAAGGAAAACAGAGTTATCTGTTTCCTAACAAAATTCAATTTTGCAATTTCCAGCAAAATTCAACTTCCAGTGATCACATAATTTTAGCCAATATATAAGAATATATGAATTACCCTTCAATTAGCATAGTAACAATCAATATGGTAACAATGGTTCCAATGAAAAGTAATTATTCATTTCAGATGTTAGTTAGTCTGTATATTTGTAGTAATTTATTTATGTGTTGTGGAAGCTTTTTGCTTTTGCGTGTATTAAATTTGGTCACAATAAATGGATTTAAAAACATAAATTATAATAAAATTGCTTAACTCTTGGTGGTTCCTCTACTTCATTTCTGAGGTTCAAAATTCATATTTAAGAATGAGTTATTAATCTAGAAGTTAATTATAAGCTATGAAAGGAAATATCGGCAACAATTTTAAGATGAGAACCTAAGGACACTTAAAAGCCATGGTTTTGTTGAGATGTTAGGGCATGGGTTGGACTCATTGATCTTGAAGGTCTCTTCTAACCTAGTGATTCTGTGATTCTGTGAAATGTTTTCTTCACTACAATTTTTTTGTGCATATTTTCAAAATATATAGAAAAAGCTGACAGAAAAAAAAGGATACCTAGAATTATTTCTTATTCAGAGTCACAGGGAGACCAGTGACTTCTTTCTCAGAAGTCTGTATCAGGCTCAGAGCTATTGGACATCTTTGTTGGTGACGTGGACAATGGGATTGAATGTAGCCTCATCAAGTTTGCTGACAACACCAAGCTGTGCCATATTCCTGAATTTTCTATCATCTCCTTTCCAAGACGGAGAAAAATCAAGCATGCACCAATCACTGGAGTTTTCCCCAACTGGAGCTGAAATTCAACAGTTTCTTGTCACTTGTTTTATCAGTAGTCAAAAGAAATTAATTTCAATGTTGACATTTAAAAACTGACATTGTAGGAAAAATAATCAAATGCCATTTCATTTATCATTGTGTTCTTTGCTTCCATATGAGTGTATGTAATTGTTTTACACAATTGAAAAAAACAGAATGGAGGGAATAAAATCCAGCAAACAGCCTAAAAGTTTTATATAAAAGCTTTGACCTTGACAAATATTCACACATATAAAGTTTGCTTTAATTTATATCAGTCATCAATGGGAATAATTCAGTAGGCAAAGTTATATTGATACTTGGCTAAATAAAAAAAATAATTTCTCATGTCAGTGACTCCTACATCCATTCGTTGTATCAAGTGAAGACAGGCAGCAGACTTGGTATATATTTAATAAATAAATGCTCTAGTGTTTGTGTGCTATTACATTTCTAGGGCAGTAGAGGCAAGACAGAGCAAGAAACATTTAAATGCAAATATGGGACCAGTCAGATTTGCAATAAAGAAGGACTGAAACAAATAGTATTTCATTGTGCCTTGTTTTTCATTGAACCTTCTCCTACTAATTTTAATGCAAAAATCTATAAATAATAAAAAATCTAAAGGACATGTACTGTGCTTTATCTCAAATTAAGAGATATTGCCACCACTATAGAAGACTGTCAAAAGACAGTGGTGTCCTGCTACCAAACACTGTAAACACTGAGGTGAAGCCAAGAAATTAATTTTCAAACATTGATCTTATGGCAAATTTTTATTGTCATGACTTTATTTCTAATACACCAAATAATAGATGTATATATAATAACTTTATATGATGGATGTTGATGCTGTAAATTGACAACAGCTTGCACTGCTTTCATTGCCCTACTATGTATGGATTGACTACAACTTAAATAACAGGTACATGGTGACTTTCATGCATTGAAAGACTGATGGACCAATAGAAGCAGCTTTTTATCGCTATTATTACCCCTTGTTTTGACATTTCATAGATTTTTTTTCCATTATCTGAAGTAATTTTTTTAATATTTGTTGAAAGGTTGAAGGGCATAGGTTAGTCAGCTACCCCTTTCAAGACACCTCATATCTTTATAAGCTGTTCAATAGCTGAATATAGTGTGAGAAGGTGAGAAAACCACAAACTGAAATGCAAGTTTTTTGGATCAAATAAACTGACAAGGAGAAGAGGAAAAACAATTATCTAGACAGACTCCAAATCAACTCATTGCACGTCCTTTTGTGCAGGATTACTGATAGGGAAGAACTTTCTTTTCTTGCATGACCAGAGGACAGGAATATCAGACTGTGATTTGGAGAATAACAATTCCTGTTTTTTTTTCTTTGACTGCAGGTTCTGAGGCTTGTGTGTACTGGAACAAAAGGTACTCACCATTTGTTTAATCTCAGCGTAATCCTCACTGATTTCAGTGAGATTTTGCATTCATGAAAGAAAACCAAACCATGAAAACCAAATCAAACCAGAAGTGGCAGGGGGGAGGGCGGGATATTTCAATTTTTGCATCAATTGTAATGCTGCAGGCTGCCACGAGATGAAGTAGAACGTGTTGGCATAATGTCTGATGACAGTAATTTTTAACAGAAGACTTTTAAGAAAAATATGAAATTTTTTATAAAATACATATTCCATTCTAAGAAGTAGGAATTCAGGACAGGCAATACAGAAATAGTTTTTGTAAACTTGAGAGTAATGAGAATTGTATTAAACACATTTTTTAGTTTTTAGTGGCACTTCAACAGTATCACATCTTCTAACAGACACTAATTAATTTATGATCACAATATTCTGTAAAGATAAACTTTTGCACACATTTCATAAAAGGATATGAACATCAGTTATTAATATCACTTAAATTCACCCATCTTAATACAATGACTAAGATAAAACTTCGAATACAGAGATAAGTACAGGCAGTGGCACAATAGGTGCTGTTACTACTAGACAATTTAAACATCTAATTAGAGAACATTTCAGAACTGAGTATCTTGGCACGTGGCTTCTGACAAATCTCATCATGGGAATCCCTTCCACAAGTTTCACAGGATATCTTATTTAATTTTTGAACATTGTAATTGCCCAGAAAAAGAGATGTTTTTTACCTGAGTGTGTTTAAGTATATATATCCTTTTGTACATCTCTGTAGCTACAAATAGTGACTGTTTTCTACTGAACAATGTCCTGAACCAAAATGGAGAATGTAATTATTTTTTTCCTCTTCTTGTCTCTGTGATGATCCCTTAGTGTTAGGGTTTGATCCCTGAGGTGGACAGACATAGATCAGCTTTGTTAGGCTCTATGGAATTCTAATTACTTTTATGAAAGGTTTACTTACTTTACTTTACATCATAAAGAATGATAGCAAGAAATAATCTTTTGAATGGTGTATGTAGTGGATGATAAAAATATGGTGAATTTCTAGATGGGGCACCTCATTGTTTATTTCATGGTCTTACCATTTACAAGTTGAATACTATAAAGGCACTTAAAGCCAGTAGTGCAGTAGTGTAACCAAAAGAAATGTTAAGAAATAAAGGCATATTCAAAGGGATCATATTGAAGTCTTTCAGAATACAAAACACCCACAGCGATTTCAGCAGCAGTCGTCTGTGTTGAATAGCTGCTTGTTACAAATCACAGAATTTTTTCTGGCCTATAATCATTTTTCTTCCCGGCTATAGCAGTGGATGTTAAAAGCTCGGTTCTCCTACTTGTGTCATTTTCTGTTCATTTTAGTAGTAGCATATCTTATATTTAGACTCAGAACTACCATAATAAATATTGCTATTACAGGCAGCAAGTAGTTTGCACTTCTTCAAATAGTACACATATCTACGTTATTGCATCTATAACCAAGAAGAATGTTTTTAATAGATTACTTCTAATTGAGTCTAGAATATTTGCTACCATAATAAACTCTGAGCCTTTGTAGATACAGTCTAGAAGACTACGTGCCACACATGAGACTTCTTAAGCACAGAGAACATGCAAATAAAACTGGCTCATATGCAGAGAGCAGAGGATAGATCAAGTAAACTTTTGCACTTGGAAGGAAATGCAAGGTAGGAACATTGATATGACTGATGTGGTATGAGAACTCACAGCTGATTGAAAGAAATAGTTTGGGGATTCAAAGGTGAAATGAAACGGGGGATCAGAAGCTGGATTACTTTTTGGAAAATGGCATGGCTAGGGAGGCTCTTTGATTTCTATGGATCTGAGGAACTAAATCTGTATGTTAACAAAGTCAATATAACAATTACCATTGCATTCAGTAGATGCAGGAATATGTGTCGTGAGAAGGAGCAAAATCTTGTCATTCACTTCAGCTGTAACTAGTACAGACAGACCAGGTAGGTATTCACAAGGATACCTGTTCTATCTTTAAAAGACATAAATTTATAAGCAAAAGTTCACAGTTAGCTCCAGAGTTTATCTGCTGCAGCTGTTCACAGCTCCATCCTGAGAGATACACTGAGGAAAACAATGACCAGCATACTAATATTTTAGAGAAAATATTGCTTTTGAATGACTACATGTTTGTAACAAGCTTGTTTTTTGTTTTTTTTTTTAATTCACTAATACTCAACATATATGCTTTTGTCTTTTGCTATTGTAAATTTCAACATCAGTAACAGAACTTTTAGAATTTTTTATGGAAATCCCATGAAAGAACGCAAATAAGAAATGCCCAAAATTTGGCTTTTCCATTTCAAGTTCCAATTGTAGCTCTAAAATGCATTTAACTAAATATATATTGACCATTGGTCACTTTGGACCCCAAAAATTTAAAAGAGATGCATAAAATTTTAAAACAAAAAAGTCCCTATATTCTGGTACCGTATAATAATTAATATATCATTCCGTGTGCCAGCTAAAATTATAGATATGACAATTAAAATCAGAGAAAGGAAGGATTAACATAGAGATATAAATACTTAAGTCGATGTCTTGTCTGATTATTTCTCTGGATTTGTTTTGACTTAAGAATATTTCATACCTTATAAACTGATGTTTAAAAATGCACGCAAACAAACAAGGCTAATATAATAACTGATTTGTTTCACAAAAGTTGTCATCATTTTTAAATATTCAGAGGGTTTTACATATTTGAAATAGATGTATTGAAGATGGACATCAGCTATCACTGTGTCTGGGTATCCCAGATGTTTGAGCTAGAGTGGAAATATAAGATGCTGATTCATAAAAGGACTTTGTTATGTCATAAATTTGATAGCAAGTGTGATAAAAATACAAGCTTATGTGAAATTTAATCATTAATTTCAAGGAGCAGAATGAGTATTGAATTCCAAATCTTTATTTTAAATCCAAAAATTGCATGAATTTTAATTAAGTTAACTATTTTTACAGGAATAACTTATTGCAATTGAAAGACTGTGTGGGACTGACTATCTTACTATTAGACATAGAAAAATCATGGTTTTAAATATGATCACCACTCAATACAAGTTGAGACTACTGATTTTCATTCATATCTCTTGATCGTAGGTGAGGTTGAAAGACTAAGTGATCTTTCAGTGAAATAGCTGAAATTAATTATGAAAGACTTTTGGAAAGGAAAAAAATGCATTATAGTTTTTCTATAAGTAAATAATAATAAACTCTCCACATAGAATATGGCCCATATTCTATGGCCCACAGAGTTATTTATGGGAGAATAGAGAATAAATAGAATACTAATTTCTGAAAAATTTAGATGTTGCTCTTATTTTGTATACAACGCCTTCAGACAAATTTGGGTAAAATCTCAATTCTGTTTTAAGATTACATTTCTCTTCAAAACCATGTATCAATGTTGAGCATAAGGACTCATGATGACAGAACAAAAAAGTGAATATTGGAAAATCAAGACAGTTCTATTATTTATGTCAACAGTTTTCACATTTTTGTGAATGAGCAGATAAAATAGGCAGAGGTAGTCAGAATTTTTTTTCTCCTCTTTTTAGGTGAGAATTTGAGTCTTCAAGCTAAAGAATATCTCCTATGTGCCTTCTCTCTGGATAAATTAGTATTCAGCTCCTATATTATCTGAAGAACTTCTATCATAAAAAATGGTAATTCAAAATGCCTTTTGCCATATTCATGAGACAATTTTTGTGCAGGTTGAGAAACCCAAAACTTAAAAAGAAGTTCACAGCTGAATCAAAGGCAAAAATTGGTTTATATTTTCTCATATCTCTGCAAAGCGTCTTGTAGTGGGCCCTGGACACAGTCTGAGTTGTTAGACAAAAGAAGCAGACCAACACAATAATTTCTTCTTCCAGCTCTGTGAATTCAATTTTGGAGTAGGATCAGAGAAATCCAGCTTAACCAAATTGAATTTGCTGAATTCAATTGGAATTAGAAAACAGTTTAAAGTTTGTACGCACAAGAGCAATTTCTATACATTTTTGAAGTCTGGCATTTGTAGACCTTGCCTGCCCTCTCCAATTTTGCTTCTTTCTTCTGAAATGCCAAAGACAGCTCTAAGAAAGGCCTATGACTTAAGCATACTCATGAAAGAAATCTCAAATTAAAGTACATTTCCTTTGCAGTTGCAGCTGAAAATAATATTATTTTTGTTCTTTGACGTTCTACAATGCTGCATGTTATTATTAGTATATAATTATTAATAAAAATAAATGGATAAATAAATATTATTTTCTCAAAGCATTCACAGCTACCTTTTTTCAAAGAGCTTTAATGAGCAATACAGTATTAATGAAACAAAAATGTGACCCCTCCCATAAGAAAGCAAAACCAAGTAAAACTAGGAACATTCTACTGCTCTTTTCCACAAGAAAAAAGTTTACTTCACAAAAAAACACAGTATAGAACCGTGCTTTTTCTGCTTGTACTCTATCCATCATTGTATAGTATACAAGTACATATAGCTATCCAAAATATCAGTATTGAACTAGTTTTAATTAATGTTCTTGTTAAACAAAGCATCCAACAATAGCTCTTTTACTTCACAAGCATTAGATTAGTTTCAAAGGGAATTACTAGTGTACACATAATTTAAAGGTGAATTCACAGTTTACAGTGTATTAGTACAACTATTCAGTATGAGCATGGGTTTGTTTTCTTGCTCTGTAATGTAAATCTTTCTTCTCTTGGGCCGCATTTTCTTTTAATTATTAAAAAAATAAAGGTTGCTCAACATAAACTTCCTCAGAAAACAAGTAACACTGCAACATTGGATAATTCTTTATGTCCTTAGTGGGGTTTCATTTCCTTTGAAGTCTACTCAGTACAAGTTTTGCTGCTGACAGCGAAAACATGGTACCACTCTGATCAGAACAGACTACCAGCCAACCTTTCATATTCTGTTCCCCTTATTATCCTGATGCTTGCCATCATGTTTTCCCCCCATCCTTTCCACAGCTGCCTATTCTGTGTGCAACCACGCACATTGTTACCTCGCTGTGCTTCATTCAGCAGCTGAGCTGCAATAGTTTGGCCCTCAAAGGGAAAATAATGGTAGCAACATTTACGTCCATTTGGTTAAGCCATTTACAATTATGTTTTGTGGTTTAGAGAAGAGATGAAAGCCAGAGGAAAATGGTACTAAGAGAGAATAGACAAAATGTCCATGTACTGTGACAGGCCTTCAAAGGAAGGCTACAAACCAGAAGGATCATTTTGCTGATTATAGTGTACTCCAAATATCATTGTGGAACACCTCTAATCACTAAGCACAGTACCTTACGCCTATCAAAGTGATAAAAATATCTCATATTATAAGATTAGATAAAAGCACAGCAAGCAAAAGTACAGTATTTTATTAGGTTTAGAAGGTTTACCTATACTGGAAGCTTTAAAAATTCTTTTCACAAAAGCTTATTAGTCTTCAGTTCCCATTTTCCCTTTCATTACAAGGAACAATGTCTCTTTGGAGAAAGACTTGAAAGAATTATTTTTCCTGGCAGTGCACTGACATATCCCATCTCATAGTACTTGGTCCAATCCAGGGCATGCAAGAAAACATAAGTGGAAAGAAATCCAGGACTGCGTGTGTTTAAATATGTGTGGGTAAGGGAAAAGGGCACCAATGTGACTTGTCCTTAGAAATCTCAGAAAACACAATAATCTGTTGCTATCATACAATTATAAACACATATTTCAATGAAAAAAACCCTACCTTTAAAGATCTTCATTGCAGAATAAATCAGAAGGAAAGTAAAATCTACCTGCTGTCTTGTAAAATTGAGAATTTCTTACAATTTTATAATTCATTTCCATTATCTCCTGGAGGTCTTTATGCTACAAGAGATCAGATTAAAAACAGAAGAATGTTACAGTAAGTAGAAACGTTTTGTCTTTCACAGACACAAGTCTTTAATCACATTTGTGGCCCTCTCCTGGACTCACTGTAGCAGCCTCACATCCTTCTTGTCTTGGGGCGATGCAGAGCTGAACGGGGTAATCCAGGTGGGATTTCATGAGAGCAGAGGGGGAGAATAATTTCCCATTACCTGATGGTCTTACTCTGGATACAGCCCAGGGCATTTTTGTCTCTCTAGCCTTTGAGCTCATATTGTCGGGTCTTATGGAGATTCTTGTTCCCCAACAATCTCAAGTCCTTCTTGGGGCTGCTCTCAACTCATTTCTCTATTATCAAAAGACAATAGGTATAACTATATATATAGTTATATTATATACTATAATAGAAAGGTTACTTAACACCTGGAAGTTCTGAGAGACAGTGAAACTATTAAAATCATACTATTCAGAGTATGCTGTGTTTTTTCTATGGTGTACTGTGATTCAGGAAAGAATAGCAACAGTCGCTGGACCAGACAATAGTTTTGGTGAAGAAACAAGAACATTACCAGGAGATTTTTAGACCAGTTTTTTAGTTTCATAGCCCTTCTATGGAATGATCTTTGATAGACTATTTCCATTGCAAGTCTAGATTTTAGGACGTGTTTACTGATTATATTTCTCTGTGTACAGATAACTTCCTCGTGCTATATGCAGAAACTAGGATTTATCCCTTTAAAGGAGATAAATGTTAAATGTTTATGAAAATAAACCACTTGAAAAAGTATCCTGAAGTGCTTATTTTTTGTATTGTGTTCCAAGCAATGATTTAAAACATGTAAATATTATTTTCTTATGCTTGATATGTGGATAAGTAACACAGCTAATATTTTAATAACAGTCTTAAAATCTATATACTGTAGAATTTATAGGAAAAGATACCATAAGGAAAAAAGTACAAGGCTCCTCGCCTTGCCTTGCCTGCAACTTGGCTCACATTGTTCTTTCTTTACACCAGGTTTTCTGGGAATAAAAAACATCAATAACAGCAGAAACAAACTAAACGTCCCTGAAAAGACAAGAATGAAACTTTTTCAGTGGACTCAGATAATTATGTCAGCAACCACCCATTTTTCTTTTGTTTGAAATAATTTTTGCAGAGCTGGGTGTTTACAGCAATTCAGTAAGGCTCCCAGCTATCACCTCTGAACATGCTCCTTGAAACAAAAGCAATACTGTTTTTAACTGAGTTCAGTGGCCTGCAGGTCATCCCAAATATCAATAGAAACTTGTTGAAACTTGTTCTCAACCTTGCAAGAATCCTCATCAGAATAGCAGAAGTGAGTTCTAACTTCCTGTTTGGAAAAGTAAGGTATCAAGTAAGTAATACCATGGTGTTATTTGGCCTATGAATTGCTTAAGGCAAGTACAGTAATAATTTACTTGGAGTACAAGATCCAAGAGTCTAGCATTTTTTTTCTTTTTCTGTATTTAATTGCCTCCATCTTGCTGGCTAGTAGAGAATAAATGGCAATTAGAGAAAAGTGGTATATCTCCATAGGTTTTCTGGTGAGAATAATGCTCTCCAACCCACTCCATGTGGGTTTGCACAAACTGTGCTATCCATTCCAGGAAATCCTATCATTTGTGTCAGATGTGTAGCATTTCAGAAATATGCCTTCCTGCCCTGCAGTCTCTATGGAAACCCTGTCATTCAAACAAAGCCCCTGCTTAATAAATAAGATTATATCAAAATAAAAGCTAAATTAAACATAATGAAGAGTTGCATCAAGATATACAAAACGAAATAAATGTGTGTAATTTTCCCCATCTTTAAAGGATAACTCTGGAAGCAGGAGTTGTCAGTCTGCCAAAAATCACTTCTAGTTTCCTTGCTATCCATTTGCAAGAGTTTTATTTCTTCACAGAATCAGTTAATGTGATGTTATATTGGCCTGAATTAAAAAAACTATTTATTTCTTTGCATACTTGGGAGAATATGAACTTGAGGAGAGCTGTCTTTTAACACCAACATGTCATTGACCATGCAAAAATCAGAATTGTTTAGGGTGGAAAAGACCTCTCTGACCATTGAGGTCAACCACAAACCTACCACTGCCAAGTCCACCTCCAAACCGTATCTATAAGTGCCACATCTGCATGTCTTCTAAATACCTTCAGCAATGGTGAGTCCACCACTGCCCTGGGCAGGGTTTTAATGTGTGATAACCCTTTCAATGAATAAATGTTTATTGTGGCATATTTTGACCTTGGGATTCATCGTAGCTGATCAAAGGTATTCAGCAAGAAATACCAAGAAATGCATATTTTTTGACTGAATGCAATGAAGATGGGAATCATACCTGGAGGGCTGTGTCCTGTCCTGGGTTCCTCAGTACAAGACAGACATGGACATGCTGGATGCAGCTCAAAGAAGGGCCACAAGGATGGTTGAGGGTTTGGAACACCTGACGTATATAGGAAGGCAGAGGGTACTGGGAGTGGTTTAACCTGGAGGAGAGCAGTTTCAGCCAGGATTTCATCCACATGAATACCCTCAGGTCGTGTGCAAAGACAGAGCTAGGACCTTTGCAGTGGTGTCCAATGACAGGACCAGAGGCATTGAGCACAGACTGAAACACAGAAAGCTCCTTCTGGATGTCAGGAAACATTGTGAGGGTGACTGATCACTGGCATACCGTGTCCAGAGAGGCTGAACAAATTCACACCTTGGAAATATGCAAAACCTGCTTAGACATTGTCCTAAGCATTCAGCTCTGCTTTAGCAGAGGAGTTAGAGCAGATGATCTCCAGAAGTATCTTCAAACCTCAAACAATTGCTCTGTGAAAGTATCAAATCTGGCTTTTTCCCCCTTGTCATTGAGGAAGACATTTATTATTTTCACCTGCATGATTTTAGTGTGTAAGGTTTGGTGCTCTGTAAATCCTTACAGATGGAGTCCTAGAAGATCAGAAAATCAGGACTGTGTAACATATTAAATTTGGAAGCATAAAACTAAAGCATGAAATGTGATTTGCTATTGTGAAGTGTAGAACATTATATTATTGAATTAGAAAATGTCTGCCCCAATGAAAAATGTTTCTTGGTGAGAAATCTTTGAAGTGAAAGCCTCCCCCGTCTATGTAAGATTTGAAATAATGTACCCACTTCAGCGAAATCTCTAATTATATAGTATGAATTCCTTCATCAAAAAGCCAAGCAATTAATCAAGTCTATTACGAACTCTTCAAGCCACTCCAGCTGTATGTGAAGGAGGTGTGAAAAATTAAAGTTCAGTAATCTAAAAAAAATACTCCAGCTTTATTTCTTTCTTTGTTGGCTGTGAGTAGTTCTGGAGGATTCACAGTAGTATTCACTCTGTGGGTGATTTTTGAGATGGGTTTTCTGTTCTAAACCCAAATTATAGTCTAAAATTAAAACACAGGTTGGATTTCACATTTTCTGTGCCAAGAATTTTCTGAGTCAGACATACTAAGTAAGCTCCAGTGATTTTCTGAGTCACTTGTTTTTTTAGTATTTTTTATAATTAAAGTTTTTGAGAGACACAGTTCTAAGCAGCTGCACTAGACTAACTAGCAGGTGCTCAAGCCTCCACTTGAATTAGTTTTTGTCCTACTGTCATAGCTATCTGGGCTGGAGCAAAAATAGCATCTGTGAGTGAACATGAGACAGATTATGATCTTTTATGATCCCTCTACCAAAGAATGTATAATCTCAATCAAACCAATGCATCAATTTGTGTAATAGAAAAAGAAGAAAGCAGAGATGTCGGAGAATACACAAAATATGGTTACCTGTGGGAACTAAATATTTTAGTTTAAAGTGTCCTGTTGTTTCTTTTTAAGTACATATAGACATAAAGATCTGAGGTCCTGCTGTAACAACTTTGGAAAATACCTCAAGTATTCAAGGGAAAGCAGATAAGGGAGAATTAAAAAATCCTGAAAGCAACAAATGAAGTGTCAATAGACAAGATAATGATCTGAGGAAAAGCATTTGAGTAATGAAACAGAGTGATGACTGAAAAATAAAAAGGACAAAGAGCTCTTTGGAGTGTATTGTGTAAGTAAGAATATTAAAAAATTAGCACTGATCAACTGAGTCTGAGAAATAAAGGATAAAAAACAAGGTGAGGAGAATGGAGAAAAAATTTAACAGCAAAACTAATATCTGAAGAGGTTGAATACCAAATTCATAAAATGAAATATTCTGCATATGAGAGAAAAAAATACAGGAAGCAGATGAAAGTTAAGAAAAAGCTTAACAGAAAAACCAGCACAGATAAAAAGGGAATAAGAAAAAAGTATGGGAAAAATTGTGGGGAAAATTTGACAACGTTCATTTCAAAATATCACTGAAAAAATATAGGACTATAAATTAGGAAAATGTTGAATGTAGTCTCTACATCATCTATTACTGCATTTAAGACAGTCACCTTTTCATCCAGCATGACAGTCTCTGAGCAGCTCTTTTGCTTGGAGTCTCATATCCTCAAGCTATCAGATGACATTTAATACTTAAGATCTGGTAAAGATGTTTCTCATCATTATCTCATTATTATTTCTGTTTTATATTTCTCAACAAATTTGTTGACTTAGATTGTAAGGAAAAATTTGGCACAACTGTCTGAGTTTCTTATTCTTTCTTTCCTCAATCAAATTGATTCTTTCCCTCACCTACTCATGAAACTGATGATCATTCAAGCCTTTCTCTGAGCATGACCACCTTTCACATTTTTCTGAGACTTTTGGTGCAAAAGAGAATCCCATAATCACTGCTATTCTCTCTGCAACATATTATTAAAAGAAATATTTTCTATACACTTAATGTACTATATATAGGTTCTTCTGTTTCATCTTTCTCTCCTGTATTAAACAACTTTATAATAAATTGACTAATTAGAGCAAACCAAAAGAACGAACCTGTATTTCAAACACCAGAAAATTCATCAGAATTGATGGATGTTTCTTCAACTTGTTTTTCCACTGAGGAAAACTCCACAACTTCCACAGGAACATACTGACTCAATTTAGAATACGAACAAGAAAATAAGAAGAATTGTATTTTGGGATTGTCTGCCCTCAGCAGTTTTGGAGATCTTTGTTACTTGCTGCACACTGAGGTGCTAAATTTGCAAGTCTGAATACTGTCAAAATTTTAGGAAATATACATCACAATGAAAAACTAAGACTCCCTTAAGTTATCTAAATTTTGGCATACAGAACTGAAACAATAAAAATTGCCAATCATTTTGAATTAGTATTGACAGCATTGAAAATACATCCCCCAATAAGCAGAAAACAAACAAACAAACAAATTAAAATATCTTCCAGGAGAAAATGGTTATTGATGACAAAGCTTTGGCCACTAGAATAATTTATCTACTCAGTGGAAACTCTAGTTATTAACTGTACAGTACACGTACATGGAAAACATACACAATTAATCAAGCCTGTTTCTATAACCTCAAACTGTTCCAGCTGCATGTGAAGGAGTATCACTACTTGTAACATTAAAATGTTTGTGCCTAACCAGACTCTTTCTTCCAGAAATTCCAGTTCCTGTCTTCTTTTCTTAAATCCTAAACTTGATAAACTGATTATTCCCTCTCTCTCCATATCAGCTTTGTATGGATATGAACATGGTTCAGCATGTCCTTTCTTGATTTTCTAGGGAAGACGATGACAGTCCTTTCCACTTTTTTTTGTGTCTGATATTTTCTATATCATTCCTGTGCTTTTTAGGGGTTGGTATTTTCTTTACCTCTCTCATAAAATGTTGGAAGTTTTGCTCCAATGTTTTACATGTTAAAACACTGTTCATACTTCCTAAGAGATGCCCTAGAATGTTTGCCTCTTTCTGCTAGCTACCTAATCAAAAGCCTAGCATGTGAATAGATAATTATCCTGTCTAAGCTTATAAAAATGTAGATGTCCCTATATACTTTTATCGCAATTTTCTCCAATTTATTGCAATAATTTGAAATTCACTCCTGTCTTTCAACATCTTAACTGTCTATCCACGTTTCATGTCATATGGAATAAAATCCTACTCTCTAGTTTATCAGAAAGGTCATTACTGAAACATTGGATGCTTTAGTATCATGTTTGTTAGGTTGTCATTATTTATCATTATTTTTAAACTAGGGAAGGAATGCTTTATTAGCATTGCTCTTTCAGGCTTTCATGCCAGAACAAAGTACACAGACAAAGCATATACTTGATGTGGATTTACGAATTGGAAAAGGTTAGATGCATATCTGAAAGCTATCAAGGTTTCTTCTGTCACCTGAAACAACTGGTGTTCTTCAGAGGCCACAAAACTCAAAGTAACATAATAATCTTTCAGTCTTCTAGGGGAAAAAAAAGAAAAATAAAGAAGAATATATAATGATGAAAATATAAAAACATATATTAGTTAGATTAGTTAGATGAAGAAAATCTTATGCTGCAAGCCTATGATATTGAGCAATGTGAGACTGAGCCTGTGAATTTCCTAGAGCATCTTCTATATTTATTGCTTTGTTTTATTACAATATTTTTACAAAAAATTCTGTTGGTTGAGACAGATTAAGAAAAGAAAGACGTTGATAATCAGTTTATCTTATTGAATATTTACATATGAAAACTTTTACTCTAAAATAAAATTGTGGGTGCTTCAACCAACATACTCTAAACTAACACCTCTTGGTCTTGGAGAAAATAATTTTGTCACATTAGATTTGATCATGCTTTTTTTCTTCTATTATTAGATCTCTCTTAGACTCTTAGTCACACAAACTACTCGTATATATCTGTAAAGTCTTGTATATATCTCAGTTAGTCACCCTGAACTCTGTATTCAGTCAATGGAAAGAAACAGATATTAACAGAGTGAATCATAAAATTATTTGGATGTCTACCTTAAGACATTATAACTGTCTTTTTTCCTTTTTTTTCTATAAAATGAGTCCTTATTATCAGGTCTGTATCACAGATGTCTACATTTCTGATCAAATCTTTTTTTTTCCATCAGGTTTCCTACTCCCAATCCCTTCCCCCCACCCTCATCTCCCCACCTTCATTGCTCTCCTGCCCTCAAGTCTACAACCACCTCCTGGATGAGTACTCCCACATGATGTCAAGGGAGAGAATATTTCTTCTCTCTTCTGGGATTTCACATGATCCAAAGAGATTCTGTCAGGCAAACAACCAGATATGTTTTTTCTTGTCATTTTCTCACTAACATTTACAGAATCCATGCAGTAAACTTGCAGCAAATAAATAAAACAGGCAGATGCTTTGCCACAGTGCTCTTAACTAGAAATGACTACTACCTATTTTTTGCATTTTTTCCCATTTGAAATATGAGAAGAAAATGGGAACAAAACAAAGTAAATTTAGAAATCCATTAATTTTAACAAAATATAATTAAATTGGAGGAGAGTATCTAATAAAATCATGATGTTGACTTTACAGTCATAATAAATGACTTTTGCCACAGTAAATGATTTTATGCCTTTGAGTTTGGACTGACAAGAGCATTCAAGAAGATATCACTAGTTTCTATAATGTACCACCTTATGGTGGTAATGTTCTTTTATTGGCAATCACAGAATTTAAACAACTCTCACTAATTTTATGATGATGACTTAAGCATATTGGTTTATGTCAGATATAGCTAGTAAGTGCAACAATAAGAATAAAATCTGTCATTTTTCTCCCTCTCGGGGTATGCTTTTTTACAGAGTCTTTTGAAACAGAGTGAAACCTTGCAATATTAAGTAAAAAATTCAAAATAATAAGGAAAAGAAAACACCATAGAGTTCTAGAAGTACAATATACTCTAGAAACATAAAGTTTCATTTCTCCTTTGTTGCTTTATCACATATAAGAATTGACACAAAAAGACAAGCAGTTTTGAAATATTTTTAGGCTGCAGACTATTATATTTTGCACTGCACAGAAGGTTCACTCTAAGCTAATGAAATTCCTTTTAAAATTAGTTTGTTTAGTAAAAAAAAAAACCAAAAAAACACCAAAAACCAAAACCCACAGTAGTTATAGTCTCTGTCTTCTTAGATCCATGATCTACAGAAATTATCAAAATAATTGATAATGGCAGTAGTTGGTTCTTCAGCAATATAAAAGATACAAAAAATTCTATTCATTCAGTCTCCCAAAATTATAAAACCTGAACTCCTGATGTAATTGAACACAAGGAAAATAAAGTTGATGTGCACAGAATCCAGAGGAAGAGATGTTCTCAAGAAAATGTAAATTAAAATACTTGAACAGCATTCATTATCAGAAAGAAAATGTTATAAATATATCTTACTCAATGTAATTGATAGTACAAAGTTCAGCATTCAATCAAGTTTTGAGAGTGTCTCTAAAATTATGGAAAATCTTAACACACTCATAGCTGCAAAAATGTCTGAAATGCAAGTTCAAGATGTGTTTCAGGTGTAGAGTTCCTATTTCAAACATGAGTGGCTGATTACTCAACTTCATTCATTGCAAGCTAGCTGTCAAAAAGAAGGATTGTTGAAGTCAGTTCAGAAATATCTTCGTTCTCTCAGCCAGATTGAATGTCAGCTGTTTTCCAAAGCAATGAAATTAATAAAAACTACTCTGTGGTAAAGGCAAGCAATGCAGTTAGGTCAGATCTCTTCTCGTTCACCAATCTCTCAGTGTCAAAGAGACAAATAAAGGTCCGTCTCATTGACTGTCTACAGTCCAGCTGAACACTCGTGCGTCATTTGTACTTACCTAGTTTGGTTGGTTAGTTGCCAAGAGCTCATAAGAAAGCCTTGTGCAGAACATGATTCCCAACACATTAGCTCTTAGTAATGCTAGTTATAATAAATTAACAATAAACATTCTTTTGTATTGAACTTAATTACATTCAATTATTAAATCAAATTAAATTATTAAATATAATGTCAGTCCAGCATCTGAAGTAATTAGGCATGTTCAATTTATTATGGAACTTGCTTATGCTGCTAGATGTGTTGTGTGAAAGATTGTAATTTTCAGCCTTTCACAGAAACACCACTAATTTTGACTGTAGTATTTAATTTCTTATATATATCAGTGATGAAAGAAGTTTTGGGAAAAAATTTCATAGGACACCACTGTTAAAGCCCTTTAAATATATTTTGTTTCCTGATTGATTTCAAAACCTATGATTTCCTCTGACACCTTAGTATTCTTTTTTTTTTTTTTTTTTTTTCTGGAACAAATGTATGGGACAGAGCTTTCTTTATCATAGTTCAGAATACAAAGCATTCTTATATTTCTTTCCTGTTTTTTGAATCATATTTTTTTCAGCAGCTGCTGTTTACTGTTTTATATCTGTTTATTCTGATAATTCATCTTCCTAAGATGTTTTCTTCCTTTTGCTTTGTGTTTTTTTTATTTGTTTTCTTCATCCAAATGTTTTTCTGGTAATGCTCTTCCACAGTTTTTTTCCTCAGATCAAAATGTCATCTGTGCAGAAACCAGTAACCTATATGACATCAAAAATGTGTTGCATTTTTTTCGTAAAACACTTTGTGTACTGAACACAGCCCAAATGGCAGTTTGAGAAATGGTGTTTCCCAAAGGGGCTGTTGCATGAGCACAAATGTGTCCTCTGTTTTTCTAAGGGCAGCTAGCATAACCCTGGTGATGTATGAAGCATAAAAAATAAACAAACTTGGCATCATCCATCACCTCCCGGACACCTCCCCTTTGAAACAAGAAAATATTAGCAAAATAAGTTAATTTTGGGGCTGGGGAGCTGTGTTTACAAGCTGACAAGTCTGTCAAAAGTGACAATTCCGACAATTTTCCTACAATGGCCAGTAACTATATGGACTCTAGGAGATTGATATACAGTGATTTCAGGAGTAACATTCTCATTTTAACTTTACATAGCGGAACTGCGGCAATGAAATGGGAGACCTTTAGCCTTCTTCAGTAATTTTCTAAATTTTGTTAATTCTCAGGCTTTAGAGGATCTATTCAGAGAGGTTTTCAGATGTGAAGTTACCTGATTTTTGTGATGAATTTACTCTTGATTAGGCACAGGGAATAAGAAATTTTAATTTCAAAAGAAGAAGTATTTTAATGACAAAATATTCTAATATTGACACCTTATGTCATACATATATATTTTCTCATATGTGTAATTCATAGTGAAATGAACCTCATATCTGTCAGTTCTTTCTCCTCCTCCCCTGCCATTCTGTCTACTACTGGTGATACACAGACCTCATTTTACCCTTAGATTTCCACCTTAATATCAAGAATATTTGATTTACTTTGGTCAGTCGCGCATTCATCTTCTTCCTGTAGTATTGGTCTTAGTTCAAATTAAAAATTTCTCTAATGTAATTGAGCTGCTATGTTATGAGATTGCTTGTCTTTGCAAACGTGTCATAATGATCTAATAAATTCTCATGCTCATGTTGTGTTTCAAAATGTTTGTGTTTTAATTCCAAATAAAAAGATTTATCATGTTAGGGGTGATTCAGTGAAGGTAATTTCTTTGGATTTGTAAGTTCTTTTGTGGGCTTTACTTTCCTGATATCCTTATTTTCTTACATTATGTTCTTTATGGTTTCACATGAATGCATTTTATCAAAGCTAGAGTGCAACTTTTGGTTTAAAATGGGTGATCTTTAGTGCTTGGGAAATGATCATTGTAATCTGCAACACCTTTCTCCTTCTCTTTCTCACTGAATTGCCTATGACAGAGAGAGTCATAGTTTGGTATCAAATTTTAATATTATATTAGTGTATTAGTGTTACATTTTAATACATTCCAGATGTCACTGTCCACTGCTGATATTATTGTATAAAATCACTGATCTCTCTATTTCTGTAGTTGCAAAACTATTGGAGATTGTAGATGACCTGGATTTTTAATAAAGCTGTTTTTGTAATTGATCCTTTCTGTGTTCCAAATCAAGGAAAGCAGTTTCAGTTTCAGTTTGTGTTTGACTTGTAGCTTATTATTACAGCAACATCTTAGCTATGGTAGTACTGAGAATACTTCTATCTAGTTTATGCCAGAGATATCAAAATGATGCCACAAATTTTCTCACTGCTTCTTGTTACTTTCAAATGCTGCTCTGATGCTGATAGCCCAAACAGCTTCCATTATTTCACACAGACAACATGCTGCTATAGGAGGCAATTTGAAGGAATTCACATGAATGACATTCTCAGATATGTGAATTTTGTTTAGATTTACAATAAATTTTTGCATTGCAATTAGAAAAAAAGAAGTGGGGTTTTTTGTTTGCTTGTTTTTCCTGCTTTGTTTATTTTCTCTGAAAAAAAATATTGAAAACAGATAATAATGAGTGACATGCTGGCAGCACATTGCCTAATGCAGCCCATTTTCATGCTTTACAGTGAAAGCACATTGCTGCTCCTGATCCCCTTTAAGTATACTAGACCCTACAGGTCTTCTGCCAAACGATTTTCCAGCAGGACAATGCCCTATGCTATACACTGGTGCATGTGACTCTTCCTTCCCACATGCAATACTTTTTTATTTCCTCTTGGTGACCTTCATCATCTTTCCATCAGCCCATTTCTCCCACTTTTTGATGCTGCTCTGCGGTGGCAGCACAACCCTCCAGAGTATCAGCCTGCTCTCCCACTTTTATGCCATCAGCAGACTTGCTGGAAGTGCACTGCACCATCATCTGGCTCATTAACGAGCATGCTGAGCAGGACTGGACCCAGCATTGTCCCATGCACTGCCCTGCAGGTTGTTGGTCTCCAGCCAGCCTCTGTGCCACTGAGCACCATCCTCAGGGCCTGGCCATTCAAACAAACAGTTTTCAGCCTAGTTCACTGTCTGCCCATCTAGCCCATACTTCAACTTTTCTACAGAGGACCACAGGAGAGACAAAGTCAAGGGCTTTATTTTAAGCTGGGCAAGCACATCTTGCCCTTGGTGATTCTGAGCTTGCTGCTCATGATGGTTTTCTCATCAGGTTTTCATGATTAACCACTCATGGGTTTTGCTTCCTCAGTGGTTTTTGAGGACCCTTATGGCTTAAGGCTATAAGATGTACTTTACTGCAAGTCCTACATGCCATTAGCCTTTCCCCTCCAGCATCTTATTTTCAGGACTGGCAAAAGCAGAGGGGGTTTAAGGTGACCACAGAAACTTGATGATCTTCACTGCATAATACCCCAGACTCTGGATTGCTCTAATAAAAAGGGTAGAGCATTCTTCCTTGTTTAGCCATTTAGTGAACATGTAAAAACAAAATTAAATTTTGTTTATCCCTCTATTTGACACCTTCCCAAACGTTTTCTGGAGTATAGATGAAAAGGCCATTCAAACACCAATGATATCTCCACGATGAAACTGTTGCTACAACTGAAAAACAGAAAATATTGCCTGCTAGATGTGTGACACAGAGTTTGGATATTTCGGATGGCTTCCAGCTATGCAAAAAGACGTTACAGCATGAAAATTACCCACAAGTAAAAGTATCTCTAAAAGAGAGAAATCAGCAACAATCTGTGGTCTAAGATTACTTCCTCTGTATGTGAGAGAGATAGTATCTTACTGAGAGTCTGTGTATCAACTTAATACTAATATGACAACATTTTTTGCCTAGCATGGATGATTTTCTAGAAATTGAAGCAATTCAAATAGAAAGTTATGTTTGTGGGTGAAGTACAAAAGGTATATATTTCAAATATCTGGTTTGTTGTTATTTCTCTATGAAAACAAACAAACAAAAAACCAATAATTTTTCTTCATGCTGTTCATCTTTGTCCTTGCTTTCTTTCATACTTTTGGGGCATTTTTTCTTTCATTACAAAGTTCAAGGATAGAAGGCAGTAAGAGCATTAATCTCTTATAAGTAGAGTTGTGGGGCCAAATTGCTCAATTCAATTTCTACTAGCATAAGCTCAGCATTTAACCGTGAATTTAGCATATGAGATTTCTTCCCCCTTACACCACAGGTGAGAGAAGAATGCAGTTGAAGTAATTGCCTATTTTTTATTTTCCCAAAATCCATCTATTTAAACTTTTATTTATAAAACCAAATAAAAAATAAAACAGCACTGAAAAAATTGTAAAATATGGTAAAAAGGTAAAACACTGTGTTTGAAATGGTAGGTCCTTTCTGAAACTTTAATCCCTAGTCAGAAATAGGTCAATAAATTAGACACCTGTTGAATAATGAATCATCAATAAAACTAAAAAGGAGGACTATTTATCACATGAAAATTATAAAAGAAAATCTACTCAGTAATTTACAATTCATATGATAATACTGATGGTATCTGGTATAGAAGTTGTAATTAAAAAGCTTTTTCCTGAATTATTTATTCAATTAGTTATTAGTTCATATTATGTTTTGAAATAATTTGTTCAAAAGGGAACAAATGAAGAAAGAAATTAACAAAGAAATGAAACGATAACATTGATTATTGTTATGCAAATTTTCTCCTTAGATTACAAAATAATTTTCTTTTCATATTCTGTTATATTACTTAATTGCAAAAGGTGTATTTTGAAAAGAATATTTGGTACTATATTTAAAAATATTACTAGTAAATATGTGCAATATTTTATTTGAGATATTGCTATAAAATAATAATGGATAGTCTACTGGTCTGTTGCTGAAGATGTAAGTCATGCTCAGTAGCTTTAGTGATGTGTTTATTCACTTAGAATTGTGTATTTCTCTTGCTATGTCGGCTTCATAATATTTATGGAAAAATTATGAGAACTTTTAGCATTCTAATGAAAATCAGCCTGTGAATTCTGTAGGTTCCCTAGCAAGTACTGTTTATCTTAAATGTTAGCGTCTTAGTGTCTTAAAGAAAGCACAGGAACTCTTATTAGTTCATGTAAAGAGGGCATTATTTACAGAGGAACACATCCCATCAACATTTTTCATTCTTCTATCACAGAATAATAGGACTTTTTAAAACATTTCCACATTTTTTCAAAGCCCCACCCCACTTTCTGATGGGACCTGTTGTTTCTAAATATCATTATCAAGACTTTGTTTTACATCTTCTCTAAATGTTCTTTGAAGGTTGTAAGGCCATAAGACTTCTGAGCACATGCATAATTTTTTCAGATCTTGAAAAAAAACTACTGTGCTTGATATATCACCTACGGATATCTCAGCAGATTTCAACTGGACAGCAAGAGCTCACCAAGCAGGACTTTGAAACAATAAAGCTTTATTGTTTCAAGAGATAAATGTGAAAAGTCTCTCCATGTCGAGAATCCTGTAAACAAAAGTCATATCCACCTCCTACAGAGCATAATATTGTATGTTGATCGGCCCTTGGGGTTACAGAGGCACCCTAACCTTGTGTGACAGGGATAAGTTAGAGAAGAAATTTTTCTGTGAGCAGGGTAAGAATTTCAGACAGGAATTGAGATGGATAATTTCAAAAAATGAGGTTATGATTATCAAATATTTCACAATTTTACAGAAACTATTGTTTGGATACCAAAAAACCTAGTGAGACTGAGATAAATAAATGGGCATATTAAACCCCATTTTTTAAAATGAAATTTAATGAAAAATTATGTTAGCTATTAATTTATTTCTTAAAAGACAATTTTAACAATATTTTCAGAATAGATTCATAAATTTGAACTGACTTGGTATACACATGCAGAACCCTACACACAGAATCATGGAAGCATAGAATCATATAGGTTGGAAAAATCTTTAAGATTATTGAATCCAACTACTAACTAAAAATACAACTAACTAACTAAAAATTCTGCCACTAAACTGTGTCCCCAAGTGCTACATTTTTTAAAAACTCCAGGGCTGGCACTTCCCCACATGATAGCCCTTGAAATAAATAAAAAATTTAAAATATTGAATTTAAACCTCCCCTTGTACAAAACCTATGACCAAAACCTCTCAAATTCTACAAGTGACACCAGGTGAGGAGTCTGTTTCTTCCCTCATAATTCCCAGTGATTGAAAGGTTTCAGGAGATCAGTGCCTGTGCTCCTGATCCTTACTCTGTAGTCCCAAGGCCCTGAGGTCCTGACTGACGTCAGACTTCCTTTTACAATTTAATTTCTGCCTACAGGAAAAATGAATAATACATAACTGTTGGAGGGACATACCAGGGTGGGAAGTTTTCTCATCATCCTCATCATCTCTTTAACCTAAACCCCGGGGAGACAGCAGAATTCCCAAAGAAGTAGATTTGGTCAGTAAGTTGGACCTCATGTTCCACTCAGAATCTCCTTCCAGACAGAAGAGTGTGTCTTATGATAATAGCTTTTTTTTTTCCTCCCTTAATGGAAGTAGTTTTGATGAAGGACATAGTCCTTCAAACTTAAATTCAGCGATACTTCCAACCTAGATGAACATCCATCTTTGTCAGTGCTCAGTTCCACTTGCAGAGCCTTCTTCATTTCTCCATGCTATGCCAGGGCACCTAGGAAGGTGGGGTTGTCACAGAGACGTGCCTGCTGCACCTGGCAGTATCTCACCATCGTTGCCCCCTATCCCTTGAGTCAACATATTCTGCTAGGTGGAGAGAGGATAGGGAATCCATGTCCTGTCTTCCTGACTCAGGGAAGTTAGGGAGCAATTCCCTTAGTGTCTTTCCCATGTAACCCTCAGCCTACTCACCTCTGCTTTGTCACTATGTGGAGCAGTTCCTCCTGGGTGCAGCTCCCTGGGGTGCGCTCAATGATGCTTTCTGGCACTGGCACAGGAGCAGGGCACATCCTGCAGCCCAATACCTGGTGGCAGCGTGTTCCCATCACAGCTCTGTCTGGGAAGCTGCATCAGCCATGGCATGTGCAGAGTTTACACAGGCTGAGGTCTTCTGCCAGTTTGATACCCTTATTCTCTGATCAAGCTGGCTGAGTTTCAGCCAGCCCTTTCTGTGCACACATCCACACAAACTGTAATGACATGTCCTTGCTGATGTGCCATTAAAAATATCAGACATTTTCTCAGATTTCTCAGGCTGAGGCTGTTGTTGAAGGAGTTTTTAAACTTTGCTTCATGTGATGCTAGCTACTGCACCTTACTCCCTCTTCCCAGCTAGATCACACACTAGGGGTTCTTTAAGTACAGAGGGAGAGAACAGCACTGCTATAATGAAGTGATGCAGACAAGCTGTTCTTCAAGATTGTTCTGAGACTCTCCTGTAAAAAGCTATACATTTTTAAGGAACTGAGACAACATCAATTTTCTGCCATTTTTTCCTTATAGAAAAATATTTGGGAACAAAAAGTTTTCAGTCCCATATTTGTAATAGGAAGGAAGGCTTATTTTCTCAACATCTGATCCCTTAGTGCAGATTGGTGAACACTTACCTCCCATGCACAAATGAATTCTGATAGTCGGAAATACGCTCTTAATATTGCAGATAACTTCAGTTAGATTACTGGAGTGTTTCCTCTTCTGCAGAAAAAATAGTCTCAGATATTTTTCACATACATAAGAAGTGTTTGACTTTGTTTCAGCATACACAAAGTAAAGATTTCTGTTAAAGATTAGCTGAAGAGAGCTAAAAACCTCCTAACACACCTAACATCCATCTCTTTTTTTTTTTTTTTTTTGTTAATTATCCACAAGTCTCATATGAGCAGTGAACGCTTAATTCTCTTCATCTTTACAAGTGTATCTTGTACATACTATGTGAGGGCAAAATTGGAACCTGAGCAAATGAAACTTAGTGGCAACAATGTTAAATTTAGTACATAAAATTGATAACAGGCTTCTAAATTCAAATCAAAATTGTGCAATTCACCACAATGGTTTGCAATACTATTGTACACTCAAAATATTACACCAATATTATTGAATGGATAAGATACCTTTAAATCAAAACAGCGATGTCTACAGAAAATATAGTAGAATATTAGTTTTTTTTATTCTTCTTGGGTTCTTTTTGCTTTTAAAATTTTTTGCAATGTTGTAATTATAACCTTTGCAGATAACTTGCAGGCTGCTTAGACATTTAATCTTTTTTATTTTCTATTTTTTTCCCCATGTAACTGCATTAGATAGCAAGCTTTCAAAGAGAACAACTCTATGCAATTAAGCGGCAACATAAGATAGAAATCTCATTAGCTATTACCCATAGTGAGATCCTGACGGAAGTTTATTCTACATTAGTTAAGCTAAACAGTAAGCTAACATTTATCATCATTTCCCTGTGGTTCACACTATTTATAACACTCAGAAAGAATTAATATTGTGATGTAAGTGGCGCCAGAAAATGAAGCAATTTATATTGAAAATCAGAAGCACAGAAGAAAAAAGTTTTTAAACTGAAGGAGATCTGTTTTTAAAATAATTATACATGAGTGGAATTTTAATGGAATACCTTCCTGTCAAAGCAGAGTATTTTTTTCTTAATGAAGACAATAGACAAACTTGAAAAATCCTGTAATATTATATTCTATACTCAGTAATCCATGTTTTCAAAAGATAGCCTTCTTGGCAAAATTTTTCTAATTAGCTCTTATACAAGAACCTAATTTGTCACAAAAGTTCAGACAATGATATGACTCGAAATTAATCATATCACACGCTGAGCTGGAAGGGACCCACAAAGATCGTGTCCAACTCCTGGTCCTGCACAGGACCACTATGGTTACAACACTACATGCTTGATTGCATTGCCTCATCCAGGAAAACTTTTCTCTTGTTGCTACAAGGAAGGTGAATCCCACAAAAACTTTTTCCTGATTCAGTTACTAAAGCATAGGCATATGAATAGATGTCCAGCACCATTTCCTACAACCTGATGCCTCAGACATTTGTTCATACACATCTGTCAAGACTTGGAGGAACCCTATGTCTGAAGCAGTATTTGGGAGCCAGTCTTCAAGACAAATAAATGATGTCAGAGTCAGTGTTTTTGCTCCAGATTCAGGACATGTTAAAAAGGAATATCAGAATTAATGCATATCTTCCTTATGGGATAGCTCTCACTTATACCACCTCTCACCTCATACCACTGCAATGATTATTCTCAACAGGCAGCAGCAGATGTCTTCAAAGACGAAATAGAGCAACTCTTTTTTCTGCAGTGTGGAACACAGACTACCAATTTAAACAACAAGCTGCAATTTTTCCCCCTGTTTTTTCTCCCTGTCAGATACCATTTGCTCTTTCAATTCTCAGCATGCATGCCCTTTACTTTTTCTAGCTGTGTGTGAGGACAAAACTTTAAGCTTTCCAGAAAGTAGGCATGATTGTGGTCTCTGTAGGATTTTTCTCCATCCTCCATCTTCCTTCCAGTACTTACTGAAAAAAGCACTGCTTTTTTACTTTTTCATAGCAGAAAGTGCTTTGAACAACACAATGCAACTCTAGAGCCCCAGAGAATAAAATTTTACAGTACCTTAAATGTCAGCATGTGTAATCTGCAAGATCTTCATTGTTTCCTTTCATCTGGTTTTGCAAGCATATTGCTTTATGCAGGAGACAATGCTTATTAATAATGATATACAAGAAAGTAAATGAGACAAGAAAATAAATGAGTATTTACCAATGAGGGAGGGGAACAGAACAATCCTTACTAATTGGTTATGATTTAAGTTTAATAAACCATTCAAATAACTGCATGCCTTGTATTTGCCTTGTCAGCTGAGCTCTAGAAGCTGAGTGGCTCTTCAATTCCCAGGATGGACTAATGTTTAAAATGTAGTAGAATTACTCGGAAATTAATAAACTTCTTTATTGGAATAAAAGTGCAACATGGCAAATGAGCTATTACAAAGTACACTGAATATAGTTATTTTAGCTTTTAAAGTATGCCATGCAAAGGCTCAGCCAGTCCTTTAAATAGCTGGAGTGAAATAAGTATGTCTGTGAAGTATAGCTTCTTAATTCTCTAAAATAATGTTCTTACTCTCCTATTTCATCTGCAACTTAAATCTACAGCTTAAGTTGTAAGTGAGAATATGAATAACACCACCAAGGAATGGTAGAAGTTAAATTTCATTTTCTCTGTCCTCATAAGCTGGAAGTCTTTCTGAATCATCATGCGTCCTGTATGCAGCTTTATTTTTAATATGCACAAACCACACTGTCTCACTGACTACTGTGAGTTTGTGGAATCTCAAATTAGTTACCCTAACCGGGAGAAAAGTTTTCTAGCTTACAGAAATACACCGATATTATTGTCTAGACAAAATTTTTACAAATATCTTACTAGAACTTACATTCTGAAATCTATTATGATATTTATTATTAAAAAAAAAAAAAAAGACAATGAATTTTCGGAGATCAAAGGTCTCCTCTATGAATGCTATTTTGAGGACTACTGTCTGTGGGTCTTAAGAAGAGGAAGGATTCTGGCCAGTGCTGCAAAGAGCAAGAATTGTTACCATCATAATGTCTTAACATTAAATATTATCTTAATGTGTTCCAAAACAAGGGTTCTTTCTGTTTCACATAACTGACTCATGATTGGTTTCAAATCTATCATAAGGCCAAGATCCATGTTTGCCTTTAAGAATATAAACAAAGATCTAGTCAATTAGCCCTCATTAGCACTTAGTTTTGATGTAACCACTGAATTTCTCTGAATTCTCTAACTGAAATTCCCTGAATGTAAACTCATTCATGGTAGACGCTGAAACAATGAGGTTTGTGCATATTGAAAAGTAAAATGAAACTTGAAATCCTCTGAATTTAAATTTGTTGAATTTTGCAGGAATTTTTCAAATTATATTATATTCTTGATCTGTCCTTGAAAATGCCTGCCATCCCTTCTACTATAATGTAATCAGTTCAGGAAGGACACTGAAGTGCTGGAACACGCCCAGAGAAGGGCAATGGAGCTAGTGAAGAGTCTGGCACACGAATCCTATGAGGGGTGGCTGAGGAAGCTGGGGACAAAATAAGGGTCAGGAATGACCTTATGACTCCCTACAACTGCCTGGAAGGGGGTTATAGCCAGGTGGGAGTCATTCTCTTCTCCTAGGCAACAAGTGACAGGACAAGATAAGGTTGTTTTGAACTTAATCAGGAGAGGTTTAGTTTGGATATTAGGAAGAATTTCTTCACAAAAGGCATGACTAGATATTGGAGCAGGCTGCCCAGGGAGGTGATGGAGGTGTTTAAGGAAAAATTGATCCAGCACTCAGTGCCATGGTCTGGTTGACAGGGTAGTGTTGGGTCATTGGGTGGATTTGGTGATCTCAGAAGTTTTTTTCAGCTTAATTGATTCTGTGATTCTGTGAATCTCTTTACATATTTCATCCATTCCAACTATTAATGAAAACAAGGCAGGGGTAGCTAGATCCATGAGGAATGATACTTGAAACACCTTCCTAGGATAGGTAAGCCTTTAATAACTGCTTCTGCAGAGTAAATTTTAAGTGGGTGATTATAACTTAACTGCATTTTCTTAGCTTGCTTATAAGAATGTCATGCATTGCGGTGTCAAAAAAAGCATCATAAAGTCAAGCTGTACCTAGCCTCCTGCTTCTTTATTCACTTGGCCTGTTAGACTGTCAGGGAAAGAAATTAGATTAGTTTGACATGATCAGTTCTTGACAAACTCATGCTGTCCTTTTTTATCACCTTATTATCTTTGAGGTACTTACAAATTGATTTCTTAATAATTTTTTTACAGAATCCTGCCAGAAATTTGAGTTAGACTAACATAACTGTAATGCTTTGGGTTCTATTTTGTTTTTCCTTCCTTTTTTCTTATTTTTATTCAACATTATTTTTCAATGTTAAGCTTATTCCTATTAGAACTCCAAAACATCATTTTCCAGGACCATGCATATTTCTAAAAATTAATTCCATATGTTAAAAGATTAATTTAAGACTAATTTAGTCAAGATGCAAAATCAAATTTTACGTCTCTGCTTTATAAAATATAGCATGTTCTTTCTTTTTTTTTCCCATATAAAAATTCAAAAATTTAATTTCTTTACATATATAGTTTAAAAAAGATGGAGGTTGTATTTTTATTTGTGTTTTTTTAAAGCAAAGAAGGTAGCATTTGTCTTGATATTTACCTAATCCAAAATTTGCTATATATCCTTGCTTCTTTTTCTCTTTTTTTAAATTTCTTTCTCCTAGGGCTCTTCTGTTCTTTGCTAATGGAAAATCTTTTTTGCACCTCAGTTTTTTTGATTTTATCACATTTTTTCCTTATTCTTTGAAATCTATCTTTGTATCTATTTTTGATTTTTTAAAATCTATTATTTATTTTCACATCATTGAATAATTTCTGGTCCTGTATTGATTTCTTAATATTTGGCTTCTTATCTTAGCTGTGGGATTGTATATATTCCATTATGAGTATAATCTCAGCTTTTCCGTTACTGCCAGATCCATCACATTTCTTCCTACATTACACTCTCTCCCTCTCTCTCAAGCACCTTGTCTCTTAGTTTCCTGAGTTGCCCATGTTAGATTTTCTGAATTTTATTATCTTTACTCCTTTTCTTCTACCATCAATTCCTTAGAGAATTAATCAGTATTCACCTTTAAGTACTTTTTATTCAACTCACGTTATACCTGTAGTATCTGAGTCAGTATTTCTGTACGGCTCAGAACAAATTCTAAAAAAGCATATTCCCTACCAGCTTTACAAAGCAAAAGGAACTTTTAATAGAATGCAGTTCTGACCAAGAAATCTGAAATTGTTAGTGCTGTCTTTTACGGCAGTACATTTGTTCCCTGTTCATTAGTATCTGGGTGAGCCTAAACTTTCAGCTGAGAGATGTGAGAGCAGCCAAGAACTGATATTCTTTCCCTTATTACCCTGGGTGTTATGGCATCTTCTGATCAGACCATGGCAGTACCTGCTGAATTGCCAATATCCTCATAGGAAAACAGCAGGAAAACTGTCAGGCATTTGGGTGAGACTCTCACACCTATATGTAAGCCCAGATTTTGTACCTGGAAAGGAATCAGTGCAGATTAGTACTTTTTCCACATAAGAAATCTTCTGACAGCCAAGACACTTTGTGTTCTATTCTGGGAAATAAGAGCAGTTAGATTTCTTAAACTGGAATTCAAGTAAACTTTCTTTCATTGTTTGTTTATTTTTTTTTTTTCTGTAACAATTGCCATGCAGTGCATATTAGCAAAAAAGTAAAATTTCAGCATGAGTCTGACTGTTCTATTTTGGATGTAAAACTGGATAACACTTGTTCAGTTTCTATTTATATTCTCCAGAGATTTGGTGAAAAAAGTCAGACTACCACAGGTTAAAACTGATGCTTTCCATATGGTGGCAAAATCTGATTAGTGAAGCTCAAAAGATTTGCCATCAAAGAATCTCAAATGGTAATATAAACCCTGTTTTGGATCTGCCTCTTCACTTATCTCTAAAGCGTAAGCATAGTTAATACGTGAGCAGCCTAGTTTGCTGTTACATATCCTAATGTTATGTTCCAAGAGAATAATTTTGGAAATTCATATGATGATTTCAATGAGTCAGCTCAGATTTGTACTTTGAGACAGACTGCCTTAGAATGAGCACACAGCTATTATCTCTCGTATGGCTGTGCTAAAGTTTAAAAAATTACAGATGTAAGTGGAATGAACAGGGAATCAATTCCAGGCCACACAAATTATTTCATTGTCTGAGTCTAATTATATTAATTATGGACAAATGCAGCATTCAAAAAGTGCAATTTTCAATAATCAAATGAAGTTTTTTTTTCTAAAAAAACGGTTAAGATACTTAAGCATGTACACTTTTTAAGAAGTTAGTTATAAATTCAGAGCTCAAAACACAATTGTCACTTGTTGACTACCGCAAATTTTTACTAGTTTCATCATAATTTGTATATCCATACTTTGTTTAACATAACCAAATTTATTAGAAGAAGCTATTTTCAACTTATTATAAATACAGCTACATGGCTGCTTGTAATCCATTTAGGTCTATCACTTTATACATTTTTGTGAATTTAGTAGTATAGGCCTTACCTTAAAACTGCAAATAAGATATTATTGACTCCAAATCATTACTTGCTATAAGACTTGTTCACAAAGACAAGCCTTTGAGGAAGACAGAGCATAGAAAGAACAGACTCATGCCCATATTCTCACAAATGTGTTCTTGTATTTTTATGTTAAACTAATGTGATGGAAAGCTTGAGCACTTTTACTGCAAAGAAAAAATGATCCTCAAAATGTTCCTAATCTACAAAGTAACATGTATATGTGTCTGTGTGTGTATGCGAAATTAATGTAAAATGGTTTGTGAATCTTGCTTATCTTACATATCAAACTAGACAAATAACATTGTATTTATTTGCTCATAACACATAAACAGTCTGTGATTTTAGATTGTCCAGACTCTGAAAAATATGGCAGATTTCTTTCCTCAAGTCAACAACTTATTTTAAAAAATAACAAGGAATAAAAAATAAAAACAACATAGAAAGAAAAGAAAAATTTTAAAATCTGTAAGAAATGTGTAGGAAATGTAAGCAGTGTGAAGACAGCCAGTTTTCAGAGAGATCAAGTCTCCCTTTTATGGTTGAAATAGGCCTAAAAATTCAATCTCTCTTTTATTGTCAAAGGGCTTGAATCAAACACAAGGAGAGCCCCATTGCGAACATAAGACATAATATATTCTGTATCAAAACCAGAACCTTTACAGCTTATAAATTTGACAGTAATCAGCATGTCTGTATTCTTATGACTAATAACATAAAGATTCAGTTGTAAATATGGATCAACTGCATATTCTACCGTGCAGATCACTTTGTGCAAATCTGCTGGCCATGTATAGTCTGTGTACATGCATATTCTACATCTCGACTGCTTTATAGTCCCTCTGCTGAAAAACAAAAAGCCAATTGTACAACAAAAACCTGGAATATTTTTAAGATTATGCAGTAGCTATAAATTGTTGCAGTTTATCACTGAAACCTACTTGAAAAATATGCACCTCTATTATAATTTGGGTTTCCTTGAACTTAGAATATTAATGTATCTGAATAATAGCTGAATTTACAACATTAATGTATATTACATCATATTCTGCATAGTTTTCCTGGCAACCTCAGTACATCTCCTTCCAAAATAAGATGTGGATTCCAAATTCTAACCCAAGTAGAGGTACTACACACTATTGCAAGAGGCAGAAAAATCAACTAGCAGTAATGCCATGGATAATTTAGGTCAGATGATTTTGCAAAGCTTAGTGATATTTACTAATAAAAGTAAAAAGTTTTATTTATACACACTGGAGTTAACTCGAAAAACAGGGAGGAAAAAATATATTGAGAAGCAATTAAGCTAGGATAGTCTGTGTGCTTCAAAATTGTTCAATTTTTATAAATTCTTCCCTATACAAAGTTTAAAATATTGAAAATAATGAAAAATGTTGTGTGCCATTTTGGTCATTAGATGCTTTCTGTTCTCCCTGTATAATTTACCTAATGAAAATCTCCCAAAACCCCAGTTAAAAGCAAACAACATTTGTTATATAAAATAGATATATATTGTGTATATATAATTGTACATTTATTCACATTTATGCTTATATGTGTGTGTATGAATATATACATTTACAAGTAACCTGCTAAGGAGTCTTTGTAAGGAAACAGAGTTTGGTGTTAAGATAGGCATAGATATGCTGGCCCAGATTTTCTTTCTGTGCAATACTTTAATGATGGATAAAATGCATTAGAGAAAATAAACAAGAAAAGCTTAAAATATTTACATTTGCTTTAGCTATACTTTTTTTTTAGGATTTTCCCAGGCAGGAACCTAGGTCAGCAGTGTAATGGGACTCCAAGAAGAGCGAATCATTAGTGTGGTTAGTTTGCTTTGTCTGAGGTGTTATTGTGGTGCTGTGTTTTAAATTTGTGTCAAGGTTTTATGTTTTTCTCACTCTGATCCCAGCACTAAGGGAGCAGGCTGGGCGTACATAAGAAATTGCTAGGTGACACAGCCAGGGCAGCAGCCCCCAGCTGGTTAGAGGGATAAGCCCCAGCACACGAAGGTGTGCTGAGAAATAAAAGCTCAGGTAAAGGTGGAGAGAGGAGGGATGTTTGTGCTTACCGTGTTTGTCTTCCCAAGAACCTCTGTGCGTACTGAAGGCAAGCATTGCAGCAAGTGGCAAACTTCTGCCTGCTGATGGGAAGCAGCAAATTAATTCCTTAATTTGCCTTGTTTGCATGAGGAACTTTTCTTCACCTATTAAACTGCCTTAATCTCAACCCATGTGTTTTTTAGCTTTTGCTCTTCCATTCCTCTCTTCCATCTCTCTGGGGGCAGCAGTCTGAGCAAGTCACCAGGTGGGTGCTTAGATGTTGGTTGGGCTCAACTGCCCACACACAGATAGTGTGGATACCTAGGGAGAGAGAATGAAAACATTTTTGAAGTTATTTGCTCAAGGAATTACATGCTTCACGACACAATCCATCAACAAATTGAAAATCACTAAGAAGAGGTTTAAGCAATTAATTTGTAATAGTATTTCATAAAACTCATAATGCATGGTTGTAATGAATTTCTGAGAAGTTGTTCTTGGAGAAGAGACTGCTGAAGTACCTACAAGGAGAGCGTCCATTTTACTCTCAGTTTTAACACTTTTAGCATACATGCTTCGTTGAGCAATAGTTGTGGAAATACAGACAATATGTAAATAAAATATTTTTGTTTAAGGAGAAGGTGTACATCTCCAGAGAACAAATTCTGCCAAATTTTGAGATACACAATGCAGTACCCATGTATTTCTATGCATTGCTCTTTTTTCTCCAACAGTTCTCCAGATTAATTAAGAAGTTTCATACTCAGGAAGAAAATGGGGAAGTCAAATTCTACCATTGTAAATCATTGGAAATCTGCTCTGATGAGCAATCTTACTAGAATGAAGATGGAGAAGAGCATCAATACAATTCCACTGTATTCAAAATAAATTAACACATGGTAATTCTTAAAAGAATAAAAGGAATTGAAAACATTTTTGTGTAGCAACATTGCAGCACAGCCATATGGCAGATTGATAGTGTTCTCATTCCTTGTGCTTAAGCAGTTCACAGACATAAACCCATTATTTCTGGAAAAGTGTTTGGACAGGTCTCTGTTGTACAGATTTTGGATATCTGCTATGAGCTGTCTCAAACTGACAGCATTCTGAGGGACAATATTCAATGAATTATACTGTTGTGCTTCACTCTTCCAATCTTAGGAAAAACGCTTCCAGCATGGCTACAGAAAGATTGCTCTACAGAAAGAACAGATTACATGAGATTATGAAGTGATATATTTTAAATATCTTAATTTCTCGAGATCAAATCTCTTAATTGTAAAATTCAACACCTTGCATACACATGTAAAAATGTACATTAGGAAAATATTGCCACTTTTTATTAAAAAATCACTCAAGATTAAAAAATAGATGTTAGAAAATTAAAGTTATGTAAGAAATGCATGATTTTAAATTATTTGGTTTTAAAATTAAATTTGACAGGTAATTTTTTAAGAATGATAGCCACTGTAATGACTTTGTTATCTTGGAAAAAGAAGGAAAAAATACACCCTGGAACATATGAGCTATTTCATTTTAAAGAAGACACTGAATATTAATTGTGGGCTATAATCACCACAACATCCAGGAGAATTTTTGTATTTGAATTTGCTTGAGGAAAGTAGGTGGCTTTGCAGAAGTTTTGACTATGCATCAATGTGTCAACATTACTGTTGGGTTACATTAGTAATCAGCATTTCACATCTATGTATTGTCTCAACAGTTAATAGTTTAATAGGTAATTTACTCTCAAGAGTAAGAAAGAGTGACTTCCGATATTATACATATTTCTGTTATCATCATTGACACAATTTAATTTAATTATACAACTCAAATATACTATTGCAGGACATCTTTTACATCTGGCTGTGTTAAGCAAACCCATGGCAGGAGCTAGATATATACATGAAATATACATTTTCTTGTGGTACTTAAGAAGGAGCTGAAACATTTCAAGGACGTGTAAAATGATGGCTGCAATAAACTCTACCACTGAGTCTGCAATGCACAGAATAAAGCCTATGTATCAAGAAATTGATGTAAAAAGACCATAAATGCCACACAGGGCTATTAAATCCTCAGGGTGAAAATCATTGGCAGTATATTCTATGAAAATCCAAGAGCTTTTTACAGTACACTCAGTAAAACCAAAATCCTGCAGCTCTTACTGTGACAGAACTAATATTGCCCTCTAAATGTATCTTTTAAAACACATTTTGGCCAGAATTTAGAGGTTTTTTAACATATATTCAGATTAATAAACAGGATCTAGTAAAGTATTTTATTTAAATATATGAGTAAAGCACATTATTTAAATGCTGAAAAATTTTTGAATATTTTGACTTTTTTAAAAAAATGCAATATTACAGTAAAATATTGTTCACATTTATAATTACATAATATAAATATATTTATAATGTATCATATTCAATATAATTATAAAACATATATCTTTATTCTATAATTGTAAATAATTGTGAATGTGCATAAATATAAGTAAAGATTTTAAATAAAACAAATCATTTTTAATTACTTGCATCTCAGTATTCCATAGGAAGTTTTCCCTGTATTGAAAAATATTTCTTTAGTCTACATTTTTGACTAAGCAATTCCTTAGTCCTCTAGGATCACTTTTCTCCATTCAAAATATAAAACCAAAAGTATGAGCAGGACCAAAACCCTCCTTTTAGAGCTACTTTGTCTCATTGTAAAAACCTGCAGGAAATTTAGGTGAGCTTGATGTTTCCTAAATCCGCCCTGACTGCTAGACAAAATTGTTTTGACAGCATTTGTAGAGCAAGTTGCCAACAGAGGAGGCATCACTGCTCTAATGAAACTTCCTATTTAATTAAAAAAAATCAAAACAAATAAATAAGCAAAATTCTAACAAATTAAAAGCCCTTCATTGCAAGTACATTTTTTTTAAATTCAGTCAATAAACTTTTGCTAATTTTAGAAATGTTTTCTTGTTTTCCTTCCTTCTTGGTGATGCTTTTTCTTTGCCTGTTCAAAAAGTTGGTGGTCCATTTCCTCCCCAGCTTGATCTATTTAAAAACACATAAGCTAACCCCAAAGCAAGGGGTGTTCTTGGTTCTGTGAAAAAAAGAGTTCAGTGGAATTATAGATAAAAAGGTCTAACTGGGAGTGACCTCCGCAGCCAAGACTACAGAATATTTAGCTGCTAGCTTCACCTAATTCAAGGATAGTGCTTTTAAGAGGCTTCAAATAATCTCAAAACACAGCAAAACTTTCAACTTCAAAGTTTTAGGTCTGGTTCTCAGCCCTACTCCTATTCCTGCTTAGGTATCACTCCAGTGACCAAGCTAGGGTATACAAATGTGCTGCATATAACACTGGGCAACTGCTCTTTATGGTGTCACAGTACTGTTATTGCCTGTGTTGGATTTCCTTTAGCCTGACAACTTAATGTCTTGTTTTGTGCAATGTAGATTCATTCCTACTGAGCAACAAACTTTAAAAAAGCTGTTATCCCCTCAGGAATATTGGCAATACTGGAGGCCACATAGATGTGAAAGGATGAGCATGATCTATGGATCATCCTCCAGAAGTCTGTTCTGTACTCAGACAAAACAAAGAAAAAATGATATCGGCATCATTAACCAAGGCTCTGGAACAAGTAGGAAACTTCATTGCACTGCATTATAAACCCAAAACTTCAACGATACATTTTATTCTGATTATCCAACGTAAATGTACTTAGCTGGATTACAAAAGTCTTACAGTAAGTAATCTGTATTCCAGAATCCACGACTGTTGTGATTTCTCTGTGGTTCTTTGCAATAAGGTCACTCCTCCCATTTTGACTGCCTTTGTGGCACTTATAGTTTCAATCTTCATTTAAACCATGAATGGTATCCATCCTGATCTCTTCCCCCTCATTTTTAGATATTGGTCTCTGTATGGAGAAACATTAAGCAGCCTGGGAACTCTTTAGTTTGAAAAAACTAAAGAAGAATAAACACTAAAAGACTAAGGAGATCTGTGAGAAGGGCTTACAGAATCATGATTGGAATGGTACAGATTATGAATAAGGGATGATTTTTCAGTATTTGTCATTTAAAAAAAGGGGGACTAGAGAATATCTAGTCATAGGAATAGTCAAAATATTTTAAATAATGTGCGATAAAATTATGGACCCTGCTTCCAGAATATTGAAATGTTTAAGATTGATGGATTTGAAAAGAAAATTGATAGAAAAGAGTTATATTAATGCTGGTTAAATATAGTTATCTGAACCCAATCTCCCAGAGAGATGCTGAAGAAAAACCAGTTTTAATATTATGTTCAGAGATGCCTAAATATGATCTCTCCTGCAGCCTATTCATTAACAGGGTGTTTCCCAAGGGTGGTTCAGATAAATGCAGCACAGAAGAAGGTGAATTTCAAAGGAACTGGCCCACCACAAGCTCCAATATAACTTGTATATACAACAGGACATAACTGATTATTTTCAAATAATTGCAATATATCTAGTTTAAAAAAAAGAGACTCCATTTTGGTTTAGTTTTTCTTTCTTTAACATTTTTCGCTTTTTAAAAATTTCTTGCTTTTTCCCTTTTTTTAATTTTTGGTAGACTACACTGCCTTCCTTCCTTCTGTACAGTTTTGCCTGTAATGCATTTTGAGTTTGCTGTCTTTGCTATTAACAGCAATGAATATTTTCTGTAACATTCAATGGCTTTCTATAAAGATCTTACTTAGAGTGCAAGAATTTTTTTTAAATTATTCATTTTGTCTTCAGAATCCCAGAATCATGAAATGATCTTTCAGTTCTTATCTGCCCCTACTGATAATTTTGGGTTATTCAACAATCAATGAATAAATCATGTCTCTGAAAGCAGGAAAAGTAATATGTGGTACTTGGCATGCACCTAAGGTAGAAACAGATATAGTCATACATTCAGTACGTAAACTAAATAGAAAATATATGCAAACATTAATTTAAGGATCCTGGCTAATGTTTATTCAAGCTGTAAAAATATTTGTCATTGAGAAACAATACAAAAAATAAAGAGAAGGAAAAAATGTTTAAATATTAATTACATTCTGAATGGAATGTAGAGAGATGGAAACTGGTTGCTTAGTAAATCATACATTAATTTTCCAGAAAGGCTTTATACATACCAATGAAATAGTAATAGCCATGACAAAGGTAGGTATCTTAAAGATTATTTTTTCACTCTCACCTCACAGTAGTAATAACAACCTTCAGGCATTTCTAAGATGCTTATCATCCTGATATGCATGTACTTGTTATCCGACCTTGTCATAAAGCATTTACAAGTGTGTAGAAAAGAATAAAATCATCAGAACACTTTCCTGATAATAAGGACTAGCTGCATTTATTTCCTTCCTGTGATCAGTGAGCCCCAGGAAATACCTTGTTACTCTATTGCTATTGTTTAGTTTGCAAATGAATTTACTCTATCCTGTCTCCCACCAAGAACCTGATGTCCTAGAGGGGCCATTGTTGTATCAAGTGGCTATATCTAATTTTAATGGAGACATAGGAAAGATCCTGGGTTTGTCCCTGGACAATTAGTCTGAAATCATGATCCACCCTCTCTGCCAGATTGATGAACACATCCTGATCTGGTCCTGGACCTTATATAGCTTGTAGGTACAGGATCCTTCCTCCTTCTCTCAATTACTTCACTTGCTCATCAGATATCTGTCATCCAGAAGTACAGAGCAAGTCCATGCATGACAACTGTGCATGAAATAATACAGCGAATTTAGCAGAAAATGTTTCCCTGCTGTGATATGAGCTGGTATGTTTCTGTTCAGCTGGTGCTTTGTGTGTGCAGAGGTGCCAAGCAGGCAGTGATGCTGTGCCAGTGTTTGGGATCCATGAATACACACGTGCTTGTGAACCCAGGGAGTGTGGGCTGTGCTCTGCACTTGTCACCCTCTGCCTCCTCAGTGCAAAAGAGGAGGGGACGTGTCCCTGTGTGCCAGCATCTGCTGTGATCCTGAATGCGGGGGCATGGCCTTGCCTGTGACTCTCCAGTGGCTTTGTCTGTGGCCCCCTGGGCCCTCTGTGTGTGTGTGAGACACACATGCAGCCTTCCTGCTGGCTGACCTTACAAGCAGGGAAGGATCAGCTGCATCCACTGGCCCTGGATGGAGACCTTGAGGTCTCAGGGCTACACACAGAGGCAGGAGAAATCTCAATGAGAGCTGCTGGAGGCAGCAGATGCTTTCAGCATCCATTAACACATACAAATTGAAAATACAACATTTATATTTATTATTACCTTATCCTGGTTTGACACATACTGTGTGTTAATGTTATTTCTTGTTACATTGGTTATATGTTTGCTGATTGCACCTACAAGTTGTAGGATATGTATACTGCATATTGAAAACTTCAGAAAACATTCTACCTCTGTAAAAATAGATTAAAAATTTAATAAAGATTATATGCAATTATAGATTATTGCAAACCAAAAGATTTTTTTTTAGATTGTACTTAATAGAAAATTCCATTTGAACTGATCAGAAGATTTTTATTACAGAATAATTTGATAGGAAATGCAATATTATCTGTCTTACAGAGAGTTAAAAGAGAGATTATAAATCATGACTTTCATCTCCTTTCTAAGCTATTGTTTGTTAACAATTTCAATATTAATATTCTTTTTCTCTTTTTTTGTGTTCATCTAAAATATACACTATCATTCCACCATCTAAAAGACGGCTTTTTGGTCTGTTTGTTTAACTGGAATCAAATATTTTTGTATAAAGCAAATCTGTCATATTGATACTCATCTCCACAAGAGAGAATATTTATTTCTTTGTGAGACTTTGCTAAGTACCAATCACTTTCTCTACCAGTCAACAATTTATTGCTACAAGTCTAAAAAATTATCAAATAAATTTGACTAGTTTACTACAGTAGGCTAATTGAGTTATATTAGATTCAATCTAAGTAGGGTAAAATAATTTAGCTCTTTCTCTTCTGTCTATGTAGGCACTTGATACAGGCACTTCTATATTGATAAAAATTGCTCTTTCAGAACTCAAATGATTTAACATATGATAAGCATTTTTCATTATCTGAATATGTTATTTCTAATTATAGAGTGCATAAATAAACTCAAAAATTAAATTTTAATAATGTACCCACCCTGAAATTACTTTAGGTATTTTCAGAGGCAAATCACATATGCTGCTTGTAAAGAAAAAATAACATTTTACTTTCTGAGGTGCAAACATTTGCCAGACATTGGTGTTGAATTCCCACTATCATGGGAAGCAGAACTAAGGACTATTCTTGGTTTGCACAAGAAGGACAGTGTCCTGCTGCACCTGCACTGGTTATCATGAATTGTATCCTTCCTATCCTCTTGATACATACTCATGCTATTAAAATGCCATTTGCAAAGGGCACATTTCTTTGCCAACACAGCACTTGCATCCTTCACCTTCCTAAATTCCTATCCAGCTCTTTACATGAGTGCAGATAAACTTCATTTTACGTAATTGATTTTATTCTACGAGCACATCCATGAATGAACTTATATAAATAACCTTAAGATAAATTTAATAACTTGAAAAGCTGTCTATACATACTCTGAAAGTTGTAGAGTTATGTTTCGTGGTGCCTGTACAATTGATTTTACATGAATCTAAAATATTTTTCCTTTTTTTCCTTTATTGGGTGAAATTTCATTGCTTAACTCTCACCTTTTAAGGGAGAGTTAAGCAATGAGTCTTAGGAAAGCATTTTAATTCCCTTTATCATCAGTGGAGGGATACTGGCAAGCAGAAATGGCAATTAATCATACCCAGATATATATTTTTCTTTGATAAATGATCCACTTGGAATTATATGATATTTATTATGCTGCAATCACTTGTACACAGGTTCTGATGCAGGCACTGGTGTTTACCTCGTTGCAAATGTGGCATGCTAAAAAGTATAGGGTTGTTTAGCTGTCTGTGAAAGAGAAACTGGTTACCTCAAGTTGCTCTGCTGTGTGTTGTACCCCTGCTGGCAGTGCCAAATTCTTCACAAAATATCAGAATTATCCTTTGTTCATACCAAATCCTTTACAACATATCAGAACTATCCATTACTCTCATGTAGTTTGTTAGGCACAGAACTGTAAAAAAATACCTCAAAGGTTCAACCATGAAGAGCTGTAAAAAGCTGAGGAAAAGAAACAAAATTAGGTTTTTGTTTAGAATACTTTTCTCTTTAGTACTCTGAAAATTAATAGAGTCACTTTGCAATTCTCTTGCATGTGGGTAAACGCAATAACTATTGTGAGTGGTGACTGCTCATTTTGGTGTTCAAATCAGTATCTGTCTAAAAATATTTCAATGTATTGTAAATCATTTTTCAGGCAGTGTAGATCACTAATTTCCTTTGGAAGAGAATCAACCAATATGTTATTCAGGACACACCTGGAGGGCAATTTGCTTGACTCAAGTTTTGTGAAACGGAAATGACACAACGTTAATTTGCTTTTAAACTCCTTGCCATGTATAGGAATTAAATAAGCAATTGGATGAGACCAAACTGAATGCATTGAGATATCATCCATGCAGTCCGCTTATTTTGCCTGATTGTGATGGAAAAGTCTTTTATATCAGCAGTTAACATGTTCATATTTTCCACACTGAGCCTTTTCAGAAAACCTAGTGACAAAATCTTTGTAGATTTTTATTCCACTGTCATTTGAAGAAAATATGTCCCTGCAGTTACCTTTAAATGTTTCTCATTTTTTTGTCTCTGTATTGTAACTAGTTTTAGTACTTTACATAATGACTTTTTCCATATGAGGTATTGGAAGAATATGCAGTTCTATAGAGGTATATTTGCAAATAAAACTTATAAGAACACTCAGGCTCAAGATCTGATTAATTTATGTGTTTAAAAACATTTCTATTCAAATATTAATATGCAATTTATGCTATTAATTTATTAATTGATCAATTACTACATTGCAGCTATTTGCATAAATAAGATCTCAGTCTCTATCACCAGTAATGTTAGCAACAGCTGTAATCATAATATTTAATTCACCTTTTGGTTCAGCTTACCTTGATTGGTTCAGGTGTTTGGAACAACCTCCGGAATCCTGTCTTTTCTCATAGGAGATTTCAGTGCAAAAGTTAGCAGTTAAATTTAACTAGGATGCCCCCGTACCAGATTATCTTTCACAAACTACTGTCTTAATGCTAAAGGATTTTTGGCTACCACCACCAGTAGATTCAGGCCAAGAGCTCCTCCTCCACCTTGCTTCTCCCTTTTGCTGCCTGGAGACTTCTAGACTCTGGTCAGACCAGGGGCTGCTGTTATCACTTCAAGCCCAGTGGTGAGCTTCACCCAAACCTACAGAGGACAGAGATGCAGCTGGTCACACAGAGATCACAGGTGAGGCACAGCCCCCAGCAGCCCCTCCTCTCAGGATCACAGCAGGCACAGGCACACAGGGACACGTCCCCTCCTCCTTTTGCACTGCAGAGGGTGACAAGGGCAGCGCACACCCCACACTCCCTGGGTTCACAAGCACACACACACTGGCAGATCCTCTGAGCACCAGCATAGTCCCTCTGCCCACCCTGCAGCCCTGTCGAGGTCCTGGCCCTCCTCACTCATCCCATGGGTCCCTGACTCACGGGCTGGTCTCACTGGGGGCTCACCACACACAGAACCCACACACTTGTCCCATGGGCACCCTGTCTGTGGGTTCTCCTGAATGCCTGCAGAGACTTTCCACTTCCTGATGGTCCTGCCTACACCTAAGGCCCCTACTCCCCAGCTGCTCTCAGCTTGGAATTTTGTGTGGAATTTTGTGTGGAATTTTGTGTGGAATGTGTGAGTGTGGAATTCCACACTCACAATCCCACATAGAGCAAGTTTGAGGTAGGAATAGACACTTATCCCCAGAAGCAGGCACCTGGGCCACATGCTGTAACTCACAATCCCAATACAGCTGCCACTGCTAAGCCACTCTCCTCACTCATAGCCACCTCAGGAGATGGTTTTGGGACACACACCACACCCACCTCAGTGGCTGGAGGTTTATGACCCCACTGACTCCAGTAGTTGGCGCCACAGGCCAAGGGCATCCCTTGTCAGACCAGGCTATCTGTCTTCAGAGCCTGGCACTCGGTCACCTCTTATCAGTCCCCCCAGCACCTGGCACTGACTGAGATTGCTCATAGAATTTGTTGAAAGAAGATTTAATAAGAAAAAAAGACAGAATAAAATGCTCAGGTACAGGGTTCTGCTGCACAAGCATGCTGACCAGCCCTGTTGAACACCTGACCTTCTCCTTCTACACTGCTTTCCTCTTATTAATTTCTCCAAAATCTTTTCACTGTAAGCTTTCTTTAACAAATTTTGCATAGTTCCACAATATGTGTGATATCACAGTTGCTCATATTCCTCCTCTTTCTCCCATTTGTACCAGTTTCCATGATCAGGCTGGCCTTCTCCAAAGCTGTGCCTATAGTTACTTAACAACTTTCCAGTTAATGATGGGAAGATGGGAAGTCTTGGGAGACTTTGCCTCCCTTGTCTACTATTTGTCTGGAGGTGTGTTATTTATCACCTGCTCCATTACTTATTATCTCCTTTTAAATGGAAAATGTCCTTTTATCAGATAACCTGATTGGAGCTGATGTTCACACATTCCATACACCCTTACAGTGTAAATTAAATATTTTATTCTAGGCAGGAAAAATCTATCCCTAAATACAGAAAAAGAATCCAATACCATCAAGCATATATGGATTTCTGAAATACTTTGCCATACATATCATGGGGCAATATATTTCCCATTGTCCAGATCACCAGTTACATGTTGCTTCTGTTAGTAAAAACTCTGTTTATACAACTTGAGAAAATGTTATAGAATACATCCTAAAGTAGAAAATGGTAACTCAATATACTTCACCTATAGTCTCACTTAAGGTCACTTTGACTTTCTCATTATAGTAGGTAGGTGGTTAACTTAATGGCTCTGAAAATGAGTAACTTTATTACAGCTGCAGTATAAGACCTGTCAGATTAAATTTGTAATTACACTGCGTCAAAAGCATTTAGGAAATAATTATTTTAAAAATATATATAGTAGAAACATACTATTATGCTATATTTCTTATTATTACATGTTTTACTGATCTTCCTGATTGAAAAGTTTTAAGTTGAAGAAAATGTGTAGAAGTAGTACTTCTGGTTCCACATTGTACCAGCCTTTAGCAGGACAATGTAAACTGCTGTGACATAATGAAATTTAACATTTGTCATAGTGCTGTATCACTAAGAAGTAGTCTAAGTGTAATGTAGTGTAATGTTACCAGCAATCTGCAGGCAGAAACAAGCTGTAAAAAAAATCACACACCCACAAGTCCTACCAGAACATAAACCACTTACAATTGTAGACTACATCTTCTGGTTAAACCCCATTGATTAATCCTGGATACAGCCTCAGCATATTTAAAAATCTTCTCAAGAGGTTTATTAAATAGCATTCAGCTTTATGTAAATTTTAAGTTGCTCACAAAAAACTATGAATTTATCAGCACACCAGTACGCTTGGTTTCTCTGAGGCAGACATATCTAACAAGACGGTGGGTTTAAAACCTTGTTAATGTGGTGTTTTTAGATATCTGACCAGCTCTTATTTGCACAGTCATTGGTTCAGTACTCTGTTTTTAATTCCTACTTTTATTTTCATTCATTATAAAAGATCTGAAGTCATTATGCTAAACATTTACCTTAACACTTCTAATTCTATTGCAACCTATATTGCCACTACTGAAAATAAACACTTTGGTTTTCTAACGCAGGACTTACAGTACTGGGAAATTTTATGGACATCAGGGAAATGATTTATTTTATAAAAATAAGAGAAGTTCATGGAGGGAAGAATCCCATATTGGTATGTGGTGTTAGATTATTGAAGTAAATTCAGATAGATTTCCCATGCGAAGGTATGAGAATACAAATCAATGTATCATGATATTGGGAAAAATGAATTCCAGTTTACTACCTAAGTACCTGCACAGCAGCTAAATAAGACAAAAGACCAGCTGTAATAAAATATATGCATATAATAAATACATGTTAATTTGAGATAATAATAAATAATTACCTTGTTACACAGCTACATTCAGTAGCATGGCAAGATAGAGAGAACTATAGTTCATTATTAGATGAAACTACAGTCAGGGCCAGCACTCCTTATGTCTTCCTATAACAAGACATACATTTATAAACATCTCAGCTTTGAACAAAGTCAAAGTAGTGAATGTAAAAAAAACAAAATTATTTCCAGTGAATGTCCTGGAAAGTTATGTAGAAAGCACCAATCTGGAAATGAGTATGTCCCAAGAAAAAAAGATATATCCTGTACTATTATTACTATTTGTGAGTGAAATATTTAAATGTATATGAACATACATATGTGTATGTTCATATGAGTATCATATATGTAACATGTATACAGGGAAAAAATCATACACAATTTGTGTTTTAGTGTATAATGAAAAGATAGATGATAAAGAGATAGACACATATACATACACAGGCAGGTAGTAGTTAGGCAGATAGATATATAGCTAGATATAAAGATAAAGGTATTTACAGTTATAAGGTTTAGCAATTGATAGAATCTCAACTGGGGATCCAAGGATGTTAATTTCAACATTATACAGATCTTGAAAGAAAGACTATGTTTCTTCCAGCATGGATCATTGCAAAGAGAGGAAAGGATGCCTAGCAATACTTGCCATGTTATTCCTTCTTGAATCTCTGGTTACTCAGCATGCTACTTATCCTGCTCAGTAACTGTAATCTTAAACAAGAGGAGACTTTTAGGGTTGCAGCAGAAAGACAAATTAAAGTATGAATATATATGGCTAGAAGGAGAGCAAGAGAGAAAAAAAGCCCGGTGTTTTAGGAATTTTGAAATGCAATAGATAGAACAGCCACAATTCCTGAGCAAGTACTACATAGAGAACAGGTAGATTATTAGAAGAGTAAGACTAAGTTCTCTATTGTAAAGGGAACAATTTCCTGACAGCTTATATCTGAACTGGCATTTCTCTTGAGGATTAGTGGCACATCATTTTCTTTTTCTATTCAGTCTAGCTGTCTCATATACTGAACATAAACATAGACAAAATTTTTATTATTCTCTCTACATCCAGTCTGCCAGCCTGCTGCGAGCAAGAACAGTAACATTCTAACAAATGTACTTCTTGAATGACCACAGTAATATTACCTGTAATTTACTTTTAACTGCTTTTTCTTACTTCTAAAAACCTTAATTTCTAATTTGACTTGAAAATGTCATTTAATTAGCAGCTTTTTCCTGCTGGTAAAAACACTGCAAGTTCCTGCTGAGTCTTACACACACCCATTTAGGTTAAAGTCAAAGAAGTAAAAATATATAAGCCACATTAACTTCTGTTTAGGTTTCCCATAGCAGGAAGCCAATTAAAAACACTTATTGCAACCAGAGTACAACAGGACAAAAAAAAAAAACAAAAACAAAAAACAAAAAAACCCAAAAATTATTACTCTCCTGTCAAAAATAGACGCCATAACAATGAAGTAGATAAGTAGATTTTCTGTTAACAGAAGAGTTGAATGGGTGACTCTTTGCTGCTGTCACCCTCTTCACTTATCCAGTCTTAATGGGTAATCAGATAGGCAGATTTTCTGTTTTTCTTTTTTTATTTTCCAATGTGGAGATTAAAGAAAAAAAAAATTCACATGAAACACCTCTTTTACTACTTACAATCATGATAAACTGGACTAGCAGTCACCCTGAACCCCAAGCACTCTTTTTTAAATCCATTATATGCTTTACCTCATTCCTCATTTACATTTAAGAGGAAAGAAGAGGGAGGGAGGGAGGGAGGGAGGGAGGGAGGGAGGGTGGAAGGAAGGAAGGAAGGAAGGAAGGAAGGGAGGAAGGAAGGAGGAGGAAGGAAGGAGGAAGGAAGGGGGAATGGCGGAAGATGCGGAAGGAAGTGCGAAGGAAGTGGCGGAAGGAAGGAAGGGGAAGGAAGGAAGGAAGGAAGGAAGGGGAAGGAAGGAAGGAAGTGGCAGGAAGGAAGTGAGGAAGGAAGTGGCGGAAGGAAGGAAGTGGCAAGGAAGGAAGTGGGAAGGAGGAAGGAAGGCGGAAGGAAGGAAGTGGGAAGGAAGTGGCGGAAGGAAGGAAGGAAGGAGGAAGGAAGTGGCGAAGGAAGGGGCAGGGGAAGGAAGTGGCGGAAGGAAGTGGCGGAAGGAAGTGGGGAAGGAAGTGGCGGAAGGAAGGGGGAAGGAAGTGGGGAAGGAAGTGGCGGAAGAGAAGGAAGTGGAAAGGAAGGAAGGAAGTGGCAAGGAAGGGAAGGAAGATGGCAAGGAAGGAAGGAAGGAAGGAAGGGAGGAAGGAAGGAAGAGGAAGGAAGGGAAGGAAGGAAGGGAAGGAAGGAAGGAAGGAAGGGGGAAGGAAGGAGGAAGGAAGTGGCGAGGAAGGAAGGAAGGAAGGGGCGGAAGGAAGGGAGTGGCGGAAGGAAGTGGCGGAAGGAAGTGGCGGAAGGAAGTGGCGGAAGGAAGTGGCGGAAGGAAGTGGCGGAAGGAAGTGGCGGAAGGAAGGAAGGAAGGAAGGAAGGAAGGAAGGAAGGAAGGAAGGAAGGAAGGAAGGAAGGAAGGAAGGAAGGAAGGGAAGGAAGGAAGGAAGGAAGGAAGGAAGGAAGGAAGGAAGGAAGGAAGGAAGGAAGGAAGGAAGGAAGGAAGGAAGGAAGGAAGGAAGGAAGGAAGGAAGGAAGGAAGGAACTTCAGATGCTACATTTACCCTTAATGCATTGCAAACTGAACTGGCTCAAATAATTGTCCTTTGGACCTCAGGACAACTATGCATGTATCAGAGACAGTTCAGCAGTGGCTTGTGATGTCTAAAAAATGCTCAGCAGTTTGGGTTCTGGGTCTGGCTTTTGTGGGAACTCTAAGCTTGGTTTGATTATCTCACCCTGGGCCTCAAGATGTGTTTAAGCAGCCCTGCAATGCCTGGTTTTTCTCCTGTGGGCACTTCATATCAGCTGGCTTTGGGATATCTCAGGTCAGAAAGGTTCCTCAGATTTCACCAGCTGCTTTTTTTTTTTTTTTAAACAAGGAAATATCCAGACATTGGCTTTTTATCTCATTATCTATATTAAACCTTTCTTTTTTTCCATACTTACCTTGTTTTTGTATACATACATATATATATATGTTTGTGTGTGTAACTATATAAAATATCTATATTCCTGTTAGAGTTTTACCCAGACTCATCAACTCCATGCTGTAATCCATATAATCATTTTTAGTTATTTATGGTAGCTGCATTTACTAATATGAAGGCAATTTGGAAGAAAAATATCTCAATACTGTTCCTGTTCCAATCCTTTTCTAAAGGAAGACAAAAATCTCAGTGAGAGCCTGATATTTCAAGGTACCCAGAGAAAGAGAACAAGTGATGGGCCAAGGCTAGGGTCAAATCAGCTATCTGTTTTGACCCTATCAGACATTTTAAAGAATCTTGGAACTTGCTGCAGCTGGGCAGCTGAGCATTTTGACTTCTGTCAGGAAAAAGAAAGAGGCAAAACAGTAAGAAAAAGTAAACAACACCAGGGGACAGAAACTAGATTTAAGATAAGTAAAAGAACAAAACATTAGTGACAGGTATTCTTGTTGCAGTACAGATAACTGCGGAAAATAGTAGAAAAACACACAAAATGAACTTAAGTTTGATATACCTGAAACCAGTCAGAAATACAGCTACCAAGATATAAGGAAAACATAAACTTATCACTGAAAAAGCTCAGATTACCCTTTAAATAAGAAAAAGGAAAAAACATAGTGGTTTCCTGAATCCATGTGTTGTCACTGAATATAAAATGGCATATTTAGCTTGCCTTTAAAAACAATAGATATTTTATATAACTGAAAGGAACCAAAGCCTCAAAATTAGTTAAATTCACTTTCATGGAGTTATAGAATTATTTGGGCTGGAAGGGACCTTAAAGACTTCTTATTTCCCAAACCTTTGCCATTTACAGGGGCACCTCTGACTCATCCCAGTTTCTCAAGAGTCCCATCCAACCTGTCCTTGAGTACTGCCAGGGGTGGGGTATCCAAAGATTCTCTGGGCAGTCCAGTGGCTCACCACTCTCATAGAAAATAATACCTTACTAACATCTAAACCAAAGCTGCTTTCTTTCAGTTTAACTGTGGGGATGAGTAAGGGAATTGAGGTTTTTATTTCAAAGAAAAGGCGTTTTATGCTATTACAGGTTATGAAAAGGAGAAGGAGAAGAAGAAAATATTAAAAAAAGGTAAATACTTTATTCTTCTGCTAAATAACTCTGGAAATTGAGGAACAGAAATAATCTTTCTAAGTCATATTCTAAGTTTCCAACCAGTTCTTAAATAATATTTCCACAATACTGTCTGATACATATTTACTCTTTTTCTTATAAAAGAGTAATTTGAGAATATCTATTAAAACATTAAAAAAAAAACATATAACACATTTACTTCTTCCCTTATCCATTATACTAGTTGCCCTTGAAAAGATGGTAAGCTAGTTTTACATGGGCTGTCCTTCAAAAATCCACTTCAGATGCTATATAGATGCTATGTAGATGTTTACAACAATCTCTTGCTTAATAACTTCCTGTACTATTCCTTTGGAAATCAGAGTTAGACTCTTTGTTTCACACCCTTCTAAGTCCTTTCTCCTACTCTTTCCATAGATGGGTACTATGTTTAGTTTTTATTCTTCTGTGACTTCTTCAATCTTCAACATTCTTTATCACTAGATACCGTTTCTACTTTTTTTCTTAAATACTTTTGGGAAAATTTTTCTCAACGTTTACAGGAAATTTTTAATGTTTGTTTAGATCATATTTTTCCTGCCAGAGAATTCCTTGAGTCTCTTTTGACTTATGCACATACTCTGTACTGGTCTTCCTTTTTAATACTTTGCAAATATAATTCTGTTGTTATCCATCATAACTACTATTTTTAGATTAAGAAAATGTAGAGTGTTCATATGAAAATGATTTTATAATTTTGACTATATTGTCCTCAATATATTTATAGAACCATTACGTTTTCAATTATGTTGTTTGATATTTGTAATTCATTCCTTTATCATTATGATTTTACATCTAAGCTTTCTGCCATTTCTACTAGTGTGTACAGTTCCTCTTTTTAATTTTATCTTTTTTTTTTTTAGCTTCTGACTTAGTAAAGTTGTCCGACTGTTGTTTTCTTCTATTTCTGTCTTTTTCAATCCTTACAAAGCGCCAGGACAACTCTACCTGCCCTTACCAATATTTTAGGAGTTGGTAAATCTTTTTTCCACTTAAAAATAATTCTCAATGGTCATTACTTGTCAATGTATTGAATTGCTTGAAATTTACATTTTGGAACCATTCTCATGAATATGTACTTTTCTTTCTTTTAGATAATTTATTTTACTGGTTTGAAAAGGATTCTCTCTAATTTGTTTTCTGTATGCAAAGTCTGAAATAATTCTCACTATTTATGTGAATCAAATTCAGTCTAGTCAAACCTCCACTTGTATGCTTCTGTTTCCTTCTAAAGAGAGTCTGAGTGTTCCACCATCAACCATCTGTTTCTTCTGGGTATTTTAATTGTGGGCATCAAAGTCCTTGTGATATTCCTTCCCAGAGTCTGAGATCTGATTTACTCCCTTGGTTCAGGAACAGGCCAATATAATAGATACAAGTAATATTCAGAATTGAAGCTACTATGTAGACAGCAACTGTTTCTTTAAAGTATATGAGCTATGTCAATGAATATCTATGCATATATGTATACATACATTTATTTAATGCCTGGAAACTTAACAGGAGCATAGGCTACTTAGTATGGAATAATATTTGGTGTTTTGGTTTGGGGGGACCAGTGGGCAGTTTAGTGCCGTTCTTATTCTATGCCACCCAGGCACTGCCACTGGGGCAGGAGTGCCAGGAGGAATATCCAAAAATCAGACTTTTTCCTTGGTTTTCTCTAGCTAGAGGTTGTTGGCATAATATCTGCAGACCCATCCTCTTCACCCTGTCCTTTTTTGTCCCTGTCCTCTTCTCTGTGATGCCTTTGTGGGACGCACTGCTGAGAAGAGGTGGCGATGTGGCTCTGGGGCATGGTGCTGCAGGGGCAGTGGCAAGGTGTGGCTGAGCCCAGTGGGGCTGTGGCAGTGTGGAGCTGGCACCCTGGCAGGACTGTTTTCCCCCTCTCCCCAGCAAGGTGAAGCAACCAGGACCAGCAGTGCTGGTAGCAGCTGAGCCAGCTGAACCAAGGGGGAGCCCAGCAGAGCAGTAGGAAAATTGCAGCGAGCTGCAGGGAGAACCCACGGTGCAAAGGAGCATTGGAAGTGGCAGCACTGGCACCTGCTCAACAGAGAGGCAACCTGACCCTTACTAGGATGACCTGGTCTCCAGGGATTTGTCATTGTCTTGCACTGCTTTCAGGCTGGGGGACAGGAAATGCTAACTGGAACTCCCTCTCCCTGCCATATTGCCTTTGTTCCCAAAGTGGCCGTGGGTGGAGTGTGGGTACAGCCGACATATTGCCTTTGGCTCAGGAAGCCACGTGACGCCTCTGACAGGAATTGTCTACCATCTTATTTTTGTTCATGGTGGTAAACAACTTTTTTTAAAGAAAATGCCTTCTCTTTTTTATGTATTTTTGCTGGGTTTATTGTGGATGTCCTATTTTTGCTTTGTACTTTCAGTAAATTGTATACTTCAAGCCACAATCTCTGTTTTTTGTCCCTTTCTTCCTGCAAGGGTGGGGAGGGGAAGAGGAGTGGCTTATTTGGCCTATTTGACTTTTTCGCACTTTCATTTTCCTTTCTTTCTTTTTTCTTGCTTTCTTTTTTCCCCTTTCTTACTCACTCTCAAAGAATAATAAGGACTTTGAACCTTTTAGTAGGTTACAACAAAACAATGTAAAAGGAAACAGAGGTGTGCAGAAGACTAGTTCTTCAGTTGTCAGTAATGACAACTTCAGTTATGTGAAAACAGTGCAAGCATTACATCTCAGAACTTTAGCAGATACCACCTGATAAATCTAGCCATGGCATTTCAATACATTGATCTCCAAGATATTGCCATCCTTTTAGAACAGTTAACAGATCAAGGACACGTACTTAATTTATTTCTGTTCCTTACTCTCAGTGAAAATATATTCTAGAATATTACAGTTCATATTTCAAACTATCATGTGCAAAGATTAATAACAGCTTATTATTTCATTTTTGTACTTTTCATCTGTCTGTCACAATTTGGAAGTGTGCTCATGAAACTTGGTGTAGTCAATAGCAACTGTATAAAAAGCTGTGTCATCAGAAGCAATTTTTAAAATTTATTAGTTTTATTCTATTACTATTTAGTTGAATGGCAAAGTTAAGGGTAATTTTTAAATTTTCATTGTTAGCAGTTGTTTTAATTTTTCAGACTGTTCTATTAATTAGAAAACAATGGGCTATATAAATACAATAAAAATACATTTTAAAGTATCAGGATATATGGTAATCTCTTATGGTTAATCTCTTAATTTAGAAATCAAAATACTAAATCAAAAACTCAGGATATTCTGGAACATGTTTATTTTGATGTTAATTTATGTTAGCACTAAAGATTATATAAGGAGTATAATATGGGGTGTTGTCAACAATTTCATCTCCTCACTTTCCCTTTCTTCTTCTTGGTCCTCCTACCAACCAGTTAGAATACCATTATTGAGAGCGCTGAAGATTTCAGCTTCCACCTGTCAGTTGTGGGATTCATTGTTAGTCAACCCCATAAAGATAGAAACTACACTTTAAAAAAAAGATTATTTACCCTCACAAGTAGTGCAGAGGCAATGCATCTTATGCTTTAAATAATGCTCCAGTAAGCCAAAAAGAAATGTTTATTATAATAATAATAATTTGTCTGACCATAGTCAATTCAAATTCTAACTGGCAGAATTCAGTTTAATACCATTTTGCTGAAATGCCAAGGAAATAAATTTAGTTGGATCATTCAGCTAATACTTAGCAACTATTTACAACACAAATCTTTCATGTGTGTCTGAGACTTTTGGCTTTGGTTTCATTCCCGCTAAGTTTAAAAACTCAGCATTGCTCCTAAACTCAAGAGCAATGTTGGATTTACCATGTTAGAGTTTCCCTAATATCACTGGATATACAAGATTTTAATAGAAGATTTGGACTAGAAAACATATATTTGTCAACAAATTTCATAGGTTTTTACATGTCTTTAAATTTGCAGAAAACAGACAAAAACCCCACACACAACATGAAGTCATCTGTGTTAGGAAATGACAAACGCTATTAAGCAACTCAAAGACATTCTTGAGAATCTCTTTCTTAGTGCATAGAATTGAAAGATCTTGAGAACAGCTGAGAAGTATAAATAAGTGAAATAACAAAAAGATAATCCTTCTCAGAAACACTGGGTAATGTTAGTGAGGGTCTGTTACCAGTTTAGCAATGCAACATGAATCTTAAGGTTAATACAACAAATGTCACATATTGCTATATATTCTCTGCCTGAAAATCAAAAATTACTGGTCATAAGAAGTCATAAGCATCTCAAAATTATGTTAACTTGCATTATATTTTATCCTATTAAGGCAGTAAAACCAGAAAGATAACAGGCAAAATCCTATTGATAGAACTATTTATGTTAATTAATGAATATTTCTATAAATAACCAAACTATATATGAATTCTTATTATCATAATATAATGTTACTTAGATAAATTTAATGTGTTCTAGCAAAATACTTGAGAATAAATTATTTTGTAGAACCACAAGAAAAGATGTTTTTCCTGTCAATAAGAATAAAGTGTGTTATGTATTTTTTTATCAATGAAAATGTTTTATTGGCATTCCTCATCTTTTGTTCTACTTAGTAGAGAAGATCCAAGTAAAAAAAAAGTATTTACCACTATTTCTAAGTTACCTTGCTCTGTTTATTACTCAGAACATTCAGACGCATTGCTCAAGGACACAGATCCCATCCCAGATCAAGCCACTGGAAATGAAAACTGGTAAGATGAAATATGTCTCACTTATATAAGCTAAAAAAAATCTCTGTATTTCTCTGCAATTTAGTATTTTACTTTATTATTCAAAGTGCTTGAGAAATTGAGAGGGTTCTTTCCTCTTGGATTGCATTATAGTGACCCAATACATCCACAGTTTTTAGTCATCAGACTAATGAGAACTTCTTGAGATTTTAATTTTTCACTTCTCCTATTCCCTTTATGTTCAAGGAATCATGTCATACTGATTAATATCGTGCCAGTTTCTGTTCTCATTAAAATCTGTGTCCAAAAATGAGGTATTGGAATTTTTCAATGCCTAGGCCATTATGTTAAATCAGGTACTAGGTTCATGTATTGCACTACTGTGAGCTATTTTGAATTTTAATTGCTTAGCCAATTTTGGTTTTTCCCCCAACAGGTTACTGAGGTGTAAGCAAGAGTTGTCCAGCTAATGAAAATGCATCCAGTTACCAGGAATGGTGTACACTTGTGGGTCACAGTAATTTAGTTTAAATATTGTACAAAAGTGGAATCATATCCATTTCATATGAAAGGCTTCTAATGAGAATTGATAGCAGGGCACAGTTATTTTCTTCATATGCAAAATTGTGAAATAATAAAGATTAGTTAAAATCTAGCAATATCATTATGGTCTTCTTCTGGAATTATGTGAGTGATTTTAGTATTTTGTTTTCCTGATATTTAAATGAGAAAAAATGTTCCACACATAAAAAAAGGACTGAGAGTACTCTGAATTTAACTACTGTCCATTTCAATGAACACATCTGACAGAATTTTGAGATGAGGAGATCAACAGATATATTTCAAGGGTGAAATTTTAATAATAAAATGACATATATTCCTTTATGTCTACACTCAAACATTAAATCCAAATTGTACTACTCATAACAATATTTTATAGTAAATTTACAAAATCTCCTTCATGCTAACACAAAGTGGGTAGCAATATTTTTGTATTTATTATTACCACAATAAAATGATGTTTATGGTTAGAAGGGACCTCTGGAGATCATCTCATCCAAACTCCCCTGCTCTAGAAAGGCTGTCTAGAACTGTATGCCCAGGACCACATCTAAATTGCTTCTGAATATCTCCAAGGTGAGATGAATATCTCCTCAGTCTCTCTGGGTTCCCTGTGCCAGTGTCACCTTCACAGGAAGCACATTTCTGATGTTCAGGCGCAACCTTCTGTCCTTCACTGTGTGCCTTCTGGTTCTGCCACCAGATATCACTGGAAGAAAGCTTGGCTACTTCTTTAGAACATCTCTTTGGATATTCTCATATTAACACAATCTCCCCAGAGCCTTTTCTTCTTCAGACTGAGCTATCCCTGTTCTTGCCTCCTCTATCCATATGCTCTTTGTTGGACAGTCTCCACTATGTCCATGTCTTATCCATCTGTCTTGCTGAAGATCCCAAAACTACAGACAGGCTCCACATGTGTCCTGACAAATGCTGATTAAAGAAGAACCACCTCGCTCAGCCTGCTGGCAATCATTTTCCTACTGCAGCCCAAGATTCCTTTTGCATTCTTTGGGGTAAGGGCACATTGCTGGTTCCTGTTTCAGTTGGTATTCCCCAACTATTCTCCAGGATGTAGTCTGCCAAACTCTTTCTCATCTAGAGAGTCCTAAGCATATACTATTGCATGAGGTTGTTCCTTGCCAGGTGTCGAACTTTTCAATTCCCCTTATTGAGTTCCATGAACTTCTTGCTGGCTAATTTCTCCAGTCTGTTGAGGTCCTTCCAGACATAAACATGACCATTTGGCACATTAGCCATTCCTCAGAGTTTTGTGTCATCAGGAAACTTGCTGAGGGGTACACTCTGCCCCATCATCTGGTTCATTGATCAAAATATTAAACAGGACTTGACCCACTACTGACCCATGGGCTCACTGCTACTAACCAGACTCTGACTAGACTTCATGTCTTTGATCTCAAATGAACATACTTGTTTGTGAGGATCTTATAGGAGACAATGCCAAAGGCTTTCCTGAAGTCCAGGTAGACAATATCCACTGCTCTTTCCCCCCTACCAGTTATTTCATCATAGAGGTCTATTCAGATGATCAAGTATGATTTCCCCTGGTTGAATCTGTGATGACTACTCCTGATGACTAACTTGTCCTTTATGAGCTTGTGCTTAATCTAATCTGTGGAAGACCTGTTGAAGTGAATAAAGCTACTTCCACTAATTTAAAAAAGCCAGTAAGACCCAAACATCAAGGGAAAATTTGGCATGAAATGAAATTGTACATATGTGATATCTGGATAGCAAGCAATATCAGGGGAAGTAAACCTTCACATACAAGAAAGATTAGGGCTATCATGAGGGACAGTTGCAATTCATAGTATTAAAGCCTATGATTACTTCACTAGTTGCCTCTTGTTCTTTTTAATTTCCAAAGGCAGCTTACAAAAGAACAATTAGAATATTAAAATCTGGATATCTTTTTTTATGTTAAAGACATAACTGTTACAGCTGAACCCCGAATGAATGGATGGTCCTTGAAGTGGGCAGCTTGGCTGTCTGTTTCACTGGGGCTGATTCAGAACTCATTTAGTTACACAAAGAAAGAAGTAGCTAGACAGTACATTTAAGTTATTTTCAATATGTCCCTAATAGTCAGGACATAAATGAAAATCATTGGTTGGTGTAAAGGACTTTGCCAGCAACTCTGTACTTCAAAGAAGGGAGCAGGATAGACCCCACACAGGCCTGTTCAACACTACAGATAGACATGAAACCTGGCTGATTTCTGCAACCTAAAACCAGTATTTTGGATCCTTCATCTTGAAACATTACTGTATATTATACCATCATCATGCTACACCTTTTCAGGCTACAACATGTAACTCTACCACAATCTCCCATTTATTTCGTGTATCTTGGCATGTGAGAAGAGATAATGCCTTTAGGAAAACAAACAAGAAAAATAAAGAAAACAAGCAATACAATCTTTGTACCAGACAAGAATCAACATACTGAAAACTCAAACACCAAACATGACTAAGAAATAATATATGAAAAAGTCAATTTTTTCCACTCATAACATTTTCCTAATAAAGGGTATTATCTTTCTGTACATACCTTGTTTCACATCCTTCAGCTGTCTTGCTTACAGAAGTATTAGCATTTGCATTTGAGGGAGTACATCATAGCAGCTAAAATGTGAATATTTTATGATTTCAAGCTCAGAATTCATTTTCTAAAAAAAAAAATAAAAATATTTCAGACTTATTAACATTATCTGGATGTAGAAAATCCTAACTCAGTTATATGATGTAAATTTTCAAAGCTAGCCATAGAGAAGACTCTTAAACTCATTGAAATTGCATATTCTACTAGTAGATGGTGACATGAACCACTTATATAATGGCCTTAGCTAATGAAGAATCCAAAGAGCGTAATTAATGCAGTTCAAATGTTTGACAGCAGACAAATCTATGTTATCAGATGAATCTTAAATCATAGACTCTTAGGATGTTTTGGGTCAAAAGGGGTCTTTGAAGTTCAGCCAATCCAACATCTCTGCAATGAGCAGGGATGTCTTCAACTAGATCAGGCTCCTCAGAGCCGCATCTGACCTGACCTTGAATATTGACCACCTCTCTGAGTAACTTGTGTCAATGTTTCGTCATTCTCACTGCAAAGATTTTTTATTTTAATATATCTAGTGTGAATCATCACTCTTTTAATTTAAAACCCTTGTGACTTTTTCCATCACAATGGGCACTGCTAAAATCTTCATTCCCATCTTTCTTATAGGTGTACTTGATCCAGTGCTAGACAGGAAAGTGTGAGTCAGCGTATATAGGAGTGTATCTTTTACATATCAGGTGAATAAAACAAAAGATAAGTATGAGATGTTTAATAAATTAGGGAGTCTTAATTCATTTTTCTGGAGGTGTTACCAAGGTCAGAATATAATACCAGTTTGTCAGAAAAGAAAAACTTCTAGATAAAATATCCATAATTTAAGTCTTTCAGGATCCTTCAGGTTATAAAGTTACAAAAAAGTGCAAGACAGCAACTAGTCAGTTCATTATATCAAATGCAACTAATTGTTGCAGTGAGAATTTTTAAGGCACTAAAAGTGTCTTGAAAATTAGAAGTCTTTTTTTAAGCTCATGTGTGTCCCTATTGATGACAATTCATAAGAACAATTTAAAAACCAACTCAAAACCTACTTTAGAGCAACCAGAATTTATCCTCAGTAGAGCTAAAAGACAGTTTACAGTCAAGCAGCTTAGAGCCATTGGCCAACAAATGGACTCCAGAGAACCCAAAAAGCATGCTGACCTTTGATGCACGCTCTCTAGACCAGTATGCTTACTGAACTCAAAAAGAATAACTTATGATTAATTCAGTTCAGCTAACTGTACTAGCTGAAGGATAGCTATCATTATTTAATCAGTTCCTCTCCATATATACTCCCTGATCAACCATTTAGGATTGATTATAAAGAAAACCCGTTGAATGTCATTCTCTGGAATATAATGTGCTTTAGTTTAACTATCCACTGTCTAAGAACTTGTTTTCTTTTCTAAAAGAGAAACTCTTTGGAGTAAGGAATGGGAGGGAGCTAGGACTGAAACAGTTGTTTCAAAAAGCATGAAAAAGGAAAATTAATTAAGAGATGTGACAGTTAAAATCTCCATTTCACACTTTTGGTTTATATTTAAAAGAAATATGTAAACAAGTAAGGGGTTTCAGATTTAAAAAGAGAGAATATGCCTCTACAGACAATAGTCAGCAAGCATAGAGGCTATTCCTGGAACAGATCACAGGTGAACAGACTTACTAGCATGGTGTTGGGGCATGTTAGTCAGCCTTGCCAGTTTAGCATGGACATGTGAATCCAAAAACAGAGAAGTCTCTCATCCTAAGTGTTGTAATAGTGATTGTGCAAACATGTAATCAAGGATGACTCAAAATATTTGCTGCTATTACAGCATGAATGATTACTTATTCCGTTTTGATTTTACTGTCTGAAATTTAGGTTTCTGAGTCTAAGGTAGCAGTGTATTTACCCTTTGTAGTCATAAGAACCCTGTCACAGGTTACCTCTTCATGTGGAGTCTGTCTCTGGTTGGGATGAATAGCAATCTCAAAAAGCTTTCTTTCTTAATTGATTGTATATACAACAAGTTTAACGTCAGCATTTTATGCCATCCTCTGTGCCTTAAAGCAGCTCTACTTGGTCACCAGCTGCCCCTCCAGAACATGGAACTTATGCAGACTGTGTCATATGTGTCATCAACTGGCCTCCAAACTCCAAATCTCCAACTGGCCTCCAAATCTCCATTTTCAGACATCCTAGAGTATCAAGAGCTGGAGGAAGGCAGGATGTTAATTTGTACCTTAACAGCCCTGCATTTCAATATCCTATGGCTCAAAGTATGCCATTGACACTGCTAGTAACAGGGCACATGTTTTGTACAAAGCCTCAGGACTCAGGCCTGTTGGACCTTCTCTCTCTGATCCTTTATTAACCTGCCTGCAGCTTTGTTGCTCTTGGTTTAACTGTGACAGTAATTTTCTAATTAACCAGCCAATTTGGTTTGCTTTTGAATAACTTATGAACAGTGTCACCAACATTTTAGGATGAAAACTTAATGAGAGCATAGAGAACTTAATGAGCATAAAGAGGTTTCTGGTAGTAGAGTACAGGCCTCGCATCTGTGGGGACACAGGATGTGGGCTAGAGATGCATAACTGTGGATAAAAAGGGATGGGATATAAGCTAACACTGAAGACCCCACAACTGTCAACCTTGCACATTTATTATGACTTTTTCCTCTGTAGAACTATTCCTTCTTTTTCTGTAACTATCAGATCTGAACTAATAATTATTTTTGGGTTAAACTGCTAAAATTTCAATAACATTAATGACAAATTATTGATTGTGTATATAAGCTGATTCTTCCTTGTCTGTAAACAAGATTTTGATCCTTAATAGTTTTTAAAGCTAAATTCTTTTCCTGTGGACAACCAAGATCAGGTGCCTGAATGTAGATGGTAATCTTTGGGTAAAACTGACTGTTTCCTATGCAGCTGGATTTACAGATATTTACAGAGATCTATAATATGGGGCTGGCAAACATAGCAAGTGTGAATTTAATAAGTCTGCAGATTTCAAAAGCAGCAGCTGGAAGCCAAAAGAATTTCTAAACAGTCATTAATAGCCTTACAAAAATATGTTTACATGACTGAAAACAGCCCACCTGGTATTCACTGTGACAGCTAGGCTAAAAATATTTTTGTGGGGTTTAAAATGAACAAAGCAGCACCTTGGCTTTCTCTTTTTCCACAGCATTTCCTAATATAATGAATGAAATTTTCAAACATTTGGAGGCAAGTCAGGTTCTAAATTAAAGTTTCATTTTCTACTGATTGTTTTATATTTCTTTTTTTCCTTGAAACCTTAAAAGATTGCTTCTTTATAATTCATGTTTCAGAGTTTTTGATATCCACACTAGAGTGGTTTATCAATGATTCTTTATTATTCCATTACACGCAAACATCGTGGTGAAAATTTCTAGATAGTCACAGACTCTGAGAAAAATCACATCTGATAACAGAAGAGAAAAAAACCCAAACACTGATACCTAACCAGTTAATCAAAGTCAATTATTTGGAAAATGTGGCATACTAAGTGTTCGTCGACTATCTGCTGAAATCAGTATTATTTTGTCTATTGTAAATTTCAATTAGTTTATGTGACTAAGCATATGACATACTCTTATGCTATTGTAGCGGACTCAACTCTGTAAACTGCCATTTTATTTAGCCTGAGAGACTGTAAAAATGTTAAACGAATATTTGTTTAACTATCATATTGTCATATTTGCCTTTTTACAAAGTCTGATTGTATATGTGAATGTGTTTGTGTGATTTCATTCCATTTTTAATTTGAGATTTTCTAAAGACAGGCAAACAACTTTGCTAACTTCATTAAGATTTGTTCATTTAGGTCTGTTCACTTCCACTGAAATCCTTCCATCTTGTAACTACTTTGGAACATTCTTGAAAATAGGATCTGACTAGATACATGGAAAAGCGTGCAAATGCACTATAGAAATTTGATGAGTTTTATTGAACATCCACATTGCAGACATTGACATGAGACAGTCTTATGTGTGTGCCTATTCTAAATAGTGGGAAAAAGAAAACTTATTCTTTTAGGTCACAGTTGACCTGACTGATCTTAGGATGAAATAAATCATCCCTGGAAGTGTTTACTTCTCTTCATTGACTGTGAGCAGAGTAACAGAGTCTATCAGGATGAGCTCAGGTGTAGCCAACCACTAAAATTTTTTTTCCCTTTTTATCAGGTCAGTGTCACCCTTTTACATGATTTTTGGATAGATTTTTATGTTCCACTATTGCATCATTATTTCTTTCTTTCTTTCTGGAATGAAAAATTCCTTTTACAGTTCTTCAACTGAAATATGGTTAGCACGGAGACTTTCATTTAACTTTATCTGTGATTTCTTACATATAGTTTCCTTACTTATTTATTTATTGTAGTTAATATTTTAGGGAAAGAGAGATTAAAGATTTTAAAGCAATCCAGTATTCATTTCCTGTGGTTTGGATGTCATAAATGACACAATTTGGGCATGTGGACTTCTAAGGTTACAAGATAAGATGCATTTCAAATATAAGTAATACTTTTTTCTGAAAAGTCTATCTTAATTATTCACCCTAAAATTCAGAAGGGTGTTCTTTGTCTTGATACTGAAAGCTAAGTGCAAAGTAAAGTAAGTGTCTTGTAAACAAGACACTAAAACTGTCTTGCTACAGAAAACTAAAATTATGCTTCAATTATAGTAAAAAAATAATTATCATAGGATATCTTTAAGAAAATTATTTTAAAAAATCACTGGCTGAGGCTGTTATCAAGGTTTTCCACAAAATTAATATTCTTTGAAGTACCTGGTGTTAGTACTTTTAATCAATAATGAGTGCATCTTTCAAGGTTAGCAAACTATGGTTAGTGTGACTTAAAATGTATTCAACTAAAAATAATAATAAACATCTTATAGAGAGAAGTCCAAGCCTAGGATCTGTAGAATTGCAACTAAAACCCCCAGTACTACAATGAAAAGAAAATGTGAGAATCAAACAAGGCTCTTCGACTTGAAAAATTTGGACTACAGAAATCTTGAGAAAATACCTTGTGTGAATTTTTTGTCAACTAGGCTTTGATAATAGAAGAAAGCAAGATTTTTAGGAAGATATAAAAAAAAAATTATGTGGTAAGGGGGACTAGGTGTGAAAGTATAGTACAGCTTTCATGTCTGTACATGCAAAATATATATTTATATAGATTGAATTAAATATACATACATACACATATGTCTATGTGCACATATAGCTATATATACATATATATGTACATATATGTTCATATGAAAGTATATTTGGATGAAAAGAAGTTTAAGATACTCCATATATTTCATATCAGATATTACACAACATGCCTGTACATGTCACAAATACTAAACTTTTTTTTAAGCCCATGACAGCATGATCTAGATTTCTTCTGGGAAGATGGCAAAACAAACAATCTGAGTCAGTGCTTACTTTTCAGAAAAATTTGTGTTGAACAAAACTAAAACATGAATAAGTACCACAATATAATTTCCTGAAACTAGAATTCTGTAGATATTTCAGATTAAACAAATAAATGTGCAATAAAAATTAATTTGTTGGAGTAATTTTAATAAAAATATTATCTTATGGAAAAAGATGAAGTACATGCTACCAATCCATAAACATACACATACTCATAAAATTAAAGATTTATTAGTAGTACAATTTGAATTTTATATTTGGTAATGATCAGTAGTGTCAGGTTGATCTTGAGTTTTGATTGTTAATGGTTGTGGACAAAACATGTACTTTGTTTACATTATTGTATGACTATTTTATTTTTCCTTTTATGAAACTACAGTGTATGTGGAGAACTATCAATCAGATAATAGTATTTTTGAATGTTTGAATATGAAAAAAATTTAGTACCTTTCTAAAGACTGATGTTTTGTAACAGCAGATATGTTCCATTATAATTATTTTTTTGTTCTCTTCTTCTGCATTGGGATTTTTTAATGTTTTCCTCATGTATTAGTCCTCTTAGACACTTTTTACTATTTCTTACCCTTGGAGGGACTACAGATTTTCCATGTCCAGTCATGTATTAAGTGATATAGTAATTTTTAAAGTGCTTTTCATTATATTTATGTAAAGAATACGAAATCTAAGAATCCTGTTCTGTAACCTACACTCAAGTAGGACTTGCCTATTTAATTTAAGGACTTGCCTATTTAATTTAAGTGAGACTGAGATGCCAAGAAAAATGTTGATAACTGAAAGACTTCTGTTGCTTACAGTTGCAAGCTCTGATCTTTTCCTATTCTGAAAAAAAAATAAAAAAGAAAGTGAAAATTACAGGTAACTATAATATGCAGTTAATGATGTTAAGGAATATTAAGTCAGCATTCTGTTAGAGGATATGGAAATGCACAAATATATCAATTGCAAATTCTTGTCTGAAAATGTAACATTTGATTGCTCTGAGGATAGAGACAATACCCTGAAAGAGAATAGAATCATAAAGAGGACAAGGATAGTCAATACTAGCTTAACAGTCATTATTTAACAGTCATTATTTCTCATCATATGAGAAAATTTCAGGAGGTCTAAATTTTAAATAGACAATAGAAAATGCTTGTTGAAATCAGAAATCCTTGTAATTTTTTCCACTTCTTAAGAAATAATTATTTCAATAATTCTGATCAAATTCTGCCAGATTTCAAGAAAGGAGACCACATCTCCTGTGGATGATGGATTACTGTGTCCAGTTGCAGAATCTCCATCCCTGGAGATATTCAAGAATTGTCAGCATGATATCCTTTGCAGTGTGCTCCAGGATGACCCTGCCTGAGCAGTGAGGTTGGACCAGGTGGCCCACTGTGGTCACTTCTAACCTTACGGATTCTATGAGTCTCTGAAAGGCACATTGATTTTGTTTGTTTAGTTTTCCTAAAACACACTTTAATAAGAAAAAACTAGGGGGAAAAAGAAAGAACAAAGAAAAGGGGGAAGAAAGTTTCAGAACTGGGAGACAGCAGACAATCATGGTAATTTCAACCCCATTCCTTCAGGTTTATTTTTTTGACATCTAGGCATAGGATGAATACAGAAACTGTTATGTGTTGGACTTCATGTGCTATTTGTGTATTCATTTACCACTGTGTAGGACTTGAATATTCCAATTTGTCCCAGGAAAGAGAATTTAACAGACATATTTACCATATTATTTAACATTCATTAGTTAAGTATTAGTCACCAACTAAACATCAGAACTGCTAAATGTATGTTTAATTTGCATAATTATGTGGTATGGTTGATAGATATTGCTTGAGATGGCAATACATCTACTACAAATTAGAGTATTAGCACAAAACAATAATAAGCAAGCTGAGGAAATCCACTTAAGTCTAGTCTCCCTAATATTAATGGTCACAATTTTGTTCTTCCTTTTGCATAAATGACAGCAGTTTTTATTTCTTGAGATAAATAAAATTTCATTCTGCATCTATAGTTATCTTAGTGTCTAAGAAATTTTTAATTCAGAAACAAGAAGGACCATGGTTAGAAGAGTCCATTTTAATCTGTGGCCTTGTAAATTATTTGGTGTTTTGATTTTGGTTTTGGGGGGAGGGAGTTGATAAGATAATGTTTAAATTTTAATGGTTAAATGACCCACCTAACTGTTCTTAAAGCCTGTTGTATTTTCAGCAAAATTAAGACTCTTTTGGCTTACTGAATGCATCAAAAGGATAATTTGCAGATGACACTAGCAAGTAGAGAGGAAAAAAGGCAAACTTTGAAATGCATGCATTTATATATATATATATGTATCAATATGATTCTATTCAGATTCACAGTAGTAGTAGAACAAAAAGCCAAAAATTAATTATTTTACTAGGGAGCAGATAAGGATAGTCACTTGGATTTTGTTTGATAATAAGATCTATATCTTTGTCTCTGGGGAGAATCAGTGTAGTTGGATGTCAGCCTAAGTACAGATTTTTCGAAGATCATGAAAGCTAAGATTCAGAGAATACAGGAGGGAGTTTGAGAACTATGTACTAAGTCTCAAGTTATGTGCGGGTGCTCAAAATTTACTTTCTGTAGTGTAAAAATATATAAAGATTCAATAAATTCCTTATAGAATTTAGATTGTTAGAGCATTAGTTTCTTTCTGAAACGGGTTCTAATTTTTGTCAAAACAAGAAAACATGGATTTTTCACCAATTTTTCCTGTTGCCACACAATGTTTAATGCTTTTATTTTATATTCAGTCCCAAAGACACATTAGTAATTTATGTAGGTATTTGGAAAATTAGCCTCTGAAAAATTTCTGAACTTGATTTTGGCTTGATTCCAATTCAGTTCATAGTCATGTAAAATGAATAGCTCTTAAAAGAGATTTTATTCCTTGAAAATTCAATATATGTTCAAAAGAACTGGAAAAGTAGAGAAGTTGATGAAGCCTCTCTGCAAAGAGATGAAACAGTAGATCTTGCTGTCATGAAACTTGAGTTCCATCGGCAGCATATAACAAATATAGTTAAACATTAAAATTCACTTTTTAACATTAAATATCTTGTACGTCTGGAACTTATGCACTTTACATATAAAACACTCTAAAGGTCAGGAAATCAATCACCTGTGTTTTACTTGTCATCTCTATTAGATTAAGCCAATATAAAATAATGAATACTTTTTTGTATTACAGTTCTGTCTTGGCCTGATTGATCCTCTATAAAGCTATTATAAAGGTCACATTATGATAAGTCAAAGACTACTGAGGAGCAGGAGGGCACGAGGTAAGATAAACATGTCACCTGTTCAGGAAGGGAGTCAGGTTATTTCCTATATTTGGAGGTAAATGTTAGCTAAACCCAAACCACTATGGTGTTAAAGGTCTTCCTGTATTTCCATTTTGTAACTTTATTTTTCATGATTTAAACATGTGCATAGCAATATTATCATTGAGTTGGTCCTTCTAAAATGTTAGATAGATTGCTAAAAGTTAATATTCTTTCTTGCAAAATTACTTACGCAATATGACTGCATATTAAATGCTTATGCAATCATCCCTCTTAAGTTCACAGTAGGTTTTTTTTTAATAATTTGGAAAAAAGTAACTTTTAATTTAATTTTAAATCAATTCATATAATTATTTATAGTACACAAGAACTATGCCCAATATACTGAATTTTTTTTTATTTACGTACACACACACACACTGTAAAGGCAGTATATATACACAAATAGTGACGAGTGAACATAGTATTTACATTAGTTATATATGAAAAAGGGGTTGGGTGAAGAGGTAGAGTGAGTAAGAGATATATTATAAATGTAATTTTAACATTAAAAAAGTTGAAAAATATTAGACTTTGTGGTGTTACTTTCAAATTACTAATTAAATTTATGTCAATAACCACAAATTATGTCAGTAATTGCAGAAAACTTTTTACTATTTTTCATTGCACTCCCTATGAATTACTTTAGCAATCTATTAATGCAGTTGTTTAATGTAATTAATTGCTATGAATTATATTATGATATAACAGGTGGGTTTTTTTTCCCCTGAGACGTATAATAGGATCAAATTTGTGTACTCCATAAGAAATATAAAAATAGTTTATTAGCATCACAGCTGACTGTGCAATGATAAAATTCCATTTCAAGTTACATTTATTCCAAAAAAGAATATTTTGATTTTATGACAAAAATGAAATACCAAAGAAAAAAATAGACAATATGTAAATTACATTTTGAATTTTTTTTTTTAAGTTTTTCTGGATGTTGTGAATGAAGAATATGGACATAAATAAGCATGCACACTTGAGTGTCATTTTCTGGTTTTACTGATTAGTTTAAAATCTTATTACTCTCTTTGAAAAATAATCAAAGTAATCTTAGAGCAGAGGGAGCAAGAGGAAAGGAGAAAGAGAGAGTGAGAGAGAGAGAGAGGATTGTGAAAAGTAGTTCTTTAGACACACTTAGTTAGGCTTTGATTTCTAATTAAATGAATTTTTTCATGCCCCTGTTGAACTTATCATCTTCAATAAAATTTATGTTGGTGTGAAAGCAAAGCTTTGTTTTGTAAATGAACACTTTAAAACAATTTTCTGTAAGAAAATATTGAAAATGAAAGTACTGAACTCTGAAATATGGACCTGTTCTGAAATTATATATTATCTTTTAAATTATATATAAAATTAGAAACTATAGTTCAAAATAGTTCTAACTTACAGTTAGAGACTATAAGTTCAAAAATAATCTAAAAATTTTTATTACTTTAATTCCTGAGCTGTTATTTCCACAATGCTATGGAAAATGTCATTAATACATACAATGAATACAATAAAATATTTTAAAACAAAACAAAACACCCAATAGTTAAAATCTCAACCAAAAAAAAATCAAACAAAAATGTCACCTGGAATTAAAGTAAAACTAAGAGATCAGGTTTGATGTCTAACTTTTGGCAGGGTTAGAGCTGTTAACCCGTTATTATTAACATATACAGTTACAACTGCTCTCTTGTTTTAGCTGGAAATGGTGCTGGACAAAAGAATTGCTACAAATTTTACCTGCTAGTGTCAGAGGTATGAAAAAAAGTAGGCAGGTACAAACCGGAATTTCAAAAGGCTGCTTAAAAACAATGGCCTCCCCACTAAAAACTTAACTAAGTATGCATGAACATGTGACACAAACTAGAAGAAGAAAAGCTTAAAAGTTTTTTCCTTCTTGAGTTAGGTTTTCTCTTAGAGAATCTTAATTATATAAAATGTCACTTTTTTGATTTATGCAATAAAAACAAAATATTTTGTTTTGCATCTATGTATTCCAGGTATTTTTCAATGTTTGTAGAAATTAATTGGAAAAGCTTGTATTTCATTTACACTTTAAAATGCTTGATTTCATTATTTATTATTTGATTTATTGTATGAATTGAACTATTTTCTATATAATTCTAATATTTTTAATGATTTTCTGAGGGATATAGTTTTGTCAGATTCCTTCTCTAAGGGGAAGAGCTACCATTTTACTGAAGAATATCTAGAATGATTTTGGACAAAAAAAAAATCTAGAACCCCTCAATATTTGTTTCATCTTGTTTATAATACATTTTACCATTATATGTTTCCACTACTTCCATTATCATTTATTTCAAATTAATGAATATCTGGGCATGAATAAACTTGGAAAAACTAAGCCACTTTACAAAGAAAAGTGATATAGATACATGTTTATCTCATAAATATCCTCCTTTTCAGTGTTCATAAAAGTTCCAGAATGATTTCCCTACACTTTGAATAAAATGCCATGCGGAGAGTTCACATTTTAATTGTATCCATGTTATTACTGGGTACTTGAAGACAACTTGAGGCAACTTCTTGGACACAGTCATGGGCAAAATGGACATGGGTAACTTGTGGACAGAAGCAGTAGAACAGTATGAGAAGCAGTTTTACATTCTCAGCATGCTGCAATTATATCTGGGCATCTTACAGGCAGAGTTGTGGGAATCTGCTCATGCCTGTGAGAACAGAGCAGAGGCAACAAGCAGAGGCACTGGAGGGAATGTATTCCTGAGATTCTGAGTACTTAATCAAAACCAAACAAACAGGCAAATCCAAAAACAGACCCAGAGGAATACCTTGAAAATCTTATGGGGATTTGTGGATGCACAGTACGACTATGATATTGCTATTACTCAGTGCTTGGTGTTTAGGCACTCTTATTCTACAAATAAACTGCCAGAGGGCCTGATAATAATTCAAAACAGATTGAAACTTTACCCTAGTAATATAACTTTTTAAGGAGATATTAATCACTTGATTAAAAAATTTTCTAGTCTATTAAACAATCAAAATTAGATGTTTAGAATTATGGTGTTAAATCATAATTAATATAATATATACAAGTATATTATGTTAATTTTGCCAAAAGTATGATCACTCAATAGTATATGCATGAAATACAGAGTTTTCCACAGGATATTTCTTATACTTCTTTGGAAGACAAAAAATTGTTTCAACTGTGTGGGTATCACAGTTATGGGATGAAATACTGACACTGGGATACTTCAAGGGAAAGGCACATCTAAACAGGACATTGCAGTGTGTAGGCTGCATCACAGAATCGAGAGCTTCCCCATTTTTTGAAGGTAAAATCTCATTAGTTACAGGTCACAAATCCATACAGGTTAAAAGAAATATTTCTATGTAATAGAGCTATTTTTATTACATATCTCTGAATCATAAGAGTATAGAATTGATTACACTGTTAAGTACTACAAATTCCATAGCTACCCCCAACCTGTGCTTCAATATGGTTTTTTTCTAACACAATAAATACAATGTAATACAAATATGCAACTTAAAAGTCTATTTTCAGAAATGGAAACATCTAATAAGCATATGATTAGAATGAGCACTCCAAATCAATGAACATAATGAAATTTAAAAAAAAACAACTAAACTCTTGACTTAAAATCATGCCAATTATTTCTTGAGTGATTATTTTGAAAGCATGTATGAATTCAGGTGGAATTAATGTCATAGCTGAAGCCTGCAGTAAAATACTCCCCCCAAAAAAGACCTTGATTACACCCTCCCAGCACTACTTGACTAATATGACCTGGAAAACAAGTAATAGATGGACTTGGTTTTGACATGCTGCTCACACTGCTGTAAACACTACAATTAAGCCATGTTAAGCAGCAGGTAAGGGTTTAGATCTTGTTTATTGCAGTGGCCAAAAGTAGATTTTTGGGGTAAATTATGGAGTCATTTAGGTTGAAAAAGACTTCTAATGCCGTGGAATCCAACTGTGAACCTAGCACCTGAACCTGCCAAGGCTAACACTGAACCAGCCATGTCCTCTATGCACCACATCTGCCCAGATGTGAGATTAAGAGAATTATATGATGATAATGTTCAGAATGTTCTCTAAGGTCAGACAGCTTTTGGCTCAAAAACTGAATATGATTTTTATCTAAGTAATCATGTTCTTGAATTATTTTTTATGAACTCTTTTACTTTTTTTTTTGAAAGCAAGATTTTTTTAATTTTCAATATTTTTTAGTAAGAGCTACCCATTAGAAAAGAATCAAATCTGTGTTTCAAATCTCCAATTAGATACGTTCATTTCAATGACCACAAATTTTATGAAGAGAGTTGTTAAATTGTACTACACATCCTTCAATTACATATTTCTCTGGGAAATTTCTTGTGCCCTTTTAAATAAATGGTTTCACTGCTGTCTTCTGCTGCATCCTATTTCAATTCCCATATCTTCTGCTAATAGTACTGAATAAGACCCTGAGATTAACTCAGTTTCTTAGAGCATGGTGCTAATATCACCAAGGTGGTGATGTTGATCTCCATATGGGCCAATCACTTAAGAGCTGAACTTGGTGGTTGGTTCTTGTGGGGACCTTCCAACTCAGAAAATCCTGTTATTCTGTTTGTGAAATCTAGTCCATGTAATTTTCTTCTCAGTTTTATTTACATACTGAATAGATTCTTCCTAAAGTACTAACCTAACTTCTACTGCTAACTCCTCAGCGAAGGTGGAGAAGGTGTAGAAAAAAGATTCAATCAAGATCAAACATTTATTTTGGTTTTAGCTCAAAGTTAAGATTTCAACTTTTTTTCTGTAGCATTTTCTAAGAAAACTTATTTCAATATATATAAACTTGAAATATTGTGATGCGTACACTACTTGTGGGTTTTCCATACAGATATGTATATTTGAACTTGACAGAGGTATTTCAAGAGAAAATTTAATACAATCTTGACAAGCATTATAAGAGTTAAAAGAATTAATATAATTTATCACATGATAATATTCTAACATTCAGTGAAGTGTTTTTATTCACTAAGTACTTAACTCATTTTTAGTCATATGACTAAGTTAAACACATGAATTTAAAGACATCCATCACTAAAATGATTGTATTGTAGATAAGGACAAAAAATGGAGAGAACAGAAAGATGATAAATGTTTTTAATTAGTCACATTTTATATCACTTTTCTCACTGAGGAAAGATGTGCTCATGATGGTGATTATTTCTGACTTTTTTCCAAGTGTTTCGTTTGACACTCAAATGGTCATTTGAAAACCAAGGTCAAATATCGGTGGGTGCTTTGAAAGTGAACAGTAATACTACTGTGAAGCAATCAAGACACTTGTTATTGTGGTAGTTAATAAGCTCTTAATCTCTGGAACTTCATCTACCATGCATAATGGTTCTTGGAGATATTTTTTTGGGATGGGGTGTGTACTAAAATTATTTTTCTAATAGTTACTATTTTTCATCTTGCATCTTTTTTCCTTTCATAAAAGTCATAGAAATTTGAAAAGTGACAGCCAGCCAACATCACCTAAATCTTTTTTTCTGTTCTTGACTAATGATACAGTGGAACCTTAAATTCTGTGTATATGAAATTCTATTCCAATGAAATTGCAGAAAATTTATTCTAATGTACATACATGTTCATGCTGAAATATTTTATTTCTATTGCCCTCTGTGTAGTTTTTTTTTTGTTGTTTTTGTTTTTGGGGTTTTTTTTTTTTTTTGGTGGGGTCTTTTACTCAACTGTCTGTTTTTCAAGACGTCTCCTGTCCAAGACTATTGGAAAACTGCAAAAGGCCTTTTTGCTATGGCTGTCTAAAGCTCCTTTGGGATGCTTACATGTGATTTTTGAGTTATTTTAATTGAAAACAAAATCAATATAGTGGCGAAATACTTCTATGGAGTTCAATTTGGGAACATTCAAATTACAATACAATCTCTTCAGCCTTGGACTTGAGAAACGTCTTTTGGTGAGTTGGCTTCTTGGATGTTGTGTTAAATATTTTTTCATGACAAGTGAAAAGAAGAATAAACTGAGTTTTGAAGGATTTATGGGTTTGGTTTTTTTGGGGGGGTATTTGTCAAATTAAAATTTCTATTTTAAAATAGAAGTCTTCATCCTTCATAAGCAAAATTTCACAAACCTGGTTAATGCTCATATCTTCATAGCAATCTATTCCTTAGTGTGACTAGGCACCCTCCTCACTTTTCTGCATAGCATGAGCCAAAGAAATAAAACCATAAGTTTCTTGCACTGTTACCATCAGTGGAAATATTTATTACATTTATATTTTCACAAAAACGTGAAAAAAACAGAAGCTCTATACCTTTTTTTTGTTTTCTAAACTGATATTCAAATTTTTGTCTCATTGGAATTCTAATGTGAATTTGATTTCTGTCATCTTTCTTTTTCTAAATTGCAGCATTGAACAATATTAACAATATTGAGTTTAAGATTAATTTCCCTATTACTATATGGGGTTTCCCTATAGCAGTGAAAGATAAGCTGAAGCACTGATGCAACATTCATGGAAATACTATTCTCGAGTTTTACTGTGAATTTGCATACACAGACAGCATCATAAACAGCACAGGCTTCCCCTTACTTCCCTTGCCCTTCCATGTCAGCATATATGCACACGTACAAGTGCAGTTGTGTATCCAAAGCAGTCACAAAACTACAGATGTTTCTTCATTCTTAGTACATACAATGAGCAGAATCAACATCCATAGCATTAAATCACTGTCAAGACCTACACTTCATAAGACAGAAGACAGTGATGGATTGGGATAAAGCCTTTTATCCAAAGCACTTGAAATTATCAAGGTCTTAATTCCCACTCACATATTAGGGAATGGCAAAATCTGGGGGGGTTTCTACTGTCCTATAGATTGGATGGCATAACTGTACACTGTATTCACTGTCTAATAATGACATAATCTACATAATGAATTCTTACTTATTTTTCCTCAGGAGGATAACTTAGTTTTCTGAAATTTTCTATATAATGGATCATTCTATAATCACATCGAAAACAAAAAAATCAACCAACCTATTTTCTTCATGAAGGCAATGTTAATACATGTCTTTTAAGATCTGACAAACCTCCATAATGCCACATTCAAATCAGAAAAAAACCAGTTATAACTAACACAGTAAGCAAGCTTTCTCTTGTTAATGTTTATCTTTTCATGCAAAATATCTTGAAACATAATTAAAAGCTATTTTGAAAAACACTAAGGGCCAAATGACAAAATATTGGTAATTTCTGTATATTTTTACTGTTGCTAGTTTGTTGACTCACTTTCAAAGCACAGTAATTCACAGCAGTTTTCTGAGTCCTTCATGTAAAAATTTGAAAGGATGCAATGTATTAATAACTGATCTAAGCAATGCTTTTCTTCATATCAGAATCTTGTCATATTCACATTTGGAGTCTTCCCTTGCTTTCTAAGATTTCTGGTCTATGAAATACAAAAAGGTATTACAAGTTTTCTTATCAATCTATAACCATCAAGAATTTCAACACTTTGGTTACATGCCTGTAGTTATCTATAACATAAATTCAACAGTGTTGATATCCATCTGGAGTAGCAGAGAAAGTTCATAATCTTAAATAGCTTTGAACACCTACATGTGTTCACCTGAATCGGGTCCTTTTGTCTTCCAACTTTTGTTTACACATATTAATCACATAAGCATTTGAAAATATCTCTTCTTAAGCTCTGGAAAAGATGAGTAATGCTTCTAGAAAACAGAATTCATTTTGATAATATGGGACCTAACAATTATTCAAAAATATGCCATCTAACAAATACAGTGTAAATATTTGCAAATCAAATAATTTGGAAACCAAATCCCTTACTTACTTGCTAAGAAGTACAAAGGAAATAATTTATTGAAAAAAATTCTAAACATTTTTTTGAGGTGATGTCTCATTCATTATAAAAATAATTTAAAATCTCAAATTCAGTTTTTTAGAGATAAATGACATCTACTATTAGGTACAATATTTTTGTCACTATTGTTTCTACAGTGACCTCTAACTTCTTGCAAGCTTTTAAGATAATCTAGACAAGTTTCTAAAATATTGGTGCTGAAAACGACAAAAAATGTGATAGAAATATATATACTATTTTAAAATTATATTAAACTATGATCTAAACATATTATTTGAGGAAGATGATATCTAATAATGCTTTTTAATATAGCAGAGACAGCATAAGGAAAAACGGTATTAGCAGCTGAACAGAAGGAAATTAAATAAATCAAAATTAATGCAATAGTTGTAGATTTTTAAGTTGGATAATTAGTCATTTCAGCAGATTGTGAGGAAACAAGACATAAGCTCTATGTCCAGTAGGTAGATCATATTTCAAAAAAAAGCATGTTGCACTTATTGCAGGAAATGTGCCTGCCACAAGAAAAATCAAACAATTTTTTTATTACCCAATCCTTTTAGCTACAAAATGTATGAAGACTTGTAAATTATATATAGTGTTTAAAAACTTTTTCAAAGACAAATTTAATAACGCATAGAATCAAATGCTACCTGTATTTATAGAAGTTGTTTTAAACTTCACTGAATTATATTTTAAATAAATAATATTTTGTCTTCTTTTTACATTGCCTTCATAGCCTACATCCTTTTCTTTTTTTTGCAAATCTATTTTTTTCACATTTTTTACATGTGTACCCCTCACATAATATCCCATGATTTTGCAATGAAGTTAATAACCAGAGCTTAAACAGATTGCAAACGATTCACTACTAGTGCATTCCTTTTAATGTCTACATTAAGGTTTTGATTCTTCTCAGGAGTTAATTAGAAAGAACTCCACTGTAATAAGCAGATTTATATGAGCCTGATAGGAAGAGATGTCTCTAAATAGGCGTGTTTCAGGTATTGATCTTTATGAAGTACTTAGATAATATGTGCTCCCTATGTATAGTAAATCTGTTTGATGTGTTCTGGAGAGCTATCAGGGAGAAAAAATTGAGTTTAGATGTCTTGGAATTTTGCATAAATATGTAACTTGATAATGCTGCTCAGACACATTTGGTGGCTTGCCAAGTAAATCACAAACATTCCATTAATATCAGGCTGACCCAGCTTCATAGGCTGGGAAAACTGTTCCTAAGAACACCCCTGGTACTAAAAATAGCTCATTAATAAATCTTATTAAATAAGTCCATAGCATTGGACTTCTTTAATCACAAGGTGGCTTGGCTGAGTGGAAATGAGTAATTAGATTTCAGTAATTGCCAAATTTGCATGAAAATTTGGTATTGTAAATAAAATTCTACAACAAGTGTATATGAGGTTTCCATGTAACATGAAAGATCTGTTAGATGTTAACTAATTAACTAATTAAGTGTTATCTAATTAGCATTGGATGTTAATTAAGACATATGAATTTGAAAAAACTTCGTATACACAGTTAAGCATAGAACATATTGAAGCAAATGGATGCATTGAAGCACATCTTCAATAATTTTTTTCTCAATCCCTCTTAATGTTTTTAGCCACTATACCTGCTAAATAGAGCTTTTGTTGGGTACATAAAAACACCTGCAGGTCTTTAATAAAAAAAAGCTAATGAAATACAGATAAAATGTTGGCTTTATGAGGAGCTTGCCTGTGTAAGGAAAGAAGTGACCTTCTGGTGCTTTGCATGTCAGTGTGGAGTGTTCTTTACCACACAGGAACAACATGTGTCTATAGATTCCTTTTTAACATTTTGCTATAACTCCTCAGCAATATTTCAGGCGAAATATAAAAGATAGGCATTTTTACCTGTACTAAAACAGAATAATAGATCATCCCCTAAACTATTCTACTGTTTTTACCACAAATAGAATTAAAAATTGGTTTATAGATTAAGGCTACGTTGTTGCAGTGTCTGCATTAATGACAATAGAAAAAAAATAAAAGGAAAAATATGGATTTTGGTTTTGTCAAACATTAAAATTGTCAATAACCATGTGCTTAACAAAACTCCATCACTACAGAAACATCATTTCATTATGGAAAGTCATGTGAACTATTTCTCACTAAATCAAAATCTCTCTTCATCTGAGATAGTAATTTCATTTTTTATAAAAAATAAGAAACAGACAGATTATCCTAAAGCATGGTTTATCTGTTTTATTTTAGCCAAATTTTTTTGAAAAAGATTAACTGTAACCTAGAATGGCCAGTTCCTCTTCATTAATTGTAAGAGGAGGCTACAAATCAAGAGATTTGCTCAGTGTGTCAGAGCATGGTGCTAAGCACACCAAGGTTGTGAATTCAATCCCTTTATGGGCCATACACTTAAGAGCTGGACTTGATCCTTGTGGGTCCCTTCGAACTCAGAATATTCTGTGATCTGGAAATGAAGATTAAACAATTCTCTAATCACATACAGTCTCCATACAGTAGGTGCTGAAATTTATCAGCATTAATTCTATTATCATCTATGCTAGCAGTAAGAGCTTTCTCTGGAATTATTCCTCTGAATAAAAAGAGGTGCCTAACTTGCTGCTACCTTGACCTGGATATGTGAAAGAAAATAATTTCCCTTAATTTTTATTTCAGCTGTCATGAATGGAGAGAAAACCAGGACATTGCATGGCTTTCTGTATCACATACCTGAAAATGGAGTAAGTGATAATTATTAAAAAGGTAAGGAAGGCCCTTATCCCTCTGAAACAAAGGACCCTGGAATAGGGAAAGTGACTGTGCAGATGCCACAGTCTTGCTGAATTAAGGTGCTTTCAAATTGTGCGAGAAAAAAGTCTGACCCCTTGTCAGACAAAAGTGTAGCACTATCTCACATATTCTAAATGTCAGAAATGTCAGGATGAAGCCAGTGTTTCAGTGATGTATTTCATGGTCACTAACTTTTATGGACCACTAAGAGTGAATAATAGATGTATGGACTCTGGTTATTCTCTACAATGCAATATAGTCCCATTAAAATTGTTTTGAAACCAGATTAATCCAAACAGCAAACAAAAAACCTAAAGGGCAGTGCTGGGAACCCAAAATCAACAACACTTTAAACTTACAAAGCTTTTATCTCTCCTAGCTCAGTCTATGTTCTCAGGTGCATGGTGTGATTCTTGGGCTGTCCTGTGCAGAGCCAGGAGCTGGAATTCAATGGTCCCTGTGGATCCTTTTCAGCTCAGGATATTCTGTGACTCTCTGCACTAAGTATTCACCAAGACTGATCTAACTTCTCTCTGCAGTGAAGCTTCTTCCATTTGCGAGTTTCAAATTAATATCTTGCATGATAAAGAGAACTACTCTATCATCTTTAATTCAATAGGAGATCTGTATAAATATCAGCATCCAAATCAAACACAATATCTGCCTTCTGGCATGATCAAGAAACTGATTGCAACTGATCCAAAGACTTATCTAAGAATATTCATGCCTATCTGTGTTTTACCCAGTTTCAATCCAATACTAGGTTCCCAAGTGTGTGGTTTAAATTCAGTGGTTTAAAAGTGATAGAGATTGTACTCAGAATTAAATTCAAAAGGATGCCTCTATGCTCCCCTTACTTAGTTCTGCTACGATCTCAATGTGCAATAATAAGGGAACTGATATGCTTTTTGCCTTGGGCACTATAACTTGTGCTTTGTTTAGAACCAGTCTGAATACTATTAGTTTAACTAAATACATGTCAAACTTAAAAGTAATCATAGTTATTTTTTGAAAACATATTTGTACTTTTTTTTTTTTCAGAGACTCCATATTTTCCTTCTTTCCGCCAGCTAAACTTTAAATTATGTCAGTCAGAATACACAACATAACAAAAATGAGAATTCAAGCCAAGCTTTTGCAAATGTCTTCTGACATCATGAGAATATGAAATAAAATCCACGGTAAAAATAAATGTTGTATTCCAGGCACTGGACTGGGGGCAGCTAGTTGCATTACGGAGGTGACACTAAAGGTCCCTGTGGGAAGGTGTTCAGTGAAGAGCAATAAAGCAGCCTTTGTAAGCTAACTCCCAGAGCAGCAGTAGCCTGACACTGCCCAACAGCAAAGGCAAAGAAGGGGATAAAAGGAGAATGAGAGAATCAGTATATTCTTACTATGCCATAGAAGCAAGAGGGCTTTTTAATAGGAGATATGAGTGAGATCATGACAATTATAATTTTTTATTAGTTTTGGGTTTTTTTCCTCCTGTTTTTATAGAAACTCCACATGATGAAAACTGGAATTATAAGGACATGTTGATTTGGCAGTGTCATTCCTAATGACATTTGTTGTCATGCTCTTGAAGTCTCGCAAAAGAGTAGAGGTGACTTACTATATGTGGATGTCTACCTCTTGTCTAAGTACTATTTTTTTTCTTGTTTGGCCCATCTCAGTAGTGCATGCCAAATGTTTTGATCTATAGTCTCTTAGTAGAGCACTCTTTCAGTCAATTCCAATTGAATGTTTTGCATTAGTTTTTTTTCAATAAGACTTAATCATTTTCATGAAAGATTTAATTATCCATCTTCCTTCCAGGAAAATAAATCTATTTTCCTGACATTTAGTTAAATTAAGGCATTGTGGTTTCAATTAAAACAAAAAAAGTGTAATGCAATTTGCATACTAATGTGAGACTGAATGGAGAACAACCTTTGTTAAGGATGAAATAATCTGTTTTAAAAATTAATTAAGGCCACATACAGAACCCCTATTTTTGGTTTCTGTATTGGTCTTGTGTGGCCAGGTTTTGGTAGCAGGGAGGGAAAATGTTTGTTTTCTGTGAGAAGCTGCCAGATGCTTTCACCCACATCCAGCAGAGCCAATGCCAGCCAGCTCCATGATGGACATGCTGCTGGTCAATACCAAGCCAATAAGGAATGACAGTAACATCTCTGTGGTAGATAAGATAGATATTTAAGAAGGAAAAATAAAAATCTTGTGCAGTTATAATTTTTAATTGCAGTTGAGAAGAGCAGGCGGAGAATGTGTGACTGGAGCAGCCCTGCAGACACCAAGGTCAGCAAGAAGGAGGTGGAGGAGGGGGAGGAGGTGCTGCAGCTGCCAGAGATGAGATTCCTCTGCAACCCATGGAGAAGCCCATGGAGAAACCCATGGAGAAGCAGGCAGTCTCCCTGACACACTCATGGAAGTGCAGATATCCACCTGCAGAGCGTGGAGGAGACCCATGCCTGAAAGTATGCTGTGAGCACATGGGAAGCCTGTGCTGGAGAAGGCTCTTGGCAGGGATCTGCAGACCTGTGGAGAGAAGAGTCCACATTAAACCAGATTTATGGGTAGGACTGGTGACCCCAGGGGTACCCTCACGGAAGCAGGCTGTGCTTGAAGGATCACAGCTTATGGAAAAGTGACCCACACTGGTGCAGTTAATGGAGAATTGCTGCCTGCGGGATGGATTCACATTAAAGAAGTTTCTGGAAGACTGCTTCCAGTAGGAGGAACACCACATTGTCTATCCCTGAGCAGCAGGACAACAAACAATGTGTGATGAACTGACTGTAATCCCACCCCCTGTCTCCCTGAGCTGCTGCAGGGGAAAAGGTAGAACCTGGGAAGGAGGGAGCAGTAAAGGAAAATTTTTTTAAGATTTATTTTACTTCTTATCCTCCTCTGATTTTGGTTAGTAATAGATTCAGCTGATTTCCCCAATTTGAGTCTGTTTTGATTTTGATGGTATTTGGTGAATGATGTCTCAGTCCTTATTTCAACCCTGAACCTTCGTTATATTTTCTCTCCTCTATCCAGCTGAGAAGGGGAGTGATGGAGCAGCTTTGGTGGGTGCCTGTCATCCAGTCAGGGTCAACCCACCACAGTGCCATATTCACTACAACTCAATGTGTGCCAATGTACATGAGGAGCTCCTGATGCAAAAAAAACCCCAAAACAACACAATAAACAAAAAGAGAGTTGACATCTTTGAACTACCAAGTCAAAGCTTTGCTTTTAACAGTCATCTTCTAGAATACAGGTATTTTTATATACAATTCAGATAGCATGCTAATTACTATTTTTATATGTTGTTTTAAATTTTATTTATGGTGGAAAATTACTCCAGAACCTCACATAGATCTCATAGTGACCTTGTCTTTTGTAGCCAAAAAAATAATTATAAAAAAAGCTTTTCCCTGAGTCAGTTCCCTTCCTTTAAGTGTTTATACAGCAAGCCTCTTAAGAGTTCATATTCACTTGCCACCTACCCTGCTTATCCTCCTTCTTTGCATGAAAATATCAATTCCCTGATCACCCTTGTACCCCTGCCTTTATATTTCAAGTTCGAACTGAAAAGGAAGAAGAAGCTTATTTTTCACCTTCTGGCAAGCATTTTTTTCACAGCACTTTTAGAATAGGAATTGAATGTAAGGCAGGATTTTTTCAGTATTGTGATGTTGCAAACATTTATTTTGAGGACCTTACTCTTCAGCAAAGTATGTATTATTCTGTTTTTGTATAGCGAGCATACACTTTCAGCTCAGGGATAATTTGTGCAATTAGTACTAACTTGAAAGCAATAAAGTAATTCTAGACTGTTAAGTTCAGATAAATATATCTTTATATACAGTTATCGAAAAAAAAAAGAGCTTGGAAAACAGTTTTGTTTTAGGATTAGTGTTGTGCTGTCCATTTCCTATAAATGTAAGGTTAACAGATTATTCTATAGCTGTTCTAAAATTGTAAATGCTTACAATTTGCATTTATCTAACACTGTAAGTTTTCTTTTTAAAATTAATTTTGAAGAAGTTTCATAACTTGCAAATGAGCAAAAACAGCATAAAAGGAAACTATGTCTATATGAATTAAAACTTCATAGCTAAGTGTAAAAGAAAATAAGGGATGACATGTATTCCTTTCATACATCATTGTGTGAAAAAGTAAGCACAAAGAACTGTGGCAGGCTAGCCTTCATCAAGAGCCAAAGTCCCACGAGCATTTTCCCTTTCTTAAATACATTTTCTCCAAGGAGCCACTGCCTTGGCCAAAGACCTCAGCTGTGTCCTCAGTGGGTCCATTAGAGCCAGTTGGAATATGTTTTGTCCATCCAAGCACACCTGGGCAGCTGCTACAAGAATTTATGCCCGATCTTTCTTCTTGGAAATTCAATTTCTAGCACCAAATATAGTTACTAATAAAGGAGTGTACCTTTTCAGAGGTAAAAGATGGTATAAATTAGTATGGCTTAAAATACTTGATTCAAGATGTATATGACTAAAATAACCAAGTAGTTCCAATTATTTTTCACTAAATGATTAATGCTCAACAACATTTTGAAGTTTGACTGTAAGCTTGTCTTAAAACTGCCATATACTTAAAGAATGAACTTTAAGCATAAATTTAAGTAGGATGTACATAGTAATCAATTATTTGATCACTTCTTCCTACATGGAAATCCACAGAAGTTCAGATAATAGAAGTGGAAACTCGATGACCGTGCTTGAAAATACCACTGGTTTAAGGCATCTTTGTTTTTTTCTTTTTTTTCTTTCTGACAGATAACAGTAAATTCACTGGAAAATGCATGCAATCACTTGAAGAAGGTGAAGTTATTTCTTGGACTGAGCACACAAAATTGAAATTGGAAATTTGTCAGGAATTCAGAGTATTAAATTCCTGCCCATTCGGATACTACTGCATTGAAATTTTATCATCTTTCTAAAAGTTTATATGCCTGATCACCCAAGAAGTAATCAAAATAAATTCAGTGTCTCTGATCTTTGAGGACTGACAGAGAATAATGCTATCTGCTTAATTTAAGAGCTAGTTTTAGATTTTTTAAAATTTATTTTTATTTATTGGCCTTTCTGTAATCTTACCTGGACTACCCTTTCATTCTAGCTTTGCTCCTTCAGTTGTAAAAATACAAAAAAGAGAAATATTTAGCCATAGATCTTCATTACTTCCTGACTGAATCACCTCCCCTGACTGTTTTGATGCACAAATTACTCTCAGCCATTTCACAAGTTAACCAAATGGCTCTTCTCTGGAAATGACTGATGAGCAGTACAAGAAAAAGGCTGCTTTAAAGTTTTAATTTGTCAGGAAGAGAAAGACTGATCAGGTCCCTTTGCACATCTGCAGAATGTCATAAGCATCATGTCCTGCAGATTTCTATTGACTATAAAGTAAATTAATATGAAATGAGAGGTGCTTTATCCACTTTGCATTTGGTCTGGCTAATGTCTGACAGAAAGAGGAGCATACTAATAAGCTTTTTGCATAAATGACTACTGATTTATAGGAATTGCAAGATGGGCATAGAAAAGGTTAAACCCACATTTGAGGAGAGTATTTCTAAATAAAGATACACCTTGGACAAATCTAATGCCAACTTTCCTCTTGAGACTATATAGCAAGACATACCAGAATTACAGAATAAAAATGAGGACCTAGCAACAGGAAATCTGTCTCGGGGCAAAAGGATCTCAGGTTTTGGACATGGCTGCATTTTACATTAGATTACTGCTAGACTTAAAAACAGGAACAATAAAATTAACTCTGAGATGATAGATAGGAATCTCACAGCTCCACCCACTACCTTCTGGAGAGATTTAGTCTGGCTGACTAGCTTGCTGTCTTGACAGATATAGCTCACCTCCATCTGAAAGGTAAAAAAGCTTTCTATGCAAGGTATTTCACGGCATGACAGGCAAGATATCTTTTGCCAATGGGGAGGTGATTTCAAGTCTGTACAGATGGGGATATATTTCTTTGAGTTTGTATGAGCAAACTGCCTAGAGTTCAAACTGAGATTTCTGCTTCAGAGTAAAATACTCTAGAAATTTTAAATGCTCTAGAAAATGTGCAAATGCTTGGACAAGAACTCTCTCTTGCTGTGCCTCTTAGACAGAAGATGAGCACACTGAAAAAACAAAATATATTATTGTCATTTTGTTGCCTATAGACTCAGTGAAAGAGATTCAGCTAATTAGAAAAACAGATAACAGGGACTAACTTTCCTCTATAGACAGTGGACAAAAATATCTAACATAAGTGCATTATCCCTAGTTGCCTACCTTTTTGTTTTAGAAAATTTTAACTGCTTTTAGAAATAAATGCCTGCAATTAATATCCTAAATTAGCATTTACAAACTTAAAGTGATGGCCTGAATTCCAAAAATCCTAAACAACCAAATGAATTAATTGCAAGGTTTTAGTAGCTGAAAATCTTGGTTTATTATACACAAACATTCAGAAGAAACTCATATTTAAATGTGAAGCTCACACCTTGGTGAGATAGGATTATAAATCTCCCTTTGGGAAAAACAAAACCCCAAACAAAGAAAGACGTGCACAACAAACTTAATTTACTCAAAATATAGTCTAATTTCTCTAAATATACCTATATTGCATTCTGCTACACGACCAAAAAAGAATTATTCATGTTTCATTTTTCACAAAATCCCAGAATAATCAAGGTTAGAAGGGACTTTCAATATCATCTAGTCCAACTGCCAACCTCACACCACCATAATCACCCCTAAACCATATCCTTAAGTGTCACATTCACACATATTTTGAACACTTCCAGAGACTCAGCAACCTCTCTGGGCAACTTCTCTAGATAACCAGGACTGCTGATAAATGACAGCTCCTTCATTACTCTTGGGTTCACTTCATTCAAGCCCGTAGTTGGATGGTTGTCTCATTTGAATAGCAGATTAGCACTAGCCATTTCCTGCTCCTGGATTGTGGGGCCACTAACTTCCAGCTTTGGGAGCTGGGTACCCTGAGGACAACTGGTTCTGGAATTAAAGACTGAGACAAAGATTGCAGTTAGTACCTCATCCATTTTTCTCTTCTGAAACTATGCAATCCTGTGGATCCAGCAAAGGATGGGGAGTATTCTAGTATATTGGTAGAATGTATTTATAAAATATTGGAACACATATGTATACTAAATATAATCACAAAATATCCTGAATTAGATGAGACCCACAACTGAAGAAAGTGAGCAATTTTCTCCTGAAAATGTTAGGAAGAGAATTATAAAAAGGCAATTAAGACCAGTGGGATTATATTTGAAATCAATAACCCTGTGTAAAGAACAAAGTTTCTCTCTTTGGATATCTCTTATCCTTAAGAGATTTGTTATGCTGAGATTCTACACATGTAGATCAGATTCAATGTAGAAATATCAAAGGATTTATCAAAAAAATAGATGAGATTTTACTTATTGCACAATAATTTGTGCAATAAATTAACAGTGATTTGTATCAAATAAAATTGAGAATATATTATGAAATCAGTTTTTCTCTGTCTCTTGTTATAAAATATGTGGGGAATAAAAATCATCCAGGCATTTAGATTTTATATTTCTGAACAACACATTAATCTGTTTTATATGGAATACGAGTTACTTGTGTAATTTGCATTAAAAAGGTTTTTATTATTTTTATATAATATTTTCTGTTTTTTTCTTTGATGCATCAATAAAATATATGTATGATATGAAAAATGTAATGTTTCATATTTAATGATTTATATATTTCTTTTGAGTCTGAAAATCATCAGGTTGCTCTACATTCCAGTAATTTCAATCAGTTTTTACATATTTTATACCACATGTTTAAATTACTTTCAACAATGAAAGACTGATTCTACACAATTACCCAAATCATGCATTATTCAAGTGGTAGTTGCTTCCACTTAAACTTTCACTTAAAGTAATCATTTCTACTGAGAGCATTGCTGAGTGTACTTGTTGGTGTTACCTGAAATAGCTACAATGATTTTCATTTTCATAATATTTTAGTTTATATTTCCTCCATTAGGGGATTTTCAGATAGTGATCACGTTAATATATCCTGGAAATCTGTGTGTATACTCATGTTCATATAGCACCATGACTGGTCAAGATAAATCCTTACTTAAGGTTTTATTACTTCAGTAGAAATTTCTTAAAGACTTGGCCAATATCTAGTATCAAAAGGAAGAATGTTCTTCTTTAGCTCCTGCAAATTTTTGCTGGGTTCTCACTAAATACAGATGAAGTGTCACAGTTTCCAAACAAGTCTTCAAGTCCTGGAGGTCTTTTATTCAATTTAAATTGATAATATTATTAAAATTTTTGAATGTTTCTCCTTGTCAGGACCTTCCTTTATGCAATTTCTACGTGTTTTCACTTCTCTTGCTTTATGATTTTGATAAGTAATATTGAAAAAAGAAGAAAAGCAGGGGATGGAATTACAATGTAACAGAGATATATTTTTCTAACTCAATCAAGAAATTGTCCTTCTATGCTCCATGCTGTTTTAAATTTCTGATCAATTTATTTTGAATGCACAAGCTAAAAAGGAAACATTGATGTTCTCACTATCAGTGTGAATGACTTAATAACAGACCCATTTATGACCAAGTTACTACACAGCAGCTGGAGATTTAACCATGAACCTAAAAACTATGATGATCTCAACCCTTTTCTAATGGTGCTAGAGAAAATTTTATTCCAAGTGGAAGAATTTATAGTCCTTCAGTGTGATGCTGTAACAGAGAGCGTAAAAAGTCTGTACATCTAGGTCCACTCAAAATGCATTTTAAATTTTTCCACAGCAAGCTTGATGAATCATGCAACAATCACAAACAATCATGCCTAATGTCAGATGAAGACCAGAAAGAGAATGTGTGGGTTTCCCTTTGCAAATAAGAAATAAGAGCCAGAATGAGAGTAATAATTGAACATGTAAGTATGTCATGTCACAAAGAGGAAGAGTTTTATAACTTAAGGTTAACTGGCATGTCAAGTCAAGGAGGTGATGCCTTTTCTAAAAAAGGAATAGTCACCTTTTTAAGAGAGTTTGAAAGTGAGACAGATTTCAGTTAAGGTAAATGGGTGGGCTGTCTCAGAGAAATGTAAGAAGAAAACTTGATTTGGGGAAAAATGTTAAATAAATGCAGACAATGGAAGGACTCTGAATGGGAGATTTTCTCCTGCAGAATGGTGCTTTCTCTGAGATGAACGTATTAAAAAAATATATTTATTAATTATTTTTTTCAGAAATTTTGCAAGCAAGAGCTTCCTTATTATCTAAATATAGTAAATTACAGTGATTTTCCTTCCTTTTCTCACCTATTTTGTTACCATGATGTGTAGCAAAACATCACACAGGTTTTTGTGAATAAATATGTTTGTTTATCTATTTTCTTATTTTTTCAGCCTGATCTGCATTAGGAATTACTAGGTTCTTTACAAAATGTTTTGTCCAAGTACAAAATTCCCTGTTATAAGTTAGTGAAGGTTTTTATGCATTTTGAGTGAGGCTGAACAAGGTCATACAGAAGAAATTCACTGGGGATTACTGAAAACATGAAAACAACTTTTGGGTCAAGGAGTTCTTGTGTTGCAGAGACTTGAACACTGGAAAAATATGTGGAAGTATCATCCCAGGTTAATCTGTGCTCTGTACTCACCTGCTTTTTATTGCAGTGATAAGCATGTCAGTGAGTTTTATATTCCTAGATAAGTCCTTTTAGTCCTTTTTTAATTACTAACTGGTCCTTACCCAAGGGTTAGACAAATAATCAAACAGAGAGGGTGGGGCCTTTACAAATTTCCAGCTCCCTAGGACCTATCTGAGGTTCATGGAGCATACTGTCCACCTGGACTGTGAAGACCCCTCAGAACCTTCACAGTCCATGTATACAGTTGATATCCCAGGCAGCAAAGAAGCGTTTTCTAGTAATCAGTGTAATAAGCAAGGCATTACAGGAGCACTGCCAAAACCCTAGAATCTTCAAGAATTTGTTACTTATCCAAGTGGTCAGTTTGAATATTGATTGCCTGCATCCCTCAGGAGCAGTATGTTCTGGTGAAGGTCTAGTGGCAACGTTGTGCTTGCTCTAGTTTCAAAACAGCCTCTTCCCCAGTGCTTCAGAAGGTGTTGCCAATGAATTCATGGAGCTATGAGCTCCTAGTCCTGCTACATCCCAAGAGCCTTTCTTAAAAGGATATTTGAGAGTTATTCTGGCTTTATAGTGAAGTTTAAACACTCATAAATTTTTCTCAGTCTTTGCAACAAAGCAATATTTTGTAGGGATAATTTCTTCACAGTAATCCTGTGAAGCAGATGTTTTTTTTTACCAGATGCAATCTGAGCTGTATGCTCAGTAGTGAAGCCTCACAACAAGAAGATATTTTCTGCTTATGGAAAATGCTCAATCTGTCATTGAATAAAAGGCATGATTGTTTCAGTCATATACAGGGTTTATGTGACATTAAAAATCCCTAAAACGTAGATAACTCTGATTGTTTATCTAAAACCTTGATAACTCTAACAAGACCAAGTGGCTTGAGGAAAAGTTCCCAAAGAAGCAAATTCTTTTATATGAATACCTAAACTTCCTTCTTCCAGCTCCAAAGCTATTTCCTTAACCAAGACATTAATCAGATCTTTGGCTTTATACGAGCATAGGAGTCCAACTCAGTGAAATTTCTTGCAGAATGTAGACATGAAACTTCATTTATCTAAAGAGAAGGGCACTTATATCATAGAAGAATGAAGTGTGAAGCAGTCATGTAGCAGATTTGAGTCAAAAGCTAACCGCTGTATGTCACACAGAAACATGCTTTTTAAAAACTTGTTCAACTGGCATACTTTAGATAATGTTCTACAGTTGTGTACTCAAATCTTTAAGAAAGCAAGAAAAAACTAAAGTGACAGAGAAAAGAATGTTCATATGCTCATTTGCAATATCACCCATTCCCAATAGCCCCCAAACTCTGAGTCAGTACCTCAAATTTTAATACTTTTATAATTAATGTCTTCTACTAGTGTCTAGATAGATAAGAATAGTGTTAACATTAAAACTATTTTAAAGTATTTTAAGTATTAATTTGTAACTTTGCCAGAGAGTACAAGCCTTGTAAAGTTAATAGAAATCATAAGAAACAGGGCATATTAAAGTTTTCTTTACTTCTGAGATCAACACTACTATTACACATGAGAATCTTAGGTTAGATGTTTACCATCCCATATTTGTTCCTTAGATTTTTTTTTGTCCTGATCTCTCCCGTTTGGCTTTGCTACCGTGTTTGTCTACAGGGCAATCATTCATGTCTTTCTTCGGATCTCTTGTTTCCATTTATACCTCAATTCTTGCAGTTCTGAAGCTGCCTTCTGATGCATTATTTTGCATACCTGTTTAGTAGCAAGGGACAGAGAATTTTGTAATTTCTTTCCCTCAGAACACACAAAAATGAACTCTCCTGATATTTATTCTGTCACACTGCTGCTCACACATTGCGCATTAAGATACTAACATGCTTCTTTCCCCCACAAAAATGAAAATAATTTTTATATTAGTCTTACCTTATCTAGTAAAAATTAAAAAAACACCCACAATTATTCAGAAGCACCACAGACTTATACATTATTACACTGATGAATGGAAAAGAAAGATTCTGAATATGAATTTGCAGTATACACATGCAGTATTGAACAACATGTATGAAGAAACCTTTATACTAATCATACTATTGGTAAATGCTTTTGACTATATCTTCTGTGCAACCAGTTCCTAAGAATTAGAAATTGGTAATTTGGTTTTTCAACAATGAGCCAAAATTTCAACATCTTTCTGTTTCTTAATTTCTCTACAGCAATCTCAGGCTCTCAAAAAATACTTTAAAATGAGACATACAAAATACAACATAAAGAAGCATAAGCCATTTTATGGGAGAAATACGGAGTGCTGATGGAAATGCATTTTAATTTATAAAGCTCTTTGGGGTTCTACCAGTTTCACTAGCCTTGAATATTACTCTGAAATGAGATAGTTAAAACATTTTCTCTTCTATCATTTATGTGGACGATTTGGATCACAAATGTGACCACAACTGTGGTAACAGAAAACAATACCTAATAAGAATCAGCAAGATCTCATTAAAGAATTGGCTTTGAACTGGCATAGCACAATTGCTAGTTAACAGTTCATAATTATGAGAAAGCAAATTTGCAATACATCTGCAGAATCATGGTGTAAGTGTTGCATCTGAAAATTTAAGCAGAAGATCTGAAAAAAATAATAGATTGCTTCTTGTAATGCTGTTCAGCCTTTTGATTCTCTTCACAAATTAGCTTGTGAAATTTGCTGAGAAAATTTCCATAGAAGCTAGCAAAGTTGTCAGGCAAAGTCATAAGTGAAAGAGAAAGAAAAATTAGACTCTCATGTTTTGCGCAATTACATGAACATTTTGTAAGTATAACCTTCTGTGACTGTTAAAAAAGCAGAAGATTGTTTTCAGTCTTTTTCCCTGGAGACATTTCATTCATAGAGCAGATTGGTAGAAGCCGCTGTCTTACTAATGTTCAGGGCCACATTAAAAAGCAATGGATTATAGACAGAAATGGCTCTTTGCCTAAACTGCTTAATAAAAGTGAGTCAAAGACCAACCTCTCTCCTTGAGGCCAAGTAGTTATCAACTAGTTTATATCCTGACTTGTCTAGCTGACGGCTTGGCCTTTAGAGGGAGAGAAACAGAATGTTACGGAAATTCACAACATTGCCATGAAATGAGATAACAAAAAGCAGTGTATATGGTGAGGTGTCAAGGACTTCAGTTTCCTCTCCAGTTTTCTCTTGTCAGTTCTGAAGAGGTATGTCCTTAAGGAACATAACTTCTTAAGTCACTTTGTGACACCTGGCATGAGGAGCAGAGATAGATGGGTCCCTGGTTTTTTATTTAGCAGTCTCAGACATCATCAATTCTGCCTCTGGTCGACTGAGCGAGACATAGCCAATTATTCCTTGCTTTGTGCTTGTCTTCCAGGTTCTATGTATAACAGAGATTTTAGCAGTCAAAGCTTTGAGGCATAGTAATTTCAAACTAGCGTTCTAATTTCAGTGAAAACATAATTGCTGTTGAATTAAGCATTCAGACCCACAATTGACATAGGCATGTACCCTCTTAAGCATGAAAAGAGTAGGACTGAAGCATATATATATATATATATATATATCACTGAAGTATAAAATATTTTTGTAGCTGGGATCCATATGACATCTAAATGTCTACAGATTGGTTGGCCACTCTGTCAATGCAGTTAAACGATAAAAGCCAGAACTTCTAAGACACAGGCCATAGTTCAGACACTTCTGCTGGTAAGATGAATTGTACCTTAAATTACTTACTGGCACTAATGTGACTAGCTCACATGCAGATGTCTGCAATTTTATTATCTGAAGTAGTGCAATGAATCCCAGCACTCAGGATAACTAGTCTGAGATAAGTCGTATGGTGTTAGCACTTGACAAAGCTGGCGTGGCTGATAGAGATCAGTACAATTTCTTTGAGGATATTGTGCTGAAAATCTAATAATGCAGTGAATCCTAGCAAGCTGTAAGGGGTGAGATTCTGTTCCAGGCTGCAGAACCCCTATTTAGGTACCAAAACATTATTTCTTCAAGGGACTGTGATATCCCACTATATCAATCCTCTAGAGTGACAGTCAGGATGCAATACTCCATTGTATCTCAAACAGCATTAGATACTTTTCTGTGGCAACTGAATCAAGATTTATTTATGGGGTATTGGCTTATTATAATAGCACTCAGACACTAAACTGTATGTAGGTATTTTATTGCTCCCATGGTCTTTAGCTGAACCTAACACAACATATCAGACCTTGAAAAAGAAGCTGAGTCCTAAATACTTTTTAAGATCATGATGATAAATAGCTCTAAAACTATATTTCTGAATAATAATGCCAGATTCTCAGTTCATATCTCTGCTGAAGTATAAAAATAATAGACCAGAAAAAAAGGCACTAAGGCACTTCTCATAGTGATTTCACTTAAGGCACTTCACATAGTGATTTCTCTTGTAGAAGTGTTAAAATGTAAACACCTCACTTGAGAATATTTATTTTTTAAGTATTTTCTAGAATTTCATCTAGAACAATGATAACTCACTAATAATATTGAACACTCATTCATTTAGTGCCTGTCAAGTTCTTTTAAATTTATGTGTTTGTATACATATATCTCCATGTCCCTGTATCTATTTATATAGGGTTAGGATTAGGACATCCATAACCTTATAAATACTCCTTCTGGATTTTTGCTTTAGTACAGAGAAGGAGATTTCACATTTTCCCTGGTTTGATTTAAAATGAAACTCCTTCTACTCTTTTTTTTTTTTTTTGATATAGAATAGTGTCAGTGTTGAAAAATAATCAGATTAAATTCCCTTGTAATATCACATACCTTTTATTATGTTGAACTGCCATTCAAGGCCAAATGAAGAGGCTATTGGAAGAGTTATAAATGATTAATTTTCCTTAGTTCAAACATGTTTTGGGTTTTTTTTTCTGGCTCTTTTTTTTTAATCTGACATAAGACTATTGCATTGGATATTATGTTTTATGTGGCTTCATGTTTGGCTTGTGTGCTTACAAACACCATACAATCAGATCATGACCTTGAGGCAGAAAAAATAAGCAAAATTAAAAATGCCAAGAAAAATATGGAGGAAATTATGCAGATCAGTATTTGGTAAACTCGATCTTTTTTCTGGAACAATTTCTTTCCATGAATAAATTTTATGATAGTAGAAATGGAAATTATAAAAACATCACACTTTTTTGTGACACTTAAGTAATAGAGAAATCCTGGAATCCAATTCGGAAGTCATAAAATTTCAGCTTCAAGTTTTGTCTTGACATGTGCATGCATGCAGCTACATGTCTGCATAAGTAATTCTCATATATGCACACTTTTACTTCACTTGTATTTCTTTTGTTGTAAAACTGAGAATGAAGCATTTAACAGATTATAGTCACGAGAGTATTGCAAATGTAATATTCCCCATAGAACAATGTCCACAAAAGCTATAAAAAGATTGCTTTGTGGTCATGGTACTAATGAAGTGTTTGTCGTTTTTTTCAGGTTTGTTACCTGTAAGCAGTGAGTGCTGCTCTATTGAGTGACTGAGACATGTATAAATATATGCTCTCTGTGGTTTAATAGAAAGCTGTAGATCTTCTTTTCTTTACTCCACTGCTTGTTTTAACATAAATTCATTATATTTATGGGGTTTTTTTCTTTATTTATTCAAATCTGGCAGTGAGCTCAAAAATATTTTTCAGAAATTATATACAGTGGGACATACAGGCACATGTAAACACAAAAAGACATATCATTACATGAACTTGTATTCTAAGGAAATGCAGGTAAAAACAGTTTAGCAGATGCATATCTCTGTTTACAGTATCTTTGTTGAAAAAATGTGAGCATATGTCATTCAGAATGCTTTCAAAATGCTATAATTGGTAATTGACATAACACTGACATGGAGTGCTTTCAAATTATCTTTCATATTTAGGTCCTCTATATCCACTTGATAGACAGTGCTGTATTAAACAGTTTCTCAAAACAAAACTAGACGAAAAAATAGCAATGTTCTGTCAATATGTACTTCTAGAAATGACAGTTCTAATATTTCTGTGTCTGTGAATAGTGGATGTTCAAAGATTCTTTCTTCCTAAGTGACCTCTAGGACTCTGTATTGTAAACAGAGAAAGACTTCAAAAAAAAAAACAGTCCTCCAAGATTAATAAAATAATGAAAATAGTGACCATTAGGTCAATCATCTTAAAGGAGAAAAAAAAAAAGAAGGCAAAAGATGGTATATATATATTTTATTCCATATTAGTTTGGTATGGCAAACTCAGTTTTATGTTTCAAAGAAACTCATATCATCGGGTAGAATTTTATTGTAATGTCTTTTTTTTCTAAAGCAATGTCCACTTTGTTAGCAATACAGTTTTACAAAGCTTACAGATTCATACAATCAGCCATAGATTAATGGGATAATTTTATCAACGTTTATAGTCAACCAAATATTTAGATATAGTTTATGGTGAATTTTTAACAAACTTTTTTTCAACAAAATTTATTTTATTCTTATTTTTGGATCATGTTTTTCTGAGACTTTGGCTTAAAAATTGAGGGTTTTGTAAAATTTGAAACTAACAGTAATTTTTCATTAGTGCCTTTTATCTGAAAATTCATATGTTCAGATGCTGCCATTCTCTGGTATCTGGTCTAATAAATTGCATTCTTATATTAGGACAAGCAAATAGTACCTTCTGATTTATAAACAGTGCATAATCATAGTTCAAACAAATTATTGCCAAATAATAATTTATGTATAATATTTGTGAACACTGAACCAGCATATCTTATATTTGTTCACAACAGATAAAAAAGATTTAAGATTTTTTTGCAAAACTTGTTTTATGAGCAGTTCTTGCCTTTACAGTATGTGTTATTTGTAATCGGACCGATATTTCAGTAAAATTGTGATTCACACTAGAGTACTGAAAGCATGATTTAGAATCTCATGAAGTTATGTGGGCCTTCTGGACAAAGAAACCTGAGATCACTGTTGCAGAATGTTTTGGTAACATGATTTCTATAGGATAGAACAGATAGAAATCCTGCTTGGTCAAATCATATAGTCATGGCACCTGATCTCTAGGGTTTGAGAAAATCCAAACGCAAGAGATCTCTTGAGATGTTATTCCTTACATTTCTTTGTGAGCATCATGATTGAAAGAAATTATCTCTTTGTCCTGGGGCAAACACTATTAGACCCTTCTCTTCTGTGGATGATCCCTGCTCCTTTACAGTGTTTGGCTCCTGTCATGAGATACCATAGAAGGGAAAACAGAGCAGAGGTTTTCTAGATCATCTGCGTGTGTCTAAAAACAAAAAATTAAAAACCCTACAGGAGGTGTTGCTTACCTCAGATTTTCCTCCTAGCATCTGAATGGCCACAAATACAGGCTGAAAGTTATTGAGCTGCTAGACAATGTGTGTATGTGCAACTCTTATAGCACAATATAGGTATAGTGAAATGAGGCCTGTAAAGTGAGAACACCCCTGAAGGGATCTGCACAAATCCATGTGATCTACCTGCCCAATAGGGTGCCTATGACTTTGCAGTCTTATGGTATAGCAAAAGAAAATAATAAATAAATAAAATGCAGAGGATTAATATGCCACTTTAAAAAATCAAACAGCAGATAAACAGGCACATTCTTTCTGAAATACCTGCACCCTCCAGTGTAAAGCTGTAATCTTAAAGTTGCTTTGGCAACAACAGGAACATTTCCATACCTGACAACTGAACTGGATGAGCAACTCAGAATTTTTATTAACATAGCACATGTCTTCAACAAAGTCTCCAAGCTATAAAAATCAGGTCTAATATAAATAACATGCATCAACAACATTCATTATTAGTTTTATTGAAACCAAACAGTAGATGTTAAATAAAAATCGATACTTATCATAAAATCAGATGAAAGGCATAATGTTGAAGTAAATTTAGCTTGCAATCAATGTACATCTTTAATTGAAAAACCTGAAGTGAAATCTCAAATAGCAGGAGTGCAATAGAACCAAAGAATTAGCTATATAATGCACTTCAGATGAGAACTATCCCATTTTATTTTCATTCTTATTTAAAAAACATTTGCTTTTAGTTGAGACAGATGAAATTTATTATATACTGATAATAGCATTAATTTTTTAAAACATAGATTTGAAAAACTGAAAACCATTTGTTTTTCTTCCTCCACCCATTTTCCCATATCACTTGCAGCTCTGATGTTATTTTGATTCACACAAGCAGACAAACAACACCAATGACTTTGACTCTGCATGTTCTCTAAATATAGGTCATTGCAGTCTCTGTTATTCTGCAAAAGTGAACAGAGGGAAAATTAGAATTTTACTCCAATTCTGTTAGCCATATGTTACATTAAATGATAGCTATAGCTTTAGGGATGGAATTATTTCTGGTATGTTGCATTCTACTTTATTGTCTCTAATGACGTTCGCATTAGGTCATGACTAGGAGCCTCTGCAAGGTTTTTCTACTACTGGGCAGATATGTGTGATGGGATGTGACAGGGTGGATTTGTAAAAAAAAAATTTAAAAATTGTTATTTAAGCTAAATTATGAGCTTCTTTTCCTATTATTTGCACTAGAAATGTTCATAGTTGTGATTTCTTGAGGGCTGAGAGTAAAGGGATTTCAACCTAATGGAAAGATAGTTCTATCTATCTTTAGATAGTTCTTTCTATCTATATCAAGAAATATCATAGAACCATAAAATAATTTGGTTACCCTAAAGATCCAACACCCTTTTCATGGCAGGGGAATCTTGCACTAGACCAGGTTGCTCAAAGCCCTGTCTGACGCTTTGAGGGATAGAACACTCATAACTTCACTGCATGCTCTTTTAAAAAATCCTTCTCTAGCTTCCTTCTAGCCCCCTTTAGGAATTAAAAGATTGCTAAAATATCTACTCAGAGCCTTTTCTTCTCCAGGCTGAACAATAGCCGATCTCTCGGTTTCATAGGTGAGGTGCTCCAGGCCTCTGATCACCTTCTTGGCCTTCCTCTGGACTCACTCTAGAAGTTCCATATCCTTCTTGTGTTTGGAATCTCAGAGCTGGATGCAATACCCAGTGCGTTCCCAATAAACAGGAGAAAAGGGGGAGAATCACCTCCCTTGTCCTCCTGGCCATGGTCCTTTTGATACAGCTGAGGACATGGTTGTCTTTCTGGGCTGTGAGTCCACATTCACAGGTCATGTCAAAATCCTCTCTCACCAACACACCCAAGTCCTTCTCCTCAGGACTTCTCTCTCAGTCCATTCTCTGCCCAACTTTTATATGTAGTTGGGATTTCCCCTGACCCAGGGGCAGGACCTTGTACTTGGCCTTGTCAAACTCCATGAGGTCTCACAGCTTTCTTGGCTTTCTGTTCCCTTCATAGTTTTATCATACAGTACTCTGCCAAGCAGATCCCTGAAGAGACCGAAGTCTACTTTCCTGAAATCCAGGGTTAGGAGGTTACAGTGTGCCCTCCTCTCCATCCTAAGGATCACAAACTCCACCAGTTCAGGGTCACTGCAGCAAAGGCTGCCCTTGAGCTTCACATTCCCCACTAGTCCCTTCTTGTTCAGGTCCAGTGTAGCACCTGTCCTTGTTGGCCTCTCGGTCAATTGGAGAAGGAAATGAAATGTATCTCTACCAATAAAATGTATATTGTCTCATTTGCAGAAGTGAAGTATATATAACTGTATATATATACATAAACACACACACACACACACACACGCACACACACACATATATATATATATATATATATATAAACAAACATTTTTGAATGTAGGCCGATGTTCTGGTTGAGAACTGAACTCTGAGAATTGATTCTTTAGGTAAAGAATTTCCAAAGAGTTTTAGGAGTGATAGCATCTTGATTTCCTGAGACTGTTATGATCATCTGTTACCACTATTTTTGCAACAAGGATCAGTTGTATTGAGACTAATTTGTCTGCATGTGCACACATGTGTATGTGTGTGCATAAATTTTCACTTACACAAACATACACACACACTGTTATTTAAATCAGAGAGACACGTATATGACAGATGGGAAGAACTTGAATTTTGCCAAATACTCGTTTATTACACAAGGGACTCTGCTGAATGTGTTCTTGTGGTAGAGGGTATTACTCGGCACCAGAATGGTACTATACTTACTGACCCTTTCACAAAACCCACTTGCTCTATAGACATTAAATTTTAAAGACATCACATTATATAAAGATCAAAAAAAAGAGCAAGAATAATTGGATATTTTAGCACAGACCCACTAAATGCAAAATCTGTAGATAGTTGTTGTGGTTTAACCCTAAACAACTGCTCAGCCCCACAGCACCACTTGCTTTGCTCTTCTGATTCTCTCCCCCATGTCCCCCTCCCCTCTAGGAACATGGGGGAGAGAATCAAAACAGCAAACAAAAGAAACGCCTTCAATTGAAATAAAAGTAGTTTAATGAATTAAGTAAAAGCCACACGCACAACAAAAGAAGAACAAGGCATTAATTCACTAGTTCCTCATGGGCAGGGGACCCATGATCTCCAGGAAAGCAGGGCTTCATCATATGTAACAGATACTTGGGAATACAAACATCACCACTGTCAAAGTCCCTGGACCTTCCCCTTTTTCCCCTCAGCTCAAGTGGATGGACAGCAGGATGGGGAGCGGGGAGCAAAATCCCTCCCACTCAAAGCAAAGATCAGATTCGTGGTCAGCTGATGTACATAAGTCTACAGCACCAGATGAGATGTGTCCCAGAGTCCTGAGGAAATTGGCTGACGTAGTTGTCAGGGCACTCTCCATGATTTTGGAAAGTCATGGCAGTCCAATGAAGTCCCATGTGACTGGAAAAAAGGGAAACATTTAAAAAAGGTAGAAAGGAGAATCCTGGGAACTACTAACCAGTCAGCTTCACCTCTGTGCCTGGCTAGGCCATGGAACGGATCCTCCTAGAAGCTTTGCTAAGGCACATGCAGGACAGGGAGGTGACTTAGGACAGCCGGCACAGCTTCATCCAGGTCAAGTCCTGCCTGACCAACCCATTGTCCTTCTATAGACACTATCAGAATGTGTTTTGTTTTGTTTTGTTTTGTTTTGTTTTGTTTTGTTTTGTTTTGTTTTGTTTTGTTTTGTTTTTTTAATGCATTACCATAGAGGTGGCTTTTAAAGAGGAATGTGAAGATCCAAAGAAAACCTGAGAACTGACTACTCTTCAGGACCAGATCTACACAGTCTGCTGTATAAGAAGGAACATGCATGCCAGAGACCACACTACTGTGGGCTGCAGAAATAGGTCCTTAAAAAGAAGTGTAAATGTCAGAATCTTCAGGTGAGTATAACTGGAGCTTTTCATTCCGGAGTATGATTTGTTATCACTCTTATCTGAAAGAAGAAAAGAGCTGTTTTCTGCATTTGTTAGGGCAGAAATGAAATCAAAACGAAAGAAACAACTGCTCAGCTGCTAGATAACCTCAGAGGCATGATCCAAAAACAGAATAAAATAATGTTTTATTTTCATGCATTTCAGATATCCTTCCAGGTAGAAATTATTAATTGCTATGTTCCTGAGTTCCACTGTCCCATGAATAAGAAATGTTGGACTTATTCCAAATGATAGATCACCCGCTGGTTTCTGTAAAGTTATATCATCCATTCCATGGAGCCTGTTTGACTTTTGAAATGCCCTCCAGGTTCTGCTCCCACAGTCTGCACTCTGGAATGAGGACACATGCTTAGGGAATGTCTGCTTGTTGGAAAACTGATCATTTAAGCAGTCTATGGATACTTGTTCGTCTGTCTGTATCTTCACATTTCTAACAAAAAATGGGGACGTTAATCTACTGCTTGTGGCACTCATTAATCTTACTGTAGCCTGTAGCTAAAATCTGTAAGTATAGCTGTAAATGCAATATATTATTTGCTACTATATTTTTATTTTTATTGTTAGTCAAGATTCTTAAGTACTTAGTGTTATTAGGTCATTACTTCAGATTTCAACCCAACTGAATAAAGAATTTAAGACTTGGCATCATCAACAGCCTTATAATTATGGTAGTTTTAATGAAAGCCATTTTGCATGTCATAGTGGTTGAAAACCTGACATCACTTATGTCAATGAGGTTATTGCCATTGATTCTACTATTATCAGTATTTCACGAGTGTCTTTCATTTTGATGGTTAAGCTTTAGCTATTGACAGGCTTAATAGAAGCCATAAGCTAAATTCACTTAATTTCGTGCTGAAAATAGGCCATCTCAGGGGCAATAACTTTTTAACACTATGTTGCTGTACTTCACATGAATCACAGAATCAGAGAATAACAAAATCACAGAATCACAGACTGATTGGAAGAGATCTCTGGAACAGACCATCTAGTCCAATCCCCCTGCTAAAGCAGGTTCACCCTAGAGCAAACTTCACAGAACAAATTCAAGCAGGTTTTAAATATCTGTGGACAAGGATGGTCTCTCTGGGCATCATGTTTGAGTGCCCTGTCACACTCAGTAAAATTTTTTTCCCCAGAATCAAATGGAACTTCCTGTGTTTCCAATTGATCATGTTTCCCCTTGTCCTGTCACTCAATGAGAACCTTTGAAAAGAACTCAAGCCTCGTCCTCTTGATCCTCTCTTAAGATTTTTGTTTGCATTAATAAGATTACCTCTCAGACCTCTCTTCTCCAGGCTAATCCTGCTCTGCTCCTTTAGTCTCCCAGTCCACTAGTTGTATTTGTGGTCCCCCTTTGGACCATTTACAGTAGCTCCTTTTCTACCTTGAACTGGGGGTCCCAGAGGTGGCCACAGCACTCCAGACAAGGCCTCACAAGGTCTGAGTGGAGGGGCAGGACGACCTCCCTTGATCTTCTGGCAATTCTCTTCCTAACGCAGCCCAGGATATCACTGGGCTTCTCGGCTACAAGGGTGCATTGCTGGGTTATGGTTGACTTGTATTCCACCGGGAATCTCAGGTCCTTCTCTGCAGAAAATGAAGCAGTGCTCTTTATGAAGGACTAAGGAATACACTGTCCATTATTATTTCAGGAAAAGAAAAATGTAATAACAAAATAACAATATTTTAATAATTAATAATTAATATTAATAATATTAATAATTAATATTATTAATAATAATATTAATAAAAATACAACTTGCTTCAAACCCTTGCTACCATTTGTGTGACAAGATAAGGGTGAATACACAGATCTGGTATTAAAAAGATAAGGCTGGTTACTGTTTCTACTTTATTGATTTTCATGGTTGTGGGTTAGTAGTCCCGTGTATTATGGTTAGATAGCAGATGTGTAATGGAGTGAAGAAATTATTTAACGAGGCATCACATAATTATTTAATAAAAAATGTTAATATTTTCAGAATGGAATGCTAAAGATCAGACATTTTACAGCTGCCATACACTACTGTATATTTGAGAAAATAGCTGAGTACCAAAGTGTCCCCTCACTCTAGAGGAACTTGAATGCTAAAAATGGTGGCCATGCTATCTCGAGACTTGATGGTCCATATCAGATGGAGTGCTGTTACAATGGGAATCATTTTTATCACAATTATCAAGTTTGTAAATTTTTTCTTATTAACTTCTGGAAGGAAATAGACCAAAAGTTATTGTCATAAGCAATGTGTGGGTTTGTGTATATGCCTATGTAAAGGAGGTGTGGAGAATGTTATATTGTTTATGGAATTGGATTGATTGTTTTTCAACCATTTGTTGATAGTGAAACATAAGGAATTGGTAGTTTGAGACTGAACTATATTATAATGGAGCTGAAATTGCATTTTGAAATGTGAACAGACTGTAAGTCCACAATTTGCAATATTATGGGCAGACTGTAAATAAGCAGGCAAAAAACTGATAAGTGTTTATATGAAATGTGCAAAAAGGTGCATTGTGATTATTTGAAAGTCAACAGAGGTAAACAATTGCAAATGTTTGGCAGTATTGAAATTAAGGGCAGGGAATTACAAAAGCTGGAAGAGAAATGGAGTTGGTACAAGTATTTTCGCAAGGGTTCCATTTAAGCAGTATTTAAAATTTGGGAACAAATAAAATTAAAAAATTATTTTTATCTTAAATAGAACCAAAACCCAAAATAATACATGTATTTGATATATGTCAAATTTTGTAATCATGTAGTTCAGTGTTGTAGTTTTAATTGCAGTGTATCACTATATAGTACAGTGTAATAAAAAAGTTCCACTATTAATATTCCAGTAGCACAGAAATTCCTCATGTGCTGACACTGCTCCTTTCTTCAACAAATATGAATTTTCGTCCGAAAAGATTATTTGTTTACACCCATGATCAGAGCAATTCAGTACAAATATCCCAGTCTAAGTGTACATACCTTTAGACATTTTGTATAAATACACTGCTTGCTATATAATATGATAAACACTGTGCTACAAAATACTTTGCTGCAGCTCCACGTGACATAGTCCACATGATATCTAGATTTACAAAATCAATTTGTACACAGAATTTCACTGCTGTGTTATTTTCAGGGACAGAAAGAAGAAATTAAGAAATTTCAACATTACTGGCTATCTATTTCCTTTCCTTGTATTTCATTAACAGAGATGAAGTTATAGACCCAAAGTTCTATCCACAGTGTTTACCCTTTATTAACCTGTTCTAGAAGTCGGATAAGTAAGATAGGTCATATGTATCCAAGGCCAAGATGTAGGGAACTTGATCACACAGATAATAGATTTTTGCATAACTAGGTTGGAATCTAAATGTGAAGTAGCTGTATATCAATATAATTTCAGACACCATACCATAAATATGCATTAAAAGTGTCTTTGTGGTCCTCCTAACATCAATATCTGATTATGCATATTTGAGTGTGCAAATAACAAACTTCTACACTCTTTTATAGCACTGAGACCTGCTGTGAAACATAGCATTCAGGAAACATGGTATTTAAAATCATCTGTTAAATGTTTTATTTTATTTTAACTTAAATTTCTTTGGAAGAATCATAGTCTGACTTGGCAGCAACCATCAAGCTGTGTGTGCATTACAGGATGCTTACAGCATTTAGTTTTTAAATGCAAGCCCCACCTATGTAAATAAACACTGCAGAAGGAACAATATCATCTGTTTATCATTTGTTTTGGAAATAAAACAATACACAGGCAGATGGTAGCTAGAAGGACATACAAAGACATCAAATAAATAGCTTTTTTTTACAACCATCGAAGAATATTTAGATTACAGAAATCCTTTCCAATTGCTAAGAACAGAGTGTTCATGTAAAGAAGAAAACCGTGTTAAAAATATAATTAAATTCTTCTAGCAGCCTTCTAGATGAGTGAAACACAGAGGTGGTAATGGAACACAGCTCTAATAAATTTCAGCATCTGGGGTCTGTGTTGAAAAGCTCAGGCATTTCACCTAACTTAGTCAGAAACAGTTTTGTTGGAAACTTGTTTATGTAAAATAAAAATTAAGGATGTGAGAAAAACCTAGGCATTTAAATGGGAGGGGATTGAACTCAAGGACCTGAGGCTGCTACAGTCTCCAAGCATGCCTTCTCTGTGTAATGGAGGAAACATCTGACAGCCCTGTTAATTATCAAATACCAGCTAATAGTATGTGGAACTTTTTTCTGAATAAACATGAGATATTTCAGGTTGTTAGGGACCTTAAAAGGCCACCTATTCCAGTCCCCTGCAATAAGCAGGGATATCTTCAACTAGTCAGGTTACTCAGAATCCCACCCAGACTGACCTTGAATATTTCCAGGGATGAGGCATCCACCGCTTCTCTGTATAACCTATTCCAGCATTTCATCACCTTCAGTGTAAAAAATTTCTTCCTCGTATCCAGGCTTAATTTACCCTCTTCTAGTTTAAAAAAATTCTTGTCCGTCTGAAACAGGCACTACTAAAAAGTCTGTTCCCCATCTTTCTTATAAGCCCAGTGGAAGTACTGAAAGGCCTCAATGAGGTCTCCCCAGAGCCTTCTCTTCCCCAGGTTGAACAAATGCAATTGTCTCACACTGCCTTCATTGGAGAGCTGCTCCAGCCTTCTGATCATCTTGGTGGCTCTCCTCTGGACTTGCTCTCATAGGTCTATTTCCTTCCTTTTTTGAGGGCCCCAAAGCTGGATGCAGCACTACAGGTGGGGTCTCACCAGAGAGGAGCAGAGGGGCAGAAAACCCTCCCTGGCCCTTCTGGCCACACTTCTTTGTATGCAGCCCAGAACACATTTGTTTTTCCTGTTTGGGCTGCAAGCACAGTGCCAGGTCATATCCAGCTGCTGTTCATACCACAGCCTATGTGGATACTTGGGATTACTCCAATCCAGGTGCTGCACCTTGCACTTGTCGTTTTCAACCTCATGAGTTTCACATGGGCCCAATATTTGAGTTTTTCCAGGTCCCTCTGGATGGCAGCCTGTCCTTCAGGTATGTCATCTGTACACCACAGGTTAGTGTCATCAGGAAACTTGCTGCGAGTGCACTTGATCCCACTGTCCATGTCCTTGAAGAAATCAAACACTACTAGTCTCAGAGGAGACCCCATGGAACAAAATCATCATTGATGTCTTTTGGGACATTGAGCAATTAACCACTGCATTCTGGATGCAACCTTTCAACAAATTCTTCATCCACCAAACTCTCTGTCCATAAAATTCCCCTCTCTCCAGTTTAGATGTTGAAGAAAGCCCTGTCAAAGACCTTACAGACAGATGACATGGAGTTCTTCCCTTATACTGAGGTATTCGCTTCACTCTAGAAGACTTCTGCGTTGGTGAGGCATATTTGCCCTTGGGAAACCATGCAACTTGTCTTGAATCAATGAAGTCAATTACCATAAAATATAATTAGCATAATTCCTAAATCATTTTCTGCTCCTAGACAAGATCTGGAACCCCATACACAAGAATATGTTCAGAAACTGCATATTGCAATAGATATTTTTCTGCCGTAAGAGTACGCAAACAAAGGAGGGAAAGCATATAGTATTTTCTCTTATTTGTAGATAGGTATTTGAGAAAAAAATCATATAGATGACTGAGAAAAAATACTTCTATATTACCTATTTTTTATAAATGGAATCTGGTTTCTTAACAATTACTTTTCAGCATAAGTATCTTGTCCTCTCCACCTACGTTTTCTAAATAAGAGATCCGTGTGGTTTAATACAGCCTTCAGGCAGCGTTGATGATCACAGCTACCAATTGACTGTGACCCTAAGTTATTATTTAGATCAGGAATATATACACAGCCTCAAATTCTGTAACAATGGATGTGGCAACACCAGCATGGATAGTTGCTCGGTTCCTGGCTCTACCAAACCAACTCAGAGCATCCTGCTCCACGGGTTGTCTCCTCACAGGCTGAGTTACCAGTCAGAACCCACAACATAAGTCAGGTGACTGAAGGCTTCTCTACCTTTCCCAACAGGAACATTGGGAATCTCGCTGGTAAAGGTCTGTGATACTGGGTGTACACATCTGCAGAAAGCTGCTCCAATGGAAAGAAACATGCTTATCTGTGGCAAACATTATAGCATTCTAAAGAAAATGTCCAAAACTGATTAGATTAAATTTATACTGAAATGTTTAGCTTTATTTTTTTTCCCCACAGTCCATAAAGGCAGTAATGAGCACATGAGACTAAGATGGCATGAGTTTCCCACTGGATCCTCATTGTCTTTCATTTTTTTCCAGGATTAAATTTAGTAGTTAAACCTAACTACACCAAATATGCACATTTGTTGACTCAGAACTAACATGACATGCTATTTTTCTTACTGATTTGCCCTGGAATTCATGGAAAGACATTCTAGCACTACAGCAGTTAGTCTGTGCTCCCAGTCCATCAAAATCCCTACCACTGCAATGAGCATATGCCCAGTGTTTTTCTCTGTTGACATCAAAGGAAATTGCATTAACACCATATTATGTACAGTTTAATGAACTTTGTATAGTTCTGAGAAGGCAGGAGTGACATGTCTTTGAACATAATTTATAGTTCATAAACATAGTCATGTTTGGAGGCTCAGTCAGAGTAATTTGTAGCTAACCAGTTCTAACATTGCTGCCAAGAAAATGATCAAAACAATAAAATTGGCATTGTTACAGAGATTTGGATTATATAGGATTAATGATGTAGAAGAAAATTCATTGCTTTGTAGAGAGGTCAGAAGCATTGAATGCCTATATACTACCTATGTCCTGCTTAAGCTACTGCCTTTTTTCAGGCCTTTTTCTTACTGTCGGCAGAGCTTAAGTTTGAATTTTATCCTGAAACCTAATTTCAGGTTCAACAATTCCCACAGATTTCTGTAATAAATTTTAAAGCATTTTTATTAACATGTAGAACAAGAATCACATTACTGTTACATTTTGGTAGACTGCGCACTCTGCTCATAGGATCAAAGTCTCTTTTAGCCTTTCATATGGGTGTTGTGTGCTTTGTGGTTTGTTTTTATTTTTTCTGGTTTTGTTTTGGTTTATTTCTTTTTTGTTTTGTTTGGGGTTTTTTTGTTTTCTTATGCTCATTTTTCTAAATAAAACTCCAGGAAGATGGTTCTGTGTTCTGCTCTGTATGTGATTGTTAAATATTTTCCTAGTCATATGTATTGGGTTTGTATAACAAGATTTTGGGAACATGGGGGGCTACAGAGTGGCTTCTGTGAGAATCTGCCAGAAGCTTCCCCTGTGTCTAACAGAGCCCATGCAACCAAGTTCCAAGACAGATCCACTCTGAGGCTGGACCCATCAGAGACAGTGGTAATGCCTCTGGAATAGAACATATTTAAGGGGGAAAATTATTGCACAACTGCAGCTAAAAAGAAGAGTGAGAATATGTGAGAGAAATCACTGCAGACACCAGTGTCAGGGGGTGCTGCAGGCAATGCAGCACATTTCCCTGCAGCTCCTGCTGTCTCCCTGCAGCCCATGGAAGTTATGATGGTGCAGAGATACAACTGCAGCCCGTGTATGAGCTCATACTGGAACAGGCTGTAACTCTGTGGGAAGCCTGTGCTGGAGCAGGCTCCTGGCAGGAGCTCTGGCCCCATGAAGAGCCTGCTGGAGCAGGTTTGCTGGCAGGATTTGTGACCCTGTGGATGATCCTTGTTAAGAACTGCAGCCTGTGGGAAGGACTCATAGTGGAGAAGTTGTTGAGGACTGTCTCATGTGGGACTGACCCCACACTGGAGCAGGGGAAGGGTGTGAGTCCTCTCCCTGAGGAGGAAGGAGCAGTAGAGACAACATAACCACAACTCCCATTCTCTGTGCCCCAGCACCACTGGGGAAGTAGAGAAATTAGAAGTGAAATTGATCCTGGGAGAAAGGGAGGATTGGAGGGAAATTTGGGTTTTTTCAAAATTTCTTTTTATTTGTCATTATCTTACTCTGATTTGATTTGTAATAAATTAAACTGATATCCCCAAGTGTAGTCTGTCTTGCACATGACGTTAGTTGGTGAGTGAGTGATTTTTCCCTGGTCTTATCCTGTGAGCCTCTTGGATTTTTTATCACCTGTCAGGTTGAGGAGGGGACTGATGGAATGGCTCTGGTGGGCACCTGGCATACAGCCAGAGTTAGCCCATCATTTCATACCACTTCTTTATAAATGATCCATAAGGGACTACAGGTTTCTACATTGGTTAAAATGCATTGCCTTTTGGAACATTTATAAAGAGGAATATTCCAATGAGGCAGAGGTTTGCTTGATAAATAGAATCTTAGAATAGTTACTGTATAGTGAAGAAACCTCTCAAAACTCAAACATGAACACAACAAAAACATTACTGGCTGCCTATCTTAGAGCTAGGTAACGCAAAACCAAATTACAGGCTCCCCTGTTACTAATTTGCTTATCAAGTAGAAATGTGAATACTCCAGTGAGGGTATTTCCTAAAAGTCTTGCTTTCAGCAAGGAAAAGGCTAACTCCATGGGTGTTTCTGTGTATGTGGGTGGGAATTTTTAAAGTAGGTTGCATGCCTGCGTTACAAACCAGGGTGTGCCCACAGGGAAAGACTGCTATCTAGGGCAGCACCTGGCTGATCTGAGCTGGATCATCATGAAGTGCAGTGCTCCAGGGGTCTAAACACTGATAGCACACTGATGTGAGGGACATCTCCCACACAGGAAGTAATTTCCAGAAAACTTGTAGAAACTAAAAGGAGAATGGCACAGACAATAATGACAAACAGAATTTTAAAAGGTTTAGCTTTTTGGTGTTATACAATGTCTGTATTTCCTACAGAAGAAATTGCTAGGGAGGGATTGCTAGTTTTAGGAATTCATTTGAAAGCTCTCCAGGTGAGATGCTTTGTCAAAGAAAATCTTAATAGCAGCCTCTGGGAGTAGTTACCATGCCTTTTTTCCCTCTAAACACCCAACATTCGTTATTAATAGTGTTCTGGTAGTACATTTGCTAAACATACCCCTACAATTTACTTTTATGTCTAGGCACAAATATGGGAAAAAAAACTCACTTATAATACTTCTCTCTGGGGAGCAGAATTATTAAAAAAATTCTATCATAAGAAGAGAGGTCTATAATATTGCTGTAAGTCATGAGTAGATGTAAGGAAAACAGAACATTCTGTTGTTATGTTATATATATTATTCTCTCTTTTGCTCATTTCCCAGTCCTCCCTTATGAAGAAAAAGGAAGAGAAAACAGTGAAAGAAGGAGATATTGGCACTGGAAACATTGCTGTCACCATTGTCAATTGCCAACACAGGAGAAAGAACTAATCACAAATCTCTAGCCAGTAGGGAGAAAGAATTCTACGGAGAAAGTATTTGGGAAAGACATATAGGAAATTATTTTCTCTATGTGGGTAATAATTTACTAGTTTTATACTTAAATATGAATGTCAAAGCCACAGAGTCTGAGGTAATGTTGGACAGCTGCATCTATCCTTTACCCCAATCTCTAAATTAGGTGTTAAGAACATAGTAGTTATTGCACTGGGGGCTTTTCCCCTTAGCATTACCATATTCCATGCTTATTTTTTTTTTTTTCAGGAAAACACTTCAAAAAGAAATTACTATTTCCTGCCAAGATTATATTTATATTACACAGGCAAGATGACTGTCTTTTTAATAGAGATTTTACAGATTATAACAGGCTATCAGGTGCTGGGGGATCTCCTTCCTGTAAAGATTCTTGAATATGTCTGTCTTGGAAATATAATTTAAAATTCCACCTTTTCTGTCTTTTACAAGTGTAGCTCTGCAAAGAAAATAAGTAGGCCTGTTGTTGTCAAAGCAGATTTTATCTTGATAGTTTCTAAATGTGACAAACCCCATTTCCCCACCCCGCTTGCTGTTTATTGTTGGTACCATCCTGGAAAACTATGATTTAATAAGATACCTGCAAAACTAAGATTTAATAAGATTGTTTCTTGACATTCACTCCAAAGTCTATACTTATCTTTCCTCTACATTCTCTGAATAATGCTTGATCATTGATACAGTTATGGAGTAGAAAAGGAGGACACTTTAGTTTTAATAAAGCTACCTGAAGAACCAAAGCATGAGATTACAGCTTTGCCAATGAACAGCTCCTTTATACCCAACAGACCTTGTAACTGCTGGATATTTTTTCTATACACTTAAGAGATGTTATCTTCGTGAAGAAATATCAAACACTACATATATCTTATATTAATACAAAAAAATCCAAACTTAAAGGGAGGAATTGGATAACTGGTATTTGGTTATGCTTCCTCTTCTTACTACTAAGTACTTTTTCTCTATGCCAGGTTAAATTTCAGGGGGAAAAAAGTGTTTCTTGTCTAGGTCTATTGCAAAAAGAAGTGAATTGTTTTTAACTATCAAGGATTTTCTAAGCACCTGTTGATTTTTTCAATGTTTCTGGCTATGAAAAAAACAATAAAGAAAATAAAAAATCCAGGGAGCATAACCCTGTTGTATTTTCAACAAAATCAACCCTTGAATAGACAGGTATTTTGAGATCAAGTATTCTCTTTTTGTAGGATGCTTTAAAAGTACTCTGTGTCCTATAACATCTTTGTTTTATGAAAATCAAATATTAGCCTATTAGAAGTAAAAGTGATTTTATTCTACCTAGCTAATACAGCCGAGAATGTGTAAATAAAACAATATATAACACAATAAACTACTCTTTTTTTCACTAGATATAAGATGGAGCTGAAGGAAAGGGATTTGCATTACTAGAGCTTTCTTCTACTATAGTTTTCAGACATAGTATTCATTGGCTTTGCACGGATCTCAAAATCACAATCTCACCCTCAATGAGCTGCTGACTGAAGTTAATAAATTCAAAGAGTTCTGTAGGCATTGATGATCAGGCCTTTTGGATGCAGTTGAAACTGATTTTTATAGTTCATGCACAATCTCAACCAACAGTTCCTCATCTTAACTTCTGCCTCTGGGCCCTAATATTTTCTCACGGAGAAGGCTTCTTTGGAAAAAGGGCCTAGAATTTTACACTGACTGTGATAACCACAGTGGAGATTTTGCCACTAAGTCAAGCTGAAACTTTCAGAAAATAGTGCTGAACCCTATTAAATCACTTTTCTTCTCCCTTTAACCATGTTGTTGCCAAACCGAGCCTAGGAACTCTATGACAGCACAAATTCTGTTCATACATCCATTTACAATTTACCTGTCACTCATTCTCCTCCAAAGTTAATTTCTCCTCAGTATGTATACCAAATTCTTTTCTTTAGTTATATGGCTTCTTTGTGCTGGCTGCCTTTGCAAAAGTCTCACTTTTGCTCACATAAAACTCTCATGATTTCATGAAAGAACGTGCTATTGTGATTCTTAGCCCCCAGTGAAGATGAGCTGCTATCTCTACTGCAGCTTTCGGGAGAGTTCTTCCCAGGGCCATTCTATTTTAAACTTAATTAGATGCTTCAGCTTAGTTTTAAAAAAAGAAGCAAGAAAACTGACTATTGGGAGACTGGCAGGTGTAGTGTGGCTCAGTGTCAGGAGGCAATGAAGATTTCTGTGTTAAAGCTGGCATTTCAGTCCCTAATGATATTACTGCAGAGGATGAGTCAAGCAGTATTTTACCTTGTAATCACTCTGACTTTGTCTTTTTTAAATAGAAGTAATAGAAAACAAAATAAGAAAAAAAGAAAAGTAATAGATAATAAAATAAGAAATATTAACAAAATAACAAAAATATTACAAAGAGTGAAATCTTATAACCCTCCCCCAGTTATTGCCAGTCACAAAAGTTCCCTAACAGAAATATCCATCTTGGATGTGCTATTCTTTTGTACAAAGACAGTTCTACAGAGGGTGTAAATCTCAAGTGCCACATTTGTGAGAACTAGGTCATACCAATTTTATTTTGTGACCACAAAGCTAGAAGGAGTGATGATAACTTGGACTTAGAGAATATCTACTGAGAGTAGGGCCACAGTTTACAAAAACACCTGGCAATTCTGAGTATCCAACAAGAGAAACTTTAAAGGACTTGATGTTCAGAATTAAAAGGATATTCAGAAAATGAAAGATAAGCCTAATACCTTGTCCCTAGCTAAACATGCACAGATAACTGAAACATAGAGGTCACTTTTGAAAATCATGCCTAAGTGGTTGTGCTTTTAGAATTAGAATCAACAGCAAGACAAGGCAGTTTGCGCCATACTCGGGTTAATTGCATTTAGTGTGGGTCTACCAGGATTATGTCATCCTCAGTAGTCAATTAAGTCAATACAGTTTATATAAAAAGAACAAAAACATCAAGATGTGGCCTCATAGCTATCTAGAAATGTTTTCCACTCCCAGATGTTTGTAGAAAAAAAAAAAATGCAAGCTCAGTAACACATTTAATCTGTCAGTGACCATTTGGGACAGTAATGAGCTGTCATTTAGGCTACTTTTCGCCAAAAAGTAAAAGCGACAAGTTTCAATGGAAGGAATGGAGAGTTCACTTTCTGCATGACTCTCAAAGCAATCCTACAGTCATGACATTTCTTAGCTCAGCTGCATACATGAAGCATCACAGGAGAGAGTACATAACATAGACATACAAACCACGTAAGAGTGTCCTGAGTTACTAACTCCAGAAATGTTGATGTGTGTCATTCACATTCTGCTCTCTTTTTATATCACGTTCTTAATTTCTTCTTCCTCTCAGGTTTCTTCCTTCCTGTTTTCTTGTTGTTCCTCTGATTTATAGAGGGGAGAAAATTATCTTTTGTTTTCCCTTTCTTTTTTTAACCTTTTGTTCTGCCAGAAGCTTATGTTTTACATGTCTTAGGCACTGAGAATAGATTTATCAAAATTTGTCAGCCTTTTTATCCTACCTGCAGAAAAAACAGTGAGTCTTTGGAAACATAATGCACATATCTGCCAGGAGAAGAAGGTTGTTGTCATATGAGTCTGCTTATTTTGGTTTGGGTTTATGGCACAATAAAAATCCTGCTGTGGTAAGACATCTATTTGCAGTTCATGTTTATGTCAGGAAGTAATATTTGCAGAGTTTATTAATCAATCATCTAGGAAACCCTAATCCTAATCTAATAGCAACATCTACACTTGGGGTTTTGTTTACATTTGGGAACAAGGTTCTCTCTTAGTCTCTTTAAAAAACCTGTAGCATCTTTCTTAGGATTCAGCTCTATTCATTTTTCTGTAAACACTTATTTTTCTTTCTAGCCTCTACTGTTCCTTCTCAATCTGTCAATATCTGTCCCTGAACCTTAATTTTCTAACTACACCTGTGTATTGATGACCTACTTTTTACAGTAAACCCCCCTATCAATATACCTCAGTTGCAACCAGCACAGAAGAGCTAATGGCATTTTTGTTTTCTGTCAACTCAGAGCTCCAAGTTATTTCTGATTTTATGTAGTTCTAAAAAAAATCCTATAATGAGTGAAAAATTAGTGTTCACCCGAAGTTCCTTTTCAAAGTTTAATTTTCAAATATTCAGGTTAAATAAAGATCATGGTAAAGGTTATTAGAAATTACTAAGAAGGATTCTGGGGTTTTGTTATGACAATTTAGCTACAAAGACCTTCTTTGGCATCTTATCTGAAGCAGAGGATACATCCACCTACAAGAACTGTTATTCCACCAATATGATCTAATAGCCATATATATGCTTCTTTGTCTGAGAAACTCTTATTGACTCATTGACTCATTGCACTATTTTGTGCTTTAGAGCCAAAAAATATTATTACAGCCTCTGAAGAATAGTTGCTTTTTTACCTATAGAGAGAACAATACAAATTGCATTCTACTGGAAAGTAATTTCCCCCTCCAAGTCAAGAGGCAAGTGACAATGTAAAATGAAGACTGAGTAACAGTTAGAAAGACCACATTAGATAGATTATTTATAGAAACATAGAAAGAGGAGAATTTAACTCACTTGAAGAAAGAGAGATATTTAGGAACAAATTCTTGTAATCTGTAATGTGGAATTTATAGCCTAGATTTCTTACTGAGAAGATGAAGAAAGTTATGGATTATTTAGAGACTCACAGAGTAAAAAATGCCTAAAGAAAAGTTTTCAATGAAGGACATGAAAAAAGAGTTTTGCAAAATTTGTGTTCGATCTAAGCAGAAGTTAATGGCTAAATCATCTGGATATATACCCAGGATATTGTCTATAAGGAATTATACTGTTGACTATCAAGCTATACTTTCATTATGTCTCAATGAATAGTATGTAATGTAGTATTTTATTCCAAAAGGTATATTTATGTCTCCTTTGGAACTGCTCCTCCTTCTCCTCCACCTTAGTTTTCCTTTTATTTTAAATTTTTTCCCTCCTAATGTTACTCTGTTTTTATGTCAAAGAAAACAAGTTCAAAAAATGTGCCCTTCATTCAAACCCATGGAAATTCTCAACTCATACCAGAATTTTTACCACACTGTGAAGAACTTTGTCTCCTGCACAGACGACTTTGTTCCATTTATGAATGCTATTACCATGTCAGAAAAAGGACAATCACCAATAAGTTGCTTCATTCTGGTTCTTAATTTGCTTTATTTATTTTAGTATTCTTTATTCTGTCTTTATTGTTTGGTAGATAAGAACCTCATTTTAACCTGATTAAAATTCCCTTGAACAGCACAGAGAATTAGAGGCAGGCTCATGGTATAATGGCATGAGATGGCACTGGCATGCACTGCTGTGGGAATAGAGCTGCAGCCTGTGGCTGTGGGCTGGAGTTCTGAGAGTCATTCTTTTGCTTTCTGCTTTCCTTTTATTTTACCTTTTCCCTTCCAGTGTAACAGAAGTAACAGAAAGTACCTCTTTCTTCATGTTTTCCTCATTGCAGATGTATGGCACTCTCTATAGCTGCCACCATGCTTCCCATGTCTTCAGATTTTAAAGTGATTATTGAAAGTACTGGGCAAAGATGTTCTTTCCAACACCTCTCATAGTGGCATGCTGTGAGAATGCAAGGAGAATGGACTTCAGAAAATGGCTAGACTTTTGTGCTTCTCCTGTATAACATCTCCTGAGCTGAATGAAGCTGGGCCAGCCTCATCCAGCATTTCTTATGTCCTTAGGATCACTCAAAGCATCAGATGAAACTGAGCAGGACTCTCAATAGAGAGTGGCAGTAAAGATGTGTTCTTTTAAAGAGCTTAAAGCTTTTCAGATGAAGAGGTGCCAGAATACCTCTGTTTCACATAAAATCAATAGAGTTTATTATTAATAAACTGTCCTTGAGGTGCACATAAACCATTGAAGAACTTCAGAAAATGTACTTTTGCTTTCCTCATTCCCGTTGCTCTGGATATTCTTACACAATTGTTATCTAACTCTGCTGCTAACTTCTTGTCTCAATAGTTGTCAACAGCAACTTAATTTTTTATCTGGTTCTCACTAAACTGAAGGCTATTATCAGACCAACAGGTGCAGAAGACTGGAGAAGAGGGAGAAAAAAATTCCATGTAGGTCATTGGTGCATAAACTATATTACTAACCAGAAGCTATACAGCCTATAAGGCCTTTGGTGAATAACACAAACTTAATTGATAATTTTCATTTACTTCATAAGAGACAACCTATACATCCCATAATCATCTAGGTAGGAAACAAATTGAACCAGATTCATATAAGCTTTGTAATGCAATTGTCTTAGAAATAAAGAGGTAAGGTACTATTTAAGAAACATGAAAAACCTTATTCCATTTCCAGGGTTATGGATACTTTGTGCCTGTTTTCTACTTGGAATAGTGTCAGCGTGTGCTCTGTTATAAATATTTACATGGCTTAAAGGTAAAAGGAAATAAAAATAGGTTTAGGGATTCACATATTATTCACAAGTATATTGTGGGGGTTGGAAAAGGGTTTAAAAAATGACATCAGGTAAGATAGTGAGTCTTTCGTATTCAGTTGGGATATTCCATTTTAGGTCAGGCATGCTGAATTACTCTCTTCTTTCCACTACTGAAATTGGTAACCTACTCCAGAAACACACATAGCATTGAAAAAAGAGGTCAAAAGTAGCACAGCATACATCAAAGGGATTTGGAATGATAAGAAGACTGTTAATCAGCCCCTGGTTGTTTACTGACAGCAGGAGATCTGAACTAGCCATTTAGCAGGTTAGGAGGTAATCATGCAAAGATAATTGCTGCTCCTAGAACACCACTTTTTAAACATGTGGATTTCTGCTGAGTGACTGTGCCCTGTTTCAGACTCTTTGAATCTGAGTTGCAGGAGTCTGGCTGTTGTAACTATAGAGTCTTCATGAGTTAACAGCAAATCACCAAAAGAAAAGGAAAAACAAAGTCCTTAAAAGCTAAATACATCAATAGCAAATAAAAAGATAATCCAATCCTGAGAAATAGAAAAAGTCCTAAAGATCAAAATGTGTGTTCCAATTACATGCTGCCTGCAGGTGCTCAACAAGAGATGAGAACTATAAACACATCAAATCATTGGAACATCTAGTAAATCCGATGTCACTTCAACAAATACTACCATTAAAAAAAACAAAGAAAAAAAATCACATCTCAAAACCAGCTCCTGAGTGGATAGAAAGCATAAAGTTAAATCTCACACATTTCACTTCCACTCTAATCAAGTCAGAAAGCTCAAAAATTATCTAATTTCCTCCTGCTTTCAATGTTAAATTACTTAAAGCACATGTTATCTATAAGTTGCATGATCTTCAGAATTTTCACTGGTATAAAATAGGATATGTTACATGACAACAAAAACATGGCTAAATGAATTTAGTTCTTTCTTAAAATAAAAAGAAGTAGCAACAACAAAAACAAAGCCTGAGTTACAGACACTTCTTTTATGCAGATATTTGGTTAGCTAGCCAGCTCATGTTTATATATGAGTCAGTCACCTGGTCAGTTCAGAATGCTGTTTTCAACTACTCTTAAAGAGGGGAATAATTCCTCTCCCTTTCAGAGATCAGGCATAATCAATTGCAATTTGTTTCCGTCATTTTCATGGGTATGAGTTCTGTGTACATGGTTCTATGACAGCTTTTCTGTGGAAGTCTTGAGCTCACAGAAATAAAATGAAATAAAACTCACATAAGAATTATTGGGAGAATTTAAAGTATAAAGAGACCTTGAAAAGAGCTGTAAAAAGATGTTTTACAGGAAACTATAAAACTTCAAAATACACTAGTTTCCTTTTACTGATACTGTTATTATTCCTTTCTTGCTAAGGTGAAATGTTTAGATGTTGTCTAGATAACTTCATAGAAAATAATTTACTCTGAAAAAAATTATTTAAAAAAATCACAGAATTGGATTGTACTAAATGACAAAGTTTAATTTTTCAGCACCACAAACCTATATTTGCGAGCTGAATCAATACTCATCAGCTCTCCTACTCAAGGGAAAAACTTGACAAGAAAGAAGCTTGTTCTGCTACAAAAATACTGAGAAAAAAAGCAAGATAGCAGTTTTGAAGGACATTCTTCTCATTACAGCTACTTATGACTATTTGGTTTGCATTTTTTGTTTTGGTGGCTTTACTTGCTTGTTTTTGTTGTTCCCCTGACAAAAATACCAAACTTACTAAGGAATATTGACCATTATTCTTTTTTTCATTCCAAAATCAAAATATATTCTCCTGTCTGGAATACATCAATAGCAACAGAAAACTTTCAGCTGAGAACTCAGCCTAGCGTTTTCACATCTTGTGGTGAAATGAGTAGAAATAAAACATTTTAAGGTGCACAGAAAAAAAACCAGTTTAAAATACAGTTTTCCTTTTAAATTAGTGTTAAACAGAATTTTTTAACTCATCTTAATTCTCTTCTATGAATTCCATGCAATATTATGAATGTTAGCTCTGCTTTTTTATGCTTTCTATCAGACAATTCATGTCTTTGGATGTGCATCCTTTTAAATGTATTTATTCTTTCAAACTTGAGATTTCAAATCAGTCCTATATATTGCCTTGTTTTGTAGAGCTGTTCTGCGTGATTTACTGTGATCTCTCACAAACTGAGAAAGCATTTCCATAATGATAATTTTTGTCTGAATTAAATGTTTGGCTTCTGCAAATACTCATGACTTTTAACTTCATTTTCTGTGAGTATTTGTTCCAATAAAATCAGGTTGTTCAAATGAACATGGAGAACAGATAAGAAAGAACAGAGATCATGGCCAAAGCAAGTCCATTAAATAATGCAAATAAATATTTGTCTATGTTATTGTTTTATTCTCTATGCTTTTCTGTCAAAACTACTTTATGAGGATGTTTTATGTTGCTTTTATGATAAGTAAAATGAGACATTCATACTGTTCAGTTGAATTCACCTTTCTGAGAGGTCATATCAGAAACAAATCATAAGGAATCAGGCTCTTGATGTTGAAAAAAATCTTAAAAAAACAGTTAATATGATTAGGATTATTTTAGTTTAAGAAAGAACTTAAACTAAAAAAAAGTATAATTAGATGTGAATCTATCCCTTCCACTAATATCCACCAAACCTATAGAATGGGATTCTCAACAGACCTCTGATTTTGCATCACTAGGTGATGTCTCAGGAACAGGGATTAAGATGCAGCCCAAACAGGTTTTCACAGGAGATAGTTATTCAGGCGTGCACAAACTGAGATTTTAGAGCTCTTGGTGTATGTCCAGGGATGGGCTCACACAGGCGCATGCTCTGGGTACATCTAATGGAGCTCACTCCAGCTCCACCTCCATCTGCATGCAGAATATTCTTTGGTGTGTCCTGAATGCCTGTTATTCATCTAAGTCTCATTCCACCATGCTGGCAAAATGAAGCCAGAGTGTGTCCAACCAGAGATATGGAAAATGCTCAAGTCCCACAACAGGAAAGTAGCAATGGAGCCTCAGACATTTCTTCAGTACTTCACATTAATGTTAGAATGTTCACATTTTGTTTCTTGTATATTAAGACTGTAGAAGGGTTAAAGGGTGTAAAAAGTTAAAGACTGTAGAAGACTGTAAAAGGGTTCTGTACAATAATAATAATAATAATAATAGTAATGAAAAAAGCAACAACAAAACAAATAAAATTTGATGGTGAATTACTGCTACACTGTTACAAAGGCAAATCTCTTATTCCTCTCTTTTCCTTGTGTTTCTAATTTAGATCAGAATCAATGCCTTTATTATGCTTGTAATAGAACGTGCCTGGCACTGAGAACATAATTTTCATTTCTCCATTAAGAAGAAAAGTAAATTGTTGAGCCTGCATCACTCTGCATTCTTGTTATCAGACTGACTTGCCTTTTCTTGGAATTGCTCCACAATTGAGATTGCAATTCAGTTTTTGATTGAATGTTTTGCACATTGAATTTCACTTTAGATTTTCTCTAGCTGCTTTAAAGTGAAGCATGAGTTCAGTTTACTAACTATTTGAATAACATCTCATGCAGAGCATCATCTTGGGCGACAGAAGCTTAAGGAGGATAGAGTTACTGAGAACTCTCCTAGCTGGCCTCACTTATATTTGGATGGATGCAGCCAATCATCCTGTTAAGAAGAGCTATGCAGCCTATGGGATGGTATTGAAACTGCTGCCCTCCCATGTCTGAGGGGAGGCTAACTGCAGGAGAAGAGATTCTCTCCCTCTCTCTCAGGATGAAAAGCACAGGTGAAAATTTTATGAGGGCTCTTCAGAAGTTGGTATGATCTAGTTGTTATGATCTAGTCAGTTCACAGATATACAGCCATTTTAAGTGCAATAAATCAACTTCTGCTGTCCAAAAGGATTGTCACACTTCTTGTCCCAAGCTACGCATTCCCATTTGTTAGCACTAGTACTCATGCAGTAATGCAAATTGATCTACATGATATATAAATCAAGAAAACAAGCAAGCAGTTTGGTACCAGAGCAGTGACATAATCTGCCTCTTTGGCCATCTGGTTGGAAAAATGCTTTTGCTCTGTGCAGATATGGGAATGAGATTGCTTATTTTGGCTGCAGGGCAGATTTATGGTGAATTAGAGTGACAGAGTATGGAGCCACGGAGCCAGCATCCTATTAGCTTGTCAGTCACTCAGCCATTGCAGGGACTCACTTTAATGGGTCTCATGTTAGCCAGACTGAGAGGCTCTCACCAGCACAGATTTGCTTTTAAATTTCTCACAGAAGATGCAAAAGTCCTTGGGTTCCTGGACCTATAACCTGAAGAAAAATTAAACATAAACAGAGTCAAGTTTTCAAGACACAGCATTCATATTGGGATAAATAGCATATTAATTAAATATTGCTAAATAACAAATGAATCCTGTTACTCCTTGTAAGAGTTTCACCAAGGTCGTATAAGTGCATGGCCTGGATTTTCATCACTTTTTTTTTTGTTAAAGCACTAGAGACTCTCAGACCTTTGAAAGTAATGAAAGTGCTACATTGTTTCCACTTTTATTTCATCTTTTTCTGATGTGAAAGCCCCCTCTGAAGACTGAGGTGTTGTCTGTTTAGGTGTAATCTGTCTCCAGCATGAAAGGTCATAAGTAAGAACTTGGGAATACAAGGCACTACAAAGCAAAAAAGGAGTGCTATGAGGAAATTGCTTCCTCTGAACCAGTTTATGAAATGGAAAGAGATATCCAAGTGTTTTTAACTATGCAAAAATGTCAAGGAAAATAAAAGCTCTTGAAGCTAAGGCATTGCCTATTCTAACCCTGAAGGGAGATGTAAAGGAGCTGGATCCATCAGCAAGATGAATCTTGTCATATGTTTATGAGTACATACTCATATACAGGCTTGACCAAAATGGTGGCAATTTTGCAAAACTCAGTCACCTTCTCTATGTAACTAATACTGAGAAGAAATAATTTCAATGCACCTGAAGAGTTCAGGGTAACAATGACCCCTGAAAAACTATAAGCTTACAACCTTAATTCAAAGGCATTTTTGACTGTTTCTTTTGCAATTCCTATATACAAGACAAAGAGAAAAGAATTTTCTGTAGAACACCCTACCATTCATGCTAGTAAAATTCAGTCATCCACAAAAGATTATGCTCTTCTCTCTCTTAAAATGGTTCTGTCTGGCTCAACCCTTTTTCTGACTTTTAAGTTCTGTTCTTCTCCTCATCTTTGGCCACTTGACTTCATTTTAGTCCGCTATATTACTGAGAGGTTTCTTTGAGAGAAAGCGACAAAAAAAATTGCCTCATTTCCTTTTTCTTGATTAATTTTGCATCCCACAGTACCTATTTGCCTTGATGAATCAGAAAATCATTTCCCAGGAAATGAATGAATTTAAACAGTACTTATCCTAAAGAGACAGTAGTGGAATTGTTGCAGCATTTTTCAGGGGGACAGAGTTTGCAGGCAGGTTATGTGTCCATTTTAGTTTTTAAACACTGTGGTTTAACTCTTTAGAAAATGTGTGCCCTGATAAGTTTAGAAATAGAAAAAAATGTTTGGGATTGGGGTTTTTTTTGTGTTTTTTTTTTTTTCTTTTTTGACCTGATGCTTAAGGCAGTCAAATATCCACCCTCCTTTTTTTCCAGATTGACAAGCACAGGCATGTCCTAGTATACTCCTAATTTTATTTGGCAAAAAAAACCCAAAAGACAGAATTCAAATAACCACTAGAGAAATAACAAGTCAGAAGGACAGAAGGATTTTCTTGTTTTATCAAAAAGCAGAGCCTTATGCAGCAACCAACAAGAATTAAGAAGGAGTCAAGAGAATTACTTCAAGCTTAGGCATAGATAATAGGTGATAATGATTAATTGTAAGGAAAGGAAGAAAGAATTAGGTTTTTAACATCCCAAAGAACTGAGACAGGTACTCAGGAGAGATTACAGCCTTCAAGGCAGAAATTAAATGAAAACACACAGAATGGGGGGAAAAAAGTGAGAGAAAATATTGACCAATCAGAAAAATTGGGTATTGGATAACATCAACTCTTGCTTACAGGTCTTTATCGTTTAACTCATTGGACTGCATGCGTAGTATTTGTAAATGTATGTAGAGGATGAGTGCACAAAAAGTAGTTGTCCTTTGCATAGTCCTGTAAGAGTGTAATCCAAATTATTTTTGAAGCAGCTAGCTAAATGTGGGAAAACATTTGAAAACCAATACCCCTAAAAAACCATTCATCTCAAGGAGTCAAACTACTTTTATTTTATTTTATTTTATTTTATTTTATTTTATTTTATTTTATTTTATTTTATTTTATTTTATTTTCATACAGAAAATCTACAATACCATTCAACATCAGAAGAGAAAGAGCATAAGCATGCAGAAAGAAATGGCATAGGTAGAGTAGGTTCTTTTTCAACAAGAGTTGAACAGTGTTAAGACTTCTAAGAAATGAATGGCAGAGGGAGTTTTGGAGCTGCAAAGAACTGGGAGCAGAAAGGAAAATTTTGACAAGCAAGAGGTCATGCTGACATTGAAAACTGTTGCAGTCTCCTGTTTTTAGGAAACATAATTAGGCAACGAGTAAATCAATTCACATCACACAATGGTGATTGTGTGTTTCTTTATTAAATGGTTCTGTTTTCCTCAGGTACTATGTGTGCCAAATGATGTAATTGTTACCATGGGAACTATCCTTTTAAAATAAGAAACTTAGAATAAAGCTCTGAGAGCTTCTAAAACCCCACCTAGCATGCATGTATTATTTTTCTCTCTAAAGAAGTATAAATAAATAGTGAAAAATAAATAATGCTTTTCCACTTGTATCCTTAAAATACAATCCTTAATACTTAAAATAGACCTGATGATAGTGGTTCCACTGTTTCTGGAATAGGTGTTACCTAGTGTGAGCTCCAGATACCTGATCATTTATTTAAAAACTGAAAAAAAGGGAAAATGCTGAGGTAAAAATACAAATTGGAGAACTACTTTAGAAAAAGGGATTTTATTATGGGATGATTTAGACATAAAATTTCTAAAATATTAGAGTTTAAATAAACTACTTTTCTAGTCCCAATAAAAAAAAATGTTATATTTATATTAAAATCAGAAAAGTGTATCCAATGCTCCTCCTTCTACTCTATTAACCTGACAATCTTTCTTTCGAATGCTGGAAGAGGAGATGAAAACATTTGCTGCAAAAGCACTTGAAGTACTCTTCTGGGAACCCGAATGTTTCACCATGACTAATATTTTGCAAAAGTTGTAATTTTGTGGCAAAATAACACATTTTATTTTTTATCCAGGGGGAATGCTTAACCATGGTCCTTTTACTTTCCGTTTTACAGCAGCATACACATAAATCACATTTCCATAACTGGTTCTGAGAACCAGAAGAAAAACAGTAGTGCCTAACATTTCCTTTTCCTTTGTGTTTTATAGCTAAGTTGAATCAGAGGCGATTGATTCATCCTTAAAATATCTCTTACCCCACAACATGACTTTATAAAATAATGCATTAAATGGAAACATTTAAAATAGTTTTTGAGAACTCTTATAGCACTGCTCACTATTTGAATTCTTCTATGAGTCAGAAATAAGTGTCTTTCCACATGGTGCAGAACAGATTCCAATACAAAAGGATAGACTGGAAGGTCTCCTCCAAGCAGCCCTAAGCCATCAGTTAACATTTTTTAGTACTTTGTTTTATTTTTTTTGAAATGTGGAATAGAAATTTTCAGTATAAAGGCAATTCATATTAAAAAGAAATTTTTCTCAAGTTTCTTAAGGTCTGGAAACACCGATCTTTTACAAAGTCCATGTCTACCTTGTGGAAGTAAATCTGACGTTTTAATTAGAATGTGCCATGCTCCCACAACATCTTTCATTGCAGGCACTTTACTGACATTTATTAATTAGTGGTCTGAACTGGCAACCCTCACTCACCCGCATAATTTTTACTTGTGATTGCAGTCATTCAGTCTTTTTGCATGACTCAGATTTACGGAGTCTGTGCCTGTTCAGTAGGAAATGAAGCTCAAAAACGTATAACTGAGTAGGGCTTCAGGAAACTAATTGAAAGTTGGCTTGATATGGGCAACCATGGGTAAATAAGGCAGTTGCGTGTCTCAGAATGTACCTGGCTGTTGCAAAAGTGGCTCAGGTATGCTTCTTTTTAGTGTCAGAGCCCTGATGAACCCGGGTGCCTGCTAATGATGTGTTCAGAACAATGTTTTAACTAAATATGAGGTCTCCCTGAGGAGAGAGAGGGATAAAAAAAATCACAAAAAGATAACAAAACAAAAAAAAAACCAAAACAAAAAAAAAACATAAAACCAACCAACCAACCAACAAAAACCCAAAAATACTCCAAACCTCCCACCCCCCCCAAAAAAAAAAAACAAAAACAAAACACCCAAGGACTAATTATGTTACTATGAGACAAAACAGTAGAAGATGAGGAACAGCATGTGTGTCACAGAAGAAAATGTATAAAAATTCCCATGGGTGTTCTGTGCTGGGATTTGACACCATTCAGGATGGAAAAAAAGCTCTATGGTGACTCTGATGCTGCATGCCACAGAGAGTCCTCCAGTCAAGAATCCCCTCCTCAGTGGGGTGAGCCAGTTTGGAAGGTACCAGGAAAAAGGATGATAAGATCCTACAACTAAAGGAGCACTTAGAATATGAGAGTGTAAATAAAAAGGGGACAGAAAAGTGTAGCTACCACCTGACACAGAGTCCTGGCACACTTGGAGAGGACCCTTGTGCCTCACTTGTTCGCTTGCTGCAGGGGGAAGTAGTTGGAAAACTTAACAGGAAAAAATAATGGTATAAACACACTCATGTTCTCCACTTTGTTACATTGTCTCTAGCTGATGTGTGTCCAGTGGATCAGGGAACTGGATCTCAACATAATCTCACCTGCTGGGTTCTTACCCTCTTTTCAGGTAATAAAAGGTATTAGTACAGTGGATGAGGACAGGACATGACCCTGATGACATGGAGCTGGTTAAGTATGAGCTTGCAGAAGCATTTTCATGGGGATTTTCTGGCCTGGCTGGATCTTATGCAGCCTCCTCAGGCATGTGGAAGGACTATGAAGAGAGGCTAGACACCAAGAGGCTTGGTAAGAAGCAGTGGAGGGTAAGTGTGATATATCCTCCTTCAGGACATGCACAAAACAGGAGCAGATTCCTGCATTTAAAGTGCTCTTTACTTCCTTGAGCAAATTTTTGGGGAAATGCAACAATCGGACCATCCTGCGGACTGTTCATGCAGTGCAAAGCCAACCTCCTTCTGTCTCCCATGACTGTTCTTGGCACACTGAGGACAACTCCACCCCTTGCCCGCTGGGTTCATGTGCCAGGAGTTTGGTTAGGGTTCTCCTTTATTCCGTGTGGAGGATCTGATCTCTTCCAAGTGCTTCTAAATCTCAGGGAGCTCCTGGCAGGAAACAAGCAGTTTAGCAATACTCAGAGAAGACCTCTCAGGCTGGTGGCCAAAAGCTGCTAAAGCCCTTGCTGCCATAAATGGTGCTATGTTTTGTGGTTTGTGATTACTTACCAAGACTATGTAATGGCTTCTCTCAGCCCCCTTTTCCAACTCAACAGCAGTAATGAGACTGTAAATTCAATTTTCCAAGGTCCCTAATTCTGGTCTGGGACAGGAGTTTTAATTCTTAGGTTTGTGTCACACGCTGTCTCCAGCCCTTTACCCTTCTCCTTCTCATCTCTATATATCTGAGAGGCCTTGAGACAGCTATGTGCTTCACAAATTGTCAGCAACAGTGTTCGATCCTGAGTCCAGAGAAAGCAGAGTGAGTTATAGCCTTTTAAATAGTGGTTTGAATACATCCATGTAACACTTTGTGCTTATGTAAATGGTCTGCATTTTAGCAGAACTATTTAGGCGTAAAAATTGTAAGAGTTTGAGCATTAATCATTTATCAGTAAGTGTTGGGTAAATGCTTGTTTTTTTCAATAAGAAATTATTGTCAGCAAAGACCTGAGTTCATCCTAGGAAGTGCATAATTTTTCTTACTAAATTACCTAGTTGGGATTGTTAGACAAAGGTTCCTCTAGGGAGAGAGGGTTAGGAAGGGAGAGGATGGCATCCACTGATATTTATTTAGGACATTAAGGTCTAATTCTCTGCCTGGAGAAGCTTCTCTGTCTCTCCTGACAGGAGGGAAGCTTCCAGTAATTAGGCACCTAACTTACGCACTGCTGCAAAGTGGGCTGAAGCCAAGTCACCATGCAATCAATTCTACTCCACGTGTCCGGGCCAGTCAAGGAAAGAGAGCTCTCGTAAAATCTGTAACCTCTGCTCTCTCCTCCCCTGCCTCTTCTGGGCCTGCTTGTCCGTGTTACCCTGGCCCAGCTCTGATGTAGCTCAGCAGCACAACTTTGGTCCAGGCTTTTGAAGAAATCCTTAAGTGATGAGAAGGTCCAGAGAGTGGGGATAAGTAGGATAAGAGGGAAAACCACAGGCAGAGGCACAATTACAGATACGGAGTCTGTGAGTACCATAAAGATTCAGAAAGAAAACTGACAACTTGATTGTCATTAAAGAAAAAAGAGCAGTCCAAGGAGTTACTTGGTGTGATTAATGTCAGTCTGTTGTATCTCAGTGGTCTCCATGGGGTGGCAGTTTAAAGAGGGATAATACCTTGAAGCTAGGAACCAAGGGTTCAGCAACTCAGCAAAACTTCCCAACATTTTAGGGAGCAGCTAGAGCTGCTGCTTCTCTTCACTAATGTCTGAGCAGCAAACACTTTTTCACACTTAGGAATGTTGAACACACTAATGCTTATTCTAAGAGTTCAAAATATCTAGGTTTATATTTCATGTATTAGCTAATAAATTATTGCTTTATGCCTTTGCTTGTGTATGTTCTGCTAGCAGACCTCTCTTTGATAATAGTTAAATATTCCCAAATGAAATGATCCAAAGAAGGGCAGCAACATCTGACATAAAGAGTTGGTGACTTTGCAACAGCTAATCATTAAGATTCTTAAGAATCTTGCACAGTAAAAGTCAGACTTACTTTGACTGAAACTGTCTTGATTATTCAAGTGTCATGGTTTCCTGTGTTCATCTGTAATTTTCAAAAAGTTTTTCTCCTTCTCAGTACTAATCTTTTGCAAATGTTGTGAAAGGTCATAAGTAGCATTGTATTTAGAAGTCAGAAGAGAGGCTGGTCATCAGAGACATTTTGTTTAAAAAAAATATACTTCAAGATAAGAGGGAAAAACTGTTTTATAGCATATTGTTTTCTCGTGTGATAGTAGCACTTATATGTTTTTCAGTATTTTCTTCAGTCTCATCAGAGATTTTCTAAAATTTACCAGTGCCTTTTCCTCATTTCTTGTTCTTATATCTTCCAGTATCCTATAAGGTTCTGAATTCTTTCATTTTATTTTCCAGCCCTAATTTCCAGCTGTTGTCCTAATTTACAGTATTCATGAATATTGCTTTTCTTTCTCTTCCTTTTGCTGAGATTAACATTAAAAAGTAGATTCAAAATGATCAAGGACTTTTTTTGTTTATTATTATGAAATAAAATCATACTTCATTGCTCACAGAGAAAAATAGATTGTTTAACTTAATACCGTGCTAGCTGGAAATATTTTAACAAACTGTGTCCATGATTCCTCATGTTAATAAAGTTATTTAAGAATGTCTGTCATTCTTTTTCACCTGCCTTCATGTATTTTTTAAGATTGTCCTCATTGAGTTATAATTAATAACTGAAGTATGTCAAAACTCACTAGCTTTTCTACCCTAGGTGTTTCAACAAAATTTTCCATATTACACTGACCCATTACATTTTCTTAGTATGGTGTTGAAAAATACGGAATCGTCCTGATTTGTTTTTTTATTGTAAACCACAACATCCCAATTTTTGTGGCAGACAGAAAAACACACCTAAACAATGAGGTTTCTTAACAGCCCTGGCTTCTCTAAATGTCATTATCTTCATGATTATAACTTCATAATTTTTTCTATATTCCTCAGCTGGAAACATGACTTGGCTATGATCAGGTTAAACTGATTAAACAAACAGCAAACAATGTTTTATATTATTGTAAAAATAGTCAGATTATTTAGAATTTCCAACTTTGCCAGAGGACTGGGAGGAAGAAAGTGATCTTTCTTCCTTTCTTCCTTCTTCGTTTCTTCCTCTCACTTAAAGGTAATTATTCAAATTTCCAGAGCCTTCCACTCTCCAAAAAATATTTTTATCAACCTTTGAAGTGTAACTACCTATTCTTCTCCAAAAAAGCAAATATCCATAAAAATCTAGTCACTTCAGCTAATTTTTCATCACAAGAACAAGAAAAAACAGACTATAAGAATGGAGAAAATGCTTACCTCTCAGGTGAAATTAATAAAAAATCTTGAAAATTACTGTCTACTATGTCCTTGTAAGAAATTCTTTCCTTTGCATGGCTTGCTACTCCAGCGCTTTCTAGAGGAAAAAAAAAAACCAAAATTCTTTTCTCTATCATTGGTCAGGCTTGGATGTGGGTTTTATCCATGCCTCATATAATGCTATACCTTATGTTTTTAGGGGGTTTTCAAATCCAGTGTCACTTTGGTGCTGCTGAAAGCTTTTCTTCGTCCTCTCTCTGGTCCTCTTATGCTCTGGCATCACACACTTGTCTATATTAACTGCTTTTTAGCACCCAGAATAGTTTCCAGTCTGTTCAACAAGGATCTCTGTCTCAGGTAGCATCAGGCAGCTGCATTCAGTGCACCCAGACTCAGCTCAGCTCGGATGAGCACAGCTGAGTCAGTGAGCCCGAAGTCATGGTGAAGGATCTTGTGTTAATGGGTTTTTCTCTATTTGCCCTGCACTGCACCCCAAACCACCCCTTTGGTGAGCAGGCAGAGGTGTTCCAGAGGAAAGAGCTAAGCAATTTTTTCTTCTTGGCGTAAGATCCTGCCTTGCCCAGTATAAAGCATGCAGCACCCACACATCAAAAGGTAACTAGCATCATGTACCTCTAGTAAATTTTATTAATATTTAAACAGGTCTAAAATATGGTACTTAAAAAAATATTTTGTAAGAACCTTGTTAAATAAAATTGACAATCTAATTTCAGGACATCTTTTTCATTTTTTTTTTCATTTTTTCCCCTCTTTTATGGAAAGCAGACAGAAGAATTTAGGCCCTTTTCACTGTGAAAATCTAACAACACCAGAAAATGCCAGGAGATTTGCTATATTTTCATGAAAAAGGTTTTTTAAGGTAAATTATCATTGTTTTCATTCTGTGTGTGTTTTTAATGAAAAATTTGAATAAATTCTGCTAATTTCCTTAAAATTCACTTCTGTATATTAGACAAAGAATATATCCTTAGGTCAGTATTTTTGGACTAAGTTTCTACTGAAATTTTAAGAGTAACCAGAGATGATGTTGCATTCTTTCTCAAGTAGCATATAAATAACATAAATTGAGAATGATTCAATGCATTGTCTTCATCTATAGTCTTAACCACTCTCCTTTAATTTCTTTTCCAGAAAGATAAAAGGGCTTTAAGATTAAAATTTTAATGCTTAGGAGAAAACTTTTCCTTTTGTGGATTCACTTCCTGTCAGAATCATTGCAGATGTTTATGAACAGTTTTTGGATTTATAAGGAGAAATAGACAGAAAAGTAAGATTAAAGAAGTAAAACTGGGATATAAAACAAATAAAAATAAGCTAAATTACTTTTGAGGGAAAGAGACAAAGAAAGAAGACACAACTATCACTTTAAAAAATTCCATGATCATTGACAGATAAAGGAAAATAATTTCACTAGTGTCAGTACCCTAAACCCAGAGGGACCAGGCACAATACTTCTGACAGCACATTTTTGAAATATATATGTGATACAGTGTGCATATTTGGTGAGCTCTTCTCCCAGAGGAGAAAGCTGCATCTATACCTTTGGCATAGAAGTTTGTTGTCCTGAATATATACTGAAGAGGTCTGTTCTGTAGAGTCACCTCCTACAGTCCTGGAGCTACTCTAAGCTGAACTAGATTAATGCATTGCCAATGAACTCAACAGATCTCTGCCAATTTACATTGTCTGAGGTTCCAAAGTTGCTGAAGGGGAAAGAAATGTCCCAGGTGTCCCAGAAAACAGAAAGAAAAAAAAAGAAAATGCAAATCACTTGAGGGCACATCAAAAACACACGACTAACTCAGCTTGCTTCACATGAGGTTCTTACAGAAAATATTGAAGTGCTTCACAGCAACTGCACTACATCCATGAAGGACTGAGTGCTTGTAGCTAATATAAAACATTGAGAATGAGTTGTATAAATGTATATTCATTTACTTGTGACTTTCTTCCAGACACAAATCAAATCATCTGTAAACAAAATAATAAAAAATGAGGAGATGACCATACTTTAGGATGAATTCTTACCATACTGTGTGTGTAACCTCATGGTTCTCAGCAACAGTCAGTTGTTTCCAGAGCAAACACAGTTCTGGAAATCAGACTCCCAGATAAGCAATTAACATTCTGTTTTTATAATTTATTGTAAATCATTATTTCACCTTCTTTCTAAACACTGTCCCTACACCCATCTGAATACAATTGTTCACAAAAAAATCTAAAATAAGATTTAAGCCTTGAATCTATAATATATAATGAAGGTTGAGCATATAATTGGCTTTATAGATTGCACTTAATTGTTTTGTCTTATTTTTTTGACAAGTTGTCAGGGAATTATTGTATGTTGTTTTGATACAACTAGTCAACTGAACATCTTACAATGGAAAAATTCAGCTGGTGTTCTGGTCATAATTTCTAAAATTTTTTAAATTGTATTGTAAGTATGTCACTCAACCTCTGGCTAGATCAACAGGACACAGTTCATTCATTGCTTCTGTGCTATATCTGCTAACCTTGCCCTGACATTTCCTTTTCCCTGTGGAGTGTGGAATGGCAGTGGATGCCAACAGGCTGGCAACTGCATTATGTCCCATATCTCCATTAATTATAGTCAGAACATATGCACTCAGCTTACATGCAGACAGCTGCATTGAAAACAAAATAATTTATGCTTTTGCATCTTGAGTTGATGCCCAAACACAAACACAACACTGAAAGGAATTTAAACAATAGTGTAGAAGTGCCTTCCCACAGAGCAATTTGGGTCAAGCCCTGATTCCTGATAGTTTAAAGCAAGGTAAATGACTTGGGATTAATTTAACCTATGGCTGAGAGTGACTAATGAATCTGCTAATGTAATTAAGAACAGAAAGGTGTGGCCAGAAGAGCCACAAAATGAGGCTCAGTTAATGGCCAGGACAATGATAACCGGGGTCCATAAACCTATAAAAAAGTGGATTCAGCTCATCCAATTTTAGGCATTGAGTAGACCTCCTCTGTCTGAGTCAGACACTAAGCTTCTTTTATATACAACAGAGAGAAATACGAACATGTAGGGCAAAGTGCATCTTTCCTAGTTTATTAGTCTACATTAGGTAGAAATAAATGTCTTCCTAACAGTGCCTATTTCTCTTCACTGGCAATAAAAAGAACCTAAGGTAACTAGTTTAAATTCAGGCATCTACATTGGATCAGAGGACTCCCACCTGGGTGTCTGTAGATAATAGTGTGTCTTATATCAGAGAGAAGCTCTGCACCATCTGCTCCAGACAGGCTTGTCTAAAGCTCCAACCCCACCAGAGGTAGCCTTTATCGACATGCCAATTACAGGAACAGCTGCATTAGTCCTTAAATTTGCCCTGCAGCCAGAGGTGTCTAATCCCACCCAGTTATCTCATTATGACAAATATTTTAAAATTGTAGCACCCACAAGAAGAGAAAGTTCAAACACATTGAATAAAAACCCCGTAAAAATTCATATTTTATTCACTTCAGCCATCCCACCAATATTTGCCATTGTAAAAAAGACCATGTGTGAAAACAAGTACTATCATGAGGGAATTTGAGAAAATATTATATATCCAAAATAAGAGACTTAAAGGAGGATTTATAATTCAGATTAATTAGAGCTAGCAATATCAACAAGGATAACACAAAACAAATAGGAAAGAGCATCAAAAGTAGTGAAAAGATATGCAAAATATTATCTTGGTTTTTCTATCAGGAAAGCATTTAGCAAAGGTATTTTTTCTACTGCCATTGCAGTCAGTCTCCCAACAGACTGAACGTTTAAACCTGCTAGAAGGTACCCAGCCTGTTGTTTGGCAACATTAGTTGCCAAGGCAACAGAAGTCAGTGACACTTTTCCTTCTTTCTGATGGATTCTGCCACTAAAATACGGAAATCAGGGTCCTGAAGTGACATGATGTCTCTTTGGAAGACATTTTATGATGCCATGAAATCCCTATCTCATAGTAGAGGACAGAGGTATTCTGAAATATTAAATGTATTTCTTTATTTTGCCAACCTTTATTGATGTGTCACAGGGCCTTTCCTTTATTGTGATGTTACTTGGATGGATGTTCAGAATTTTGACATACTGGTCAAAAGAACACTGAAAAGGGTACTGCTATTCATGCATTAGAGCCACTTATTTGGGTTAAACCAGGTAAGAGATATAGACAACAGAGATTAAAATATCTCTGCAGTTAATGATTTAAAATCTATTTATAACATTTTGCACAAACAGGTGCACATATGGAAAACAAGCAACATTTTTTGTTGTACAGTGTGCAAGGCTTAAATAAAGATAATGCTTTTTAATTTTGGTTTGCTACAAACGAAAAACATTCACTGAAGCATATTTTAGGGGAATAATCTTAACTATCTTAATGTGAACCAGAAAAGTCTAAACTAGAATCCTTCCTCTCAGCATAATGAAACTCTTGATTAGTTCCTCAACTCTCACTCTTTTCTCTCCCAGCTGTAACTTTTCACACATTCCCCCTTGTTTAAACCCCACAACTCTTTCCTTTGTGAGTCATTACTCAGTTCAATGTAGAACTCCTTTTGAATGTTGCTTAAAGCTATTCTCCCATTGATCTGCTCGATGACATGTCTGCCATAGCAGATGGACTTGCTTTCCTCTTAATAAATGTCCCAAATGTTTCCATATCCTTTTCACTAGTGTCAGTACCCTAGTGGGTTTCAGGAATAATTTACAGAGAACAAAATGGTCGAATTAATTTAATTTTGTACTTTAAAAAAATTCTATCATTTTTATGAAGGCATTTAGTTTGAAAGTATTCCAATATCTTTGCATACTGAGAGGGAAATTAGACTTTTTCATCTTTCTATTGATACACAAATAACACTTTATTTGAACAATTTTGTCTTCAGGTTTTAAAATTTTCTCTTGTCTTGCTTAAGATAATTGCTGTTTCTGCATTGTCAGCTTCTAATATTATACAATTCTGAAGAAAAATACATTATCAAATGTATGAATACAGCCCATGTTTCTGACATCAGATGAGTCACTCTATGCACATGGATGAAAATTAGTTTTCTGTAATGTGATAAAGCAAACCTGTATCAAACAGTAATAATTACATATACATCATACTAAATTAGTTACTCCAAATGCTTCTACAGGCAGTAGGTAAGCCCTTTGCATGTCACAAAAGCTGAACATGCTGTTTCCTTTAAAGCTGAGGCTTCATCAATAGCACTTACTTGATTCTAGTTCTCTAAACAAACACAGGCTCTTAATGGAATAAGGTGAAAGAGGAACTTCAAGTGAATTGTTGTCAGTAAAAAGCAATGATGCACAATTAACGTCACAAGTGTTTTTCACATTTTCTTTCTAATGTCTTTCACGTTGGAAAGTAAAATACAACACAAAAATCGGAGTTCAGAGCAGAATTGCAGAGGGGATTGCTTAGAAAATTAATTTAAGATGTACAGAGCAGCAAAGGAGAACAATAATTCAGAAGTCTAAATGACAAAGTAGAATTTGGAAATTTTTTATGATGATTAAAAGAGTTTAAGCTTGTAGATATGTTTAAAATTATCTGGCATTTTTTCTATGTCAGATCTCTATACAAATAACTTAACCACATATTTATTAAATATAAGGAATACTATCATTTATACTTGCCTAAAATCCACATATAATTTTATAAGCGTAGCTGTTGAGGTCTTAAGTAGTTGAACAAAATTTTGACCCAAGTACAGTACAGTAACAAATCACAGAGTGCATTTTTGTCTGTTATAAAGCCTTTGTCTTTGAAACTGCTTTTCAAGCACTGTTTGCTGCAGCAAAGATGTCCAGAAAGCATCATATGTTCCGTGCCCTCCAACAGAATGAATCAATCATTCAAATTCAAACAATATCAATCTCTGAAGTACACATTGATCTGCTTACCCCTGATGGAACACTGGGGTTTTAGTTTTAACTTACTGATTCCTTCTAAACTATTTTTTTCTTGGGAAAAAGGTGTACCTCCCTACGTGTTATATTTGTTCTCCCCAAAAACAATGACAATAGAGATGGCAGTTTCAGGCTTCCAGACTACATGGCTGAAAATCTTTCAGGCAAGACACTGAAAATAAAAGCTCACTTTAATAAGGAATATTTGACTAGTAGTCAGTCCAAACCACTGTTAACAAACAATAATGAAGAATTTTTGAAAAACATAAAATAATAGCAAAAAATAATAAAGAATGGGTGATGTGACAAGAAGAGTGAAATAAATGTTGGCAGTGTGAAGAATTGAAACAGCCACTTGTATATGAAAAATTGCTGCTCTATCAAGAGTAGATGTCTGTATGGAACAATGAGGGTAGATGACCTAAAATGAAATCAGAATGTAGGTTCTAACATCATGAAATGAAGGATGGACACAGGTTTTGAAATAGTTTTCAAAATCTGATCAATATAACTTGACTATAACCTGCATGTTTGCCACTTATTCCATCCTGTAGCACAGTGAAAATGTCCTACCCTTGTTGGCACATGACTTGTGTGCATTTTAGACACACACTAAGCCAGAACACCTATTCACTCTTGCTCTGAGGGTATATTTTCCCATCTCCTCTACACACCAGTGTACAAACAGACTGCAAGTGCCCCTTCAATCTCCTATTGCTGAATTCTCTTTAAAATCTAGTTAATCACAGATCTTGACTATCATTCCATTTATATTATAACTGCGGACACTGCACTTATATATTTAGCCACCACAACCTAGGACTTTTATCATGCATTTTATCATTCCTTTTTTTAGCTTAATACAGCTATTTAGTGTAGATTTTAATCTTTGTCTTCATGAATTAGATTTGCGTGAAGAACAGCATAACTGAGCACCTAGAAATTAAAAGAAAACAATAAACAAATAATGAGAAATTTTTAAGAGGAAATTTAATATTTTTTTTTCTCTGGTTACATGAAATAATTAATGATTTAATCACCTAACAAAACAGTTTTTAATTATCCAGGGTAATTTTATTTCTTTCTTACACATTGGTTTTCTCCAAGTAGTTTTAGTAGCCTTAAGCAGGAAAAGACAATTTCTATACATTTTCCTCTTTATATTTGCTTATGTACACATCTATTTAAAATCACTTGGTTTATCAAACTGTTTCTTCCAATATTATTTAAAATTTAAGATAAGTTAGAGAAAAATTCCTATGCAACCTATTTGCTGGTTGTAGAATTATGTGAATCTTTCTATTATTGTACAGAGACATATTTGAAAGCTCAAAGAACCTTTTGAAGTTTTAACTAAGAAAACTATTGCAAGAAGATAAACTAGAAAATTATGCTCAAGTATATGAATATGTAAATATAGACTAATTTTTATTTAGAAATTGAGATAAACACTTTTTTACCAGTCTCAGTTTTCACCATTATGTGATTTATAGGATAGCAGAAACTAGAAAATGTTACTCAAGTACAGAAAAGAATTAGATTGGTTTCATTAACATAAGGTCTGAATTCTAAACATAAAAGCACTTATTAATAATTATTCCTAATCCTTTAGATATGAAAAGTTAAGATTTTGGTAGAACGAAAAACTTACATTTTAAACTGATCTCACCTAGCTAATAATTCTACTGCTGTACTAACTTATAGACGTAACTAAGATCAGCTACTGAATAGTTTATTTCTAGAGAATGACTATGACACTTGGCTGTTGGCTGAGCTTTATTTGTATTTTTGGTTAAGAAAATTTAGACACTTTAAAATGCAATTTTCATAATGAACCACTACTTTCTCTTAAAATCTCTAAATTGCATGAGGTTAGAAAATGCTTTCTGAAAGCCTTTTACTTCGTGAGTACAGATTTTTTTTTTTCAAATATGAACTGATACATATATTCTTATTTTCACAGCTTAGGCATAATTTAAGTATGCTCTCACCTTAATACTGACTTTGATTTTTTTAATCAGTGGTTATACTAAACTTAGTGTGCTTTGCCATTGTAATGACCAGTTATATGGAACTACTACAACAGGTAAAATTTTCACACCTTGCAAAGCTCTAGACATCCATAAAAGAAATAAAATGCAACTAGCAGAGATTGATGGCTTAATGTAAAAATTTCTAATAGTATGCTGTCTGGAAAAAGTTGAAATTTACCTCCCCCAGCAGTCATTTAGTCCAGAAGGCAAAAATTTTCAATTTTTTAATTAAAGATAAGTTTCTGGGTGTATATTTTCCTATTCATGATGGAAATAGTTTCACACTATTAAGGCACAAAGAAAAGTTTAATATTTGAAAGGCGTTACACTGGTTTAGCTCTTCAATAGCACATATTTTATATACCTATAAACGTCTGTTACAAACCTAAAGAAAGCATAGTCTTTGAATTGCCTGTGCTCTATGATACAGCTCATATATCAGAGAAAGATGAAGAGGATATCATACCATCTAAATCTATACTTAACAAGTGAAGCATTTGTAATCCAGTCTCTGACCGTCTCTCCCCTGGGCTATTCCAGTGGAACATCTGTTGAGGGGCTTATTCTGATAATGCAGTGCTCTTAGGGCTCTGCATATATTAACTGTAGAACTACTAAAACATTGTGTAATATTCAATTATAAATCTGAAATATTCTTCTTCAAAATTATTTTTAAAACTTTTACAGCAGAGCACAATATAATCCCTTCTTCCTCAGCGCCACAAGAAACATTTACTGAAAGTAAATAGGTTTGGGATGAACACTTAGAAAAGTTAGAGTCCTGTTGCTTATTTGCATAAGGAATTAACTGTCTGTGACAGAAGGACTCAGCCTAAGGGCTCTATAACAGGTGGAGGTCAGTGACAAATAATAACTCTCAGGGTTCTGTCTTGGCATTGGTGCCTTTCAATATCTTTATCAGTGTCAGAGAATGTTTTGATCAAGTGCACCTCCAGCAGGTTTGCAGATGACATGAAGTTGAGCAGCGTGAGTCACACAACAGACAGATGGGATGCTATCCACAGGGACCTGGAGAAGTGGGCCCACAAGAACTTCATGGAGTTCAGCAAGTGTTGGGGCAATCTCAGATATGAGAACAGGCTGGCAGATGAACAGATCAACAGTGGCCCAGCACGGAGGACTGAGGGGTTCTAGTGAATGAAAACGTCATCATGGGTCAACAGTGTGTAATAGAGCTCAGAAGGCAAACCACATCCCAGGCTGCATCCGAAGTGAAGTGGCCAGCCCCTCTACACTGCCCCTGTGAAATCCTGCCTGGACTACTGCACCCAGGCCTGAAGCACACAGCCAAAGAAAGACATGGATCTGTTTAATCAGGTCCAGAGGAGGACCACGAAAATGATCTAATGGCTGGACAATGTCTCCTATGAGGACAGGCTAAGAGAGTTAAGCTTGTTTATCTGGAGAAGAAGCAGGTCCAGGGAGACTCCTTTGCAGCCTTTTAGTATATAAATGGAACTTGTAAGAAAGTGAGAGTGGGAATTTTACACAGGCAGGTAGTGATGGAACAAGGAGGAAGAGTTTTAGGACAGTAGTGGAGAGATTTAGATTTGATACAAGGAAGATATTCTTTATTGTTAGAATGGTGAGGCACTGGAACAGGTTCCTCAGAGAAGCTGGGGATGCCCCATCCCTGAAAAGGTTCATGGCCAGGCTGGATAGAGCCCTGAATAACCTGATCTCATGGAAGGCACCTCTGCTTGTGGCAGGGGGCCTGGAACCAGATAATCTTAAGTTGCCTTTGAACCCAAGCCATGATTCTATTATTCTCTGCATGTTGTCATCATATTGCAGGGGTCCTGCACTGTTGTCTCCTTACCACAAAAGTTTCATACCTTCTTGGTGTTTCTTGTGGTCAACTCCTCAGAGCACTGACTTTCTTCTTCACAAAGCAGCAACTTACTCCAGTTCCCTCCTCACCCAGCCATCCCACTCTTTTATAGCACTCTTCTTCTCATTGGTCACAGCTGTGGCCTGTAAAAGTCAGTCCTGTTCCTAATCTTTGATAATTGGCCCAGCTGCAACGCCTTCGGGGTAAGATTACTTTCTACACTATCTTTATTTTCTTATATTCTATCCCCCTACATCTGGGCCCACGGGAAAAGAGAAGAAAAAAAGAAAGTAGATGGAATAAAGGCAAAACAGTGGTCATTTTTAAACAGTATAAAATCCATGTTGTATTATCCCAGTTTGAACGCACACTTGGAATGACTAGGACTGTGGTAATCACATTTAGCTGGAGTTTTCTTTCAACTTTATTTATGGCAACAAACATTCTAACTCACTTGAGTACAGTTGATCTATGTTTTATCTGAGTTACACTAAAACAGTTATTGGAATTTAATTTTAGAACCCAAGCTACAAATAGGCAAATGATGATTACTCCATTTTATTTTCCTGTTTGGTGTATAACAGTATTTTGTGTGAGTGAATTGCCCATTAATAGTCTCAACATGCTAGTTTTGTAAACAAGATAGACTCTTAATTATATTTTATCCAACTGTACTGAATGTACCACAAAATAATGTGCTACATTTAATGAATGGTGCTTAAAAAAGTGAAAAAATAATTTGATGCTGTCAAGAATGAAAGGTTATTCTTTTTAAATCTTTTGAAAACTGCAAATTTTGCAATTATGTTTTGAGTGAGACCTTTATCAAAAAAAATTCTGAAATAAATTTACTAGGTGTTCATAAATATGTACATAGAATTTTCTTGGTTTTTTATAACTGAAGGTTTTATTTGTTTATTGTATTATATGTATTTATTTATTTATTTATCTCCTTGGTGCCCTTGAAGGGAATTAAATTTATATAAGAGCTACATACATTAGTAACAATTTTTGTGAATGTTTAATTGTTTGAGAAATGTTTAATATAAATAATCTTGATGTGTGATCCTTACTTATATAAAGAAATATTTTGCTTCACATTGATCTCATTTAATTCCTCAACACTGAGAAATATTTTTTTGACTGTTTGCAATCTTCTTCTTCAAGAGGGAGGGCAGTGTATCTCCCCAGATAGCAGCATACTGTCATTACTACTAATATATAGATCAGATAATTGGTGCAAAAATTTTGGATGTACTTATGTGTAGAATTTCCTAATTAAAATTTCCAAAAAACTTTAAAACCATCTCCAAAACATAAAAGCACACAAGTCAGAACAGACTTCTGTAAAATAATTAACATTATGAGAAGATTTCTGTTGCCAATCAGTATAGGTTTCTGGTACCAAATATTTACTTTATTATTCTACTTGACCTCAAATTTGAGATATTTTGGTTCTTCTGAAGATCACGTCATACATGCTAAGGTTTTGAAATTAACTCAGACACCCTTAAGTATCTTAAATGGCACTTGTTGCTTTATAATGCTTTAAGCTATAATTCAAGTCCCAGCTCAGCAAAGCTGCTGGAGCACAGATTTAGTTTCTGAAGGATGGGTGGCTTGAGCTGTTTGGGATGCTCTTAGGGATTTGAGATAGAGACTTAGATCAGGTAGATACAATATTTATCTTAAAGACATATGTATCAATGACATTGATACATATGTAAGTTGCATTCATTTTATGGAATAATCATTAATTCAATAAGAAATCACTTTATGGTCCCTCACTACTGCTTAGTCATAGTTCAACTATAACCCTGTAAAAACAAGTTGAAAAACAAGTTGTGATTCAACCCTGTTTAACCTCTGATTTTCTCCCTCTTTTGTGAAGGACTGATGCCATTGAAATTAGCACTATGATTTGTGCAGTATGAAGCTCACTTGTTCATATCCCAATGAAATGTTACGAGCAAAGCCCTTCTCATTTTTTTATGCCTCCCCATTTCTTCCTGCATCAACCAAGCAATTGAAATGAGCCATCCTTTGAATGCTACAACCTTCCCCCTCCACTCCCCCCAACACTTGAAAGCTCTTAACATCTACAATTATATTTGAATTCCTGCTTGATTAAGCTGTTTATGGAGTCCTAAGACTGTATTAAAATTTCCCACACATAACAGCTAGGCTATGTGAGAATATATCAAACTGAACTCTTTGGAAATAGTAAAAGGAAAGCCTGAAAAAACAGGAATATTTTCTGAAAGTGGAAGGAATTTTCCTAAGGATTGTGAAACTACACAAACACAAATCCTACAATCCACTTCTGGCACTTAGTTTTAGTCTTAGAAAATTTATAAGTGCTTTATTTTGGAAGTTAAAAAAATGCTTGTTCCTAGTATTTTCACAGTTACTTCAGTTGCAGGGATCAAACTGAATAAAAATCTGTAAAAAATCAGTATTTATGATCCATTTCTTCTTTGTTTCATAAGGCTGCTTTGCCTGCTCTAAGTGAATTGTTTGCTTTTCTCTCAGTGTACACTTTTCTCTCATTCCCTTGTGATAATTTGATGTCTGGCTAACTAATCTATTGTATGGTAGGTGACCTTTTTAAGCCTAAATTTTACATAACTTAAAAATAGAAGATGGAGCAGAATGCGTAAAATACTTTGTACTGGGATTTCCTGTCTGTCATTCTTTTTCAATAGAAATCTTTTTTTAGGGGAAACCATGTTAAAGCTCTATATATCTCATTTGTAAACAGATAGTATTTGCTCTCAAACAATGAAATGCAGATTGCCAGAAGCAGGCATCAGGATGTTATTGAAAAATTCCCAGCGGAGTTGAAGTTTTACTCAGAGGCTTGCTACTCCAAGCAGTCTCAGCAATTCCAGAAATAGATCTGCTTGTGGCAAGATAAATAAAATAAAATGATTTCTGAAGTCCCATTTGAAATATAAGCAAAACATGAAAAATAAATAAAAGAGAAAGAAAAGAAGAAAAAAATCAGACAAGCAAAACAAATACGGAATAAGGAATTGTCAAGAAATGTCCCTAGTAGCTGTTTAAGTACAATTTTAAAATTACATAAAATTATATCAAGTAGAACAAACTGAAGGGCGTCACTCCTCTCTAACTCTGATTCAATTCCTGTCAAAAAATTTGAAATAGTTGCAAACTGTATTCTTTCAGAGTAGAAAATAGTAATATAAGGTAAATATCAAGGAATACACTTGGACATCATATTAAAGCATAGTCCTTTTAATTTTTTTCAGCAGGTGAGTAAATGGAAATACGAAATAAGGGACCCTCTCAAAACTACTGTAAAACTGTGGCTGAAACAATTTCTACTGTTACTCTTTATGATGAAAGTAATTCTTAAAATGAAATTAAAAGTTCTCCTCATGATCAGTTAATGACTTATCTTGAGAAAATTTGGCTTGTTTTGGATGTATTTGATTTTGACTCATGTAAATCAGAGCTTTAGGAAAGAGTTTAGTTGTCCTGTCAGCGAGAAACACTTTTCTGTGGATGAAGAACTGCTGACAAGAAATACCTAGAAGCCAACTGGATTTTAGAAAAGCAGAACTTCAAATCCCTTCAACACCAGCCATATCTAGCTAGAATCCTTAACTTGCGTTGGATTATCAATTCGCTTATAAAATAAACACTTCCCTTATTTATGGTTGCAAATCCTGATTTTTAAAACAAAGGTTCATAGATAAATGTTTCATATAAGTAAAGCCTTATAAAGTAAGAGCCTTGTTACCCTTGTGAAATCACGGCTCAGGCCTGCTACTTCATCTAAAGCAGAAAAAGACTATGGGAAAGTGACTCAGCTGAATTAGAGGTAGAAAAACAAGTTCTATAACCATTGCATATGCACATCGTGGTGTGTGGTGGTTGCTGAATTATCTATGTTATGATTTAAAACTATGTAGCTAATGGGATAACTGCTTAAAAAGGCCTGGTTTTTGCAATAAAGTGGCGCTCCTTTGTACCTGCCTGGGACTCTGCATTGCTTCACTTTGTACAGATAAAGACAAACATTTGACTTGGAAATGACTTTTAAAGGTCATCTAATCCGACCTCTCAGCAATGAGGAGAGGCAGCTTCAACTAGATCAGTTTGCGGTTTGCCCCATATTTTCTCTTCTTTATCAGTTTTTTGGTTATATCATAGAACTGTGCAATGACAGAGTTGTTGAGGGTGGAAGTGGTCTCTGGAGAGCATCAGCAGAAGTTTAGTATAAGATTGCATTCCCAGTTAGGGGAGAGATAGTTCCATTTTCCTATATCTATGTATTCCCATTGTGGAATATCTAACCTATAGGAAAAACTGACTAGAGGGTTTAATATTGATTAAGTCCTCCTATGTACATATGTTTTCCAGGACATTTCCCCACATATAGAATTTATGACTGCCTTTTGCAGGTACCAAAGTCATTGTAGCAGATGAGAAAGGGAAGTCTTTTAGTGCTCTCAGGAAGAATCCAAGCTCTGCTATCTCATCAGTTTTAGGCATCCAACTGTAGTAATGTACACTACAAGCTATAGGGCTTTCTGCTTGGATCTTGCCTATTGACTCACTGAAGATGATTCCATTTTGCTAAAATAATTATTCAATCAGCAAGAGGAAATGAGCAAACATGATTCTGCAGCATGGAAGACATTATAGGACTAGCAAAATCTAGTTCCATTAAATTCACAAACATTTTAGACTAAGAAATAATGGACAGCATGAATGAAATCTAATCTCTTCCTTCAGAAAGTATAATATAAATTAATGCCACAAATTTCAATTAGTTTTGACAGATGTGTAGTCTTTGAAACGAGGGAGCCTGTTATTGATAATATCAATAAGAATGTAGCACACCAATATTTTGTTCATGTACTTGAGTGTATGATTTTTCACATACAGATGTCTTCATAATTTTTTTTAATTGTACCCATACACACCTCTCCATGGAAATGTTATGCTTTTGTATCATTTTTCTCCTATCTACCTATCACTTTATTTATTTAAAATATTACCTGCCACTTCTGACAAAGCAATTTTTTTGGGATAATAAATTCCTGGATAGCCCCACATAACAGCACTATTGTACTGTGAGTAACAGCCTATAAATATGACATTTCAAGACCTAGGAGAAGCTAGGCATATAACACTTTCGAAATTCTAATTTTCGTGGGTGTCTTGAATACCTTAGATCTAGATGTTAGAGCAATTCAAACAAATGTGAGTCATTGTAGTACTCTGGTTAAATTATTTCATTACTTAAAAATAGAAATTTGTTATTAAAATTCTATTATGGAACAAATTTTAGACTCAATCTGTTCTCCTTAATGATATCCCTTATTGCTTTACTTGCTTCATTGTCATCCTAATTAATAAAAAACTGAGAGAATCCTACTTGACTTCATTTTTGAGGAGTGCTTCATAACTAACAAGAACAGCTTATTATCTAACTTTCTCAATGGATTCATGGCAACAATATCAAAAAAACATAAGCATGGATTCTTCTTGAAAGTAGTCGCTGTGATTTTGACCCTAAAAGACTTTCCACAGTGTTAGAAACGTGTCATTACATACTTTTTTTTTTTAATTTTTTTTAGCTTATGATTCTGCAGTAAGCTCAGGAGGCAATTTATTTCTACAGCCTTAACCAGTATAACTGAGTTTGGTGGTGTTGGTTTCTGACTTATTTGAAGCTGAAGATTTCAGCTGCTGTAAACTGATTTTCCATGCATTTTTTTTTCTTTCATATGGAAATGCTTCAGTGACTTCCTTTTCTTCTTGAATTTCAGGCTGCTACACATACATGGCACATTTTTTTTATATTTCTTCAATATATATTGTCTCTCGCATAGCATTAACAGCAAGGAAGTTCACAAGTTATCTGTGGTCTTTGAAATTATTTTTTTTTTGGTTCAATTCCACAAAGGACAAAAAAAACCTTAAAGGTTTGTTGGTTTTTTTTTTTTTTCATTGTTTTCTGAAACAAAAGATGCCCATTAAAGTGAATTCTTTCCAAAATACAAAATCAGAATTATTTTTTTTCCTAAAATATTCAATATGGATATATGTTTAATGTGGCTGTGGTCTTTGAGAAATTTATTGACAACCTTGATTTATAATACACAATGCCCTCATAAGGAATTGAGAAGAATTATTAGAAATTCATCTCTTGCAGATCAGTGATGAACCAGGAGTGACAATTAATTTTGTATTGTTTTAGCCCTAATGTGGTTTTCAGTTCCAGCTTCTTGTTGCATAAAGTCTCATTGTTCCCATATGTTCCTCTGTCAGTTCCTCTTTAAGCTCAAAATTTAATAGACTTTCAAAAAACAATCAAAACAACCATAAAAACATAATCTTAGCTACAGATGGGCATTGACCCTTATATCCTTCTTAAAAATACTGCCTGTTTGGCTTGTCTGGGACAGAGTCAGCAGTGAGATCATGAGCTAAGCTGGCTGTTTTCACAGCAAAGGTGCTATGCAGAAATTGTTGTTAGAGATGGAAAGCTGCTTGGACATTCAGAGAAACACAGACCAGGTTACCTGGAATCATCCAGTCACAGTCTGCAGCTGCTAAAAGAGTCTGCAATAAGCATGAAGTGCAGCTAGGTAAGTGGAATTGAAGTTAGAATAGTGCTACATGCATGAAATGGAGGCTTCTCTTTGTAACTGTAGTTGTGATTCTTGGGGTTATGAGGACTAAATTTATGTGTGCTCTTAGTCACCTTAGTTTCCTGGTGAGCCAGCAACAATCTCAATAGTCTCTGATAAGCAGTGGGGGAGAATCAGATCCAGAATAATGTACTGTGCAGGCTGTGTGTCTGAGTCCCAGTAATGGAAGGATCCATACATATATATCTATTTATTAATTTGCTTTTAGAGATTGTTACAGTTAGCTGATTCATACATACTCACATACATATACACACACGCTTACATAGATATCAGTGCCAACTGACAAGGAAATGGCAAGAAGCTGCTTCGTAAATTCAGGTTGCATATTAAGAAAAGGTTCTTCACACAGAGGATGGTCAGAGCCAGGCTTCCCAGGGAAATGGTCACAGCATCGAGACTGTCAGAGCTTAAGGAACATCTGAACAGCACACTTAGTCATGTGGCTTAATTTTACATAGTCCTGTGAAGAGCAGGGAGATCAACCCAGTCTTTATTGGTCTCTTCCAGCTTAAAATATTATATGATTTTATGATTCTATTATACATATAGACTTTATATATATATGAAAAGATTTCCCACTAGATCATCACCAATCCTGATCAGCCATGAAGAGAAGCAAAATGAGACCATTGATGCTTTTTTTTTTCTTATCTGACTATGGAGTGCAGCAGTCTGTCTCTCTTGATTTGTGTGGTCATCAGCACATACATTTGCACATTGTTTTATTTAAATTGTATGGATTTTTTTCTGTGTCTACTGGACACACATGCTCAGTCTTGCTCCTAGTTGGATTTGGGGACATGGAGCTGCAGGAGCCTTACCAACAATGGACTGCTAGACAAGAGCCAACAACAGAGGCCCATGGGCCAGGTGTGTCATGAGAAAAGAGGAGGAGAATGCTTTGAGGAGTCTCACCATTTGCAGCTAAAGTTGTATCAGAAACTATCATTATCATCCAGAGAAAAACTGACCACCCTCTTTGAAAAGTTTCCTTCTAAACAGGAGAAATGCAAAGAGATGCCAGTAAATATTGCTCTTCCTGACTGCCCAGTGAGGGCAAGTGATGCAAATGCTGCAACATGGCACTTGTAAAATTAGAAGAAATAACTCTTCTCTAATTCTTTTTATAATTTTTTACTAAGCCAAATTTGGTAAAGAGGATGAGGGTGAACAATTTTAATAGAGAAAGAAAATAGATGTGTTTTTCTTTTGGATTACAAGTCAAAATAAAATCCTTTCTCTTCATTTGGATGAATATTTGCCATTTATATATGAATATATTACTCACAAAGTCCAAAAGAAAACTTGCTATGAAGTTTCTCTGAAAGAGTAAATAATATCTGGCATTTTTCCAGGTAACTTTTCTGCTGTGTCAGACAACTTAGCGTGAATGTCATTACCAAGGTATGTTACTACTCATGCATTTCGAAACAAAATTGTCTCTGCTGCTTAAAAGAAAATGGTGTCTTTAACCTTTGTACATATAAAACATTGAATTTTTTGAGAATCAAGTATTTCTTTATTTTTTTCATGCTAAAAACTCATTTATGAAGCTGAAGGATCCAGATTGGGTTGTCACCTCTATATTTTTCTACCAATTTAATTCCCTTTTCCTTTTCAAAGCCTGTAATAAATGCATTATTATAGCAAAATTGGGGCTGAAATTTTCACTGGGTCTTGCAGCTGAATTCTCTTCATGTTTGTTTTATGGACCTGGCTTTTTGTCTACCTTTGTCTCTCCAGGAACTTAGAATTTTTTTTCCTAAAACTTTTTTCAGAAAGATTTCTTCATGGAGTAGAAATATAAACTTCTCCCCTGCAAGAAACCAAAAAACGCACAGAAATATGCAGTTGGCAGACCACAAAGAAATAGTTACAGACAACAAACTAAAAGAAAAATATTATGTAGTTTGAAATGCAATTTTCTTTTGTATAAAGAAGGACAGAATTATGAAAATAAATTTTATGTATCTTCAGAAGCTGAAGATCAAATTTTACTATCATACACATTAATTTTTAAAATTAAGTTCTTACCAACATAATTGTAAAATTTTTTTAAGTACTTCAGTCGCTAAGTTTCACAGTTGGCACGTGTGAAGTACAGGATGCCATCCAGAGGGACCTGGTCAAGATTGAAAAGTGAGCACATGGGGGGTCTCATGAGGTTTAACAGGACCAAGTGCAAGGTGCTGCACCTGGGTCAGGGCATTCCCTGGTATCAGCACAGGCTGGGGATGCACGGATGGAGAGCAGCCCTGCTGAGAAGGACTTGGGGTGCTGCTGGATGAGAGGCTGGACATGACCCAGCCATGTGCACTCACTGCCCAGAACAGAAAGCCAAATGTGTCCTGGGCTGCATCCAAAGCAGTGTGGGCAGCAGGGCCAGGGAGGGGATTCTGCTCCTCTGCTCTGGTGAGACCCCACCTGCAGTGCTGCATCCAGCTCTGGGCCTCTCAACATGGGAAGGGCATGGACCTGTGGGAGCAAGCCCAGAGGAGGGACAGCAAGTTGATTTGAAGGCTGGAGCAGCTCTCCTATGAGGAAAGGCTGGGAGGATTTTGTTTGCTCAGCCTGGAAAAGAGAAGGCTTCTGTGTGATCTGCTTGTGGCCTTCCAGCATCTGAAAGGAGCCTACAAGTAAGATAGAGAGAGAATATTTACAAGGGCATGTAGTGACAGGACAATGTGGAAAAGTTTTACCTGAGAAAGAGAGTAGTTTACATTAGATATTAGGAATAAATGCTTTATTGTGAGTGTGGTAAGGCACTCAGAGAAGTTACCCAGAGAAGTTGTGTAAGGTTACCCAGAGAAGTTGTGGGTGACCCATCCCTGGAAGTGTTTGAGGCCAGGATGGATGGAGCCCTGAGCAACCTAATCTAGTAAAAGATGTCCCTGTCCATGTCAGAGTGAGCTGGAACTAAATAATCTTTAGGGTCTCTTCCAACTCAAAACATTCTATGATTCTAAGTTTCGTTGTTAGTTACACATTCTGTTGTGAAATCTATGACAGGATCTTATGGGAGTCATACTCTAAATAATTAATATCCTTTATTAAAACTCTTCTTGTATTGTAAAACAGAACCTAAAAAAAAAAAAAAAAAGACAAAATTGAGGGAAAAAAACCCCCACAAAAATAGATTAAAAGTATAAACACTTCTACCTTGCTTGACTAAGCTTTTATCTAGAGTGTTTAAATCAGGTACCAAAATGGCCTATCTATGTGTTTTGTCGGTTTTTCTTAATAGAAGAACATCTACTTTATATCCAATCATAAACCAAATGAAGTTCTGAAGTTTTTTCTTCAACATAATTGAACAGACGTGCAGATACACAAATCTCTATTTTGTCAAAAAAATATAAGGGGTGGGGAGAGATGAAAGAGTGAGGGAGAGAGAAAGACTTTTAAAAAGACTGCAGGGTTAGCACAAATTTTGTAGTCTCACATTATAAGAAGCTTGCTTGATTTTCATTGGATCTCTTTTCTTGCTATGAAAATTACCAAAATTGAAGATTCCATCTAATTTATATAGTGAATTAAATGCTGACATTATGTATGAATCTTCAAAATACCTGTAAGCTATTAGATGAGAGTTGTACATTCAGAAAGGCTACTATATCTCCTCCTCCACAAACAATTTTGTTCAAATAACTAGAGACAGTTGTCTAACTTCCTTCTAATTAAAGTTGATCTCTTCCCATTTTTAATCTGCAGCATCATGAATACTGCAGTACCACATTGTTTACTATAAATGTTGAATACTGTTTGAATCAATAATCTTGCTATAGAGAGGGATATAAGGGCTAAAATTATTTAATTTAATGAGTTCTCATTGAGGTCTATTGAATTCCATTGCATGCAGTGCAAAAATAATTCACCAGTGTAAGGCTGACACCCTTTTTTTTTTTTTTTCCCAGGAATGTCTGTAGTAAGTTTTACCTATTTTTTCCAACATTGCTCTAGGCCTGTATATTAAAGTGTGGTAGTTGGTACATACAGCCCTGACTTGAAAATACTCAGACATCAGTGGAAGACACAATAGAGACTGATGATGAAATCTTTATGAAAGTATGGAATAATCCCTGGCAGAGCAAAAAAGGTTTAAGTTTGGGGCAGTCAAGATAGCTGCAAGTGCTGATAACTGTAAGATAAGTCTCTCAGTTCTTTACTTGTCTTGGTCATTTAGCTGCTGTGTGACCTTAAGCAATTTTCTTTTCCCTCCCCAGTATATTTTGGTGTGTTTTTCACATCTTTAGGGCAGGGATCATTCAGAAAGCAAGTCACTCTCTTCAGCTCTAATCATATCAGAGGGGCTCTGGAGGCATCTAAAGGTGTTTTTCTTGTTTGTTTGGGAATTCTTTTGTTTGTTTGTTTGTTTGAGGTTTTTTTTTTTTTAGAAGTTATAAAATAGTTATATATAGAAAAAAAAAGACACTTATCTCTTTATTTGCCATAAGGGGCTGCTATCATAGAATTAATACTACATTTGCTATTTAATTGAAAACAAAAAGTTTAGAGTATGAAGAAGGCTTTTTGCACCTTCTATAATTAGTTAAAATTGAGGATGTGACTACTGTGATCTAGTTTTTATTCCATACTTTCAAGCAAAGATTATTGCTTTACGTGAGGATATACAATAAAATCAGAAGACCACAATCTAGAAAATCAATTCATTTGTTTAATAGTCATGAAAAGATTCAGAAATTCAAATATAAATGCATAATTCAGCCTTGAAGTAAATTGATGTCTGATTAGTACAGATAGTTTTTAGATCAAAAACTGTGAATATGGTAGGAAAATAAAGGTATTACTTATAAAGAAACAGTATTTCTGAGAAGTATTTCCTTAAAATCCTACAAAACAGAAATGGCAAACCAAACCAAAACACCATTTTCACTTACATTTCTTCATTTGGCTTTCTGAAAGAGAAAGTTAATATTACGTATGAGTAAGAACTAATTAAATTAAGCAACTGTGACATTTGTGATAATGATACCAATTAACCAAAAGCAAAAGGGATATGTTCAGTGAAATTCAGAGCTAACATCTGAAATATCATTAATATGAGACTTTGTTAGTGGTGTCCTTTATTTAGAGCTGTGGTGTTTATGCAGAAGTGAGCATTTCAAGGGTAAATTTAGCACAGGACAGGAGGAAGTTTATTGAGAGCTGTTCCTATTAATAGGAGAATTCTGATCTGAGTGTGCCTGACATTCATTTGTCATCACTGCTGATGTCATGTACCTTCATGTACCTTTATCTACTCCTTCAACAGTAGGAAGACCTGGATGAGTAGAAGTTTGTTCACACACAGTAGAGTCTCGGACACTGCCTATTGCCAAGTAAACAGAAATAAACATTTATAGTGAATCACTATCAAATCACACATTCCCATCACTGAATTTAATGCGAATCTATACTGAAATCACAACATACAGTGGATTATGAATGAACACTTCTCATAACAGTGTGGACCATCAGTAATTTGTAGACCAATTTGACTGTAATAACCAAGCAAAAACTGTTTTCTTTTGCGCTATATGGAGGCAAAACAAAAATAAACTCAGCAGACCTATTTTCCCAAACGACAAAGGGCAAAAAACAAGGTAGGAACAAAATAACTAGACCCATAAATTGTTTATAAAGAATGAAGGTTTGGAATATATTTTTCAGTATTTAAGTTGCTCCATTATAAACATTTTCATCATTTAAATTTCAAGTCAGGTAGAAGTTGCAGAGGATGAATATTTATTCAAAGATTCATATGAGTATTTAGGCAGCCCTGAATATGTAGACACCTGTTTGAGTAACTCATATAAAATTTTAATCATAGAGTAATTTCATATACACCTACTGTGATAAATAAAAATTAGTTTGCCAGAAGTCTTTGAGATGTCAGAGAAGATAGAACAGGAAGTTTGGGGTATTTTTGTCAAATTTAATTTCTCAAGTTCTACTTTTCAATGGTTTTAGCAACAAGAGTTAAATATCTATAAACTGTGGGTAGTCTTTAGATCATTGAAGTCTATGAGCAAAATCAGATATTTAACTTCTGTTTTGTTTCTGGTTTGGTTTGATTTCAGATATGCATATCTAAGAGATGATAATGTCCCATTTGAAGCTATAGTAATATACTATACTGTACAAAGAGCAAGCATTCTAAAGAAAGCACTATCCAGAGATATCCAGTTACATGCATTTCTTTTAAAGGGACATCTGAAGACTTCTAAATAAAAAGTGAATATTTACATAGATGCGAATTTAAAATGTGAGTCTATCAAAATACTTATTTGCAATACTTACTATGGTGCTGTCAATGAATGATTGATATTGAATGAATTCAAGTAATTGGATTGATAATGAATGAGTGATCAATGAAGACTGATATTTTCCCATGTAATAGCCAAAAACAGAATTGTGACCCTACTGGGACTAAACATGTGAAATTTTGGTAACTTGGAAAACTGTAAACCACAACTCCTATAGGTCTTAGCTAAGATCGACATTGTCAGGTGCTGCAGTCTGTTGCAATTTGAATTGTAGCAATCTGATCACATTTCTGAGACTGAAATGAATTTGAATAGTATTGTTCAGAGCACTCATTTTATTAAGGCATTTTAACTCCTATAGGTCTTAGCTAAGATCGACATTGTCAGGTGCTGCAGTCTGTTGCAATTTGAATTGTAGCAATCTGATCACATTTCTGAGACTGAAATGAATTTGAATAGTATTGTTCAGAGCACTCATTTTATTAAGGCATTTTCTCAATAAAGAAAAGGTGGATATCTTGTTTATTAGACTTACTGAAGCAGTATCCAAATGAAAGCTGCTATCAAATTTGCATACAAAAAATGCTACATCCCTTTTAAATATGTATTTACTTAATATATGTCTATTTACATTTTTTATATATAAACTTGACACAAAGCTCCAAGATAGTTCTCGATCTGGAGATTTTTTTTCTATTTTCCATTATACTTTTATTTCAATTCTACTAAAGGCAGATAACACAATTAATAGTTTTAATAAGATGATCCCTGGAGTGAACATAAGAATACATATAAAATTAAATAGAGTTGTGACATTAAATTGGATGCTAACAAACATCTAGGCTGTAGTCTTCCACACAAAAAGAACATTTATTTTTCAAATCATCATGACAATACAAATAAGTAACCATTAACGAAAATGTAATTATATCTTTCATGAAAAAAGAAGGATATAGACAAGATTGAATTTCAGTTTGTAGCTCAGACCTTGTAGAACTTTCTATCAAAATTCTCCTTTGGTCTCTGTGGAAATTCACATACCTTTATTTAGGCTCATGTTGGAGTTGGTATTTTTATGCAAAATCCAGGGACTGCTATGAGACACATCCTATGCTGAAAAAAAGAAGAAAAGAGGAAAAAACAGGGACTGTAAAAGTATATAGAAACATGTTAATAATAAAAACTAACAAAAGATGTATTTATTTTTTAATTGTGTGTAAACATAAACCTTCTTAAAAATGTTTGTTGCCTGACCGGGAAATAAGAGATTATATTGATTGTCCACTGAGTCATTAGAATGAAGAGTCAAAAAAAGTGCTTAGTTTCATATTGGACTGTGACCTTGATGTCATCAGTGAATACTGAGGGACAGCTATAACTCCCATGAGGAATCATTTTTCTGCTAAACAGATTTCTTCTCAGCAAATCATGCTGATGCATCCACTGTGCAAGTTTGTGAGAAGCTGCATGGCATCAGGAAAGGTGAAACTCTCTCCATGTGCCCTCTGGATACCTTGCGTCCATAGAAGACAATGACATCTCAAAGGATCAGTGTATTTAATCTAATTTTTGTCCTTTCAAAGCCTTTCGCCCAATCTTTTTAGGCTTGTGAGATATGTTTTATTATTAGAAGAGATTATAGAAATCAATGATTCCAACTACAATGTAAGAATTAAGGATATGTTTTAAATGAAATAACCTTATTGTTTGGAGGAGTAGTTGTAATAGGATTAACACATTTTTAGGAATGTTAATTCTGGTAAATATTTTAGATCAGTTCCATTAGATTAAAAACATAAAAGAAATTATTACTTCTGGAACAGTGGCTTTTATTATTCTAGTTGTATCTTTCTTTAGATGTTGCTTGACTGACGCTTGAATAAAAAGATACCAATAAACTTGGTTGGATACTACACTTTCTTTAGATTTTCCATAGGGTCTTATGAATAGATGTAAAGAATTGTAGTCTTGCTGGCATCAGCCATGAAAGCCTCAAACTGATATCTCATGGATTTTTGTGGTTCTCCTTATTTCATAGGCTGTGTTTCATGACCCCAGGATGTATAACAACAAGATTTTCACACATAATTACTTCCACAAAGGATCTTAATTGTCTTGGTACTCAGTATTAGAATGCTTTATTTTTAGGTGACTATAATCTGCAGCACCACAGACAAAGACCATCATTCCCAACAGAGTGTGGCAGAAACATTACAATACCTGTTAATTCTGAACAAGCAAATAGCTACATATTGTTTCCCAAACTTTAAAAATACTCCATGTGTACTATCCCTCCATTTTTTTTTGCCAGCTAAACTTTCATGTTTATGTTAATGTGATGCAAATGCAGCTAGCCTGTAAAAAAAATGACCACATAATTTTGTTAGCAAACAGAAAACTTTGCTTACTGTTGGTAAAACAAAGATAATAGAGATGGGGATTGCTTATACTGCAGTTCAGACATTTAGTACTGTAAATTTTTCAGTACTGGGGCAGGCTGCCCAGGAAGGTCATGGAGCCTTCCTGTGTGGAGGCATTCAAAACCCACCTGGACAAGTGTAACCTGCTCTAGGTGACGCTGCCTTGGTAGGAGCATTGGACAAGATGATCTTCAGAAATCCACTTCAAATCAAGCAGTTCTGTGATTCTGTGAAATAAATCTATATTTCAGCTGAAAAAGGAAGCCAAAGAAACCATTTTTCTGGTAGCATTGTAAGTAATGCCTCAGTCAGATGTGGAGTGGAGCCCTCCTCACTGCCATCTCTGAATGGCTACTTCCAATCTCTAGCTCTCATGGTTTCATTCCCAGATGTCCTTCAAGCACTGGTGAATCTAGTAGGAGTGCCCACAGGAAGAAAACTGGTTCCTCAGGGATTATCCAAATATGAAGTTACATATTCTTAAACATAAAAAAGCCCAGATTTTGTGAATTATAGTTGTACACCAACCACTGAAATTCACTATCTGCTGGTGCATTTAGGCCCACACTTAAACCTTTTTCTGCTAGCACTTCTGGTGCGTGTGTAGTTGTGCAAAGAAAAAGAGCTCTATCTTTACAAACCAGTCGGGATTTGGTTCCTGTTGGGATGCTTTTCAAATCTTATAGCCTTTTCATGTCATTTTGACTGATAGAAAATATTACTTTACTTGGAAAGCATTTTTATTAAAAGCAGAAAGACTACTTGTTTGTTTAAAAATGCATTTGATTCTTAGCTCACAAATTGTTATGAGCTGCTCAGCAAGAAACATCACAGGAACTTTCATTACCTGACCACTCTTATAAAGGCCATTTTTGCATATTATACCAAATGGAATCTATGTCAGCTATAAAATCAAAGAAACATTTGGGTAGGAATGTATCTCTAATAACAGTAATTATATTTAGCACTTACTTTGCAATTTTCATCTGCAAAGCACTTACTAACAGCATTAGATACTTAATTCTCACAGAATCTCAGCAAGGTAGGCAGCTATTAAACCTCCCTGTAAAGGGATGCATTATTGGCTGGCAAATGATCATTCACTGAATAGAATAGAAGAGAAAAGAATAAGCTATTTCAGCTAATCCAGAAGTTTTAAGAGGAAAAACTTTAATAGTTTTAGGAGCAAGATAAAGAGTGTGAAAATCATTATGTTGCTTTAAACACACAAAAAAGCTTAGCTTAATCAACAATGACATAACCACACTCAGAGCTGTGAAATATTGCCATAATGCAAAAAGTTTATTTTTCAACCTACAATTTTGATTAAAATGTCTGCACACAATCCTGTGCCATGTGCTCTGGGACGGCCCTGCTTGAGCAGGGAGGTTGTACTGAGTTGACCATCATAAGATTTTCCAACCTTATCCATTCTGTAGTTCTGTGAATATGGAGGTCAAACAGAAAACTCCATCTTCAGAAGGTGTTTTGCGAAATCACTGTTTTTCTAAGTACAAGGAGAATGAGAAAATTTTCTTTAATCTCTCTTTCTACCTTATAGTCCTTTAGTTTCTGCAAGATCTCCACTATTTCACTGTTACCTCAGGGAGGCTTATCTCTGAAGAGTACTGTCTAAGGTACACCTCTCTGCTTCTTACACTCTTAGTAATTAAGAGATTGTTGGCTGCTCTCCACAGTAAACCAAAGGAGATAAAATCTGCCAGGATATTTATTAAAGTATTTAATTTTTTCCATTGTATCTGTTTTATACAATTGCCTTGGTGTCGCTTGTCATTTAGGTAACAGCAAGAGAACAACTTGTTGTGAAAAATATTGTAAAATTAAAACAGGTGTTATTTCCATTAACAGTCCATAAGACTGGGGGTTGGAAACAGGTCAAATAAAAAAGCTATGAATATATATCTAAGATAAAGTGCTACTACTACTACTGCTACTACTACTAATGGTCAGTTTTAACAACTAACTAGTAGAATTTAAAAATAATCTCTCTTAAAAGAAGTAAAATACACAAAAAAGTTCTTAGTTGGTAGACTTATTTTTTTCTTCAGGATATGTTTTTGTATTGAAAAGCATTGATCCATTAGAATTGGAACTTAACACCAATTAATTTTTATAACATATTTTTTCTAGGGCTTTATGGTAAGAGCATCTGGAAAGCATTGAAATTCCATATTTCAATTAGATTTTTAATATAATCAGCCCTATAAAGACAAAACAATGTAAATATCTTATAATTCCTTCCACCTTTGCCTTCCTGCCAGAGCTATCTGGGTATCAGTTCATCTTCATTACATTCCATGATCTCCTGTATACTGCTCTGGTTTTCTGCATGCCTGCATTTCCTCACATTTTTCTGTGCATTGCTCTTCATGTTGCTCTTTAATTATTTTCAGCTGATATGTGCTCTTTTTTTTTTTTCCCAGTCTACCCCATCTCGTCTCCCTTAAAGTGTCTGTTTCAGTCCCAGTTGCATGTCATTTATTTGCTTCCTCAAGTCTGCCACAGGCAGATATTCTTCAACACTTTAAAGCTTTCATTCTCTTTCCACTAGTCTTCTTTTCCTTTTACTTCACATATCAGCATGTTTGACTCCTGTTCCCAAGATGTGACTTTCTATCCCACACTATAAAATTAAAATCTAATTTTGTTTAGTCTATATCTTCATTTCTCTGCTGATGCATTGAAACTTCCACTGTAGTACCTGAGCAAGGCTAAAGGAGAATTTTCTGAACAAAATCTATCAAATAGCTAGACTACATCTCTAATCTATATTTACTATGACTACTCTTTGCTATTACTTTTTCACACAATTGATCATGATTGGTTGTAATCAAACAATGGTACACAAATAATCATTATGTCAAATAGTAAGTAAGTGGAAGTACACATCCATGCTCTTTCCGTGAAAAATTTGGAAAGTTTTTCTTCTTCTCAAAAAGATGAAAACTCTTTAAGAACTATGGATTAAGTCAACATATATAGCATGTTTTTCTGCAACCATTGTGACACAACTGATTTTTGAGAAAGTATCTTCTATTCCAAACAGACATAAGAGAATAAAATAATGCAAGTTAAAACCATATATGAAATAAATTGTGCCTATACTGGCACAAAAAGCAGATGATGAATACAATTTAAATTGAAGTGTTCAGTCACAAAGTCAGTAATGAAGATGGTGGGAGGAAGGAATTAGGAAAGGCAAATGAGGACAAGATTTTCCTTTCAATTAAATTTGGTGTGAGATAGAATATAGATAGGGTAGAATTACACCCTTCCAACAAATGTTCTAGATATTAAGGATTGTATAAATCAAGCCTAAGGGGCACAAAATTTAGAACATATAAGTAAATTTAGATACAGTATTAGAGCACTTCCAAGGCCACACCTATTAAACAACAGAGCTAGACAAATTACTGAAAGTAAACAATTTATTCAACAAATATTTGTATTTCTTTTCTACATGGGAATTTTAGGGGGTTGGAATTTCATTTTCATCAAATTCACTGGTATAAAATACTTTCTGAAAATATTAAACTTTCCAAGTAACAAAGGCAGCTAAATATGGAATTACAATTTGCAATTTCTTGTCTATGATAATTTACCCTTAAATAAAGCAGGATTACATTAACTCTGTAATTTAAAAATATCATCACCATCCATTTTTCTTTTCTTTTGAATATTCTGAATGAGTAATCTAAAACCACTAAAATTAGTTCCTGTCCATAAACAGCATTTTGTATTTGTCACTGGTCTTATTGGTCTTTTCTTTCTCTACCAGATTTTAAAGAACTACTTTTTCTTATTTTAAAGCCACATAATTTCCTTTTTAAATGTTTTTACTATGGAAAATCATAGTCTCAACTCTTATTTCTTTTTGGAGTTTAGAAACAGACTCTTTTTTCCCATTTAATTTGTAACATTTCTTTACCTCTCTCTTCTAAAGTATTAGCTCTAGTGGGAGAAAAATAGCACAAAACAGATATTTCTCTCCCTGTTCAAACAATCTTAGAGATCTTCCTTGTTTTATATGAAAACACCATCTCTGGAACCAAAAGGCTTTTAGATGTTCAGAAGTTTTCTTGTTCTATTGAAATGTAGTTTTCAAGGGAAGTCATACTCCAGGAAATTTCTGAAGTAATTTAGATCAAATCTTTGAAAGATGTCAAACAACAGAAGAAATTAAAATATAATTTGTGATTGATATTATGTTAATGATTATAGATTGGTGTCCAAGATTCAATATATATATATGAACACATCATTTATTATATAAAAATATGAGTGCTTCCAATATCAGAAATGAAGGAATATGTTTCTAAAATCGTCTAAATTAGAAGAGCCTGAGCACAAATTTCTGATAAATGTGGTTTATTCTTTTTTTCTTTTTACTTGCGGTAATATTTTTTCCATTTCTATATCAACTTCTTCTACTATAGGTCAGAAATATTTCTAGAAAAATTTTTATATATTTAATATCTTAGGATATTTTTCTTAATTTTGGTTTTTCTTATTGTTGCTTTCTTTGTTTGATTGTTTGTTTTATTTTGTATATATTTTTTCTGTTATTTCAGCATTTCTTGAGAGATGTAATAATCCTTTTGCAAAAGTTGCCTTTACCAACACTGTAATAGAATTTCAGCAAACGTTTTTAATCTCATGTTCAATGATGTGACATCGTATCAACTTTTAAATAACATTCCTCTGTGACTTTTATAAATGTAATTTTAAATTTTGACTCTTTCAGTGCCAGGCAGTTGAAGTGGTCTTGGTGACTATCTTTTTGTCTGTATCATAATTTCAATATTTCTGGCTGTATTTGTAGGAAACAAGAATAAAGGGTTACTTTTGGTCAGCCATCCTTTCTAGATTCTTGCTTCTTATTTCTTTGCTTCCCTTGTAAAAGATGAAAATTTCAGCACTTAGTCTTCTGATCTCAGGAGTCTCCTAGAAGCTATTAGTCAAACATTCATTTTGACACCAGGTTCTAGGTAAAAAAAAGATTTTTTTTTCTCTTCTGGGGAGATTGGTAGCAACACCTTTTTTTTTTTTTTTTTTTTGAGTCTTTGCTTGTTTCTTTGAGCAATCTGCTTCTTAGGATTATCTGGACGCTTTCACTCCAGTTTCCTGTTAGTGCCTCAAAACACTGTCAGTGCCCACTAGGATGGTGACTTCATCTCCAACTGCAAAAATATTTCAGTTGTTTCTCTAAAGATCTTAAGTTCAGATATTCTGGCGTGAGACTTGTGGTCTATGCTAAATAAGAAGTTTGGAAAGATGTGGAATTAATACTGTATAGAGCTTTCAGTGGTAAATTTTAGAGCTTCATTTCACCTAACATTTATGTGTTAGACATTTGAGTCTGAGCAGTTCACCTCAGGCTTCATTTATGGTTGTTGGAGATAAATATGCACTTCCAGAGGGTGACTGCTTTGATCTAATTTGCTTGCCTTTCATAGGGTGAGATTAATCTCTCTCTGGAGATGCCTGCTTCTTTTCATTGACGATAACACAGGCCCAAGATGACTAGCACAGCACTAACCATTGAATTTTAAAGCACTGATGTTCAGGCAAACCAGTCCTCTCTGACATTTCTTTTATGACTGTCTGCACTTTGATATAATAACTAGTCCTTACAATTCAGTAAGAGTAGGGGATGTTAAATGTCTTTGAAGTCTAACTCTTTTGATTGCTGAAGATTTGCCATTTATAGAAGAAGATACATTTTTAAATGGTGCAGAAATATAGTTGCAATCATGGAAACAAGGTAGAATGACTTGTGCAACTGGAGTGCCATAATGGATGCCTAGAAAATTTTCAGAAGTGATAGGCAAGGAAGGAGAGGTGGAAGGGTAAATGTGCATTTGATGGGGTGTTTTGATGGATGGTGGTGATGATCGGGTTGACTTTTTGCGGGTAAGAATCGGGGGAGAGGCCAACAAGGAAGATATCCTGGTAGGAGTCGCTGTAGACAACCCTACCCAGATAAAAAAGCAGATTAAATATTTTATAATTATAATACGTAAAATAAAATGAAGTCTCACAAAAGCTAGCCCTTGTTCACATGGCAAGTTTTAACTTTAACAGATTCCTGCTGGAAAAACGATACAGTGGAGAGGAAAAAGTCTAGGAGGGTCTTGCGGTATTTGGAAGGTTACTTCCTGAGACAGCTGGTGAGGAAGACAGCTATGGACACTGTCCAGCTGATCTGGTTGTTTCTGAACAAAAGTTGTGCCAGGGAGATATAGATTGAATATTAGGAAACGTTTCTTCCCTGGAACAGCTATCAAACATTGGCGCAGGCTGTCCAGCAAAGTGTCTGAGTCACCAGGCCCAGAGATATTGAAAATATGTGCAGGTGTCATGCTTAGGGACATGGTTTAGTGGTGCCCTTGATAGTTTTATTGTTGGACTCCATCACCTTACAGCTATTTTCAAACCAAAATGAATCTTTAATTGTATATGGGATTCTCTATTAACTTTTCTATTCTTGCTGTGCTTTACAGACTGTGTTTAAAAAAAATAAATAAAAATCTCACACACACACACACAGGCACACACACACACAGACACACACACACACATATTCACAAAAGAGATACTTTCCCCACTCCAAATATTGGCTTGGGAGCCTTTCAGAGGACTGATAGTAGTTCTAAACTCTTTTTTTAAAATTCTTATCTTTAATCTTTTATCCAAAAAAAAGTTTGTTCTTTTATTTATTTTAGTTGACAAGATTTCTTGAGCATGACATTCCTTAAATATAAGATTGTTTTACTTGTCTAGTTAGCTATCTGATGTGTACTGTCTTAATGAGCAAATATTGCCTCTAGACAATTAACAATTCCAATTTGGAAACATTTTTGAGACCATGAAATGAAAGATGTTCTCTAATTATTATTATTAATATTATCATCCATATTTAACTAGATGCATATAGCTTTAAGGATTATTTTTAGGATAACCATAAATATTTTCAGTTAAATCTTTCTTAAGCCTAAAGAACAGTATTAATGTGGAGCTTCATATGTTGTGTTATAAACAGTTACGGAAGGGAAGACTTGAAAGAACAGTAATTTAAGTCAAGTGCTTTTTTGAATTAATAATAATTTTACATGGAAAATTAGCAGAAGAAATCTTGAAGCAGGAAAAGTTTATTTCAAAATCTCCAGGATTATATTGGAATGTTGCATTTATTGCTATATTGGAAGTTTATGAAAAAAAATTGACACAAAACTATTGAAATGCAGCAGTTTTTTCCAATAAATATATAGCAGCAGAGCCACTGTGGATTTCAATGAATTACATCTTCCTGTATCATGCTTCTAGGTGGGATTGCAATGAAAGAGGAGAAGAAAAATCCCTCTCCATTATCAGGGTAATTAGTTCTATAAATTCCTTTATGTCTTCAGTGAAGAAATGGGGTAATTACATTGTGAAATTTCATTTTCCTAAGGGGACACATTAATTTATGGGCACATGTAATACTTGTTCCAGCACAAGGTTTCCACATTCTGTACATGTACTTCATTATGTAGAAAAGAAATATTTAAAGCATACAGGATTCTATGTATAGCACAAAGTATGGGGGTTTTTTTAATTTAGGCAATGTATTTTTAGCAAATCTCTTTGATTCCAACCTTCATTAAGTACACTGTAAGTCTTAAAACAGATAAACAAGTTATTTTGCTTTTATTCCTTGAGAGAACAAAATATTCAATTTCTACATAGATATTAAAGTTCATAAAATATCATTAAAAGCAGTAAGTGTGGTGGCAATTTAATTATTACAAAACACTGTAGGTAGGATCAGGGCCCATGTTTTATTAAATTTTATTTCATGGGAAATATACTGTGGTAATTACTAATACAGTTTTATCTATCCTTCTATTATTCAAAGAGCAATATCACCTCTGTTAAAGGTTAATAATATTATTATTACTTAATTCACTAGAATTTATTGAATAATTTGAGCACTCTGAATTAGATACTAGTCAGTCTGAACAGACTGTTTCCTTATGTCTTGCTATGTTGAAAATCTTATGAATGGGCAAAAAATGGAAACGCATTACAAATAAAGCTGTTGACGTAATCAAAATCTTAACAGTGCAACTGAAAAATCATTATTGGACTAAATCTGATTATTACAGAAAAGAAAAAAAAATATGATGTAGTTAAAAAGATTGTGTACTCATCCTTTACATTTTCTCCTTTTTCTGGTTTCAGGTTCCTCCTCTTCCTGCCACTTTGTGGTTTTATAATGGCAGCAGTGGGGGATTCTCTGGTGAGTCATCAGTAGCTGGAGTCCTTTGCTATGAGGAATGTGATGCTCCTGTTAATGGCTTCTTCCTCACTCTAGAATCTTCTAGTTGTCCTTTTTGTGTATTTATTGACACATTTTCATACTTTTTTCTGTTTCTCTATGAACTTAACAGTTTCATCTTGTACCAAAATTGCTATAAATTACTCTATATGTTGCCCTTTACATATGTCATATAAATGTACATTTATTTTCTTTTTGTTGACTAAATGAGTTTTGCTCTAGGTCTGTTTTTCTTTAAATGTTCATCACTGAGTTTTTCACAGCTGTGGAGTCTCCAATGCCACCCTGTGCCCTATCCCTTAAAGTCCCATTGCTGTACTTCTCTCTGATATATCCCCGGTTCCCACATCTCAAAGATATTATTGCACCATACGTCTATTCCTCCACTCTGCATCAATATGTTAGTGATAAGCTTCTCATTCTACATACAAACAAAAACTAATAACTCCTATTTAGAGTTTGGGTTTTTCACCTTTCAAATACAAGAAAAGTAAAATAAATTAGACGTAGATATCTGATCTGTAAGATAAAATGTTGTTACAGGTAAACCAAGTGAAACAAAGCTGCAGGCAGGTCAAGACAACTTCAGACAGAGCAGATGTGAAAAGTGTCAGCCCTGAAGCTAGGCAAACTCAGTACAGAGCTTACTGCCTATCAAAGGCAATATGATGTTAAAGGGCTGCAGAGTTACACCATTAAAGTTAGCAAATAACTCTGCCTGTCATATATGACTTTCCCTGGGAAGAAATTAGGGTGGATTTATGCCTCTATGCACAGTGATCCTAAGTCTGTTCCGTACAGAGTTCCCTGTGCATGTGTGATAAGGCTGATCTGTCAGATTTGGTGCACAGCAGCAGCTGGCTGCTACATTCAGCCTGGGCACATGGACCCTAAAAGTTGTGTCAATTTTAGTGGTCTTTGGGACAATGAGTGTTCAGGCTCTGACCACCAGTGGTCTTCTCTTGCAACAGACTCAAAATGCTGTTTAGATTCTGCCCTTACTGAGTATCATGATGGTTTTCAAAAGAGTCTGAATATTTCCCCAGCAGCAGTTGTGAGAACGAATAGGACAATTCCATCATCATTAAGTGCACACAAGTAAAACAGATGGGCAGTAGACCTGGGGACTTTTTTAAGAGTCATTATATTATTAGATTTTTCATCCTGTAAAGGAGTCAGTGGTGCACATATTTCTGGCTGTGTTCCTGCTTCCTAGCCCTTATTCATATAGCTCTGTTTCCACACTGCCTTGCTCAGGGGAAGACACCACAGCAGTGTACCTTCTAAGACAGTTTATTTCATAAGGTCTAAGAGACTTATAAGGGCAGCACCATCTGTTTTTGCAGCAACATATTTTATTACAATATATTATAATGCAAATGGCTTTAGCACTTTGTTCAGGTAAGTAGACAAAACTCACGCTTTATCTTGGAAGGGAAATATGTTCTTCTCTCAGGACCTGTCTATTGTAATCACTGTTTCCCAGCACTACATTGTTGTCCATATTAAACAGGTACAACTGATTCCAGAAAAACCTTTTACTGAGAACTAACTTGTGTATAGATCAAAAGTATACTGAAAAACATTTCATATTTATAGCCTAGAGGCTTCTGCACTGCACAACCACTGTATAACCAAAATACTGATTATGTCCTGTAGGGCCAATGACTTGGAAGCAAACATTCATGTGCTCATATATATTCAGGAGAGAACTGATAGGATAAATTATGCCTTTATGTTTCCTTTTGAAATATCTTGGGATTATATCTAATGTTATGCATACTCGTTACTGTCCTGCTAAGTCTTTTGTTGTTAGGTTACACAGAGAAGAACCAAGAGTGAAGGCAAGTCACTTCCAAACTATTGTCATGTTGAAGTGGGAAATTGATATTAAACTTTTCCACAAAGACCTAAGATATAGATGCAGAGTTTGGATGTTTAATATTTTCATCAAGCGTGGTTGTTAGAGTATGGTCAGTAGAAGAGCAAATCACAATAAAACAGTTGAACTGAATCAAATAATGGTGAAAGGATATTGTTGTTTAAGACACTATACATAAAATGTAAGCAGCACTGTTACCTGTACTTAGAAAATCAGTAAATTGGTACATTTTATCATGAATGGCCTGATTGAGTGAATATATCATGTTTTTATAACAGTATATTGGTCTGGACCTGTCAGAGATCCAAATGATCACCGGTTTAGTTTCCAGAGGTTGTACAGGTCCTGACAGGAACAGACCCCCATAACAAACAGTTTATCTGCTCCAGAGATTCTACAATTTGTGACTATTTATGACTAACTCAGCAATTTGTAGTATATTCATGAACTATCGTCAAGAATCAAAAGTCTGAAGAAATTGTACCAGAATGGAATTATCCAAGGTTATTATTACAGGGATTCTCATCTCTCGATGAGAAATATGTTTTTACTCTTGTTCCTAGATGTCTTCATCTTCTGAATTTTCAGCCATCAGTGAGTATTCAGAATGATTATCACATGATCACAGAAATAATTTTGCTTCTCCCATTTCAGATATAACGTCTAATGTGCTACTAACTCTGTAATGATAAAATATCTTGCCTTTAGCATTCTGCATATATGAAATTTAGCATGTATCCAACAAAAAAAACATATAAACTTTTTGAATGAGTCCCATAAAATTAATGGCAAAGATTTTCAAAACCTCATTTTTGGCCCTTATTTACTTAAATTTGTTGTAATCAACAGAAATAGCTCTGCTTACCTCATTTCTGTCATAGAGGTATTCTTTGAGAAATAGTGCAAATGTCACCTGCAACAGTGTGACTCAGAAGTGTGGGTGGCATCATCTCAGAAATGGCCTGAAACTTTGAATCCTCATCCTGATATAGAAGAACTTTAGGCATTATTATCATCCACCTTAAGTCTGGAACTCTTATTATGGCTTGGGAGCACAATGTTTATAGGTAGAATTATTTTTCCTTTGTTTGGGTTTTTCTCATGACGAAGGGAAACCTACAGTGCCAAAAGAGAGAAAACCAGGTCTACAACTATGTTCAAGCTAAGATTGATTCTTCAAAAGGTTCACAATAAATGTCATTTCAGTTTGTCCCACTCAGGCATCATCTTGGGGAAAATATGCATATCTTTTTCCACCTTTCCTTCACTTCTCATTTGCTCTTCATTTCTGCTTTGACAAATGGGAGGCAGAGTAATTTTATAGGTTTATCCAAACAATGTTTCTCTTAAAAGATTAGAAATTGATTGTACACTAAAATCCATTCATATTTCATAATCACTTGAATTTGGAGTGTCAAGAACGTTAGAACTTGAAACTGCTTCCAGGAAAGTCCTGATTAGAGGTGATAGTCCAAATAGTTTTACTGACCAGTGGAGGCAGCACTCCTAAACTTCTGCTATCATTGTTTAGGTACTATCTGAGTAAGATAGGCCTGAAATTATCATGAATAATGAGAAGCCTGAGCCTAGTTCACTAATTTCAACCATTGTCCTGAAAAACATTGAAATCACTGATTTCCCAGCTCATGATGGAAATCAGAATATGACTGGGTAAGCAACTACCTCTGTCTGTACATTTGCTATTATTAAACACAATATGCATTGAAGAGATAGTAAATGGGAATATGAATGTAGTTTGGATGTTTGGATTCTTGAAAGTTACTCCTCAAATCCCAAATCCATCTGCAGAAGCAATTATATGTAATATTTGTATACAAAGCAATCTATACTTTCAGCTGTATAGCTTGTTTTGTATGCTGTATCAGATTGGTCAAAATTACTTTACAAGTGCTCTAAATAAATTGCTCAGTTGCATTTTGCATCTGCCGGATTTTCTGCTGGCAGTGATCTCTCCCACAGCTCCAGAAGCTTTTGAGTTCTGTAACTTTCTGATTCCTAACTCAGGAATTGCAGTTAATTGAGAGGCTGATACTGTTAATACTGACTCAGGGAAAAGGACACAAAAGACGAAATGTTTTTTTCAGGTACTGGGTCATCAGTTTGAAATCCAGTCTTCTAATTCCTTCAAGTACTGGCTGCTCCCAATTCCTGCAGTTAATGGAAGAAGGTGCACCATAACTTTTAGTACTCTTAAGACACTCAGTCCCATGACAATTTTTGATTTAATGATATAGCTATGACAATCTATATTTTGCCCATTCACAGTCTTCAGAGCTGTACACGTATCGTGAAGCAGGTGTAGTAGCTGGAATGACCTTCCTGATATGTATAAAATCTTAATCCACTTAAAGTAGCTAATAACAGTCTCACCTTTACAACTTCATGGGCTGGCTAGCACAGTTGCTCAGTCTCAATGATCTACATTACTAAGAGATATGACAAGGAAAAAAAAAACCAGTAAACATTGCTAGGTCATATACCTTAACACTGTACTTCCTCACATAGCTCACTCACTGGAGGTCAGGAATGAAAGCTAGAGAAGGCTAAATATAAATATGTTAAAGCATAAATAATTTATGCTACCATGGCAAGAACATAATTAAGGTGACATTATGTTTCTTCCAGCCAGGAGGCATCTTTGTAAAAAGATAAACAGAAAGTCATGTGAATTTATCCACGGACAAAACTAACATGATCACTCATAAATATTTGCAAAAGGGTTCTCAAGATTGCTTATTGTGCTGTTATGCTCATAGTCATACGAGGAAATTGCTAACAATATTGCAACAAAAACATTTCATGAGGCTTACAGAGCAGAGATTTACTTGTCAATGGATATGAAGATCATTTTACATTTTGATTTGATTCTTTCTACAAATTATTTTGTTCATGTTGTGTGTTTGTTGAAGTCTCTCTTATTAAAAATATTATGTTTGAAATTGTTATTGAACCTAAATTTACTGTAATGAAGTGCCTATCTTGTACTGAATTTTGAAAAATAGTTTAGTGAGTGGAAATAAGTGTATTTTTTTAATATCCTCTCTCTCAGCAGTTTTGTTATTAAAACCAAATAGTTATTCTTTGAATTGATATCATAGATGTAATGTTTCATAACGTTTTGAGAAAGATGAAGCTCAATAACTGAAAGCAAAACCAGAAGTCAGTATGGCTGCTCCTGATTATGTTGTTCATGAAGTTCTTAGTAATGGATTGAGTGTCAAAGTGGAACAAAATAAAAAATGATTGACAATACAAACAAGTGGTTGTTTTGGTTTTGGTTTTTTGGTTTTTTTTGGTTTTTTTTTCTGTATTAGGCACTACTTTTTCTAAGAAAGAATTTGCTCCTTCTCAGTGGGAATAAATTATTTACCATGAGTGTGGTGAGACACTCCAGAGCACAGAACTAGACCCAGCACTCCCATAAGGTTTCAGCAGTACAGAACATAGCAGAAGAAGTTGGTTAGACCACAGTGATAATAATGCCGAGGTTGTGTGTTCTATCCCCATTTGGGTTGTTCACTTAAGAGCTGGACTTATTCCTTATCTGGAATTCCAGCAAAGACTCTCCCCTTTTTGCTTCTTCAATTCCCTCTGCCAGGAAGTTGTCATCAATGCACTCCATGAAATGATCTGGTTGCTTCTACTCTGTGATGCTTCCCTCCCAGTGGATATTAGGATGATTAAGGTCTGCCATGAGGAGCAGATTCTGCATATATAATGTTTCCTTTATTAGTTGGAAGACATCTACAATGATAATGCCCACATCATCGAGCTCTAATCCCAACCCGTTATCTCTCAGCTTGCTCAATACCTGCTCGTAGGCAGAGCTTCCTGCACTTACACTCTTCTCAACAAAGGGCAGCTTCCTTCCCCCACTGTCCTGCTCTTTGCAGCTGAAGGCACACAGGAACTATTATATTGATTATATCATGAGAAAGTCATTCCACATTTGAATAATAGAATCAAACAGTCCATAGTACAGGAAAGCCTGTAACTTACCTGAAGAAGAGTCGTACTTCATCAAAGAGCAAGGCTAACTCGTATTTTACAAACTTTTCAAACAATTCCATGAGATTCTTTTGGTTTTTGAGAACCTGCTTGATTACAAGTAAAAGGAGATTTATGCCTATAAGATATAATCAAGTAATCAATTCAGTTTTATGTCCTCCTAAAGGCCCAGGTGCTCCTTTTGTGGATTTTAATGAAGTTCTGTCATGCTGAATAAGAGATGTTAGGAGATATCAGTCAGGAATGCACCTTAATTTGAGTTGTTGTGATATAGAAGAGGATTAAAAAGAAGACAAATTGCTATATTTTAACTCAGAGGAGAATTTGAGAATTATTTTTTAAAATATCTTTAAAGAAAATACCTAATAGATTATAATTTTTTGATTTCTTGACTTCAGATGCAATCTAGAATAAATATTTGCTAATTAATTTAGAAATAATATGGAAAAATGTATGATTTCTATGAAAAATACATAAAGCAGAGAAAAGGGAACCAAATATTGACACACATCTGATATCGTATCTTTGCCTAATCATTTCAGGTCTGTTACATGGGGAGATAGTTATTGGTGCCATTTAAAATGAATCCTTAAGGCACAAATAATACTCTTTATTAAAAAAATGAGATGAAGGTAATAACTAAGAAGGTTATTTTCATTTAAATTGCCATGGAACAAACATAAAAAAGATTGGTTTATTGTTGGAGAAAAAGATATAAGTTTCTACGGTTACTGGTTTGTAGATTTTTAAGAAACTGTGTAAATTGTTATAGGACCAGAAGGTATGACTGTTGAAAGCATGCTTTTTAATAGTAGTTAAATTCCATTAGGATGGGTATGTGCTTTGATTCTTGCTTCTTATAAACAGCATGATATTTAACTTCCCAATGCATGGCATTAGTCCCAGACTTTCAGATGGGACTGAAATCCATTCAAAATCAAATCTGTGGTTGCCAGCGATCTGCCCCTTTGAAATGGCTGTCATTTTAACTTCTTTCTTTGTGAAGATGTATAATAAAAGCAACTTATATCCAGGTGCTTTGTTACGCTTGTGTCTGAACATTTCCTCATTTCTATTTTCCCAAGATGTGAGGGAGGATTTATTTCTCTACAGAGAAATAAATCAAGTGATCATATGGAAAATGCTGGAATTCACAAGACTCCTCTATATTGCTGGACCTATTCTGTTCTTGGGGCTATTTTAGTAAATAATTACTATTTATTTTAAACAATTAAGACATTTTGTACCTTGTTTCCTAGATACCAAAGCAAAGTAAAAATGCTGCTCTACCTTCAGAAGTTCAGTATCTGAAGCACATATAGGCATTTTGAGTGTAACTGAGGTTGTATAAAAAAATATCTGAGACCAGAATTTTGTATGATGTCAGGTAACAATTAATCAGAAGATTTTCCATAGTATCCTAAATTCACTTAATCAAATGGATGAAGCTACTTAAACCTTTTATCTCAAAACAGATTCTAAATAGGCACACAATCATTTCCAAACAAAAAAAGAGATAGATCTACAGACCAACATGCAACAGTGCTTCATATGCTGTCAGAGAAAAACTATCTATCTGTCTGTCTATCTATCTATCTATCTATCTATCTATCTATCTATCTATCTATCATTTCAATTGCTACTAAAGAGTCTTTTGATATTACTTCAAAGAAAAAATCCAGACAATTCATTCCCTAAAGGTGCTTCTTTTCCAAAATAAGATACACAACTACTACAGGATGTAATTTGAGAACTTGCTCAAGTAAAAGAGTAACTTTTAATGGAAGAGTTATTACCTTCTCATGCTCATCTTTCAAAACAAAATATTTTAAATCCCTACACTATTACGCAGACTACTTTTTGTGTCTGTCTTAACCAAGTACTGAATATTAGCATACAGCCTGCTATCCAACACAGTACTAGTATTTTAGTTTGATATCCTTCAATTTCTAAGGAATTTCATGCTGTCCTCTGTAGCTTGTCCCAGTATTAATGCATTATTTCTTTTCATGGTCTGTGCACTAAAACATAGAACATTTCTAAGTGTTCAACTTCTTAAATAACATAAGCCAGATTCTGAAAAAGAAAGCTAAACTGAATTCCAGGGCTTTGGTAACTAAACCACATTCACAAATTTCACATCAGTGCTCTTCTCCAGCATGCAGTGAAATACAGGCAAGCAGTTCTAATCTGCTGTTGCCCAGATGAATCCTAGAATCCAAGCCAATATCTGCTCATCAAGACTACAGAGAAATATCCAAGTTAATAATCAATGCCAAGTAGAGTACACAGACTTGGATCATCTTGAATAATGCAGTGGCATCTCTTTACAGTACTGCCCTATTGTGTGACTGGAATCCTACTTCTGGAGCAACCTGGAAAAGATTTGGATCCTATGATAATATGTAGGGAAAACACACTCTCAGGTCTCTTTTGAAAAGGGATCCTGTGAGCTGATTTTCTAGCAGAGAATATTATGTACAGGAAGCAGCTTCAGTTATCCAATAAGAAATGGCACAGTGGAAATGTGCCCCCTTAAAACTCCACTCATCGCTGAGCTACAGAATATTTTTGGGTTTTTTTTTTTCCTAATACATTTAGAGTTGAATAAGGTACATACAATTCCACTTATGCAAGTTCACATGAGCAAGGCAGTGCTTACATATTCAGGTATCTCAGGATTGTGACAAGTTTATAAATGTAATGTTCTAAGTAGGTTCTGTGGTGCCAACAGATTGGCAGACTTCTGAGCCGTTAGCTGCCTGCTCACTAGATTGCTCAGTTTGTATTTCAGATCTCAGCTGAGTTATACAGAAGCCCTGTTAGCTCTTTGGATTTCATCCTGTGCTACTAAAAAGAAACTCTTTGAGGAACAGCTTTTTTTAAAACCAGCCTCCCAATGCAAATGGCTTTCCTACGTTAAGAACATTAAACATAATCTGTAACTTTAAGTCTAGTGCCTTAAATTAACACTGAGTTTTTTTTGTAGTGTTAATCATTAACTGGAGGATTCTGCCTCCCTCTTGACTATACAGGGACTGCAACTTTCTACTCTAAAGTTTAATTCCTGATTTAGGAGTGCCTAAAGACAGGTGGCATGTGTCTGGTTTTCTTTGTTTCTGGTGATGTGTTAGGAGTCGAAATGATTTACACTCTTTGGAGGTTAAAAAAAAAAGGAAATGCAGTTTTTAGGAACCACTGCCTAATTTACTTTGCTTCTATCCATGTTTCTTATCAGATAGTGTTATATTGAGTTGAAGTCTAGAGCTTTAAGAAGGAAGTTGCAGTTGGGCACAAATAGAATATTGCTATTGTATCTTATAAACACTATTTGCAAAACTGTTCAGTCCTGGTGTTATTTAGGTCTCTTTTCATATCTATAAAACTGAACAGATTTCATAGGAAACAACATACATTTTGTAGCTACTCTCTCAAATATTTCTGTGCCCATTCTTGAGGAAATGAATTATAAAAGAAGAGGTGGTTATAAACGTGGGATCATTACTAAATATTTTCCTTTTACTGGGGAGCAGATTATGTCTTTTGCATTGGGAGAGACATTTTGGCATCAATAAAATCTCATCTTCTTTTCTCCCATATGATACTACAGACTTAAAAGCTTAAAAAGAAATGTAAAAAAAAAAAAACCCTCCAGATTTCTTTCAAGAAAACCTCAATTTGAAAGTGAGAATAAATTTGAGAAAGTTTTTCTGTGAAAGTACTTTATATTCTGTTAATTTTAAACATAAATGTTCAGTATTGATATTTATAGGGATTTTATTATTGAAATATTTTATGAATTTTATTAATATTACTGAAATAATAATTAGAAATTAAGATTAGCATGTTCTAGATAGCATAATGAATTTTTATATAATTCTTTGGAAAAGAACAGGTAATGAAAAGCCCCTGATAACTCCTGAAATCACTGAAGTTCTACAGTTTCTCTATGGATTTAACAGGTACTAGAGGGGGAAAAATAAATATTTTTTCTGTCTTATCACAGTAAATATATATATACTAATAATTTTAATGGAAAAGGTAGAAAGTGGAGGTAAATTTTGTCATTTTTTTCAGATAAAATGCACATGCAAAGTCTATGTAATGTAACTGTGATTTTGGATGTAGATTTTAACAATGCTTTGAGTTATTTGGAGTTAGGATTTTACTTCAAATAACTTCATGATGAAACCCTCATTCCTGACACTAACAATAAAAATACTACTACTACTAATTCAAAATTAAAGAGGATTATAAAAGGATGCTTGCAAAAGAAAGTAATTTGTAACTGAATGAACACCAGTGAAGGAAGAAAAACTGTTACTTGTATAATGCTGCAAGACTGGGCCTATCAAATTATCTCCAAATTACTTAGTTCTTAAGATAAATTTTCCACTATCAAATCACTTTTTTTTTTTTTTTCCCCAATATATATTTTTTTTCTTCAGGTCCTTTCCCTTCCCTTCCCTTCCCTTCCCTTCCCTTCCCTTCCCTTCCCTTCCCTTCCCTTCCCTTCCCTTCCCTTCCCTTCCCTTCCCTTCCCTTCCCTTCCCTTCCCTTCCCTTCCCTTCCCTTCCCTTCCCACAAAATTCTTCTGTATTTGACATTTACACAGAGCTTGGAGTCTTGAAATTTTGTGTCATTCACAATTCTATTCTTGGGTATTGCCAGGTTGCCTTCTATGCATACACTAAACATTGGTCTATGAATTGGAATTGGATTTGGAAACAAGGAGCTCCTCTGAAGCTGCTTCTTTTTAGGCTGGGGTGCAGTTCATAACCAGGGTCTTATTTCTGTGGACATTTAAGAAGAATTTGATTCTTTCTTTGCAGGAGGATGTTGTCTAACTTAAGATCAATACTACTGATGTAATTGTATTATTCCTACCAAGGCTTAGGTGGATATTTGACATCCTTTTCAACATACCTTATTTTCAATGAATTCAATTTAAAAAAAAAAATCTTAGCATTTCTATAAGCACCTATTGATATCTGTCTGTAGAGTTAAATATTTACATATTTTGGAGGACTATGACAAATGGGAATAGTAACCAGTCATGGTGAATAGACATGAGATTTGAAAAAGAATATACAGTTTAGAAACTCCCATAAAATAAAATTTAAAAGCTCATTTCTATTTGACATTAACTTAGATAATGAAAGTGTTGTGAGAGATGGAGGCTACTATTAGTAGGCACTACTAGATGTGTATCAGAGCTATGTAAGTAAATAGATGTATACCTTCACAACATGAACCTAATCTTTGTATGAGTCACTTTTTTTTCCAGATGTTCTCTATAAATTCCATAAATAGATATAGTTCATTGCTGAGCTATAAAGAACTGTTGTCCTGATAGCTGTCTAAACATAGTCAGACATAATTTCTCTCTAGACACACGCATCTATTTCTAAAACTTATGTAATATTCTGGTGACCCCTGCACCACCTAAGGCATTAATACTGGGATCATTCCCAAACTCCGGACACAGATTGACTTACACATAGGGCTAATTCCTTCTAGATTGACTGTACATGCAAAATATAGGACATGCTCCTACTCTTTTTTGTATGCCCATGTTTCCAACAATGAATCGATGTTAGGTATTTGTGGGGTTTGTGTTGTTTGGTTTTATTTCTAGTTGCCAATCCTGAGTCAAAGTGAGCTGTGTCACAGCTCACCAGGATAATTTCAGTGGTATAAAGCAAAGTCAGTCAGACCAACATCACAGAAAAATTCTAAATGAGTAAATGTGGTAAAGGAACAAATTGCTATGCACTCAATAACAACTTTCTGAAAGGTTTACTTTCTCTATGGTCTCTGGGCTGTGGAAGAGAGATGCCTACTGTTTAAATGTCAGCTTTCACCCTAGATTTCATTTAAAATCAACACCAAAATAATGAATTTCAAAGACACAGCATATCTTAATTTAATGCCAATGTATGAAACAGAATCTAGTTTTTCTTCTGTAGAAAGGTCTATTCTTCTCTTTATCTAATTAGGAAAGGAGATAATGGAGAGCAATTCAGTCATATATACCTGTATAGTAGGTCTCTAAGGCTGAATGAGAGGAATTCTATACTGACTTTTTCTTCTTAAATGTAGGCATTCACATTCTTCTTCAGCACTGGATCTTCAAGCTACAGGTAGTTTGCAAATTTCTGATGTGAACTCATTCGAAACCCCATATTGCAATAATACAATTCATTTCACATGTGCTCTTCTTGACAACTTAAAGCTCTCTTGTTCTGTAAAATATGCTTCCTTACTTACAAAATTTTGATTGAGGTCCGAGCAAATTGGAAATAGATTGCTATTCTTGTGATCGTGTCTGTCTCAATCCCAGCAGAACAATAAGAGAACACATCTTGGATGGCATGCAAAATACAAGACACAAAGAATAGCTGAAGTTGTAAGGGACACTTGGAGATCATTGAGGCCAAACTTCCCTGCACAAGAAGGTTGCTCATGAATGTGTCCAGACAGATTATTTTGCAAATCTCAACAGATGGAGGGTCCACAATGCTCTGTGCAATCTGTTCCACTTTTCAACCACCTTTATAGTACAAAAATAAACAAACAAACAAGCAAACATTTTCTCTGAGTACTGTAAGTTATTGTACATTTTTATTTCCATGTCTAGAAAATAAAGGCATAACTAAGGTATGCCTTAGATAAGGTAAGGTAGCAAAGGTACTTTACCTTAAGGTAACAAAATAGAGGCAAAAAAAACCAAATTCATGTAGACGAAAGAATAAACTGAAATTCTTCTGGTTTCATATTGCAGTATAAACAATGAAATGTTGAGTTTAATTTTTGATAGTTGCTGAAAGGCTGATTAATTTCACGGTCTTTGAAATCTCATTCAGACTGAAAATTCTAATCAATCCTTAAAATTTAAAGAAGAGTGTGTCAGAATACGACCATCAAATACAGTCAGCTAAAACTAACAGAGGAAAACAAATTCAACAGGCAATAAATTTCCATTAAAATACCCAGTGAAATTTTTTACTACATGGACCATTAAAAGCCCTGCTTGGATGAAAGCATTGTAGTTCAATAAATTAGTTGAATTTCTCTGCTTAGTTTTGTAGTTTGAACTCAAAGATATACAGAGCAACAGATAACATGGACAGCAGAATGAGATGTAAGAATTACTGGAGATTTGAAAGAAAGACAGCAAAGTAAGAGTTTAATGTGCAATAAGTATATGCCAGAAAAATAGACTTGAAAATTGGATTTTCTGTATTTTTGTTTTTTGCACTTATATTTAGGAAGGATAATTCTGATTTTTTTTAAAAAAAAAACCTGTCTTGTAACTGCAGTGTAAACTACATAAAAGGTAGCATTAGGTTTTTATATCTTTAAAGAAAATAATTTACTTCTTCTTCTTGATGTGAGAATGAAATACATATATACGTAAAAATTAAATCCCTTAGTGTGACTCTCAAAGTACATACTCTTTTGAAAATCAAAGTTTTGATCAAAATAGTAAAGAAAAACAACTACAGAAAGCATCTCCTCAGAACTTTAAGAAATTATTTATTAAGCAGCATACAAACATTTTCCTAGTGGAAAGAAAAATTTAGTAAGGGAGAATTAGCTATGTGAATATTGACTACAGCTTTGAAATTATGAGAAGGGTTTTGACAAAATACCAGAGAATTAATCATTAGTCACATTTTATCTTGGGATTTACAATATAATTTTGTTTAATTACTTCTGATGTTTCAGTATCATGCTAAGAACTACAAGAGACAAAGAATTAGAGGGTAGCTGCTCTTTTCAGACTTATTCTCAAATGAAAAAGAATATCCATTAGAACTCATAAACAAAAGTTGGCATTCTTGGCATTTCTACACAATGGAGATCAAGGATTGAGCTGGCATAGAAAAGCCTTGCAAAAGTGGCCCTGCCAGTTTAACATTAAAAGACTTTGTGAAATGACTTGCATTGTTACAGTTCAGTGAGCCACAAGTCATGTATGAATAATATGAACAGGATTCAGGCTTAGTTTCATCTCAAAATTTGTAGGATACTCTCATGCATAACTAACTTTTCTCAAAAGATAATGTGTACAGAAGATGGTTGGGTTGTTCTGTTGTATAGCAAGATTTATCAAGCACAGTCTTCAATAACACTTGACTGTTAAATTTTTTACATTAAAAAAATTTATAATATGATTTCCTTTAAAGAAAAGTTTTAATTTAATTAACTTCCCAAAATAGAAAGGAAATTTCATTTTTCAGTTTTTACCCAGTCTGAAACGGCACGTTTTACAATATGAATTAGATATCATTATGGTCATTTCATGTAATATACTTGTGGATAATTTAAAGAGAGAAATTAATATGATCACAATTTTTTCGTTTTTGCTTTCTCAGTTCCTGTATGGAGTACTCCTTTTGTCATCTGAGGAAAAAGAAATAGTCAATTTTAATTTATACATGGATAAGAAAATTCCTTCACAGTTCCAATCTATTAATCATCATCAAATAAGTAAATGTAGAATATAAAAATGTAAAAAATGTAAAATTTTTGTGCAAAAACCAATCTTAATTTTATCCTGATTTATGTGTTTTCAGATTTGTATGTAATGATGTTTAAAAGTATTGCTGCTTTTAATTTATCTAAAATCACCAGTGTTCTTGAAATTTGTTTTGCTAGTTTGAAAAGAAAAGACCAATAATAAACATTTGAAAACAGAATAATTTTTTTGACAGGAAGTATGGGAAGATAAGATGTTCTTCATAGGCAAACAAAAATTATATACATTAGAAGAAATAATTCCATGATTAGCAAAACAAGGACAGAGAAAGATGAAGTGGGAAGATCAGCAATATAATGGTTATGTGAAGTTTCTAATAACATTTCGAATGAAATTTAAGGAACATTGTATGATTCATGTTTCTTTTTATGTACACCACAGTGGCTCCAATTAATTTCGAAATCTCAATAAGAAATGTACAGACATGCAAGAGCAGTTAATGATTCATTATGTGAAACCAGGTAGGAAAATGACATAAAACTTACATCTCTTCTGATGCCCCTGTAGCATGTGACAAGCCCCTCCTCGCTGACCATGGCATGATGTGAAGATTAAATCCTCACTAGTCTTCAGGTTTCTAGAATATTGTTTCAAGTGAACAATCAACAGTCTTTTACCTGTTCAATACTAACATTTCAAAGTGACCTACTAAGATTCAGTGAGAATGGTACCCTCCTACCATCTCCATAGAAATGAGCACTTACAAATGGTTCACATGTCCAGAAGAAGTCCACAAAAATGATCAGAGAGTGGGAACACCTCTCCTGTGTTAAAATGTTGAGAAAGTTGTGGCTGCTCAGCCTGGAGAAGACTCCAGGGAAATCTTACTGCACCTACCAGTACTTAAAAAAGGGCCTATGAGAAAGATGGGGACAGACTTTTTAGCAGAGCCTGTTGCAGTTACAACAGGGAGTAATGATTTTAATCCCTGTTGCACTACAACAGGGAGTAATGATTTTAACCTAAAAGAGGATCAATTTTGATTAGATATAAGAAAAATAGTTTTGCAATGACGTCGATGAAGGACCAGAACAGCTTGCTTGGAGAAGTGGTGGATTCCACATGCCTGCTAACACAAAGGGTCAGGCTGGATAGGGCTCTGAGCAGCCTGACCTAGTTGAAGACGCCTCTGCTCTTTTAAGGGTGGTTGGAATATATGACTTTTAGAAGTTCCTTCTGACCAGAACGATTGCATGATTTTATGAAATAGAGGTGGTATTGTTACAGAGAGCCGTGGTACAAGCTCGAGTTAAACAGCAGACACTCCTACTAATATGCAGGTCTCTACAAACAAAACCTCTGGTTAAACTCTGCCTAAATTCTGCTTGAAATTACTGTCTCATCATTGTGGTCTGCTGCACTGGCTCAGTACAAGTTCGGATCACATTTCACTAAGCAAAGAGATAATCCTCTGAATGCTGCACACATGAATAATTATATCAAAATAATTTTCACCTTGACTTAGCCAAAGTTATTCAGGACTGAGGATGAGGTACTATTCTGTTTTAAAATCCTGGCAGTTTGGGTCTTCCAGTTATCACAGGAGTTCAGAAAAGTCTTTAATGAGGCTAGCTGTTTCTCTGAAGATTGAGGAAGAAAAGCTGTAGGAGAAATGCTATTGTATGTATTATTCAAGCATAAATTATAGGTCTCAGCTGGGTAAAATTCTGTGGGGTTACAGCACAGGTCAGACAAGATGATCTGATGATCCATTCTGGCCTCGCATTTCTGAGTTTCTGAATAATGTACAATGAATTTTATATATTCAAGTCAAGCTGCATGGCCAGAAACCTAAAACTATTTACTACTTCTTGTCTAGATTTATGATGGAAGGGAAAGGACCAGACAGAACTCATTAAAAATAAATTTCTCAATCTCCTAAACACCTACTTTCCTTTTGTTTTCTTTCTGTGTCATGGTGAAAAACTATGGAATTTTCTTTGGACCTAAATCAATAAGCTCTGACCTTTTAACTCTTTATTGTTTCTTACTGCTCCTGTGTAGTGATTTTATGTGGCTTATCACATTTTCATCTGCCACTCCTCCATATTCTTGTCTCTTCTTTGCACCTCTGGAGTTGAAATATTTGTTAATATTCTGAAATTATCCCACTTATGCTGCAAAATTGACTATTTATGAAACTTACTCTTTTTTTTTTTTGTTGTCCTTCTGACTTATTCTCTGGCTAAAACTGCAAGATTTCATAAGTATTTTGTTTAGCAAATAGCTCTGTTTTTTCTTAAATCTAATTTTTATAATAATTTTTTAGAAATTTTACATACAAGTGGAAACACATTTTCAGAGGGTACACAAAAATATTCATATGGGTAAAAAATTGAAAGTAATTGAGGTACAACTTGTATGACTATCATCAGGACCTCTAACTGGATAAATACACCTAGACTGTCTCCAGTGGTAAAAGTCCCTCTCTTGGCAAATATTCACTAAGAACTCATATATTTTAAATCTTTGGTGGAAACAGTGTAAGTAACAAGCAAAAAATTATGTTTTCTGTAATAAAAATTGGATTTTGCTGTGGATATTTTTGTCATCTATGTCTGTGGAAACCTTTTTCAAGATGGTTCATTAACACTGCAATTTGCAGTAATAACATACTGAAAGTATCAGTCACCTTCCACTCTTGACTTACAGAAAGTCAAAACCAATGACCCAGGCATTAGTGTCAAAGGGTTAGTTCCCAGGTTGGTCCTGGGCAGGCTCTCTAGTTCTGCAGTGACTGGCACAGTAGATGATGACAAAGATTGCATATTAACTGAGCTGGATAGAGCACGGTGCTGGCAACACCAAGGATGTGAATTTGCTCTGTATATAGGCCATTCTCTTAAAAGTTAGAATTATGATATTTGAGGGTCTTTTCTAACTCAGAATATTCTGTGAGTCAGTGATTAATCTTAGAGATTAACACCCAGGATGCTGACTTTTTTGAAAGGGCAATTATTTTGGTTAATTACCATAAAAAATCTTTTCTTCTCATGTTTTCCTTTCAGGCCATATTGATGTAGCAGTGTGTTGCTATTCAATGACTGTATTGTCATCTGGAAGTAAAAGCACAAACATTCCTCCCATGTCAAGCAGCAGGACTACAGACTGGGCAGAACTGTAAAGGTTTCCAAGAAGTTTGACTCAGAAGACTAGACTATGGTAAAGGATATGGTGAAAATGCACCAGGAAGCAAAGTAATAATACTCAGTGTACGGAGAGGGTGTTTGTATTTCGCATAATGCCATCAGATCACTGTGGCCACCCATACACAGTCTCGTTAGAGACACCATAGGTGTGCCATCTGACATCCAGCTGATTGTCCAGAGAACAGATACAGCATGGAGCCATACTGCTTCCCATTCAATATTCTCATGGTGAACCTGCACAGCATTACATACCCCTGCTTAATGCAGCTAAATTAAACCCTCACTGAGAAGGTCTCACACAGATATTGCCATGAGGGTCTAGGTTGTTAAGAATTTCCTTTACAGTCAGAAAAAGCTGTGGAGCAGGATTCATCTGATCTATTTTACACAGGTACTTTATGATAGGGTAAATGATGATCTAAAAGTGCCAATTTTCCTGCGCTGATTTTCCCATGACTGAGATGTAGATGTAAGCATATTTCTCTACCTGTTCAGAAGAATTGTCACCCAAGAAGTAGAAAGTATTCTCCCCAGAAAACTAAAGTGCTCTGCCAATCTAAACAATTTACCTATATTGACGTGACAAAACATCAGCAATCAAGTACAGACAGAATTCAAAATTCATTTTTGGGGCACAATCAGTTTCATTGAACCTCTAATTCTTCCACTCTGTCATAAGAGGATTATGGAACCGGGCCAGAATTGGTCCCTCATTTTTCGCAATTAATATGAAATTTGTCTGTGAGATACAATATAATTAGACAATTTATGTACTAAAACAACACACTAAATTAGATTCATTTTTTTATCAAGAGGATTTTTCTTCCTAACTTCCTGAAAGCTTTACTCATCTTTGCCCTATAACTCAATTACTTACACCCACTTGTGAAGCTCTTGACCTTAAAGGAATAGACTAAGCCACTCCCTTGAGATATCTTTCTAGCAGTTTAAGTAATGAGGAGTCAGCAAGTGTAATCATGAAAGGAAAATTATTTTCATCAAGAAAATGTATGTTTATGCTTGTCAAAATGATGACTGTAAGAAGTACGGAGATATGCAAAACGATGATCATAATTAAAAACTAAAACTGGATTTTTTTTTTCTCTAAAAGCACACAAATTCTGTCATCAGAAAACTCATATAGATTTAAAAAAAAAGATTTAATACACTTTTCCAGTTTCTAGGTAACCATCATTTGAATCTTTTTGCCTTATTCAGGGTTCCCAAAGGAAATCAGCTAATTAGCTTGCATGGCCACCATTAACAAGTATTCTGAAAAGTCATGGACACTGGGCTTGGGGGGAGGGAGGTTGAAGAAGGTAAAAAAATCCAGATATGACTCTGAAAAATAAATATTTCCAGAAATATTTATTTTTGGATAAAAATACTAAAATACCAAAAAATACTAAAAATCCACACTGATCCTTATTACCCTGGGGGGAAAAACACATAAATCATGAAATAAATACTAACAGGAAAGAAAAATCCTCAAAGACTTGATATTGTTTAAACATAAGCGTTAATTAGTATGCCTTTGTAAATAGAACTGATCATCCTGATTTTTGTGCTTTAAAAACTGATAGGAAAATTTTCACTGGTTCAAATGAGAGGAAAATGCACAACGCCTTACCTGTTTCCAAATGCAGACATTAACCCCACTTGAAGACATCTATAATTCTTATTCAAAAGCAAGGGCAGCTCTTGCCTTAGGGGTGCTAGGATCCATTCCCACCAGAATTTTACAACTCTCAGTACTAATCTTTGTAAGCTTTTCTTCCCTCCAGTGCCAGGCACAGACAGTGCACACAAAGGCACAAAGCCAAACACTGTCACACAGGAGACAGGGATATGCACAGGGATGGAAAGAATCCTTCACCATTGCCTGTACAGAAAGGGAGACCCTTAGCTGCAAAGTATTCCAGTTTTTACTGTTGCAAGGAAAAGGAGACCAAGACAGGATATTGTTTTGATTGTCACTGATTTAGTCAGTGACAGAATCAATAGCAGAGAAATGTTAAAAATCAGAACAGATATCCTGCTTACTCTGAAGTTATGCAGCCCAGTCAGCCCATGTTGTACTTTGCAGCTAATGCAATAAACAGCACAGTGTGTTTACCTGCAGAGCTCCTTGACCTGAGTGTAGAAACATAAATGTGAGTGAAGACAATGGATTACAGTTACTCGTTTTCTAAAACAAGTAGATTTCTAATTTGGTTTTACTTGTCCCTGAGAATATGTGACAAAAAATTGGTGAGATTATTCAAGTTACACTTAAAGCTTAAAAAAACATTTGTTTGAATAATTTAAAATGTATGGTGTAGGGAAATTCCCTTTTCTGTGTGAATTTTTATGATAGCCAACATTTGGCCTGGTTTGGAAGAGATCTTACAGACCATCAAACAGTAAGAATTAATTTTAATGTAGTGGAAAAACTGAAGTTTCCAAACAGCTTTCTGTCCTTACTATGAAAAATAAATTATATAATTTTTCCTTTTTCCTTTAGCGTGTGACTGTTCCCAAGATTATTCACATATTTAAGTGACTGGAGTATCTTTCTTGGGAGCATAGGCTAAGGAATTTGAGCCTGTTCAGCCCTGAAAGAGACAGCAGGGGACCTCATCAATGTCTATAACCATCTGAAAGGAGGCTGTCCAGAGGATGGAGCGGGATCTTCTTGGTGGGGCTGCCAAGCAATAGGACAAGAGGCAATGGGCAGAAACTGATGCACAGAAAGTCCCACCTGAAAATAAGGAAGAACTTTATTGTGCAGGAGACCACACACTGGAACAGAGTGTCCAGAGAGGTTGCAGAGTCTCCCTCATTGGAGATATTCAAGAACTGTCTGGACACAATCCTGTGTCGTGTGCTCTGGGATGACCCTGCTTGAGTAGGGAGATTGGACCAGATGATCTACTGTGGTCCCTTCCAACATTAACAATTCTGTGATTCTGTGACTCTCTTATAGATCATAGATTTGATGTCAGGACTGATCAGAACTCTAATAAAACATCAGAGCCAGGAAACTGTAATATGAATCCTTGTGTGCTGGGAAGCATACAGCAAAGAGGTAAAAAATATCCTTAGGCTATGAAAAAAAAGCAAAAAAATCAAAATTAATTCACAATTTAGGCTGGCTGTTTCATCTTATGCATTATGGACAGTAGTTACAGAGATGCAGAAAAATATTTACACTTAGAGACTTAGATGCACTTGCACACGTTAGCTATTTCCATGTGATTACCACAACAGAGAATATCATGAACGCTAGCAGAGGCCACACTAATGTTTTAAAAACATTTTACTGAATGACTACAGATCACTAGTTAAGCAAACTAGCTAGGTTTGCTCTACTACCAGTAATATAAAAGCCATCAGCTAAGTATCCTTCACTAGCAAAAACATGAACTTAAATCAAAGCCAGATGAAAATGCCTGTTGCTTTTTATCAGTTTAGATCAACCACTTTATGTTTAATATATTTTTTCCTTTTAGCCTGATATAGAATTCCTATCTCACTTCTGATTTGTATGAAAGTCACAGATGAAAATCATATTGATTTTCCACAATCACTTAAAAGGAATTAAAAAAAAAACATTGATATAATTTATCTCCTTTATGTTTTGAATTAGTGGTTGGGAAATCAGCATCTTAAAGTCTAATTCCATTTAAAAATTGTGTATTTCCATACTCTTTATTAGAATTACCCCCCCCAAAAAAACAGTGGCTGGAAGAGAAGGTCTTGCAGTCTTATGACTGAAGGTGAGCTTGCTTTGAACTTCATGCGCGCTCGTAATGCTTGATTTATAAAGTTGTTATTGAAGCTCAGAAGCAGGACTAGCTAAATTCATGAAAAGGCTTAAACAATGCATTTTATGGGTAGCAGTACAATCCTCATGTACAGAGCAAATGGATGGTATATAACTGAAGCAAGCAAAGTCTGTTACTCCTTCTACAGGAAGTGAGCAATTCATTATGCCAAACCTTAATGTCATTGTATTGTGTAACACATCATAACACCACACTGGTCCAAAATGATAAAAGGCTAGCTACTAGCCAAATATTTAGAGTAATTTGCCAAAAAATTATTTTTTTCTAGATTCATCTCCCTGTTACACTCTTACCTTTTTTTCCCAGCCTACTGCTGAAATATTGCTAGCTTTGACTCAAACAATTTGTTCATCATTTTCCACCGACATTTCTCCTGTAATATTTTGTAGATACTGCTTTCAAATTATGTCCTCCCAATGGATCAGCTTCTTGATTTTACTGTCATAGCCATCTGAAAATACCAGGTTTTGTAACGGAATCTACATAATTAGAGAAGGAAGGATAAATGCATTATCTGGATTTTATGAAAACAATATGTCATAAACTCATACTTTGGAAGATAATTCATTATGGGTTAATTTTAAGATCTAAATCTCTGTATGGAAATCAGAAATAAAAATAATAATAAAAAATCCACAAAAATTGTTTAACTGCTACTGAAAATTCAACAGTATTTACTTACTTCTAAGCACTAAATTCCTCATCCATGGATGTAGCAACTCACCATGATTCCTTGGCAGCATCTCATGCAATAAGGGAAGCTCAATGAGTCAGCACTTCAAGGATTCAACTCATATTATCGCCAGAACAAGATAGGTTTAAACAGCTCACTAAGAGACAATCTTTTATCACTGACTGAGATGTTCTTAAAGACAAGAGAAATTCTTAAAAATAGAATAAACAAATAATCAAAGCCCCTCAAAAATCTCAAAATGTGTAATTTAATATCTCAAAACATTTTACAATTAGAAATATGAATGAAGAGTTTGTAGTATAAAAAATGTATAGCTATATAATATTGATATAATAGAATTGAGTTATTCTGACAAGTACAAAGGCAAAAAGAGGACAAAGATCACTGAAAAATCAGAAAAAAATTAAAAAAGGAAAATAAAGTAGTCTCCAGTGGATCCTTAGATTTTTAAGGAAGTTCTCTAATGAAGCTATGGATGAAAGTAATGAATGCCTTTCATAATATATTTCTATTCTATTTTGATCTAGCATTATTCCTGAAGTTTTTATACAACTTCACTGTGCTGGTTTTGACCAGGGTAGAGTTACATTCTTTACAGTATTTAGTATGGGACCACATTTTGAATTTGTTCTGGAAACACAGTTGATGGCATGGAGATATTTTTGTTATTGCTGAGCAGTGCTGACACAGCAAGGAATTTTCTGCCTCTCATGCCACCCCATTAGAAAGGAGGAGGGGAGAGCATAAGATGTTGAGTGAGTGCACACAACATCTGAGTGACAGATGACCTGGACTGTCCAAAGGGATATGCCAGACCGTATGGAGTCATGGTCAGCATAAAAAGCTGGGCAGAAGGAAGGTGGGAATATTCGGTATGGTGGTGTTTGTTTTCCCAAGTAACTCTTACATGTGGCAGAACCTCCTTTCTGGGACTTGACTGTCTGTGGGAAGTATGAACCAATTCTTTGTCTCACCTTGCGTGCATGTGCAGCTTTTGCTTTGCCTTTTAATTCTCTTCAGGTCAGCCTGTGTGTCTGCTCACTTTTACCCTTCCAATTCTCTCCCCTATTCCACTGGGACAGAGTGAGCAAGCATCTGTGTGGGGCTTAGTTACTGTCTGTGGTTAAGCCACAACACTTCTAAAGAGCATTATAAAGTGAGAGGAAGGCAAGAAAAAGCAAGAAAAAGACAAGAAAGAAGGCTAGTTTGGTTTTTTGGGGCTTTTTTTGGGTTTTTTTTTTTTTTTTTTTTACTTCTGGAAATTCAAACCTCATAAGAAATTACTTGCATGCTTATTTATTGAAAGCCAGAGGTCTTTGTATTGTGTTCTAAAGTCTTTCACTTTACTCTATAGCAGAATCTCTTCTGTGGTCATTTATGTTAAAGGTTACCCAAAGCTGATGGTCATCATACTGCACAGGGCTCAGTCAAACATGCTGAGATATGAAATCAGATCTTCCACCTGGCACGTAATTTCTGCTATCTCAGTTTCATTGCAGGAAAAAGATTCCAACAACTCTGTGGAACTAACATGTGACACTGATGGGGTTTTGTTTCATGTATTTTATGTGTCTTTTGTTTGTCAAGTGATGGGAAGGACATTTTTCACTCCTTTTATGATACACACCCTGCCAATGAGACCCTTAGGCACTACTGCAGTTATAAGCTGGTGAGGGGATCACACCACTGGAGATGGAAAAACAAGTAATTTACTTCCTTTGCCCATGCCAGAGCCCTAGAAAGTCAAGCCCATTGCTATTACTGAAGATGTGGTAGGGAGAAGGTGGCAGATGCTCTGTGGTTTAGAGCAACATTTGTTGTTTTTATCTCTCCACAGCAATAATGAGAACAGTATGACAGCTTTTTTGCACTCCTTGCTGTCCCTTCTCCTTCCTCTCTATTTCTTCTACATCTTCCACCCTTTTCTTTTTCCCCTCCTTTTCCCATGGAGAGGACCATTTTAATTTTGGCTGGTCTCCAGTTTGGCAGGTCAGGGTGGCATATTTTACTCTTTTGATGAAAAATGTTGGGAAAATTTCATGCTTTTCAATATGCCGGTATCAGTCTCACTTTGCTGGAAAATAAAATTAAAGGGTCCCTGGGACTGTTGAATTTTTGTTGAGCTTTTCATTTTTGGACAAAAAAATTGTTACAGTGTTACTTATCTTCTTTTAAAAGTCAGACTCATGGTACTATCCCATTGTCTCTTAAATTTAGCTTTTAGATTCTGCTAGCGAGCCTGAGGTACTTTCCTCTTGATAGTGCCATGTGCTAGCAAGATTTGTATGCTGTGAAAGTAGACACAAAACAAGTGTGTGATTATTTAGACTTCAGTAATTTCTTTGACATAATCACTGTTGGTTTAAAAAAAAAATCATCTCATGCAGTGTTTTGAAATATTTTGAGATATCTTTTTACTCTAAGCTAACATAAAACTGTTCCAGAGAACATAGGAAACTGATTTTTTTTTTAATGGATTATTAAAAGATTATAAAAAAGACATAAGGTCTAAATTCTTTATAATATTGTAGATAAACCAGCAATATGGTTTAAATTTCATAAGCATTGTAGAAAACAAAGTTATTTCAAACTCCTTGCCTGACACTAATTACCTGTTTGGGCTATCAGCTTTCAGCATGTAAACTCAATCAGAAAGGAAAATAATCTTGCTTGAGTGGATGCACAGTGCACATTGCTGTCTATGGCTGATGTCTCAGAAGATAAAGGTGTACTATTTCATTGCCTTATATTATGATTTCTCCTGAATGTTTTATCAGCCATGCATTATATTTTAGACATGTAAATAAATAGTAGTATGGCAAAGCTTTGCCCTTCCTTTGTGGAGTGAAACACAGACTTTGCCTTCCCTCAAAGCTTCATGTTATTTAGCTAAGATGTCTGCTTTCTGAGGGGTTTGATTTGGTACATTTTTCTTTCTGAATATAAAATATGCATTAGAGCTGAGCTCATATATTAATTGGCTGAGTTACCCATCCCACCAGAACTGTAATTAACACATAACTTCTTGTCATTTCCCTGGGGCACTATTTCATGATGCACTGATATATTCTGATACCATTGTATCTGCCTGCCACCTGCAAAGCAGAGTTTGAAGTAGTGTGCTTAGAGTACTCTGCACATGGCTGTCTATGCATTTGAGAGGAGAAAGAGGCAATAAAAAATTAGCCTCTTCCTCAGTCCATTCTCTGACCTTGAAATAGTCATAAAACAATATGGTTTTCCATTATTGCTTTAGTATTTATATATATTTTACATTATCTTTTCCACTACCATTGGGGGCAATTTTCCTGGGTCTGAAAGACAGCCCTAATATACTAGCACAGCAGAAAAATTGAAATGCAAGATTCCTCACCACATCTCTCTTCTCAGAGATGAAGCTGATAATTCATCAATTCTCCTACTCCTCTCTTTAGAGTTCTTATATTTTCCCTCAAACTCCTGACCCTTCTTTCAGCTCACTATGTTAAGTAAAGCTTATAATTTATTCACTCTTATCTCAGTATAGTAAAACATTAATTATTGTATCTAAGGGGCTGCAGAGCTAGATACATTACTTAGGTTTCTCCATCTTCTTCTTCTGTGCAGTATTTGTCTTCTGTCACCCCAACATACAGACCAAAATCCTCTAATTCACATAGTGAGACAGAATTCCAACAAGAGGCTTAGATTCCAACTGTTTGCTGAGATATGAAGACTAGTACTTTTAACTGTCAGAAATGTCTGATTAACGACTCATAATAATAGGATACAATAACTGCAACACTTTTATTGCATGTAAAACAGTCCCCTGAGAACAGTATTACATGAGAGTCACATGAAATGGTTCTGCTAGTGATGCTCAGGGGCAGCAGCCCAGCTCAGGGATCTCACTACCAATATCTGGCAAATCTAGGTCTAGGGTTAGGGGACGAAGGGGAAGACAAAAAATTATTGTTTTTTACTGATACTCTTATTTCAAAATGCTAGTTTATGTACTAAAGGAGCCTATTTATACAGTAAAATGTAAAGGGTTGAAGTAAGATAACACAAAATTCAAAAGTCCTGTATATAAGAAACTTGATCCCAACTGGAAGAGCTAATCCATACAGTTAATGGAGTCAAAGCAGTTTCACATCTCTCCCCAAGCAGGGAACTGATTAGAAAAATTGCCCTTCAGACATCACTGTCTGTAATGCTTAAAGTACTAAATATCTATACCTTTCATAAGGATATCTGTGTAAGACACCTAAACTTTGTTACACAGTTCTGGAAAGTAATCCCTCTGTTAATATTTCCTTTAAGATTTCAAAGAGAAAAAAACTATATGTTTTCTATTTTATTTTGATGATTAATGAAAATTTTAGTTTAATGCAAAGTCATATCTACATTATACAAGTAGTTATATGAGTTCCTGATAGGGTACATTTTGGGGAGGAAGGAAAGAAAGAAGAGGGAAAAATAAAGGTGATTCAATTTTCCAGAATTTCTCAAAATACTTCTATAAGAATACATATTTTTTAGTTCTCTTATGTTTGGAACTGCCTCTTTTAATCTGCACTTGGGGTACTCAGTAGCTCTGTTTTTTAAAATTTTTTTCCCAATCTCAAGTACACATTTCATGAGAAGCCCCTCTGGAACTAACAGAATTCGTAGAAGAACAAATTGTTTCCATGTGTGAGGAAGCATCACAGAATTGTGTGTTGTATTCTCAGTACTCCATTCAAAATGTTTAGATAGATAATATTCACAAAACCTGACAGGCACCAAATGAACAGCTTGAATTTACCCTCAGTTCTCTTTTATAGACTAGTATTTAAATGTAACACTGAATGGCAAGCAAATATCAACATATTCTATACACTCTTCAAGTATCAAATCACTTTGTATGAATTAAAACCTACAAGTAAATTTTAAAATGAGTTAGGGAAACTGGAGATGTTACAATTCTTCTATAATTTAGGACATGATTATAGGGCCTTTTTCTTTTCATTGTGCTGTTGCATTTTTCTCAAACATTGAATTTTATTGTTACGGTACTGGTATATAAATGAAAGGTTTATTTATTTGTCATATTGCAAGGCTGTTTTCAGATGATTATTTTTCTAATAAATGTTGATTTCTTATTACTTTATATGCATTTTAATGACATCATAAAGCTTCATTTCCATGGTATAATGCATTACAAATTGAGCAACATGTCGTCATACCATATTGTAAAAGTATTTCTTTGTTGATTTGCTATGTATCATTAAAAACTATAATTGTATTCATAGCTCTATGCACAAAGAATTTTCTTGTCAAAGCCACAAAGTCCATCTGGGTATCAGAATATTCTGAAGCTTTGAAAATTTCTGCAAATGTGCCTATATGAGCAAATTTATTGTAATTTAAGAATATTTTTGAAACAAACTGAAGTAGCTGTAAAATTTTGGCGCAAAAGGAATCTTGAAACAAAGAAAAAATATATAAGAGGACATATAGATACAAAATAACCATATTCTTCGTTCAAATGAGAATTTCAACATTAATAAAAAGGACAGAGGGACCAGAAAAACAACTAGGAAGCAGTAGATGGTAAGAAGCTCATTAGGAGTGTTGAAAGCTTTCAGTTTTTTGGATGTGCAGATTGTATCTCTTTCAGCCTTGACTGACCAAAACTATGACAGACTAAATTTGTTTCTACCTTCTTCTGTTCTAGGAATGAACTTCTGTTCTAGCCTATCTCATGGTTGATACTGTTTCCTAATTAACTTTCTCATGCAGGATTATGATAAAAACCATAGGGCCTGATCTCTTCTCATTCCTCTATTCTTTTTCTCTGTATACTCAATGTAAGTTATTAGGATGAATATAATCAATTTAAATTGACATATTCAGATCAAGAACTGCTGCCTTTTGGGATATTTAAAGAGTATGCTTCCTATGTCTTTATTCACAGTACATTTATGCTGTCCAAGTCAAAAATTAATTTAAAATTGAGATTAGATCTCTAGACCTCTGCTGTATTGATATACCCTATTGCAGATTTGTGTCTTGAATTTCACTGAAATAATTCCAAGGTTTATGCCAATACCAAGCTAGTACCATGCTTGGTCCTACTATTCCAGGGACAAGTGATTAGACATAACTCCCTTTTTGCCTCTCATTTTGTGTTTGATTCTAAATATTATAAATAAATAATCTAAATAGAATCAAACACAAAATGAGAGGCAAAAAGGGAGTTATGTCTAATAGATGAAAATACTCCTGATTCACATTAAAAAACAATTGATAGAATTTGACCATATTTTTTGAATGTTGTTGTGGTGGTTTGACCAGGAAGAAGTGGGAATTCTGGGATGGGTATTCTCATGGGGGCACTGGCTCTGTGCCAGGCCCAAACCGTGACAGTTGTCTAACCATTTTTTTCTGAACATTAATGTTTTCAAGTCTGAGCGAAGTTATTTTATGTCTTGAATATGGTGTGGGTCTTCCCTGCCCCTACTAGTGGGCTGCATATTTCTGTTCATAAAACTACTGCTATTAAATTGTCACTTAATACACAGAAAACAACATTATTAGCAAAATATTTTCTATAGCTTTGCTTTGAAATCATCATAAGGTTTGTCAATAAATAAATCTATTTTTATGACCTTTAACCAGTCATCTTCTATGCAGAAACTCCAATACTTTCATGTGATCATGTGGTACCCTGTGAGGATTCATGATCAGAGAACTTCTCTTGCCTTTGAAGTCTTTCATGTTGAGCTGACATTAGTCACTCATCACACATTAGTGTTGAGAGCTGCATCTGCATTTGCACTAGAAGTAATACAAATTCTTGTATTTACCTTTAAGGTTATCAGCTCTGCTACGTTCTCATTCCTCAGGTTTGCTTATTTGGTAGTATAATACTTCCAGCTGCACCAAAAATACATTCTGAATAATCATTGGAAAGAGAGCATCTTAAATTCCTAACAGCAGTTTTTTTCAAGAAGAGCTATAAATAGACTGGATCTGATCACTTTACTGTCCTAGATGCACCTGTGATTATTAGACCTCATTGGAGAAGACAATTTGTCTCCTAACATTTTTTGAGGCCCATTTTGGGTTTGTTTTTTTTTTTTGTTTTTTGTTTTTTTTTTTGTTTTTTTAATCAAGAAATAATAAAAAAAAAAATTCTCTATAGTTCTGTTTTATTCCTCATTGCAAAGCTCTGATTGAACTGTATAGTGTTTGAACACTATGGTGATGATAGAAAATCAAAGCTACAGTTAGACAAAGGTAAATAATAACCAGGGTCTACCCTGGTGATATGGCTAAGAATAGAAATATTATGTATTTTCCATTCAATTTACTAAAGAGGAAATAAACAGAGACTATGAAAGAAAATTATAGCTTTCCCTGCTGGTTACTCTCACTGTCCTTCAGAAAGTGGCCCTCTCCTTTCATATAACTGATCTGACATAGTTTTTTCTTCATAATCATTGCTAAGTCTTTCCACTGTTACAGGAATCATTCTTCATGTCTAAAGAACCATATGATGTTAGATGGTTTGAAGACAGGGTTAATGGGAGAAAATCTAAATTTTCCAAAGGGAAAATTTAACTCACCCTCCAGGATTCATTGGCTAGTTCTATACTAGCAGGTAATTACTTCCTAATGGTACAACAAGAGTGAATAAACAGAAACTCTGTTCTTACAGCACAGTCTATGTGGTCTTGGGTTTTATTTCAGCATGGTTTCATTCTATCTCCTAATTAATATTTCCATCTTACATGTGATACAAAGCCATAAAAAATAAAGGTATTCTACAGCTGTGACCACACTACCAGCTGTCATACTGACCTTTTCCTGTGTCAGGCAAATTGTAGTAGCATATCACAGCCCACATCAGCTTGGCTCAAATAAAAATCTCATAGATGAAAATGGAGTTAGTTTCTATTCCTGCATTTGTTTTTGCCTGTTTCTATTCCTATTCCTCTCCAATTAACACACCAGCATGCAATTGTCTTAGGAATACAGAATGAACAGCAGCAAGAGTGTAGTACCCTTTTTGCAGACACAATTGTAGGCTTTCTTTTCTGAGTTCATGGCACTGTGAGCTACTATTGCTTCATAATCATGGCTTAACATTTCAAAAAAACACATTTATGCCAAAAAGGAAGTGCTTCTCTCTCCCTTCCTCTTGTGAAGTCCTCTGACAGCAAACTAGTAGAGATCAGTGGCTTGACAAGTTTATGGTCACCAAATCCGCTACCTTGGGCAAAATAATGGTCATAACTTTAGACACCATTCTACAAAATTTGTTTGGATAATGTGGATAAAAGAAAAAAATTACAGGCTTTTAGTTACAGCCTTTTAAATTGGTTAATTATACATTCCTATCTCAAATTTGTGGAGATTTTAGTGCTTTCTCCAAAAGGATAATCACAATAATTCACCAAATTTTCGTTCTGGCTGGTTCACTGGAAACTGTTATCTACTCACATCACTTAACAGATTTTATAGCTAACCAGAAAGAGGTAAACCTTAATAGAGTGGGGTGCACCTTTGGTTGACTAAATCTAAGGTAGTTGGGACTATATGACAAATTTAGGAGTTGGGGTGGACATATGAGAGTGGAGCAGGATTCTCCAAGTGCCTTCAAGAATTTAGTGCTTTCTATGGACACATGCAATTCATACGCAAATGGTAATCTCCTAATTCTTGTTTGGTTTCCTCCATAAGAATAAGTACATACAAATCTTATTTAAAAAACAAAAAGTGAAGGAATAAAAATCTCTTGTTCTGAGTTGGCAGGGTAACCCAGTCTGTATTTTCTATGACTCTACTCCTTTCACTGCAATTGCCTGTGATGTATTTCATAAAGACCGTGCAAAATACCATAATGCTGGTGTTCAGAGTCAACAGCCTGAAATTCTTACTGAGAATAAGGTTTACTGTTTCTGATTTCAAACCAAGTGAAAATAGAGCATTCAGTGAGACCATGTACCATTAGAAATTATAGTGTGTCTGCAAATATGGCATAAAATGCCTCCCTCCTCACCTGATCAAAAGAATTTCACAACTCACAGCTGAGCCTTTACCTGCAGACTGTCTACTAAAACAAGAGATAAAAACTTGCACCTGCTGTCTGTCTTGCAAGCCTTTAGCTACCTGAGTCTGAAGTGGCTGCTTAAAACTTCATATGAAGGGAAATCCATGACCCAGTCAAGTCCCGTGAGCAGGCTTTCTCTGCCACTGCTTACTCTCAATAGCCTATCAATAGCTGGAGTATCCTGTGAATGATGGAAAAAGAGCAAGGGACAGGGAGGGGGAACATTACAAACAGCAAACATTACCACTAACTGCTCTGTAACCTGAATGAAAACACTTTCTCTCCTGCTTGTCATTCTAGTTTGTAGGCTGTGAATCAAAAGGCCATATGACAGAAAAGCAGCCCATTTGTGGCTTTGATCAATTCATCAGCTCATAACCCACTCTTTTTGAAAAAGACATGGAACCATGTGCATAGGTCTTTAGAGGACTCTGGTGAGTGCACTTCTATGGTTTGCATAGGACCGGGGCTGAATTAGATTCACACAGGGCATAGGCTGGGCAGGTGTTTTTTGACACACCTAAATTCCAGGCAGAAGATTCCCTCACAGCTCAGAGCCTCAGAACAGCTTTTAAAGACAAAACAGCCTTTATGATTCAGTGCTATGTGTCATCTCTCTGCAACTCTGACACCAGGGCTGTCATTCCTCCCTCCCACTGCGCATGTAACAATGACAGGTACAGAAGAACACCACAATTTCTTTTCAGGATGAAAACTGGAGTCCTCACACAGGGGGTTCCTGATACAATCTCTGACAGGGAGCAAGCAGGAAAGGTAATTGTAGATGTGTTTTTGTCCTCAATGAGAAATAAGAACAATAAAGGAGTGCTAAGCTGGCTCCTAAACTTCCCTTTATGGAGATCCCAAGACCTCAGGTGTGAGCATGCAGTCAGACAGCAGTGCTGGCGGTACTCTCCTGCTGAAGGTCAGTTCAAGTGCTTGTAATCAATGAACATCTGCATTGCACCCAAAGTGCAGTGCTCCTACTGAGCCTTCATAAACAGGGTCTTCACCATCTGAGATTAACTGAGGCATTTTTTGCCTACCCACTGGCAGCTAGATACTTGCAGAAGTTTATCATCCTCATGCATAAATTTTGATGCTTTCATTTCCTCAGGAATGAGCTCTTTCACTTCCTCAGGAGCTCATCTGGGATCATGTTGAATCTTTGTAAATACAGCGCTAATAATGGGGCAATAATAAAACAGAGTGAGACAAAATATGCAAAGTATCACTAAACTACAAATGCATGAAAAGACAGAAATTAATTTAAGTGAAAGGAAGTGTGAATAAATGACAAGGCTCATTATTTAAAGGGTTGAGAGGTTGTGGGCAATAGCAGACGTGACAGTACTTATACTTCTAATAGGATGTGTGTGTATTGAAGAAACTCACGACTGTATGGAGTACACAGGTCAGATACTTATAAATCTCTGGTGCACATTTGCTAGTTGACTGGAATGGAGAGCCCAGTTTACTTTACTTCAAAAGGACTTCTGGTTGCACTCGCTAAGAATATTCTCAGAGTGTTTAAAAAAAATACACTCTAGTGGTATGACTTCGAATTCACTTTAGAAGTGCTGTGATGATCTGAAAGAAACTGGTGGTGTTGTTTTGTTTAAATTCACCTAGTACTCTGTATAGAAATTACTAGGCAGGGAAGTGGCATTTTCAGTAGTTACAAGAGAGAAGGAAGCCCAGAGAACTGCAGGTGTTTATGGAGAAGTGGGATGGAAAAGGTTTTTCCCCTTTATTGAAGAGTGACGCTAAATCTGACATCTAAAAGAGCTGATATTAACTAAATTTCACTGATGCTGCTGCTGAGATGGTGATATGACATTGAAAGATATATTGTTATATGAAAATTTTCTTGAAACATTTTACTTCTAGTGTCATTAAGACATATGGCATGCATAATTTTAATACATCTTTGTGTCAAATGATGAGATTATCCCCTTTTTTCAATTTGAATTTTTTGCAATTTTATCCTTAGCTAAAAATTTAGAATTGCATTTTCTAGACTGTGGTTCCAAATATCACAAACACACAATAGCATCATGTCCTTTAATGCTCCTACATCTAACAGTACAATGGTTTTATTATTGCTCTGTGCCCAAATACAACTTGTTTCTTTTGCAGCTCTCAGGCAGACAAAACAAAACAAAACAAAACAAAGCAAGTCTTTGAGGAGGAAAAACATACTTAAAAGGAGATGTACCCATTTGTCTCAGCACAGCACTCTGAAAAGGCATAGGGTAAGAAAACAATAAGAAATACATAAACTGAACAGAAGCAAATAAAATCATGAGTAATACTATTTGGATGCTTTTCCTGACATAATAGGTTCCATTGTTGAAAGAAACAGTGTATCTGCAAAAATGTGCCACAAATGATTCACCAGCTAATAAAGTCTGCATCGGGAGTTCCATGTTCACTATGAATCATTTAGTTAAGACCTGCTACTCCCATATTCTTTTTTCAACTCTTTCAAAAAACACACTGACATCCCCCCATTTCTTTCTCAAATTCTTTTTTTTCATTTCATTTGGATATCCAAAGAATCATTCTCTTGTACCACAGCTACAGTGAGCATAAATATTTTTTACCCATGTCTTTGCCCTAATTCTGTCTTTTAGAAATGCTTTAGAAATGGAGATGTAAGCATTACTTTCCCATTTCTCCTGCTCTCCTTTCTTTCCTCTTTATCCAAGATAGAGGCAGCTGCAGTCCAAGCAGTATTTCCACAAAAGAGGACTCACAAAATAGCTGGCCTTCATCTTTGTGTTTGTTTATGTATTGAGAAAATAATGGAATTTGAGATGAAATTTAAATTGGCAAAACCAGCTCTGTTATTTTGTTGGTAAAATTATTCAGATAAGCTGACATAACACTCAGTTCTTTGGGATCACAGGCAACAACTTACTTCCAAAAAATGCAGAATGTGAATTGTTGAATGCCTCTTATCTTCATTACAGCTTTTTACCTTTTCCCCTTAACAGGGTGCTTTTTCAGCTTTCAAATCACAAATGACTTCAGAGAGATCTAGTGTGATCATTAAGGACTGTATTCAGCAAATGTCAGCCTTACACAGCTTTATCTGTAGGGCTTCTGCAGGCTCCCACAGCATGACAGCTTTAAAGCTGAAAAGTCTCAGAGCACCATCCCAGTGAAACTCAGGCACCATCTTCCCTTCTGACTAAATTGAAGCACAGAGGCACTCCTGAGATACATTTAATTCAGGACAACTGTTCCCAGGAATAAGGCCACCACAGGGAGTCCCATTCCGTTTTTTGCTACCTGGTAACAAACCACTGCATTCTCTGTCAGACACACAAGGCCTAATCTTCAGGCACCATCACTTAAACATAAATTCAGAAATCAGGTGGTCTGATAGGTGGGCCTTACTTGATCCCCAATCCGCCAAAAAAGTGACTATATAGGGCTTATTGGCCAAAGCAGCACTTTGAAGTTCAACAATCAATTCTGATTGTTCTTCAATTGTCATTTACTTGCTACAGTAAAACATTCTTTCATGCATTTTGGTGTGTGTCTACTTATAAGAGTAATAGTCAAAACAAAAATGAAATTACAATATCTTGGCATAAGATGGATCATTATACATCTACTGCATGAAGAAATTGAAGCATTTTCTGCTTGGTACATAAAGAGTAGTGGAAGTTAAGTAAGCTACACTGAAAAATTTTGCTCTTCAGACAACTTCAACTTTTGTAGGCATGTTATATTAACTTTTGTTCGCAAGTGAAATATACACCTTCTTGGCTGGAGATAATTCCAAATATAAAAACAATCATATGTTCAGGAGTCATCTTTGTTCTGTACCAGCCTCAGAAGATGAAGAATCATGAAAGAAGATAAGGTCCTTTCTGGCTTTAGAAAGCACTTCAGATTGTAATGTTCTTAACAGCTTTAGAGCAGCAATGGAAAATTGTTTATTTTTGTCTTGAGCAAAGCTCAAGTTCTTGCAAATCTTTTTTTTTAACAAAAAGATCGTATGGCTGTGCAGATGGCCCAGACAACAGAAACAGATATTAAATAATTATTCAGACAAATTAGAAATACTTTGCTCTTTAAGACTCTGGCAACTATAACACACATTAATTTCTTTACTATTTTTTAAAATATTTTTTACTGAATGAAAGCCACAGACATTATATTATTGTCTAAAATCATTCCTTTATGATTTAAAAATTATTCCTGCTTGGTTTCACCTGAGAGGTATAGATATATAAGGCTGTACATCTATTTGTAGCTGTAGATGTTCTCTTAGAACATTATGGCATGGAGGACACTGAATCACAGTAACACTACACAGACTCATGTCTGTGTTTTGTCTATAGGGAGCACTGAGACATCTGCAATATATCACAGAGCTGGAAATCTGGTCTATACTTCTATCAGTCTGAGTGAACTCACTTTTAAAGAAAGAAAAGGCTCCAGCAGCAATCTTGTTAGGATATTCAATCAGTGGTGCAGCAGATGTGTCTTCATTAGGAAAGGTCCTATCTTATCTCATGTCTTGTATGCTATGTGGAAAATAAGTAATCTGGTTTATCTTCTAGCAGAAATGAAAAAAAAAAAAAAAAAAAAAAAGAAGCCTTGTTTCTGTTTTCTTGCTTGTTTTAATCATCTTTCTACAACACAAGAAACAAATAATGAAACTGGATGACCTATGCCTGAATTTCAAAGTAGAATATGCTGATAATGGGGAAAAATAAGGAGATGTGGAAAATTAAAGCAAAATCAGAAGAAATCATGAGACTGGGGATGGGCTGAGTTGCCTCAGCAGATGTTGAAAGTATACAGAGCTTTTGTACAGGAGAAAAATGGAGTCACCTCATTAACTTTCAGAAAAGTTTCAATGGCAGACCTCCAGTGTTGCTGCCTGCCTTCTTCAGCAGGATGGAGAAAAAAATCTGTTGGAAGTCAGAAAATTCTGTAGGTTATCTCACATGAAAATGTTGACAGATATTGCCTATTCTGACCATCTTATAGCTTATTAAAACTGCAGGCCCTCCTTGAGAAGAGCTAAGTAGACATAGTCCATTCTTCAGCAAAAAGTGAACTTTTTGTTTAGAGATGAGCTCTGTCTTTGTTCAGGTTTATAAATAGAGACAGAAGTTATACATACATAATTACAGAATGTAAGTACTTTGCCCCAGGCAAGTAGAAGACATTCAACATAGTGAAGGTTACAGGTACACCAGATCAGTTCAGGAACAGTCCCATGTACTTGAATTAATGCAGATATATTTTTGCAGGCTAATTTGCTTCAAGCTATCATCTTGAATGGCCTCACTGTAGCCTATACCAATGGCTAGCTTTAGATCAATATTTTGTGTGGTCCTATTGAGGATGACTCTTGAATCTTTCTAAATTCTGTCAGACAGATTTTGCTTTTCATCTTCATTCCTACATAACTTAAGCTCTAAAATGACAATTTAGAAGTAACAAGATTCTTTTGGAACAAACAAGGTACAATAAAGCAAATTTTACATCTCCAAGTCACAAACTGGCCCCTTTGTGTTTGTTACCAAACATTGTTTCTCATTCAGGGCCTAATAACTAAAGAGTTTGTCCTTTTTTAAAATATTGCTTTTGTTCTCTCCTCAGAGCCCCTAAAACATTCAAAAATGAAAATTATTTAATTATTGACTGTTCAGTTTCTTTAATTAATCTCTTAGCAAATTGTTTGTACTTACTTGAGGCCCATCAATGGCTGCCTGTTGTCTTTTAATGATTGAATGAGGTGCATTCTCTGTGCCAAGATTCTTTGTACATTTTCTCATTAATAGACACACATCTCTAGTAACAATTGTGTCTGTCTTCAGCTTCCAGTGCAATTATCTTCCTCTGTGTCTGTTCTGTAAAAGGTATTTAAATGCTCTGACCTCTTAATCTTACTTATCCCTGTGAAAAGAACAGTATCTCTTTTCAAAATTGTTTACTGTAACACTTTTTTTAAATTTCCAAATTTCATTGCTCCTACCTTGCATTTTATTCTTCTTAGATATCCTAAGATTTTCTCTTAGTCTGAAGAACTAAGTTTATTTGAACTTCAGTCCTTTTTTGCAAATGTCCTTTTGAAGTCATGCTATAGTTCATAACATTAACAACTGTTTACTGGAGCAAGGAATAGAACTTGGGATTCAGAAGACAGTGTCCTGGTCACCAGATAAGAGTCTTGCTATTTTCACAGGGATGTGATAAAATATTTTGTGTATTGGCAGAACTTCAGATGGGTCCTGGAATGAAGCAAGTAAGAAGCTGATTTAGACTACATACCTTACAACCAAGTCTGTAGACACTTGGCCATTACATTTTTCTAGCTGTCAAAAAGATTCCCTTCTCTTTGCATCCAACTCTTCCTTTTTCTCAGATTTGATCTCAGACGTAGCTAAGACCAATTGTGCATGAACTAAAATAAGATAAAATTCACAGATAAATACCTGAGTAAAGGAAGATGCCAAAGCCTGAAAGGAATATGGACACATATATACAATATTTTGGCCTTCATAATTCACAAAAGGTGGAGCAAACATCCTCCTACTTAAAATTCTGGTTTCTTTAAAGCCATTTTTATGTGCTTAATTCTCTCTACGCATTGCATAGAGAACCTTGAAAACTGACTTGGGGCTGTGGATTCCGCTATTTAGCAGGAAGGCTAAAAGTTAGGTTTTCTGCAATATTTAGCATTGTGATACTTAGGTCTCTTTATGGATCCAGACTCCCAAACACCTATGATTAAATTGGTAGGTGGAAAACTAGATGCTGACTCTACCAGAAACTGAGAATAACTATTGAATTTCATCAGCTACATGACTGCACAAGACCTGAACCAATAACTATAAGCAGGTCAAATGTGAACCCTTAAGCTCTCCAGATCCATTACCTTCCAGATTATTTCTTAACATGTACACTAAAAAAATGACACTCATTTTCACCACTTTCACCTCCTACTCATCTCTACCAAGCAAGAAGAAAAAAAAAAAAAAAAAACAAAAAAGATAATTGCTGAATATACTGCTATCTGATGAGCCCGGTGGACACAACATAATAAAAGCATTATAGCATTATCTAACTCTCTTTCAGAAAATTTAAAAAAATACAAAAAAAACCAAAAACCAAACCAAAAAAAACAAACAAAAAAACCCTAAAAAATTACCAAAGCAAACTAAAATAAAATAAAATAAAAGTATTTAGACTGAAGTAGATATTGAAAAAATGCATATACACCATGCTTATAAGGAACACTGTGCTTGTTTCAGAGAATGGACCTCCCTTTCTCTTACTTCATTAAACTCTTTTACTATTAATAGAATAAAATTTCTCCATTAATTATAGCCATGCTATTTTGAGAGCTATTAAAAAAATAAAAAATGAAGCAATAGAAAACCAGAATAAGAAGATTTAGAAAATGCACTTTCTGCTTACTCTTCACTGGGGTCAGGGCAGGTCAGGTATATCTGCAGGTCCTGAGCAGGCAGATTGGCATAATAGGTGCAGCTTTTGGGCCCTGGCCTGCTTCCTCAGTCTGGGATACCATCTGGATGAATTTGGCAGGTGTCTTTCTCTTCCTGGTTCTCTTGAGTTTGGTCAGGGGTGGATAAACTGTTTCATCTCAGTGTGTCCGTGCCATATGCTGCAGGAAACAATTGATTTCAGTCTTAGGTCAGAAGCCAAGAGAGAAAAGGAATGGAGAAAAGGGGAAAAAAAAACAAAACAGATAATGGAAAGAGACACCTAGGGAAATAAACACAGGGAAGCAACGTCAGAAATGCTAAAAAAAGAGTTCTTACTGCAACAGTCATGACATGAGATTTTTCAAAACTTGTTGGCATTGAGCTATCTCTGAAATACCTTAAGTGCAAAGATACTGTCTAAATATTTGCAGTGAGAGGGAAGCTCCTCATACTTTTATAAGGTTACTTCTCTGAAGACCTTGTAATTGATCATCAATGTCCCATGTTAAAAATTATGAAAGAAATTACCTATGTGTTATGATTATGCATATAAAATTAAAAAACCCCTAATATTTATAGCCTGTTCAATTTTTTATCACTTAACTCCCATTGTTTATAATTTTAAGTCTTTTCGAAGTAGAAGGGTCATCTTAATTACTTGCATACATCCAGACTAATATTCTCAACATCACAGCTTATGGTTTTTTCTTCCTTGGCCTGGAATTGCTAGAAATTACAAATTTCTGTGTTGTTTTTTTGTTGGTTTTTTTTCCTACCAAAATCTTTCATTTGCTTGCTCATAAAGCCACCATTTTAAAATACCACGTTAATTCTGTTTCAGTTGAAACAAGAAATTTCCTCTTTTTTCCATTAAAAAAAAAAAACACCCTAACCTCCTGTGTGGCAAATACTTCAATCCATTTGCCTTTGCTACCAAAAAATCCTGAGAGGTCAGAGTAGAGTGAACATTTTATTAGCAGTCACCAGCCCCAGTCACAGCCGCCCTGTGGGCAGCCTTAAAGCACGCTGCCTCATGCGAGGTCTCCCAGGAAGAACAAAGCCTGCTGCAAGGCAAGGACTGTAGCCATGAAAGAACAGAGCAGGCAAATCACAGCATAGACTACCACATTCCTCTGTTCACTTCAGCTTGTTAGCATGGGGGAAAAAAAGAGCCTACATTTCATTTCCCTGGGAAGGTTATAAATCAAGCTAGGAAAAAAAAAGTAAGACACTATTATACAATTATAGAATTATTTCTCATCATACCTGAATCTAAATGAGACCAGTTAGCCAAGACCCATATGTTTTATAAAAAGAAACAGGATCCTTGAACTCCATGCCCACAACATGGGCATGTAATAATGCTGACAGTAATAATACTGAAACAACCTTATGATTGGTAGTGTCAATTGCTCCTTAAAGATTTGAATAGTTCATTAGAAAAGAACTTCCATTACTTATAATCTAGAGACCCTCATATAATTTAACAATTTTGCTTTCAACAATAGCTTTCTCTTTCTAAAACCTTCTGATGTGTTTATATTTGATTTTTTTACCTCTCTGCTTTTTAATACAGATGATTTTCTCAGCAGGGGACAGTCACAATATTGATTCTATTGATGTAGATGATACACATACACACGTATAACCCTCTGAATATAAAAACCCCTTTCCTCTTGTTTACCATTCTGTGACTGTGCTGAAAGCAAGAGGTGTTCAACTACTGTACCTGCATGTGGCAAGAAATTTTCACTTATTTTGCCCCACGTTGACATTTAAATCTCTACTGTAGGAAAACATTTTCGAATCCAAAATATTATTACAATTTTATTTGTAGGAATATTTAAGTTCTCTATCATCTGAGTAAATATTTCTGACTCGTATATGTCATTTATGCCATTTCAGGTAATTTCAGCTTGGTTGCAAAGCCAACAAGGAACAGAATAATTCATATGAGAATTATAAATTGTTACCTGCAAACATGAGTAGATCTTGCTGTGTGATGGCTCTAGCAACTATTTATTCTTTGAAAAAGTGCTCATCGTGTATATTTTCTTGTAAGACATCCATTTAGAGTAGTCATTTTGGGTCTGTGATCACCACAATACTATGCTACACAGGCCATGTACAAGCTGCTTTTAACAGATAATTGAATATAGATTGAAAAGAGCTATTATGGTCCAGTCAACTCCTATTTTCTATAAGAAGGCTAACCATTTGATTTAGATTAGTCCTCTCATTCTCTATTCCTTTAAAAGAAGTCAAAACTATATTTAAAAATGCACTATGGAACTGCTTATGCTTCATTAGATTATTTTCTAGGAATATTAGTCTTAAAAAAAATTATCCTTAAAAACTTCAGGTAGAGCCTCACAAAACCATTTCTCTGATAACAGTTCCATCTGAAAACATACCTTAGCCTTTTCCTATTGATTCAATCCTCCTTTTAATTATCCCAGCATAACAACTTTTGGTCCCAGGCTGGGGGGACAAAAAAACTACAAAATGAAATATTTTTCTTGAGAGGATTAGAATTGGTCCATTCAGATAGTCCATGGAATCAGATGAGGAAAAGATTTATGTTGTAAAAAGCATTTAGATTCATTTACCATTCAGAGGTAGTATTTCAATGACTTTTTTTTTCAGAAAATTATGTGTATACACAAAGTCAGAACATTAATAACAATACATTTAGGTTCACAAGTATCTGTTTCCATTTTGCCATATCTGTAACTTCAGGGCTGGTTTTAAAGGAATTCTACCAAGTACCTACTTATTTGTGAAGGAGGCTTTCCACTTCCAATCTCTTTCATTAGTCTTTGTGAGCTGGGATCTTTCTTTACTTCTGCTCTACCTAAAGGGACCACCTAGCTCACCAGACAGATTGTGATTTAATGTGGATTGATCTGTGCTAAACCTTTGAAAAATGTTCAGTTTTGTTTAGAAACACATGGCTTTGACAGAAACTTGTCACACACCTGTGAGTCTGCTGATGAATAGCCACTGAAGATAGTTGTCATCCAACTCTTTGTCCTATTAAATGCTTATTTGCATGTGCACATCACCACTGAGTGCTCTAATCACTTGTCTACTGCATATTAGAAGGAAGCACCTCCAGCTAGTCCTAGAACAATGAAATGCCCAGGTTACCTGGGTGCTCATGAAAGGTGAGAGACACAAATTCCTCTAGAGTAGGACTTAATAGCTGCTGTCTTCTTAACATAATCTGCTGACTAGCTGGTTCCAATCTTTGGCACCTTTTTCACAGTGGACTGATTCCATAACTTCAGGTTACAAATTCCACAGCTATTTCATTCTAGTGTCTCAGTGTCCTGCCTGTAAAATCCAAGCCCTTTAGGATTTCCATCTTTCAACAGTTATAACAACAATAAAATAAAAAATAATAAAAAAAATCCCTAGTTTAATTGACACAGGCATCTGATATAATTAATCAACTAAGTTTTTGTAATAAAGTTTATTTGGCCAAGGTCCAAATTCTATGCATCTTGTTGCCTGCATCTTGTCTATACTGCTGAGAAATAACATCCTAGCTTTTGTGTAAAACCATCTGGTAATTCTTAGTGTTCTGCATACCCTGTTGCAAGATCTACTTTGCTTTTCTGACACCAAAAGTCTCAAAAGCTCTTCTGGGAATCCAAGCACATCTCTTGTCCAGTTTCAGATCTCTCATGTCTAATTAATGCCTCTTCATTCTAACAATGAAGCACCCAATTAAATACATTAATACAGTTATGAACCAAGTTTCCATAAGACTCCTTTCTAGTTCTCTGAAAGTATTAATTATACTTCATGTAAATATCAGTATTAGAGCAGAGTAATTTATTTCCTGCAAATGTTAAAATGAAAATGTGTTTTTAATTTTTATACTCTTTCTTGGTTTATGAAACTTAGCATGTTTTTATACTGCTAGAAGAAGATAAAAGAGATTAGTAGAGGAATATTTTGAGCTTTGGGGTGGCTTTTATTTTTGTGGTGTAAGAGGAGTGGGGGGATTGCTTGCTTTAATTGCTTGATATTTTGTTTTTCAAGAAGTAGAGCAGGGGAATGGATGATAACACATGACATTTTCAGCTTTAACATCAAATTTCAATATATTTTTAGCCTTTTAGAATTGAGAATTTGGTTCTTCTGACTTCCTCATGGGGCATGTGGGATTTCAGGACATTTAAAATAAGAGCTTAAATTTCAATGGTGGTGTTGTTGCTGCTGTTATTATTGTCATTATTAATTATTATCCTGCATATTGCATAGGTATTCATTAATAATTCAGGAATATTTAAATGTTTAACTTGAATTCTTGTTTGGATAGTAATATTTGAACTTGTAAGTATGGTAATTGTTCAATACCTCTCTCCTGTTCTGAAGAACTTGATAAATAGGAAAGATAATACTGGCTATCCCTTTGCTAGTCATTCAGCCTTGTAGGAGCAAGACACATTCTTAAAGCACTTGTAAACTTAGAAGAAGCAGGGACATTTTGAAGTGAGTGACATTTTAGAGTTAGATATAGTGATAGCTAAGCCATGTGTTGTGGTTTAAGCCCATCTGGAAATAAAGCACCACTGAGCTGCTAGTGCAAACCACTCTCCTTACAGGTGGAATGGGGGGTGAAAAATTATGAAAAATTTTGTATATTGAGACAAGGACATATTAATAATTGAAAATAATGTAAAATACAGTAATTATTAGTAATTATAATAATAATGATATTAAAAAGTGGGAAAGGAGCGACATACAATAAACTTGCTCACCAGACCACTGACCCATCCTTCCTGAACCCAGACCAGCTTCCTTTTCTGGGTAACTGCCCCCAGTCCAGATACTGGGCAGGACATTCTTGGGTGTGAAAATCCCTTTGGTCAGTTCAGGTCACTTGTCCCAGCTGTGCTCCCCCCTAGTTTCTTTTGCATCCCTCCTCACTGGCAGAGCATGAGACCAAAAAGTCTTTGATTTAGGATAAACATGACAACAAAAAGCCAACACATCAGTGCGTTATCAACACCATTCTCATTCTGAAGCCAAAACACAGCTCTGTAACAGCTACTGAGAAGAAATTATCTAGCTGAAACCATGACAGTTTTCTCACTGATTGATGAAATAAAATGAGAAGTTTCTTGATGTAGGTTGTAATTCTGGTTTTGAATTATGAGTAGATGTGGGAGTTATGAAGTATATCTCCAGAGCACTATTGAGATATGTGAGAACCTATTCTTAAAGTATAGCACAACATTTAGTCATATTAAATGACAAAAAAAATTAAAAGTATTATATTATAAAAAAATAAACTACCTGAAATTCTCCATAGAAAATAATAAATGGAATAGTTGAATGAGGAAATGTTTTTTAGTAATCAATCCCCAGATCTGGAAGCTTGTTTTCCACTAGACAGAGCAATAAAGTAGATATTAGGGTTTTAAAAAAACTTCTATAAGTAGCATACTATGTTACCTAGAAGAATTAAATTGTAAAATTTGTTCTTACATGTGGTGAACAAAAGAGAAGTGAACAAAATAAAGAGTGGAAAGGACAAGTAAAACTGAACCCACCAAAGCACTATTTGATGCATTTATATGTTTTTCTTTCAGTTCATTTGTCTCCACAAGGAAATGGTCCTAACACAAAAGTTTGTGTAAATAGCAAAACTTGGAAAATTGAGTATTTTAAAGGAAGGACAGAAATAAAAAAGAGGAAGTATTGCAGCCTTGAACTCAGTTCAGGACTTTCTACTATACAGTCAAAATACATCTTCTGAGATTTTCCTCTGTCAGTATGTTTATGCACTTTCTCTTTTCAAAAGACTCCTAAAAACACACAAATAACAAAAGAACCCATAAATCTCACCCTAGGAATGACATAGACTACCAGAGCTATAAATTCTTTGCCATTTATATAAAATTTCTACGGTTCTTTTTCTCACCTGTTCAATTTTGACTTTCTAGTTTTAAAATGTATACTCCAAAATCCTTTTTCACATTCCCATCCAAACTGGATGAATGGGATTTTCCTTTAAGCCTGCACCTTCTTACTGGTAACAGAAATTATTGTTGAGCAATTAATTCTTACAACTAATATATGGACATTTCAACAATAGATATTGCACCATTACATTGCATATTGTGAAAAATGGTAGAATAGTATCACTTTGTCCAATGTTTCCTTAACATGTTTTGTAAATGCCCAAATCAATGCTTTCTGGACAGTGATATTATCTCTTTCCAGTCAGTAGGATATTCCAAAACTGGGAAGCTGCCCTTGCCTCAGTTTCCTTGTCTGGACATTAGTGCTAAAACTATTTTCCTAGCACCCAAAGAAGTTGAGACTGTAATTATTCAATGTTTGTAAAGCGTTATATAGTTTAAATTTCAAGTATGGCTAAGGACTATTAACTATCCACAATTCAGAAGTTTGATTAACAAATCTCTAAAGGTCCTATTAATTTGCCTCTTTCAGTGTTACTGAATCATAAAACTGTCTTAACCATGCATCAAAAAGTGTGTTTAGAGAGTAGATTCCCAAACTGAATAGACTTTTTAATCATACTGAGAAATTTGCATTTAATGCCTGGAAGTTGTCCAAATCTACAAAAACCTAGTTAGCCAGATTTAGCTAATCTAGATATAATACAGAAATAATCTGATTAAATGCCCCAAGTGGATGACAGTGTAGGAAAGGATCTATTTGCTGGTGCAAGGTCCTGTTTCAAGCATTTTATTCTAGTTTATCCCCACATCAGATATTATCCCCCTGCAAAGATCTTTGCTGGTTGCCAATGCTCGCTGCAGTCATTCACTGCCCATCACCAGTCTGCTCACACAGCAATCAGTGAAAGCAAGAGGCAGCAAGGACTTGATAGCAGCATTGATAAGAGTATGAGAACAGTATTTATCAGGTGTATATGGAAAATGGTAATTGCTTACAGTGGTTTTGTAACCAATGATTTCTGTTAGGAGTCTCACACTGCACTGATACAAAATGAAGTTTAGGACTTGGAGTATCTGTCACCTCCCCCAGCAGTTTGGTGTATAATCTAGATCAGCTGCTGTAGCATAAGCACACTTTATTATGACAGAAATATTTTTCAATAATATTTTAATGTCACTTTGTAAAATGCCTGAAAATTGAGGAAAACACTTGAGTCTAGTAATTTGATCTAGGTTGAAAGGTCTGACGAAATCAAAAGAGAGAGAGAAAAACAATTATAGTGAAAAGACATTGTTTTCTGTGGATACAGAAAAAGAGAGAAAAGGTCCAATGAACATCTTCAGTGCTCATTTTAGATAATCAATTTAACTTTCCACAGAGTTGTGAATATTAACACACTTTTAAGGGACACATAAATTAGGAGATTATTTTTTGTTGTAGTATTTTTTTCTTTAAACCAAAAGAAACACTGCATTAAATTAAAGGACAAAAGGGCATTAGTATCCTCTCAGGAGGATAAGGTCTAGAAGTTTATTCTATCATTCATAAGCAATTAACCTAAGGGCTAAATAATAATGGTAGGAAGCACTTATGTTATTTTCAATTTTGAAATAACTGCATGTTGACAGATTATCAAATTGTATTTGTGATTATTTTTACTGAAGTTATAATTTGGAGATAAGAGTTTTATGTGGTCTTTATTGGGCACATATTGCAGCAGGCTAGCACTGAAAATACACCTGTTCATTTTTTGAGACTTTAATGCCATAAAATATTTGCATCATTTACATTGCTGTAGTACCTAGAATTCTCAACAAATGCTTTTTTCCTCCTTTTGAGCTAAACTCTTTGGTAAGACAAGGAGTCCATGTCCTAAAAAGATGACATTCAATGAAGACTGAGAGAGAATATGAAGATATCTCATTAAATTCTTTGTATATAGAATAAATGGGTAAATTGAGATTGTTCATACTTTAAAATTTGCTCCTTTAAGTATTTCTAAAAGTTTACAGCAAGCATCAATATCACATGGTAGAAATATTTATTTTAGCTTACTGTGATCCTGGTATCTAAAGAAACCATCTGGCAGTGTAGATTGCTCCCCATCAAATCATTGTGGAAATGCATATAGTTTTTTGCAGTTTTGTTGTTTGGGGCCTTTTTGTGGTTTTGGGGCTTTTTTCAGGGTTTTTTTTTGTATGGCTCTGTGTGCTTTTGTGTGGGTTTGGTTGTTTTTTTCAGAGTCCTTTCTGATTTTGTACACCTTACAGATTCCAAAATTAGGGATCATGACCACATAAAGGATCCCAGTAGTTAGAAGTGGACCACAAGCCTGGAAGAAATCTAACTGTACACTGTAGTATGCATGTTCCTAACTTTTAGATTCAGACACCAAATCATTCGTACTCACAGACAAAGAAAATTATAGATCATTGCATTTTCTTGTTATAGAGGTAATCAAAGTGGTCAGATAATATTATTTAGGAGGAACTATTGTGTATTTTAATTAACATGGTACTTTAATCTGCATTAATGTCAAGTAGAGAAAAATCATAACTTACGTTGGCATAAAAACGTTGAGACATGTGACTGCATGTATAATAAGCAGTCTTTTCAGAAAGTTCAGAAAGTTCAAAACCCACCTAATGGCAATCCTGTGCAACTTGCTCTAGTTGAACCTGCCTCAGGAAGGGGGCTGGACTGGATGATCTCCAGAGGTCCATTCCAACACCATGTACTCTGTGAGTCCATGATTCCCTGAGATAAGTGCCATCATGCACTTTTGCAAATTAAAAAAAAAAGTCTAACAAGTACCAAGCTTTACATTTAGGAGAGTATAAAGAGTAGACAAGGTGTTATTTTTAAAAGGTGCCTACAGCAAATCAAAGCATCAATCTTTCAAATTTCTGTTATGTGTCTTTGTACATTAGGGCAGCCACTTATCCCACTATTGTTGAACTGAATTTAAAAGTAATTTTTCTAAAAACAGTGGCCAAACATCACAAGTTTTCGCATCTTCTTACAAAACAACAGCTGCATTTTTGTGTTGTACAAAGGCTTCCCAAAATCAAGTAACCAAATCAATGACATAGTGACAGAATGAGAGTAAAATTATAGTGAAATTAAAAAAAAAAAAGCATTCCAGTATTTTATCTCAATAGGTAATTTGTCTTCTGACTACCCTTGAAAGAAAGTATGTCAACAAACACCCTGAAGACAATGACAATAACAGCAAAAGTGGTTGCATTAATTTATGGGGATGAGGGCAATAAAACATTTCATGAATTGCTTTAGTTTTTATTTTCCAAATAATGTTTCAGCTGGGGATTGATAGTTGACAGCTGTGTTCACTGATAGGTAACCTTGTTGCAAGTTTCTGAAGAAAGATGTTCTTCTTCACTGGACTTGTCTCCGCTTCATCTTCTTTGTTTTCTGTCCTTAGACACAACACAGCTATTGTTACATTTTAAAATATTTCTATCATGTACTTCTTCTTTGAAATAATTAATTTTTTCTTTGCACTACTTGGCTGATAACATGTCATAATGTAGGCTGCCAAGTGCCAAATGACTCTCAGATTCATTCAAGCATTCAAAGCAGGAAAAACCATTCATCTAGATAAGATCTTATCTGACAAGTCAAGCTCAAGAAATCTCAGTATAATTATATGGTGTTAATGAAGGCCGCGTATACAGGCAGTTCTCAATATTAACCTTTGTGTTAGTCTATCAACAGTAATGTGAAACAGTCATTTTAAGTTAAAACATGTAGGTAGAATTTTTTTTTAGCAACTCAACAACTCTCTCCCACGGAAACACTTAATATGAGAAACTTTCATCTTTTACAAAGGATCACTAAGCTATGCTTTCCACAGAGATACTGTTATTATACTACTCTTAGCCTACTCTGCTGCACAGATATTTATTTAAAAACTAATGAACAGGCATTTTTTAAATACAAGGATTACTATTAGTTACAGAATAATAATATAGGATTTGTTGCCATTTGTGTTTTCCAAAAATCTAAATTTAGAAGTGGGGTAAACTTGCTCTCTAACAATTGCTATCAATAACAGTCATATGTTGGCAAATATTTTTAATAGCAAGTGCAGCATTGTGTGATTATTTTGTATGATTATGATGCTTATTGCTTGATCTCAAATTTATGTATTTACTTATTTTTACCTTAAGGGTCAATATTACTCATGTTTTTAATAAAACCCCACAACTAGTTAAAAAAAACAGTCAAGCAACATTGTTTTGCTTGATTTGGAAAAGATTAAATTATGAAAAATGAAACACTTAAAGATAAATTTTTGCATTTAGACAATTAGAGAAGCAAAGTTTTTCATATGCACACCTCTACTTGCTGAAAGACAGACTTTTTCTCCAGAATGTACAATAATGTATAATTTTAAAATTTCAAATAAGATCCAATAGAACTGAGTTCAAATCTCTGTAAGACATTGGATATCACAGTATGTGAATTTCCTGTTAACAAACTTGTGGTTACAGTTACCAAAGTGTATGTGTGTTTTTCCATAACTTTTTCTGCATTTGTCCTTAGAGTTCACAGTTTTCTCAAAAAATCCCATCCATTTTTCCCCAACAAAATGATCACTTTTATCTGTTGGGTGTTTTTTTCTCTTTTTTTACCACTTCTTTGTTATTGAAGACCTATTTAAAAATAGATTATCTTCCTGGTCAGAACAAGAGTGTTTTATTAAACTGCATTAGAACATAGAGGAATCTGGGTGAAACCATATGAGAAAAAGCATTGAAGTAGTAGAACTACACTAAATGGCATCAAGAAATACTGAAGTTAATAATCAATAACCTTTTACCAGAACCAAATGTATCGACAGAAAACTTAAATAAAGAGTATTTACCAATTAGACAAGGGTTTTTAGGCCTTAGCCATGACAATGGTTTGGCGCCAGACATCTATGGAAAGCGTTTATCCAAAGTAGTTCCAATGTTTATCCAAAGTAGTATAAAGATTAATCCTCTGTCACAAGCAGAGGAATGGGGCATCGGTCGTTTTTTACCCTCCAAGGTATCCTGTGATATATTTTTTCTGTGTGTGGGCAAAGAGCTCAGGGGAACAGCAAGGCAAGCAGAGACAGTGGCCCCATGAAGAGCTTTATGCCAGTAATCCTGAACTGGCTGCTCAGAAAAGTTGACAAAAACCAGTTTCAACCAAGCCCAAACTGACTAACAAGACCAGACTTGGTTAAGGCAGGACAAAAATCAAGGCAGCCAGTCAAGGTGGCAGGTCAGTGTTAGCAAGACATAGCCAAGCACAGGTACACCTGCAATATGGATTAGGGAAAGGCAAGGCTCTGAACCTAAATCCAATTCTGTAATGAAGGATGGGGGAATGCAATTAATGCTTCTCACAGCACTCTTTTCCCAGCAGTCTGACCTAGGGTTACAGCAGCACCATACTGGAGCTGATGTGGAGTACAGACTGCCAAAATTCTAGGCGGTGAAAGAGGTTACAAAGTCTGTTGGTGTCCTGAAGGCATGAAAAGTGAATATAAAGTCCCTTTCTTAAAAAGAAAGAATCAAAACTTTTTTCCCTCATTGTGTGGTGGGTTATTTTAACTTAAAAGTTAAAAAAATCTTTTTTAGTCTTATTTTTAAAACAATACATTTTTAGCCTCTTAGGGTTTTAATTTTTAACAGATACATATAATAATCCCATCTATTTTATTTCTTATTAGAAGATCCTGGTTTAATCAATCCTTCTTCACATGTAAGCTCTTCTGTAATTATGAACATCTTGTGTTATATCCCTGCACTATTTTTGTTATTCTGTATCCTTTTTTTGAGGCAGGAAAGTCTTTATCATAATTGGTAGACAAAATGAATCCACTCAGATTTATGCAGTGAGGTAATTTTGACTTCTCTTTTGTCCATTTCCTAATGATTCTAATTGTATTTTTATTCATTGATGAACTTCAAGCTGCTATGTTTTGGATTGAGGATTTTGGTTTTTTTTAATAAAGTGATATGTAGTAACTGAAAATAATTACAGAAATGAAATTTCTGGTTTTTTCAGGTGTACTTTTCTCATCTCAGCACCAAATTTTGTCTGCCATTATGATTAGCAGACAGCAGTACAAGATCCTTCTGCAACTCTCTCAGTAATCGCACAGAATCAGTAAGATTTATCGCTTAACTATTCATCAGCTGAATACATTGACCAACGGAAGTCTTTGAGGAAATCACTCTGAAATTTCATTGTACACTCCCCTTGAATCCAGCAGACTAGATGGTCTAACTATTCCTTGTTGCCTTTATTTAATGCACTAAGTAATCCATCTGTGCCACTTTCTTCTGTTACTATGAAACACCGTAGTGTCTTTTTAGAACATCTTTCCAGAAATGTTCCTGGAATTCTTTGTAGAGAAAATAATCTGATAATAAAAAGATAATAAAAAAAGATCTGATAGCAAAAAAAAGTCTGATAACAAATATACTACTTGACATCATTAAGGAAATTTAATAGATATAACGGTCATTACTTACACCTGCAAAAAGTTTTCCCCAGCATTACATATCTAGGTGTTCTAAGATATTAATAGTACAGCCTTACTGTTATACTGTTCTATTTGGGCACCAGATTTTGCTACAAATAAATGTTCTATGCCAGTGTTTATTTTGCTCTGTGAATTTCCATATTTCAATCTAATCTTTTTTTAAACATGCAATGCCACTCTTCCACACAAACAGCTTCTGCCATTCCTAATGTAAATTGTCTGCTAACATCCAAGACAGGGTGCTGCTCTGGTTATCTGACTTCCATCATATTCTTCAATCCCCAGTATCACAATACTCTTATTTAAAGACAGGGCTTGGATCTTGGCTACCAAATTCTTTACATTTCTGAAATTATATATTTGATGCTGTTTTGGTTAAGATATTTTTCATGTGTTTTGATTCAGTAGAGTCTTTTTTATAGAGATTGCTCATATCTATTACCTTTCTCAACATTATTGACTTCTGTCAGGGTTTATAATACTGCAGAGATTTTATTTCTTCACCCTTTGGATTTCTCTCAGTCTTTAGTTTAAAACTTCCTCATAAACTCTATTTTATGTTTAAATTTTGTTTTCTTTAGATGGAACTCACCTGTCTCTTTTCTGTTATTTCAAAATTTTCCCAGTTCCTTATAATTTGATACTTTGTTGCAAACATGGCATAAAAAAAGATTTCTAACAGCAGAGTGTGAGTTTTTCTTGCCCTTTAGAAACATTTTCACATTTTTCTCCCTGTATTGTTCATGTGCCCAAGAATGATTTGATTCCCAGGACTTACTTGTAGGCTACAATATTTTGTAATATTTGGTACCCACCAGCACATCTTTGCTGGTATTGTTAGCCTAGCACACCTACTGGTGGTCAATTTAATGACTTAATTATTGGGACATCTTTTCTTTTCTAGATATCAGCTAGAATCCTGTTTTCCAAAGGGATCTATGCAACATATGTTTTAATTTTTTCAGCTGAGGAAAAAAAGATTATTCAACAATTGCATTGTTTTCCCAGTCGATATTAGGGAATTAGTTAAACAAATTATTGATTGCAAAAATACTGAGAAATGGAAATTTAGTTGCTAGACTTCTACTAGTCTTTGGTTTTATTAATAGGCTGCTATTCTGTGGTAAATGTGAGTATGAAGAGAGGAAGCACAGGATATTAAAAGAAGTACATATGTGTTTGTAGGGTCACAGCTTTGTTTATACATTTGTGTGAAATTAGTAAATCTGCTACAAACATTTTCAGCAAGGTAAATTATTGAAAACATAATAGGTGGACTTCTTTTATAAGCAGCATTTTAAAAAATGTTTATCTATTTATTAATAGATAACATACTTAAAGTGTGTATGCCCACTCCCTTTCCCCCAGCTCAGAGAGGTGACATATCTATAAGAGAAATATATTTCGAGGCATGTTGCCATGTTATCCATCAATATGGCCCCAATTTTTAGGGCTTCTCTTGAAACCTGAAGTCTTAGAGTACTGTCATTGTCATATTTTCTGAAAAACCCCTTTGCCAGGATATCTTCTGCTGGGAAGTTGAGAAGCCTCAGAGAAAAATGTAAATAATAACTATCTGATTCACTTTTCCTCTGTTTGGCTGCTTTGGAATGTGGTCTGTACATTGTTTACCAACACGTGCAAGTTTGATTGGTTTCATGTGAATTGTTTTTACTTAATGACCAATCACCACCAGCTGTGTTGGGCTCTGAGGAGTCAGTCACGAGTTTTATTATTCATTCTTGTTAAGTCTTCTGTCTGTATCCTTCCTCTTTCTTTAGTATAGTATTCTTTTAATATAGTATAATATCATGAAATAGTAAATGAGCCTTCTGAGAACATGGAGTTGGATTCTCATCTCTCACCTCATCCTGGGGACCCTCACAAACACCACAAAGTGATATTTGGATCAAGATAATAGGCACCTACAGATAAAATGAATTTTCTAGTGTTATTTGACTGTCTTAGACTGTCACAGACTTGATCTGTCATAATAGCTGTCAGAGTTGACATAAAATATACAGAAGGCTCAAGTCCCAGTGCATCAGCTGGACACAGGGTAGGATGTCACAGGTCACCTGAAATGGCACTGCCTATGTTGAAAGGACACCATCAAGTCTTCAGAACTAATTTGTTGCACAAATTATATCTCATTAACTACAATGACACTTAGGCAAATTCTATGACTGAAAATGTTCATGCTCAAGATTCATGCTCAATACCATTTATGCAGTCATATGAGTACAATAATGCTCTAAATTTTCTCTATTTTATTCCCCGCAGAAATCATGTTTGGGGCGAAAAGGCCAGATCTGAGTATGACTTAATGTGGACTGATTTATGAGATAGTTTTAAAATCATTTTCACAAAATGCTTCTTTTTCCTGTTTACAGGATCTAAATTTCTTATTTTCCTTATTAGCAAAGATAATACTCTTCTTTATGGTTTGGATTTTTTTACACTGTATTTAATGCTGAATAATCTCAATATGATTTAGAAAAATTAGAGAGAGGAATTTTGCCTTATGTCTTTTATGCTGATGTGAAAGTTTTCCCTTGATTTGGTAAGTTGGTTATGTCAATTAATGCATCTGATCAACCATGACATACAATTAATTGTAATTGTTGTAGAACATATATTTTTTCATAGCAGAATTTCTGCCCCCTGCTTTATAGATTTGGTCAAAGGACTGTGAGTATGACAATCATAGACACATAGCATAGAACTTTTTCTGGAGAAAATGACCCACAGTTTCATCCACTTTATCACATTCTTGGTAATGTCTTGTCTTTGATAATTCACATAGCTGCTTCAAACACAAAAAAAAATCCCCAACACAATAGTAAAGTTTTTAGTAAATTTATAATATAATTATTCTATAAGATAGACTATCTTCAGGACATACAAATAAAATCTTCTGGAGTAAATTCAGTATGTTATTCAAGAAGTAAAGCTTTGAATTAAGGATGAGATATATAACAAAAGCCCAATTAATTAATTTTATGATTGAAGTATTATGAAGCTTAAAAAACTCTTATTATCAAGAATAGATTATGGGATAAGAAGAATGTTCATAACAAATGTTATGTGTTTTAAGTTTAAAATTGATGCAGTAGGGGAGAAATGCTGTAAATGAATGCAAATTTGGTGGCTTTTATGTAAATTTGTCAGTCATTGTGATTGCCTCAAGCTTACTTTGATTTTAAAGATTTCTGCCAAAGGTGTATTATAGGGTTTTTCTTTTTTTTTTCTTTTTTTTTGTGACATCGTCAAGATATATAACCTGAGATGTCAACACTAACTGAGAAGAATTCTTCTTTTCCTGAAAAATATTTAAAAAATTGTCATCTCTCCTACTGTAAAATGTACAAATTCAAAATCTAATAAAACCATAAAGAAACAAAGAATCATTGATATCTTGCAATATGTTTCTTTCAGTATTTTCTCTAAATTCCAGTTAATATTTCAGCTGAATCCCAGATTATCCTATCACTTTCCTACTGAGATCTTTCAGATACTAAAAAAACACATGTACATAAATAACTAAACAAATCTAAAATGTTCCTTCTTTGTTGTATCCATTTATTCTGTGACTTTTTGCTTCCTCTTTCCCCAGGTAATTATGTGGTTCATTTAGCGTTTTCATGTTTTTTAAAGCTCAATTTCCTTGAAGGCTGCTTGTAACTGTTCCCGTTCTTTCCTGTGCTCACAACCGAGCTCCTTTGATCTCTCACCCAGCAAGCTGCAGTCACTGCTTTGCAATTCACTGATTGCTGCTAGGTGGATCTCAAATCCCAGCTATGCCATTTGGCAAGGGAGAAAATGGGTAGCCAGGCACCAGAAATACACTCTGCTGCCTCATGTGACAAAGAAACTTGTGGCTACCACAGCAACTGTTCATCATCCCAGACTCCAGCCACAGCTTTGGCCTTTTGGTTTGAAGCAGCTGAGGAGTACTGAAATCAGAGGCAAATACTCAAACTTTTAGAGAGGTGAGGTGCAGCTGCAATGTTAACACATATACAGAGATGAGCAGAAAAGTAAGATCAAGAAGTGATTACGATGCAACATCTGTTTCCCCTTTTCTAATGCTACTGGATACAGAGAAAGCAATTTTTATTAAAGGAAATAAATTATAATATTCCATTTTATGGTATCCTTTATTTTTTTATGTTTTTAACAATATATCATTTTCTTGAAAAGTTTCAGAAAAGCAAATACAACCCCTCCTGCTACCTAAAAGCGTCAAATTGATGGGTTTTTTTTCCAGAAAAACATTAACCTTTAACTCAATTTGAGGAAGATTTAGAGGGGTTTTGTTTGCTACCTTTCTTTTGCCTCAGTCCAAACAAAACAAAAATGTCTTTCATTTTTGATAGGGAAAAGATCTGGCTTCACCATACAAAGATGAATGTATTTCAGTTTGTATGTTAAATACAGTGTGAATTCATATTATTTTCTTTTTTATTGTTTCCTTTTTAAATGAGCACTCAGATACCCTCGTCATAGGCTCTTTATGTAATTAATACTTACCCCGAGAACATTTTTTTCCCCATTTAATTTCCTTATAAATATTTTATTTATTTAATAATAAAAGTAATTTTGTATTATTTTATTTACAAATTTATTTCTTTGTTTGTCTTATTTAATTTCATGCATTTATTGCTTATTATGAATATTTTTTTCACAAAAAATCAGAAATATTCTTGGTATAAATAACAATAACTCAATAATTTCAAATACAGTTTTTCACAATAGCTAATTTTTACATTGTGAAAAACAGCATTGAAAGTGAGACTTGTGCCAAGTGAGTAGGCATAAGTTAGTTTCCATCCAAAGCTTCTTTAACCATGAAGGTGCTTCTCTAAATGAAACTTAGTAAATCATGCTGAAAGACAGCAATGTGAGCCACTATTCTGGTGTTATCTCAGAAAGGGCTGTTGTTTTAATATGTCACTGCCTACCAGCTACTTATTGCCACCTCTCAGCTGGATGTTATCACCTCACATAACAGCCAGCTGGTTTCAGTGTAGTGTTCTACAGTTTCATTTAAAGCCTCTGAACAGACTTTAAGAGGATCAATCTGCTATTTTGCTCATTGAAATAAAGGCCGTAGGAACTGACATAGTAGAGAAGATATTCTGAGCCTTGAGAGAGGAAAAGTACTTCAGTAGAAATAAAAAAAAAAACCTTCTTTACCTTTTTAATTTTTTGTTGGTTTCAAAAGAAATAAAGTGCACACTAAACCTGGTCCAGAAACTCAATACTGAGAAAGAAAGTACTCAATAGTGAGAAAGATTTTCACCTCCGTTAAATTTTTATATAAGTACACTTATGTATGATTAATATAAACTTTGCTGTACATGTTTGGTCTTCCACCACAGAAAGTGAAAACAAATGTATATACAATATAATACAAATGCTCAAGAAAAATGATTTGTCACTTGCAGATGGAAACTTAAAATACCATCTTTCAGACATGTTATCCTTTTGAAAATCCATGTGACAAGAAGGTTGTATTAATCTAAGAAGAACTAAGCAGGAGGAAAAATGTTTTGACCCCTTTTATGGATTTTTCATAGCTATGATATGGTTTTAGATTCTGATCCTTTAACTTTGTATTTTTACTAACATTTTAATCAACAGCAGAATAGAATGATTACTTATTTATGATCAATATCCAGCACAATCCACAGAACTGATGGCATGACTCACAGAGCTCTGGGTCCTCTTCTGCCTTTTATTAATATTGCACCTGCTGGTTTGTTACTAGTGATACACTAGGTGTAGATCTGCTAGGTGCTGGATCACTCTTGTCACCAAAGCCTCATGTCTATTTAATTTTGCTGCTTGCTTTGTTTTGTTTTAAAGACAGGCACTTTCACCTTTCTAATGAGACTTTTGTTATATCTCTTTTGTTCATTAATTACAGACACACTATGTCAACCAGTGAAGTTTTGTTTTAGCAAGGCAAAGAGTAGGGGAACCCCTCAGGTTTAAGAATGAAGGAGTAGAACTCTTTTCTTTCCATCCCCTTTCTACTGAAGTCAGGAGTTATATATTTAGAAGAGGAGAGGTGGGAAAGCCAAATGAGGAATCAGACATTCTCCATCCTTGCTTTTTTACAAATTTTTTAGTCTGAGCATGTTTAGTGTCCTGTATAAGAAGTTTATTCCCACTTCACCTTGTATATGACCAGACCTATATTTAAAAACAGAAGTAGACTTCTATGGTTGAAGAGACATTAAAAATGTTAAATGTTAAATAGGGACAGTACAAATGTTAAATAGTACTACGACTGCTGGCCCAAACTGACTAGACAGATACTCTGTACCATATGACACCATGTTCAGCAACCAAGAGCACAAAGAAAGAAGAGAAGACATTTCACTTCCAAGTAACCATTAGGAATTCTGAGGCCCTGCTTTCCAGGAATTGGCTTGACACATGCCTCTGACTGGGAAGCAGTGAATTAATTCCTCTAGTTATGTTCTCACACACATTTTTTGCCTTCTTTGTTAAATTTTCATTATCTAGGTCCACAAGTCTTTTCATCTTCCTTTGATTTTCTCCCCATCTTGTGGGAGAGGAGTGTGAGAGACGACAGGGTGGAAGTTCAGCTGCTGGCTAGATTCAACCCACTATCCTAGAACTCATCCATATTTGCTCCAGTTACTGCATTCATGGGACCATGGGACCTGAGGTCCTACTCCAGCTGCTGGCACGCAGAGCTCATCCACACATGTATGTCAAATAGAGTCCCTCACTCAGGAAATTATTTATAAATGGAATTTAATAAGAAAATAGGGCAGACTGCACTGATCCCTTGCAGACAAGTTTACCGATTTGCAAACTATTTGCACATGACAAAACATTTCTGTCCCCTCATTCCTCTATTTTCCAATGCTCATTGCTCCTCAGATTACCTAGATCCACCCCTATTCTGCCTTTGTCTTATCTAAACAACCCATAAGAAGTCCTATGCCATCCCAAGATGCTCTTCCCCTGTATCCCAGAATGTGTCCCGCACTTCTTAGCAGTAACTCTTCTCAGTCAAAAAGGTGCACTGTTCACATGATCTTGATGGATTTCATCTCTGGACACCGGGTTTAGGACTCCTGAGGTAGCCCTAAGAAAAGCCCAGATATACTATCTGTTTCTCTGTGTCTTTAGTTTGGATTTTCCACATCTGCCATTGAACCCCTGTGATCCTGTGTAGAAATTTAGGGGTTTTTTTGATAGGCTGATGGCTCCTGGGATGGACCTGGGAGTAAGCTGGAAGAGTATTTTTTAAGTCTCCACCTGCTATTGTCTGTCTCAGTGGGTGTGCAGATGAGCTTTTATCGCACAGCCTAACACGTTCCAACTGTAGCAAATGAATTCAGTCTTTTGGGGTTTGTTCCTTGTTATTCTCCCTAGGGCACTCTTTCTATTATAATACAATTAAGGAAGATGAGTTTCAGGGGCCTTTATCAACATCAAAGCTGAGAAGGAGCTATTAGATTAAGTAACACAGACCCTGCCCAAAGCAGCACCTGAGTGAATTACAAACTACTGCCAATCCTCTTAACTAAATATGATCAATTGGAAAGGGAGTGTTCCACTGCCTCCACTGGAATACATTTCCTCCTAGATTACTATTCAATTAATTAATCTGCCAGATACTACTTACCCCTTGGGCTATAAAAACTGTGTGTAATTTATTATTATTTTGCATTGAAATGGATATATGCATACAATATAATACATAGGATCTATAAAAGGTCATCATGTCAGAAGTTATGTAATCCAGGTATTACAACTTCCAACAGATGTACAAATGCAGTCACTAAGATTTTCAAAATAATATCCCACCATTTTTTCAAGAAGTTCTCGGTAATGTTGGCTAAAGATGTAGGAAAGCATTTTGTCTGAGATGTTTTGATCTATTTTTCTTACACTACTGTGACATCAACTTAAAGAATTATGTGAAAGGCAGATTTAGGTTACACACACAAACAAAAATCTCTCCTAGCAGTAAGAATAGTGAAGCAGTCAAATAGATCATCTAGAGTCAGTGTCTGATCCACATCACTGGAAGTTTTGTGAACAGTTTGATAAAAGCAGCTGTCCAGAACGACATTGGCACAGTTGCTACTGCCTTTGGACAGAAATAAGGCAGTCAAACTGTCAAGACCTATTCCCATCTTTTTGTCAGAAAATGGTATCTCTGATCCTTTCTGTTGTACCATCATTTCACCAAATAGTGATTGTGGGAAGTATAGGATACTGACACTTTCTTATAAGTGTCACTTTCTCATAATTCTTATAAGACAAACAACACTGGAGTTCAGATAGATCCTGAGATTTATTTCCACATGAAATGGCAAACAAGTTAGACTGGTCCTACTAGTAATTAATTTGCCTCAGAAATCTCAATTCATCACTTGAGTGTCCCTTAATGAAATTCAGATGCAGCAACTGAATTCAGTTAATCAGAAAATATAGATAATACTATTGTGTTGATACAATTCCTTCTTATAGGATGCCACTCCAAAGAACTAAGAGATCATAGCTTTCACACTCCCATAATCTTGTAATATTTACCGCCTGGAAACTGTGAGAGGAGAACCAAAAATACCCTAAAAGACAATGTTTCTACTCCCATGTTGAACATTATTTTTTCAGAATATTCCCTTTTGTTTAATACTGTTATTCTCAAGTTACAGACTGCAAGTATATGGAAATGCCTCAGTTTGTTTTTGGGTCACCCTTTATTATCCACCCAGGTGGATATTGCTGACACTAATGTCAAGTCTGAAGGCTTGGAAGATGATGTGTATATAGAGTGCTATGTATTAGTGTCAGTTAAACAAAGCTTTCACAAATGTTAAATACTTACAATAAAGTACAGATGTTTAAAAGTTAATAAATGTATGCATGAATACTGATGATTCTTTTTTTTTTCCTGAGAATAGTAGAAAGACAATTACATTTACTGGACTAAATAGAATTTCACTCAGGGAGGCTTAGTATAACAAGGACTGCAGCTGGGTACAGAGCTGTCATGCATAGTGTGAAATCACTTCTTCTCTGTTGGTATTTTATCACCTACATACAAGAGAACAACAACACCCCAGAAGAACCTCTGTTTATCTGTGGATGAGCTGCTCCTGGAAACAAAGGTGGTGCTGTGTCTTATGCAGATACCCTTATGTGGGATCTGTTTCTGAGTCCTGGTTAGAGACAGTCAGGTTTTGGTAACAAAGCATCTAAAATCTACAAAGGAAGGGACTCCAACCCTGTTGAGGATATTTGGATTCATATTTTGTTCTGAAAGGTGTTTTTTAGGCACCTGGTATGGAACATGGAACACTTCAAGGTTGGACATTGCACTTCAAAGGGCAGTTGTGGACTTCTTCCTCTAGTTCAGCAATATCAGGAGTCTTCACTGAATTTGGGCCTCTGCAAGAGAACAAAACGTAAAACGAGGAATTTTACAGAGTAGAAATGAGATAATGTATAGCATACAACATACAGTATACATGGCATAGTGTATAATGTGTCATATATATTATGTGATGTTTATTCTGTGTATTATATACACGGAAATGAAGTACAATAAGAGAGAACTGTATTCACATCAATTAACAATGGCTTCCTTTTTTTCTCCCTTGTCTGTTCTGTGGCTCCTTGAAGTGCCTTTGAATTCTAGGGCCACAATTTTCCTACATTTCCGCAGAACATATCAACTGATTAAGACAAAAAAAAAATACAGCTTTGGGATTTGTGCTTTGTATGCATGGTAAATCCATAAATGAGGTGCTTCAGGCAGTGTTTGATTTTCTGGGCTTGCAGAAAGGTATTTAGTCACTTGTGTTTGGCCAGTAGAGACTAGATGTTTTGTGTGCAAATGCTCCTTATATACACAGATAAATGTATGTGTAAAGTAGGTCTTTATTACTCTAGTGATTGCTTGACTTGTTTGAAGGCATATACATCATTCCTCTTACTTGTCTCTCTTGCTTTCAGAAAATGAACGTTTTAAAAAAATACAACCCCCTGAAAACCAGTACATTTAAATCAGTCCATCATTAAAAAAACATGGACTCTAATTAATTATTAATTATTGAGAGGAAAGACAACATGCAGTAGCCTCAGGCCTGACAAGCTGTCAAGAATGCCTGCCAAGGCTGCCAGGCTCACCAAGCTCCTGGGTCATCGCCACATTAAACACAGAAAGTTAAATTACTTTTCCTGGGATCTGGAGAATAGCAATTGGACATAAAAGTGTCTTTTTTTTTTTTTTTTATTGGTATCCTTGATTGTTTCATATTCTTGACAAAAGATAGAAAACAATGGAAAATTTGTCAAGCAGACAACACCACATAAGTGGTGAAGCAGCTAATAAATTCCTACAACAACAAATGGAGAAAACAGTTTGTAAAGCTAGTTACCACAAAGGGATAAACTGCTTCCTCATAAATAAGTTTCATATAAATACAAAAGATAAAGTGACTGGATCCAAATAAGAACAGAAATCACAGAGTGCAGAACAGGGTACGGAAGTGTCATCAATTCAGTTTTAGCTGTATATTTATCATGAAATAATCTTTACCTGAGCATGGGAGAGGGGATGTATCATGGAAATCTTTGACTTGTTGCACTGTTTCATGCAGTCTGTCAAAAGGGCCTCAAAACATTGTGAATTGTTGGGGAGAGACCTTTCCTTTTAAATCATAATAAAAGCAGGCCTTTTAGAAGAAAAATATATGTTCCGTGAATATATTTGAAAGAAAAAGATATTAATATTCTCATATTTAAACACTCTTATCAAAGACACTTAATAAAATTTCCAAAAATGTGTTTTTCTTAAGGTAATGTTCCTGTAATGATGAAAAGACTACTATTGTAGAAGTAGGCAAATCTTGAATAATACGTAAGCAATATTTGAATTTTAAAAAGATTGTTTGTAAGTTAAAACCACATATTAAAACAAACTTCTAAGTAACATGTTCTTAAGAAGTTAATAATAAAACACACAGATATTTTGAAAAATTGGAGCAATATTTGGAACTCCTGAAATCATAGCAGGTAAAAATATTTTCTTAAAGCAGCATTTAAAGGAGCCTAGAATTTCTCTGGCAGAGATCTCAGTCTTGCAAGCTCTTTCCTGGATCATTATTTGATATTTTTTTTCTAAAGTGTATCACAATACTTTTGCACAGAATAGTCCAATAAGTGACCAGATTCCAGACTGCAACTAATTTTTGTCTGGTAAGATTTTGTCATTCACAGTACTGTGAAGGACAAATTCAAAAACAAATTTAAAACTGTAATGACAAGTCATTACAGTACTGTGTGGTATTCCCCCTAACTCTGTTAAATATAAATCTATATAAAGTTGCCAAACTATATTATCATATTTCAGCGCCCCCCTGAAAGGCATGCACTCTTTCATTGTCATCACCCAAGTATCTGTAAGCTAACAATGAATTTGAGTGGATTTGTATTTTGCCACAAAATATTTAATGTGGGGTGCACACAATTTTTCCCGGTCTGTCTTTTTTGCTTTCCTATCTTTCTTGATTTTCTGTTGAGTGAGGCTGTGAATTTTCAATTCCTTAGGAAGTTCCTCTCTTTCAAAAGCAACCCTAAACCTTCAGGTCTGCTTTTTAACTTCTCCCAGACTCATTCATACTGTGTCTATGAAACATGTGCAGAACTACTCTCTGGCACTATGGACAATTGGCCTGAAAGATCCTATGTCCTCACTAATGAACTCTTACACAGTAGAACAAGGTGCATATATCCAAGCTACATACTGGGAATTATTCCACTTCCATGCAAACCAATGAGCTTCAGCCAAGAATCCTTTGGCACAAGATAAAATCATGCTGGCAATAATCTTAAAAATTTAACAGCATAAACTCGTTCAGTATCTGGGAATGCTGTCTGGCATTGCCCAATTCTCTAGGATGGCTATAACTTCAGAGTTTTCATAGGATATAATTAGACAAGGCTAGGTTCTCAAAGGTATTTGTGCACCTAGCTTCCATTTCTTTCATTGAATTTAGGTCCCCAAACAGCCTTTAGGAGGTGGGCCAAAATGCACAGAATGAGCACACACACCTCTGCAAATTGAAGGAGATCCAAGTCCAATTTGGTGCAGAAGCAGCTTTCTGGATTGCTGAACAAAAAGACATGCACAACATTCACTTCTGTAAATCAGCTGTCTGTTACTCCTCACTCATTTTGCTTTGATTTTTTTACAGTAAAATGTAAGACAAATGAAAATATTTCTGTGAGAATGTCTACCCTCTCATTCTTGGAGGTTCATGTCTGACAAATGGTGATAACTTATGTCACTAACTACATTGTTAGATTTATTTACCGTTTTGAAAATTTTTAAGGGCACAGTCCTTTCAGCCAATTTTAGTTATATAAAAATGACTGGGTACATTTCAGACAGAAGAACAAATGATATGAGGGCAAACTATTTCTACCAAGCCATGGCATTTGAGAGCAGCAGTAATGCAGAAGGCTGTGCTATGAACTGCATAATGTGTACCCTGGTTTGTGGTGTGGTGTCCTGAAAATCTCTCTCAACAAATTCCCACACTATCACTCTGTTGTGGCTGGCTGGACCTGCCAACTGAGATTACTTCTCATGCTCTGTCTTTGTCTCACCTTCTGGCTGTTGTTCCTCTCCCTAGGCATTTCTGGTTTGATTCTTTGTTTTGTAAGAAGCTTTAGCAGAAACTAGTGCATTAAGCTAAAAAAATCCCAAACAACCAACCAAACAAACAAAAAAAACCACCATAAACTCACCAACAAAAAACCCCTTTATGCAGCACACACTAAGGGTTTGAATAAAACTCATAAAAGAAGACTCAGATCCACACCACAGTTTCAGTGTATGTCTATCTGAAATTGCTTCCAAGGTGGAGATTAATGTTAATCATGCATTATATTTAGTGCAGTACAGCATTCATACACATTCAGAGATGTATTCTTAGACACATTCATAGCAGGCCACTACTGGCATCTCTAAAGTAGAGGAGACACACACTGAGCAGTTCATCTGGACTCCAGTGTGCTTGTGTGAAGGTCCGCCCGAAGTGAACGGGTGACGAATGATTTTTGGGTGCAAAAATAACCAACAAAGGCACAGGGGTTTGCAGTAGCAAATCAACAAGATGGAGTTTATTGATAATAACTACAGCTAAATATGCATTGGTTAGAGGATCAGGGGAAGAGAAGGATAGGATAAGGAAAAAGGAAGGAAAGAAGGTTAGGGAATGGGGTATAGCTACCAAGAAGTGATGCCTTCGGGGTCCCGCCGCCGATGCTCGCTGGTACACGTCTTGGGGAGACTCTCGGAGAGGCAGCCGAACCGAACCCCAGATATACTGTTCTTGGTTGGGGGAAGGGTGGCCGAAATTACGTTTCCATGGAGGGGAAAAGGATAGATTATTCCATTGTTTTCATGGCCGAATGCTCACAGGTACGTCTACTCTGGGCAGGTTCTCCCCCTTCCCTGAGTTGGGAGGGGGTACAGTCCCAGTCTCTGGAAGGAGATGGCCAGGGGGGTGCCATGGGGATGCCAGTAGGGTGCCAGTAGGGTGCCAGAGGGGTTCTTAGTTCTTTTATGAGGGGATTCGCATCTCTGTTGGTCCGTCAGGGTGGTTGAAGACAGGCAAGAGGGGTCTTCTCTTGAAGCGGGGGGGGAACCACCCCGGAGCTCAGTCCAGCCAGGCCTGAAGTTTGGAAGAAAGTCCAGTTCCATTGTTCAGAACAGGGCAGCATGCCCCTTCAATACAGCATGGCATGTTCTGCAGACACCATCTGTAAACACGCTAAATACGCATGAGACTTTCTTTCCCAACTGGCTCAACAGTTTTTAACCCTTCAGTGGTCCTTTTCTCATGACAATTGTGAGGCAAAAACTGAAGGATTTCTGGATGGACTTCCACAGCTTGTCTGAGTGGATTCACTTTCACTGAGATGCCATTGACATTGTTGATAGTATTACTGATCTGGATAAGTCACATAAGCTCCCAGTGTGGAAAGTTCTGCCAAACTGACAACAATTTTACCTCTTGAAAAGTATTTTAATATTTTTTTACCTCTTGAAAAGTATTTTGACATCTGTGGATGAAAATTATGGTACTTTAAAACAGTTTGTCCCATTAGAAATCTTAGGGATTATTCAGATAAAATACATTGCAATGTGAACAAAAATGTGGAATGCAAATAAAATTATACCACATTACTATTAGAGCATATTTATTTTTATTAGTTTTTCACTGAATGTGAGAAAGGCTAATAAGCCAAATAAGCCTAAGATGTGTGCAGCAAACTTGATCAGTCATCATATAAACCAAGCATTACTATGAGAGATAGAATATTTGAAGCCTTATATCCTGTTATTTTCCTGCTTTTAAAGCTTCGAATAGAAGTTTTCTATGACTAAAAGCACTTATTTAGATCTTTCTTCCAACAGTTGCTTCATTGCATGAAACCAGTAGGAACTTCAGGTCTGCACTTGTAATTAAAAGAAGCTTCTGGGAATAAGTTCTAGTATTGGATCACTGCTTAGTTAAATATTGGCTCTCCCAAGGCTCTGGTTTGCGTTGCTCCAGCTAGATCTCCCTGCTGTATAGATATGCTCTTGATAAGGTTCTTTATTAACACTGTATGTATGAGTCAGGGCCAATCCATCTTGCAGCACAGAATTCAATTCTGCTTTTTTAATTTACTTAGTTAGCTACATAAATAAAAGAGAAAACCATTGTCAGATTTGCCCTAAATTGATAATCCAATTAGAAACATTGCTACAGATAACTTGCAGACAAATATAGAAATATATACATTTAAACATCTAGACAATCTTCTTTTACTATCATTAAATTATGCAAACCAAACAAAAGATGATTCCTGAATGAGCAATATTGTTAGTAACAATGCTTCTGTCACATGTAAGGTATCTTAAATTCATGGGAGAAATGGAATTCCCATCCTTCCTGCTGCCATCTCCTTTCCCCCCCCAAAAATAAGAAGAAATCTTTGAAAAGACATGAGGAAAAAGAAAAGTCTTAACTCACTTCATGTGCAGAAGGACAGGACAAAATTCCTATCTTTTTAATTTGCTAATCTAATGCAGGATTCATGTCACTAAGTTTAGAGCATCTAAAAGTCATTCATTTTAGTCTACAGTCATCACACAGTTTCTTTCTAGAGTCAATGGAGAGGAATTGGCATTTTCAGAGAGTGATAAAGTCCCTCTAACGTTAGTGTCTAAAGCAGGCGAAAGAATCATCCTCTGGAGATGCCTGCTTTTCTATATCATCTGTGAAGACACCTCCAGTAAGTCACTAACAATAGGCATCTAACTTTGAAAAGCTTACATTTAAATCTGATCAATGTGATCTCACCTGATTTTTCTTGTAACAAACCATGATTACTTGAACAGTATTTCCACCAGTGACTAGGATAAAGTGCTCTTTGTTTCAGCGTCACAAATCATTCAGATTCCCATTCTGCCATTCTGACCCACAAAGAGTCATGCTTTATTTGTAGTGGAGAATAATGCTCGGCATTGAGGAAGGGTGGAAGAGCTTGATGTGAGGTTAGTAAGTCCTTGTAGATGAGGCTGAGGCATTTACCTGCCAGAAGTTCTCTTTCACTGTTCAAATGCACTTTACTGATTGGCAAGTGCTTGCATTTCCTGATTGCTTTTGATTCAGATTGCCACACAGAGGATGATTTTTCCCTTTTTCTTTCCTGATGTCACTGATGGAGGGTTTTTTTACAATGTTCTTCATGGCCTTTTTGCCCTCTGTTCAGATTCAGTTTTTTGAGTTCATCTTTGGCATCCCCAGATTATATATATGATACTTTCTGTCCTGTCTTAGACAAAAATTCAGGTTAACCTTAAATTCAGATTTTCTTCCAACATGCTTCTCTTTGTGACACTTACTGTTCCTGTACCACTCTTTTACACGTACAGCCTTTGGGACTTATATTACTAGCAAAAAGCTCTGAGGCAGAGTTAAAGTACCTTTTCCCTGCTTTCAATGCATAAGAAATTCCTGGCAGCCATACATTGTTTTGAGCACTGAAAGTGAGAAAGTGGGTGTCTGCTTAGAAAAATCCTTCTGCCTTTCTCACCCTTGTTCAAAGTATAGCAAGCACACCTACTGCCTTCACTAAACACTTCTTTTACCATGACAGAGATTATTTGTTTATCTTATTTCACATGGGGTCTTTTTCTGATCTGTCAGCTACATGTAATACCTCAGGCAGTTTGTTTCACCTTTCCAGCCATATACATGTTGCACAGTTCACACTCAAGTCCTTTGTAAATTACTTTTGACCTTGTTTATCAGCTTTATGGTAAACTGTACTAAATTAGCTCATGGTGAGTGCTAAATAGAGTTTTATATATTTACATATTTGATGTTGTTGAGTTCATATATTATTTAAGCTTTTACTGCTTTGGAAGGTTTTCTTTTTTAATGCAGCAATTAGAGGCTGCAGTCATCCTAAACTCATTTGATCATGTGGAATTTCTGATTTCAGCTACTCTGTGGTCAGCCTATGTACAAAAACAAGATAGTTTAATTTTGCTAGGAATGTGGGTCAGTGTCCTGCCCCTGAGTCCTCTCCTCCCCAGGGTACAGATATTTGGGTTCAGTACTAAGCTAGAGAGTGTGTTATTTCCTCAAAATAGAGCAATGGAAGGTGTTTCCCTAACATTCCCAAATACCTCTGCTAGGGAGCCCCAGAGGGGCTTCCTCTCCAGCTGTGAGAGATATTTCCAAGTTGAAGCCACTGTGTGCAGGGTCCGCTTGAATTCCCACCCCTGCCATGTCCCAGCCATTGTTTTGGTCTACCATTAGCCTGATCCCACATCACCAGGCCCCTCTGCCAGCCTGGCTTCGGTCTGTTCCCATCCCCACGAAGGTGCACAATTCCCAGAGCTGGGGCTGCCCTTACTCTCCAGATACCCTGATCCAGCCTGGAGCAGCAGGACAGCTCTCAGTGCCTGCTTATGAGGCAAACCTCATGGGGAGACGCCTCTTCCTCCTGGAGCCTCCAGCCTCCTCACTGCCATGGTAGCCAGCTCCCTGAAGTGAACAGAACCAAGCCCTGACCCATCCCATCTCTTCTTGATCATCAAAAGAACACTGAGTGCATCAAAACAGAGCAGACACTCTGTAATGGGATTGGGAGAAAGTCTAAAATATACAAGCACTGCAGAAGTTGAAATATGAAGATAAGGCAAAAATGAAGAAAATGCAGAAAAATTATTTCCTATTGGAGGGATCACAAAATACAGGATTTTTAGAAAAATTAAATAAAAATCTCTCAACCTAAACATACTTTCATTTTTTACTAATTTCAGGACTTTGAAGTTCAACTCGCTTTGCTTCAGTGATTCACTTCATTCTTGATGGTTCACTGAGCTGGGACAATAATAGACTGCACAATAAATGTTCCTCATGTGTTGTACCAATTTCATGCATGGGGATGATTTTGATGAAATGTACTGCTTATGAAAGGAATCAATAGGCAGCAATATCCTTAGATGGGCCAGCTACAGGGAAGAAAGCAGCTATACAGATTTTACCAAGTAGGTCTGCCGATACATCTCTATTACTTGCAGCAATTTGAGCCTTCCGGTCCAAAACATGATGGAAAGAGTGTTAGGGATCAATTTCTGATTGCTAAAATGCCAAATACAATCTAAACCTTAGAAACCATCCAGTGAACAAACCTGACCCTTGGGATCTTTAAGACTCTGCTCAACTAGGTGATAGAGCTGCACTTTTCACATTTTGTGAGCTGATAATTGAAGCTGCCCTAGTCTATGTGGTTTTCATTCTTTCCCCCCACAATCATACTGATTATTTTTAATTAATATGCATACTATGCTTGTATCTGTTTGTTGTTTGTATGTGTGCGTATTTATTTGTATAAATATGCATATACAAAGCTTTCTGTATGGGAAAATAGTGCAGTAAGGTTGATACTTGGTAGATGTACAGTCCTACCAATCCATTGCATTCATATGCTGGTTTTTGAACTTGAAAATGTATTTTGGAGCAAATGTTACATCACAAGAAATAGTAGAAATATTGCATCACATGCAATAGTTATTGCCTCAGGAAATATGAAAAGAATATGCCTTTCTTCCCTGATTGGTGAGAGAAATCTGAGACTGGAGAGAGATATTTTACAAAAAACAGGTAGGACTAGAACACAGGGGAATGTCTTTAAACTGAAAGACAGTAGGTTTAGATTAGATATTAGGAAAAAATTATTTACTATGAGGGTGGTGAGGCACAGGAACAGGTTGCCCAGAGAAGCCGTGGATACCCCATTCCTGCAAGTGTTCAAGTCTAGGTTTGGCAGGTCTATGAATGACTTGGTGACTTGGAAGGTATCCCTGCCCATGGAGGGAGGGATGGAACTTGATGAACTGTATAAGTCTCTTCCAACTCACACCAGTCTCTGAGTCTAAGATTGTATGAACATGATAATTTTTTCTGCGCAATACAGAATCACAACTATGTGGTAATTGATGGAGCACTTAGTTTTGCAGTAGTCAAACACTTTAATGTGACAAGAGATATCTTGGAAATATAAATAAATAAGAAATAGAAAAGAAAAAGAAAAGATAGATTGAATTCAATTTTTTCATTTTTCTGTTTTGTGCTTGGTTATGATGTGAGAAGAAGGCATTTGATTTCAGGGGACATCAATCCAACATTTTGGTGGCAAGTACAATGGCTTAGCCTACAACCTTACATTGTGTGAGAGGAAAAGAAAATCAATTATTAACAGGCTTCTTTGATGCACAGCAAAAACCAAGAAGAATGAGGCTTATATGGATATAAAAAAGGGAATAAATCTTGCCCCTCCCATTTCAGCCACTTGTATTTTGGGGCTATTTCTAACACACTGTAAACCAGAAAAGTCTCTGTTTTTTATAACCATTGTTAATGAAGTACATACATTGTGACAAATTCTGTGCAACTATTCCAAGAATAAATAGTTTAAAATTATTTGTTGGTGAATTATAAACATGTGCGGAATGAAACTATTTTATGCAGAACCAAACTGACTCCCAACTTTATCAAACTATGTGACCTAAGAGTTTGCTTAGTGAAGGAAATTAATAAAAAAACCAGATACCTCTATTAGAATCACAACCATTTTGTGATTCTCTGTGTCTATGTAATTTCTCTGTGTCTACTTCAAAATGCAGTATCCAATTTAATAAGTTGAAGATTTTGCTATTTTTGGTTTGCTTTGGGTTTTTTTTTTTTTTTGGGTTTTGTTTTTGTTCTGTTTTGTTTTAAATTTCATGGTTTTAAAACTAATAAATAATTTTAAAATTATTTTTAAGAAAATCACGAGCCTTTTATTTCACAAGGAGTAACAAATGCAAAATGAGGTACTGACCTGGCACAAAGCTTGTATGCAAAACACTTTTGTTTTTAACTTGTCAAACATACATCGTTGTTCACAGAAGAATGAAGAAGCTGGTCAAGGGTCTAGAGAAGTCTTATGAGGAGAAGCTGAGGTTGCTTTGTCTGGACAAGAAGGAAAATGGGAAGTTTCTGGTGCTACATTCCATCGCACCTTCTCTCAGCACCTTGTCTTACAATCATCCCCTTTGTGTAAGATTCTGCAGTTCATCAGTCATTTATCAGATCTATTTGGTTTTCTTACAACAGCAAAGATAAATACTACTCCTAGAAAATAGGAAATGTCTACTATTTTGATGAGTCATATTAAAGTTTTTTTTTTGGATAAAAAAGATAAGAGCACTACTGAAGATTTCCTCATGGATAGGTTTGTGTGAGATTTCAGCATTAAAGACCTATAGAAATGATAGTTTTGCAAATGAGCAATTAATAGTCCACAATTATATGTTATGTGTGTTTGAAAGGCACCTGTATGAAAAGTAAAGCACGTGGAGAGGATGGTTGAACTGGTAACAGTTTTCTGCATGTGTATATTTGCAACAGATTTACTTTCCCTAGTTTGCTTAGGATTGGGATCTTGTTAAAATACGTTCTTAGTCACTCCCGTATTTTTAAAGTTCACATTTTCTATTGATTTTACTGGTATTCTACAGTGCTAGCTATGTAAAAAGTTTTACTTTCAATCAGTTTCAGGATTCATATTCTTAGAAATTATTAAAATGTTCTATTAGACACCTGTCTGCTTCTGAAAATAAAATAGTGCTCATGCATATAAATGTAGTTCTCAAAGGGAGATGTTTTTGTAGAAACTCGCATTATACCACTTCTTCCATAATCTCACAAATCTGTCATTGCTGCTACCGGTACTTCTGCTTTGGGTCTTTTCTAAATGAAGCTACTTCTCCCTCTCTTCCTCTCTTTTTTTGGTTGCCCTTATTTATTATGTTGTTTTGTTTTTGGTTTTTGGTTTTAATTACTTCATTTGTTGGGTTTGTGTTATTTGGAGGTTTCTTTGTTTTGGTTTTGTTTTTGTTTGGTTTAGCTAGGACCAAATAAAACATTATTAGAGGTCGATCCCCCATTCAGTTTGCAGTTGTTAAATCCAGCCTATGAATCTTACCACCAATCATTTGTTATATCTGTAGTGGCATCTTCAGATTTATTCCAAATCATTGGCAGAAACCCATTCACCTTGAACCAACTAAATGGTAGAAGATGCTATGTATCATGTCAGGTTAGGGAGAATTATGCACATCTACTGCCCTTCAAGCAGAGTTTCCATTTCCAGGTCACTAAGGTTCAAAGTTATCCATGGACAGGCTTTTACTGATAGATAAGATACTGATAGATAGAACTCTAAAGCTTTGATTGTTTCACTGCATATTGTGACTTCTGAAGTAAGAAAACAATGAGTATGAGCTGAAAGAGAATTTTTTGTACTTTTCTCGGTTCCTCAGTTTGGATAAATAAATACTGCTAGGCAAAGGCAGACATTACTGCCAATCCCTTTGTCTTTAAAATACTAAAATAAGTCAGTGAGAACAATCCTGATGACTGCTTGTAACTGAGAAGAAATATTTACAGAGTAGCTAAGCTAGACACTCCTTGTAACAAAAAAGGCTTTATTTTTCCATGAAATAAAAGCAACCAATGAACTATAAGTTCTCATGGGTTTGACATAACATTGTCTTTCGATCTTTACTGAAAAAAACCTGGTTCGGTTCTTTTTTTCTTCAGAGAGCCTGAAGAAGAGAAAAGAGAATGACAAATAGGTTATTAGGTTCATGTTTATTTTAAAATGAAGTCTTTCTTTAAATAAACAGGCCTAGACCTACAGAATCAATATTAGGATGTAAATAAAATTCTTTCAAGGCTTCCAAAAGAAAGATCTGTACTTTGATCTTGATATTCTAACATCAAAAAAAATTAGTGCCCCTCACACCCTTGTTCTGTAAATAAACTGCCACCAGCAACTTGCTTCTCTAACCAGGATGGTACATGAGATTTTTCTGTTGAAACTTGGTAATCAATGGAAATGATACAGAAGCTGTTAGAAAGGCAATTTGCTGATCTTCTAATACAGCTGTCATTTATTTTTCAAGATCTTGTAATTACAATGAGCTTGGTAGTACAGACACAATTCAGCAACAAAAGTTGCAGCCTTGCTGTAAAAAAAATGTGGAAGATTATTTTGGAAGAAAAGAATACTAAAAGCAACATAATAGATTTATTTGTGACCTCTGAAAAAATCAATATGCTTCCATATTTTTTTGCCCCAGCATACCTTTCCAATCAGGGAAAAAAAGCCAATCCAATTTTTACATGTGTACAGGGAACTGGTTACTGGATATATGAACTAACTGATGCAGAGTGCTAATAATTTCAGGATCAGTCCTTGGAAGTATATTAGGGAACGTAATATATTGGTGTTGTCACGGAGGATTTATGTACATTGACGTTTGACTGTCAAAATCTGTCCTGTGGCCGTTGCTCCTGCCTCTAATTTTCAAGAGGAAAGAAAGATCCCCAGCAGATAGAAAAAAAGGTGGGAAAAATGGTAAGTGAGAAGCCACACATCTGATGCTGAACTTAGGAATCATCTGGTGGCAGAGTGGAGGAAGGTGGAATACTCACATCATTGTGATGTCCTAGCTCTTTCCCAAGGAGCTTGATGGTGGGTAGCTTCTCACTCACTCCACTATTTTTGGCAGTCTGTACATAGGAAAGGGGCAGAAAAGGAGCTCTGTGAGCCCCAGATCACCTTTTATCTCTATTCCTGGCCCAGTGAAGTCTTTCAAGGGACTCTGAAATACACAAACACTGTCCATCAGTGAAGCAGAGAGGAGGGATTGAGGATGTGTTGAGTATGGGACTGGGCAGGTGATGGCTGGTTACACCTTGGTGAAACATCTCTGCTAATTCTGCCCAAAAACTGCCCAGAACCATGGAGGTACCTCTCCCCAGCTTAGGAGCACCATTTTTGTGTATGACTGCTCCTGGGGCATGTGTTGGAAAATCAGAATTCTATTTTACTGTTGGGTCTTTTTCTTTACTAAAAGGAGTTGTTGATTTTTAGCACCTCCTGCCTGTTTCTGTCAATTCTTTTTGAAGCAGTAGTGTGTGCCTTTCGGATAGGCAATAGTTACGTGTCAGTGATTCAGCTTTTGCAATGGAGGTGCATGTGTCCACCCCCACGGCAGGTCTACACCAGAGGTACAATAGCAGACAGCATGTGCCCCTGGGGTAGTGCCCGTGGCTGGTGGCTGCCACTACAGCCTGGATTTCTCCCTTCCTGATGCTCTGTGCAGGGGATGCAGCTCTGCTGGATGAAATTCCCTGAAAGAGGCTAAGGAAGCCACTCTGAGGTCACTGCCTGCTGCTCCACTCTACAAATGTGACAGCTCCTGCTGGCTCCAGCTCTGCTTGACTCTGGACCAGCTGTAGGTGCTGAGCAGAAAGAAGAGGATGGCTGGAGACAAAGAGAACAAGAGGGAAGGCAGTAAACCTCTTCAACTTGCTTTTCCTTGTCTGGCCCTGCAATTCCTTCATTGTCAGTTTCCAGTCTCAGAATCCCATCTCACATGAGAGACATTCAGTGCCTCCATCCTGCCCTCTGACTGTCCACTTGGGGAAAGGCTGTACCAGGTGCCTGTCGCTGCCCACAGGCTGAGAACCTCTCTTTGATCCTTCTGGTTGTTGAAATGTGTTTGCTTTATTTTTTGAAAGCAAGGACTATTGATTCTTCACATAACAGAGCAGTTTTTGTCTCAGAGTGCAGGGGCCCAGAGGAAGTAACAATTCTTCCTTTCTCCCTTATCTGTACCTGTAGGCTAAAGAAGAGTGGAGTATGGGTGCAGCCTGGGCTGAGATAAGCACAAAAAGAAAGGAACATGATTTATGATGAGTCAAGCAAACATTTGCTCCCTGATAAAGGTTCTTGGTCAGAACTCCATTGTGTCTTTCTGGGGCATGAATCTTCCTCAGAAATCCTTAAATTAGAGTGGCGCACATCTATGGACCTTTCTCCACATTCTTTCCCATGCCAACACACTTTTACACCTTTGCGGAGCAGAAAGAAGAGCTTAAGGCTTTCCAAGCCAGACTCCTATTTTGAACAGAAATTATGTAAAGTTTCATATTCTCCTACGGATTTATTTGTCATCTGTGCAAAAGTCCACAGTACTTCTGTACAGGTGGTAAAAAAAATACATGTGAAAACTTTGTTTCAGTGTAACCTGAACAAGTATTTTAAGCTATAGATGTGAGCACTCAGAAAGGTGACTTGAATGGAAGGAAATAGTCATTGAACAGAAGAAAATATCTGTTGAAATGCAGAGAAAATGCCTACCAGCCTGGGAACTAGGCATGTGAATCAGAAACATCCTTGAAAATTGCAGCTGGCATCTTTGAAGTACAGCTGGGTACCTAGAAACAAGAGACATCCTGGGATAACATGGGTAATTGTAAAAAGACAGAATTACAAGTGTAATTTATCCTGTGAAATGGGGAAAGAGAGTCAAATAAAAGGGAAAAAACATCCTGATAACATAAGAGTCTATAGCTACCAGTAACTAAAAATTTTCTGCAAAAGCAGAAAAACAGCCTAGAAACATTAATACTGGTCTGTAAGAAGAGAAAATATTGTTATCTATTGGCTATCCCAGGTGAAAAATAGAAAATAGCATTAGGTACTGGCTGCTAAAGCAGGCTATTCGATGCCTTTTTATGTATTTGTGATATAAAAATGACTTAATTTTTGCCCAAAGTGGACTTTTTCTCCCTTGGAAATTCTCATGCTGCATTTACTCTAAAGAAAAGTGGAGAAATTTATAAGGTACACTCCTCTATGTTGGTGTGTATCATAGGACCCTGTTAACCAAGGGCTGAGTCTCTCTGCAGCCACAGGCTGGGTTGCCCCAGTCAGGTCATGACAGCTGCTCTATCCAAAAGCAAATATTTCTGTATTCTTAGCTAATGCAGCATGCCATACCAGTCAAAGGAGAGGGAAAGATGATGGAGCTTGGGCATTATGATCTGAGACAAAACCTCTGATGATTCAGATGTGATTATTTTCTTTTGTGCTGCCTAGATGTTTCTGGGAGTTGGGAGCAGGAACTCTTCCTGCCCACAGATAGCCACACCTCTCGTGTTATGTTGTCTTACAATGATGATCATCCTAACTGCTCAGGGCTCTGGACTAACAAGCTGAGCATAGGCCATTTTTTGTTTTTCTCTGCTCAAAGAATTACACTATTTTGATGATTCAAACATCTTGGTTTCACCTTTGGCCTTATCCAAGTCCAAAGTATTCTAAAAAAACCTTTCCATTCTGAGCAAGTCCACATTCTGTGGTGTCAATTAGCACAGACATATTTAAGTGATCCAACTAGACATGGATGTGTTGAAAGTAATTTTAAGCAACCGGAAAACAATACTAGCCGTAAAGAAATAAATATGCATTATTTATGAGTTTTCAGAAAGATTAGTCCATTTTAATATAGTGAAAAATATTTCTACTATGAGATTGGTAGGTTTCAAGCTTTACATGTCTACCCTGTAGACATATATATGATGCACAACCCAAATCTTCTCATCAGATAGACAGAGAGAAATAAATACATTTAGGGCAACTACTCATATGACTAAGCTCAAACAAATGTTTCAGGTTTAAAAGGCCTTTTCTGCAAAACTTCCTATTTTCCTCTGCAGACTAGGAAACTTAATATGGCTAGTTTACATGTGAACATTTGCATCCTAGGGATGATTTATACTGGCAGGTAATTAACATTAATTAATGTTGAGCCTTTCAGTTTACTGCTGGTCCATTCTCACAGATGGAATGTGTTTGTTGAAATTATGAGTTATATGTCGAGGAGGTTGATCAAACATGCTTCTGGGTCCTGGCTCCAGAAAGAAAAGTCATGCAGCCAGTTTAGTTACCACATTATGGATTTTATTCTTTCAGCAAGAAAATACTTAAGGTGTAAGCAGGTTTAAACAAGCATTTAGAGTGGTGCTGTCAAGTGTCCTAGATTGTCCTTGACAATGTCATGACAATTGTCATGATATAAAAAAGTAGAGTTTGCATTGACTTCCAGAGATGAGTTTAAGACAACAGGAAGTACTTAGAAATCTCAGCACCAACATAAGTGATGTGTTAAAAATTTCAAGTTCAGTCTAAAATGAGATTTAACCTTGGGAGCCACTATAGTTTGAATTACTATAATAATTTGAATTTTACAACTTCCAGTTACTTCAAAAATGCACTTGAATTGTTCTCAGCACATTTCCTATCTTATTATGAAGTCATGAGAACAGATTAATTTCCAGAAATTCAAATGCTTTCCACCTCTCTTTTAATATTGAATAACATTTGGTTATCTAAGCTTAGATCTGTACTTGTAAATTAAAAGGGCATGTTCTCTAGCTATAAGAGTAAATGTCAGAAAAAGACAGTCCAGAACAGCTTAGGATGAATATTTTCTCTCCTACAAACAAATATCCATATTATTGGCTGAAAACAGTATCTATATTAGTCATTGTCAATAAAAAAGATTATTTGGAATAAGGTAAAATAGAAAAAAGAAGGTAATCCATAGGGGGTTGTTTCTCTAAATTATAAAATTATCACCTTGAAAAGACTTGACTATTTAGGTGCCTAATCAGCTGTATAGCAAGATGAGATCCTGCATGTTGTAAAGGTTGTATTCTAACCATCCTTAAAAACTGAATTTACATGTTTACAGTATTTCAATGACATCTGTGGCCTGACATTTACATAATTTAGATGTATCAGGTGAACTGTCATTGCTAAGGCCAGGCTTATGACACAGTTCTGTAAAACACAGCCAGAAAAACCATACTGTGAGACCACTTATATATGAGGCCATACTAAGTCCCAAGATTCTTTGGCTGGAATCCCACCCCGCTCTGAAATCCAAGCTAATTAGCCAAATTGGTTTAGTAATCAGCAATTTCTCATGCCTATATTTGCATTTTGGATGGTCAAATATTTTGAGCAAGGACTGTATTTCTTTTTTTTCCTTTAAAAGGTTAATTTTAGGTGAATGAAAAGATTTCAAATGAATAAACAGAGTTTTAGAGCAAATATATTACCAGTCACATGGCCCATGCTTTGTTAAAACCATGGAAAAGATCAAAAAGACAGCCCCCCCCATTAAATACTCAACCAAATAACACACCATTTATCCTGCTACTATGAGACTCACTAAGTGAAAAAAAAATCCTTATTTATCAGATTGATATGAAAATATTTAGGATATTTAGATACCATATAAGAAAAAACTTTCCTATAATTGATATCAATATTTGCTACATTTACTGTTACCTTTTCTTTTAAGTGTTAAACCAAGGATCTGTGTTCAAACCATCCATTTATTTTTTTCTTATTATTGATAGCACTTCTCCTAATTCTACTTTATAACTCAGTAACAATCTCTAATATTTGAATCTACATAATGCATTAGAAATAAAATGCATTATGTTCTTTTTTAAGGTTGATTTTTATTCCAGAAAAGCACTTCTGTCAGCAGGAAAGATGTTTTATTTAAGCTTTCATGTCTCCTGAGTGTGCTTCTCAAAAGAGAAGAATGGGTTATTTATTATTTGAAAGATGAAGGTGGTATTAGAAGAGTTGACTATTACTCTTTTCTGCAGTTTCTATACAGCAATAAAAATTACTTCTAATGTCTTTGATGTTTTTCTGTGTACTTTCAGTATCTTTGATACTTTAGGGAATATCTTCCTAGATGCATGCAAACTATTATGTTATGGACAGAAAAAAGATAATCTGATTTGCCTCTAGTAATCTTTTCCTTTATGCTTCTAGGTATAAATTGTTTTGATGAGTTAACTGCCCATCAGTTAACTCATAATTTGGTGTGCTACTTTTGTTTCACAGACTGTATTACTGCTCAAATTATTTAGCCTATTCAATTAAGGTATTACATCATGCCATGCAAAGTAAATATATTCAAAATAAAATATCTAAAACCTCTTTTAAATAGAAATTTCAGAATCTCACTCAACAATATAGGCAATTGTGCTTCATTAAATGGATGACTGAATAGCTACATATTTAAAAGAAACCTATATTAAAAATGTGATATTCATAACTAGAAATTTGTAGGAGATCATTTAACAAATTAGACTAATGGAGTAGCAAAACTGAATGCTTTGTCTTCAAAGTTTAAATCAGGATTATTAAAGGAGAGAGAAAGAAAAAAAAACCCCAACAAGTGACACATAATGAAAGAAAAAATTTAGGACCTTCATGGCTAAAAATGGGCTACATCTAAAAAAGATAAGTAATCTTTAAAATTATTATTAAAACTCAGAGGAAAAATATCAGGTGATAATTTAGAGATATCAGGTGATATAATTTTTGATAGATGTTGTATTATTTATATCATAAACATTTTATGTATATATATTACAGATATGAGATTACATACTAGAGCAAAAGATCAAAGATAAAAGAAGCTTTTAAAATTGTAGTAAATCTATTGTATAAATTAACACAAATTTACTTGTAAGTCACATGATGCAATGTGTTTTGCAAGGAAAAAAATGCATGAAAATTCTGCAGTGAAAAATTATTTATAGCTTGAAGAATTTATGGTTTTTTTCCCTACTAAAATACTAGAAAACAGACTGCACAGGTCATTTCATCTCTTTAAAAGCAGGGCATGTCCAGTTACTTAGGACTAAAAGCAAATATTTCAGATGTCACAGTAGAGTTTTTAAATAAGTACTAATTTGTGTTCAACTATTCAAGGGACATAATTTATACTGCCACATCCTGCACCTTAAATTTGCTGTGATAAAATAGTTAGTACACACATATTCACAACAGTATGTGGAGGAAAAAGGAAAAATATTTTGTATCGGCCCAAGAGTAGAGAGCTAACTCACTTATGTACCTTTCACTGCAGAAAACATGCTAGAAAATGCCTCTTTGTAACAGCAGTTAGGGTGAATTCTTCTCACTAATTTCAGAAAAAAATTATTTCCTTATGTGGAAATCATCTCTAGCATGAAAAGGGCCTCTTCTAAATTTCAAGAATAAACTAATATTATTATTCATAGCAGTAACTATTATTCAGACTGCTCAGTGAATTCCAGTAGCATGCTTCCAAAACTGCTCTGAAATAATCTTACCTATCCTCTATGTAAATCTTACCCAAGTCTGTGCTTCAACTGCATTAAATATTTCTCTTCCTGTCATGAAGAAAAGTATTGACTGCCACATCCACAAAACCTGCAACCACAATTGGTCTTTATGTGTTTGTCTTGCAATTTTCTAACCGTATGAAAAACTGAATTGGCAAGAATTTATTTAAAAGAAACCACACACATACAAAAAAAAAAAAAAGGCAACAAAAAATCTCCTGCCAACATTTTTCTGTTCTGGCACATCTGAAGCAAATATTTATCTTTGGTTGGAGTGTATCACCTTGCTTTCCGTGACTCATACTTTCTACTTTCCAAAGTGGCAGGAAAACTTATGTGGCTTGTTTAAGCATTTCAAATCTGCCTACACTGCTTGACACTATCTGGTTGGGCAATAGCTTATCTTATTATGACAATTTCTTATTTCTTTCTACTTTTAAATGTTTTCCATTAGAAAATTAAAATCTGTCTCACTGGCATTAAAAGCATTATACCTTGCTTTCAATTTAGATTTGCTTAAAATCAGCAAACTACAACTGCGCAAAGTGCATACCTACCAATAACATGAGAGACTAACGCAACTTGCTTTTACCAACTTAAGAATGGAGGAAATCTGAGGAGGCCTAGTTTTTTTGTTCACATGAATATTTTGACAGGAGGGACATATACATTGTTGAGTTAAGTAATATCAGGGCACAGAGATTTCTGATGTTTAGTGAAACTCTTAAGGGTGACTGATAACAGTGTGCAATCGGTGATTTAGGTCAATTCTTTTTAATATAAGATTGATGTACAAAACCCAAAAAGCAACAGTTTTCATGCTACTCCCATGAAAATGCCACAAAATCTTAGGAAGATTCCATTTATTATTATTTTATTCTCAAGTACACCCCAAACCTACTCTTGTTACTGAGTAGTAGTGCTTGTTCCAATATCCTCTGGACTTGTCTCCCCTGTTAATCCACATTCCCAGTTGCTGGGTGAATTGAGTTTTTTGTCAGCTGTCTGATAGGTGCTTCTCACTTTGTTAGCCCTTGTTGTTCCATTTGCCTAAATTAATCATGGCAATGACAGAGCAAAAGGCTTCCCTTTGAATGGCTCAGCTAGTGAATATATTCCAATTTTTCACATTAGTCATTTCCAACCTACTACTGTTTTTCACCACTTTCCTAATTTCCTTTTTCTCTTCTTTTTAACTTTTTCTTTCTCCAGCTGAGACTATACAGTTCTCAATATGCTAAATCTTGAGACACTTATGTTCTAAGGTGTCACTTAAGATATTCATGGAACTGTATCCAAAATAACTTAAGTTATAGCTCAACTATCAGTTAAACTGATATGGGGGTAGGCTACCAGAGAAAAGGTTGGCTTCTTCCCCTCTCTTCCCTCACTGCACAGTCCTTGAAATTCTCAGCAATCACATGACAAATAATACAAACAACATTGCTTCTTATCAAGTAAATCCATTCCCTCTTTTTCCTCTCAAGGCCACCTAAATACTCAAATCTGCAAAGCAAAGGCCCTGAGAGAGCATGTGGTTGGAGCCAAAGGACAGAATGGTAGTGCCTTTTTCAGCTGCAAACTTATTAAAGGGAAACGGACAGTATTACAAATTACTTTCTTTTTTTTTTTTTTTTCAGCCCCAGACCTCCGTGTTTTAATTCTTCCATGACTTTCTCACAATCACTTCATTAATTTAAACACACAAGCAACAGAGATTTCATACATGAGTACTCTCACTGGGTGTTATACTGTCAGTTACTATTTTCCTTTCACTCACAATGAACGAAGATCCAAATTATCTCCATACTCTTTGTTTAAGAAGAATTAAAGAAGAAAACTACTTTTTAATGGCTATCTGCTGAATCAAGAGAAGGAATCATTGAAACATAGAAAGTTTTGTGTTGGAAAGGACCTTAAAGACAATCAAGTTCCAGCCCTTCTTCCATAGGCAGGGTGTCCTTCCACTAGACCAGGCTGTCTAAAGACTCATTCACTCTCATCTTGAACAGCTCTAGGAATGGGTCATCCACTTCTCTGGACAACCTGTTCCAGTGTCTCACCACTCTCACAGTTACTTTCTTCCTGATAGCTGATCTAAATCTACCCTCTTTCCTTTGAAAACCATTAGCATTTATCCTGCCTCTACACTCCCTTAAAAAGGCTCCCTCACCATCTTTCCTGAAGATCTCCCTGGAGCCTTCTGTTCTCTAGACCGAATAACCCCAATTCCCTCAGTGCATCCTCACAGGTATGTGTTCCAGCCCTCTGATCATCTTTGTGGTCTTCTCTGGACTCACTGCAACTGATCCATGTATTTTTCTTATTTTGGGAGCCACAGACCTGAACGCAGCACTCCAAGTGGAGCCTTGTGAGAGCAGAATAGAAGGACAGAATCACCTCCATTGACGCGCTGGTCTCACTTCTTTTGATGCAGCCCAGAAGACAATCAGCTGCTTGAGCTGTAAGCATACATTGCTGAGTCATATTCCATTTTTCATTCATGTTCTCAAGTCCTTCTCCTTAAGGACTGCTCTCAATCCACTAATCATACATCTTGATCTCCTAATGGATTATTTTACACTTAAAAAGGATGACAAAAATTGAGATTTCATTTAGAGTTCAAACAGCAGAATTATAATTTGTCTTTGCTTTGCATTGTTTAAGATATAACTAGTTCAGTATCTCCAGATGCAAAGTTATTGTTTGCCAATATAATTTTCACTATCAATTAATGAGGTCAGGACAAGAATATAGTAACATCATAGGATAAAATTACATGGCTATTTCAAGTCTTGTCTTCCTTAAATCTCTGTTTAAATACCTTCAAAATGCAGTGGTAAATGAGAAAGTTACAACATCAAGACCACTTTGGTTTCCTTTACACTGTTTTGTTAATTGTTCAGTGCTATTACACGAGCAAAGAGGTGTTCCCCCAGCAAGTAAATTAAGACTTAGATTATGTCACATAAGTGAATATTCCATCCATATTCAAAATATTATAATAATATTATATATAATATAATAATCTATCCATATTGAAAATATTCCATTTTTAATGATAATGGTAATAAAATCTAATTCAATCCCTGCATTTATAATGATATGTAGAAGCATTTAAGAACTGTATTAAAAGGTAACATTTATTAATATATTTTATTTAAAAGTTTGCAACACATCACACTTTGTTTCCTGATAAAGTTACATGTTAGCATGATATAAACAAATGTAAATCTGGTAGTATTTACAGAGGAACCTGAAAAATGAATTTTAATAGAACATTATTAATTGAAAACAACTATCAGTCTTTGGGTCTTTTGAATTCAAATAGATTTTCATTTAATAGGATTTTTTTTAATTTTCAAGGATTTCTGAAGTAGCTGTCAAAATTTTTTTATGAGTTTCCTCACTGTTCAACTGCCATCATATATATTGGTGTAGTTCACCATTATCTACTTGTCTTTAGATAAAGAACTCCAAATATTCTCCTACAACCAACTAGCTCTTCTGTTTTCTGGATCTTTAGTCAGCCAGATCCTGGAACTCTAATTTAAAAAGCAGTATTAAAACTCTCTGACTTGTATTCTGCGGAAAAAGTAAATAAGAGTATATCCAGTTTTCAAATTCCAGGCACTCAGCTCTGTTTTATAATGTCTGTGATTTATACATCCTCTGAGAATAGCTTGGCTCCCTTGACAAGCTTCAGTAAACTGGATTTCCAGGTGTTCTGAGACCCACAGCTGCCTCTGTGGAGAGACCTGAGGAAAAATGGATTCTATTAATTCAGCAATTAGAGGTAAGAAGCCATAAAATTCTCAGAAGTCACACCAACTCCTGTCACTGGTTGCTAGTGGTCCTCAAGTAGGTGGCTGTGCTGAAGTATGGCAAGTAGGTCTGGAATTCAAATGAGTCCGTATTATCTAAGAAACACCCTCAATATTTTTAGACAAAATGCTCTACGGTTGTATTCCAGAAATATTTTTAGATTCTATTCTTTGTTTTATTAAAAATAAAAGAAAAAAAAGAAAAAAAGAAAAAAATCCACATGATATATGTGAAAATATAACTGGGTTTTCTAAGAATGGCAAACCTTGGCTCAAAAACGTCCTAAGAGTTTGGAGCACAAACTGTGTCAAGTATGTTAAGTGATTTTTTCATCTTGGGCTATAAACTTGGGTGGTGTCAAACTCCAGATTTTCTATCTTCCTTGCCCTTTTTATCCTTGAGAGTTTGCCTGTTCTGTTTTTTTTTTTTTTTCTTCTTAATAAGATCTGTTTTTAACATATTAAATCAGACAGGGTCATTTCCACTGACTATTTTTATATTCATTTTGAAGTGAACACTTTACACCTTCTGTAAGAACACCTGAAAAGAAAATGAAACACTGTACTAGAGACAGTAATGTAAAAGAGAATGTGAAAAGAAAAAAAAGGCTCAGAATAAATATAGGAACTCCAGTTACTTCTACAATCTCTTTTGTTTCTTGTAGGAAAAAAATAATAAAAAAATAAAAGTTTAATGAGGTTTTATGACTGAGGCTAAAGCAGTTGATAAATTGATAGATCTCTCATAAATCTAGCTAAAGGAATCAAACCACATCTATGCTTCAAATAGCTCCAGGCAGCTGGAAGTTAGGTGGCAGAAGTTATGGTGTGTCAGAATGTGAGATGGCTTTAAATCTCTTTATTTAGACAACTTCTCTGAGTTGCTTCCAAAGAGTCCAAGTGTTTAGAATATGTTTTACCTGACTAGATAAAACAAAGTAATTTCTTTTGTCAGCATACATACACAAGTCTTGTACCATTTGGGAAGTTTTGAAGTGCTCTGCCTTTCTTTCATTTGCCACTCCAGAAGAGCCTGAATATCTCAAATGTTGTTTGCTGTCTCTCTCAATTCCATCAGAATGTTTGAGAATCTCTAGGGTGTTTTAGTCACTCTAGATGCTTGTATAGATTTGGGTCCTCAGTATCTACTTTACGGTGAGTTGAATTTCTGTCCAGGTTACATTGATAGTAGTGACTATGGCCAATTAATTGGGCAAACATACACTTTCAGTGGTATTTTTGGGTGTTGCAGGGTACCTACTTGTCTTCAACTGCCCCATAAAAGATTAAGTCCTGGTTTATAAATACCAGGCCATAGAAGTGTCTTCAGTTCTCTACATGATCTCAAAGAGCACAGTTATCCTAAGGCTGTAGAAATAGAACATCAAACCCTTAATTCAAATGTTCATGCCTACAATTAGACATCTACTTTTAGTCATCTTAATTTCAAGGTGAATCTATCTATCTATCTATCTATCTATCTATCTATCTATCTATCTATCTATCTATCTATCTATCTATTTTTCTATCCATCCATCCATCCATCCATCCATCCATCCATCCATCCATCCATCCATCCATCCATCTATCTTTTTTTTTAATTTATTTTCATATTTTTCTTCTTTACAAGTACAAGTTCTACTTGGTGGTAAATATTTTGCAATTTCTTAGCTATATTCTTGCGTTTTCATTTAGAAGGGAAGACAGAACATAGTTATGGGCACAGTAATAATTCAACATCTGCTGAGGAAACAAACTTCAGAACATTACACTATAGTGTTCAGCTTTAATGACCAAGCCAAAAATTTGAAACAATATTCATAATAATGTACAGTTTGTAATACATTTACTGATATATTAAACAATATTTTGTATATTTCTGAATATGACTGGCCTGCATAGATTCATCAGGGCAATAATATGTAAAATTATACTAGCTGATAGTAAAATCAAATTGAAAATAAAGAATAAGATTCAAACACAGGAAACAAACAAACAAAAATGTTTGAGTATAAATATTAAAAAATCTGACTAATCCCTCAAGTGGGGGACAGGATAAATGATGGAATGTGTTATTAGAAAAATCCCAGCAGCTGTAATATTTTGCCTTCATTTTCTTGACAGATACAGTCCACAGATCAAAAACTTGTATAGCAGCATGTCAGATAATTGCACATAAATTTTTCCCTGACTTTGATAAGCTATACAAAACACATAGAATGAGTTAAAGACAAGGATTTTACTTCAAATCCTTTCATATTTCAAAGACTCAATATTACTAGGTATTTTAGTTAATGAAGATTTCAGTAGCATTTTATCCCCAAGCAAAATGCTTAAAAATACCTAATATTTCTTGTTGATGTGCACTAGCTATGTACAGCAATCATGGTATTTACTTCATAATTCACTTTGCTCCATCCTTTTTTTTCCTTAACTTTGACCACTGTCGTCAGTCTTTTGAGCCATCCATCCATGTTTCTTTAATTTTTTTATATTTTTCAATTCCTGTTTGTTATTAGGAAGTTAGTGATTCAACACAATATTTATCACTCCTAACTGCTAATAATGTCATGAATGTTCTATTCCTTGCAGAATGGTGCTGCTTGGGCTTTTCATACTGCTAATTCTATATAAGTTTTAAGAATGGATTCAGGAAAGTATGTTGGTATTTGAATTAAATAATAGGTGGTGAATGCAATGGGGTTCATCATTTTCTTCATCTTTTCTGTATGTATCAAAAATGTTCTGTAGCAAACTGATATTTTCTAATGTTAAATGAGACAACATTATTATTATTATTATTGCCAATACACAATCTTATGAATTTCAAGGTATATTTCCAAACTGATGGGACTTCACTGCTTTCCTTTACGTGTCAGGAATTTTGCAAATTATAAAGTGTGAATACTCATCAGTGAGGTGAGCACCTGATGGCAAAGTTGCACCTCTTTCAATATCCAGCCTTTTCTGCGCAAAACTTTCATGAATTTGGCTGTTTGATAAAGTCTCTCTGAATGAAAGTCACTCCTAAAGTTAAAGGCTGATACTCCCAGCATCCAAGGAGAGAGATTATGAGGTCTGTGTGCATCTTTCTCAAAAAGAACTGCAGACCAGTCACACATATGTTACAGCAAGATAACCACATGTGGGACTCACATCTGTAAGCCTGAAGCAATCTTTTTATCTCTTGTTACTTTAAAATCTGCCAGAACTTTGACAGCCTCCCTGCACTAGTGTACCTAGCTAAAGCAGAAATGGAGTATCTGGATGAGAGTCACACAGTAACAAATTGGATGCTTGAAGATGGTTCTCACAACACCATTCTGAACATTTTCCAATAAAGGGGACATGGATAACACTTTCTGTAGCCTAGAGTTATAGTACCATTCCCATATAGCTTCCTACTTATTTTCCTCTTACTTCCAAAAGAAGCAAAGTATTTCCCTTATTTATAATGATAATGTACACTGAAAATTGAAGCACAATAATTCTTAATTTTATCTGTTATACATGTGACAATGTTGAATTACTGTTAGAAATCTGTATGACATCTTCACTAATTCCAAAATAATTCTTTTGGAATAATGACAATACAGTAAATATCAAAAAATTAATAATTATTAGGAAAATATTTTAAAGTGCCATCCCCACTTAAGCAACCAGAAATTGAATATTTTAACAAGCTTCTATGGCAGATCTTTATAATAAGTTTCAAATCAATATTTCTTTTCATATTCTTGTGCAAATATTAATCAGAGTAGCTACTTATGCATATGTGCAGATAGCAGTGCAGTAGTGTATCTTCTAGGCAGAGTAATTGAATGTCAAGTATTATTACAACAGGCATCGTTTTTAGATTTTTCTCTCATGTTCATGCTTTGCCATTTTATTTATTTATTTTAAGATCTCCTTTTTTTCTTTTGTATTCTGGGCTTGAATTTGATAGGAAAGGCACAATATATCAAAATATCAAAACTGATGTTTTCAGGAGAAACTTCCTTTAAATTCCTCTGCTCTTTTAGAACAGAGGGATTTAAAGAGCCCAATCTGAAACATCCTGAGGACAACCCTAAGGAAGGGACAGCTCCACTGCTTATCATTTTCAAAACCCTTGTAACAGAGTTGTTTGACGCTGGTCACCCAAGACCTTGAATATCTGCACAGTGGAAAGCAGGCAAGCACACTCCCTACCAACCTTAGAAGCTTTGCTTTCATGGCAGCTAATGCTGCCCAGGCAGCTCCCAGGACATGGGCGAGGAAGAGTCATGGATGAGCCATATCGTTCCCAAGATTCAGTACAGTATTAATTCTGCTTATGGGGAGAAAAGAGTTTAGCTATGGGGGACAATCAGAAGGAAATGCTCAGCCACTTGTCTTCATGGCAAAGAAAAGGTTTTCCTGTATTTCACTTTCTAATGTAGAGAATGTAGCCTCTACAAAAGGCTGTAAAATCTTAAAAATATGAACACTATTTATTTAGTACACTCATCCTTCCTCATGCCAGAAGTGTGTTTTAGAATAATTCACATTGATATTATGCAAATTCCCAAAGGGATTTGGAATTACATTTTTCAATTGCATTAGTAAAAGAAATCTCATTAAAGCCACAGTTTTCAGGTACTTGTCTCTGTACAAACCAATATATACTTTTGTCAGAACTGAATTATTTACATAACATATTAGTCATGATATTTTGAGCCAGTTAACTGTTCAAAATACTGAGAAAAAGTGAAGGCACAACTCCTAGTTTCAGATTTTTTGGTGTTCTGAGCTATTAAGTAATGGCATGAAATGGTAAATAAACTACAAATCTTTAAAAGAACAGTAACTTTCAATTGCTTTTATTATTGCTGTTTAAAGAGAAAAGGAAAATTTCAATTTCAGAACTAAAGTCAGTATTTCAAAAGTTGTGTAAATAAAATACAAGTTCCTTCAGTCAAGCAATAAGCAAAAGTACCACCAATTTAGCAGTAATTAATCCCTCCATGGATCATGACATTTGCTTATCTCAGACTCATTAAGCCAGTAGTAAAACATGCCAAACCCACCTGGCTTTCTGACCTCAAGAGCAATTAGAGATCTTCAGAAAATTAAGTCATTGAAAGCAATTATTGAAACCATAAAGTAGTGTATTGTGTGTGGGTTTTTCCATGAATCACACTGTTAATTCCACTTATGCATTTGGCACATCACAACAATATTTTTTTCCCTCTCCTTTTCCGTTCTGACACGGGTGACAAAGCTTTGATCCTCACAGGACCTTCTCTGGAATTTGTGGTCTGTCTCTTGTGGCTTGTCACTCCAAGCCTCCAGTGGCACTTGGCTCTCTGAAGACAATTTCAGAGTTGAGAAGGTACGCTTGTACGGTAACTTCACTGTGACACATGTCTATACCATCCTCTGAGAATAAAGTATCCACAGCCATTTTCTTGGCTGAAAGAAAACAGCACATATGAATGCAAACAAAATCATCAACAGTAACAGAACAGTAAAACGTACTGCCTGAAAGATTTCAGTGATATTTATGTTTTCTTCAGCAGTATCGCTCTTGAATTTTTTAAAATTTTTATGTAAACCATCTTTTTAATATAATTTCTAAATAAAATATTCAAAACATGGCAAGTAATTAGAGATTATTTTTAATTTTTTCTGCGTTTGGAACTACTGTCTAAAATTTTATAGAAACTTAGTGAAAATCCTAACAATTCCAAGAGAAAACACTGAAATAAAAAATTCTTGCTCATCTCCAATACAGAGCTAACCACTATTCATTTTTCATGTTTCGTTCATATGAGAACTAAAATTAAGTTGCAACAGTTGAGGAAATAGAATAAAAGCATTTTAAATACCTGTTCTAAATCTGTGTTAAAGGAGACAGAGGAGGTAGAAAATGCACAGGAAAGATTAAGATAATTTATGTATAAAAGAATAAAAGACACCAAGAAGATTAAATTTAGTCTTTTCTGGCAGTTTCATAGCAACAAGTTAGAGATGGAAAAGGCCTATTAGATTATTCATTTCATCTCTCTGTCAAGGCAGGATTTTCTCTAACTATATTTTTTCCTGTGCTTTGTCCTGTCTAGTGTTGAAAATGCTAAATGATGAATCTTCTACCACTACCCTTAGGAGACTATTCCAAATCCTATTACATCTCCCTGTCAGAATATCTACAGATATTCAGTCTAAACATTCCATTTGTTAATCTTACCTCTTTACTTCTAGGATAGCTGGTTTTCCATATAAAATATTTTCTTTTCTTCTCTCTCCCTCTCTGTCTTGCTATCTCTCATCCACCATAGATTTTGTTTAGCTAAACTCCTATTTTTAGATTATTTATCATTATCTGAAGTAATTCCCTCCATCTCCCTGTATCTCTTTTTTGTTCTTTTTCCTGAATTCTGTAATTTTTCTTGGTAATGATAGCTAAAATTTGCGGGTACATAAGATAGTAAATTGTGAAGAAGTAGAGGATGAACCATAGAAATTTACTTTAAACTGCCTCCTCTAAGGAACTAGGCAAACACAAGAGCCATGACACTTCAGGAAATGCAATTTATAGGAAAAGCAAAGTCAATGTAGATTAATAAAGATGATGTTATGTAATGATTAAAATATTTACTTTTTATATTTCAACACACATTAAAACCATTAGGAGAGGATCAGCAAATTCTAAATCCCTTCTTAAATTAAAAAAAAAAGAAAAAAGATTTTTTAGAATTATTAGAAGGAATTTTATATGGAAATTAAATCTTATTGTGAAACTATTTACAAAAATAATATTTAATAACCTGTCTCTTTTTTCATCTTGTGATTATAATTATTGCTTACATGACAAAATAGTATGAAAGTATGCTTGTGACTTCTTATGTCGAGATATATATATATATGAATGGTGTATAAAATATAAGTTTAGACTTGATATCAACTTTTAAAAGGTATCTTTTTATTATATAGATGAATCTTTATTTTCAATAAAAATTCCTGAAATATTACATTTTCAGTGAACCTGTACATGTGATAAAACTACAGGCTGAAAAGAAACCACAGAGGGCATATGTGCCAGATATATGTGTCTAAAGCTAATATAACTGACTTAATATATAAGCTAATATTACTGATGTATTTAAATGTTCTGTTATGATCATATTAAAGATAAATTATCCTTCTAGAAAGGATTTAATAAATCCTTTAATATATTTGCCATAATTCTACTAGGTTTAATACATTTTGATGAATTCCATATTGTCACTGTTCAGGAGTGGTCATCTAAACCAGCTACCCATATACCCATGAAATGGCTGAACTGTAAAATGAAGACATGAAAGAACCTTCTCAGATACAGTAGAAACACTGCAGTGAAATGGAGATCAAAATTAGTCACTGCTACTTAATAATGAAGCCAACGATTTAAAATTCCAGACAGAAAATTAGTTCAGACTAGTTCTTTATTTAGTCTTAAGCAGCTGTTAATACTAGGATTTTTCTGTCAGGTGAAGGACGGGTTTTGATAATGACATGATTAAACATAATGAGCGTAATGAGGACATCTGACTTTAATGCCAACAAAAGTGTTTCCATGCTCTGCTGTATTGAAGAGCACAGTGGTCTCCATTTAACTCAATGAAAGAAACCATGATAGTGATCTAATCCCATTATTTTCTTTCCACGGAGTGGATTAGAGACTGTGAAGGATTCTTAGGGTTTTTGTGTGTCGGGGTTTTTCTAAAAGATACCTTGAAGTGCTTGAAAAGAACACTTTCTCTTTTTTAATACATTGTGGTATTTCAAAAATATAATATGGTAGAAACTTCATATTGGAAGCAATACATTAATACAGAGGAATTATTAGAAAATATATTGGCTAAACTAACCGTAGAAGTGTGCATGCATGCACTGACATCCAATGTATTTCTCCATAAAAAACTTTCGGCTGAAAAATGCCCTTCTGAATGGACATTTAACCTTCATGTACTAATTGACATCTCTTTCCTGTCATCTGATTGCTCTGAATACACCAACGCATGTTTTATTCGGAGTTTAGGCTTTCTGTCTTCACTGTTGACATTGTAGCATGGGATGACATCATCTACTTTCTCTCCATCTTTTTTCTTTTTTTAAATCTTATTTAGAGTTTCCTGAGTTGGAAGGGGCCCACAGGGATCATCAAAGTCCAGCTCTTGGCTCTGCATAGGACAGACCCAAGAACCACACCATGTGTCTTAAAGAGTTTACCCAAATGCTTCTTGAACTCTGGCATGATGCTCATGAAGTTGAAGCTGGATGCAAGAGGAAAGTGTATCTGTTGAGAAGAATAGATTTAAGTTTCCAGTCACAAGTTTTCTTCTCTAATAATGTGCTTCCACTGCTAGCAGAGTATTTTTAAAGATTTTTTTCAGATGACATACAAACTGTTTAGGTGACCCAAATAACAGGTCTCACTAACCATCTCAAATTATGTGATATGAGCAAGCCGAGATATGTGACCCTCAAATCAACATTTTTGATATAAAATTATGCTCTATACAGCTAATTTATCTTTTTTAGTGCAGTCTTCTTTTTCAGCACTTGTTGTTCACCAGTTTTCCTTTCTCCTAACAATCTAAAAACATTGGTCTTGTTGTTTGTTTTTGCCTATCTATAGGTTAAACTTCAAGTCTGTATACTGAGAAATACCTTACACTTAGAAGAGACTTAGGTATAGGTGTCTAAAACAGAAGCTGTAAACAGGTCTAGTAATTTCATAGAGAAGAGGAAAAGGAATCAAAATGGCTGCTAAACACAAATAGGAGAAAGAATATTTATTACCTTATTCTAAAAACTTAGTTTCAGAATTACACTTTTCAACTGCACAGAAATAAACAGAAATTCTTGCAAATTCTTTGACCACCTTACACATGTAATATTTAATCCTCCTTAACAGAATGTCATACTGAGTTATATTGCCTTTGCTAATCAAATGCAAATGTCATGACCACAGCATATCTTTTTCAGATCACTAAAAAGTCTAAGGGCCTTGACATTTCAACAGATTCGGCATTCTAAATATATATTTTTTTTAAAGAAGAAGTGCAGAAAATGACCAAACCATGAAATCATTTACTAGGAAAATCAAAATATTGAAATCCCATGGCTTTTTTCCTCTTTGCTTCTTCCCCATCATTAATATTCTTTTAGTAATACAGCCATTTCCCTTCCATTCCAATGTTTTTCTTAAAACTGCATTTTTAAAGTATCATGTATTTCTCCTTAAAATTACATATTTATTTTAAATTAGGAATAATTAAGTAACCAAGGGGCCATCAACATGTTCTTAAGTTTCTTCTCCCCCTCAGCCAATTTTTTTCCTGTTGAGCACTTCTCCAAAGTGTCTAGGTTTTTATGTGTAGATTTAAGTGTGCTTCATTTAGAGCAGGTGGTGTCAAGTGTTAAGAAATATTCCTCAGATTTGTGTGAAGAGGCAATCTCTAAAGACTCCTTAAAGTGATTTTCAGAAAATAAAACAAGGAAATAAAGGGAGAAGAAAGATTACAGTAATCCCATGAAAAACTGTACACTGAGGATATACTGTCCTGCTGCAAAAAAAATAAACTTTTGTCTCTACGGCATTTATTAATCTAACAGCATTCACAGACTCAATTATAAAATCTAAAACAGTGTAAAAGGAAAGTTGCATAGTGAATAGTAAAGGAAAAGAAAGCAAGGACGGGGAAGTTTTGTAAAAGAATATCAAAATATCCATTTATCCTTTATAGACAGACAATAAGAAGCTTTTTGCACTGTTTCGATCAAGTGTTACATTAATAGGGCTTTGTATTTTTTTATGACAGTAACTTGCAACAAAAGCAGCAACAACAACAGAGGGACAGAAAAAGTGACAAAATTATATGAAAGCACAATAATCCCAAAACACAACAACTCTACCTACTAATTTATTATTATAATTTTGAAGATAAAACATTTAAATCTCTCATTATAATAATCATGTTTTTATGTAAGAGAAGAGCACATTTTGATTCTTTCTAAAAATAAAATAAACAAAAACCTGGAAAGCATGCAGGAAATCTTTATCATACATACGTAAAATTACAGTTATTCTTATATTTTGTGAAGCTTTATAATTAGGAGAGTATGAGAGGTCCCTGTTCTCTAAACCCTCAATTTGGGGTTGAGATTAGACAGTGAATTATTTTGTGCTCTCTACCGAAAAAGCATGAGTGGAGTATGGATACTCTGTGAGAGTTGATTAGTTTTACAATTAAATAATCACAATCTTTTGTTTTATTCTGCAAGATGATAAAACAATACAAAACAAAAAAGACCAAGAAAGTCTGGAGGACGAAATCCTGATGCAATTTTTGAGGACTACAGTGAAGTCTCTTTCAAATGTGTGTGGATAAAAATGCCAGACCTTAATTTTTTTGGTAATCTGCATCCTTCTCAGCAATACTATAATTTTGGATATATTGCCTAAAATGGAAGTTTTTCAAATAAAAGTAGAAAGAATATAACATCTAAATTAATTTTAATTAGGTCTTGCTTGTTTTACAGTCTTTATTGTAATATTCATTTTCCCTTCTACTGTCTTTCTTCCACCTTGAATAGAAAACATTTCTCTTGACTTTACTCATGCAAGTAGTTGTCAGCATGTTTATGAAGAACTTCAGATATCCCATGAGCAACTGGTCACAGCATTTACTATTTGACCAGAAGATAAATTAATCTTTAGCAATCACCTTTATTTTGGGACAATCATTTTGTGGCCATATGAACTAAGATAGCCTAAGCAACCTGAATCCCAGTGTGTGGAAAGGATTGCCCAAAGTGATCTTTTATTCACCAAGTTCTTCATGTTTGCATCAGGCAATTCCACTGTGCAAACAAGTAATTCTTCCATGCTGTAAATCAAGCCAGCAGAGCAGAAGACCAGCTTGGCTGAACAGGAAATTCCTTGTGGAACTCCAAATATAAAGGGAATTTTATGGTTTCTGAAAGGGAGGTCAGTAGTTGCAATGAATTACAGAATCACAGTTCATGGATGCAGGGTGAAGATATGAATGAGTAAAATTCAATTAAATTTTAAACTGACTAATAAGAACAGCTTTTTAATGTATGTTAATAGCAATAGTAGGTCTAAAGAAAACATTGGACTCATACTTGAAGACACTTATCTGACTAATAGAAATTAAGAAATGTTTTTTTTTCTTTTATTTCAGTTTTTAGTAATATTGATAGACATTGGGCTGCCTGATCCCCTGAGTCAGAGGAATAGGTGTGTGGGAACATTGGTGTTCCACTTGTGGACAGTGTAATTTTCAGGGAACAGCTGTATAAATTGGATATTCACAGTCCTTGGGGATTGATGTGATTTAGCCCTGAACCTGAAAGAGATAGCAGCTATTGTGGCAGGACCCCTCTCAACCCCCTACCAAAGTTTTTGGGAGCCTGAGGAAGTCCTCATGATTGGAATCTGGTCAATGTTATTCCAGTCTACAAAAAGGGTGTGAACAAAGACCAAGGGGACTACAGGACTGTTAGTCTAACCTCAGTTCCTGGAAAAATGATGGAGATTTTACTGGATGCTACTGAAAGACATTTAAAGAATAATACAATCGTCAACCTGGATTCACAGAAACCAAGTCCTTTCTACCCAATTTAATATCCTTTTATGACAAGAACATCCAAGTAGTGGATGAAGGGAAGGCAGTGGATGTAGTTAACAGTCTTCAAATGCCTGTTTTCAAAGTCAAGCATTGTAAACTAGAATCCCAAAACATAACTTTGGAATGAACATGCCAGCATTGATTCCTTGTTAAATGTTCCTTATTATTGAAAATAAGGTATTTTCAAGAGCAACAAACCGCCCCACAAGCTAATATAAGAAACCTAATTAATTATTAGTACGTATCCCTTGATTTTGCTTGGAGGAGAGTATGCTTCAAATATATTTATGGATACAAGGCACCAAAAGAATATAAGACTTATTTTTCATTTTTTTTTCCTTTCAAAAAGTCTCATTAAAGTTCTAATCCTATATCAATTGGTCCATGGCACTACTATTGATTGATTTTTCTGGAGCTGGTACAAAACAGAACATATTTCAGAATTTTCTCAATTATTCCTGGAAATTAAATGTCAGCAATGGAATGATACCTGAGAATTCTGAAATAGGAGCTAGATAAAGGTTCAAACTTTTTCTTTGCTTTTGCTGAAGTTTTCTTTATTAAAGGCAAGGAAATCACTGCAAAAATAAAATATAGCTTCATAAAAGAACTCTTATAAGAGTTACAAATTTTTTCTATGTGAAGAATGCTCTTTTTCTGTATCTTTTATTATTTGATGCTCATCCTAAATGTATCTGACATTTATGTGCAATCAGATGCTAAATCATACCCTCACATCAATATGATTGCATATCTTAACCTGATTAAGTCAGTTTTCACATTTTTCCTGAGAGGGACACAAGGAGGTCAATTGCTTGTCAATTTAGACTGTTCCTAACAGACAGTTTTATGAGAAGGAGCAGCATCAATGGCCTGCTTTGTCTCTAGTTAAATTAAACTGATAAATTTATTTTCAGAATAAAACACATTCAGCAGATCTAAACAATAGAATAACCTGCTTATAACTCCAATAAAAACACTGAATGTTGTAATATCTTAAAAAGGAGAGTAATGAAAATTAAGTTTAGAAATAAAAGCCATCTGAACTGAGCTTTTGGGGGGTTGGGATATTTTTTTTGATCGGTTGGTTGGTTTGTTTAGGGTTTTGTTTTGTTTTGTTTTTGGTTTTTTTTTTTTTTGTTTGGTTTTTTTTATAGTTTTTGTTTTTTGTTTTGTTGAGTTTTGTTATTGCTTTTGTTGGGTTTTTGTTGTTTCAGGGAGGTTATTTGTTTGTGTTTTGTTTTGTTTTCCCCTTCAATCTACTGGTTTTCAGTCATCTGTTAATTCTTTGTATTAAAATACCAGAAGAAAAATAAGAAATTTCATTTATTCTTGATTATTTTTCTTCAATAAATGTTTCATCTCCACTTCCTTTTAAAATAAGATTCTGTAAAGGAAGAATCTGATTGAAAAGATGTGAATAAAAAGAAAAGTAAATATGCAACTTCAAAAGTCTCTAGATGAGATCCAACCTTTATTTGTGGTCAATTTAAATTATAAGATTACATGGATTATGTTCAGAAATGTCACTGCACTTATGACTGTCTTTGAAAAAGAGTATGTTGATTAAAGATTGTTTTTGCATAATGAAATATAGGATTCTAGGTCTCAGAGTGAGACTTTGGATAATCCTGCTCCCCAGGTTATTCTAGTTTTCCTTTTTCATTCTTGTTATTCTAGTTTCCGCACCAGAATTGTGAGGCAGTAAGATTTTTTGCCCAGTCTAAGAAAATGTTTGGTCACTTGTTTCCTGGAGATCAGAAATGCTCCATGATTTAAATGTAGATCCATACACAACAGTCTTCATTGGCTTTTAGAACAATCTGCCACCTCTAAAAATAAGGCTTTCCTGTGTCCTGCCCCATTTATCCAGAAAAAGGCAGTAACTCCACTATTATTTCAGCGAAAATAGAGACTAAAGTATGACAAAATTCAAATGAGGATAAAGATGACAAAATCCTGTGTTTCTTCTCTCTCTCTTTTGATGCAGATGTTATGAGCTGAACTCCAGCTCCATCCAGGGAAGTAGAGCTATCAGATATGTAACATGGAAGAACTGCACACTCTAAGGACAATAGGTTAGAGGCTGTGAGAAAATAGTGCAAATGGAAAACTAAAAAGATTATAAAAGGGATTTATGAGAACTATTTCAGAGTCTTTATGGGCGACTGCATCTGAGTACACTAGAATCTTGAAACTGTATTTCCCAGGGGATAGAGCTGAAGAAAGAAATGGATTTGTCTAAAGTAAAAGGTTACTGGAAGCATTATATCACCATTACAAGTTAGAAAGAAATTATCATTTTTTAAGGAAGGTTTAGGCAATTATATGACAAAACAGATTCTAGAATATTTTGTCAACATTGTGATAAGATATGAGTTTTAGAGGTGAGCTTCATCTTGTTTGATTTTATATTTCTAAAGTATATCATACAATCACCCTTGGGAGAAAGAAGTTTAATGAGATGGAGATACATACATGTCCTATACCTGTTTTGGTTTGTTTTTTGTTTCTTTTTTTTTTCTTTTTCTCTTACAGTCTAATACTTTGTGAGTATCTATTTCATTCTGCTAATAACAAAGTGATTTTAGCATGCATAATTTAAATTATGAAATTTTCTATCTATTCTTCATGACTGCTCACTATATACAACTCAGTAACAAGTGACATCGCATTTTCAGTTGGCTGAAACTGCTGAACCAGGTATTTACCTGACATAAACAACAAAAACATCCTCAGTTCAGATCCACTAAGAACGCATCCATTTTAAAGGATTATAGATTTTCTCAAACACATATTTTTCACTGTTAAGCCATGGTGTATTTTCAGTGTTAGCTATGGTTTGCAGAACGCGAGCTCTTTATTTAGATAATGCAGTTACAAATTAGGGAAAGTGAAGCCTGCTGTTTCCTGTCTGAGCTGGAAGAATTTTTCTTTTTAAGCTTAGTGATTTGCCTTTACAGATAAAATTTTTAATTATACCTTGCACTTCTTTGAAGCCCATTAGACATCTAGAAATGTAGCATACTGTAAATATAATTATACTTATGAGAAGTAATTAATCTAATGGATTTTCAGTCTACCTCACCTAGTGAACTGCAACCTGTTCCAATTTATTATGCTGTTTCACAGCAGTAGTACAAGGGGGTAAATATTGTCATTCATAATAATTTTGAGTGTTTATTAAGGAGATTCCCTGCATATCTCATATAATTAATTGCAGAAAATTACTTAGTTCAGACTTATCTTATGACTGCTGATAATAATAAAACAATACTTTAAGATATTTGATTATTTATTCGGTGATACACAAAAATTAGTATTATCATTCCATCATATGTAGGAATCAAAATTCTGATATATCCAAAAAGGATCCACTTTTCTGGAACAGACTGTTGTTTCCTTCCTGGAATATACTACAAGGTCTTGTTTTGTTTTTCTTCCCAGGAAAAATAAATAATTTTTTGTCATAACTATTTTTTTTTCTCTTTATCGCAATACTCTCAGGCACATGGTGCAATTCTTGAGCTTGTCCTGTTTAGGCCTAGGTGTTAAACATCAATGATCCTTGTGGGTCCCTTCAAACTCAATATATTCTATGATTCTAGAATACTTTTTTTTGTTTTTACTTTTCCCCTTAAAAAGAAATGCATTTCTAAATCCCAAATTAATAAAGAGACTATAATGACTGACTGAGATAGGGAGAAGCTGAGGTGGGGGAGTGGGGAATCCAACCTACACCTTAGGAAATTTTTGAAGTGATTTCAATAGAATAGTTATACATAGTTTTTTTTATACATACTTATTTGTCTAATGTTGCTCATAAACATAATTCAGTCTGTCAAATACATTTTTATATTTACAGGCAGTGAGGAAAAATATTTTTCTAGAATTTTAAAATATTTCGAAACCCTTTCCATACTACTTGAAAATATGAGGAAGAGGATCTGCACCTCCTCAATTTATTAATAATTTACAGAGAAATATGGAAAGTTGAAAAATGTAGTGGTTTACTGTCCTTTTTTAGCCACAACTATACTTCTGAGCAGATTTATAGTTACTGTATTGCCTAATTAAGTTGACAGAAAATCCTTTTCATTTTGGTCACTATACTATGCAACACTGGTAATGCTGCATTTCTTATCAGTTTTGGGAAAAAGTTCTAACTTTTTTCCCTTTTTTGTTTCCTGTTGCTGCACGTTTTCAATGTCTCATGAGTAACCTGTTGCCTACACGCAGAGACCAAGAGCACAAATGCAGATTGTGTCTCTGTGCATGAAGATGTGTTGAAACCTGATATATTGTACTTTAAGTGATCTGCTGACAGAAGAACCCAGAAAAAGAATTTCATTAATAGCTATGACTCATCTTTCTTTCTCTGTGACTGATTTGATTAACAGAGGTTTGGGGAATGTCTCTATGCAAGGACCTTGTGGTTTTTTCATTGTTAGTCCAAACATATCAAGAGATACTGTTTGTATTGGCTCGGATGCACACAATACCTTTTATGTAATTAGCTCTGAGATAATGTGTGAGTAAACAAACTACTGGAAATTTTTATGTTGTTAATCTCTGTCAAGTTGCAATCACTTTTTCTAGGGATTTCATGTCAAAACACAACAAATCAATACCAAATTTATTGTCATATTTTTCTTTGCAAATGTTAAATTGTTAAAAAGCTAAAAACTAATTTGAGATATTGATTGCATCTTAAAATATTATCATGCAATTTTGCATTGGTACTTTATGAATAAAAAGGAAGTTTTCAGTAATGGTTTATATAGGAAGTTCTGTATCATAATTTGTGAGAATTTGTGTGCTATTTTAGAAGAAAAAAAATAATTAGAAAAAGCCTATAATATTTCAAAAAGGCTTGTTAAGGTTCTAGTTCTTTATCAATTGGTCCATGGTACTCCCATTAACTGATTTTTTGGAGCTGGTATAAAACAGGACATCTTTCATATTTTTCTGAAGTATTCCTAGAAATTAAAATTCAACAATGACATGATAGCTGGGAATTTTGAAGGGGATAGAACATAGATGTAATTTCAAACTCTTTCTTTACTGTTGTGATTTAAATGTTCTTCATGAAAGGCAAGAAAAACACTGAAAAAAAATAGAAGTTTTACAAAACCACTAATTTAAATAGAATGAAATTACTGGATGGTTTGGGGTTTCACTTGCAAGTCAGCAATACCTCAGAACATCCATGGACTTTATTATATGTTGATGCATTGTGAATGCTGACCTAGAACAGAGGCTAGACAGAGTTAAAAATAAAGTAGGTATTTATTAGAAGGCCTCAATGGATACACCTTGGGCAGTACAAGAGCCCAGTCAGGGCTACACGAAAGATCAACCCAAAATGGTCACAAAATGGATGACTGGTTCACAAGATCTCTCACTTTTCAGAAGTTTTGGCCCATTAGCATATTGGAGCTAATTGTCCAATGATATCTTTAGGTTATTCTTGTTTTTCTCCCTTCAGTCCATGTTGTTCATGCTCTTAAGCCTGAAATTTGGGTGGTTGTCCTTGGTCCCAAGCTAGGAAATGTTTTGTCTACCTACTCTGTGAAAAGAGCTTAGCATCCCCTAATATGAAGATCAGAACTACACACTAAAGCAGTACAGAATCTGAAAAATAGAAAAGCTAAACCCTAGCATCAATGTCAGCAATTAATATGCCAGGGACATGACTGGTTATTACCCCTCTCCTACAGTGGTGGAAGAGCGCCCAGAAATCTGTAATTGGCATCCTCGGATATAGGTCTGAGTGGAAATCTACACTCTGTATTTACTGTCTTTTTCAGTCTGCTCAATCTCCCTAACACAGAGCAAGCAGGCTTTCCTCTGACACTTCAGAGTCTTGAAGTCATGGCTGACATGCTCTGGACAAGATAGGCTTTTGTAATTCTGGGCTATTAGGATGAAGTCTGGAGTTGCATCCACATGGGTTATTTTATTTTGCCTGTAAACCATTTTAAATCATAGTTTAGACAGATTTGTATCTGCTACTTCTTAAAAATTTATGTAATTTGACATGATTGAACTTTTTTTTTCCTATTATGAAAGATGAACTATTAAACCAAATTTCTCCTCTCCAACAATAACTGTTCTCTACTAAATTTCATGAGGGAGTTTTGCACTATAATCTGTATTGATTAACTTTCCTCTGGTAACTGGGTTGCCATCCTTACAAAAGAAAATTATTCCAGCATGATTATGCACAAAAGCTCATCCACAATCAGACAGTGTTGAAAGCATGTATAACAAGAGACACCAAACCAAAACAAACAAACAAACAAACAAGCAAAACCAAACCAGACCTAAAACCCTTAATGAAACCATTGGGCTTACATAAAGGTTTTCAGCAAAAAGACTGTAATGTTATTTACAATAAAGTCACATGAAAGAATTAGTTGGAATAAAAAATCTAAACTTCTCTGTTTATTATGAAAAAAGTTTTCAGCAGCATACTCAAATGCATTGTTGTCAGGGCTAATAAGCTCTAATTTAATAGCACTGTCACTCTTGTAGGCAAACCAGTGTCTATCACAAAACTACTCTTTGTGTTCTCTCTGTGTACTCAGAGAGGTCCTAGTGAGTGGTGGATAGTGAGGGAGAAAGATGGATAATTCTCTTTGAAAATTGCACCAGCCATTCAGTATAATGACTTTAATTGTCCTCTTTTGCCACAATATCCATTAAGGAATTTTTATTATTTCTTTGGAAACTCTATCCAGCACAGAGTTCACTGAAAAAAAATAACCAAAATAATCAGTGATTAAACTTCAGATAAGCCAAAAAGTATATTTACTAATGAATACCCAAAGTTTTCAGACATCTAGTGTTCTTTAAAGACTTAATCAACTTTAAATGTAACACAACTTCATGAAAGTTTATGTGATTTATTTCTTTTAAGACATCTGCTAGAAAACAAAGAACTCTGTCTTTGTTTTCACTTGTTTTGAACTTAACCTAGTTTATGTCTCAGTAACTGCTTTCTCTAAGCAAAATGGACCATATCAAATCTCGTAATCCAATTTCTTCTATGCAAACAGTATCTAATTTTCCTTGGTTTACTGTAGTTTGATAAGAATAGATCTTCCCAATGTTGTTCTGCCTTGAGGCTGCTATCCCCTGCAATATATTGATATGTTTGAAAGGGAAGGTAGAACAGGGAGAGGTCAACACAAAGGGTAACAGCTCTTTCATAACAGATAAGTTTTATCAGGTACAGTTTTGATGCTTTACAATAACAATAATAAACTGCAAGCAATTTAAAAGGTACCAAGCTATATTTTGAAATCAGAATGAAATTGCAGGATTATGAAGTCATGCCAGCTCTTATACAGACAGGTTTTGGTAGTTGCAATTGGAGGACTTCTGAATCGAGAAAACGAGAATTTGTATTACCAAGACATAATGTGGTTCCACTGTTAGAAGTAATAACTAACTACCTAGAGGGATGATTATGCAAATAAAAACATTTTGGTTTCTGAAAATAATGCCTCTCTCTACTACCATTTTATTTTCAGGAAAGTAATCTCAACTTCACAGACTTTCTTTTGCTAACTGGACTAGTAACAAAAAATTGGTTATTGTGAGGGGGAATTTAGAAATTAGCAAGCCATCCTTTAATTTTGACACTCTAGAATAAATAAAGCTAATATATTTCTCTTGTTCAAATATTTCTAATGGTTTCTCTTAAAAGCATGAATAACTGTTCCATGTGGGATAAAAAGAGACAATTGATCTGGAGGTATATGTGTGACTTATAAAGTATTCCCCTTTTTGTTAGCCACTAGCAATGATGGCTTTAGTTCATCTTGGTTGTTTGAAATTACAGTTTTAAAAGTCAGACTAATAAAGGAGTCTTGTGGTATCTTCAATACATTCTCAATTAGTGTTGTATGACAAACAGTATGGCTTTGGCATTCCTTTTACAGACATTCATTGACTTCACTAGGTTAGGGTCTGGAAAATGTGCCAAATGGAATGTCCTGATTTAGAGGCTGAGATTTGGTTTTTTCCCTTTCTTTTACATTCTGACTACCATTTCTGGACCACAGTTTACATTGATTAGAATCTGTGTATGCTATAACTGCCCTACAGCTTTGAACCTTTGGTTCTGTTTGCTATTAGGCTAATACACCACACATAGCTATTGCAATATTAACATATTTATGTTTAAAGATGCTTCCCACTAAGGTTAAAGCCCAATAGTAATTTTTAAACAGTCCATGCCATGGGCTTCATTTCACCATAAGTGATTTGTTCCAATTTAGATGAAGGGCAGGTTATTTCAAGTCAAAATGAAGTACAACTATTCTAGAATAAGAAATGTTTTCACATATGGATGTTTAGGAACACTTAGCTGCTCATGAATACCTAATTTGGATTGCCTTCATTTGGTGATTGGTGATAAGGAATACAAAAGAGGAGAATTCAAAGAGACTTTTCATTCATCATTCTCTTGGGGGAAGAGGAGCAAAGTGACTTTATAGACTCTGTAAAAGCACTGATTCTCAAGCAAGTTTGTATTAAAAAGTGTTTTAGAACTTTAAGTGTGTGAGGTTATTAGAGGATTTTTTCAAGTGCACCAGAAATTTTAAGACTTTATTATTCAGATAACAATTTAAATCTTATTATCAGAGAAATCCATAAATGTAATAAATATGACAAAAATTACTATAAGAGATATTTTTTGTAGCAAGTTTAAAATTTTATGTTACTGGGTAAAAGATTTGGGAACGTGTGTAAAAATAAGATTTTTTTTGTTACAAATCACTAACACATTCTTTTTTAAGGCAGACTTTAAAATAAATCTTGTTTTCTGCATCCACTTTAAATCTCTCTTACTTTTGCTCTCCAGTTCAATTCTGCCAGGCTCTATTTAGTCAAGAGAAGATTTGACTTTAGCTACAACAAGCTAATTTTCACCACCTGTCCCATTAGCTGAATGGACAAAAAGGCAGGAAACAGTCTAGAGCTAGATTAATATGTGCTATGCAATCATACAGACAGAAGACCTCAATTGAACCAGTGATATCCCCATGACAAAGTGCAACATTTGAAGCACTCTGAGTTTCTAAATTTTCGCATTTACTACACCAACCTAATGGACAACACTCCACTTAGAAAAATTCCTTCCTTCCTTCCTTCCTTCCTTCCTTCCTTCCTTCCTTCCTTCCTTCCTTCCTTCCTTCCTTCCTTCCTTCCCCACTTCCACCTGCCATTTCCACCACGTCTGCCCACCATTTCCTTCCTTCCTTTCCATTCTCATTGTATTTTTTTTAGAACACATCAGACCAACAAAGGGCAAAGCATAAACCACTCTACAGGAGTCATAGCTGAAAAGTTTGACATCGGAAAGAAAAGAGCCATTCTTCAGCATTGCATCCTGACCATAACTCCAGGATATCCAAACTAGCATTTAAACTATCAGATGCTCTGTTTGAAGTGGAAGAAGTGCAAAACTTTAATTTTAATCTGGCTATCTGAAAAAATATGATCCAGCATACCAAGACACCACCTTAGATTTGTACTTAGATTTGTACTTCCATTTATATAGAAATGTATCAAATATTAAAGTTCATACATAAAAAATAACTATAATTTATATAATATAATTATATAAATACATACAAAAGGTAACAGATGGAGTTACACTGTTGAAAAATAGAACTGTATATTCATTAATTGCTCATCTGAGCAAGAATGAGATCTACTGGTTACTTTAAAGGGAAGGCTGCAGGACTGAGGGCTTACAATTACTGAGGAAGGTTGCTTTAGTCTCCTTTAGTCTCCTTGATAAGCCTCAGTGCTTCAAAGATTCCCTTTTTATAAAGGACTCAGTGCTTTTAGAGGCTGAAAAGGAAATTTGTAATGAGTGCAGACAAATTAGACGATCCAGGCAGTATCTCTTCCATCTTTAAATCCTCACATTGCAAGTCAGGAACAGAGGGCTAGATAAGAAGTGCTAAAGCTGTCAGACTCTATACAGGCAGTCGAGTGTGTTTGCTACTGACTCTTGTATTGTAAACACTAACTGAATGTGATTATTTGATATCTAATTATGTCACTGTGGATTCTCCACTTACTACTACACAGAGGTCAAAGACATACACAAGATACTTTAAGTAGCTTCTTTCAGATTCTGATGTTTCGTCTGTTCCTCCCACCACAGTGAATATGAATGTTTGCTATTAGCTGTTAACCTGTAGCTCAGTCAGACCACCTTGACTTCTAATCCCAATCAATCTGGTACACCAAACAGTGCCTAGATGTTTGCTTAGTGAAAACAGTATCTGAAATGACTTGCTCATTCAGCCTCTGTTTGAGAGTCTATTATTCATTCCTTATCCTTATTTAACTCTTGACTCTTCCATTGTTTGTCCAATCTTTTGAGTATCAACATCCACCACAGACTCTAGGCACTGGAAGAGCACACTTCAGGAATATGAATTTTCAGGGAAGAAGTGAAAGGGTGAAGGAGAGGACAGGAAAGTTTTTACTTACCTTTTGCTCAAAACAATGTTAAAAAAATGAACTTAGATGTGATCTGGGACAGTTTTGACCAGTTCCTAAGCCCTAAAGTAGATTCCTATCTACTAAACTGCTAATGCTTCTGATGTAAAGTTATTCTTTATCTTACATTTTTAGTCTAAAGATGTAAATTAAAAGCTTTAGGAATTACAATTAGATCTAGTGAAAAATAATTTAGAATTAAAAATATTTTTTTACAAAGAAAATGTGTTAGTTTGTTTAAATAAAATACTTATTTGAATACTAGCCAATTGCGTAATTTAAAAAAAATATTATGGGTGTTATTATTTTCTCAGATATTCAAGAAGCTATCTTATTTTGTATGTATCTTACAGACTTAGCTTGACTGTCTAATTTTAGGCTGTTCTTGAAAAATTCAGGTTGTCCCTCATGTGGATCATTGTATATGACTGGTTCGGTTCACTAATTTTCTGCCAACCACTGAAGGAGTTCAGATAACTAACTTAGTCCAGTGGCCCAATTTTCAGATGGCTCAAGAGCATGAGATGAGTGCCACCTTTGAAATGATAGTTCATGCTGCCTTCTCTGTGTGACTCAACTTTTCTTTTCTGTTTGATGTTGTCTTCAGTCCCTGACCAGAACAATGCTAATGCTCAGTGTAAGCACACAAAAAGCAGCAGCCTCTGGAGGACTTGTCTAGCACAGCTGGACTGTCAGGCAATCTCCCTTAGAATCCTTGCACAGGCTGCCTGCAAGGTTTTTATGAGGCAGCAGTTATCCATCAGTTTCATTTCATTCTTTCAGTAAACATTTCCCTTTCTCTACTCTTATCCTGGGATTCAACACTGTTCCCAGGCCTTAAAAGAAACCAAAAATCAAAAAAAAAAAAAAAAAAAAAAAAAAAACAAAAACCAGCCAAACAAAAAACTCCAGCAAAACTCAAAACAAAACAAAAGTGAGAAACCCCATCTTGAAATTACTCATGAAATATTAAATTGATGATAACTTTTCTAAAACTTCATTCTCAGAACTCTGCTGAGGCTGGGACATCTCAGTGTAGGGCTGCTGATCAACCTCTGTAAAAGAAAAGCTGAAAAGAAACATAGGAAATCTTGCCCTCTTTCATCATGTGAAAATGGCACTGAAGAGACAAACCTGATAAGGGTTTACATAGCTACTTTAAGAAGTTGGTGTGAAAATAGTAATTGAAGAGAAGAAGAAAGAGGAGGATGATGAAAATGCTGGTGTAAGTCCATCTCACAAGTCTGACGACGTTCAGAGTATTTGTGTTCTGGGACAATGCTGGATGTTGTCCATCAGAAAAGTAAGTAGATATTTCCCAGTTAGAAAAGAAAGTTAATGTTTCTGCTTATAAATGGTATGGTGAAGTGCAGAAAATAGTGCCCTTACATATGTAATTCCATGCACAGCTTCACTGTCTCAGGTCTCAGGAATCAGATAGTCTCACTACTACATCCGTACTACAAACATTTCTGCATGTGAGGATGGAGAGTTTGTCCTGTATCTGCAAAAGCAGGGACATCCATCTAGTGAAACAGACTTTTGGAAGGAAAAAAATAAAAAAATGTAAACTTATTTACAGACTTGGGAAAGGTTTTGAAGTCTCTTATAAGAAACAGAAGATATTGTTGATGACTTGGTGAGGTGGCTACTGCATATTTTCTAAGGCTCTGTGCCAAGTGAGAAAGTAAGGAAATATGGTTTCTTCTTAATGGAAGCCAGACTCTTGACTGGTTTGGAAGGTTTGGAAGCAAGGGAAAGAACTTAGAAATATGCCAACAGTTTGCATTTACAGGAAGCAATATAAAGTTATAGGAAAACATATAGTACAGGAAACAGAATGGTAGCCTGAATGTCAAGGTTCTGTTTGAGCCTTAGGCAATATGTGGCAGTACAAGAGAGATTAAAATTCAACAATTATTTTGCTATATGGGACACAGGGACTGCAATATTACTGTCTTTACTAGTGTATAATACTACTTCCCAAATGCACTTAGTATGCCCCTGACAATGTTATATTGTTAGAATTCACTACCAAACAAAATCTCTGCTTTGGTTTGTATTTGCCTCCCCATACAAACATGTCTTGCTTGATAATCTTTGAATATAGTCATAAAAATATTTAAATTAAGTATTTTAGAAATATTTTAAGTATTTTAGAAATATTTTAATACAGTATTTAATTATTCTTACTCAAAAAAATTAATTTGATTGAAGAAATTGTTTATCAGAACAACAAATACAGCTGCAAATACTGAGCCACTGGTTAACCCACAGGTATGTAGAAATATTCCAAAAACCTTCTAATTACCCTGGAAAATTTCCTGGTATTCCTGCTTAACTGTTCCTACAGTATGACTTCTATACTCAAACTGGTAGTAAAGCAGAAAACAGTACATATTGAAAACTATGTGTGGTATTGTTATGTCAACATAAAACCCAATGGGGTTGACATTTCAGTTTCTGCTTCATGTTATCAGTGAGGAAGAAAATTTATATCTACCTTGCACAATTACTCCAGTTATCTTCTAAAATCCAAGCAAACAATACATAGAATAAATGAAATAAATACAAAAGCAATATTCTTTCTGTGGAAATGAAAACCATGAAAACTAAAGCGAAAGCATAACACTTTCTACTCCTAACAGCTAAAAGTGTGAGAATTATTTCTATTAGTTTCTATTTTTTGCACCCCTTGCAATATAATACACTAACAAATTTTTCTAAGTTCAATAGAGAAAACAGAACAGTGTCTTTTTTTGAAACTGATCTTTCTGGAGTCTTCATTTCTCTATGTCATTTTCTGCGAAGCATAAATCAAAATGCTGTTCTTTATTAATTCTCAAAAATTTGGAGGGCCTGCTGATCTCTGATAGCTTCCATACAGATATCAGCCTTGACCAAGTGCTTGGGAAGTCACATTCTGCAAGTATTTGCCTGCTGTCCTCTTTGATCGAGAAAATGAGCAGATTTCCCTGCTCTCTGACCTCTGTGCTTGCTGTCTGCATGCTCTGAGAGATGCACGTGAATGATCTGTTTGATGTCTTTTGACCGGGTTCAGCTGCCCAGCACTGGCAGTGCAGGTGACCAGAGACTCTGTGTTCACTGTTCTGATGATAATTTTGTTCCTCTGACTAATACTGATGTTTACATCTCTATGGAGTTCATTAGGATTAAGAGAGCTTCACACGTAAATCAAACTGGAAGCCTTTAAGAAATACAGAGGGGTTTTTTTTTGTTTGTTTTGCTCATTCTGCTTTATTGACTGTCATCACTCATTCATTCTACTTCAGAAGCAAAACAAAATAATCCTTCCAAAACTGTACGTGCAGAAGCCACTGCCTTGTATTTTACTATTCTATAATTCATAAAAACATTGAGATAGAGAGTGGAAGACTATAGTGAAATAAAAAGTAATTTATTTATTGTAGTCAAGCCCTCTAAAAGCAGTATGGAGGAACAGCTGCACAGACTAGCAAAATTCAAAGACTGCCATGACATTTTGCAGTCTTTCGGCATTCCACAGCTTTATGGAAGAATACATCTATTTTGACTTCCACAAAGAAATTTTTATAAAGCATTTTGTTGTGATTTTATGCAGGAAAGGAAAACCTGCCCATTAGAAAGAGTGTGTCTTACCACAGACAAAAGATTCTGCAAAAAATGAAGCTAGTTCTTCTCTGCAAATACCAAATTCTCGACACAATTTTTGCTTGTTCACTCAGTAAATAAATTCATTCAGACCTGTAATTTATCAGAAAAGCAGATAAAAAATATATTTTCAAGAGCAGCCTGGGATAATACTTATTTTTAAAAAAGAAAAGAAAGAACAAGCAGAAGTTTAACAAAATCTTGAAGGAGCTGACATTCGATATTTCATTTAGCAGAGAATGAGCAGGGAGGCAAGAGAAGGAATCTTGAACTAGTATAGCAACGTAGTTTTTAAAATTCATACACCCACATACAAAAGAAAATTAATGTTTTCACAGGGCCTTTTAAATTCCTGCTGGGTACTTCTTAGTATGATTAAAGAAATCTGAGGGCTAAAGAAATTTTTGAGATGGCGTGGTCAGGATCTAGTCTCTAAGATAGAGCAGCTATACTTTTTCCCTGGACTAATTGCTCCCTAACCAATTGTTTGGTAAGTCTGTGAGTATTTGCAGAAATATTTTGTTGAAACCCTCAAAGAAAACTTAGCTTCTTAATGAAAAAGAATGCAGTACCTCACCACTAAAGCAAAGAATTTATCTTTTTTTTTTTTTTTCCAAATTGCAATCTCTTGTGTTATCTCCCCTTTTTTCCTGATTTTCTGGTATGGGGGTTAAATAGCAGCGCTGGATAACCCTGTCTCTTGATGCTGCCAGGAAGGTAACCTGATTATCAGTTACAACCCACTCGAGAAGATAAAGGTAACTCAGATTTTTGTTATTCGATCCCTTGGAACAGATTAAAATTAAATAAAACTGAGTCATCAGTGTTTATAAATATATATATGCAGAGTTTATTTTAGAAGAGTTTGTTTGGAATGGAAAGAAGAGGTTGGTTTGACGTGGCCATCCTCTAGTGCTCACACCCTCTGCAACTGGGATATTACCTTTTCCATCACCAGCAAAGCACCCTCTGCTTTGCAAAGGGCCAACTGAGTAATTAGTCATGAACATTTCAGTCTCTCACAGTCTTATTCACCTGTTGATTTTCTAAGAGTGTGTACACACAAACAAACAAAAAGACAGACTCTGAATCTCACCATGTTCCTCAGTGCACAATATCAGACTTGGACTTCCTCTAAAATGCTGATGTGTATGAATAAGATTCCCTTTTTCATAAATAGATAAGGATGCCCTGCCGAGGAACATCTTAGACCATGGTAGAAAATCCATCTCTTCAGTATGGTAAAGCAAGGCATAGAATATTTTTAGTCACCTGGACAAGTGATCTACTACATTTTTAATTTATTCTGGCAGAATAAAAACAGCAGCTAAATCACAGTATTATTATCAAACTATGATTATGCTCCTTTGAGTGCAATTAATGCAAGGGTTTCTTGGTGGCTATTTGAATATGACCTTTGTTGGTATATTTTTAGTTGATTAGGAACTTTAAGATTACAGAATCACAGAGTATGTCAGATTTGAAGGGACCAAAGGGGGTCATTTGGTCCAGCCTCCCTGCTCAAACAGGGTCATCCCAGAGCACATGGCACAGGATTGTACCCAGGCCATTCTTGAGTCTCTCTGGTGAAGCAGATTCCACAACTTCTCTGGGCAACCTTTTTCAGTCGACAGTCAACAACTATAAACAAGTTCTTCCTCATGTTTATGTGGACCTTTCTGTGTATCATTTTCAGCCCATTGCTAAAAATATATAATTTACTAGAAAAATATAAATACACATATATATTATGTCAATGAATTATAAAAATATACATTATGGGGGATTTATAAATTGTAAAATAGTGCCTTGCATTTAAGAGATGTTTGAAATGTTTAACATTAACGTGAAGGTATTTTCCCCATTTTCTATTTTGGTTTTTATTTTGTTTCAAATCAATGTAATTCAAAAGTGTTATATTAGATGGATAATACATACCTGATCTATTCTGACGTGCAAATGCACTTAAATAATATCAGCAAAGTTTTCTTCTTATTATTAAAAGCATATTTTCAGATAGCAATAGATCCACTTATGCACCATTTCAAAGCTATGGATAGCTGTTTCTATGTCCCAAACAGAGATTTGTAAACCAGTCTTACTGTAGAAAACTTCAAATTAATTCAAAACACAGACTTTTAAATGGATTAATTAACCTCTCCACCCCATGCTTTACAGACACAACTGTGAATACAGTTAAGCATCCTATTGATTTTAAGATTTTTGCTTTGCATTAGAAAATCCCTTCACTGACTTTTTCCACAGTATCTGGGGGAATTTGGAATACCATGTTTCCCTCCCCTCTGTTTGAATGCTGGCCCAGTAATGGCTCCTTTGATCTTCCTAAACCTACTTTGAGCTCTGTATTATTCCCTCTCACTGAAGACTTGATTTTAAGGCTAGCAAGAGCATAGTGGGGAATAAAGTCTAAATCACGATAGACTGCTGACATTATTCAGCTGTGTTAGCCAATGACTGCCACAGTATGATAATAACAGAAATTTCTCCTTTTTTTGATGTGCAGCCAGAGCCTTTACATATTTATTACTTCTTTTGCATGATCTTTTACTGTTTTTATGTATGTATGTATGTATGTATTTATTTATTTTGGAGGATTTTAAGGCATTAGGCAAAAACATTTTATGAAAGGTTTACCAGTTCTCAGACACAATGACGTGACAGACTGGAAAAAAAAATTGTGAAACAAGACCAAAATTTTGGACTCTTCCTTGACAAAGAAATGTAATTAAAGAGGACATGTGCTGCAAAAAAGGAGGAAAGGACAAGGAGACACAAAGTTTAATTTTTTTTCACTATTTATTTGGTTTTTGTGGAGAAAACAAACAAACCCCAAAATAACTGGTTTTTCTTATCTATCAGTAATTACATAAAACTTAGCTCAAAATAGACTACTTTTTATTTTAAAATAGAAATTAAAATATCATATCAATACTGTTTTACAAAGGCAAGTGTCACAGTTTATATCAGAAGATCAAAAGGACTATCCTAGGTGGCCTCACAAAACCAACTTTCTTTATATTCAAACAATATCTTCTACAATTTTAACTGCAGTACAGATGGAAGTTACCTTTAGCCATTGTTAAAAAAAATTCATTTTGCAGTCCTCTTTTCCCAAGATTTCCCAGTTCAACTTCTGGTTTTTATTCTAGATTCAATTTATAGTCTTATACAGGCACACTAAATCAAGGGACAAGAAGACTGGGGAAGAGTCTTATTACTTTCCAGGCTAGTAATGTATAAAGATTTCCTGATCCACTATTTTAAAATTATCACATCACATTTTCCTAGAAAAGAGCAGTGGTTTGTGGTTAGTTTGTTGATTTTACTAGCTTGGTTGATTATCTTTTGTTTGTCTTGGCTCTGAATTGGATTTGTTTAGTTTTCGGTTTTCTTGGCTTTTTATTTTTTGGTTGGCTTAGTTTTAATTAATTTCCAACTCTGAATTTCAAATTAAGGATTTGAAGAATGTTTAGCAATTCTTTGTGGCTGGACAATGGATCTTATTCCAATTAAAGTCTTTTCATGTAATACAGATTGAAGGTACACCCCCTTCATAGGACTAGACATGGAAATCTGATTGCAGATGCATAATGTCTTGTTGCCATTCCTATTAATCTGCTTGAGGTATGATTATAGCAAAATCAGTTTTGATAAAATATAGATAGAAAAACAATTAAATGAAAATGAAGATCAGGATATTTCCTGGTATGGTTATAATATCATATAATAATAATGATTATCTAGAGATAAAGGAGTTAATGTATTCATGCAAATAAATTAGGTAGGATGATGCTTTCCTTCATTAATTAAAATCACACCTAAATTGAAAATATAAAGCAGTCACAAAAGCAATTTCTAAGTTACAACAGTAAAGTCATGGTATATGAGTTCTACATCTTATCTGCGAGCAAAATTTAAAGAAAAATATCAAAATGAATAAGTCCTAGGAAAATGTGAAAATTGAATAGTGGTATTTTTTTTCCCATAGTGACACAGAAACGAAATAGGCTAAGATGTATATATAAAAAAAGGCTAATATCAAAGTTAAGTCACAGCAATACACACCCAGGAAATGTCTTTAGTAATTTTTACTATGCATAGTCAAGGCGGGAAAAATAATTTTCAAAGCAACATTAACAAAATAATTCTAAGAAAATCATGCCACTATTTTATTATATAGAAATAATAAAATATGAAGAAATCTCTCCGCACACGAAAATACAATTAAGATTCCTCATGTCCATCTAGATACAATATATCTGTAGATTTAAGTGACAGAACCAGAATTTAGAGCTATCAGAATAGAGAACATGACTTTACTTCCCAAACTTTAATCAAGAGTAAATGCATTTGTACAAAGAACCAGAAACTTGTCTTGAGAACCTCACAGGAAAATGATCTCAGTAAATTAAAGAAATTAATTTTTTTCCTGAGAGATAGGGCAGTAGGCAGTAATATGTTTCATTGCTCTTTGGAAGATCCTTTCAAAGAGGATGAAGAATCTAAAGGTCATGTCATTGAAATACTGCAATCCAGGGTAACTAGTGTCATCTGTATAATACAGTAATCTCACTCTTAAATTGAGTAAGGAGGGTTTTTTCACTTTTTGAAGATGAGCTGCACATTAGAATGAATCAACCATCCACCTATCTTTTTTTTAAAATGCCAATTATAATGGATGAAACGTAAAAAACTTGTATTGGACTTATCATGCCAGCTTCAAAAGAACGCACATATATACTCTCTAACAATAGAAAAATTACATTTTTTTTAAGGGGTTACAATATCTTACATTTGCAATAAAGAAAATGGAAAGACTTACCTCTGTGGGCAGAAAACCATCAACAGCAATATTCATCTCTTCTTGATGCCTGTAGAGAAAAATGCTATCACTCAAAACCAGTTTTCTCCTTTTTTTTTTTTTTTTTTCCTTAGGAATGAAACATACTGAAGCAGAAGATAACATCTGTTAGAGTGCTTGTGTGATTAAAACCATTTCTACCATTCCGTATTTTAATTCCTGATCTCTCCAATTCTAAGGTGGCAAACTGTGTCCATTAGGGTGTCTCCAAAGCTGGGCACTGTTGTAAAAATAGGAATGCAAGAGGAGGCAGAAAAGGTAAGAAGAAGGGGGAAAATTAAGCTCCTCCCCACATAAAGGAGCTCTTTGTCTAAGATAAGAGCATGTATGTGTGTGGATTACTGAAGTTACCTGGAAGACTGTGTCAGATCATCACAAAAAACCTTCATGACTTCATCTGGGTTCCTATGCTGTGGCATATCAGGTACTTGGAAGCAGCCCAGGCCCTCAGGTCATCTACACAGGGCAGGAAGACATGACAGGGGACTCATAAAGATCCTATAAACTCCTGGAACAACTGATCTTGGAATTTGAGTTCTACAATTACTATAATAGATTTTTAAACACCGCTTTTACATGAAGAGTGACATGAAGTAAGCACACACAACAACCTCTACATTTAGACACCCAATCATATATATTGGCATTAGGGATATTTTAGATGCCTAAAATGTCCAAGAAGAACCTGAAGATCATTCCTGAAAGACGCAGATGGTCTATACATTTATTTTCCATATGTGTCAGACCAACTGAAATATTTAGGATATTCAAGAGTTTCTGAAAAGACACAGTGGGCAGCTGAATGTAATTTCTTAATGTCAAGCTGGATACTCTCAGCAAGTTTAATTACTCTGAGGATGAAACAGTTTTGGAAAGCAAGCAGCTTGAGTTGCTGGGAAACTCAGGAGGAGCTTTAGGCTCCTAAGGCACTACTCCTTGTATTCCTCTAAAAAATATGGAACAAAAGAATCAGCACTGATAGCCTCTGTCTTGTCACTATCCAGTCTCACTCAGTATTCAGTAAGTTATTTGGGTCAGTGTTCAGTAGTGAATTTCACAAGTTAGCTATATTTTGCTCAAAATACTGTTTTATTTTCTGCACAGGTAAAAAAAGTGTTGTAGGCTGGAACAAAAGACTTAATGGGAAAGTGTTTGGTGTTTCAGGAATGTCCTCATACATTCCTGCACTTTCTGTATATTCATATTCAATTTCTGTATGAGTCTTTCTAGCAATAATACAGTCATATCAATGCTTAGTTATTTTACAGTGACTTAATATTCTTTTGATTAAAAGACCTATACACTGGCATAAGTCTCAACTTGGAAATTCATGTGCCTAAACTTTAAAAAGTTAATCAACATAAAAAGACCCTCAGTTTAATTTTTTAAAATTTTAATTTTAGAAATTTAAAGGATTTCAGGAATAGATTTCACACTGCATATCATTACTATGCTATAAATTCAAACAGCATTTAAGAGAAAAATAATATTGTATAATTTATCATTTTATTTTGAAAATTGCAGTACAATGCTTATTCAAAAGAAACACTACTATCCTCCTTCTGTTGAGCAGAATGTAGATTGATATCCCCTGCTTTGAAGTCCATAAAAGTTTCCAAATTTCCCAGCATTTGTTAAGTTAGCCTAAGACATGATTCGGTTAAGAAGGAAAAAACCTAAGTCATAAAGTGGAATGAAATGAGATAAACAAAAAAAGAGGTGCACATATTTTAAAAATGTTTGGAATATAATTCTTGGTCTTTTCTAGAGTAGAAAAAGCCTATTGAAATAATAGACCATTAAGTCTTCAAAAATATTCTGTTTACATTTTCCTTAGACTTTATGTGGTCAAGTCACTTGAAAATCTCTCCAGTGCCAAATAACATTGTGTGTATGTAACAGTTTCTGAATAGCAACAAAACTTTTATTAGACAATAGCAAATTTACATTTTTGGTAGGATAGAATAAAACAGTGAAGTGTAGAAATTTGTGCAGATGCAGAAAGAAAAGCACAGCAACAGAAACAGAGAGATAAGCCAAAAGAACTTACCAGAAGTGTAAATTTACTTGATAAGTAGCTTAAATAATGAAGCCCAGATTTTATTTATAATAAAGATAATTCAGACCCACCATTTTATAAATTTGATCTGTATTTTGGATTTCATCAACAGTGTTTTTAAAACCTATTAATAGATATATTAAATAATCTAATACAGCACAATAACCCTGTAGAGGCTAGGATTCTTTTCTGGTTATTTCTCATGCATGTATGAAGTTCTGAAAAGGTCTGACAAATTTACAAGGCAGGTTTTTAAATTTGTCAAATTTGTCAAATTTGTTTGTAAATTTGTCCTTTTTAATGTGATGGATAGAATTACCACACATAGAGAGGTTTTATGCTCTAATACCTTCATACCAGATAAAGAACATCTATGTCCTTTTTCTATGTCACTAAATATTTTAGTATTCATGCTTCTATTAGTAAAATAAAGGAACAGGTTAGAAATTAGAAAATGGCAAGCAGTAAGAGAGGTGAGAAATTATTCACACTAAAGTTACTATTAGTGACTATTACATAATAGTATTAATGACAGTTCGACCTCCACTATTAAGAAGTAGTAAAGATATTTGGTACTTTTTAGTGCTCTTATAGAATGCAAAGCAAACCATGTAAAAATTAGAGAACATTAAATAATAAATGTTATCCAAAAGAAATACATTCTGTCTCTAACCAGACTTTCAATGGAAAATGGGTGGTAACTTGTTTAATGATTTTGGAAAAAAAGTGTAGAGAAGCTGGCTATTGCTGCTATTTCAATTATTTGTGATATTAAAGAGATGACTCTAGAATTTCATGAGTGTCAAGTAAATGGTAAAAAGATACCAGTGGCTGAATAACACAGAGATTATTTTTTTGTTGTGAAAACAAAGAAGGAACAGAAGGACAAGCAAAACAGAACCACAGATCTGTTAGGTTCAGCATCAATCATTTCCAAACCTTATCCATAACAAATATGCTCCTCAATGGTCGTTTTAAAAAGGCTTAAAAATTCCCCCAAAACATGAGTCCTGTGCTGCTGTAAGTAGGGCTTAATAAAGAAACAAGTTATTACTTGATTACATTGATTTGTGGAATATATTTAACATTCTATTTCCAAAAGCTGTAAGAAAAGCAAACAAAGAAAAAAAAGGACTGAATTTCCAACTACATCATTACATATTGTTGTGTTGGAAGGAAAAAGTTGTTTGTGTTATTTAGCCAACTGTCAGTGTTATATTGCTATCATTTAAAAGCAACAAATGCTCTATAATGTAAACTGGACACAATGTTCTCATCAGCCCACAAGCCAGCTGCATTTTCTATCCTTAGGTTTTTTGTGTCTGTGGAACACTGAAAAACTGCAACAATATTTATTTCTCCTTTCTGTTAACAGCCTGTATCAATTTCCAGTACCAAACCTAAGCTTAAAATTTTTTCACAATATTTTTTTTGAGTATTGAAATATACAAATATATATTTGCACATACATTTTAAGTACTGCAAACCCCCATCAAGGTAAGAAGCCATTCCAATCATATTAAGAGCTCTGTCTGCAGCAGCAGAATTGATACAAAATTCCATCTGAGGTGTTTTGTACGTCACCTCAGCATGAGTAAGTGGACAGCATAAATGTAAGTGTAAGCAGCTCAAAGATTATTTGTGTGTTGCTTACCCACACAAGGGAACACCCTTGGTGATTTACAACAGAAAAATTATCAGCTTGTCTTGAAGTCTTTGGATTGTTTGGTAAAGCTCATGTCCTTCATAATGCATTAAGTGATCCCATTACTTACTATATGCAAAAAAAAACAACCCAAAAACAAACTATAAAAATTAATGTGTTAATCTATCTTTTTTTTTCTTTACTTGGGGTATAGGTAGAACAGTGTTTTTTAGAATAGAATTTTTTAGCTTTATCTTGACAGAACTTAAGAATCCAATGTAGAAAAGGGACACTTTGAAATAGGATTTAGTACATGCAGATATCTACTTGGTGGTATCTTACTTCTATAAATTATACAATAATTTTAGAGAATGAAATATTCATTTATGATGATGAAATACATTACTATAGCCAAAAGGACTGCCCCTCAAGAGATAAATTATGAACTTCTATAGAACTCTGATGCTGGTATTTTAAAGAACCGATACTTGTCAGAATTTTAATACAACGCACCTAGCAAATAATCTTCCAGAGCCCTAAGGATGTATATGAGCATCTTCACTTAGCCACTTTAAACCCTGATGGCTGTTATGGGATTCAAAATAGGTAGTACACATTGTGAAACTAAATTATTTTGGGTTATTTCTCTGAATAAAATTATCAATGTTATATTGCAGATACATATTTTGTTATAAAAATCATAAATCAATATTTTGATTTAAATAATAAATCAGAAATGGTAGGAAGTTAAGGCTTCATGAGTCAAACATGGTGCATGTCCACTTGAGACATTCTTGAAATTATTATAGGAATTTGGTGGTAATGCATTTGAGTGATATTAAGATGAAAGTAGTGCTTACATTTTTTAAAGCATTTTTAGATGCACTTCAAATTTTTAATATTTATTTGCCAAAGACTACACTGAATTCTTCTAACTCTGCTAAAATACCCAATTATGAAAAGAAAGGAACACGTGGCAGGATGTATATTAACAATTTATACTAAACTTGAATGAAAGCTGGGATTGAGAATGGGGAAGCAAACAACTGAAAAAGCAATCAATTTGCCTTACTTCTTACTAAGCAAACAGAAAAATTATTATTGCTGCACTAACCATATTCAACAGCTAGTACTAAGACCAAGTTAGCATAGCAATTTCATATTATTGGTTAAAATAGATGAGGGTTAGTAGAGAAATCCTTGTTTTTTCACATTCTAGGGCATAAATGCTACACATTAAAACTAGGAAGAAGCTAAGTAAAGAGTTCAGGGTAATAATCTGTTATTAATAGAAATTCATAAAGAAATATCTGCATTTAGAAATTAGAATCTTAAAAATATTGAATTAATCTTTTATGTACATTGGTTCCAGTTTTCTATAAATATGTCATTAGTGATGTAATACTACATATAAAATTCACAGAGTATATTGTTTTCTATGGCCTGTTAAATAAAGTGCTGCAAACCTTATTTAAAAACATGTTCACATGATAGACTGCTGTAATGATCCATGGCAACATATATGCATCCCACACAGTGATCCTTTGAACAACTCCAATTCATCATGGGAAACAGAATGTGTAACTTTCTACTTCAGAAAATATAAACCATTAATATTTGAGTTAAAAGAAAGCATCCTCAGTTTCTAGTGTTCACTGTCTTAGAAGTCTGTACTTAAACACATCATCAAAGCTTTTTTCTGTTGATATCACATTAAAACCACCAAAATAAAATCTTTTGAATTGCTATTATCTATTCGCTATGAAAACTGTACTAACCAATGTGTATTCTATGTAATGGATGGGAAGAATGAAAATTGAACTATTAAAACATGTCTGGATGCATACTCCAACATCCTTTATTTATCTCAATGTTGAAAAAACTGAGATGTCCATTAAGACATGAAGCTCTTCTGGAAGTTTCATATTATTATTGATGGTTTAAGTAATTTTAGCCAGTAAAGTAACTTACCTCCTCTCAGGTAGTTGTAGAGAGCAACAAGGTCTCCCCTGAGCCTCCTTTTCTCCAGGATAAACAACTCCTGCTCCCTCAAGTGCACCTCATAAGGCTTGTGCTCCATACCCTTCATCCGCTTCACTGCCCTTCTCTGGACTCGCTCCAGCCCCTCAATGTCCTTCCTGAACTGAACTGGAAGGGTTCCTGGACACCACACTCAAGGGGTGGCCTCACCTGGGCTGAATACACGAGAAGAATCACTTCCCTGCTCCTGCTGGCCACTCTGCTGCTCATACAGGCCAGGATGCCATTGTCCTTCTTGGCCACCTGGGCACACCCTGGCTCATGTTCAACCACTGTTAACCACCACCCCTGTCGTTTCCCACTTCACCACTTTCCAAACACTCTTCCTCATCCTGCAGTGCTGCATATGGGGTGGTTGTGGCAAAAACAGAGGACCTGACTCTTGGTCTGGTTAAACCTCATACCACTGGTCTCTGCCCATGGGTCTAGCCTGTCCAGACCCTTTCACACAGCCTTCCTACACTCCAGCAGTTTGATGCTCCTGCAACTTGGTGAATCCATGAAGTTTCTGAGGGTAGACTCCCTCATCCAGACCATCAAGAACAGTATTAAAGCCTCATTTATTATAGAGCACTAAAATAAATTACCATCCTAAAAGTGGTTTAAAATTATTATTATTCAGACAGAGCACCTCCTAGATGGCAGCATCAGAAAAAAAAATTCTTTACCTTGAATAAAAAAAATACTCAATTTGTCTTTGAAAATCTCTGAAAGTACCTTTTTCCTTACTTTTTCTTTTCTTTCCTTTTTTTTTGGGCAACTGCATCCTAAACAACAGTGTTTTTGTGTTAACAGAAAAAGAAGCAGTTATAATAAGTGAAGAACACTGATTCCCATCATCACTCTCATTTCCATGTTCACAGCTATCTTATCTCCCCATATATAATTTCCCCACTTTCTAATGGAGGTCTCAGTGGTTCCATGACACTATTGTTATTCATGTTCTAGACTGTCAGTGCCAGGAATGTTTGTGTGTGTATACATCTATGCATTTTCCCCCCTGACTTGGTGAATACTAAATTTATGAACGGACATGTTTGGATGTGATTGAATTGGAAGACTCTTGATCAATACTCATCTGCCCGGTCTGTTTTAATCTCAAATATGGAAATGCAAGGGAATAAATCAAGTTTATCTGTAGCACATTTTTTCCAAATGATGCTTGTGAAGTCAAAAATTAAAGATGCTGGAGCAACATCTTTCTTCTCCGAAGGTAGAAGGCCTTTCTGTATACATGCCTACTACTCAGTATGATTTCTGTGGTAAAATTCAAGATAATTTTACTGCTTCCTTATCAAGTTCTGCTTCCCCATCTTGCCTCCTAGCACTCAGTCACTTCTTTCTGATGCAACTCCAATGATGATATTTTATCGATGGGACAATGTGGAAGGAATGTGAAGCAGAATTCAGTCAGAGATTATGAGCAGCATGAATACACAGGAAATGTTCCTTTGGTTTGATTTTTAAATCCTTCAGACTAAAGGAACAGTTTGCAAAATTCATTTATTCTCCTATTTCTGTCCTTTGCTCAACAGTTTACCGCATATTCTTCAGTACCCCGCTATTTCTACTCCTAATGTTCATTTAAATGTTAAAAAGATTCATCTCAACTGCAGAAGCTGTTCAAATACCATAAATTACCTGACTTAATGCAAAGAAATTCAGAGCTTAGAATGAAACTCATCATGCTATGCATGCATGACCCCACTTCAAGTATTAAACTGGTCTCAAAACAATGACCATTCTCTGTTGCAATATTGAGGCTTAACTAGATGAGTTGTGGGGCCCAATTCTGATCCCATTAAAATCAGTGGGATTTCATTCTTAGCAGGATTTGAATATAATTATAAATGCTTTCATTTTTCATAAAACTTACCTACTTTATTCAGTCTGTTCACACAGTGATATCTATTTCAAAGGTTATGTCAGAGCAATGAATTTAAAAGAATCAAAGGAAAAAGAAGGAAAAAAACTCTTTTCTTGCTCATTTCAGTATTCTTCAAAGTGACATGGCTAAATATCTCAGGAGGGATTTCTGGGATATACTTGGACATGAGTTAGCATTGTACATTGCTAATAGAACCTGAAATAAAGAAGACTCTTGAGAACCAGGGAACTTAGACCTAGACCTGCCAAAATTAGGTTTCTCATTTAAAAATTCTGCTTGTGTGTGTGGCAGTCACAGAAAAGACTTCACTATGTAGCAGAAACTGAGACAAGTACCAAGTTGACAAGTTTATTAAAATTCTTAAATATCTTTTTTAAAATAATCATTCATTGAAGAAAACCTTCACCTTGTATAATTAATTTCTTGAAAATAAGGATATAAATATTGTGAGAGAACTACAACTGGTGGCTGAGCCTATAGGATAGTTAGTGGGCTTTGTCTGTGCTCACGATTTATATCTTTTTGCTAATTCTTCTTCCCTTTTTGATTTCAATGGTATATTCATATCCTTAAAAAATATGACCAAGGTATCTCTCAGTGTCTTTAGTCAGGTCCTGACCTTGTAAACAATTTACTGTAAGTGGGATGCTGAATGCACTAGCAGTTACAGTGAAATCATTCTTCTGCATGAATTCAGATTGGGGTCAGTTGAAAGACTGGGACACAAGAAAATGCCATGTTGGTAAAAGTAGCCGGGCCAATCCTTGTAAATCTTTTGTGCAGTGACAAAAGGTCATGCTGCTTCTAATGTTCATCTGATGGTGCATGTTATATCTGTTAGAAACTGATGATGTTAATATTATGAAGTAATAATATAATATATAATCACATTGTAAGCATAGTAATATTTTCATCTCTAATTATTTAGTCACATAATTCATTGTCCATCCTTCATACTTGACATAGACATTTAGCCTTAAAAAAGTCTTTATTCTTTACATTATTGAATATTCTTTAGACAACTGAATATTTTTTATAGGAAACTAACTTTTGTATTTCAATCTAAAAGCACAATTAAGTCTTATTAATTCCCTTTCCCAAGTGAAACTAAAATCAGTATGTTGGGAAAAAGCTTTTATTTACAGTACTAAAAGTTATTTTGGGGATATGGAAACAACCAGCCAGACTCAAAACCTTAAATTTCCACAATTTTTAACTGAGAGGAAGATCACCTCTGGTGAACCTTTAGCAAGTGACAATCTGCTCCTTAGGCAGTATTATATAAATGTATCTATTCGTGATTCAGAAGTTTTAAGGCATTAAAAATTTATCACATCATCTTGAGAGATAAGCCTGTGGTTAACTGCCTTTAAAATTAAAAATATTTAATTGTGCTGATGAACTAACTGTAGGCAGTAATTCACATAGCTACCCCACATAAGGATGCAAGGATGATTTTGCTTCAATACTAATTCTTTACCGGTTTGTCTAGGAGTGCTCACAAAAAGCTGGCCTTTGGCTTTATTACCCTTGCTTTAGAAGACAGTAGTTTGTGCATAAGATTTCTTTGTTTATCAAAATCAATGACAAATGTTTCCAATTATCTATTATTCATGAATTTCAATATGTAGTGTTAATCGTATTGTACTTATTAACTTAACCTTGTTTTTAAAATTAGAGGCACAGGGAGGAAGGCTGAACATAACAGGCTGTCAATGATTTCTCCATTTTTTTGTAGTCATTCCCATAACTCTGATCCATTTTCAGCAAACCAAAACCTGAATGGAAAACATTCAATGAACTGGGGTTGTGCAACAATAATCAATATATAAATATTTTTCTTCAAATAGAATTTTACTGATTTAAAAAGGAATTTCAAAAAGATAGAAAAGAGCTTGAAGAATAGTAAACTACAGAATTCTGAGCAGTGGTATTCCAAAAAACCTCTCAAATTACTCTGACTCAGAATTAGGCATGTTTTTAAAAATTTAACAGGACAGTATAGAAAATGCAGTCAAATTCTTTAGAGAGATTAAAACTCATGGGTCTGGAGGCAGCAGGTGCAAGATTCAACAAGGTTAATTTTGATTATTTATTAAAGATGTTTTTTTCCAGCAGAACAAAAGTAGTCCTGCAGTAGAACAGGTTGGAACCTCCATATTTAGAGATATTTGCACAGCAAGACACTGAGCAACCTGATCTCAGTTGTTCCTGCTTTGAGCAGGTTTATGGATCAAACATCACCTCCAATCTCTATCATATTATCATGCTAGCCAGGTCTGAGGGACTGACTAACCATTTCTAACCACAATTACCAGTAGGTGTGCATGTGGTATATATTTTCATGTTTAGTTTTGTCTGAAAGAAATCTTGTTCATTCCTGTTTTATTGCTTCATTGTACAAACCAAATCAGAAGAAAATCCAGAAATATATAAAATACTCATTTCAGTGGCATACACTTGATGCAGATTAAAGCATTGATATTGTTACACCCCTGCTGCAACTTGAGAGGGAAGCTGGACAGGTTAAAAAATATTGTGTAACCTGACCAAATACTATGGCACTTACACGTTTGAAATGTGTTAATTTGGATAAAAGTAATTTATCTTGAACCAATGCATGGGTACTAGAGGAGTATAACTAACAACAGGGAATGCATGTTTTGTAATACCTGTGATGGCAAAATCAGATATGAAATATAAGCATTCTGCAGAAGCATGAGAGCAATTTGACTGCTAAAGCAGCAAAGAAGGATTTATGGGGACAAATCAAAGGGGCTAAGAAGCCTTTACAAGTGTTACAGAATCCCAAAAAGTCAAGATGAAGCCAATGGGATGACAATGGGCAGAACATCCTCCCAAATACATTAGGATATTGACTGACAAAACCACAGAGTGAGCTGCATCAGGAGCGGGTGTGCCCTTTGTTTTGTTTTGGTTTGTTTTTCTTTTTGGTGGGAGGGAGGGGATTTGTGAGGGTTTTTTTTTTGTTTTTTTTGTTTGGTTTCAGCACTGGGAGACAGAATAGCAAAAAACCAATAGACATGAGGAAGAAAGAAAAGAAGAGAAAGAAGACAAGACCACTTAAGTTTTGGTTTCTCTTACCAATGAGTTCTCAAATCTGACCAAGTTGATATTGATGAGCCAGGACCAACCAGGACCACCAGTAGCAACCATGCAGCATTTTGTACTCACAGGTAATTTGGGATATTAAAGACTGATAGAATTTCATCTTCATATTAACAGCTATTAATGACAAGTAAGAATTAATTGTTGGCATGAAGGGTGCTGTGAATGAATGAATTTAGTAAAGTTCTTGAAAGTTTAAAACAGCTGGCCTGTCAGTCTCATGAAAAGTTTTTCTCAATGATGCCTGGTACCTTAACTGTATTACACATGGATACATATTCTGTTACTATTGTACAATCAGTACAATAGAATGGTAATTTATAATTAGTTTTCCTAGAGGGTTGCATTTTTCTGTAAAGATACAATCATATTGAGCTATAGCAGCAACCTCTACTACCTGGACTTTGAAATAAGTCAGCAAAAAGATTTATGATCTTCAATCTCCCAATCTAATTAGTATCACTTGGGACCAAGCCCATAATATGCCCCGAGCTTGTATATGTGTGCCATTGAATACTTAAATAACATTTCAGTTAATATAAAATAATTTCTTAGTGGAATTTTATCCCAGTGTGAACCATTGGTAAATCTCAGAAATTCCTAATGTTTCACAGAAATCCGTTAGATTTTTATTAAATACCACTGATTTTATTCTAATAAACTGCATAGACTGGTGCCTACTAAGATTTTTGTCCCCATTAAGAAAGATTTAATACCTTTTTATTCTAGTCCACACATCAGAAGAGAAAGTCTTTCAGAAGTTACCTATTAAACATGGTCATGTTTTGCAATCTTTACATGACTGTACAATTCGGTTCAAGCAAAAGGAAAAAAAGTCACGTCACTTGCAGACAACTAAATAACATAAACATTCATCTAATTGATTCAGATTCTCAGATATAAAATTAGGTGTTCCCTTCAGTGAAATTAAGGAAGCTTGATCTTTACACCAGTGTTAGCAGTGTGTCCACTCTGATTTAACCGTTATCTGGTTTTCTATGGAGAAAAGCACATTTAAGGGAAAAAAAAAAAAAAGCCAGAGAAAAAAGACACAACTAAGCAGTAAAAATTACCTAAAAAATAAATATCTTTAGGGATCATGGATCATAGAAGATGACCTTCAAAACCTGCAAGATGATTTATGCCTTCAGATATTTTCAGTAATGCTTTGGGCATGTTCTGTACCTTTAGATATAATCACAGTAAGTCATTGAACATGCTCTAATAAACTTCTTCAACTAAACATGTTTTGTTGTGCCACAGCATCATATGTAATCAGAGCTTCCATAAATTTAAGAGAGGGAAGTCACCACTTGCAGGGAAAAAGCAAGATGAGAGCTGGAGACAAATAGTACCATTTATTTCACAGTTTACTATGACATCATATTTGATTTTTGTTCTAGCTGCTTTAGTTTTGTTTTTTTCCTAGAACTTCTTTGAAGTTGGGTGTATTTCTATCATAGAGACTTTGTGCAAAAACTACACAAATATCTCTCTACATTTACCTGTGTGAGAGAAATGGAAAGATGGAAAAATGGAGAACCTGTTTTAATAGGAGCATTGTATTTCACCTCCAACTCATTCTTTAATTTTTTTGGTTATATTAAAAAAAAAAAATTACACCAGAACAATCACCTTTCAATTGATTGTTAAGAAAGATTTTGTGGATTTATTTGTATAAAATAATGCTAAATATTGAAATAATTAAACAAATGTATTGTAAAACCTCTTGATAAGTTATTCTAGAAATCTTGTTCCTGGTAATCTTGCTGTGCCACATAATGTAGGTTAAGTTGAAAAGAACCAAATATAAGTATTTGGTTGCATACTATTCCTTCTGCAGGTCATTATTGTTTACCTTCTCATGCTTCTGATGAATCCTTTCAGAGGTGAAAGATCAGACCTGAATACATGTGTGTACATGGTTATCTGACTAAAAGGTAATCAAATTAACTAAAAGCACATTGCACATTGTGAGAATCAATGATTGCCAGAGGAATGAAGAAGCCTAATCTGTGATGGACAGAGTGACTCTTGATTCTTTGACTGAAGAATGTTCAGGCCATTGTGTCGGATTTAAAGTCACTGAAAAGTCACAGGAATGTGTGCTTAGCCTCTCTACTGATTGTGTCTGGGCACATGCAGCCAGAGCTACCTTCTGTCTACTGGGCTGTGACAGGAGGACTCCCCACTGTGGGACTGGATGCTGGTCAAATAAGCTACTCCAATATTGTACATATCTTTTCAAGTAAGCTGATATCCACAGGCACTCTTTTCGAGTTCTTAATACATGTGGCTTTTTATGAGTAGGAATCTGTGTGTTTGTTCACACGTATGATACTGTCATTGAAAAAGAATAATAGCCAAAACTTAAAGGATTTAGAGCACAGAAAGTCTGCAAATAAATGAGAGAGAAATAATATTAAATAATGTAAAAGTATGTGTCATGAAAGCAGCTAAAAGACATAAAAAAGAACAAGTTGAATTTTTGGCTCATAAAACAAGCATTTATACAAGTTGGATGGTTTCTGCTACTCTTCAAATCTGCTGGATACTTTTTCCACCAAACAGCATATCACGTAGCCCACAAAGGACCAGCACTGTTTAGGAATCAGTAAGATTCTAGAAGAGGAATCAGAACAGAAGAATGTTATTTTCTCATTAGTCTCATGGCCCTAATCTGGTACCTTTTCTCTTCTTGCTTTGTGGATAGTGGATTCCTGTCAGAAAAAAAAAGACATATCTTCAGAAGGAAAACATTTTATTCTGTGTCCTGAGACACAGTGGATATCATGTTCTACAGGCTTGCACTTTTCAGAGTGAGAGACTGAGAGATGAATGCTTTAATCATGAACTTATCATGCAAAAAAAAAAAACAAAACGGTGGCCATTTTTACTTCTCTACTTCTAATGAGTTTCAGTGCAATCATATTTGCGTTCATCATGCCTAGAGCAAGAGAAGTGATTCAGGCTATACTGGATATGTAATCAATGTCTAAGAAACTCTCTAACTAAATATAGATTGCAATTGAGTGTGAGAGTGAAATAGGCTCCTCAGGAGGAGGAAAATGCAATAATACTCCTCGCTGGGGTCTTGAACAACCTTTACACTTACCAAAGGAAGGCCTCAGAGTTTTTTAATGCCTTCATCTGACAGGAAGACTAAACTTCAATCTGAGGTCCTGGGATCTCAGTTCTGCCTATATTCTGACCAGAGAGAAATACAGGACATTTCAATTTTTCCATCTTATTTAAATGTAAATGCTCATACTAAAATGTGGTATTTGTAATACCCTTTTGATGCACAAATTTTAAGCTTTTATGCTAATTAGATTAACCTTTGTCATCTTAATTAAATTATTAGTGATTTTTTAAATAGCTTTAAACCTCAATAGAAAGGAGTAAAATGACAATATACGATATAAAATAATCCATGAATTTTCTAAATGTCACAAAGATAAGAAAGGAGTTCAAAGCAAAAAGACGCAATGATGACATGGTAAAATTTCCAGCGGTTTGAAAAATTTCTTTTAGGATTATCGAAGAGCTGATGCTTTCTTTGCATCTATGAAGTATTAATTCTGAAAGTAATGTCAGGAAATAGTTTGTAGAAATATTTCAACAAAGAATAAAATAAATCAGGCACAAAAAACCTTGCTTTAATGACAGTTATTTGCTTGATTTTGTTTGTTTGTTTGGTTGTTTGGTTGGTTAGTTTTTCTTTGTTTTGGGTTTTTTTTCTGTTCTTTTGCTTTGTAGGCAAGTCTATTGTGACTGCAGACTTTCTAGGGGAGTAATTATTCTTATGCATTCCTATAATATCTAGAAAGGCAAAAAAGAGATTCTGTCCTTGGTAGGAGATTCCAAGGGATTTTTTAATAAACCAAAGCACACACAACAAAAAAACTTTTATATAATACTTTAACTCTTACAGATCATAAAGATTGCACTTCTCATTCCATTCTTGCTGTAAACAGTTACTTCAGCAGCAGCTTGCAAAGAGAATTCTCACATAATGGATTGGAACTTTGCCTGAAGAATTACAGGACTTTCTCCATTAAACCAGAATCATATCTGATTTGCAATCTGCATATCTCATTGAAGATGACACCATTATTAAAGCTTTATATGAAGAGTAGATGAGTGTTAAATTTGTCCTACTGTTTAATATTCTGTTTGAAAAAGGTTAGAAGTTTGAATTTTTAGATAAATTGGTTTCAGTTCACCTTTGCACAGAATGAACGACCATAATGAAGATACCAGTGTTATTTTTTGATCAGGCTGCCTTGCTAAGATAATGAAAAGTGTTCATATAACCAGGTTTTCTCACAAAGAAGCAAATCCAGAATGTTACAATTGTTTTGGCCTTTTAGAAAAGGCCCATCAAATCAAATCAAAGATCTAGTTTTGATCTTGAACAACAGCTTTCCAAATTCCATCAGTTGCCCTCACAGGGAGCAAAGGTCTTTGAAGTTCCCTTTTCCATCTTCTCTTGGGATCAGAAACTTACCATCACATACCTATTTATCTCTCTTTCTGATAATATGTCATCTCTTTCCATAACTCTTTTTTTTCTCACATATTTCATCCCTTTTAAAACCTACTTTTCTGTAAATGTAGGGACCATTTTCCTCCCCCTTTAAATTATTTTTAGATAGGTTTTCCCATTATTTCTTTTTTCTGACTGTGATCTGTGCTTCCCAGCTCTTCATTTCCCATAATAAAGATAAACACCCTAAAATACAGCAAAAAAGCATCTTAAATCATCAGATTTTTTTTTTCTTTTTTACAGATGTTTTCAATTATATGATCTCTAGGCATATACAGAAATAAGTTGAGTTATGAAGAAAATTACTCTAGGATCTTTGTTTTGGGGAGGCAGGTTATCCATTATCCTGAAGTTGAATATAAATTTGTAATGAATACATCATGTCATCATGGAGCCCCATGAATTACTTTACTCTGATTCCAACACTGCAAGAACAATAGGGTGTGTTTCATTTGGCATAATAATGAGCTTGTAAAATTGTGAAATAAACAAACAAAACTCTCTCTGACTTCAATTTCTTTTTTTTTCTTCTTATTTTTCAACATCTTTTGTACATCTTACCCCAAATATCTAAAAAGAAATTATTTTTCAGGAATTAAAAAAAAATAACCAAAAAAAACTTTGTTCAAATGTTTAAAAATTTTATGAAACACATTGTCCCAAGATCTGGATGAAGGTGTAAGTTGTACCCTCCAGCAGGTTTGCTGATGACACAGTGGGAGTGAAGGGCTGCTGATACACCATAGAGTCATGCTGCCATCCTGAGGGACCACAACAGCCTGGAGAAATGGGCTGAGGAAGAAGAACTAAGTCCTGCACATTTATTATCTCTGTTTTAAGTCCTGTCTCATAGTTCAGGGTAGAAGAAGGAGGAAAAAAGAAGGAATGAAACATTAGATTGTACGTTATACCAAAGGACCTGACATATGATTCAATACTAATATTATTGAAATGTGCATTGAAACATACTTTGCACTTAGTGAAAAATCTGCCTGTTCCTCCATACAGAAAGGCATGAAGAAATGTGTAGGTTCATGCCTATCTGTACATAGTGACATTTAAATTCTCCATGGAGACTAAATTTTCTTTAGAGACCCTCATCCCTAGGGGATGAATTCCCATGCTCACCAACCATCTGGGCTGCAAATTTAAACAGACTAAAAATCTTGTAAATCAATGAGTCTAGGCCTTTAGTTCAAGCAAGAGGACCTCATGATCTTAATTTTGTGATTTTTAGGCATATTAATTATTATCTTGCTTCTAGAGTACACAAAACACAATTATCTACCCCAAGAAAGCTACATAATTTGGCTGCCTCTGATCATGAAAGGTTTCTAAATAGACAGGAAAAAATTTCAACTACTACCAGTTTTGTGGGGCTTTTACAAATTATTTTACTATTTAAAATAGCAAAATACATTTATTGCTGAAATGGTTTTGTAATTACTATAAATTTTTTTTTATGTATACACATACATTTTCATATAATGAGTCACATAATTTTATTATTAGCACCAAAATTCATTTTGATTAAAGGCCCAGTGAACTTTTCATTAAGCAAACATATTTTTTTGTTTAAAATAAAAGACTAACAAAAATTCCTATTACAAATCTAGTAATTTTATTCTTTATCTTCTTTTTCAAGGATTAAAACAAATAAATAAATGAGAAGAATTGTTACAGGAGTTCTATTCTGTCCACTCCTCCTTCAGGATGCCCATTATCTATGACAGATCAAGTCAGACACAGTCTTGTATCATAGAGATTTATTTTTCTGCTTCAGACTGTTTTGATCTGGGGCAAACTGGTGGGATGATTCTTGAACAGCTCTAATCATGTGGTTTGCTTTACCTTTTCTTCACTTGCTCTCCTTTCTGCAGGAAAAATATATCTGAATTTTAATCTTTCTATAGCCCCCAAGTTTGTTGGTATTATGCCCTACTAGGGACCTTCGTGATCTAAGATCATTTTACATTATTTCTTGAAATTATTTGCTCAAAATTACTTCCTGATCGTTCTCTTACACGTCTTTTATGATATAATTTGATAAAATTCTTACATAATTTTACTTTTAGTGTAATCTCTGTTTCAGTTATATCAGCAGAAAAATCTGACCTGATGAATATTTTCTAGAGTAACAGTGTTCTTGATAATTCTCCAAGGGCTAGCACATTTCTTAGAGTTTATCTTCAGTAATCTACAAATAGCAGTAATAAACAGGAAGGGCAGTAGGGATGAAGTACTTTTCCAGGTTGTAGCCAGTTGTAGATTTATTCTTGCACGGGCTTGGCTCAGCTGCCAAAGTCTGTGGCACCCCATCTGGCTTTTGACTGTCACTCAAGTATGTCTCCTAGAGCTGCCAGCAACACAGACAAGACTTAGGTATTGTAGGGACCATAGATTATCTAATTTTAATTAGTAAATTAAGCCCAGCATACTAGGTAAGAGGGTAAATTGTGCATGTCCTAACAATTCCTTTTGATATATGTCTGGGCATTTCTTTAACCCCTGCCTTTTCTGTCAAGTCTTGTCCAATAGTTCTTCAAACTTTGTTTAAGCATAAACATGAGAAAGGTTAGAGCAACACATTCCATATAAGCTCAGTTATATTAAATGCTGACTCTCTGTCCCGGGGGCTGGTGTCAACAGCATTTCCTATTCCGAATTACTAGTCACACTTCTGAGAGATCTGAGGACTGATAGCTTATTAATGTATGCAATTTGGTTTCTTTATATTAATTTTGAATATATCCAATGAGAAAAACAATCCCAACTCTATAAACTGCTGAGGTTATATTGTCCTCATCAAATGAGTGTTTAATCACTACAAATCTAAAACTTGAATGTCAAGCTGTGTAGTTATTCACAGGGTTAGTGACAATGAAGTGTTTGTATTTTTTCAGCTGAAAGATGCACTGTTTGATTTCTAACAGGGACAACTCTTATCAAAGTAATATCTAGCTTGCTATCCCTATATAGAAACACAATTTATAACATGCTATATATTACATGTCAAATATTTCCTTGTCAGAGATCGTCCTTTGACTGCATTTGTTTTGCAGGATTCAGTGTCTCAGTTATGCACAGCTCTCAAATTTGTCTTTATTTTTATCAATTTTATTTTAAATTTCCCTTTTCCTTTCTTTTCTGTATTTCTTTTTTGCCCAGTATGTGTGGCTTCCTTCAGTCATTTAATATTATCCTGGCATGGCCAGGTGTTGGTAAGAGGACATTTCAAAAAGTCTAAGAGAAAGACCTAACTGAGGAATCAGATAAAATCATCAGTTTTGCATTCCAGGCATCCATAAAATAATTCTTCCAGCATAAAAGCAAATCCAAGATTTGAGTCAGTGGAAACTCCCTTCTATTCCCCTTTAAAAAAAACAAGGAAAATTAGGATAATTTTTTTGCTGTTTTGCATATTTGAACATTTCTGTTATACTTTCCCAGCTGTCAAAAAATGTCTTCATACAGGTTTGGCCTTCAAGAAATTCCCAAAGCTAGTCATTTGCCCAGCTGTACATTACCATTACTATGTGCTTTCTTGATGGAGATTACCCTTGCACTGATGAAACATAATGTTCTATAACATGGCATAAAGCAATAATAGCATGCAATATAATCCTTGTTATATCTTTAATAATGAGATAAAACTAAATTACAGCATTTGATTTTGCTGACTTAATTTCAGATGCTCATCTTTTACAGGAAACCTAATCTATGCCAGAAGTGGCCATTGAGGATCATCAGCAGTGCAACTAAAATATAGAAAATAGAGTTCAATTACATCCAACCGTTAAAACCGAATTTAAGGACTGCAAGCTCATTTGCACAGAATACTGTCATTTTTCACCTTGCAAGTTTAAATATGCTTGCATAGTGTTTGATAGATTCTCCCAGAGTAAATAGAATACTTGCATAAAATTCACACTGAGAATCCCATCAGCTTTTAAGTGATTTCTGCATATTTCCTGAATATTATGGCATTGTTTAAAAAACAATTTTAGATTATCTCAAAATTAAAAAATAACTTCACAAGATTTTATATTTGTTTTGCTCTCTGCACATTCCTCATTTGTTATTATTTGTTTGTTTATTGTATTACAAAAATTTATTCAAATACCAATAATGAAAAGGATCTATTGAGCAAACATTGTACAAATACCTACTTAGGAAGAGCCACTGCTTTAAAGATTTTGCTGTGGTAAAGAACAAATGACTCTGTCAGCAGTAATTAACATTTCTTGATATTTCCTCATAAAACTCTGGAACTTGAGAGTTTTGAGTTCCTTACTGTTTCACTGGCCTGAAGTCTTGCTAGCTGAACTTTATGTTCAAAATTTATCTTTTCTAGCAAACGTCCTTAAAGTCAGATGTGTATTTAACTTGGAATAGGAAAGGAGAACTAGATATTCTAACATGTCATAAAAGAAAAAATTAAACACAAATGCTGAAATCTTTAAGCTTTGGTGTGAAAACTCAAATTTTTGTTTGGAAAATCTTTTTTTTTAATTTTCTTATTAGTTTCAAAGTTGACAAAAATGGTCTCTTCAATAGTGATAAACTATTTTTCAGAGTGTGTTTCCAAAATTCATGCTATTTCTTGTTGGATTTGATTTCTATAAACAATATATAGCATAATTTCCTTCTGATGTTCTGAGCAATTGTAGGATTGCATTTGCCCAAAGAGATTACCAGTAATTCAAATTTTAATAGGTTGGGAAAGCATGGCAGCTCAGTCTTTTCCTCTCCTTATTAAGGAGAAATGAGTATAGCAAGAGAGAACAAACCTTAGGAAATTATACATATTACAAATACATTCAAATAATTTAATTTTTTATAAAGACTCTAGAAGTTCTTGATCAGTACAGCTTAACTTCTAATAACTTCTGATCTTACAAAGATTATTAGGTCCATAAAAGCTTTTAAAATACCAGAAACAAGCTCTAAAATTATAGTGAGGATTTACATCCTTGACGTCAGAGATCAAGACCAAATCTTAGGGGTTTTCTGCCTGCTAAATGGTAATCTTAGTGTTACTTAAAAATCTATAGAAAAATCTTGGACCCGAGAACCTTTCTGTTTAATTGAACATATCAATCTATTTTGCATACATGCAATATTAATTTATGCTCATTTCTGCTAAATTATTAGTTGCTGAAAAAAGTTTTCTGTATTCTGGCGATGTGACTTTGAGCTGTGACAGGATATGTTCAGTGGTGGTGGTGTTGGTTGGGCTTGATGACCTTGGAGGTCTTTCCCAGCACAATCTATTCTATAAATTTATGATTCTTTGTCTTCAGCCCCTTGATTTTGTTCATTCTTTTGTTGCAAGACTTTTAGTTCTGTTTAAGGTTTTAGCTGAAAGGTAGAGAAGACTGATCCATGTTATAATTTTTAGAGGAGGAAGACACACCACCACTATATTTAAAGCACTGTGACAGTTTTTAACATGTTATGACAGATCCCAAAAGTACAAAAAGTAAAGGTTTTATATATATGAGTTTTAGATGCTCTTTTATTTTGATCATCAATTCTATTAAAGAAACTGTGTACAACATAATCAGAATAATAAGTTCCTGTACCACTTTAATGTCTCACAGACTTCTGAAAACCCATTTGAATAACCATTTGCAATGTTCATAAAAATATTGTTTACAAGTATACTGATATCTTCTTTCTGTTTGTGGAAACTGAATGATTTCAGTGGATTCTAATTTTCTAGTAATTAAACCTTACTTCTTACACTGAGCCTTTCCCTTCTACTGTTTACTTTTGATGAGATATTTCAGGAAACCAATGGGATTCTGTTCTAAAAATAAAGCTGATTACAGCAGGGCCTGGTTTGGAATATGAGTTTTTTCTCATTTCACTTTTCTTACTTTCTTTCTTATTTCCTTTCTGTGTTTGTTTTAAATTCCTTTACATCTCTTTCCTGTTATAATTTAGCTTAGGTACTAAATGAGTAAAAGACTAAGAAACAAACCATATAATTTAAATTCAAATTTTTAATTTCCCTATAACCATGTTCTCTCAGTTCAAAAACATCTCATACAAGCAGCATCAGGTCTAACAGGTTTATTTTCATTCTTCCAGGTCCTGGAGCTACAAGGCTGGGCTCCAGGACCTGGACAGGAGTGTCCTGAGTAGAATTGGTTTGAGGCAGGTTTGAGGTTTAGCTCTGAGTAAGGAATTGGTGGAAGAGGAAGGAAGTGGCGGAAGGAAGTGGCGGAAGGAAGTGGCGGAAGTGGCGGAAGTGGCGGAAGTGGCGGAAGTGGCGGAAGTGGCGGAAGGAAGGAAGGAAGGAAGGAAGGAAGGAAGGAAGGAAGGAAGGAAGGAAGGAAGGAAGGAAGGAAGGAAGGAAGGAAGGATATGGCTGTTATTCAGAATCCTGTTCATTTCTAAAAGCAATTTCAGTGACCAGCCTTATTTGCACTGAAGAGCTACCTACTTGACTAGTTTTGTGTGTACTCAGCGGAGAAGAAATGACATGCTAAGGGCCCTCTAAGTCAGTAATGTGCTCTGAGCTGTCCTCTGGCATAGAAGTAACTGAGATGATAAATATTTTTCTTTCCTAGATATTTCATCTGAGGCATGAGACTGCTTTGAATAATTAGTGTGTCCATTGGGTGACAAATACAATTCTGAATATCATCCAGAAGTGAGGTAACACAACTTTAACTCTTCTAACTGGAGCTAACTTCATGTAAGTCTCCATAACACACTTTTGAATTACTGCATTTTCAGAAATATCCAAGAGGATTCAGAGATACTGCTGACTGCCTCAGGCACTATATGATTTGCCTTCAGCTGCCCCCCACACACATCAAGCTTTTCTGCTTAAAGCTTCTGGGTTGCACAAGAAGGCTTATGTTCAGACCTAATGTGACATGGAAAGCTACATCAAATTACTACTTTCTAAAATGTTCTTGTTCATTTTATGTTACATTTTATACCTACTTTTTAAGTTCTGACTATGTGAGATTTGTGGTCTATAAAAGAAGTTAACACAGCATCTTATTATCCAAATCTATCATATTGTGTGCCACAGGCTATCATTCAAAAACACTTTAGGGTTTACCAATTACATTAGAAATATATAATTTACCACAAAAAACAGTAGCCAGAAAATTCATTTTCTGTTCCTACAATTTTTTATTTTCTCTGGTTAAGACAAAACCAAGGAAGAAGCTAAAGCCTGTAACCCTAATAAAAAATTCTGTCTGTAGCAGTATGAAAAAGCAGAAGTGTTCTACCAACAGGATAGATCTGTGCTTTTCAACTTGAACCACTTCAGCTTTCATGTCCATTAACTCTCTAGCTGTCCTGCTGAGGCAGTCATCAAGATTGCCAATTGTGATGGTGTTATGCTGAGAGTGTTTGTCCACAAGCAAACTGAAAACATTAACTAAGATAAAGGCCAGCGATTTTGAAACTGCAGCCCTCAGACTTGCGAAAAACATGTTCTGGAACAATTTCTGTGCTTTGTTATGGGAACAGATGAAAGGTTAAAAAGACAACCTTAACTTTTAATCTAATTAAATGCACAATATTTTGTAAGCACTTTTAATTCATTTTGAGTAGCATTCAGAAAGGTTTTCAAAATTTGGAACATTTTGAAGTGAGAGGATGGGAAAGAGATTGCAGAGACTTTGGGTGTTCTTTGGACCCTGATACTATGATTACAATTTTATTAATCATACATATTTGTTTACAGCTTCACATACATTGTATGAAAACTGCTGCTCAAGCTCTGTTTTGCTGATTGTCACATGAAGAGGGGATATCCTCAACCCTAACTGTGGGGAGATTTCCTCGACTCTTATTATTTGCTTTGTCTGGGAGTGCCCCAGGAAAGTCAAGACCCCTGTGTCCAACCAGTCTGTCAACATCCTGTTATGGGGACCCTTCACTAAGAAATCCTGCTGGATTGGAGCATGGTTTGACTGATTTATTCAGGGACCGACATCAAGAGAAGATGGAGATTACCCCTCAGCTGGTCTTCCCACTTTATTTGTGTCCCTCCCTGCCAGGAATTGCCAGAGCCCACGAAAGGATGACACCAACAGTTTAGAGAATAACACTCTTCGTTAATACAAAACAGAGAGGTGACAGGTCAAGGTTCAAGGACTGTTTGAGATGGTATCTGACTGCAGAAACATATTCAAAACAACACACAGACAAACTCTAATCCCCAATGTTCAGTACACACAGAATGTGGTTCTTGCCCATTCCTACGCATGAGAGGACAGATTCAGCCCATCAACTGATCCTAGCAGTTATGATGGAATCTTCCCTAATTTTCCCTATTTTCAACATACTCTTATACTATTTTTTTTATGTTTAGATGGAGCTTTAATTACTCTAGTCATACATACCTTTATTATTGATTGATGAAAAAATGTTCTTGCTTTGATCTTAAAATTGTAGTCAATAAGATATAGACACTTCCTCAGTGAGGGGTGGTCATGCCTTGGGGGTGGGTAATTTGGGCATGGAGTTGTGTGTTAGTATTACAATTAAGTTAAAATAAACCAAGTTCATCCAAAGAGAGCAATTTTGCCACAGTTCCTGCCTTGAGAACAAGACACCTTCTCCTATCTCCCCTGACTGACAGCTGATATGGGGTTTATCAGCTGTAAAGCACCGTCAAGGTCTCTTCTCTGCAAGGGATGACAGAGCCTTGCCCACAGGGTTTCCCCTCTGATGCATCCTCCATTCCATCCCCCTCAGCAGGTGCTAATGGTTGCAGATTATGTGTATGGGGAATCATCATGGACCACATTCCATCCAGGACAGAGAAGCTGCACTACTCATCCCTGGTGAGGCTGCATCTGGAGCACTCCATCCATTTCTGGGCTCTTCAGTACATGGTGCTCCTGGAGGACTGTAAAAATGATAGGTGATGGGAACACTCTTATTAGGATAGGCTGAACTAGTTGGGCTTGTTTTGCACCAAGAAAGGAATACTGAGAGATCATACCAATGTCTGTGAGTATCTGAAGGAAGGGATGGTCTCAAGAGGATGGAGCCCAGCTTTTCTCAGTCATGCCAAGCAATAGGACAAGAGGCAACAGATAGAGACTTATGCCCAGAAAGTTCCACCTGAACATGAGGAAAATTTCCTTACTGTGAAGCTGACCATGCAATGGAGCAGGTTACCCAGAGGGGTTGCGGAGTGTCCTTCCCTGGAGATATCAAGAATTACATGGATACAATTCTGTGCCATGTGCTGAAGATGACCCTGCTTGAGCAGGGAGGTTGGGTCAGATCCAGCCCACATGTCCACTGTGGCCCCTTCCAGCATTTCCCATTCTGTGATTCTGTGAGTTACACCCATACTTTAAATGTCAGGCTGAGAAAAAAAAATTAAAGACATCAATAAAATTAAGCCACTACCAAAGCAAATTTACGCAGAAATGTGAGTCATGAGACATCCTGATTCCAAGAATTCTTCATGACAAATACCTGGTTCTCATTACAGCCCTTCAATTAAAGTGTCTTTGCATCATTGCCCGTGGTATGTGATATACGGCATGGAAATGCTAAGCAGATAGAGTTTTGTGGGGAAAGCATACCATAAACATCAAGACTTTTTCTGGCAATTTTTAACCACTGTTTAACCAATGATACCTTATCAACTTATATCCATTGATCACACCTGTACTGACTTGATGCAACAGGGGAAAAGATAATTGGGAAGCGGTGGTCCCGTGTAGAATTGGGTAGTACAGATTACTGCAGTCCTGATGTAGACACACATTCTAGACATGCATATATATGTCAAGACTCCCAATGTATAGAGATACGTAAATATAAAAATGATATAAATTGGAAAATATTATTTTTTACATGTAAATTTCAAGACAAGGAGACATGGAACATCAGGCTAAGAAAATCAGTCTTCAGTTTTCAGAAGATTTATTGATTGTGCTGTACACTCTGGTTTATGTGTTGTTTGTGACTACTATGTTCATCCCTAGAAAAAAGAGAATTAGGAAATTAGACAGTACAATGTAGGCCACAAAATCTGTATTCCAAAGTAATGCAATTTAGATGAATTAGTAAATGTATATTCAGACAAGTGAGAAGGAAAGAAAGGCTCCTAAAGTTAATGGGTACATGAGTTTTCCATCCTTTTCCATTTTTTTTCTTCTTTGATATTTTTTTTATTTGAGAAAATCCTGATAAAGGAAATGTTTACATAAAAGTGTTTTTCAATCAATCAATCAATCGATCAATCAAACTTTTCATTCAATGTAAATAATATTGCAAATAAGTACATAGAATAAAATCTATCAGCTAAGGTCCAAGGGACTTAGAATTTGAAAATTAGAAAACTATTTTATTAGATGCACATATGGTACTTATTAGGCTGGTTATTTTTATAAGGCTGAATTACACTTTACCTGTAACTAAGAATGGATAAAAGATAACTTTTTTTGTGGAAAAGACAGAAAAAATTTGCTATACTAGGTCAGAAAATACCCCCAACAAGCTACATATAATTCTGTAAGAAGATGAAGAACACTAATAATTACAAAAATATTTATTACTATGGATTGGGAAAAAAATAGTTCCATTTTCTATATATTTACTAAGGATTTTCACTTATCTATTAGAATTGGCTGAATCACCAGATATTGTTTATAAAAGCCATGCCTAGAAACCTTTTGTTTATATTGGTTTTTAGATAATAATTACTCCAAACAAAGTCAGAAGCTTGTTCTGCTAAAAAGGCAAAAGAAAGGACAGTATTCTGCTGTAGAAAACTTTGTTCTGGAATATACACATATATTTTCATACATACATATGTATACATAATGCTGGTTTTCCAGAACATCCCACTTGGAGATGAAATTCATATAACACAAATGCAAATTGCCTGCATGTCATATGTTGAGAGATATTCACATTTTCCTGGAAGATACTGATTCTACATTTCTCAGTGAATACTGAATACCTACACCTTGATCATAGCTCATGGCTTTACTGCTTTGTAAATTGACAAATAGCCTGCTGGGACAACTGAATATGTGTAATTAACCCCTGCTTGTACCTCAACCTTTCTTCCTGATTTCAGATAGAAAGTTGCAATTGCAAGAAACAGAAGGACTTGAATTTACTCTGCATACCTAGAAAAATAAAATAGAATGTTCTTAATAAATATTACGTATTATAATATTTTCTTCAGCAATTTTTAATTATATAAACCTACATATAAAATGCACATTTTAATTTCATTGTTGGTTTTAGTTGATAAATTAAGTAAAGATCCACAGTTTAAGTTTAAAATAATAAAATGAAACATCAGTCACACCCTTAGCATTAATAGCAAGAAGTGCTAACTCTCATTGGGCTCAGATGTTAGATTTGCCCAGAACAAAATAGCCAGCATATAGTTGGTTCTCTAGTTTTGTTTTTGATTATTGTGAATACCATAAACAAGCTGATAAAATTACCCATCACTTATTTAACTGGCCAAGTACACTAATTAGATTTTGCTAAAGGACAGCCGTTCAGAGGAGTAGATTAATTCATTTTTTTCACTCATCCGTCTCACAAACAGATAGGACCTACTAATTCTTATCCACACACTGGCTGATCTGTTAAATGCCGCTGTAGTTTTACAGCAATGGCTGACATCCATCTCGCTTCAGGAAGTGCTGGTTCAAGTCCCTTGATAATTTGAAAGTTTACAAACATAAGAACAAGTTTGCAAGAAACTTGCATAATTAAACAAAAATAATTAGGTTACCAAAATGCATAGTATTAGTCTTTACTTGGTCTATTCAATAATTTTTTTACATTTCATTTAAAAAGGAAGGGATAATCTGTTTAAAATCAAACGTGTTCTTAAATGACAGTTGCATAATGTAGAACAATACAAGATTTTTAGACAAGCCATCATGTCGTATGTTAAAGTTCTACATCAGATATTAAAACCTTAAGAAAACCAGGGGAATTAATTTACTCATCTTTGAGAGTTGATTTGTCATAATACAGCTATTTTGCAAATGTAGTGCATTTAAACCTGCCGACTGTGAAATACACATCACTCCCAATTCAAGTCATGGATGGGAGCATAAATTGAGAAATTGGGATCAGAGGAGTCTATTAAAACAACAGTGCCTTCCGAGCAGTATCTAATAAGAAACAAACTTCTTTCGTATCACACCTCCATGAACCTTTTAATGGAGAAAAGGTTCTTATCACACCACATACCTTTTAATGGAGAAATTTTCACAGTGAATTTTATGTAGAGCACTAATATTCAGCTTTAGTAAAAAAATTATATTTTTTGCAAATTATAGTATGTTAATACTTTAGATTTTCCAAATTATACAGTGGTACAAGTCAGTCATTCTAGTTATTTAACTAACAAAAATGCTTTCTGAAGATCATCAAGTTGCCATCTTTCAAGTTTCATAAAGCTAACTGCCAATTCTATTTAGTTTTATTTTCTTTACTGTTGCATATGTCAGCAAGATTAAATGAGTCTATCATAATGTATATCCCTGGAAAAAAAACAATAAAATAAGAAAAAACCCACAACCCACCAACAGACTGTGCAAGTAATTTTTTTCTTGTTGGACTCTGATTCCATGAGTTGATAAGGCTTTAGAAGGACTACTAAGCAAGTCTTATGCTTCATTAATATTTAAAAAATATTTTTCAATAAATAATAGAAAGTTTTCAAGAAATATTAAACAGTGTTTTAACTTATTATTACTTTTAGATTAACTTCTAACATTGCTATTTTGTTTTGTCTTATTTTGTTTTGTTTTGTTTTGTTTTAATAAGAAATAGGAAGATATTCTTAGAAATATGTAACTATTTCAGCGATTAGATTGGCTTTTCCCAGTTTTGGAAGATCCACTATCAAACCTACTATTCCACTTTCATCAGTATCTTCTTTTACTCTCTGAAGTGATAGGATATCTACAGAAACTATCCCAGACAAGAAGAAGAAATTAAAAACTTGGCAATCCACAATTTTGGGGCTATGTTTTCTCATTCTAGGCTTCAGTCAGATCAAATTTAGTAGAACCTTTTGATTTCTTCAATATTATTTCTATGGATCCTGTTATTAAGGGGCATCTAGAATCCATTTTTCTGTGACGCACACAGACTGTGGCAAAACATCAGAAGAGAAACTTATGGGAAGCCTATGAAAAAAGCAGTAAAACTATTATTCCTTGAGAATACTACAAATGGGACCAAGAACTGGATCTTGTGTACCTGTGTGGCATGCATGTGACATTTAGTTTTGATGAAAGCCAGAAGCCTCTTTTAGCCATGAGCTGAAATGCTGAGCTTCTGGAAGATCTACTTCTCTCACTTTAAAATTCAGTAATTTTAAAACCAGACTTTGAATTTCTGAATTATCCAAGTACAAAAGGTCTGTTGCTGTAGCTACTGTCTTGTTGACTTCTTCTTACAGATGCATATTTGGTACAAGATCTGTCAGTCTTCTGTGAGTTGCTAATCCATGATGATAAATGGGTTTTAGATTTCTGTGGAGCACACCAGCATTTTAAGACATTGTACATAACAGGAAATTGAAATTAAAGGTCATTATTAGCGATCTAGTTAGTGAGCTTTGAGCTTAGACTGCAGAAATACGAACTGTGAAGTGCTTTTCCATTTTTTGTAGGGTAAGAAATTCATTAATTGAGAAAAAAAAATTAAAAATTGTTTCATTGTCCTTCCTTATCTACTTTGTTTTAAAAAGTAAAACTGCAGAAGGATAAAGTAAAGGCTAACTTTATAAGTTAAAGGAGAGGAAGTATCTTGGATTTTCTTCCAAAAGGTCCCCGGAGAATTGTGTCAACTAATGTTCAGCACTTGCTCTGAAATGAAGATTAATGGTTAGGTGAGATGTCTGAGTTGCATAATCTTTTATCAGCCATCTGTTTATACATGAAAATAAACTATCAAAGTTTAGAAGTGGTTTTGTTTCAGCAGGAAAGCAAAAGGCAGGGAATGATTAAAATTGAACAAAGCAAGAACAAAAATTTCATTTTTATTTAACTGTTTTAAGGCTTTATTACTTTTAGATATGTTTATTCTGAGACCTGGTTAAATTACTACCATTCTGCTAGAATTCAATTTTCTTACAGAGCAGTACACATGAGACTGTGTCTTATCTGGGATTATAATGTACTTTTTTCCAAAACTTGGCATGACATTTCAGAAATTGTAGAGACCCAAGATAAAAATTTTGAAGTTGGATGAACCATAATCCTTGAATAAAATCAGCATATGACCCAAGGTTTTCTTAGAAATCATACACAATAGATATACAAGGAATGAAAGAATACACAACTAACCCAAAATCTTAAGGGCTCTGAGAAAAAATTGAATTATTCTTTGGGTAAACATAAAACTTGGCATTAAGCTATATAACTCTTACACATAAAATGCAGATAAAGGTCTACTAGATGAGATACCATTGAATCATGACAATTAAATGCCCTGTGCTATGCTATGCCCATACCTGTCAAACAAATGTTATTAAAATATTTGGTTACTCTGGGTGAATGAAATAGGTGATGTCCGGATTACATAACTCAAAGATATATCATGTTATCTTCTATGTGAGCATAGGAATTTTATTTTGCATCCATTTTTGTGCATTGCAACTACATTCGGGTTGCAAACCCATTTCTAGTTAAGGGAAAAGATGTGCTCTGAGAAAAAAAAAAAATTATATATTTTATTATTTTCAGGTATTCTTTTATCAGTGATGATTTTGATTTTTTGTGTGTGGGTTTTTTTTTTTTTTGGTCTTTTTTATTTGTTTGGTTTTGTTTCTTGGCTTTTTTGAAGGGTTTTTTTCCCTTTTCCCTTTGGTACTTTTTCTACTTTTACCATTTTGTTTTCTATATGAACATCTGCATTCTGAATTCTGATTAATTCCTCACATTCAGGTACAATGTAACAAATTCCACTAACAGAGTTTTAGGGTGGCAAAGACATAACTTAAAGTCACTAGAAACCAAATTGAAAAGAAATTCGAGTTTGTTATTAAGATGAGGGTAACATGGGACAAATCCACAAACATAACCACCTTACTGAAGTTTAGAGACAAGTAAAAATTATGTTTCTAAACCATTTTGATGATCATGGTCTATACAGTCCTACTGGAAGCTGAAATCAATCTTTCTCTCAAACCATTAACAATTCAGAACCAGTCTTGTTGGCCTTATTTGGATGCCATCCAAGGCCTCCATGTCTTCCTTGTAATGAGGTGCCGCAAACTTCATGCAGGATTTGTGGTATGGCCTCATCAGTACAGGATGATGATCACTGTCCTAGTCCTGTGGGCCAAAGTATTTCTCATATAAGCTAGGACTCCACTAGCCTTGGTGACCCTCTGGGCATATGATATTAATTTGTCTGTTCACCAAAAGCCTCAGATCTCTCTACATATGGAAAGCGAAGTCTTTTTCTGCCAGGTATCTTGCCCACCACTCTGCTTCCAACTTGAATCCTCTCGTGGAGTTGTGGCACAAATGACAACTAGGAACATGACCTTTTTCAACCTCATACCATTACCTCACCCCATTAACCCAGTCCAGGTCCCTCTGGCCTTCCTACCCACAAGCAAATCAACACTTCTGTCCAACTTGGTATCCTCTGTAAATTAACTGAAAGAATGTTCAATCCCCTCCTCCAGATTGTTGATACAGATATTGAACAGGACTGGCACGAATTCTGGGTCCTGGAGACTGGCTGTCAGCTGTATTTAACTCTATTTATCACCACCCTCTGGACCTGGACATCTATCCAGTTCTGTACCTAGTGAAGAGTGCACCTGCCCAAGCCATAAAGCAGTCATTTTCCCCAGGAGAATGTTGTGGGATATTATATCAGAGATTTCTTAAAGTCCAAAAAGACAGCCTTTCTCTCAGCCATCAAGCAGCACCTGCTGTCAGGGAATATCAGTTCAGTCAAACAGGATCTGTCTTTCCTAAACCCATGTTAGTTGGGCCTGATCCCCAGGTTGTCCTGAACATGTTCTGGCACTCAAGACAATCTGTTCTATAACCTTCCCTAGCACTGGAAGTGCTGGATCCCTTCCAGCCCCTCTAGCAAGTGGGCATCACAAGAACTTTCAGTTTTCTGAGTCCTGCCTTGTTAGCCAGAACTGTTGGTAAATGATTGAAGGGGGCCGGGTGAGAACTTCCACCGTGTCTCTGAGTCTCCTTGGGTGGATCCCATCCTGTCCCACAGACTTGTGTCTAAGTGTTGTAGCAGGTTGTTGACCATTTTCCCTTGAATTATGGGTGTTTCATTCTGCTCTCTGTCCCTGTCTTCCATCTCAGGGTTCTGGGCACCTGGACAACTGGTCTTACTGTTAAAGACTGAGGTAAAGAGGGTATTAAGTATTTCTACCTTTTCCTCATTCTTTGTCACTATTGTTTCCCTCTGCATCCAATAAAGGATGGAGGTCCTCCTTAGCTCTTCTTGTGTTTGCTGATGTATTTATCAAAACAATTTTGTTGTCATTTATGGCAGTAGACAGTTTAAGTTCTATGTGGGCCCAGGCCGTTCTCATTTTCTCCCTGCATAAGTTCACAATGCATTTGTTGCCTTGCCTTTCTTCCAAGGACCATAAAATCTATTTTTTTTTTGGGGGGGGGGGGGGGGGAATTGATGAGACTGTAGATTTAGCAAGATTTCTTTATGGACATTTGAGCAAATTTAAGGCACATGATGTTTTTAACTCTGACCCTGTCACAGAGAGTAATCTTTAACCCATGTGGCACTCTCTCCATCTTCTATGCATCAGCCCAGAAAATCTAAAGTTTCTAAAGCTATTCTTAAGCAGTAATAATACAATGTCAAAACTCACTAATATTTTAACACCTGCATATTTCCAGTTATAATAAAAGTCCTATAAATCTTTATAAAGACTTTTATTGATTTTTTTTTTATATCTGCACTTTTGATGATTTTACTATATTGCTGATAGTCAGGTCATTCTTCTCACATGTTGATAACAGCAATGAAATACTTTTGTTCTCTAATTCATACTGTTTTGGTGACCCTGGATCTCATTTTCATTCAATCATGGTCTACCCCCCAAGAAATTAGCAAGTTTTGTGTTCCAAAAGGCTCAGCTAATTGTATTCCATTAACAAAATAATAATGGTTGTACACAAAATATTATTCTCACTAACACTGAATTATGCCCTAAGTATTGTGAATAATATACTTGGATTATGCAGAGTGTCGTCTCACTGTATGAACTTGCTCATTGTAAATATTTCTAGCATTATCTGGATTTATATATGTAGTGTAGGTGCTCATAGTGTGTTTGTGCACTGCTTAATTGGATGATCCAAAGGGGGAGAAAAAGGTATTTCATTAGAACTCATTTGTTAATATTTTAGAACTGTAGGCCTGTATTGCCTTTTTGCTGACAGTGAAATTCAGACAAATTTCTAGAAGTAACAGAGCCCATATAGATGCAGAAGCCTGAAGGACTTATCAATCCCACTGTGTCCGGTTTTCGGCTGTTTGAAGGGCCTGGAAAGGCCCGGAGTGGCCTTGGGGCAGCCCGCGTATCAAAGAACGAGAAGAGGCTTCAGTTCTTCTTTCGGTCTTTATGTTTATTAATTGTTTATCTAAAAGATTTTCTTTCGGCCTGACAGAGGTCTGCTCAGCAGTCAGCCATGAGCACACTGTGTCCGCCCTCTGGACAGTTACCTATCTTTATACCCATGGTTACGTGTACAATATTTATCATTTTTCCCCAATACCGTTTATTCTTATTGCCCGGTGCACTTTTAGTAATGACCAATCCAAAAGTGCCACCATCACCAAAGAAGATGGAGGAGAAGAAGAAGAAGAAGAAGGACAGGACACACCCCAATTCCTCCATCTTACTTCTCTAAACCCCCCTGTACATAAATCCTAAACCCTGTGTCTCACCCTCTAACTAACTAATCCCTTCGCCATTCACCCCGGTGAAGTCCTCCTATCCTCATACAGGTGTCGTCTCCTGTGTAGGACCAAAGTCCAGCCACCAGACACTTCTGGCAACATTCCAGGACTCCCGAGCCCCCCAAGGGTGGTCTCGGTGGCTCGGCACCTCAGGACTGAGGTGCTGAGATCCCACACCACTGCACGGAAACTGCAGTGGTTTTGATGGCTTCGCAGTTTGTACTCTTACCTTGTTGCACAGCTTTATATCTGGAATGCAGATGCAAACCAAATCTGCAAAAAGAATCTCCTGTGCCTTAAATTACTAGTAGATTTAGATTGCCTCATTCCATCAACACCAGTCTCCCAGGTGCACTGGCAACGTCCTGCCTATCTTCAGCCTATTCCAGATCAAATTGTGCTTCCTAGAAAGACTGTTCTTCAGTCAGTCCACTTCTTCCAGAAATTTCTTTTGAAACTTCCAAATAATTTGCTGTTGAAGGAGTAGTATCAGCATGTAGCAAGCTTTGGATGATGCTCAAGTTATGACTGAAGTGGAAGTCTACTAAATATTTCTTGAGCATGTGGACGTGATAGAACAAAATAAAATATGTCTTTTCAATTTAATTTACACATTAAAAATATTATTGCTCTTTATATTATTAATTATTGATGATGATTATTATTATTTATCATCATCAACATAATCACAAGTTTTTAATTTGTTCATTGAGTTTTCCACAATAAAATTCCAGCCTATTATTATCTTTACCCTCTGGTCCACACTCTTATCTACAACACACTTTGATTCACAATTATCAACAATTTATTCCTCTCCAAGATTACTCAGAGTACTCAAGTCTTGATTAAAATGAAGGACTATGTGTCATCATCAAATGTGTACTACTGTTTTTGAATATTAAATATTGCCATTTAAACATTTCATATACACCATTAAGAGATTATTGAAACATATCATTATGAGACTATTAGCAAAGAGAAAATGAACTAAATGAACAAAAGGTTTCTGTTAGATAATTCCTGGTCAATGGAAACCTCTTGACTCATTTAACATATTCAGCAGCCATTTTAAGAGGCTTGTTTTCAAGACTGCATGAAAACCAGGGTACTTTGCATTACTTCTTTCTCTCTTTTTCCCCCCCTGACAATTATGTCTGGTTTGATTGATAAAGTTTTATAAATATTACGGAGGTCTATGAATTGGAGAATTCTCACTCCCTTTTTCACAAACTCCATGCTAGTTTGTATTTTCTTATTATTTTCTTTTAGGCATTACATCTTTCCCTTTCCCTCCTCTTGTCTCATACAATTCAGACTTAACAATTGAAAGTCATAATCCATTAACATTTGGTTTCCTAAAGCATTAGTAATTTTGTACTAATTCATGCTATATTGTCAGCTGACTGTATTTGCTGATTTATTCTAATGTTTGTATCCTATGCTTTTTAGCAATTACTTTTTCTTCGTGGTCATTACTCTATTCATGTACCTCATTGCAGAAGACAGAGTCGGAATCTTTTCAGAAATGTATAAAGACAGGAGAAATGGAATGAATCCAAGATGAACCAAGGGAAATAATTAAATATTGGGGGGGGGGGGGGGGGGGAAGGGGAATCACAATAAATGAAATAGAAAAAAATAAAGCATGAACAGAGGTTCTTTCTTCCATCGCATTTTGAATACCAAAGTTGGTTAACCAAAATTTTGAGATGAGGGAGATTATATTTTGAAGTCAGACATTCAAAATAATACAATTTAGAGACATAAAGATGCTCCAATAAGCTTCAATTATAGTGTTTTTTCCTCATGTACTAGATCATTAAGGCAACCATGAGTAAAAGTAATAGCAGTTTTCTCCAAACCCTTTACCATGTTTTCCCGTACTTATCCTGGAAATTATATGCAAGTGTTCTGTGTTTTCTATGGGCTTGCATTTCTAGCATTTTATTTGCTCAATTTTATCTGATCTTCCCAAAAAATTCAGATGTGTGCATGGAAGGTACTAGCAGTGTTCTTACATTTTGCTTAACAATCCAATTAGATGGATTCTTTACTCCTATTAGCATGTTTAAGAAGGAAACAATTGAGAAGTAATGATGCTGAGCTTTTTTTTTTTTATCATCCAGTTACTTCAGTGGACATATTTTTCTTGGGTTTTTTGCTCCTTTCTCTTGAGAAATTATTCTAAAAACTGTCTTTCTGAGGATCTGTGAGTCTTGGTAAAATAAGTGCAAGATATCTGAACATTAGTGTGGAAGCTGCATTTTTTTCTTCCTTTTTCTTCCACCTCCATCATTTTCTGTTGTGATTTAATTAATTTTTATTCAAACTTGACAATATATTTCTCAACTATTCCTCTTAAACTATGAATCGAATTTTAAATTATATGTTATGGTTATGACAATTTTGCTCACTGAAAATTATTTCTGAAGTGTTTGTAAGATTTTTAGGGAATGGTTAAGATTGCCTGAGGGAGCAATTAATGATCATTCCTACCTTAATTTATTAAAAGAGTTACCATGTATTCTTTTTGTATTGATTTAAAACCCAGAACATTTCCATCAATGTCATAATTTTCACTTGGTGAGAAAAATGCCTGCTTCCAGACCATTACCATAGGTATTGAATCTGTCTACTTTGTAAGCCTGTAGACGTCATTGGGCTTTGTTTTTTACTATACTCATTGTACTGTAAAATAGGAGGAAAACAAAGAAAAAAAACAAATATACATTAAACCCCAGATTTTCGACATATGATATTTACACTCATGTTGATGAAGAATTTATTTAAGTGAAAGAAAACAACTTCAAAACCACGATTTTATATACAAATAAAATTAACTCTTTTGACACAGTGTTTCATGTGTTTGAAAACACTGGGTTCCTTTATTTTATAAGCAGCGTACATTGTTTTTATGGGCTTCTTTCTTGCAAAAAATTAGGATTTTTTCACAGACAAGTAGATCCTTACTTACTAAAGAAACATATCTGCCTTTTTTCAAATGTCAAAATGAGCTCTTCTAAAATGCAGATGTCACAGTATGTTGCATATATTCCTTCCTAGACAGGGACATAAAATCTGCTATCATGCAGTTAATGTGAATTTAGCACACAATATTCTAGGTAAAAAGCATAATATTATCTTCATTAATAACTTTAATATTTGACAATAATTTGCACTATATATAAAATAAGTAATCTAATGTAAAATATTGGGGTTTTTAATCCATTCACATGGCAGTGCAATCAATACTATTACATGTCAAATTGTACTAACTGAAGCCATTACTTAGATGCTAAGTAAGATAAAAAATTAGTTCCTTAACTAAAGGGTAGATTTTTTTTATCTGAATATTGCAGATCACATTTTTTTCAACGATTTCCCCCTCTGCCTTTCACTGTTTGTGGGATCAAACTGAAAGTGTTCTTTCTAAAAGTTCTAAGGAAATTGAAGATATAGCTCAAATTTGTTTTCTTTGAATGTAAGCTATTATCTTATCTCTGTGTCCTTAATAAAAAAAGTGCAACTTTCTAATCAATTTATTATTTTCTATAACTTCTATGTCATTACATTATATTTTAATATTCATAATAACTGCTACAGAGATGTATTTTGGGAGCATACAAGAGATATTACAGAGCAGAACTGAGATGGTTCTGTTAAATAATGAAATCATACATACCACAGGAAGACACTGAAAATCTGTGACTTGTGGAGCTTTAAATAAAGTCCTTCTTCTTAGAATAAGATGAGATGGCAAGTGCATAGTCTACATCCCTAAAACGTAATGAAAGTTAATAATGCTGCTGTAAGAGTCTTCTGAAATTCAAAATATTGTTTTTATTTTTAATTATTTTTACTTGATTGAAAAGCAACTAGATCTGGGTGAAGAAGAGCTGAGTGAAATATTCATTGTTTCCTGTTTTTGACTTGGCAATTGGAGTGGAACATTAAAAAATATTGAAAATGAAATGTCTTCTTGACATTTTAGCGTAAATGTTTATGGCGGTGTAGCTGTTTGAGAAAAACACGTCTGTCCCACTGTCACTGTCACATGCTGTTAAAGAAATAACTGCAGGATAAAGCTGTAGCTGTTCATCACGTTAAAAGATGAGTTTACTCAAGGACTAAAGTGATGAATGCCTTTTACTTAATGAAATGGCTAATATGTGTGCATCTTTTCTCTCCAGAGCCCGACTAAAGAGAGGAGAATGAGTTCAAAAGAGGCAAAAATTTTATTAGAGCCTGGAAAAAATTGTCTCATTTCTAAAACTTTAAAACTCTAAGAGTCTTTTTTTAGTTCAGGCAAGGGTTATGCTTCTCTGTCTTCTTTCAGTGCCATGTTATGTCTGGGACTGGAAAAAGAGGTGCCAAAATATTGTGAAAAGCTGTTCTCATGGCATTTTCTTCTAAGACTGAGATTGCTAAAAAAATCTGACAAGAAATCCTCTTTCCAGATTTCTGTCCCAATTTTTCAGACTCGAGGGGCTTGTGTAGTCCTAATAAGCTTCAGCTAAGCCTGTGAACATTTAGATGCTCATCTCAATCAAACCGAAATTCCAAACCTTCTGAGTCTCACCCATCACCAATCTCACCCATCACATGAAAGCTGCAATTCTACTTCCATCAATACATCTCAAATGAACATCCATGTTCTTGAAGGAAATGTCACACTACACCAGGTATAACAGACTAGGGAAGCACATTTCATTGATGCATTGTATATGGCACATCAATCAAGAGTTGAAAGATTAATCATCTAGTCACTAAATTCACTTTCCAAAGTTTACTAGCCGTTCTGGCATGCACAGTTATGCACTAGGCAAGAGATACTTGCTTCCCTATGAACCTAGTGACTGTCTAATTTTTAACATTTTTTAGAAAGGAAGAATGCAATGAAAATTGTTCTTAATAAGCTAGAGAAATACTTACAGCCTCTTGAAATCATGTATCACTTTAGGGTATTTAAAAATCACAGAGAGTAAGGGATTTGCAAGTATAAATAAAGACATCCAATCTGTTTACATAGTATAGGTGTAATGAGGAAAGGGTTGGACAGGTGGAGCACCAAGTGTCAGAAAACATATTTAACTTTCCTCTTACATATTCATAAAGCCAGGAGAAATATAAGCATGGCAGAAAAGTAAAGAAAGTAGAACAAAATAAGCAAAACTATTCTCTATAAGCAGAGAAATAGTAGTCACAGTGTCAGAGATTACTTTAATATCTTAATATATTCTTTTCCCAAAGAGAGAATAAAGTCACCCTGTCATGGGTGAAATTTTACCCTAACACCCATCTCACTCCCAAGACCACATTTTCCTTTGAAACAATAACACTTACATATTTTATTTATTTCTCTAGTTTTGAACAAATTCCTAGAAATGTTATTATCTGTCTGGACCCAAAAATAGAAGAGAGCATGGAAAGTAATTAAATACTTAATACATTAAAATTTTGAGCTTTACTCATTTTTCACAATCTTTATCAAGCCAAACAAATGTGGAACTGCTTTGCTGCAATGACATCCTAACACTACCTATGTACTGAAGCTCTGTTGTTCACTCCATAGTGATCTGCCTTGCAGCATGGATTTAATCATAAAATGTTTATGGTGTAAAGATATCCAAGGTTAAACTTTTTTGATTCTATGGCTGATGACATAAAATACTGAAGAAAATTTCTGGTCTCCAATTGAATGTTCATTTTACCTATCTTTCCTCATTTCAATTATTTGTCACAGATGCGTTTTAGGTAGACAGTTTCAGTTGCAGGCCCTAAATTTCCAGAACATCCTAATGTACTATTATGATATTAACAAAATTGACCAGACAAAATAAAATTATAGTGCAGAAAGAAGTAAAAAACACACTCATGAATTATTTCTCTGTTGCCCAGGCAGTTCTATTGCAGTCTTACATCCGTTTCAGGTGATGCCAAATAATCACGGTTCAATTTGATTTATAATGAGCTTCTCCATCTGAGGGATTGAACTGTTTTTACTTCTTTAATGAGAGTAAATGTTTATGCTGCCATGATTTTTGTTGTCTGTGGAGAATTTTAGACATCTCTTTTGTTTGCAAGGAGCAAAAATAAAGCAGTTCATCAAAACAAGTTTTGTATTTTCCATGTCTGCTTAGGGCAAAGACAGGTTCTACCCCCTAGAAAGCAGCATTTTGATAGTTACTGTAAGTGACTTGCAGTAACACTAGACCAGATTGTCTTTTTTCCTCATCTATTGCAACTCTCCTATTTTATTTATACCTAATTTATTATACACTCATTACAACTTCAGTGAAATAAGACGTGAAAGAAGACAGTATTTTTTATGAACCACAATAGAGCGACGTATCAAGGAATGCTTAATGATGAAACAATACTAATATAGCTGTACAGAATTAAGTATTTATGCAGCTGAAATATATGCTTGTAACACATTAGTTGAATGTGTGCCATTTGTAAACCAATAAATCCCAAGTTTCAACTTATAGAACACATCCTATTTCTGCATGTTAGAGTTCACTATTTCATCCCTTAAAGGCTACTAAACCACTCCGGTGTTATATAGATGTTACACTGCTATTTCAGAATTTGATTTTTTTTTTCTCATACACAGAAGCATACTAAAACCTGTGCACACAAACCACTAATATTAAAAAAAAAGAAAAAAAAAAGAAAAAAAAAAGAAAAAAAAAGTTGCATTTAGTTTGTAAACTGAGTAGGGTTACAGCCACATTCCATCACAGTACTGAGAGAATGCTTGTAAAAGATTATGAATTGAATTACATAAATCAATAAACATTTTAAAATATGAGAAAATATCTATAGCCTTATTGGCCACCATAAATCACCATTAAGGCTCACACCAACAAAAGCCTGGGGGTTTATCTTTCTGTCAACTTCTCTTCCTCTGTCACACCTTTTCAATCAACTTTACCCACACAGATGCCAGAATGAGTATATTTACCAAGTAAGAGTATAAAGCCTTTATTTGCTAACTGATGCACAGGTGTGACAGGCAGGAAAAACAAACTATTAGGCTAAATGTTGATGCCATCCTCTATTCTTCTGACAAGACACTGCAGTCTTTTTTGGTGAGGAAGCCAATGGTTCAAACAGGTTGATCCATTTTGTGGGTGAGATGCCCTTCTGCTTCCCTTAGGATTTTAACAGTTTCCAGTCCAGATTTTTTTCTTTTGAATCTTAGAGCTACTATTATTATAATTTAAATATTTGCTTTTACTATCTAAACTCTCTCATCTTTATCTGTGATTTTGCTTCTGTTATTTTGCACTGCCCTAGCTTGAATGCTTCCTTTCTGCTTTTTCTCATCTCTGTCTTATCAGAAGTCTAAGCTGGAGTTAGACAGCTGTACTGTGTCCAAACCAGAATTTGGATCACAGACTGCTGAAAACCTGGAAGGAGGATTAGAGGATAAGCATATTTGCTTCAGGTGGTGAAGATGAGTTGCCAACAGAACTCAAATTGTGGTAGTTCCAGTTGTCTGATAACAACAACTCTGTTGGAAAAGAAATTGTTTTACTTCCTCCAGTATTTTTTTTTTTTAATAAATATTACTCACTGGCTAAACCCATTACTTTGTGCCACTTTTTTCATGCAGTGAAGTAAGATAATAATGATGCAAAAGGCCAGCTTGTGTTACAGCAGCTCCACAGAACAAAGAATACAGGACACTTGGTGCCAGTCTTGCTATGACTCATCACAAAGGAAGGCGTATGAACAGATCTATTACGAATAGATATGATTAAGCAGGGCAGGAACAAATAGGAGAAATAATGAAGCTAATTATGTTTAAATTATACATCCCAATATTTTGCAGTAGCTTAAGGAAGACAATTCTTATTTTCTTCATAGCTCATGAAGAAAATGATCTATTTAAATTCCTATTTTTATTTTTTAAATTCCCATTAGTTCTTTAGTATATAAATGGTATTCATTTAAAAAAGTATTGTGCCCTAAGAAAAAATATGGAGCTAAATTTGTTGTAATTCTTACCATCTGCAGGAAATCTTTGAATAACTCATTTTGTTTGTTCTCTTTGTAGAATGTGATAAATTTTATATTTCATCAAAAATTTTTTCCTTTGGTAAAATTTGGCAGTTTACAATTAAACTCTCTTTTCTGTTACTTCTCTATCCTTTTAGGACATCTCTTTCCCATAAAATACTTCATAAACCGGGATGTAAAGAGCCTCTTGTAGTCAGTAGGGTTTCCTAGAATGGTTGTGGAGTCTCCTTCACTGGAGATACTCAAAGCCCCTCTGGACACAATCCTGAGTAACATACTCCTAGGGATGCTGCCTGAACCGGGGAGGTTGGACTAAATGACCTCCAGTGGTACCTTCCAACCTTACTCATTTTGTGATTCTGCAAAAAGACTGGGAAGGGGGCATCCTGTACTTGTAGCTGTCACAGGTCCTGTGATGGTACATGCATACCTCATTTCTTTCTCTGGCTGCGCATTTTTTCCCCTCTCCTTTGTTTAGATATGAGATTCCTCATAGTGGAGACCAATTTTTTATTATGTAGCTGAGTTCCCATTGCACTCAGCAATAAACAAGTATCTTTCTGCTTTTCAAGAGCTCAAGTGTCCAGGTAGACTAAGGCATTAAAAGGACTAAGCATTTATCTACTATTTAGTTTTCCCGAACCTAGGCCCTACCAGACATATTATTATTTTGACACATTGATGATAATTAAGGATGTTCCTTCAGCTGCATAAAAATCTTTATCTGTGTGATAAGACATAGTGAGATATGTATATATAGATGAAGTGCTCAAATCCAGAAAGCACAAACAAGAGGGAGTATGAGCTGATATTCAGTGCAGATCATGCTTACTAAGAGCATTTGGCATCATGTTAGGAAATTGAAACAAAAAAAATTTCTAATATTCTGTGATGCCCATTAGTTAAAAAACTGTAATAATTGGACAAATGTGATTCATTACTCCTAATTATGTGACTATGGCTTTTTTTGTCATGTTTTCAAGCTTCAAATAGATAAAGCAGGAAAGTACAACCACAGTGTCATGAATAAACCTTTGCTATTCATCCATAAAATCAGTGCTAAAATTTTTTTAATTTAAAAGTAAAATTGCTCCATGTTTCCTTTAAAAAAAAATAAAATTCCTGGAATTGTACCAGTCTGTGAAGTCAAAATTAATTACAAATTGTGTTTAAATAACATAAAATTCTGTTAAGTGAAAACAGATTTAATTTTTACTTTTTTTTTACTTTTTTACCTATTATTCCCATATGATGTATTTTTCAAAATAAAGTGCCTTGCTGTGATGCTATCTCCTAGTCTGATGATAAGTAGTGTGTTATATATTTCGATGAAAATCACTGATTTCAATATCCCTCATTCAAAAGCTAAAAAGTGGAAGACTATTTGAGGCTTCATGATTAGAAAAATGTTTTCCAAAACAGCAGTTAGAACGCTGTCAAAAAGCTCTTACACAGAACACATTACAGAAAATCTCTGTTTCAGCATTTTTGACAAATCAGCCATAATAATGTAAACATCTCAATCCAATGGAGTAAACTGGTGGGATTGTAGATGACAACACTGAAATAATAGGAAGTATACAAAAGGAAGACCAAGACAAGTGGGTAAGAGTTTATAATAGAAAGCTTGTCTTTTGCATTTTCTCTCTGTGCTTGCTTGTATCTCTCAAAGGGGAAGTAGGAGGCTGTGCAAAAGAATTAGTAAACAACTAAAAGAAATGCATTTGCAAAATATTTTAGTCAGCTTACATGCTATGAAAAAAACCACAATTTAAATACAAACTTTTCATCAGTCAGGATACTGCTAATTTTTTTGTACAATATTCTAAATATTCTTTTAAAGCAGTTACATATTAAAAATAAAACAAAAAACCTTACAAAGTTAAGTTACAGGAGTTTGTGCTGCCCAGTAAAATCTGCATTTTCTCTCTTCTCTTTGGGTATTGTAGAGTGGTCTGTTGAACCACTAAATAGATGAAAGCCTAAATCTCATGAATACCTAAGTGAGAAACTGTGCACCAGCCTTAGAGTTTCTGCATTTTTCTGGTTAAGAGAGAATCGCCCCAGTTGGGAAAGGTTCGTATGTGAAAAGTGAATGAAGCCAAACTGCACATTTCTCACAGGCACCTGGCTAATGTTTAATAACTTTTGGGAAAATACTTGGTTTTATATTCCCAGTTGTTGGAGGTCAAAATTTAAAAAGTGAAGTAAACTGAAGAAATATATGTTAATTAAGGCTGTTAAACCCAGCATTTCAAACATTTCAAGAAATCCCTTGATATTGCATTTAACAGCTACTAGGGGAGTATTATTTTGATTTTCATTTTAAATTCTAGCAAAGAAGTGAAAAAATGTAATATTTTAAAAATGAAAATTATTAAAATAAAACAGCCTCATCCCACACTCTATAATGTGTCATGCAAAGAAAGTTAAAATGGGGTTTATGCTCAGCCTTAAAGCCAACATGAGCCAAGCCTCCTTCATGTGCTTCTCTGTAGTTCCCTCAAGTAGTAACAAAGTGATATATTTATCAGTCAGACACGACATTGAACAGATTTTTCTTCTTATTTTATTTTATTTTTATTTTGTGTTTATTTTAAAAGTGACCAGTGATGAAAATGTTATTTTTCTTTAAAACTCTGTACTGAAAAGATCCTTATGATGAGGGAAAAAGGAATTTGGAGATGGACTACATGGAGGAAATATGAATTTCTTTAGAACTGGATTATATTTATTTTATTTTCATGAAGCAAGATGAACTATGACCTGAAAAAGCTTTTTGAAGTCAGACTGGGACTTCTCTGTGTCCATGAACACTATAGAAAAGTTGATGAATCGCTCTTCCTAGTGGCTAATAAATTACTTTAAATAGTACAGACAAGAATGTAACCCTTCTTTGGAATGTAGATTCCAGGATGGTCACATTTTGGGACTCATACTAGGAGAAATAGCAGAAAAGTACATTAGAAACAGGTTTTGCTAAGGAGAATTGCTAAGAGAAAGTCACTCCAAATCATTAAGGCCTTCAGTATCCAGTGAAAGAGAAATTGCTTAAAATTCCTGATTTTAATTTAATTTTTTTTGCTGATAAAAAATTCTGTCCTAATAATAATGAGGAAATTACATTCTTAGAAGTTTTAAAAAAGCACTTTTATAATCATGAAAGCGCTTTTATAATCATTGTTTATTTGTTTGTTTTAATGATATTTTATATTCCCTGCACTACTTAGGCGTATCCAATTAGTGTTAAAATGAAAAGGTGTTTAGTTCAGATTTCTTCAGTATTCCAGCATATATTTAACTCAGAAAGTGGAGAAGTAATTTGAAATAACACTCATTTTCTCTGCTTTTTGAAATGTACAGTCACATCCTCAGGAGTCTTCCAGCAAAGTTGTAATCAGAAGAGACATTCTAACCTGAATGCCAGAGGTGAAAACTTACAAATTCTGCAGAAGAATATGAATGGTACCTTTCCCCATCCTCCTATATTTCTCCCTGGACATAGAGCCCCAGCTCCATCAGTGGCCAGGAAATTAAGCAAAGGTTCAATCATGGACCAAAGGAATAGGTAGTTCAGACTGTATTTGTAGTTACTGTCATTTTAAAGGCATATTGCTGGACTCATGCTGAAGAAATAAAAACACAGAAGAGAATCAGGTGCAAGGGAAGAGAAAATTAACTCAAAATGCTTGATTTAAAGACATTTGGATATTATTATTATTATTGTAAATAACCATCATCACCATTGTCATCAACATGGAAAACACATAATAATAATTTTTCCTGTGTTCTTATATACACATCTGTGTGAAGGCATGCACATCACATTTGCCCTTTCCTCTACCAAGGACACGGCTAGAATAATATAGAAAATTGAGCTAAGCATTATTCTTTTTATTTTATTATCAAGTTTGTTGACAGATTGAAACTGTGGATATAAAACAATGATTTTTGGGGAAAAAAGATCTAGCTGAGAATGAAAAATAATTGGTATTGTATGTCTACAGAAAGTAATAAAGGTACTAGAAATGTAGAGTTGGGTGTGGATTTTTTTCAAAATGCATCTTTTATCAGAAAATTCCAAATGTTCAAAAGATATTTTCCAAGTAAATGTGAGTTAAATTGATACTAAAATGAGTAGTTTTGATATGCTTTTCTGGGTGAGAATAGGGTCCCATCATTACAAAGAAGTTTTGAAGCATTGAAATACAGCCTATGAAAATGTGGTTTGTGTTCTTTTGCTGTTTGATTGGAACAGTCTTGCACCTTTTCCTTTGCAGTGCATAAGCTTCTTTTAGCCATGACCATACTGGCCATGTCAAATTTTCCTGCTTGTTTTCACTTTGGCTCCAAAAATTTAATTTCTCTAGCTGAGAAAGCCATCCTGGCAGGATTCATTGAAAGCAGTGAGCTTCCTGATTCCAGGAAGGTGTATAAAACTATACCCCTCTTGTCACAGTTACCTTCCTTGCATGCATGTTGTAGTTCTTGTTTTCCAGTTGTCACTATTTGTACAACACACAGAGTCTTATATTTTGGCACCTTGGATTTTTGTAATCTGTCTTCCTTGTAACTGTTTCTATTCTGCTTCTTTAGTAGCTGACTTCATGACTTCATTGGGATTTTCCCCATGTCTTCCCTGATGTGACAGTGGTAAGCATTTTGGGAAATTTGGGCAAGTTTCTGTTCCTTATTCTTGCCAGAAAAAATTTAGGCCAGAAAACAAGCCAAAAAACAAAAGAAAACCTCTCTAAAAGGAAAAAAACCTAAACAAAAACAAAAACAAAAAATCCAACTAAAACAAAAATCCCACAAACAAACAAATAAACTTTTTCTATGCAAAACTCTGATATTATTAATGTAGGAAGAGAATTTTTTTCACAATTAACTTGGTAGTTTTCTGTTACTTCGTTTTTCCAGCTGTTCTGTACTTAACTACTCTAATTTATTGAACTTATCTTTGAAATTGTGAAAAGACCCAATTTCATTGGGAAAACTGGGAATTTTCCACTCCTAGGGTATTGCTGATTTCTACTAAAAATTGCTAAATGTGCTGATAATACGCATCTATAATGCAAGCTTGCTGTTTACTTGGGATAAAGGAATTTATTTTGATTAGATTTCAGGTAAAACTCAGTCATGACCATAATGAACAAGTTCATATTTCAGAGTTGAAACCTGATCAGGTGGTAATTAAAGCTTCTGGGGTGCTTTTTTTTTTTTTTTTCCTGCTGCACATGCATTGCATACACATATGTGCATTCTTCCTCATTTCCCACCATCTGTCCCTCCTACAACATGTCTTAATTTTTGAGCAGACAAGGTGAAGCACATGAATGTTTTAGGCTTTATAGCTTGAAGATATAAACTCGTCCTTTAATTAGTTTCAGGAAATCTACTAGGGAAAATCACAGAATATTGAATATTCTAGTGTACCTGTCCTTCTCACTGATTTTTTAGGCTGATTTATGACCAGTAAAAGACCTATGTAATAGAAGAAGATCAATTCAATATGCATATTAGGTAGAAGAGGATAAATATTGTTTGGCTATTCAACAAAACTTCTACCTTCTACACTACTAAGGTTTGATTTCATCACTTATAGATCACATGGGAAAATGATTTGTGAATTCACCCTGACCAGCGGAAGACTCACACGTATTTCTCTTAAGCACTGTCATTTTCTTCGTCATTTATTTCCTGCTCAACAGGAGGTTCAGAGGCACTGCCAGCTTGCCAGCTTGATGGTCATCTCTGCAGTTCAGGGTAAATATAGAAGTCTCTGCCATTCATACCAGCAGAAAAAGGTTTGCACAGTTGCTTTTCTCATCCTTCAGTTAAATTCTGCTTGTAATCTCAATTCAAGTGTCTGCTCGTGGTGTTATTACTATTGAATAATATTTCTAATTCAACGGTATTACAGTAGCAAGTATATCCTATGCACAAAGCTATGTTGAAAAAATAGTCATGAGCTTTTTTGAGATATAACTGGAATAATTTTATATTTGCAAAGATATAATTTTGAGTTTGGAAACTAAACTACCACTTTTGGTACTTCAGCTGCAGGTAGACTTGCAAACAAAGATGTAAAACATGATGATAAAGAGTCCATACCATGACGACTTGCTGGAGATAAAGTTCAAAGTACTTGCCACAGCATAGAAAGTAGGAGACATACGAGTAAATTGATTGTCTAGAATTTGTGCAACATGACTGAGAATAACTGCATTGTTTGGGTTACTTAATGTCTTATATGATAATGAACTTATGTTCACAAGTGGCTAATAGCTCAAAGGAAAGTAATGGAACAAGCTGATGGTATGCCAACACTTTTCCCATATTGTGAAGTGACTGACATTATTGCTTGGTACCTGTTATATTACAGCTAGATACTATTTTAATACCTTAAATAACATTCTTACTATCTTCCTAGTGCTTCTTTCTGAAAGAGTACCAGCTGAATCAAAAGAACTGGTCTGCTTGCTGGTATTCAGAAATAAAAGCATATAATCCAAGGTGGTCGTCTTTTGAATAATGGGAATGATAAGAAAACTATTTTCTGCTCTTAAGAAATATTAGAGAAAAGTAAACCCACAGTTTTGTGCAATGATCCTGCTATGATAATAGGAGCGTTGCTTCACTGGAAATCAGGGGTGACTGCAACTGTTTGAGTCTGTATTTATGACTTTTTACAGGTTGCTCCTTTCAGTACTTCAGTGAGAACGAAACTCTTTGCCTTTGTAGGCTAACATTATCTTGTTTCAGTACATTTCCTTTTTTCCTTAACTTTAAGCCACTGACACAGCAGGCAATTGAGCAAACTGAAAGAGAGCTGTGTGTGTTCTCTCATGTGCTTAGGCAGATATTTAGTCCTTAGATCTCACGGCTGAATTATGAGACTAATTTTTTCCCCTCTAAGGAAAACCCTTTTAGACTAGGTAAAAGAAAAAAAAAAAAGAATGAAGAAAAAGGAAAAAGGAAAACAAAAAGGAAACAAAGAAAAAGAGAAACAAAAGAAAAAGAAAAAAGAAAAAGAAAAAGAAAAAGAAAAAGAAAAAGAAAAAGAAAAAGAAAAAGAAAAAGAAAAAGAAAAAGAAAAAGAAAAAGAAAAAGAAAAAGAAAAAGAAAAAGAAAAAGAAAAAGAAGACAGATGGCAGCCAGTATTACTCTAGTTGACTCTATAGGTAGCTGCAATGAACAGCTACTGGTTTTTTATTGGATATGATTGAGCATTTCTTTGTGATTTGTAGTCCTGAGAAGGCCACATATAAAAGGGAGTTTATCTCATATATTGCTGCTAGTAAAATTGAAAACAAGTTTCAGAAAAAAATTATGAATTATATGAAAAAAAATTGAAGTTTAAACATAGAACAGATGAAAGTGATAATTTTTATAAAACAATGTTAATAAAAATATTTTTCACAGCACATTGTAAGACATTTATCTATATTCTTTTCATCTTTATCATGCCAGTGATAAACAAGGCTTTCTACAAGTCTGAAGTGAGGAGTTTTGCACACCAGCGACTGTAACAATATTCTTCATGGTGATTATCATATTTGTCCAAGTAAGAATAAATTAAAGTTATTGTTCAAGGACAAATGCAAATGCAGCCAGTTGAATGATTTAGAAGTTCATGAACTTGTTTCCATATTGTGGTCAAAGCCCCCTGGAAATGACAATAAAAAATAAAAAATATAAAAAAATCCTTGCATTCTAAATTTGGAAAACCTCTTCTGGGTTTTTTCAGAGATGTTTACACAAGTTAAAACAGAATCAGTACTGATATAATTTTTTAAATAACCAATAACATAACCTTTCTGGTTGTTCTGCATGGTTCTATTTGTCTTCTAGCCTGGCTTGTCTTCAAATAAATAGGTATAAGTAAATTAATAAAGACTATGCTCAAGAACCAGAAATTGGAACATTTGTGGTAGAAGTTCCAGAAGGAGAGTGAGAGATGGCACATTTATTGCACAGTAAGAAAAGCAGGGAAGGCTTCACCCTGCCTTCCACCTCTGTGTGTATATTGTTTTGAACATTGGTTTTGGTCAGTTTTTTTTCTCTTGAACTAAGTATGACTAATAATCTTAGAAACTATTTTTAGGCCTAACCCATATAGAATATAAGTTTTAATGAGTTGAGTAATATATCACACCTATAAAATGTGAATGAATCAGACACTTCTTTTTTTTTTGCCTGCATATATAGAAATTAAACACTGACTCTAAACAAAGATTTTGTGGAAGCTGAAATCTACTCTCTTCAAAGTCTTCTGGAAGGATTTTGCTTTACCTTTTGCCAGACACTGAAGAGAGGCATGAACAGAAGAGAGACATTGGCTTCCTGTTCCAGCCACTTGTCCTCAGCAGTCCAAAATCAGCATGATGAACCTTTCAGCTGTTGCTGCAATATGCTACAGAAGGTGGGATATTTCCAATATCCTTGTTTATTTCAGAAAACCATCCTGGCTTGAACTTTAACAGCTACAGTATGTGTCTATGTTTCAACTTAAGCCTCCTGTTGAAATATCAAATTAACCTTAAAAAAATGCCATCTTGTTAACACAGTTAAACAACGCTGATTTGTTTCCTTCATTTCCTTCCAAAGGGTTTTATATTTGCATTTATTTATTCTGTTTGTTTATTTTAAATGCTCAGTAATATGGTAGTACACAAATTGTCCAAGGTCATAGGCTGGACAGGGGAAAGACACGCTTATCACTGGCCCCAAAAAAACCTCTGTTATTCATTATAACCTGGGAAAGACACAAGGCCTATTTCCTATATTAATTAATTACTAAACAAAAATCAGAATTCAGGATAGAAGTTCACAATGTAATGACAGCTGATCGACTAGGGTGTATCATTTGTTCTCCACAATACTTTGCTTTCTCAAAACTAGCGACAAAAAAAAAAAAGTCAGAAAGTATTCATCAGCTGTTCCTTTCACAACATAAATAAAAAGGAAAGCAGAAATACATGATGAGTTTAAATTAATCTCAGTTTGCAGAGGGTATGTTTCATGACAGGTAAAACTTCATCACTTTTATCTATCTCAGAAATGATAAAATTTGAAATTATGTGTTTCTGTGGTACATTGAACACCTCTATCCCTTTATTTAGGAGGAAAGCACAGCTCTAAGAAAATTTTTACTACGCATAAAGGAATGGACGAGGAGACTTGCTCTGGAGAGACTGATCCAAAGATTTGAAATGCTTTGAACCTTGAAGAGTATGATATTCCTCTCGGAGAACCAAGGGCCGAGGTGATTATTTTATGGCTGGCAGACTGAAGTGGGTGAATGCAAACATGCAGAAAAGTATGCATGCAGATATATATGTATCTATAAACTTGATATGGGGGATTTGAAATGGTAGAGGGTAATACAGACTTGCAAGAAAAGTCCTTATAAGAAAATGTATGCAATATAAAGTAACAAAATACAGTAGAGGGTTTTTGAAAAGTCTACTGAATCTAAGGTTTATTGTGATAGCTCTTTTTAAATGCAATGAAACCAAGGCCAAACTGAAATATTATATGACAGAGTCATTTGTAAATATGATTAAGTAACTCACTTGAATTTTTTCCCTTGTAATTTCTGTGGTAACCTGTCTTAACTGATATTTTATGAAATTAATGGAAAATTAGGTTGCACAGTCAGTTCTAGAGGACCCATCCAATGTATTTGGCATTTCTTACCTTGTGAAAGTGAATTGAAATCTACAGAATGTCGCCTGTTATTGGATATATTTATTTTCTGAGTACCTTGATTCCTGTTGTGGCTCAATTTTTATTATTTCTTTTATATATGCTAAACAAAACTTCAGCAAATCAGCTGATTCAATTGAATTCTTTGGTCTTCTTCATATTTCAAAATGATTGACTCTGTCTAGAATTTTCTACTAATGTCTAAAAGAAAGTAACAAAATAATTTCAGGCACAAAGTTCTTCATTTTAGTTTTGCTCAGTCAGATCTTTTAGCATCTTAACAGTTGAAAATGTTTTTAAACATGCACACAGAAATTCAAAGATTAAAACAACAGACAGAAAGGATTTTTCCCACTGCAAGCTACCACAGTATGAAGTTTTATTGTTACTGCTGATAAGAGTAACAGAAGATTCTTGCATAGTCTTAATTTTAGTTTGAGATATGATAAACATATGTTTTTTTCTTTGTTCCTTGTTCTATGAATCTAACAAGTAACTGTACAAAATTTAATTTTGTAGACTATATAGCTTACAAAGAGAGGAGTTTCCTTCTGCCCAAGTTTATAGGTAATGTTTTACACAGACAGCTAGTCAGCTAGCTTGCACACAGATGTCTACACTGTGGGTAATGTTTTACACAGACAACTAGTCAGCTAGCTTGCACACAGATGTCTACACTGTGGGTATCTATGAATCACTAATGAGTCCTACCTAAAATGGACATCTTGGATGGGATTCAACTCATTTAACTCTAAACTTCAGAAACTTAGACATCTGTGACTATCGTCATTACCTTTCTTCTCTTTTTAGTTAATGGAGATAAAAATGAAACATCTAGAGCTAGAATACTTTTATCATAAGATAAATATTTAACAAAAATCAAACTAAGCACTCTCCAGAGGCCTGTAGTGAAGACAGCTGTGTTTCTGTTTTAAACATGGTGGTATTTTCATTCCAACCAGAAAGGATAATATTTAGTTCTGTACATATTTGCAATACTCTTCTGAAAATCCTAATGGAACCTATTGCTTTGACTTTGGTCAAAACTAAATTGTGTTGCTCTTGAAACAATATAGAAATCAGACTTTGGCTTTAAACCAGCTCTCAATTGATTTGGAACTTAAAAATTTCAATTAGAATTTTATTTAATTGATCTTTCAAAAATTTTCTTTCTGTAACTAAATTTAGGGGTTTGTCTCCTTGTTTTTACCTAGAGCTGGTAAAGCCATCACAGGACAAAGTTATGGTGATGGGCTAGTGACTTGGAACAGAAGTTTTTCTTTCTCTTAGATGATGGAATTGTCTCTGTGTTGGGGTCTCTTCGTATTCAGTTACAAATTAACTGTTCCATCTCCTTCTGCCTCTTTTACCTTAGTCTGAGGAACGCAGGAATAAATCTTAGTGCTTAACCTACAGAACTTGTGTTGATAGACTTAGGATTTAGTGTTTGGTCTAAAGTGTAATTTCAGAGGAGTTATTTGTTCAGTTCCATCAACTGGGTGGGTGGAATTGAAGCCTTTACAACTCTGACAGGACTTTGCCATTTCAAAGTTCCAGTCACATTTTCAGGTCTTATTAAAGCAGCAAAAGAAACAGTTATTGGTTCTATATGTGAGCTTTAAGCAATGTATGAGCTGCTACATAAAATGACATCTGAAACCTATCTGCTTCAATATTTTATCACTGATACTGACCTGTCCTCATTGTTTCAAAAGAAATGCAAATTCCCCAACTGTACAGCATCCAACCAAGTACTTTAACACTTAATATTTAGACGCTGATATTCTAAATTTTATGGTTTCACACACCATCCAAATTATACATACTTTAAAAAATAAATCAACCATATGAAACTTTTTATATCAGTCACAGTTTTATTCAATAACTATTTATAAACTACAGAAAAGCTTATCTTTGCCTCAATTTTGGTCCAGGAATCCCTCAGCTTCTCTGTTTTCTGAGAATTTTATTTATTCATTTATTTTTTTAACCACTGGAAGGTACATTTTGTCACAAAGACCATAATTCTGGAAATCAGAACTATAGAATTTGGTTTTGCAGGCTGTTTTTCAAGACATAATGATATACATTTCTAGAGAGGAATACAAAGTATGCAATTATTTCTTTTATTTCAAAGGTTAACGATTCATCATTTCCTGGAACTCTACTTTGTTTTCCAATCTCTGCAGTTAACCAGACTACAGCTCCACAAAAGAAGTTGATAGCTCTCTCTATGAAGGGAAAAAGTGTTAGTGAAACTCAGCTTCTCACTTAGAAGTTAAAAAATTCCTCTCCTCCTCATATTCTGATTAATTAAAATTCTGTTACAGAGGACAGTATCACTTTGCCAATGCTAGTCTCATGACAGTTTCATCTCAAGTTCAGTCTGAAAACATTTGAACTAGTTGTCAAACACATTTCTGCATTTAGGCAAATATTTCTTAACTCTTTATTTAGTGAATAAAACTTTGTACAGGTTTATATAAACAGTTTGTTTAATTGCTTTCATAAGGTGGATTATCTGTACCATGGTTTTCATAAGTTGATACTGAGGAAAAAATCCAATTACTGGTTTCTCATTATTTTTAAAATACCATATCACAACCTTGGTCATAAAATCTGCTTTACTCTAAGTCATGGCACTTTTATTGATTAGTAGCTAATTTAGAAACTACCAAAACATGGAATTGTAATTACTATTACCCTTACTGCATAACTTGACTCTCTTTTTTAGTGAGTGCCTTCTGTCAACTTTAAGCAGAGTTATTGGAAGATCAGAAAGACCACATTAATTTATCAATCACCTGAGCAGATTAATCCCAAAATATTAAAATGTTCGTTAAAATATAGTGTCAAAATAGCTGTTTTAGATGTGACATTGCCTTTCTTCAACTAGCAAATGTTCTCTCTTAGCAGCAGAGTTAATTTTGCTTTTATTATGGCCATGGGTGCATGACTGTTTCAAAATATTGGGAAAGGGCAATGAGCCAAAATCATTATCTTCACTTGAAGTGTTTAATACCAAATGTAAATACTGGAGGGGCTTGAGTGCCCAAGCCATCCCTCAAGGCTTTATGCATCTGATTATAAATGTCCCTGCTGCACTGTCAGCTCGTCACCATCACAACTTCAGTCCAGGGTTGTCAAGGAAATAACAACCTACAGTCTTCCATTGCTTATCAGTAAAAGGACAGTGCTTAAATAACTCATGGGTTGATTTCCCTTCAAATACTCCTGTATAACTGAAATTTTTATAAGGCAATTAGAAAAATCAGAAATAAAAAATAGAATTCAGGCTCTTTTAGATGCTAATTCTTCCTGTATATTTCATGCAGCATTAAAACCTTTAGTATCCACTGAGATACTGTTCATAAAATGAGAAAGTAAGCTGATGGCTACCTTCTAAATACACTTCCAGTGGTCAGTTTTATTCTCTTGTCTGAAGAATGAAAGAAGCTAATGTCTTTTTTCACTTCTTTATGTAACAGCAGTACCTGAGGGAGGCAGAATTTATTGCAACAATCCCCTGCCAAGAATACATTAAGCACAGAGGAACAAAGGACGTATGAGTATGTTCTACATTCAGAGAGAAATGTGGAATACAAAAAAATACAGCATTTTTCCAAAATACTATTCATTAAGATTTACATTCTTTTTCATATTAAATTCGTGGTGGTTATTACAGGTTCCTGCTTCTCTAAACTGAGAAATTTATTTCTTGAATTACTTCCAAAGTTCTATGAAGCAGATTATAAACTTTAAAAGAGCTACGGTGTTTGTTTCATACAAACCTAACTTATTACTGTGTGCTATTCTCAGTCTAGAATCTTGCACAGATTGTAAAGAAGTATGTATTCTTAGGTGTAGGACAAACATTTATAATTGAGCTTTTAATCTTCAGGGACTAGGAATTTATGATTTTTAGAAATGAAGCAAAAAGACAAAGATATGTTAGACTAGTGTTTGCACTGCATAGCGTATATCAGAATGCAGCTTCTTATCAATAAATCTCATGAAAAATTACATTTCACCTAAAACTTTTCTACTTCTATATTAATATTTTATTTCATTATTTTTTTAGGTATTTGAGTAACTTCTGAACTTAACTTGACTTTGGTTTTTATACCACTTTAGGATGTATATATATTTCGATAAAATATGGTATGTCTTTTCAAATCATCAACTTCAACTTTGAGAGTGATGCCTGCAAGAGAATTAATCAGACCAAGCCAAAAATAGGTGTCATACTGCTATCTTCTCTTAGCTTTGGCAGACAAGGTATGTAACCTATAAACACCTGTTTTTTTCTAGACTAGCAACTGGAGCACAGGATGCTCGATGTGCAAACGGGAATAAACAGGTGTGTTTATACATGTTGCAGATTCAATTAGTCAGTGAAGAGGACTTCTAGAAGACAGTTCATCTGAGATGAACAAATCTTATGCGGACAGGCTGAGAGCGCTGGGGTTGTTCAGCCTGGAGAAAAGAATGCTCAGGGGAAACCTTATCACTCTCTACAACTGCCTGAAAGGAGATGGTAGTGAGGTGGCAGTCAGTCTCTTCTCCCAGGTAATAAGCAGTAGGACAAGAGGAAATTGCCTCAAGTTGCACCAGGGGAGGTTCAGGTTTCATCATCAAAAGAATTGTCAAGCAGTGAAACAGGCTGACCGGAGAAGTGGTTGAGTCACTGTCACTGGAGGTATTTAAAAGACACGAGATTTGGCACTTAGAGACATATTTTAGTGGTGGATTTGGCAGTGCTGGGTTAGTAGTTGTGCTAGATGATCTTAAAAGTCTTTTCAACCAAAAGGATTCTATGACCTTAAGACTGCAGACCTTAAGGCATGTCAGAAGTGTTGCCTGTTAATGTTGCTATTTCTCTTCACTGTGTAAACAAGATGACAAAAATGTCTAGCATGACTTTGGGCAATTTCCAAATATTTAAGGTAAGCAGATGAGCTTGATAGCCAATAATACCTCTGTCTAGTTCATTTATCAATGCATAAGCACACTTTAATATTTTTATTTTCCCAATGTTTCATTTAACCAGTCAAGTAATAGAAACAATATAATGAGAGTAATGAGTTCAAGAAAAATTGACTCAGTATCATCATAATAGTTGATGGTACAATAAATGAAGTCATCATACTAAACCAAGAGAATAAGAATTATTTATAGAATTAATTCAAGACAATAAATGCCAAGGAATCCTGATTTACTTTTGTAAGCAATTTAGAAACCAGGAAAATAATGACAGCAAGGTTTTTCAAAAGTAAAAATTTTGATTTCTTTGATCTGTATCTTGTATATTCATTGTAAGTAGAGTCAATGTTTTGAACTGCATTTGTCTGACTGTTTCACAGAAGGATGAACTAATGAAACTTAACACTTATTTATTTACTTATCTGAGGAACTTGTCTGTAAAATTTTAAATTCATTGCTGTGGTAAGCAAGATCAGTTATTGTCACATTAGTGGAATTTTGCTTGCTTAGACCTACAATTATTTTGTCCCATAAAATAAGTGATCTGTGTAACAGCATTTTCAGCTAGATATTCTTTTCATATTGCTCTGAAGGAAATGCTGCAGAGGATTAAGGATTCTTTCTAATACCACAAAGGGTATCTGGGCTGAAAGTCTGTGTAAAAATACTGTTTCTTTGCTCACAGGCTTGAACTCAAATCACACCTCTGTCTAAAGGAAAGGTTCCACATTGCCTTGCAAACTTCTCTTTCTATGACATTTTGGGATGGCTGACAGGAAGTTTTCAGGTTATGCTTGACATTTTGATAAGTAAAATCACATGAGTAATCTTACCTTTGCCTAACTCTTGCTGTTTTGCTTTTCTTTGCTTTTGAACAGCTCTGAAAAGGATACAATACTCACAATACCTTTTTCATACCATGTGAAATAACACACAAGAAAATTAGATTTGCTGTTCTTAAAACTGATGAATTATTATCATGACTATTTTCTTTATCTAGACTTATTTAATTACAGTTCTAGATTTTACTTTCAAACCTAGAATGAAGAGAAATAAAATTGATAGCGTGAAGATAGACTGATTATCTCTTCACCAATTTAAAAGTCAAGGTGAAATGGATTTATGTTCATCACACCTAAAAAAAATCTAAAAAGTCATTAAAAATTCACTTTTCCTAGACAATATAAGGGAAGGCAGGTGGGTATTATAGTGATTTTCAGCAGCATAAAACCCTTAAGAGGATATTAGTGGGTTTCAGGGAAGAAAGCAGCTGAATCAATGGTTTGCTACAGTTTTACTGATTTCTATAGTACTGCAAAGTGTCTCAGAAAAGACTGTCTCTGACACAGAGAGAGGTAATAGCTAAATTTGTAAAAAAAATAGCTGGAATGATGGCATGAAATTCATAAATTCTGAAATAGAGGCCTGTGGCTTTGACCTTGAATTACAAGGAAACAAAGACAATTCACCTACCTATAATCATGGGAATAGCTGTGAAGTCATCGTCTTTTTCCTACCAGAAACAAAGTTGAAGAATCTTAATAAATATTTTCAGTGCTTTTAATAGATAAGTAATTTGACATTGAAGTGCCTAGTGTGAATTGGATTAGAATATATTGCCAAAAATAGTCAAGAACTGGAAGAATAAAACTGGATGAGAATATGTGTTCTTTATTGTTGAGGTGGTACACTGAAGAGAATAAAAAAATACATTCAAGTTCCCGGAAATTAGGTATAAGACAAGTAAGGAGGCTGTGATAGTCACTGTGACTGTTCAAGTGGCTCGGTATTAGTGCATAATTTATGGGTGCAATTGAGCATATGAGCAGACTGAACCCTCTGTCATTAGATCAAATATGGGCTGCTCATTTCAGTCAATCAAGTTACTTCTTTATTATTTGCCTGTGATAAAAGGTTTGGTAGTGTCAGGGAAAATCCCTTAATGTATTGGTAAGAAAAGAGTACACTGTGACGGGCACTGAGGGAAAAACAAGCAAAAAAACCACAAACAACCCAGCTCTAAATTTGAGTCACTTACCAGCTAATGTATTCAGAGAGGAGGTTCAATGCTGTAATCTGTGTGAGCCTCATAAAGTTCAACCAGGCCAAGTGCAAGGTCCTGCACATGAGTCAAGGAAATCCCAAGCATAAGTACAGGCTGGCCAGAGAATGGATTGACAGCAGCCCAGAAGAGGACAACTTGTTGTCCTTGACAAGAAACTCAGCCTGACACAACAACGTGAACTCGCAACCCAGAAAGCCAGCATAAGAAGGACTGGATCTCTTGAAGTGTGTTTGAAGGAGGCCACAAAGATGATCAGATGACTGAAGCACCTGTTCTATGAAGACAAGCTGAGAGAGTTGGTGTTTTTCAGCCTGGAGAAGAGAAGGATCAGGGAAAACCATCAAGTACCTGAAGAGAGGTGGAGAGGGACTATTCACAAGGGCACATAGGGACAGGACAAGGAGGAATGGCTTCAGACTGAAAGAGGGTAGATTTAGATCAGATGTCAGGAAAATAATTTTACTCTTAGAGTGGTGAGCACTGCCCAGAGAAGCTGTGGATTCTCCATCCCTGGAAATCTTCAAGGCCAGGTTAAGTGGGGCTTTCAGCAACCTGTTCTAGTGGAAGACACATGGCGGGGGGGTTGAAACTGGAAGGTTTTTAGGGTCCCTTCCAAACCAAACTGTTCTATGGTGATTCTGTGTGCTATTTTAGTGGCATTTGCTCTGTGTATAATGTGCATTTATTCATTTGAGTTAATAAAGGGATGTATGAAAAGAAAGAATAGCCCTTATCCCGTGCACAATAGGTTGTTTAGCATATGTTGGTCATAGAGAGATTCACTTTCTCATAAATGATTCTGGAATACTTCCCAGAATTGAATTTCCTCTCAAACATGTAACTTTGGCTGACAGCGCTGAACTCCAGGAAGGGAGTGGGATACTGCTTTTCTGTACAATGCACATTTGGGATTCTTCATCCTCCCAAGAGACTTTTTGATTGCTGTTTGCTATTCACTTCCGCCGAAGTAAAAAAAAAAAAAAAAAAAAGAAAATAAAGAAAAGTATTTTGTTCTGGAGTTTTATGACTGCAGCAGATACGGTGTCAACTTTATGTCTACATGTGTAATTCTGATATTTTTCTTGTGATGAGACATATTTGGTCAACTGTTCAAGTAGTACATGCCTAAGATATTTACAGAATAATTCCTAAATTAATTAAGATTGGAGAAATTAGTTAGATGGAGAGAAAATGAATAGTTTTGTGTTTGCTTGCATCTTCCATCTGTACTCTCCACTTCTATCCTTCTGCTTTTAGTAAATGAAAACTGGTGTAAAAACCACCACAATAAATATATTAGATTTTCACCCTTCAGATTAATAAATAAAGAGCACTGTTGTTACACCTATTTCATCCCTGAGTAGACTTTTCAATTTTTTTCAGGATTTTGCATTTTTGCTATACTTCATAGCATGAAAAAAATTAAAACATAAGAAGTCCTTGAAATTTCTTCTACAGACATTACTATTTTCTTTTTTAAATATTAGGGAGCAATGGATTTTCAGAGAGGGAGCAAAAATTCTGAATAGTTTAATATTTAATATTTAATTTCTTAAATTTTATGTTACTTGGTGTCCTCATCAGGCTCACATAACAGAGAATTTCAGAAATAAAATCTTTCCATGGAGGAACTTCTAATATTTTCTCCTGAGATCTTTCCTGTTGAGACAGGAATGTTGGCATTTAACTCAAGATTACTGATATCTAAATGAAGTTCTTAAAGTGCAGATGCCTATTTTACTTACAGATTCTGTTCAGGCATCTTATGTTTCTAATGAAGTTGAGTCAACACAGATTATGTAGTTTAAGAGAGCTACTCACCTGTCCCTGGCATAGGACACCTGTGTTTTGTGCTGAACAGTTTCCTAAATCCATTTACTTTATCAAGCTCTGTTTAGTCCCTTTTATGTACCACGCTCATCTTAGGTGCTTTAAGGTATTCTACTTGACTGTCAGCTGGTGCTCTAAATGTTTTGACTGTGGTGAGGTATTTCACTGAGGTATTCTCAAAGACATGCAGATATTCCAAATAACTAGCCTTTGACGAAAGTGAAAATGGACAGGTACTAGTCGACTTATCAGGCTTGGAAAAAAATCTCTAAACCTTTATGTAGTGGTTTATAATTAGTTCCAATTATTCCCCTTTAGATACAGAAGAAAAATGCTCCAGAATATCTTGTGACACTGGAAGTTCTTTTGAAGAAACCAATGAGACATTGGCTTCTTCAAAAGAACTTCTGAAGAAACATTGATTTCTCCAAAATCACATTTCTCAGTGTTCTATTTCGAGGTATATGTGTAAATGTAAATAATTGCTAATAGCTTATTGTTAAAACATAAAAGATAATATTTCCAATGTTTGTTAATATCAACTAATTATGTTAGCTTCAAGCCAAAATCATTCTGGTCACACAGTGGTAGACTTATGTATATTGGCCAAAGTTTGAAACTGTAAGTTTGGGGAAGCATCTTTGCCTAGATGCCATTTAGATACATGAGGATGGAAATTGGGTTAGTTTGCACCACTAAGTAAAACAGGAGAACTGTGTTGGCTTCAGGCAAGTGCTGAGAACAGGAGGTTTGCCCTGAGGATATGCACTAATTTAAGCTTGCCTTCTCTGGTCAGTGGTTCACTCCCTTTCAAAAGAGTACACCCCAGAGTACAAAAAGCTACTCAAGAAATAAACTTTTTCAGATTAAGGTCATCCTTCACTCCTGGAGTTGTGAAACTCAAAACACTATTAAGATAAGAGGGAATGAATAGTTATCAAACTGATAGATTACAAACCAGAGAATATCTATGCAAAAGAATATCCAGGACAAATTATATCTTAAGAGCTAGACTCTGTAGTGATACATTTGGTAGTCTTAGAATCATATTTATATGGAAAAGAAGTGAATGTGAGAAGTACCTAAAACTGCTGTTTTGAGCATTTATAGCAAAAGTTGTAAGGACATTTTAGAATATAAATATATATAAATTCCCACTTACAGACTAGGTCATGGTTATGCACAACAGATTTCATGTACCTCTATACAATGGATGGCAAGTTCAGGTCCTGAATTTCTGAGGACTGATAAAATAGCAGATAATTGTGAAAACAAATATGACAACTGACTTTGTTAAAATTCAGATTAACTTAGTTTACAGTCTACATTTTCTTTAAAGTATGTAGGTTATACAGTTTATATAGTATATAAACAAATAGGTTTATTTGTTTTCTTCTTGAGTGGACTTCATTGCATGCCACTTAAGCCATCCAAGAATTAGACATCCCATCTGAATTAATAATCAGGAATACTACTGAACTGCTTTCACACAGGGCTCTGGTGCCATTTGTGATATCCTTGGAGGTTTTGGTGTCTTACAAGGGGTATTTTGCCTCAGCTCCCTGATGGTGTACTGAATACCATGTAGTATCTTGAATGATCTTAGGTAATTGTGAACAAACGGCTAATTTTGGGTCTGAATTTCTTACACACTACTAAACCTAAAGTTAATAGATCAAAAGAAAGAGCCACATGCAGGAGCCCTGTCTCCTATCACAATAAAGGATGAATTATCTTCAGAAATTTTTCCCTCTATTAATGTTAAAAACATCTAGACTGACAATTTAGGCTAGATGAGAAATTTCTATGAAAACAATTAGGTGAGAGGATGACCACCTAATTGAGAAATATTGCAAACTGTATGCAGAAGATCTACATTTCTGAAATCAAACTCATGAAAACTTGAAGTTCAGGCTTTACTCTTGTTGGCCAATAATAACAATTCTCCACTGGAATGTTATGGTGCTCTGTTCACACTCTCTTCTGTTCACAGTGTTCTCAGTGTATTTGCTCACACTGTATTTTGCCACACCTCAGGAATGCACTGTTATAAACTGGCTTGTGAAAAAAAAAAAAAAATCAGAGAAATTTTCCTTCAATGAACTGATGAAAAAATTACATTAAAGCCTCAAGGTATTTAAAAAGACAGCATATGCTTAAATACAAACTACATTTGAAAAAAAACTACAACATGTGAAATGAATATTTAGTAGTTTATAAAGACATTTTTATTTATTATTATTGATGTTAAAAGTGTATTTCTCTAATTATCCTTGTTCTGAAGTAGCATTCTAATTATTCTTTTAAAACTATAGGATTTACATGCTAAAAATAATTTTGGAAGTAAAAATGCATTTTTTACAGTTATTTTCCACCTTTTAGTATCTCTCCTCTGTTTAACATTAGTCTCAGAACACTTGCAAAATATCTTAATTTCACTTTGTCTTTCTATGTTTTATTTATTATAATTTTTGTAATAGACATCATGAGGTGATCTAGGGTGGATTTTTAAGTTAAGCTTAAAAAGCTTAACTTTGAAGCTGTATTAAGATTGCATAGTATGCTACTGTGGATAAATTGTAAATTAAGAATAAAACATATAATGCATAGTAAAACAAGTTCAACAGAAAAACTGTCTGAGATTTTTGATAACAAAGTTTACCTATGTGGTCATTGCCCTTATGTTTGATTGTCACCTTGTTTTCATCAAATCAGCCACAATAAAACAGGTCCATTGCTTTTAACACCATTTATGATTTAAACAATCATATTGGAGAAAAGAATCTGTTTTTTCTTTTGCTCAAAGAGCTCATTAATAAAAAAAGGTATATTGCAAAGGATTATCACAGCCCTGTTACACTTGGATCTGTAGCCCTGTTTTATTCACAAATCTGTTTGTTGCCAATAGCTGGAATTTTCAGTTTATTTCTTGACCTTTTCTTACCTAATGACAGAAGTTTCCAGGGGCTGTAATGGATGAAGATTTTAATTATTCTTTATTTTGACAAAGGGATGTGAGATTTGACCTTTGTTAGCAAAGTAACAATTTAAAAGTGAACAAAGGATACCGCAGAGGTTTTGTCCTCATGCCAACAGCAGCACTGAAGCAGGCCATCAGCTACATTTTATACCTTACCACAACTACATTTAAACTGGGATTCTTCTTATTTATTTATGAGGATACATTGTAATGTGTAACCATCTGGTATTTCAAATCCAGCTTTGCCTGATAATTTTGTGGTGTCTATGTCTCTGGATGGTATACTGAATTATAGGAGATCTGAAGTATGGAGATTTAACAACTCTCTAATTAAAGCTGCAGCATTTGTGCAACAGATGAAGACTATTTCAGAATAAATTAATATCAATAAAAACCAAGAAACTAGCCTGGGTGTTTTGTGGGAAGCTGCCAAAGCAGTCATGAGGGGTAGAATAATTTGCTTAGCTGCAGTGGCAATTCAAAAAATATATCTTGAGTACCAGTGTAAATTAGAAAAGGAAGTTAATGAGATGAAAAAAGCAACATAAATAGCAGGTACCTTAGGACCCTCCAACTTTTGATTAAACAGAGGCAAAGTAAATGCTTTGTGGTGAAGAACACAGACAATGTGTTAAACCTTAATGAACAAATGTACTCAGAAAGGGGAAATAAATCCAACAAATTATTTACATATGGTTGGAATGAAAAAGTGAAAACTTTTTTCTTTTATTTTGAGAATGAAAAGGCCCTGCAACAGATCATGATCCAAGAACTGTAATAAGATTTCTTGCATGTTCCTTAAAAAATAGATTTATCCTAGCTAAATATGGGTCATGAGGAGATAGTCTCCTTATCCGAAATTCAGTTGCCATGGATTAAGGAAAGAAGTAAGATGAAGTTTTTTTTTCTCGAATCAGAACTTGACAACAAGCCATTGAAGATTCTTCTCTCAAGAAAACCTCAACAGAACAGATGGAATCACCAAAAAAACCTTTTATTTATTTTACTTCCTTCTCTCCTACAGAAATGGAAGCATTATAATATGCGATGGAAAAAAGGTCTGTAGATCATATATTGTTTAACATCACCCTTATAAGAAACTATTCACTTATTGAGATAATAGCCATTTTCCTTATTATGTAGTCTTTCATTCAATAAAAGATAAGTAATATTCTCAACATAGATATTGGACCTTCTTGTTAAATTTGATGTTACAGTAACATAATTAAAGAGGGATGTGAACATTAGTACACTGTAATGTAGCGGTTTTTAGCATCCTTTACTCAATACCATAATTGAACTATGTTTTGTTGGTGACAGAATGAGGATTCACAGAAAAGCAGTATGAAGGAAAACAAAGGAAAAAAGACAAGAAAATGGTATACATCATGCATGAGGGTATTTTAACTACAAGGAAGACCAAATTAAAAGGTTAGATCAAAATACATTTTAAGGAAGGAAGATCTATGATTTTCATAGATTAAAGTTTTTCGCAGAAGTCAAAGGCTTTGAGGCACTTCCAGAATTTTAAGATCTACTGTTCCTAAGGGACTGGCAAGTTGAATATAAAGTTACACTTTTAGAACTTGTCACTGCAGATTTAAATTGTTTCCTTTTCAATTGTTTTAAAACCTGAACTTGGTTTATGATTCTTGTGGACAATATTTTCTCAAGCACAAAGCCTCACTGAAACAATTCCTTTCACTTTCCTGAGTCCATCAGAGGGTATGGCAGAGAATCTAGACTTTAGGCAAAGCAGATGTAAGGCTGCACAAGGGTTGCCTGACTCTACAGATAATGTATCTGATCCAGATGATGTGTAGGAGCTGCACACATGAAGTGAGTGGTTCATAAGAGACTGCTGAATTAAACCTGGCAGCTGGTTTCACTTTAGTCATCAGTAATCCAGGTCTTGCAGATATAATTAGAGGTTTTGGTTCAATTAACCAGAACCTTCATGTGAATCTCCCGTGTTCTCTGAGCAGAACCCTATTGCCTTCCCAAGCAGTTCTTCACAAGCATGTAAAAGTCATGTCTGGAAGCAAAACTAAATGATTTGACAGGCCAAACAGGACTTTAGTTATTCCTTAGGGGAAATCAGAAGCGCAGTTGAGAGACTTCAGGCTCCATGCACAATGTGTATAGGCTTATCTGAGCTCAGGGTAGGCAAACAGGATATCTGACATCTAAGGTCAGATGTAAACAGCAGAACAATATCACTTACCTAATTGTCTTTGGGTCATACTGAGCTAAGTTCCCATCTGGAGAGAGGGAAGCAAACAAAGGGCTTGTTTAATCATGCAGCTAAATGTTACTTACACAGGCAAACCCAGTAGTCAAATTCCAATAGCAATAACCTTATTAGCCGCTGAAATTGCTGTGAATAGAATAAACCATATTGATTATTAACGTTCACAACAGTCAGTGCCCTTTGTTCCACAGAAGACACCTTTGGGAAAGGAGTATTAAATGGTAATTATTGGTCTGACACATCCAGAAAATAGTATCTTGTCTTCCCCAGCTGAAACACTTCATAGCAACAGTGACTGAAACATAAATCATCAGGACCAGTTCTTACCCTCAGCTTCCCTCCTGACCTATTTCCTTTAGAAACTGCACCACTGAGAGACCTTAGGTGGATGTATGACTCAGACTACATCATACTTGCTACAAGGGGGATATTGTTTTGGGCATCTAACCTCAAACAGAATGTAAGAAAAAATACAATCTTCTGGCTATTCTAGCCTTCAGATACAGTCAGGATTCATATCCCCCAAAGGATAGGAACATAATAAAATTTGTTCTCTTTTAAAAATTTAATATAAACATTTTAGAAGTTATTGCATTCTGTTGTTCAGCCTGAGCTAATTTTTCTTCTTAAAGAAGGGACTCGGAAATTTTCCTGTGTATGAAAATGGCACTGTATTTGTTCCATTTTTCAGCTGTATATCACAATGTTAACTTTTGACTTTTTATTTAACTGGACCACAATTTCTGAAAAATATTGGGCAAAAACTGAAGATTAAGGGTATTTAAAAGAACAACTTTGTCCTATCAATACACTACAACTGGATTTGAAAAAAGTGGGAAAACAGATATTAACTGCATAAATGCAAGTTAAAGCACATAATCACAAAACTTGTTGCTAGAGATTGTCATATACATTTTAGTGCATGGAACACTTGAATTTCCCACATCATATACATTTTTGTGCATGGTATATTTAAGCTTCCAGTGCCTGTATTCATTAGATCTGATAAATATTATAAGATCTCTGTGCTGGAAATTTAGCGAACAGGAGTAAAAGCATTATGAAAACCTCACCTGCTAAAAAGCTGGGAGATGCCAGAAATGTTCAGCTGGCATTCATATGTTCAAATTATTTCATATCATCATGCTTTCATATAGGCATCTTCCTAAAGACGAGGCACTTAAACTCTCAAGGTCTGTTGACAGTCATAACTTAAATTGTAGGTAGCTCTGTGAACACTATTGAAATGAATTATTGAATTCCATGAACTCTGGCTTATTTGAATTTTTCATTTCCACTGGTCTCAAAGAGACCTAGACAAAACTTTTAAAACATCAGGCCATGCTTAATAGTTTTTCTACTGATCAGAGACACATGCTTGGCCATTTGTGTAAAACTCATGTGCTAAGTCTGATTGAAGCCATGTCATTTACTTGCCTTTCTCAGTTCCTCATTTCAGTATACTTCAGTAGCAGCATTTACTTTGGTTTTATAAAAAATAATTCTGACGGAAATTAATTTTCCCCATGTTTATAGATTGTCTTTTGCATTAATGCATAAGTCTGTCCCCTCTTATATTCTTCTGGTTATTTTTGAGAACTGTATGCTTACACTTTTTCTTAAGTCACAGGTGTACTGTTGCATGCTCAGTATGATATAACTGTCAAGTTCAGTGTATATAGCTGTTCATAAATTTAGAAGTCACTGGCCCTCTGCACTTGTTTTATTTCTAGCATTGAAAGGTCTGATTCATCACTCTATTATTCAAACTTTAGGTGTAGTGCACTTTCACTGGAGGAAAGCTGGAACAGTGTGGTTTAAATCAGGTTCCATTCTATTTTCAATATGATGAAAATGGTAAAAAATAGTAGGTTGTGTCCAGTTCAACTCTAATGCACTCTCTGTCTCTGTGCAGACCAGCACACTCAATTTCTGTCAGTTATACCTTGCTCTTGTCTTTTTAGAATCAAATTCCATGTCAGCAAAGAGTTAAGCCCCAGTTCCAGTTAGTAATTAAAAAGTAAAAAAAAAAAAAAAAAAAAAAAAACCCAAAGTGAAAAAGAAAGAAAAATGTATCTACAGCAAGAGTGATATGCCATGGAAATGATTCTGTTAAGGAGATAATTTGAATGTTCAAGGCAGCTGTGATTCTTTCTGCCTACCATAACTCTTTTTTCTTCTCAGTCCATGCTTGTACAGTAGAAAGTTCTTTCCACATCCAATGCACCATGACACACTTTCCTTGATGCTTGAAGGAACTTTTAATCTATACTGTAAGATATGTGTGGTGCTATGAAAAATCATGTACTTTTACACTGAAATTCCCTCAACATTAGAGATTAAGTTGACATTATGATACGACATTTAAAAATGTAATTAGGGGTAAAAATTATGAACATGCATAGTTTTATCATCTATTTCCTCTAAGATATCAATTTAAGACACTTTATTCTTCCCTTAATATATTAAAGATGCAAATAATATTCTTACTGTCACATTGGCATATGTTGCTCCCATAAGAAATCTAACCAGTAAAAAATAAGGTTGAACATCTTTTCTGAAAAAAGAAGAAAAAAAATTGTTCTCTTATAAATATGATTTTGCTGTAAAATAAAACTTGTGATATTTGTAGAAAATAAGTATTTCTGAAGGCATAAAAGTAAAAAAAAAAAAAAAGAAGCAGCACTTAGCATAAAACTTATGTTTTATGAAAAACATAATTATACAATAGAACCACTGTAGATTTACATCACCATGACTGTGGTTACAATTTATGCTTATTTCATAGCTAGCTTACCTCACTGTACTCTACTACACTTTCATGTAGCCTTTTCTGAAAAATCCGTAATATCAGAATCTTAGCTCTTGTTTAAGAGAAACTGAGACCATAAGTTAGATTTTAAAGTGGAGGTAAATGTCTAAAATATTAGGGAGTACCCAACAGTATTTTCAAAAGCCCTTAATCTGCATTGAAACTAATTAGCATTGAAAATTAATCTGGACACAGGACCATAGTCATGTGCCATGAGATTATAGAGTGACATTTATTTTCTCTCTCTCTAAACCTGTGATCTTTTAATTACTCTGTGAAAAGCAGAAGAGCTGGAAAAAGAAACATTTTAAAATATCTGTACCCTGTTTTATTTCTTTGCTTCCTACAATGTAAGGTAAAATAATCAAATTTAAAAACCTTGTAGAAGAAAACAATAAAATCACAGAGTAAGAAGGACAACTAATTAGAAGGAATCCAACAGTTAAAACAGGAAAACAGCATTGTCTTTTTCATGAGGGAAAAAATCAGTACTCCCATTCCTGAGCTGTTTATGAATTTTGTCCTAAACAGTAATTGGCTAAAACAGGGAGCTACTGTAGAGGAGGCAAGACATGTTTTTAAACAAAAATTGCAATATTTATTTCTAAAAGTGGATGATGTTTTGGTCTTTTTTTTTTTTTTTCATAGAAACACTTATCTGCAAACCTGAGATGTAGGCATATAGCTTCAGGAGTGGAGCAGTTCATTGGATGTTTTCCATGCTTTGGCTATTACACTTTTCACACTGCATCCTATCTCTCTTATGCTAGGTATCTTCAGGTGAACATTCATGTGTTCAGCTTAATGCTGTAAACTTCACAGACAAAATAAAGCTCAATTTTTTTTTTATGAGTCATTTAGCATCATTGAAACTAATTATCCTTGGGATAAAGGTAAAACCATGATTCAAAATTAAACTCCATTACCATCAGTAATATTATTTGACATTAAACAACAAAATCATTCCGATTACTTAAATTCCTTACATTTTAAGAACAATAGTAGCAACAAAATGTACAACCTGTGATGAATAAAGGGCTTTCAAGGAGTTTCAGGATTCAATGCATGTCATCACAAATCTGCTGGAAGCACTCTGAGCTGAGAATGTTTTATACCTGTGCAATATGCTGTGCCTGTGCAATATGGTTCTATGTCACAGGCACAGTGAATCTGTTGCTTCAAGGACAAGTAAAACTGACTATGTGCTACTTGCTGAAGAGTAACTCAGTATGTCATTGTGCCATTTTGCACAATTTCTGAACATCCAAGGAAAAGCATGATACATCATCGGTCAGTGCAGCAGGGCAGTGGATTAGAGCACTACCTACAAAAATGGGGTTTTGGCGGCTGAGTCAGTGTATTGCTCTAAAATGCTTTACAGTATTTTGATACACAGATTCTGAGGAATGGCAGTCTTTCAAATGAGATCCACTTCATAGCTTTGTGCCTGTCTTTATTTATAGCAAGCCTTCTTGCGGTCGGAACTGCCCTAGTGAAATACGCAAAAGACGCTTCTTTGAAATACAAAACTCATCAGTTTATAGTGGTACGGAACCCTCTATCTATTCATATGCAGGGAGTTCTGGATTGAAAATGTGTTTATAATAATCATCAACATAATGCCTACATAATACCTGCATAAATATTAAGATAACCTACATAGGTACTCTTGCTTTGATGGAGAATTCACTTTAACTTCTTCTGCCCATTGAAGAAATTATTCAATTCCTGTTTATATGCTCAAAGTAATCAAAAATTTCAAGTCATATGTGCAGATCACAGAAAGAAAATCACAACAAAATAATACATAGCAACATTAAGGGACAAAACAAACCAAGGAAAATACTCAACTGCAAGAATAAGAAAAGCAGAATAAGAAAAGCAGAATTTGGACAAAGAATTAGAAAGACAAGCCTTAGTAACATTAAAAAGAAGAAAATGAGGAAAAATTGTGATAGCAAAAGAGAAGGATAATGTCAAAACTGGATGACATCTGTATTGTGTTTTCATTTTTGCCTTGAGGACAAGACCAGTGATCATGCAAGAAACCACGGGGAGAGAATGGTTATAGAAAACTCACTGAGAGGTCTGACAACAAATTAATGTCATGCTAGAATGGCTAGTACTTGGAAGACATGGGCCCACTTTCAAATTTCTACCCAGCTAAATACAGATAAAAGTCAAATCTGATTATATGTAAGGAATGTGAGATAAAGGTTTAACATGATCAAAAGTTTCCAGTTGTTTCCTGGCCTGTATCAAAAGAAATGGGACCAGAAGGACAAGCAAAGTGATTGTACACCTCTATTTCACTCTTAAGAGACCTCTCCACCTGGAGTGCTTCATCCATCTCTGGGGTTTCCAGCATTAGAAGGATGCAGCCCTGACAGAGTGAGTCCAGAAGAGGTCATAAAGATGCTCAGAGGGCTGGAGCAGCTCTCCTGTGAAGAAAGGCTAGAAGAGTTGGGAGACCTTATAGCAGCCTTCCAGTAGCTAAAGAGGGCTTCAAGAGAGCTGAAGAGAGATTTTTCACAAGGGCGTGTAGTAATAGTACAATGTATAAGAGCTTTAAACTGAAAGAGGGTAGGTTTATCTCAGGAAAAAAAAAATTCCTTCCTGTGAGGATCATGAAGCAGTAGAACATGTTGCCCAGAGAAGTTGTAGATGCTTGTGGTGGCTTGACTCTGGCTGGATGACATGTACCCACTGAAATTGCTCCCTCACTCCCATCCTTAACTGGACAGAGAAAAGAAAATATAGCAAAAAGCTCATGAGGTGAGACAAGGACAGGGAGAGATCATTCGTCAGTTACCGTCACAAGCAAAACAGACCTGACTTGGAGAAGTTAATTTATTACCAATCAAAATTAGAGTAGGATAATGAGAAGCAAGAAAAAAAAAATCTCAGAAACACCTTCCCACTGCCTCTCCCTTCTTCCTTGGCTTAACATAGTTCCTAACTTTTTACCTTCTCATCCCCTAGGGAAATGGGGAATAGGGTTTAGTGTCACTTCAAAACAGGTTTTTTCTGCTGCTGCTTCTTCCTCCTCAGGCGGAGTCATCATTCACTTGCTCCAGCGTGGGTTTGTCCCACAGAACACAATCATTCATTAACTACTCCAGTGTGGATCCTTTCCACAGGGTTCAGTCCTTCAAGAACAGGCGCTGCAGTGTGGGTCACTCACAGGGTTACAAGTCCCACCAGCAAAACTGCTCCAAATGCTCTCCCTGTTCTCCCTGTGGTTCTGCAGGCCCTGCAGGGAAACTTCTCTAGCATAGAGTTCCCATGGGGTCACAACTTTCTTTTGAGCATCCGCCTGGTACTGCATGCTACATTTTTGGGTCTCCTGCATGGTCTGAAAGTGGATCTTTTGTCCCACATGGACCTCCATGTTCTGCATGGGCACCTTCTGCCTCACCACTATCTGCACCACAGAAAATCTCACCTCCAGCACCAGGAGCATGTTGTTTCTCTCCTGTTTCATTCACCTTGGTGTTTACAAAGACTTTTCTTTCACATAGTCTCACTCTCTCTTCTCTGCTGCAATTACTTCGGCCCAATAACTTTTCCCACTCTTAAATATGTCATCACAGAGGCTTGGCCTTGGCCAGTGGTGGGTTTTTCTTGGAGCTGGCTGGCATTGGCTCTGCCATGCATGGGAGAAACTTCTGCAAGAAGTCACCCCTGTAGCACTGCCCTGCTACCAAACTCTTGCCGTGCAAACCCAAGACAATGGCCCATTCCTGGGAGTACTCAAGACAGGCTGGATGTGGCTTTAAGCAACATGATTAAGTGGATGGTCTTCCCTGCCCATGGCAGGGGAATTGGAAATAAATGGGGTCCATTTCACCCCAAACCATTCTATGACTCTGATCCTCAGCAAATTCTATATTAAAACAAAAATATTATAGGGAGGGGGAGAGAGAGAGAGACAGAGAGGGGGAAGGTTGATGGGCAGCAGGAAAAAGTTTAACACACAGGATATTCAGATATTAGTTAAAAATCTGAAAGAATTCAGATAATCCTAACTGTCCAATATTTCTAAAAAAACAATAATTTTTTTTCCTTTCAATGTTATCAGTTCCACTTCTGTGTTTGATTATGCCTCTAATGTCTTCTCAAACCTTCATTTTAAGTAATTAAAGATTTATAGATGAGGTCTCTGCACTGCAGTAAATATTGTCTTGGAATGTGATATATGTATATATTTATCTGAAGATTAGGACTGAGTGGCTATTAAATTCTGAAATGCCACTGAACTGACATTCCACCCATATCTTTTTCCATGAGAGCTTAAACACTGTAAATTGGGAAGGGAAAAAAAATCCTGGGTTAGAACCAAAACTGTAGTTTTACTACTTTACATCAAAGTAATTTAGAAAGTTGCTTTGCTACGAAATTGCCATAACTTTCTCATCTAAATGCTGTAATTTCATTATGCAGGTCTTTAGTGTACCTAAACTTAAGTATACTGGCTCCTTGCACACAGCTATTCATGTAAATGATGATGCAGCTATTTATACTGATGCTTAGAGTGAAAATCATCTCACCTAACTTGAGTTGTCTATAATGTGGAAGTCTACATCTGAGACACACTCTCTCAAATCTCTTTATAGTTCCTCCAAGTGAAGCAAAGAGGCATTTTTAGGAAGCAATTTGTTTGTTCTATTTTAAGGTGAGATTAATTGTTCCCTACAGTTGGTTCCTTCTCTCTCTCTCTAGGAGCATAAAGGAACATATTAAGAATGCTTGGGGAAATTAGTTTTGGCATACATATTCAGAAGGAGATGTTGAGATTTAGACAGAGGAGGCCTGCCTTCAGATCCTGCATAGACAAACATAACAGAAGAGGTTGTCGTAGCTCCAATTCTTTGTTTTCCAAGTGGAAGTACCATATTTGAATGAAGGCTTCTGCCAACAAAGCACTGCAAACACATCAATGAAGACTGCTGCATAAGGGACATGTATATGTGTTTTTAAAGGTAAGCAAAGATTAGTGCCTCAGGTTTCTAAAGAAGCATTAATTGCTAAAATGGTCTTTATATGAAATTGTTTTTTCAAGTGATTTTTCTTCCTGGTTTCTCAGCTATGTTTTACTCTTCTTGAGACAATTTGAAGTTGCTAAGTAGCTGGGTACTATCTAATTTAAGTCTCTTTGGGTGGGATCCAATTCAAGACACTTTCATTTCATATTTACACGAGATAGGTATCTCCACTGTAGAAATGTTGGAAGTGTAACATATATGCATTTAAATTCAGAAATATTAAATCTTAGAAACCTAGAATCATGAAAGTTGGAAAATTTCTATAAGGACATCAAATCCAGCTATTAATCTAACAGTGCCAAGTCCACCACTAAACCATGTCCTGGACAACCATGTCTTCACATCTTTTAAAAACCTCCAAGGATGGCAACTCAATGACTTCCCCGAGCAGCCTGTTTCAGTGCTTGGCAATCCTTGCAGGGAAATAGCAGAAACTAAAACTACCCTAATGTAATTTGAGACCATTTCCTTTTGTCCTATTACTGGTTAGCAGAAGAGACTAATACCACCTTGTTACAACCTCCTTTCAGGTTGCTGTGCAGAGAGCACTAAAGTCTCATTTCTGTGTCCTTTGGTCAGGATTAAACAACACTAGTTTTCTACTGTGCTTGGTGCATTGATCCAGCCAGTCTGATCCCTCTCTAGAACCTTTATACCCTCCAGCAGATCAACATTCCCACCCAAATTGGTGTCATCTGAAAAAGTATTGAGGGTCCACTCAATCTCCTCTTCTAGGTCATAGATAAAGATTAAACAGAACCAGCACCAAAACTGAGCCCTGGAAGACATAATTTGTGACTGGTTGCTAACTGTATTTAATAATAGTCATCACTACGTTTTTTGGATAGAAGACTGTGTTGTGAGAGATTAAATAAATCTATAAGTTTTAGCCAACGACATTTCACGAGATTCACTATTCGCTATTTCAAAGAAATGACAGGGCCAGAGTAACTAGAGGTCTAGTGTTCATCCCAGAGCTTTTAAATGGTTGAGGTTTAAATCGTTGTCATTAAATTAGGGAAGTAAGTATATGAAGTTGTGTGCAACTATGCCTGTTTCTAGAAATTAAAATTTCGTAAGTACATTTTAATCCTTAACATGGTTGTCAGTGTCATCAGTTTAATAAGAAATTTATCTAGAAAGTATTATTTTGCTTAAATGCACATTCATGAGCAGGAAACTTTTCAGAAGCTAGCCCAGCAAATGAAATAAATCTTCACTTGGGCACATAGTTACATTTTTTAATTTTATGTTTTACATTTCTGAGCAGAGCTGACCACTTTTTTTTTTTTTTTGTTTTGTTTCTTCATAAGTAGCACTTGGTGTTTTTTCTCCAAGTTAACTAAAGATATATCGGTTTCCCTTTAGATCAGAAACATGACCATGCCTGCAAATAGATCTTTTTTTCAAAAAATTAAGTAAAAGAATCAAAAGAAGGTGCATTTTAAAGAGAACGTTTCTCAAAATCCTACCTTTGTTCATATAATCACATAAATACTTTAACTGTGACAATTCAGAAGCAAATGAGTAATGTATAGAGGTGAATTTTACTGTTAGCTCAGAGCTCTAAATTTACTGACTAGCAGGTGATGTGCCACTTGCAGATAGCGCAATGAAAGACTGGTGATAGTTATCAACGGGTCCCTTCTGCACATTAAAAAAGTCTGACCCCTTACACGTAGCAAATACAAATCAAACCCTAATAGCAGTTCATTAGTAAGTATTGAGTAAGGATGTCTTGGGCATAGTTCCCCTTCCCAATTTCTCAAAAGAAATCTAAAGCTTTTTGAATCTTCAGCTGGTCGGATCTCAAAATCTCAGTCCTGAGATGCTGAGCCACCGAGACCACCTTGGGGGGCTCGGGAGTCCTGGAATGTTGCCAGAAGTGTCTGGTAGCTGGACTTTAACCCTACACAGGAGACGACAAGGATGAGGGCTTCATCAGGTGAATGGCGAAGAGATTAGCTAACTAGAGGGTGAGACACAAGGTTTAGGATTTATGTACAGGGGGGGTTTAGAGGAGTAAGATGGAGGAATTGGGGTGTGTCCTGTCCTCCTTCTTCTTCCTCTTCTCCTCCATCTTCTTTGGCCACGGTGGCACCTTTGGATTGGTTATTACTGAGAGTGCACCGAGTTATAAGAATAGATGGTATTGGGGAGAAATGATAAATATTGTACACGTAACGATGGGTATAAAGATACGTGGCTGCCCGGGAGGGCAGACAGTGTGCTCATGGCTGACTGCTGAGCAGATCTCTGTTCGGCTGAAAGAACATCTTTTAGATAAACAATTAATAAACATAAAAACAGAAAGAAGAACTGAAGCCTCTTCTCGTCCTTCGATACGCGGGCTGCCCCAAGGCCACCCCGGGCCTTTCCAGGCCCCTCAAACAGCCGAGATAACCGGACACAGCTGACCATATTTTTTTCTGCTGTGTGGTGCTATCATTATTCTAGTAAAATTGATCATAAAAGAACACAAAACCAAAAGGTGTCTGCTATTTCAGGGAGAGTGGTTTCAATTTTTTTCTCTATACTGTGTAATGAGGGAAGCTTTGAGGTATTCTGAATACTGCACACCAAAGTTTTGTGATTCACGGCTGTTCAAGACCACATGGCCTCCATGTAAATACAATATATGTTCTGTATGTGGCTTAAGGTGCTGCTGGGTATGCCTAAATATCTATTTGTAGTTGTGTGGACTAGAGGTAAGCGAAAGCAAAGCAATCCATATTTTTAACTGTTTTGAGGCTGTCCTACACTCAGAATTTATGGCAAACTATATATTTTTTAATTTTCTAAAGAGTAATTTCAATGTTTTAAATTTGTGTTCCATTTCAGAAGCTATGGAGGGTTAGCAAATAAACTAGTTTGATTGCCTAAGTATAGCATGTTTTTAATACAACAACAACTCATTCAGATTCTTTCGTGATTAAACAAATGCCTTTTTGTCGCCCAAGGCTATATCTAAAGAGCATTGTCCTCTGTCCCACTGCTCTTTTCCATGCAGGGTAAAAAGAATATATTTATAACAGTCAGCAACATGATAAAACTACTCAGACATGAGAATGAAGTGAATGAAGAAACAGAATTGCTTCAGTTAAGTGAAAATACCATCATATTCAAAGAAGTTTATGATTTCAGCACAAAAGGTATGCTAGTTTTCTGAGAGAGTGAGGTTTCTTTACTGGAGATAAGTTAGCCTCCATCAGTCTTGTCAACTGAACAAGGCACAGAAAAGGTATAAGACTATTCATAAATTTTAATTAAAAAAATATCTAAAATACCTTAGCTGAAATCCCTCAGCAACTAAACTTTTTTGTCTACCAAGGAGTCTGAATAGTGTAGTTAAAAGTGTTACAGACACTTTTAGAAATACCAAATAGATATTAACCAAAATAATGTTTAATGTGTTCACCAGATAAATGGTCGCACAGGCACAGATACATCTGCTATCCAAATTTGAAGTGTCATGTGAAGCAAGGGAAAATACCACTCTGCATGCTATCCTTGGGAGAAGACATTAATCCACTTGAACCTCTTTGGCATATATTTTCATTACTCAGACTACTAGTTAGTGTGTCAGAGCCAGTCACCCAGTTTGTATTCTGTACTCAGAGCTGGAAAGTCCCTCTTTCATAACTCAGATATATTATCTGAGTCTATCTTTATCAGTTGTCTATTCTTCCTTCAAATTATTCTTATTTCAAATGATGTTTGAAACATTCAGAATTCTTACACAAGTGGAGGCTAACAGAAATTGCTAAAAACTAAACTATAACTTTAAAGATTCTAACATAGAGGACTTATAACTTCACCAAACAAATAGCAGATTGCATAAAACAACCAAAAAAGGGAATCAAAACTGTCTTCCTCCACAGTGACTCTATCCTAGTTATGAAATAAGTTCTAAGCAGTGCACCCCACTGGCTGCTCCCAAGAGTAGGTTAATGATAAAAGAATAAGAACATAAATAAGGCTGACGCTGTTCTGACACTTTTTCCTTCCTTTTGTCATCAGTGCAATACCAAAGAAATAGCAAATGGTCCGTGTTTCTTTGATACTGGAGCCACACACTTTGTAAAGCTGAAGTCTTTTACTACCTCTCACGTGACAATATAGCTTATTAAATATGTGCCAATATAATCTTGAGAATCCCAATTGTCACAGTATCTCCCATCGCACAGGTTAATGTCTTTGGTCCCCTCTTTCATCTTTTACTTGACTTTGATAAGAACCTCTCAGTATCTACATTCACTACCACCCTTTTGATTTCTGTGCTGCAGGTAGCACTCGCAATTTAAGGCAACCTCTTCAAAGGTCTCACTGATGACCTCAGTAAGCACCTCAGAAGGTGATTCCTCTGTGCTCCTGTGGTTAGAAATCTATTAAACCTGAGTCAAATGAATCTTAGCCTCTAATAAATGAAAACTAGAATGAACCAACAACCTTGGAAACTATTCATTGCCATCATGCTTTCCACAGAATACAGGTTTCTTTTTCCTTTTGATGTGTTTTTTTTCTTTCACATCTGAAATGCTGAGTGCCCTTACACGAGTTTTATCTCCAATTATTCTTGCATAAAAGCCATGCATATCTAGCCTAACATAATAGTGCTTCCCATACAGATGAAACACATCTATATAATTTCTTCCTTTAGAACAGATATGAAGAGTTGTTTTATCTCCAGGAAAGTAACCTGCTTCAAAGATACAGTACATTACTAAAGACCCATAGGGGGTAAAATTAGGAAAGAGGGAAATATGACAGATCATGCTCAGGATCAAGCTCAATGCATTCCATTACCTGGCCTGTGAAAAAGTCAGATGAACAAGCATACATTAAGTATATCCTAAGCATGTATATCCTAAACAGAACACCGACTTACAGATTGCCTTCTAGAAATAAGAGATTGATCTCATCATTGCTAATATTTTCAAGGCAGAGTTGAATCTATCCCATACTTGATATATATTTCTAGAGTTATGAAATCTTGCAGATTGCATTTAAGTTTAGGTGAATGTGAAATAAAACAGGAAGAGAAGAATACTTTAAAATCCCTGCTGTTTTACTTACTTTTAATCCACTAATTAGACTCAAACTGTGTGGAATCAGCCTTGAGGGGGTTCAGAAGATTTGTGCAGCATCAGGTACTACACTCTTATTTCAAACAGATTTAGAAGACAATTTTCTAGCACTACAAACAGGCACCCTTCAAACTTTTGTGTAAGCCAGACAAGTGTTACTTTAGCAGGTGCAGACTGGTCTTGTGAGGGCTGTCTGAATGTGTCAATACTGACTGCCCTGTGACCAAGCTGGAGCTTTAAATATTTCACAAGTTCTAGAAGGCCATTTTTATGACCTAATCAATTTAATATTCAGGTATCAGAGCTGGGGAAGTGGGAAAAAATTCAACTGTGCTCTCTTGTCACATCAGACATTTGGTCTTGTGTTTAATCTCCTTAATGAATTTTGCTCTTGGAAAGCTTAAGGGATCAGATGAAGGATGTGCAAATCACAGAGACCCTCATTCCTCACCCACCCCCTCATCATGTTTAATATACCAAGCCCTCAAGCTGCCATCACAATTCATCTGTCAACATGCCACCTGGGCTTTGTAAACTTCAGCATCTATACTGGATCCTTGCCATAATTCAGCGGGACCACTAACAGCTCCTCATGACAATAGGAAAGTAAAAGCATACACAAAAAAACCCCAAAAACCAACCAAACAAACAAAAAACCTCAAAAAAAACCCACCTATCTATCCATGCACATGCCTGCAGGAAATAATTTCACAGAGAAAACCCACAAAATCTTTAGTGTGAGCTAGCAAATTTCACAATGTCATGGTAACATTTGGGTGCATATACAAGAAGCCTGGCACATAGCAAAGAGAGGAAAAGAAACTCCTGCGCCCAGGAGAAATTCACACAAGTGAATGGGAGGAAGATTATCATTCTTGCAGCAGTAAAGACTAATATGTTATGAAGAGGCAGACTGATGAATGCCACAAAATGCTGGCTACTGAGATGGTGCATGAAACAGATATCTCTCATTCAGTATTTGCAAAGGTTTTTTCAAACTGATGGTATAATGTATCTCATTCCAGAAAATCTGTGTCTCCCATAATATGGTCCAATGTCTCAGCTTGTAAACCTTGCCAGTCTGGTTAGTTCTGATACTGTACTGAGTGGTACTAAATTGATTGCTCTTCATAAACTTGTTCCAGAATTAGCTCATTCAACAATATATAAAACTGTGTACAAAGTTATCCACTCTGGAAAAAAGAAATGTTAAACAACCACTAAACCCAAAGTTTTCCCCTTGGGTTATCCAAAATACAAGTTGGTAAGAGGTAGCACCATTCCACCAAGTTTTGCACCAAGCAGGTTAACAGGATGGGTCAAAGAAAGAATAAAGCAGTAAAAGAGAAAGGAAAGATGGCAAGTGAATATAGCAAGGCAAGTGAGTGTAAGAATGAGAAAATACAGAGCCTTCAAAAGACAAAGCCTTCCAAGGTACACCATTTGGAACTTAACTGAGTCATGTGTCTGGTCATGCCATGGGTTGATAGGAAGACTGCCTCCCTTAGAGAAACTGAATCCCACACTTAACTCCCCAGCAGGAAGAATGTGCTTACTGTTACAGCTTTACATAGAGTGTATTTTTTTTCAGCTTTAGGATTGTTTTGATGATGCTTGTTCCCATATTGTCATTTTATTTGGTGAGCCAAACAGAACAAGGAAGGGAATACAAATACAATCTATTCCTTATTTTACAGGAACTAAATGACAGGACCACAGCAGACACAATCTCAAGGAAACTACCCTGACCTTGCATATTCTGTGAGAGAATAAATAAGTGATTTGCAATCTCTGTCTTATTGGACCTTTTTTTCTGTACAACAATATTGTCAAGAAAATCCCTTGGTTCAGCTCAATAATGCAAAAATTTTGACAAATGTTTTAATTCCTGTTTGCTGGGTATCTTTCTAGCAATGAAGTATTTTTGTAAGAGAAGCACCTGTTTTCTGAGGAAAGAAGGTTGGTTTTTCCTTTTCTTTTTAATTTTGTTACGATTTTGTTGTTGTTGTTTTGTACAGAGAATGTGTCATGAGCTCCTAGAGGTATGAAATTACTTAGTCATACACAATATTTCTTGTCAGCCTCACCCTTTGAGGTGCAAGATAGAAGGAAAGATTTATTGTATAAATAGAAAGGCATCAGAGATCTCTTTAAAGTGGAGTGCAGAACATTACCTGAGATAAGAAAGGCATCCTTGCATATTCTAGTAATACCAGCAATACCAAAGATGGAAAATGAGAACATACAGACTAGTAGAAAACTGTTTGCCAGTAACATTTTCTGATGCTGAATCTTCATGAGACAACACTTTTGCAACTTTCCTAAGTCAGATAATGAGAATGAGGTTTTAAATTTGCTCAGCTAATGCTGATACTAGCCTTGTAAAAGACTTGATCCAAAGAAGAGCCCCAAAGATGATGAAAAGGACTGGGAAGGCTTACAGGAGGAAACACAGAGACAACTGGGTTTGTTCATCCTACAGAAAAGTAGGCTTGAAGAAGATCTTATCATCATGTTCCAAAATGTAAAAGATGGCTGAAGATAAGCCCAGCACTCCCTTTTTACAGCACAAAGAGGAGAGGCAATGGGTACAAGTTACTCCGGTGGAGATTCTGACTTGATAGGAGAGGAACATTCTCATAATGAGAACAGCGAGCCATTGGAATACTCTCCCCAAGGAAATGGTGGATTCCCCTAACAAAGGACACTTCAGATTCAGCTGGGCAGGGCTGTGGGCCATGTTACCTACACTGTGCTTTAGTCAATAACTGTTGGGGCAAATGATCCTCAGAGTACCTTCCAACCCAATATTCTGTGAATCTATTATATGCTGAAATGAACTGTTTTTTTCTTTTTCTTCTTTTTCTTTTTCTTTTTTTTGTTGGGGTTTTTGGTTTTGTTTTGTTTTAGTTTGGTTTTTGGTTGGTTGGTTTGGTTTCTTTTTTTTTTCCTGATCAAGCCTGACTTCTGTGTAAAATTTTTGCAGTTGAAATTGCTTTTATACCAAAAATGATGCTGCTTTAGATCTGTAAATCTAAACTTCATTGTTCTACCTTTATTTTTGTTATAATGTTCAAGAAATCAGGTGTGTATGGAAAATATTACATTTGGACCTAAGCATAGGACCTGTGGTCCCTTCTAGTGGAATTATAATCACTCAAGAAAGCATAGCAAAATTGCTAGGTGACTAATATTGCAGCAAAAACTTTTATTTTCCCATGATTAAGTTGAAAAATCAAAATATTGATAAACTTCATTGAAATAAATAAAAATTCAGTAGTTTTAATGCAAAACTATGCAGTAAATATAAATACTTATATTTTCTAATATTAATTTGCTCTTTTTGGATAAGGTGGAATGAAAAGCCTCAGGTTGTGCATTATCATTGCATTTATCAAGTCATAGCATAAATTTTGAAGTGTGCAACAGCATAAATATTGCAGAACACATATAGCAAACAAAGAAGTTTCAAATAATATTGAATTTTACACCAGACACACATTTTTCTTACACAACACGAACCCTTAGTGAAAACATTGGAGACCACAATTGATTCTAAAGCTTGATTAAGCATGATCAAGGAACTGAAAAGAATTTATTTCTGTTTTCACAAACCATAACTCTGTGAATAATCTAGTACTTTTATAAAAAATTATCAAACATGCTTTATTAAAAGTACTAAAATATTTAAATTGATAGCTGTTAAAATAATACCACGAGACAGTCACACACAAGGAAAAAAAAGAAATTTCCTTAGGAGGCATCATTCATCCCATTCAAAAGGGGATTTTTGGTGATATCTCCAAACAAGTTAAGTATATAACCTGGTGTATGTGTGTACATATACCTGCATATATGCATGTATACATGTACACTTGTACACATGTATATACGTATACACACATACATACATATATATGTGTGTATATATGTATATATATATATATATAGCATACTTAACACACAAATGGGGATGATTTTATATGACAGATTTACACTGCACAAAGAGTTTCAGAGGATTTGCTCTCCTTCCCTCTCTAGTGTCCCTCCCTTCCCATGTATACATGGTACATCAGTTGTGTTCGGCAGAGTTCTGTCACTCTCTTGAGGCTTTCGTCCACTTCTTAGAGGCCTTCATCCTGGCAAGCTGACGGTATCCTTCAATGCTTATGGAATATTCCAATTCCATCCTTTTTTAAGTACTTCACATTATGTCAAAATGCCACTCTGGATGGCTTTGATCAAATTGGATTTCATTTGAAAAAACCTGTAGTAAAGACAGCTAAAGTAGACACCTTCCTGAACATGTCTAATTCACTCCAGATTTCTTAGGTATCTCAGCTTCAGCTCTTGATGGCTTTCTTTGATATCTGTATTTACATGGTTTATTTTGATTAATGACATTAGTTAATTTGGGGTTTTTTATACCTCTTTAAATAAACTAGTAATAGGTTTGGTTTTTCCAACACACATAACTCAAGACTAAAAGTACAAATCAGTATAGAAATATTTTATACATTTTTCATTATCTTGCTTGAAAACAAATTTGAAATTTTGCTATAAATCTTTCCTACTAAGCAATCTGAAACTGCACAGGAGTTCATTATTTTTCTTATTATCTAAATTTCCATAGCAATATCATGCTGATAAATATCATCAGTGATGCCATAAATTTTACTTAAATTAATACAAATGATGATGCTTTATTAGTATGTACAATGGAGCACATCTTAAATAATCATTAGATTCAAAAGAGTCTATTTTCTTCACTCTGTTAATTTTCTGTATGCATGTCCAGAAATTTACCAAATATCTTTTCAAACAAGCATTACACTAAAAGGTGTCTCTGCACTTTATTCTGCTCTTCTATGGTTTAGAAAGCACAAAGGCTCAATAGCACTTAGAAAGAGAATCAGATTTTTCACACAGAATCACACAGAGTGTTCTGAGTTGGAAAGGACCCACAAGGTTCATCAAGACCTACTCTAAAGTGAGAGTCCCAGACAGGGACTGAAGCCACAACCTCTGTTTTATCACACCATATTTGACTTTAGAATACTTAAATAGGGAACTTGGGGGTGAGAAAGCCATCTGCAAATGATATACCAGATTAGCTAGGGGAAGGGGAGGGAATAAATTATGTGTTCTTTTTTAAACAAATGAAAAATATAAACCAAATAATGTTTTTATCACTCAAGAGTAAAGCAGTTAACAGATTGTCTAATGGACTTCAGGGCAGTTCTGAGCAATTCTAACCCACATCCTCTGATACCCTGATCAGACTGTGGAATCCCACAGCACTGAAGGTAACTCCTGCCCCGCCTGATTCCTGGTGACAGGAATGATGCCAGGAGCTTAACCTTCTGACATAGGCATCAAAGTGTCTCCTCACTTTAAACTTCCCTCTGCACCTTGATATGGAAAAATAATGTATGGTTTTAGGAATTTGTTGCTTTACCACTGAAGAAAACTAAGAAGAGACCAAAAAAAAAAAAAAAAGTAACTCAGAGGGAATAGCCAGTCAGCTAAGGTTGGCTAAACTATGCAATTGTGCTTTGAAGCAAATGAACCTTACTTTGAACCACTTCAAACAACTGGAAAAGAAAAAAAATCCTATCAAATCTGCCATAAGGGAAGCATATGTGAACTGCACATGGTCTGAGAAATGGGATAAAGGATCTAAATAGGTCTTTTACTGTCTTTATGCTCTGATTCATGGAAACAAGAGAGTACTTAAACACATGCTTACTTGCAGGCATCTGCTTTACATTTATTGTCTTCAAATAAGAAAGCCAATAGTTAAGTTTATATGTGGTCCTGGATGGAAAGAAACATAAAACACTCTGTCAGTGAGGTTCTGACTTCAGTCCCCACCTTTGGAGTATTATCAAAGTAGCTGCTTAAGTTTATTGCAAGTTATTTTTAGGCAAGACACAAATAAACTGCCAAGATCAGCTCTCAGATGTGAAATATAAAAGCTCCAGGTGTATATTGTGGTTTGCTTAGTGTCAGAGATTTGATTCCATACACTTCTAGAGAAAGATACTGTAAAATTTCTCAAGAAGACACTGAAGAAAAAACATTTGGGTATGTACAAGTGAAAAACTATCAAGAGATATACCTTAATATTTGGGATATTAATTTCAGTACTTCAATTCAGGACAAGCATTTCCCTATTAACACATTTCTCTGATTCACAGTAATCTTTACTTTGTGGACTAATTAAACCCCAAGTCATGGACCACTTGAAAAATAAATAAATACAAAACAAAACACTTCACTGCACATAGATCTACCCTTGGGGGAATGATGAGAGACCAAAATATGTGACAGATGTTAGTCACATTGCTTAATGCACTACTGGAAGTTGCTCAGATACTGTGGTGATGAGTGTGGAGTGAGAACCTATATAGATTAAAACCATTTAGTAAGATGTATCCTAAACAGACTCATTACATAGCTATTACTGCAAAAAAATTGGTGAGGAGGTGATGCATGAGTTGTAGAATAGCAGACTTGTAAATGTCTTTGTATATATATGTTCTCCTAAAAAAGCCTTGTGTCTATTATTACATGATAAGTAGAACAATTGTTTTCAATTTTAGATCATTTATCTATGTTTTAATTTGCCATTCTGTTCATGAAGCATCAAAGATGCAACAGCAAAGCCTTTAGAAAAGCTGCTTAGCACAATAATTAGCTTTTGTATTGAACATAAAAGGCAGTCATGAACTCAGAATAGAACGGTAATAGATGAACCAGAAAAATAGAATGCATCTGCCAGAGAAGATGGGACAGTGTTGTTCATTGAAATACTGTCCATTTCACTCTGGATTCATGTAAGTCGGTTGCACAAGATAAACTGTGCAAATTGTATTTGTCTTTGATTGGACAGATGAAATTTGCATAAAATAAATGATACAGTTTAATCAAAAGGAATCTTTAATTGCAACCCTAGAACCACAGGATATTCCACGTTGGAAGGGACCCAAAAGAACCATTGAGTCCAGCTCCTGGACCTGCGGAGGACCTAAGGGTCACAGCATGTACCCGAGAGCATTATTCAAATTGTCCAAATGCTTCTTGAACTGCGTCAGGTTGCGACCACTTCTGTGGGGAGCCTGTTCCAGTGCCCAACCACTCTCTGGATGAAAAACCTTTTCTTAATATCCAGCCTAAATATCCCCTGACACAACTTCAGGCCATTTCCCTGGGTCCTGTCGCTGTCACCACAGTGAAGGGATCAGTGCCTGCCCCTCCTGTTCCCCTCATGAGGGAGCTGTACGCCACAGTGAGTTCTCCCTTGAGTCTCCTCTTCTCCAGGCTGAACAGACCAAGAGACCTCAGCTGCTCCTCATACAGCTTCCCCTCAAGGCCCTTCACCATATTTGCAGCCCTTCTTTGTATTTTCTAATAGCTTCATCTCTTATTTGTGATAACAAAAACTGTGCATGAGGCTGCACCATTGCAGAGCAGACTGAGATAATATCCTCCTTGACTGTCTGTCAATGTTATTGTTTCCTTAGCAAATTTCTAAGGGATTTGTATAGGATAGAAATTAATAGTATAAAACCAATATTTTTCAATAAAGTTATGCTAGCAAGTGACCAGGTCTGTACATTCAATGCTGGTAAAATGAAGGAAAACTTAGGTGTTCAAAATATTCTGTGTCTTCACCAAATTTCATGATCAACTTAGAATTTAGGTGGTAGGTTTCAGTTACAACATTCTAATGCATTAACTTACTTAAATAACTGGAATTGGAAAATAAACCTTTCTTCCTGTGCTTTTATTTGTTGCTGTCTCTGTGCTTAAAGTATAATATATTCATCACATATGATGATACTGTTCTGTCTCCTTTTTCTTTGCCAGTTACTCCAGTTATCTCAGAAAAGGATGAAATGACACTTTATCAAATAACAGCTATTACATAATGGCTTCTAAATGAAGCAAGATTGCTGAAGTCAATTGCAGCTATAAATTAAATTTGGCTGTCTCAGACACCAAAGGCAAAAAATGAGCAATTCAGAACCTGTATTTTTTTTAAATCATGCAACAGAATGTTAGAAAGTTCATGAAATTTTTGACCATTTTTTATTATTTGCCTGTTTATTTTCCCACACTGCTAAAACTTTTTTGTTTTTTTCACAGTATCACAAATAATGATTCATTAAAGAACTTTTTTGTATGTTTATTCTTTTCATTTTTAACTTACCTAAATTTACTCAAAAGTTTTGCATAGAATACCCTAATTTTACCTAAGTATGAGAACCTAGTAATGAAAATTTCTCCCAGTATTCTGACACTCAGCTCAGAGTCTACAAAATTAGATAGGTGAGATTTCAGCAAAATCCACATTTCTGTTAGTGAATTCATTAAAAAGGAATAAAATACTACTATTTTTAGCAGTAATGCTAACAATCATAGTACTGTACTCTAAAGTATTGATTTTTAGTTCCAGAATGCTTTGCAAATTGCAAGTGATAGATCCTCACAAGGCTCTTGGGAAGAGATAAAATTGTTGCCAGCCTTTTCAGAGAAGATTCCTATTGATTCCTAATATATTAGCAATATGTTAAGCATATTGTTGCAGGACACAAAACAAGCCTTTAAGAGAGCTGCATTTTGGTGTCAGGAACTCCTAACCATGTTCTAACTGCAGTGGACCACATTGTCTCTCATGCCTTGCCCGAAGCACACAAAGTATAGAGCACTCAACTTGTTGGATGTAAAGATAGTAGATAGCTCCAAGGTGAACTCACATTGATGAATGAACATTCAGAAACAGTTGTGAAAGATAAAGTGAGCTTGAATTTTTACTTCAAATCCTTATCACAAATGTTGGATGTGATGTCTCCCACACAGGTATGAAATTTTCTTCCCTAAATTTCTGTTTGAATTGATTGTTGCTAAGCTGGTACTCAAATTCCCATGTCTTGACATTATGATCAGAATGCCTTTGGCTGTCAGGCAAAAAAATAAGAGAGATCTGAAAAACTAAAACACTACAGCACTCACTAGAAGAGAGCCATTTAGACAAAAGTCCAACAGTCTCCTAAGGGAAAGTAGCAATATAAAAATTATTCTGTTCACTTCTACAAAGAAACTGTACGACTCATCAAGTTTTCTTTGCAACTTCAATAATTTAAAAACTCATCACTGTAGGTGGCCTGCTCTAAGAAGCTCCAGAGGTAACTCAGCCAATACCAATATATAGTGACATGAATTTACAGAGACAGTGAAGAAAACCCAGAGTAGACCATTTGATCATATACTTTGTGTCAGATATTGTTTTCAAAAGATGATTCATCATATGTTGAACTTGGCTGGCTGCCATATGACTACCAAGCCAATTTCTAACTCCCTCTCCTCTGCTGGACATGGAGAGAATCATAGAATCATAGAATTGTTTGTGCTGGAAGGGGCCTTAAAAATCATGTCACCCACTATATACAGGGATGTAACCTTCCACTAGATCAGGTTGTTCAAAGCCCCATTCAGCCTGGCATTCCAGAGATGTGCTCATCCACAGCTTCTCTGGGAAACCTCTTCCAGGGCCTTACAAATAAAGAATTTGTTTCTAATATCTAATACAAATCTACCCTCTTTCAGTTTCTAGCCATTAGACCTTGTCCTACCAGTACAGCCTCTTGTCGAAAGTTCCTCTCTAGATCTCTTATAGGCCCCTCTTGTCAAAAGTTCCTCTCTAGATCTCTTATAGGCCCCTTTAGATACTGCAAGACTTCTATGATATCTCCTTGAATCTTTCTCCTCTCCAGGCTGAAGAACACCAACTGTCTCACCCTGTCTTCATAAGAAAGGTCCATAGGAAAAATGAGATGAAAATCTTGGGGGCTGAGATAAAGAACAGGTGATCGCTTATCAAATACCATCACGGGAAAAGCAGTCTTTGTTTGGGGAAGATCAATGTAATCTATTGCAATTATAAATACAGCAGGATAGTGAGAAAAAAAGGGCAATGTAAACAATACCTTCTCTTCACTCCTAACCTTTGTCCTCCAGCCTATCTTTACTCCTTTGCTCCTGTTCCTGACTCTTCTGTTTCCCTCTACCATTGAGTGACACAGGTGGGATGGAGTACGGGGAGTGTGATCATGTAACACTTAATTTCTGTTGCTCCTTCTTCACATTCTTCCACTCTTTGCATGTGGGGTCATTCCACAGGCTGTAGATCTTAATGATTTGTTCCAGCATATGTCCTCTCCATGGGTAGAACCCTTCAGCAACAGACTACTAGAGCATGGATCCCCTGCAGAGCCACAGCTCCTAGGAAAACCTGCTCCATTACAGGCTGCTTTCCTTTCTGCCAGAAACTCACACTTGGGGCTATCTTTAGGCTGTAGCTTTCTTCAGGTCATCTCCACCTGCTCTGGTGTGGGATCTCTCACAAGCTGCAGTGTGGATACCTGCTTCCCCTCAGTCCTCTACTGCCTGCAGGGGGACAATCTGCACCACTGTGGTCTGCACTGCAGGCTGCAGCTGCAGGGGAATCCCTGCTCCGGCGCCTACAGAACTTTCTTTCTCTTCCTCGATGGTTGTTTCCACCACATTTTTCTTAGTCCTCTCTCTCACAGTTGATATGCATAATTTTTACTCTTAAATATGCTATAATAAAAGTGCCACCAGGTCAGGTTTGGCCAGCTGTGGTCATATCCATTGGACATGATGGTGGCTCATGGTCCTTTCTCATAGAGGATACCTTACAGCTGCCCCTGCTACCAAAACCTTGACTCAAATCCAATGCATTCATATACATTTGAAAATATTCTTTAATCTTTGCTTTAGAACAAATCTTATTGCTCTACTTAATACACAGCTTTGCATCAAACAATTATATCCATTAAATGTATAATATAAGGTAACAAAATGGACTTAGGCCTGTTATATTGTGGTATCTATGTTTGCTTTAAACAGATTTAATAATGTTTTTTTTTCAAATCACAATTGATATAGTCATAGCATAACACAGTAGAATATATGAGACAGATGCTTTGATCTGCTGCTATTCTGCAGCCCTAGAAAAAATCCATTTCAACAAAGATGCATAAATGCATACTCACAGAAGTCTCAGGGCTTTAATGGGCATAGCATTCATTGGATATGGTTTCTCCAGAGAAAATTGTACTAGCCTATTGAATTTCTTTTTGTAGTGAAATGTTTTCCTCAATGATTTTCCCAAAGTTCTTATATTTTAATAGCACAAGTATTATTCATTTATTTTATTTTCAGTTTTATTATTTAGTTATTCAGTGCAGTAAAGTTGTTCCATTTTTTGTTAACCTATTTCTGCCTGAGTGTTTCTTGTAATTGCTTCATGAAATCTAAAGTTTCCTCTGTCACGAAAGAAGGATAATGTAAAGAAAACTCTGCATTAATAATAATAAAAAATAATAAAGTATATTTAAATTAAAACATTCTTTCTCTAAGCACACTTATGCAAATCTACCACAGGAAAATCCCACTGTGTCTTCTGCATTTGGAGAGGGCCACTACTGGAGCCTTGCTGTATACCAGAGAATTCACAAAAAATCTTCTGTTCCATTATCAGTGAAGATAAAGCCCCAGCAAACGGAAATGCAGGGGAGGAGGAGGAATGCCACTCTGTTAATCAGTTGTTAGTAACAACATGCAAGGATAATAGCAGCTTACAAACAGCACCTCCTCAGCAACATTTTCCCCGTCAGGTGCCTTGCTGTCCACCTGGGAGCATCAACAACTGGTTCAGAGTTATATAACACCAAAGCCTGACACTTTAGTACTAACAAACATCTTTTGTATTGACAATAGGTCCAATTATAAGGAAGCCTGGGGAGAAGTGATGGAGATAGATAGATTTTCAAAGGTAAGAGCACAACCTTGTCTTTTTCTTATATTTCATATTTTCCACTCTATGCCACTCTTATGGACTTCCCTCATGTGGGTTCCTTACAGAGGAAATTGCAACTTTTTTCAATTATTTATACAAGAAAATGTGAAAAAGTAACATCACAATTGCAATGATTTAATAATTGATGATGATAATTATAACAATAAAAATCATTTGTAATAAGCAGGTTCTATTTCCCCTCTGATTTCTCTTACTTAGAAGGGATTTTATACAAATATCATAAATGTCTAATAGTTTTTTTTCAAGCATCTCCTAAGCAGAAAAGAATAATCTGATATTAAGTATATTTAAGACTCTAGTTCCATTCCTGAAGAGTTAGCGTAGAGGGACATCTAAGTTCCCTGACAAGGAACCCTAGGCCATGCACACACCCCACTAGTCTTACAGAAAACTATCTGAGTATCAGTGTTCTCATCCTCTACCATTCTTCTGTCAATACTAGAATACATTCACTATAGAAAATAAATCTATTTTTAAAACAAAGATAAAACCCAAAACTGAATAGTAATATATCTTTCAAAGTTTCAGATCTTAATAATAAATGAATAATATAGGGATTTTTTTTTTTTGGAAACATGTAAATCTGGTAATCTTACATAATGTTTAGGCCACTGAAATGCATTTTTACCTATAAGAACTATGGCCATATAACAAACAAATGTTCTATCTTTCCTTTGGAGGTACAAATACTCTTCTACAGTTGGATTCAGTCTGTTTTATGTAAATGGGTAGTGGTTTCTATCAAATTAATCATAAAACTACAGAATTTCACTATTGGTGATGGTGAATCAAGCAGAAAGAATTTTATAATCTCTTATTTTTTGTTCTAAATTCCCATGAAATTCAGGTGGCAGTGCCCCAATTATTGTTTCATGAAAAGTGTAGTCTATGTATTTTCCTTTTGCTACCAAAATATTTCCCCTGTTTATTCTTTGCAGCATTAATAAAAAGCAAGATGTGTAGCAACAAATGAAATACAAGCTCACATAAACAAAAATAGTTGACATATACTAGGGCATGTATGGAGGCAACCAGAATTAACCAGCTCATCCTTTTTATAAAGTAGTCATTTAAAATATTCATAATGTTATGTTGTTGATAGTGATGATATGTTTTTAGACACAGCTAGTTCCAGTTTACATTGACATACTGTCATCAATTATGCTTCACCATCTGTGAACATAATTAAGTTTACCCTTAAATTTGATTTTAGAACATATCATTCACAAGTGACTCTTGTTTACTAAACACACTTGGAATAAGCAAAAACTGAATAACATGAATTTTGAATAAACTAGAAACAATTTTGCATGCAGGCCTCAAAGGGCTATAAATGTATAATTTACCCATTCTCAATGTATAACACACCTGAGCCCTTTCCAGGATTCAGGAACTAACTCAAGCTTTGTGGGCCATTATTCAAATCTCATTTATACTGTTGTCATTGTCTATGACTCTGAATTAAAAAGAGGTGTAAAATAGATGTAAATGCCATTGACACTACCTTAATGGTCAATTAAGAGGAATCAGAAGTTATATATGCTTTTTTTCCCAGAGGTAGTCATTGATATCTCATACAATATTTTGTCAATTTTCCAAAATCCTGAAGTACTGAACTCCATGGGAAATACACAAAAGCAACTACCATGAGGTGCTCTAGATCTAATGGATAATCTCAGTAGTTTACATCATATATTCTGTATCCTTACTGGATAAGCATACTATTTACAACCAATGTAGAATTGCTTCCTGTTTGAACAATTGTGAAATTTGATCCATTTTCCTTATACATTCTAAAACCATTCCTAAAAATTACCTATTTTCCTGGATGTGCCTTCCTGTTAACCTGTTTGCTAGAATAAAGGTGGAAAGCATACACCATAGGGATTCAAAATCAGTCAAAGTGAATTAATTTAAAAATTCAAATGAAGAGTGGTCCTTTTTTTTTCTTTAATATTCTCCAAGCTCTGATCTTGTTAATATATTAAGAAGAAAACTAGCCCCATGAAGAAGCTGTTTACATCTCCTAAGTGGAAGCCTTTCAGAGTGAATGAGAAAACAAGACAAAAATCTATTAGGAATACTATTCTGTACTACCAAACCAGTGTGGCAACCCTGCCCCTTTTACAAGGTCAAAATAAGAGAGTTACTACCAAATCCTTCAAAACTGCCATATCTTAACACCTCTACACCTTCATAGTATTTATCCACAAAGTACCTCTAAGAGACAGCAATGCATTCTCATCCCAGTTTGCATATGAGGAACTAAGACACAGAAACTACAGCGCAGAGTTCAGAATGCACTTATAAATTTAAAAATACAGAAGTCTGAAGGAATCTAGTCTGCAGGAAAGTAAAGGACACTCCACTTGATAGGTGAACATTGACATTGCCTTTTCTTGGGCACAGGGCAAACAGGCCAAAGAGAAACCACTCACTCCTGTCAAGCAACATTCCTGCACAGGCTCTGCTGAACACCAGCTTTTCGTATGGATTATCTGGGCTGTTGAGCATTGCTCTGTTTTCAGGCAGGACTAGGGTTTACTGCTTCCTCAAATGCTATGTAAGATGTCAAGATCAGTTAAAAATGTACTATTTTGAGTGGGATTTCATCAGCTGCATGCAGAATAGGAAGAGACTGTAAATAAAGCACTGTGCTTTTTCAGGTAGATCTCAATTTCTCTAAGTCAGGGAGATATCATATCCTTGACCTATCTTGATAATTTTTTTCTTAAATTCTTGACACATTTCATAATGAGATGTTAGATGAGAGGTAGGGCACAAATTAAAATTAGATGTTGTAGGGTTCTGTGTCTGAATTTGATGTCCTGCTGCTTGGCCCCACTTGGTCCTGGTACTAACATTAACAGGACATCACAGCCTGTAGCACAACTCAATCCCATTAGGATGTGTTGTGCACAATCAGTCCTGTGGGGGATGTTGGGATTCTTCATAAGCAATTCCCTAGCTGTGACTGGACACACACATTCCTGTGTCTGCCAGCAATATTAGCTGAAAGTGAGAGAAAACATTCTGGAGTGTCTGGAAGCAGAAACTTCAGGCACTAAGACACCAATGACATGCTGGCAGTGGGTTTGAAAGGCAGCTCAGCTGGTTCCAACCACAGTCAAATTCCCAGGACTGCTCAGAGTGCCATGAAGCAAAGCTCTGTGTTTTACTTTAAGCTTCTGATGCCTGTCTCTCTGTTCAGTATTTCATAAGCCTTAAGTATCCCAGCCCAGTGATAGGAGACCCCTGTGAGTTTGGAAGAACCTTCAAAAGATCCTGCTGTCCAGGCATATCTGTCTTCTGGTATGGTCAGAAGCCATAGGTATAAGCATCTGTATATGATTTTGGAAGAAAAGAAAAAAAAGTAGGTGAAAGAGATATATTTGAAGAAAGGGTTTCTTCTGCAGCATAAAAAACAGATCTAGCAGAAATTGTATCAGTAGTGCTTAAGGTGCCTGAGGGACACAGCAATGGAAACCTGCCAAATCTCATAATGAGAGAGAGGCTACACACACCTGAGGCTAGATGCTTCCAGAAACTTTCCAAATTTTTACCTTTTTGCACAAAGCAAATGTAAGGCCAATTCAGTGTTGCTCATCCTCCTCCTGTGAGAGGCATTTGGTGGGTAAGCTTCTGTCCAAGAGTCAGAAAAAATGGGAGAGAGGTTAGCAGAGACTTCAGGAGAACAGGATGTGGCAGGGGAAAATAGCATCATTTTCACGTCCCTTCTCTTCTGAGGTTTATGATTTTTCATTTGATGACCTTGTGTCTTATGCAATTTTTTGATCTCTAACAATGGTTTATATGTACATGTACCTTTAAAGTTCTGACTCCTTCCATAACAGGATATCAAGCACAAAAACATGAATCAATAAGAGAATGTTGATGACGGCAACTTCTGAAAAATCAAGAAGTTTTACACAAGCTCTAAACAAATATGACTGAAACAGCTACCTGTGAATACTAAAGCTACAATTTATTTTACTACATTCAATTTCTAAAAACATCTGGAATTTTCTGAGCTCATATATGACACACAAAAGGTAAACAATGGAGCATAGAGCTGCTAAAGGGAAAGTAAGGTCAAACAATTTTTAGTGCATTCTGGTCTTTCAATTCCTAAAACTTTCCTAATGTGGGAAAGTAGGAAAGGAAAATAGATTAAATAAATAATTTAATAAAATAATAATAATAATAAATAAAATAATTTAAATAAAAATATTAAATAAATAAATTAATCTCTATAGAGATTAAGAGGTCTGTAAATGCCCAGTGAGGATTAGCAGTTAATATGTGTTAAGAATGGGTTCCAAATGCTCACAGACTTACTTCCCTTAAGTTGCAGCAAGCCAAATTCTTTCAAGCTTTGTAAGGGACAATATCTTTTGTTTGTAAGGGACAATATCTTTTGCTTTTTCTCTTGGCAATCTCTGTTTTCCAGGGTGTATCAGAAAACGTGTGTGAGACACAGATTCAGATAAGTGTGAAAGAGACAGAAAATATACGTCATAGAGAGAGATCTGTTCAGAGGTTAGTGCCTTGTGTTTGAAATTATAAACTAAAGAGAAGCTAAACGGAATTATTCTGTAGAAAATACCTTTTGGAAAGTAAAAGCTGCTCTTTAGAGCAGGGAATGACAAGGATGAAATTTGAGACTAAAGACTTAACTTCTCAACTCATCTTTCTGTCAAACCTCTTTCATCACACCACCTTACAAATCAAGTCCAAATGAATCCTTCCCAAGTGAGAGTCTTCTCAGAAAAATGACAAGTTAGGATTCAGAGACAAATTCCTAAAAGATCTCAGGCTTCCTAGGGTTTAATGCTCTCATTAAACACTGAGGAAGACTTTAACTTGAACCTCCCAATGGTGAAGATATCACAGTAATATTTCAATTTTATTTTTTTTAGTATTTGAAACAGCTTCTAGTCTTAAAGATACCATTTGTTTAGTTTATACTGGAAAAATGATGTTTCAGATAAAATGTAATGTGGGACACAAAATCAAGCTCTTTGCATTTTTGTCTCATTCACCTTCAAAAGAAATAAAGACTGTATGTTTGAAAAAAATCCAGATTTTCTAGTTGATTTATGATGATTATAGAATCCACCTCATGCCTGTTGACTTTCAAAGGGATGCACATAAAACTGTGTAGATTTTATGTGCAGTTATGGAGATAGTAGGGCATTCAGGATAGCAATAGTCAGTTTTGATTCAAAATATAATAGGCAAAGTTCAGAAGTGATTTGTAATTTTATTTCTTTGTTGACACGATACTATAAACATGAGTTTGTATGTAAGACAATGAAATCTTGCAAGATAGGTTTCTTTTTTAAAGAGTGACTGTTCTATATCATACAATATGATAATGCTTTTGCTCCTGGAAAAAATTTTGTTGCCTTTACTTTACAAGTCTCTGAATTCATTAAACATCAAATCCTTTTACAGGAAAATCACTCATTTTGTCAAAGAAATCAAAAACTTGGTGAAGTCTATGTCATCTGAGCATGAGGCAGGAGTCAGAGTGTAATTAGAAATATTAATTTAGTTTATTAATTTTTGCCAGAAATAGGTTAAATATTATTTTCTAATTTTTTTTTTAGTTTTATTTTTGACACAAATTTCCACACAAGTAACATACTAACTCCATTAGTCAAGGAATACAGATAACAGAGCTTTGATCATAACTGAAAACACTGAGTACCAATTACTAGAAAAAAATATTTTCTGGTCTCTGATTAGAGAACTGTAGTGAATTAAACACCTGCCACACTTCACACTAATAAAGAAAGATTGATTTCTTTGGGATAGCTATTTGGCCATAATCATAGCAGGTCAGATGTTGCATACCAGATGTATTCAAAAGCTCTTGGCTATGGTATGTAAATCTTTGGATTTGATTTTGACTCTGAACACAGTAGTTGTTTCTTGCTCTCCTCTTGCTCTTCTCTAGACTCTTCCCAATCTCTGACACTTTCTGATACTATGCCAGGCATCATTTTTCCTTCTTCATAAATGTTTTGCTTCAACTTCTTGATAACATTTTGCATTTAGATAATATTAAACTAGCTGTTTAACTTTCAAGGCTGCTAATTTAGGCATGGACATTCTCAGAAGAAAATAGAAGCAACTCTGAGGAGAACCATATCTAATATTTATAATCTTGTGATAGTTTATGATAATGGAAAGATCTCAGAAATTCTACCTTTATGAAAGAAATACCAAAAGGATACATATGCATTGGTAAGGAGAAAGGAGTTGTAAATATTATATTGTGTGATCATATAGATTTATCTATGCTGTTGCTCCTATGATAAATATGAAGAATTATTGTCAGCAGAGGATGACCAAGTCATAGAACACTCAAAAAAAATATTTGTACAGAAGGCAATGAAGACTAATGGAAGCTGGCCAATGCCAATGCAAGGCTACTCTTGAATCCTTTTGAATAGTCATAGTGTCTGGGAAAAGTACATGAAGACTAGAGGAGAAAAGATATCACTCCTATATTCAAGAAGGAAAAAAGGAAGATTTGGGGAACTAAAATCCAGTCAGCATCACCTTAGTCACTCTGAAGGTGATAGAGAGAAACCTCCTGGAAAGATTTTCTAGACACATGAAGGCCAAGGAGCAAGCTATGAGTAATAAGCATGGATTTTCAAGGGTGAAGTCATGCTGGACCAACTTGATAGATTTCTACAATGACTGGAATAGCTGATGGATGGTGGATGACAGCCGAGCAACAGATATTGTTTACCCTGACTTCAGAAAGCTTCTGACATTGTCTCATATAACATCATCACAGAGGAACTGACAAAGTAAAGTTTAGGTAAGTGGACAGTCAGATGGATTAAAGATGAGCTGAATAATTGATCCTAGAGGAATGTGACTGATGGCACCAAGTCCTGTAGGAGGCAGTTTCTAGCAGTGTGGCTCAGAGGTCCATCTGTGTTCTAATATTCTTCCACACCTTTATTAATGACTCAGATAAGGATGACATCTTTGCAAGTCTGCAGACAATACAAAACTAGGAGGAGAGGTTTATACAAGATATAACTATGCCACCATTCAGATGAAGCTCAGTAGACTGGGTGAGTGTCAGCAAGGGTAAATGCCAAATCCTGCACCTGGGAAAGAAAGTTGATGCACCAGCTTATGCAGGAGTGAAACCATCTGAAAAGCAGCTTTGCCAAAAAGGAACTTAAGATTCTAGTGGACAACAGGCCAGCAATGCACCCTCAGAGCAAAGTAGTCCACCAGCCCTCCTCAGTTGCACTAGGAGTGAGGTGATCCTTCCCCTCTGCTCAGTGCTAGTAAGACTGCACCTGCAGGATTGTGTTCAGCTCTCAGCTCCCACTACAAGAAAGATATAGATTAACAGATCAAGTAATGCTCCAGAATAATTGATTTAGTGATTGAAGCACCTTTCACAGAAGAAAAGGCTGAGGGAGATAGGATTTTTTCAGCCTGGAGAAGGTTCAGGGAAGTCTCATCAATGATATACATATATCTGAAGGAAGGAAATTATTAAAAGGGAGCCTGACGTTTATCAGTAGTGCTTATTGAGAGGATACGAGAAATGGACACCAATAAAAATACATAAAATTCCATCTGAACAAAAAAGCCTTTTTTTTTTTTTTTACTTTTGTGAGGGTGGTCAAATGTTCTAAACACAGTACAAAGTCTCCATCCTTGGAGAAAGTAAATAACTTCACTGGACGTGGTGCCAAAAAATCTGCTTTAGCAGGACTCTGCTTTGAACAGGGAGAGTCAGACTAGATTAATTTAATAGGTCACTTCAAACCTAAACAATATTGTAATTACTATATTTTTCTCCAATATGCAGCTTTATTTATTTACATTGGTTGTTTATTTAATTCTGTGAAATGTAAAAAAAGCCAGTCGGAAAAAATATAATTGGAGATGTACAAAGAAAGGCAGAAGAAAGAAATGAAATTTATAAGTCAAGAAGTGGCAGTAGGCATAATGATCATTTTAATACTGCAATTACAAGATTGTAAAGTGAATAAAAAATGATGGGTTTAATGCTCACTATTTTTACTGGTTTTCACTGAGGGAGTTAGAGAGAATGTAGTAGCATTCAGAGCTCTGCTGCTGTAAAGGAATGCTGTAAGTGGATGGAGTCAGGTGAACAGAGCAGCAAAAGTCTCACAAGGTTTACTGCAGAGCTGTGAAATCTGTCAGTTTTGTCTGTCAGAGAAACTAGAGCTTTTAAACTCTGCCCTCTAAAGCTGGATAATCTGGCACAATAAAAAGTCCCTAAGACCCAACCACTAAATGCTTATAGGTTTGAAAAAAGAGCCAGAAAAAAAAGGAAATCAGAGGCATTAGCCACCTGTCTTTTCAGTTCCACTACAAGATGTGTATTTCTGCAACTGGTCCTGAAACCTGCAAACAAGGTTTGACTGGCTTGGAATATGTGGGGAGAGCAGTGGATATTGTACACCTGAACTTTAGGGAAGCCTTTGACACTGACTTCCACAAGACTTCCATGGACAAGCTGACTGCTTATGTGCTGGATGGGAAGACCATGAGGTGGGGGAGAAAACAGCTGAGTGGCCAGGCCTAGAGGGTGGCAATCAGGGATAGGGAGTCTAGGTGGAGGCAAGTGCCTAGTGGTTTGCCCTAGCGATATCAGCACTGGCCCAGTGCTGTGTTACATCTTTATTGATGTGGATGATGAAGCAGAGTAAACCTCAGCAGGTTTGCTGATGAAAAACCCCTGGGAGGAGTGGTTTATACCTACCCTGTACATCTTGGACACCAGCAATATGCATTGCTGAAAACAATTTCAAAGACATCCCAGGCTGCATTAGGCAAAGTATTTCCAGCAAATGGGGGGAGATGACCCTTCCCATTTATTCAGCACTGGAGAGGCCACACTTGGGGCACCATGTCAGATCTTGGACTCCTCAGTACAGAAGAGGCATGGACATTCTGGTGAGGGTACAATGAAGGCTATAAGAATAGCTCACATATAAGAAAACTCTGAGGGGGCCTTTTCAGCCTAGAAAAAAGAATTATCCTGGGAATATTATTAATATTTATAAATACCTGAATGAAGTATGAAAACATGACAGTCAGGCGTTCTTTAGTGGTGCCCAGTGACAGAACCAGAGGCAATGGGTCCAAACTGGAACACAGAACTCCAGAAAACACATTTTACTCTGACAGACAATAGGGCTGGGACAGGTTTTTCAGAGACCTATGGAGTCTTCCTACTTGAGATGTTGAAAATCTTAAGCATCTGGCTCTAGGTGGCCCTGTTTGAACAAGAGAGTTGGATCAGATGGCCTCCAGAGAGTTTGTCCAGCTTCAGCCTTTCTGTGACTCTATGGAGGTTCTCTATCTTGTTCAGACAAATGCACTGCAACAGCCTAATACACTCACTCTAAATCAGATTCAAACAAATGCAGTCTATAAAACTGCACTATCTATATTAGATTAGGCCACATACTAAAAAACAATTATGAAATGTATCATGTAGGAGAAGATGTCTTTACACATCATCACCATCATCATCATCATGATTTACTGGTTAATAATACCAATAGAGATTTTGAGAAAAACTGATTTTTATTTCCCAACTCCCTAGAATTGTCTTCCAGCCATTAGAAAATATGAGTCTGCTAAGAGTTCATAAGCAAGCTGTTTAAATCCGGACATGTGCTGAGCTCTACCATATACTTGTCCCCTTGTTACTGATTATTCAATACCACCCATGTATATAAATACAAAAGAATGTAAGAACAGCTGTACTGGATGAGGCTGAAGGCCTTCCTAGCCAAGTATAACATATCCAGCAGCAGCTTGGAACAGGTGGTTAGAGAAAGGGTGAAAGGAGCATACAAATATTAAATGATGGTTTCTCTCTTTTTCCTTTTTACAATCAATGATGTAGGAACTTCACAAGACTAAAGTTTCATCTGGATATTAGTGCATAATATATAGACTGATCTCTCAGCTATTTTTTTATCTCCCTACAAAACTCAAGAATATTTTCTATATCTTTGGAAAGTAAATGTTATAATTAAATTGCAGGGTTTGCAGAAAGTGTTTCTAAGCATTCTGACTAAAAACTCTACATGGTATTCCTAGTTCTACAGTTATCAGAAATTCAGAATGGTTATTTCAAATTCATCTTCTCAGTGTCATTCTTGATTAGATTATCTCTACTCTTTTCATTTACCTTCTTCAGAAGATGAGCAATTGTAATATCAGTTTTTTCTTCAATGGAATCTGTCCCACACTCCAGATGTTCTTTACTGCATTTTGTACAAGTTTTAGTTCTAGATAAACTAAAAATGAGCTGACAGAAAGAGTATGAAATATCTAACGTGCAGATCTATGACTAAATATATTTTCCCCTGAATTTTTTCTCCTGCTCATAACTTTAGATTATTTCACTGAATTTTACACGAGAATTTTAATCACATTTATGTTGCGTGGTCTTCTCTGTGATTAAACATGAAATGCTTACAAAACTTAGTTACCCTGGCAGAAGATTTGGGGTAACTTTTGATATGCATCAATCGAGCAGCACCAGTAACCTGGGCAGTCAGTTGTGCAAAAGCTCACCAGTCACCACATGGGCCAGCCCCAGGTGTGGCAGACAACCTGTCACTAACAAACACCAGCTGAAAGGGGCAACACTCAGTCCACTTAGCACGCACTTCACTGGTACATTCAGCTATTTGAAACTTAAAATAGCTAGGGAAGTGCATTTTCACAGTGAGAATACATCATGATTGCAGTTAAAAATGGTAGTCTGAAGAGCAAATTCAGTGACACTGGGTCAGCAGTCACTAGGTGTATGATTTAAATACATAAAAGTACAGGTTGTACTAAATTTGTGAACAATTTAAATATGGAAAGCTACAAATAAACAAAACTATTTAAATCTTGTGTGTAATTACAGTAGGGTCTGGGCCCTTGTGCTCTTTCTCAGCTTCAGTGTAGTTTCTTGCTGTTACTACATGAGCTTCTTCTATTTTTATTTCCACTCCCATACCTTAACTTTTTAATCTATATAGGTTCCCTTTTGCTAAGTAAAATCAATATCTGATGTCCAGTCAGAGGTTCTGCCATGTCCAGCTCTCCCACTTTCTGCATTTGGCTATCACTTGATACTTTTTTCTGGGTTATTTTCACCTTTCAGGCTGTTTTACTGGGGTCTATATTAATACCATAAAAAATAAATATAAGTAATATTCTATACATGACTTGTTGCAACTTAGAATTTCTCATCTGGCAGCTGAGAAATCAAAGCATCAATTCTAGGATCCCTGCTTTCCCTTGTTCTGTACAATGTAAATGAAAAGAATACAGTAGCCACTTAGGAAACGGGGTAGGAGAAGGAAACAGAGACTGCAACTGACAAAAAGTTATATTACTATATTTTTGAGAGTTCATTCAGGGCATTACTGCCCTGAAAGATGAGTAATAATTTTGAAGGCTTTTAAAACATGTATTAAAATAGTTTTTGTAAATAGCTATAAAATAAAGTCAATAGACAGTACATATTTAAAGCATTAACGCTCATGAAAACCTTGGTAATTTGTTGCTATGTGATTTGGTTTCTATGAAGTCTGCAGAAACTTTTTTTTTTTAATTTTATTTTATGGCTAAAGGCAGACAAAATCTTGAATAGGCTCACAACTGGGACACAAGATTAAAATAATTTTTAGAAGGTAGGATAAAGTATTAAAATGGAAAAGGAAAAGCAAATACAGATAATTCCCAGGATAATTTGGATACTATTCAAACTCTCAGGTTTTTAGAGGAATATTTATTTGGTAGCCAGAATTCGTGTACATTAAAAATCTAAAGCTGACAAACAACTCCAATTACATGGCCACATGCAAATAAACTGACAGTTTCTGGATTGAAGGAAAAGAATTCTCCAACTTATAGGGATATTTCTAGAAGCCAGTGTAGGAGGAGCTTTTGATTTTCTGTTCTGCAACTTTAGATGTTTGCTATTTGAGCTTCCTTTAACCTTGTTGTTAATAAGATTACCAATGCAAAGCAACCAGTTAAGTCAGACTTGGCATTGGCCCGGTAAGGCAGTAGAGGAAATTCATCAGGGTATCCACACACACACATTACACTATTTACACTGGCACTGTGATGAATTCCTACATCAGGACCATTGATTGTTTACCAACATGGATACCACAGGATCCTGGATAGGATCTCTATAATCTCTCCTCAGGTACATGATTAAGTAGCAAATGACACCCACTAGCATCTGGTGAGCTGTCAGGTGCCAGAAGGTGTTTGTAGTGGTAATTTGGCCATCTGCAATCTGTGTTGTCAGTGTATTGTAAGTTATCACTGTCTCAGGCAATATTAACTTGCAATGTTCTTCTGACACTTCTTCAGTGGGTTGTGAAGCAGACATATGGTACACAATACTTCCTAGCTAGCTCCTCCCACCTTTCCAATAGCAATGACTGCTGTTGCTTATCAGTGAAAGTACTGTGCATTGTGCTTAAGTACTGTGGATTCTCTTCATGGTACTTTAATATTAATACTGCTGATGGATTTTTACCCTGTTTTAGGTGTTCTGAGTCACTTTTGTGGCACACTTCTACATTGTGAAGAACACAAGACATAGGAACATAGGGCCCATGGTAATTACATATTTTGCAAATTACTTAGCAATTATACTTGAAGTTACCAAGTAGTTCAAAACCAATTACCTTATAACTTGATTTTGGGTTCTGCAATAAGAGTTTCAGTTTATATGGAAAAATAACTCAATAATTATATTATAATCATATGGTCATTACACAACGGCCTAAATAATTAAGATTTTAACTTTTTAAACTTTTTTTTTTTTTTTAATGCATCTTCTAACAATTTTTGTGCTATTGTTAGTTACAACAGCTAAGATACATTTTTTAATTTACAGAGCTCACAAAAGGTTGCTGACCCTCAAGAACGCCTTGGACTTCATGATCTTTGTGGGTTCTTTCCAGCTCAGGTTAATCTATAATTCTATGAAAAGACATATCAGATAATCCCCTGACTGGAATTATTTTGGACAGTTATTGCTATCATTCTTGTTGGAATGCAATGCTATCATTCTTGTTGGAACATGCAAAAAATGTAGGTTTTGTTAGTTTGTCTCTTCTATTTTTGTAATATATTTTCTCATGGAATAAATATCACACCTAGAAAACAATTAGAATTTAGGAAAAAGTAGTGAAGATAGGAATCCTCTAACCACTCATTTTCAGTGGAAAAGTTAAGTGACCATAACTGTGAACATATTAAGGTAACATTGCAGCTAAAGGAAAAATTACCTGATAGATGCAAGTGCATTTTTATTTTTAGACCAATAGCTTCTGACATGGAGAATTAGAATTAGAAGATAGGAGCCCAAATGACAAATATATTTTGCATTTATTTAATGGGCACTGAACAGTTCAGGGAATTGTTAATAGTAGTCAGGGGCTTTCATCACTAAGTCACTTAGCTTGAATCTGGCCCAGGTCCACAGTGACTGAAAATCATTACAATTTGATAGTTCTTCAGTGTCCTATGCAAAATGAATTATATTCTTACTCAGAAACTGATGATCATTAGTAAAAATTACTACCCACTGGAGAAGAACAAGATAGATAAGTAAAAGTGTGGTAGAATAGGAGGCTATACAGAATTAAGATTCGTTATCATAGAGAGAGAAGTATATCTATTACAGAATATTGAGAATATTAATGTAGACATTATCAAAAGATTTCCTTCTTAAATGTTTTATTCAGGCACAATGACGTGTCTTTTCCTGTTTGCTCTCTTCTTTGAAAAAAAAAAAATTATAAAGGGCTCTGCCTTTTTTGTTCCTGCTAAAAAAAAAAAAAAATCCAGTCTGAAATTTCATTAGTTTTAGCACCATAATCTAAAATAATACAGAAATATCCAAATGTTTCTAAACCTATGTAATGTAATGACTAGTTCAGTAAAATAGAATTAACACTTAACTTCATTTGGAACTGCTTTGGCTACTTGAAAATCTGGCATGTTTGACTGGTAACAAAAGAAAATAACAACTCACCAAACCTTTTTTTATTAATTGCCTCTTCATTTCTTTCACTCATTCAATCAAATAGAAATCATAATGTGCAAATACTAGTGTGGGGTTTTTTCTTCCTTTTTGTATGGGCTTTATTTTTCATTTGTGGCTTTTTGATTTTACAACACTAGAAATTTTAAGCATTTCAACAGTAGAAATTAAGTCTACTGATAAGGGAGTTAACAAGTTCTGTGTATCAGTTATTATCATTTACTCCATGGTAAAAGAGGAAAATTGAAAGAAAGAATGTAGATAAATCACAAAATTATCGATTCCTTTAAACAACTTCAATCTTCTTCAAAGAGTGAAAAATATAATCAGCTTAAATATCTCAATGTTTCATGAAGATTTTCTTTATTTGCATTCATCTCTATGGAATACTTTGCTGAAAGCAAATTAAAAGTTTCTTTATTCAAGACAAAGTTGTCTTGTCCAATAAAAAAGAACACAAAGGCAAACATTTCTACACAGACATATAAAGTGAAATTTATGAGATTCTTAAGGTTACCAACATGCTTATTATGTAATGGAATAAATAATACCATCTTAGATGAACATTTTATTATTTCTTACTCAGTAACTTCACTTCTCTATAAGCATTTCTATAGAAATTCATTAAAATCACCACATGACCACATTTTCTCATCAGAGTTACAAGGGAGAAAAACAGAGAAGAAAGCAAACTGCTTGCTCTTATACAGATATTTGCTCTGCCATGGTACTTCACCTGAATACTGTTCCTCTAGTGCTGCTATTGCTCCCCTCAAGAAGATCCATAGGAGAAGGGGTTCACAGAAGTGAACCTTGCACATACAGGTCAATGTGTGTAACCTCTGCAGGAAAGGTAAGGGCAATGCAAGATTTTTATTTTCCAGAGTTTCTGAGGACAGCTATGCTGAATACTATTAGGCATAGCAATTTAATAAAGAAAAAAAAATATAAAATAGATGTATTGTGCATTTTGCAAAAAAATCTCAAATGCCGAAACCAACAAACAAATTAACCCACCAAACTTATGCCTATTCCCAGGTTTTCATGCTTTGAAATTCTACATCCTAAAATGAGCAAACTGTCTTAAACGAGCTTGACATTCAAAAGCTCTCCCAAATAAACTCATTTCCATGTACTATATGTTTTTCTAAATTACAGCTTTCCTGTGGATATGTCAATAATACCATCTAACTCCAATTCACAGGGAGAAAGCAAGTCCTTCTGTTAAAACATTCAAGGCAAAAGCACAAAACAAATCATTGATTTCCATGCCCTGGGAACTAACCTGACAACTAATTTTTCTTCATGGCCCTATTTTCCCCCTTTTACAATAAGACAAGAGTGGAATATGCACTCATTCATTATTTGAAATATTTGTTGACTTCAGGGAATGTAAATTCTTATTTAAGTATACTACTTAAAAACTCGTTGACTTCCTGTCATCCCTTCCGTGCATGTTTTAAAAATATATGCCCTTTCTCAGGCTAAAGAAATAGTTCTATATAAAGTAAGCTTTATAGAGGGACTCCATAGGCTCATATTTCTAAGTGGATATATATGCGTTGCTCTCACCAAGACTCCATTGGCTTGTATCTTTTCTTTTTTCTCCCCTGCTCCCCAACCTTAAATCACTTTCCTTCAAGCTATGAAGGTTTAGGACCTTCAATATACTAATTCACAACTAAGTGGAATTTCTATTCTCTAGGGGAACACAGTTTTGAACATAACCTGTACAGAAATCTGGATCTTCACCATTCACACCATTGCAATTCAGGATCCTGCATCAGAATTCTCACCACAAAAAGATTTTTGACAGTATTTTCAGCTTAGGAACCTAGGAGACATGTCTCATAGAAACATATATAAGAAAACTAATAATAATTAAATACAAATATTCAACACAAACCATAAGATTTAGATAATTTATTTCAAGAAAATTATCTTAACATGGTTTCTGGAAAATTCATCTTAATATAATTATTTTATAGGCCTTGTGAATGACTGATTTTATTTATTTATGTATCTAGTGATTCAGGCTTTTCTAGGATTGCTGATGCTTTTCTGAAAAAAAAAAAAACCAACAAACTCTTTTTTTTGGATAAAGTAGTTCATGAAAGCTTTGGGCAAAAACTTAATGAAAATTTCCAATTGATAATATATGCTAAAACATCCCTTTTACTACAAGTAATATTAGGTACTGAAAGCATCATAGTTCTTCAAGGAAAAGAAAAGAAGCACTTGGAGGAAATAGGAAATGACAGTGAATGTTGCACCACTGCCCGAGTTTTCTGAAGATGGTAGATACGGACTATGAGCTAATGTACAACATGAACTCGTTGGATGTGAAAATAAATATGTGCAAATTAATATGTGCCTTTTTATACAGGCAGTTTGGGAAACTTAGATGATTCTAAGTTAAATATTGGTTGGAGAGCCTGTTATATGCAAAATATCACTTACAACCAAAGATGATTTTGCAATTGTTAGTCAAGTAAAAGCCCAGTAAATTGAAGGAATCAAATATTGAAGAAATCTGAATAGAGGTGTGGACTCTGCTACAGAGTGCAGTAATCTCCAAACAGCTAACTTATTTAAGAAGTTTTCATTTATTAAACTTTTCCAGGTAATGCAACATCCCAACCAATCTGAGATCCAGAGAACAGAGACTTGAATACAACCCCAACCTTCTGAACTCTGCCATTTCTCCAGGGTAAGCACACAACAAGTTAAGGTTCTAGTATCTGAAAAATTATAATTTTTCTTGGTGTCTTGAGGACAAAAGTGAATACAAAATGCAGTAAGGAAGAATCAAAACAATCATTGCTCCTGAAAGAAGCTAAGAAAGAGGGATTTTGATGGATTATTTGCTTAGAGTCCTCTTGCTGTGGAACTACTCCCTCTTGCTTGATTATGCCTGTGTTTAGAGAATACACCTTTAACACTCCTTGCAAATAAAGATGAATATTCATTAAAAAAAATCTTAGTTTTTCATAATTTCTCCTCATTAAGGAAATACAGATATGTGATGACATTTTGAAAAAACATTCAAAATAAAGAGTTATAAAAGAGTAATGGAAATAAGAACAAAAAATAAATGAAAAAAATAGGTTTTTCCACCAGCTTAAGTAAATATAAGAATAACAACATTTACTTAAGTACTTTTAGCTACTCCTAAAACTAAAAGGTTGAGTTTAAACATTTTTAATTGGGAATTGAGAATATAAGGAAAATACAAAGCCAAAAGTAAGAAGCACACATCTGTTCCTCCTCCTTTAGTCCTGTTTTTTTTTTCAAAATTTAAAATGAATTATTCATTTAGCTTTGGCCTTATATAACAAAATATAAGATCAAGATTACAAAAGACAAAACTCAAAAACCTTTTATACAATTTATTTTTTGAACTTGGAAAATTAGGCTTTCCTTAAAAATGTAAAAAAAAAACCTTCTGCTACTGCAAGTATAATCACTTTGCTTTCAAATGTCATGATGATTGTCTCTGATGTAGCCCACTTCTACTGAATGGGAAAACACTGAATTAAAGGCAGCCAAGGAATGAAAATTTTCAGAAATTTCTCAAGATCTTTTGACTATATGAGGATTGGTCTTCCTCTGGATGTATAAGAAAATTAATTCTATTTTTCAGAACATCTCATAAATATTACAGTGATGTAAACAGAGCTGAAGCAGGGTGGAAAGTGCATGTATCTTTTAGGATTTTATTATTATTGCTATTATTGCATCTTTATTATGATTATTCCTGATGCTTCGATTTCGAACTTTTTGGTTAAGCAGAAATATTCTAAAGGATTTATATGTCAGACCAAAACAGCTTGAAAGTTAACTGCTTACAGCAACTGGCCACAAACTAGCTACTGAGAATTAGTCACAGGAATTATTCACTGGATGATAGTGAATAATGAGCTAATTTAGGAAAATCACAATCTGTTCATGGACAATTTGTGAGCTGAAGAGAGTTAAAATTCATCAACTAAATTATTTGTTATAAATTATTCACCAAGCTCTAATGAGCACCCAAAAATATGGCTGCTTATCTGAAACTTATTCAAATTATCCAAAGTGTTTCTGTATGTGTAGGAAAGCCAGAAATATTCTTTTGTACTTTTTAATATCTCTTAACAATGTTTTAATTTTACTTATGTTCCAAGTGAAAAAGTATGTAGCACAGAACAATGCAAAACTAAGATATCTTAACAAGGAAGGAAGGAACACCCTATTTCACATCTAAAAAGTATTTTGACTGATTTTAATTCAATCTTATGGTGAAAAAATTCTACTTTAGTTCATTCTTTTGTTACAGCAGTTTGCATTGCTCAGACTTTTGATTCTGATATATCTAAAAATAAAATAAACTGATTGAAAATGTTACTGGATAACATATTTCCATACTATATATTCCTGCCAGTCCTAATTCAACTTTCTAACAAAAAATCCACCTGTTGCTTTGTTGTTAATAATACTACTTTTGCTGTATCTTTTCAGTCTCTCACCACATAAACAGTGAATACATCACTTTTCCCCTTAATCTAGCAATGCTGGTGATAAATGTTTCAGTAATCTGTGCCTTTTATGTGGTTTACAGAGGCTATCAGAGAATAATGACAACACACTATAATAACCTTCCTCAACTGCAGTTACATGGTCAACCTAACTGCTAAAATTGTGTTAGGTAAAGCACAAGTGCAATGTGCTTCTTCATGTTAAATGCAGGTGCAACTGCATCTCCAGCCAGCAATGAACAAACATCCCAAGGGATAATATTTAAATGCTTTGATGCCAGACTTGACAACTGATGCCAGAAGACAGTAAAGAGTTTTAATTTCATTTTAAAGGGAGCTAGAAAAATATTTTGGGTGGCAGTTGTGGAGTGTTGACCTTGGCTGCCCACTAGTTACTTACCAAGCTTCTCTGTCACACATATTCCTTGGAGGAAATTTTCTCCAAAATAAGACAAAAAATTCATAGGCTGAGATAATGACAATTTAACAAAGAAAAGCAAAACCTTTATATGGAAGCAAAGGAAAAAAAATTCTCTACATCCCCCATGCCACTTGGGGGAACATCCCAAGAAGTGTCATGTTCAGCCACTTCCTGGGACCAGGATCTCAGTACACACAGAGATTAGTTCAAAAGACAAATATCTTAGTAACAAATGCCTCCCTTTTCCACTATTTCCCTTGTCTTTATTGCTGAGCATTATGTCATCCAGCATCTCTTTGGTAGTTTGGATTGGATGTCCTCACTGTGCCCCAGCCCCAGCTTTTCTCTCACTCTCAGTCTAACATTCCTAGGCTGGAGAGAGCCTTGAAGCTGTGCCAGCTCCGCTCAGCAGAAGCCAAATCACTGGAGTGTTATCAACACCTTTCTGGGTACAATTGCAAAGGCACAGAACTATATGATGAAGAAAGGAAAGTTAACTCCATTCCAGTCAGGTGCAATATGGCAATTTATCTTTCATAGTTTTAGTAACATCATAGAAGGTCAATTAATTTAATGCAATTTTCTATACGAACAATATTTTAGGTTAGTCACCATAGGCTTCCCTCATATTCAGTGAGAAGAAAAAGGCATGTTAATAGACAGATTTTTCCCAATAATTTTAGATTTCTTATTTTAGTATAAGATGAATTCCATTAAAGGAGGACACACAGTGCTGCAACAGCCATAGAAAGACTCTGGACTGACTATCTCACCTAAATCTAACTTCGGTACATCTATAAAGGACATGAGACTCACTATTAGCTGAGACTGCAGTTTCCTTAACTTTTTCTGAAGTCAGTAGAAAGAGAAAAGGGCTCATCTAGAAAATTACTTTAAAGTTTAGCTGATCTGAATAACATCTGAAGATTTTTTCTTCTCTCTTTTGACTTTGTGGTAACAGGACTGCAAAACAAGGAGCTTCTGTCACGTATAGCAAATTACAAGAGAAAAATGGTGAACAAACATTAAGGTTTAAGGAGCATCAGCCAAATTTCTAAAACTTGTTAAGTCAATGTGGGACATAGTAACTGAACTTTGACAACATTGGTGGATTTTTCATTATGTGAGATTACACACAAAATATTTCTCACTTGTTTGTCAGTGTTAATTACATATTATACTTCTGTGATTTTGTTTCTGTTTCAGTTTTTGTTGGTTTGTTTGGATTTACTTTTGGTTTATTGAGGAAAGATTTAGAGAAGAAAAGAGGTTCACTGCAGAAATTACTAATATACACAAAACTACTCATCCTACGACATTGACCCATTCTCAGAGTGAATTTCATATTCAGGCTGTCATACAATGCTTTGTCTTAGTCACCTAAATGTATGACTCCAAATACCGAGTTTATTTTCCAAAAATTATCTGTTTTCACTGAAAAAAAGTTGGTATTCTCAAGGTACTGTTGAAATCAAAACTAGTTGGATACAAATTCTACTGATGTGGCTGATAGAGTTATCCAGTATAATACATGAAGTCTAGGTCAATAGTTCATACTTAAATACCTAAATTTTAGATATCCAGAATAAAAATAATCCCCCTTTCATTGTTTTGTTCTGGGTTAGTGCTTTGTTTGTCAGTACAGACTAGGAACCAACAAGCCATAAAATAGCTTTTTGATGAAGGAATGGTGGTCCCAGTGGAAAACAATCTGTTTATGAAGTATCATAAGGACTCGCGCCCTAAGGACCAAGAAGGACAAAGATCTTCCACAGTGCATGAAGAAGAACATTGCCAGCAGGTAGGGGAAGGTGATCCCATCTCTCTAATCTGCCCATGTGAAGGCACATCTGGGGTGCTGTGTCCAGTCTGGGCTTCTCAGTACAGGAGAGACATGGAGCTCCTGAACAGGTACAGTGCAGGGCAACAAAGATGATTTTTACCTCAGCCCATGAGTTTTCTCACTTTTCTGATTCTCGCCCCTATCCCACTCAGGGAAATTGACTGAGTGCCAGCATTCTTAGCTGCTGGCTGAGGTCAAACCATGACAAATTGTCAAAACAAAGCAGAATTTTAATGTCATGATCTGGAACTGGAAGAATTGCCACCCTGGGAAAATACTAGACCTTTTCAAACGTTCGGATTTTATTGAAACTTCAAAAAGGGTGTCAGAAAAGCTGAAGATTTCTTTGTATTGAAATGCATAGCACCTGGATGAAAAATGGAAACAGAAAGGGAATCTGAAAGAAATATGAACATGTTAGCAAAAACAAAGATTTTTTCAGAATAAGAAAGAATTTTCAAAGTTTTTCAGAATGGAAAAAGAAAACAATCTTAACAAAAAAAAACAGGAGAGATGAAAGATTTTTCCAAGCTCCATCTCTTCAGATCCAGTTGCAATTTCCAAGTTAGACATTAAGCAACTAAAGAAGGGATTTGGGAGTGACCCACATTAATGAAGTTGAGAGCCACTTTTCACAGATCTATAATAGATCCAAAGCTATAGATTTTGAACCTGCTGCAAAAATACTTTATTTAACCTTTCTACAATGTGAAAAAGCAGCCTCACTTTCAACTAGTTCATTTATGGGTTTTTTATGTTTACTTAGAAATAATTGTATAAGGAAGGATGAGCTTTCAGTTAAGTCACAAAATCAAGTCATAGGAGATAAAAATTCAACATAACCAACTGCCATATTTTTGTCTAAGTAATTTAAAACAAAAAAAATTCCATCTTCTGTTTTCATCCAACTTGAAAATGAGACTATTGAACACTTCACAAGAGCATGATACAACTAAGTGTTCTGTGGCATTCAGATGCTATTGTGATGGGGCAATATAAAGACAGATAGCTAAGGATTGCAGAATAGAGTATTTCTACTATAACTGCTCAGGATCACTGTTCCCACCTGGATTCTCCAAAATAAATCACTGTCTGCTAAATTTCATGTTCTTGTATGTGCCAAAGATAAATAAATAAGATAAAGCACCTTTCACTGGGTAAATCCTTTTTTTGGTATAGCTTAGAGCCTTGCAAGCTTTTACATAACCCTAAAGCAATAATTGTACAGTTTGCATTTTGTGGCTTATTACTCAGAGATTTACAGTTAGCACCACTGTCATTTCCCCATTAATTGGAAAAGGTGAAGATTTTATGGAAATAAGTCAAAAATGTTTATGCATATTTACTTTGAAACTATCAGCAGCATAAACGCAGAATAGCTCAGATCTTAGTGTTTTTCACAAAGGCACACAAGGTATGTGCTCTGTAAAAAATTCAATTTATATATATATACATATGCATCTGGCTTTCCTAGACAATGACTATTTTAAGATTAACATTATAGTGACTACACTTGTATCCTGACTATTGAGTATCTCATTATACAAATACTGCTGATTTTTTTTCCTTAAGTCTCTCACATTAATTTTGCTATGATAGTTTTATTTCAGTAACTCTGACACTGTATAAGCTCATCATGATCATGCTTGAGAAACCTCTAATGGTGATAAAATTGTTCTTCTATTTGTTTTAGGACGATGTCTACATAAATGAGCTAAATAAAGCTAAACTTTAATTGGAAAAGTTAATTCTTTAATGAAACCGTAGATGAGCTTGTTCACTTTGAGCTCAATTAACACTGTAATTGTTGAATACAGTTGGACTGATAATACAGCTTTAAAATAATGTGAGAAGGGTACATACACCTTCCAGGTCCTGTGCTGCTGATTATGCATATCACAAAATAAAGGACACACTGCCAGCTCTGTAGCTGCAAAACCTGCCTCCAAATCTCACTTCTATAATATCTGTCTTCCAGTTTAGGAAAGTTCTTTTTTTTTCCCCTTTTTTTGAATTTTTTTACACCTTGTTTGTTTGGGGTTTTTGTAAAACTTTTAAGTAGTGACACAGGTGAAAGTAAACCCAGCCTCTTAACAGGTTGTGGCCCAGTACACATAGAAGTTGTGCAGCCATGTAGGCAACTCTGAGAACTTGGACAAAATCAGTAGCAACATGAAAATATGGGCTTACTGAAAGCACATTCAGGTCAATGATTATGAGCTATTAAATTATATAACTATATTAGGCCTCAGTTCTTTAGCACATTACACAGTTAATCTCACTATCTCCATTGAATTCAAAGGAGAGACATGAATACCTGATGTCTCTATCTTAACCTTGGATTAGTCTTCCTACAAAGTTTTATATCAATTATGCTTGCATGAATATATATGCTCATTTTTACCCTGCCTACAGTAAAATGTCAGATGTATTCAGAGCTTAGATTACTCTTCTTTCTTTATCTCTAAAAACTTACAATGGGCAAGTTTTGTCAGCATTGGAACATGAGTTGCTGGCCTTTAGGCTAATGATCCTTTACATGGATTCTCACCTGGATTCAGCTGGACATCAGGTGTTGGCAGTGGCTTACCAGTGAAGTCAAGTATCCTAAACAGAATTTACCTGGGGCAGTGAGACTCCCTTCTCACCCCGCACTTCGCTCTAGATGGTGCTGAGTGCAAGTAGCCTATTAAGCAGTAACAAGTCCCCACACCTCCACTGCATCCAGATCAGCACAGGAAAAGCCTGCCCCTTGTGTCACCTTACTGAATATGTCCACATGACATAAAAGAACAGTGTCAAAAGAGGTAAGTGAAGAGAAGGAGCTGCCTACCAGGAAAAGTGAATTTCCTAACTCCAGCAGTTGTCAGTGAGTTGGGCTTTTTGACCTACCACTCAGCATGATCTTTACAAGTCTCCTCAGCAGTAATTTCTAGAAGGTTTTTCTTTTCTTTTTTTTCTTCATAATCTCTCTTAACAATGGTTTTCTTACAGAGCTTTAAATTTAGGTGTGACTTTCAGTGGTGAGTTTTTGAAGCACATTCTTTGCTAGTCTAAGTTCTCATGCTGATTTAAGCAGAAATATAATTAAAACAATAATTAAAACAAAGCAACTGCTAAGAATTCGTAAGAACAGAGTTTAAAAACTGTAAGGAGAGAAGACAGAAATGTGTCATTACAAACCTTTAACAAGAAAAGTACATCTTTTTGCTTTAAAGAATATATAAATATAGGCACATGAAAAATCATTATTACCTCTCCAAAACTTCCTCTAAAATCTAAATTGAGTTTTAGAATAAAGAAAATTAACCTATCACATTCAAAAATCATACCTTTACAGTTGAGTTTCATCCTATTATATCCAAGGGAGGAATGGAAATATCCAAGTTTCTGTACAATTGATAGAAAAGAGGAATCACAAAGGGATATACTACATCATCAAGTATAGAAGTTTCTCTACTATTTTAATTATACTAGAAACTTGGGATTCTTTAAAGAATTATTTAGAATTAATAAATAATAAAGAATAAATAAAGAATAAAGAATATTCTTTAAATATTCTTGGGATTGAATATTTAAAGGAGGCATCACTGTTTTATGGAACTCTAAATTTCATTTTTTTTCAGAATTCTCTGTAAGTGAATTGGAGGACAAACAATAAACACTGGCAACTCAGTTTTTAGTATCTCCTTACTAGCAGGATGTAAATCAGAGCTCCTCAAGGCTCTTCCAGGAATTGAAAAGTCATTTTGGTCTTTATGAGAATTGATCCCAGTCATATCAAAAGACCAAGCTATCTTTATCAAACACTGTACCTCGACTATGTTCTTCCTTGCTTGCTGAAGCTCTGTCAGCACTTGAAGGTGAACATTCCTCTATTTCTTGTCAGATTTGAAAATTTCCAAAGCCATAAGAAATATTCTTTAAATACAAGTTTTGCTTCAGGCCGTTTAAACTTCGGTCAATGATTAATGGTAAACCAGTATCCTTGGTAAAACTCTAATAAAATTTAATGAGAGGAAGTTTATATTCTTGTATTAACAGGGAAGAAAACCACCTCCTCATGTGCCATTTTCTAAGATGTTTGACCTTATGTTTTGGGCAATCCAGCTACAGAATAAGGATAAAGGCAACAATCAATGACAGAGCAGAATACACTGAATTACACTGTAAAGTTAGATGCCTGCATGAAACTCCAGCATTGAAGAAAACTCTCCTTGAAGATCATCAACCAGGGTTATAAAGCACCTTTAAAGGTCATCAAGTAACCCCTTCTCCTGCAATGAGCAGGGACATCTTTAACTACACCAGGTCACTCAGAGGCACATCCTACCTGATCTTGAAAGTTTACAGGGATGGGGCATCTTCCGCCTCTTTGGGAAACCTGTGCTAGTGTTATACCAGTCTCATTGTTAAAAAAAAAAATCTTCCCCATATCTAACCTAAATAGATATTCTTTAAATTTAAAACCATTACCCCTTCTCCTATCATAACATTCCCTGATAAAACTTGTCGCCATCTTTCTACAGGCCCTCTTCAACTACTGAAAGTCCACAATGATGCCTCCTTGGAGCCTTCTCTTCTTTAGCTGAAAAACTCCAACTCTCTCTCAGCCTAACTGCACAGGAGAGGTGCTCCAGCCCTCTGATGATGACCCTCTACATCTTACATTGTAGCTGTCCTCTGCAACCTACAGCGACTACACTGTCACTGATTTATTTTTATGTTCTACTAGTACCTCAAGTGAGGCTCTATTTTTCTTATTCAGGGATAAAAGCTCACTTGTACACAATGGGTATTGTAAATGGGCAACACATAAAAACAGCTGAATAGGAGAGAGACATGAAGACAAATGATAGATACCATACCAGAACAGAGCCCTGGCCTTGGCAGACATGCCATGCAGCGTGAGACAGGCCACAGCAGTATTTTGGCAGAGGGCTGGGCCCAGTTAAACTCTGTTTATACTTAAATGGCTCCCTACAACTTGCCTGCTAATGAAAAAGTGATTGCCATGGTGGCAGCAACATCCAATTGCCAGGCACTGTGGGAATTTCAGCCAACTGTATCTTGCCCATGAGCAATGTGAAGCAGAGAGGTCATGTACACATCAAATGTATCTATGACCAAACGTGCTTCAGCAGCCAAGTCTACTGAATCTCCAGGCTATCAATTCATTTTCAAACTGCAACAAGTGCATAAAATAGGAGCAGCCACTTAATATCTGGCAGAGAACATAACAAAAGTGAATCCATGTAGCATTGGTCAGCACATGGCAGCAGAAAAATGAGATATCAACAAGTCCATTGCTACATATGCTAAAACCAAAAAAACCGAAGAAAAATATGACTTTACAAACTTATTATCTTTAGAGAGAAATAGTAGTCTGTTCCCATCTTGCCAACTCAACATTCCCTGACGACAGTTTTTCTTGTCCAGATTTATGTTAATATTGCACTCATTAACTTGGTAAACCTGTGAATTACAGGCTGTTAAAACCAGATTTCACTCGAATATACTAGCCAACAAAAGAATCTTAGCAAAGCAGTGAAAACATTAATTAACTTCTGTTTCTCTATTTTCTTGTGGATTTCCCCCCACCCTTTCCAGCTTCTCCTTCAAAATATCCTTTGGCTATCATTTTCCACTTGCCTCTCTTTTATGAAGATTTTGTCCTTCAGATCTTCATTTTTAGTTCTCTGTCTTATCACCATATTAAGTTATATGTCATCCACCACGATGACTCGCAAATCTCTTTCCTCAGCCTTGATTTAATTTTCATACCTTATTTCCTGATACATTATCTGGATTGCCCTTTTAATTGTCAAGACTTAGCATTTGAAAACCTGAGCTTTTCTCTTTTTCCCAACTATAAACAATTTCCTTCTTCCCTGATCTACTCACACTAACAGCTAGTAATTAGGTCCATTCTATTATCCACTCCTTCCTCCTCTTCAGCCTCCTTAGGGCTCAACTGGATTTTCACTTGCAACACACACTGGAAAGGATCCTTCCTTTTGATACCCACACTTAAAAATGAAAATGTCTCATATTTCAATGTATTCTGAGCAATCATGAAAATGTGCCAAGAGGTACCACCAGAAAAAATAGCCTTTGGAAAGGTTTTAAACTTATGTATAATATTCTGTATACGATTGACTCTCTAACTTTGTTTTTAGATAATAATGGGCAGCATATATATTCACTGAATCAGTATAGTTCTTAGAATAGGTCTAAAATAAATAGTAACTCTAAAATAAGTAGGTCTACAGCAGGTTGGATGGTTCATCCCAACTCCAATAAACCATTTCATCAAATGGGTTATTCTATTTTTTCTCTCTCGCTGCCTGTTCATAACGGTGACAAAAGTTTTTAATTTAAAAGGAACAGACACTCTACTTTTTATATGCCTGAGCCCTTTAGCAGTTACACATTGTGGTGGTTTTAACACCAGATGGAAATTAAACACCCAAGAGGCCACTCCCATCCGTTCTGATAACAGAGACAAAAGCAGAGACCACAGTTTGAGATAGCAATTTATTGAAACCTAAAAGCATTGGGGTAAGAAATGAGTACTAACAGCAATAATGATAACAAAACAATACAAGAAAGTTGTTTTACCCACAGAAAGGTTTCAACAACCTCAATTTAGTTCCATGTGGCTGTGAAGACATTAAAAAAAAAAAAAAAAAGTGGCAGAATCTGCTTGTAGGAAGCTCCTGAGGAGTTTCTTTACATTAGAAACTTAACAAAGAATGCTTTGTCTTGATGATCTTTAGAAAGTAGACTCTTATATTTTCAGAAGTTGTTATAATTTCTAATCTAGCAACACTGTCATCCAGTGGGATATACCATAGCTTTTGGATGTTGCAGGTATAGAAACAAGCACTAATTACCATTGCTGTTCTAATAACTGTGAAGAACTGTAATTCACCTTGCAAAAAAGTGTGGATACTGTGAAAAATATATGACCTGATCATTATTCTGTATTTACACATTTCACGAGTCTACACTTTCTACATTCATTACATGTTCTACATTTGTAACAATTGTAAGATAGATTTTCTGCTTTCATACAGCTAAAATCATCAAGTACTTTGTTTACAAGTACTTTGGCCCTGACAATCCCGCACTCTTTAAACACTTTAAATTTTATATTATTTTCTTTACAGCACTTCTTAGATATGGGTTTCCTTTGGCTTTTTGTTCTCCAAAACCTTGCAGGCAAACTACCCATTTCCTATTGAGGGAATTGGTAGTGTGCCACATGGGATCAAGGCATCAACACTTACCTTTGCTGTGAAAAATGAAGCCAGCCTTTATTACTCTCTCATTAGCTTTTGTTTTCATCTGTTGTTCACTGAAATGTCTGTACATGCCCTCTGAGATAGTTTATTATAATGTGTAACAAAAAAAAATTGTTAAGAGACACATAAAAATCTCAGCAATGAATAGCAAGTGGACCTAATAAGGCTATTACTAACCTAGACTATTACATGCTATAGAGCGGTATCAAATTGTTTACATGTGCAAACTGTTGAGCTGGTGTCTCTTCCTCCCTTATTCTATTCTTGCAAAGGTCATCATTTTGGCATGTGTGGTAACACCCCATTCCTTACAATTCAAACTATTAAAGAAAATATGATGCACCTTGACACTTTTCAAGTGTTGGCATTGCTATAGTTTAGAAGAAGGAAAGTATACAACTTAGTTAGTAGGAAAACAAAATAACTGTTCTTTAGAAAAATGTCATTGCTTCAACATTTTTCTAATCTTAAAACATGAATGATTTACATTTTATCCTCAAACATTAGAAAAGGGTAAAAAATAGGGTGTATAGAATATTAGACTTTTCCTACTATGTAAAATAATGTGAAAAGATACCATTAAGTGATGCCTTTTTTCTTCCTCAAAAAGCAATATTTGACATTTCAAATTGGGATGATAAAACAATTTGCATTGATAATGTTATTTCCTGGAAGCATTCAAAACAAGTATATTTCCTCAAAATAAATTTTCTGATATAATTGTATATAATGAATAAAAATCAGGTTAAATAATAATTAAAATTAAAAGAATTTATTAAAGTTCGTCCTTAACTTTGGTAATCCATTTAGAGAAAAAGATTCATTTTCTTGAGTTGAGCATCTATATATGTACCTGTCTCAGGAATGATGTTTTCAATATGAAGTTTTGCAGAAGAATCAGTGTGAAATTTATTACTTCAGTTAAATAAACCATTGATTCTGTACAGTGGTGATAGAGTCACTGTCTGAAGTAGCTCATCAGTTGCAAAATTGGTTTTCAAATTACAGGGTTGGTGTTTAGATCACCATCTTGAAAGGGCAATTCTTAGCACTATAAAGCATGCTCTCAAACAAACTAGGTTCTTTCTTTAATCATTGTGAACAGTCATTTGTTTAATAAAAATTGTTATGCCTTAAGTACTTCAGCAAGTCCATAAAGAGGAGAAAGAATATATTTGCATGAACACAAATTTCTATATATGAAATATGAACATACATGCACATAGGTATATATACATATACTCTTTTGGTATTTGAAATCTATCTGTTGTTGATTGTACTGCAGTTATTTCAGATTCTTTTCCAGATATTTTACATGGGTGCTGAGACTTTTGAATGGGCATTCTTAATTGCACCTTTCTTATTAATTTGTGAGGAAAGTGTGATCTAAATGCAAAAAAAAAAAAAATCCAGCTTATCAGGCTTGGCTACTGAAAAAGAGGGATAGAGAGCAAGCTGCATTAGTGAGAGCCAGCAGTTCACTTTGAAGGCAAATTGCATGCATTCAGAGCTGAAAATATTCCCATGAGACTGTCACCTCTGCAAACAGTGAAGTTCAGGCTGGTAGGTTTCATGACATTATGCTGCATTTTATGAAGTCACATGCCAAAAATATATTATGCCCAATTAATTCAGTGCTTTGTAGATACAGTAATTTGGAAATGCTTATGACAACAGCTCCTGGCCGGGATATTCAGAAACAGATTTTTTGTCAATATGGCTTGCAGAACTTGTCCCAAAAAGCTAGAATGCAAGATGAAATATGAGGAAGTAAAATTTCTACAAATGACCTTGTGCCATTGTATTTTGCATTCAAACTCTTATTTTCCTCTATGAAAATAATGTTAGACCTCCTATCCCTTTTTTATATAACATTTTAGAGCTATAATAGTCTGTTTTAAATGTCTAAGGAGCATGAGAGGATGATGGAAGCATAGATTGTATCAGAACTTTGTGCTTCTGAATGTATGGTTTCATACATGCTTCTTGCATATCTTTTCACACCCTTTTGAAATGTATCTTCACTTTCATGCTATCCCTAGTTTACCATGAGACACAATGGGGTTTTTTCCAGTAGAATGGAGTGACAAACCAAGGGCCAGTTGGCAAATTGCAATGAACTACTAAGAAGGGCTGTGTGATATACTGATAGAAAGGGATGAAAAATTGTGCCATTGAGGGGTTCAACAAACATCAAGGAGACAGTGTTCAAAGAAAAAATTTCAATTTCAAATCTTAATAAAAATACACTGGCTTGAAATAATGCAGAATGTCATCAAGGGTTTAGTTCTATGTGTGCCGCCTAATACCAGAAAAACACACATCAGTAGATTTTCCACAAATATTTGACAATCACTTGCAAAGCAGGACTCTGAACCTTTTGTGCAGTCTGAACTGCTACATGAAAGGATATCTTTGCAGTTTACAGAATACACAAGAGCAGGAACAGAGATGTGAAATAAAAAGAATTTCCATGGCACTTAAATTTCTTGTTAATTTGTATCAATTAACACCATTACTAGCTGAGAATACAAAGGCCTACAATTTTCTCATAAAGTAATACTTTGTTATGTATTCTATTATATTTCCACTCTAACTTGCAAAAAAAACTTCATTGTGTCACCATTTCATTTGATTCAATTCCTCCTTTGCCTTTTATATACTGGATTTAGTCACTTGAAATTCTCCTTGGAATTGCATCTCTTGCTCTGCTGCACACTGCGCAAGAACACCTGTCTTGTCAAGAAAGCAATGGTAGACAAGGGCAATTTTCAGGATGGTATGGCTCGGGTCAATTAGAATAAATTGGAATAAAAAAGCAACAAGCAAAACCAAAATAAAAAAAGTTTAAAGAGATGTTTATACAAATGTTAGAACACATGACAATTTTAACAGGATTTTTTGGTTTACTTTTTATTCAGTGGTAGATTTAACTATTTGTCTGAACTCCTTTACTCATCTTTCTGAGAACACAGAGGAATGGAAGAGAACTTATACTAGGAAGGAATGGATAGAATACAAATGCAATTGTTTTGCCTTATGATTCAGCAGGCACCCTCAATTTTACAAAGGCAAGTAGAGAGATAAAAAAAGACTTCAAATAGACATCTGACCATGCTTTAGAGGTATACTAATGTTACTGTAAAGCTGGCTTGTACTGGGCAATTAATTCAGTTATAAATGAGAAACCCAGCCAGCTCCATTAAACCAGCTTCTGATAGACTGAGAGGAATCTCAACCAATTACATTCCAGCCTAAGCTTCAGGCACCTCACTGGTCCAGGAGATGGGCAGTGTCAAAGATCAGACCAATGAGCTATCCAGAGCAGGTTTTTCAAATGCCCTTTATAAAGAGGGGCTCAAGGAATAAAAGTTCCTGGTTGCCACATGGATATCAGGGAGTGTGCTGTCCCTGTCTCAAACCACCAACCCCACAAAAGATGTGGAAATGCATGTGAAAAATACATTTCCTTCTAAATTATCCTTCTAAAAAAATAATGTCATAAAAAGACCTCCACAATATAAAAATTATCCTTCTAAAAAAATAATGTCATAAAAAACCTCCACAATTAAAAAAAAAATCTCAATAAATATTATTTTCATTGAGGTGAGGCATGGACAGAGAAGTTGCCCCACTTTCCAAGATATTAAAAGTCTCATTCCATTCTCTTCATGGTTTCAGCACAGCACAATTCTGCCATTGCTGAAGATCCTGAAAAAGCTAAGTAACGCTAAGCAGAAAAACTGCTTAATTAATGACAAAGTTATGAGTTAAGATACTTCTATTACTGAAGCTAATACTTAGGACTCAGAATGATCAGAGTTCAGAGAAAAAAGGTTAATGATATTGAGAGATGAGACATACTGTCAATAAAAAGATGGCACTGATCAGGTTTCATGTTTGTGGATCCCTCAGTAATATTTGATATTATGATTGCTAGTTTATTTAAGAAATGTATCAAGTTTAAATGAAAACATTAATAATAATTGATTTTTTTTCCTTTTTGGTCTTGATTTGTGTTCATACTTTGGGAAAAGTGTGTTCATTTTTTCTGTGCCTTACAGTTTTGGTTTTCTCATCATCGAGGTAGGGGACAATGGTTTCTTTCCAAAGGCTCCTTGCCAATGGCTTTCAGAGGCTGTTTTCAAAAAGAAAGTGCACCTGCAGTTTTAATCAATGTCTTCAAAAAGACAACTGGGAAGTGTTTCCACTCAGGTCATTGTTGTATACCACGGCATACATATGACTTCCAACATAAATTCAACCAAATCTTTGATACTGCTTTGAACTTTGTTTCCCCACAGTTTTCTCATCCCTTGACTATGCACACTGTAGAGACATTAGTTTGAACTCAGTGTGTATGTTGACTTGGACTTTCCATTCAATATTTCCATTCAGAAAAAAAAAAAATCAGATTGAAAGAAAGACATATATGTCATTATCCAGACCCTTCTTGGTAGGGAGGAAATGATTTCCTGAATGAAGAATAACCTACTGAAAGCCAACCCAAGAAATAAAGAAATGGAGAGAAGGTATTTGTCAGGATTCATCCCCATACAGACCAATTGTTGGCATCAGTGTTTGGCACCAGTTTATTATCTTACTATAAAACTTTCATATTGTCTCTCTGTGAATTCCCATGGGCAGCTCCTCACAACACTGACTCCTTTTCTCTTTCTTCTGCATGGCTGGGTGATTCCATCCTGTCCCTTAGATAACCACCTAACCCTTCCTCCTCACAACACAGCCAACACACTCCCACTCTCCCATTGATCAGCTAACCCACTCTGTTATAACACCCATCCTTATTGGACGCAGCTGTGGCCTATTAAGGGCAGCCCTGTTCCTACTCTTTGTTAATTAGTACAGCTGCAGCTCCTCAGGGGCAAGATTGCCTTCAGCACTATCTCTGTCCTCCTACAAGCCATCCTCTCATAGGTATTTGTATATTTCACACTGATAGTGAAATCTTGGTTGTTTCAGGTGCAAAATCACAATAAGACAGTTCAGTCTTTCTAAAATACATTCATTCTTTCTAAAATACAACTGTGTTCCTTGGCGATCATAACATCCTTCACATTCTAACCTTTTTTATTTGGCTACAAGTCTCTAGACTGACCAGCAGTATGTCTCCAACCCATCCAGCTTCAACCAGCCCCTATAAACACAAATAGCTACAAATAATGTGTTGTTTTTTTTTTTCCCTCAATTTACACTCCTTTACACATGAGAAGTTATAAAAGTTCTTAGTGCCCTGGTTTTGAGACTAAGACTGTAGAAACACAAAACTATTGAGGCTTGAAGGGACTTCTGGAGGGTCACCAGGTTTAACCTCCTATTTAAAAAAAGCCACCTAGGCTCCTGAGTGTGTACCCAGGACCACATTCAGATGGCTTTTTAATAACTGCAAGGAAGGAAACTCCTCAAACAACTGTTTTCAGTCACCTCACAGTGAGAAAGGCCTTTCCTGGTGTTCAGACATTTTCTTGATTTGTAATATAATCATTTTTCAGAGGTGATATACCTCTGTGTATTACCACAAATAATGTGTAAATGTGTATTACCAAAAGAAAGCATTGCTGACTCACGTCTGACTCACAGCACAACAACATCCATGCTTAGTCTGTACTGCTTCAAGTTAGTCTGTCTCACCTGCAGGACTTGGAATTTTTATTTTCTTGATCAAGAAAAATTAGGGAAAATAAAAAATCTGAAGCAATGGGAAAGTATACTGAAAAATAAGAAAATGTATGAAACATGTAAAAGAGCAAATGAGGAAATAAGCTCCTTAATAGATGTACTAATGAGAACAGAGACTAAAAATGAAAAATACCTGGTATGACTCCAGAAAAGGCAAAGAAATACTTGACTGTATTCTGTTTAGACTGTACTGCTCTTTCCTGCAAGAAACAGGGAAAAAATGAGGGGAAGAATAATAAACTGAAAAAGAGATGTCTTACTGTCTTTCTACTACTGCAAAAAAGTGATAGAAGATGGAAAAGTAACAAACCATGGAGAAGTCATATTGCAATAACCAAAAAGGCCAAAGCGAAAGACTGGACAAACACAATAAGGAGGAAAAAGATAGGAAAAACTCGAGGAAAAGGTAGATTTGACATTCAGATTGCTGTCATATAATGGGTTTGACCTTTAAATTACTGAATTTACATTTTTCTTATCTCTGCATTGTACTTAGTTCTAAGGGAAATTTTACGTTTTCAAACACTTTAATCAATCTATCAAATTGAGCTATTTATGAACCTAAATAAAAAACAACTGCCCTTCTTAAAATGTATTTCTTCTAAATTTGTACGCTGTAACTGCCAACAAGGAGCTTACATGGTGCTGAAGTTAGTCATGTATATTTCTGAGGAAGTATTTTTTGAGATTTCTCAGAACAACAGTTTAGATCTAAGTCAGTATGGCTCTTATTAAATTAAATTGCAGGCATGCTGAGTCCTTGATATCACATTTAGTTAGTCCAAATGTTGTGAAGAAAACTGAGGCAGATGATATTTAGATTTTATATGCACTGGTGATATACCAAATTTTTCTTATTCACTTGTTTTTTGCAAATGCAGAGATTAGGAATGCAGCCAGGTAAATTTTTTCTTTATGTTTTTTCTTCTCTTAACTCTCTTAAACAGCACAGAACAAATAAAAAGCAAATCTAGAAAATCCTGGGATGTTTGGAGGAAAATAACTTTGTTAAGGATATATCACGGTTAAACAGCATGGCATTTGCAGCAAGCAAACTTATGAACTTGCCAGCCTGTAAGTTACAACCTAGTTTGAACTTTACATTACCTTGAAGTATTTCTCAGAGAATACAATACTGATTCTGTACTTTGAGGGGTGGGTTGTAATAAAGTATACCCATGTAACATTATGCAGTATTGTGTTTCATTCTGTCTAGTAGGGTCTATAAAAGTTACTTATTTCAAAGAACATTGCAAACATACTTAAATAACAGTATAGCTTCAAAGAGTGAACCGTTGAGCAAACATGCAGTAAAAATCAAAGGTTGTCCAAGGTTACAAGTAAATTAATTTAGACTCAGTGCCTTAACAGGAGCTTTGAAAGTTCACACTGGATATACATTTCTAGGTAATTTCTTTTCTATTTTTCATGTTAGCAAACAAATTAATATAATTGCTTAATTTAATTTATGTATCTTGCTTTCTTCAGGCTAAATCCTCAAGAAAAAGAAAAAAAAAGCAAGAGAGAAAATTAAACTGAACAATAAATGTTTTGGTAGTCCCTATTTTCTGTGTCTTCTTTTTAGCATTGTGTTGAATTAATGTTGCCTGGATTCATGATGACTACCCAGATCCTCACTGGGTAGTGTCCTCACTCCACATCCTTGACTGAATAGAAAATATGAAAAGAAAATATTAAAAACTCATAGGTTTAAATAAACAGAGGGAGTTTGCCTTCCACATGGTCACATCATCACATGTATGTGTCATCACAAAAACTGACTTGCTGAAAATGTATTGCCAATTAAAACTATAGGACTGTGAGGAACAAAGACAAAAGTAAAACACCACCTTTCCCCTACCCCTTTTCCAGGCTTAGCTTCACTATTTCTTTCCCAACTTCCCTATGGGCACTGCTGGCAGGACAGGGAATGGGCACTGGGTTCAGCAGCATTCTGGGTTCAGCTACTCCCTCCTCCTCATATGTTTTGCTGGCTCCTATGGATCCTGCCCACAGGCAGCAGCCCTTCAGAAAATGCCCAACTGCTCCAGCACGGATACTCCATGGTCTGCAGGGGAAGAACTGCTCTGCTTTGGTCCCCTCCAGAGGCTGCAGAGGAATGTCTGTCTCCTCCAGTCTTTGGAGCACTTTCTCCTCCTTCCTGTCTGACCTTGGTGTTCACAGGACTCTTTCTCACGTTTCTCCCCACCCCTCACTGCCTTACAGTGTTTTCCCCTCTCTCCAATGTGTTTATCCTGAGGTTCCACCACCTTGTCTAGGAGCTGTGGGGCTCAGCTGCACCCTGCAGTGGGTTTGCTGGAGCTGCCTGGAACTGGCTGTGTGCAGCATGGGACAGCTCCAGCCCTCTCTCACAAAGGCCGCCTCTGCAGCCCCCTTCTACAGACACCAGACACCTGCACTCAGTACAAACAACAGCTAAAGTGACCCTTCCCCCTTATTAAAATCTAAAATACAAGATACAATAGAAAACAAATAGAATAGGATATCAGTACTATGATGACAAAACAGGGCAAAATTTGGATTACAGTCAAACTGGATCCTATTGGCCTCTAGAGAACAATTTCCTCTACAGTTTTGAAATTCTATGGTTAAAATAGATCTAATGCAATGACAGCACCAGTAAATTAGCCCATTAGAGGATAATTAATCAACAAGCGGAAAGGATATTGCCTTTATCAATAGCTATTTAAAAGTTAAAACCTTAAAAAGAAAACTAATCACACAGATTCATTATGTGGTTTATGAGGATAAAAAAAGGCAGGAAAAAGAAATTCAGAGATGGCATGACTCAACCCTCAAAGCTGATGACCCCTCTTGTTCTGTTGATTACGAGCAAGACCTTGATTAGCAGAGTCTTGCTACTTTTTTAGATCCCTAACTAGCTTCAATATCTCTTCTAGGGGTGCTATCAATTGAAATTAATCCCAATTCAAATTTGCAGTTTCAATATCAGTGAAACTGAGTATTCATATTGTAATATACTTTAGGACTGTTACCAAGACAAGATATGCTGTTCATCTTGCTCTTTTTTTTTTTTTTTTTGCTTGCCTATTTTCAGTTGTTTTATTCATTTTGTTCAATTGTAAAGTTTTTGATAAGTACTATCTTCCTTATAATTAATTGTGCTATTCTTATGGCAAGGACATGTTAGTCCCTGATCAAGCTTACATGGTCTCTTCAATGTACAAATAATAAATTAAATTAAATCTCCGTACATAGAGTCTGACTAATATGACTAATAAAAAAGGCAAACATTCCTTTCAGATTTTTCATCAGTAAAAAACCAGCTTTTTCAGATACTGCCCTTTATTTTTTTAAACTGAATGATAATGTTGGAACTTTATCTTTTATTTATTTCTTGCTATTATAACCAAAACGTTTCACTGTAGGTACAATACAACTAATGAAAAATTGCTTCTTGCATCCTAAAGCAGGATTTAGGAAGTAAAATCTCAGCCTTTCATGAGCTTTAAAATGTTTATTTAGTGAAGAACCCAAAATCAGCATACCTAACTTGTTTTTGACTTAAGATTGTGATTTTAGACCTTGTGAATTTAGATTACTTCTTATAGTAATGTAACTCCTTAGAAGAATTTTTCCGGGAAAATCACTTGTGACCAGAGGAGATTCATGTGTCATTTCCTTTCCTAACTTCTCTATCGATCAAAATATTTTCTGACTGATCTTTTAATGTTTTATTTTTATTATATGTTTTACTGCAAGGTAGTATTTTGCACAATTAAATTTAAGATCATGTAGAATGATATGTATGTTTCTGATAAGAAGTAGATCTACAAATTTTCAATTTCTTTGTGTGCTTCAAACTGTTCTTAATATCTGATGCTTTGAACAGCACACAAATTCAGTACAGTTCCTTCAGCTGAAAGCTTGGCAGAACACTCTTTAAAATGCATCAAATAATAAGCATATATTAAACTTTGTGTAATGTAGATTTAGTGTGCATATTTTTCTATCATTCTCTCCATTCCTTTTTCCCTCAATTCTGTTTTGAAGGTGTTAGATGTTTTTCCATAGGAAATAATATAAATAGATAGTATGCCTTTTTAGTTGTTTTTTTGCCTTTGTTAGTGATAACAGTAAGACAATTTGATATAATCTGCCTGGGGATCTTTCAGTGATTAAAGCAAAAAACATTTATAAAGAAACTGAATGAGATTTTTTAAGTGAACAAAACAAGTTTTTCATAATAACATAAGAATTAAGATTTCACAGCATGATCTTGCTATAGAGATGCCAAGAAATAACATGGATTATTAGAACAGAAATGAACTTTTTAGACACTACAATTATCTATACACTGCAAGAATGTTTAAATGAAGATAGAAAATTAAATTTAAAAGCATTACCTTATGAAGATCAAAGCTAAGGATGCAGTCAGGTTAAAAGATTTTGAGAGTTTATTACACCAGAAATAAACAAAGCCATTTCTTTCTCAAAATATGAGATGTGGGGAACTTGTTCTTCACAGACCCCAAGTGGACAAATAAAGACTCTTACATGTTCTTTTCCACCCCATCTGGGCATGTATTGTAAGCCCAGGTTGTTAACAAGGATAAAGAGTTTGTCCCTAGCAGTTCCTGCTTTGGTGTAGGCACTTAGGAAGTAGATGAGGTGGGGAATGAGTGATTCCCTACTACAGAAAGGGAGCGCTGCTTGTTATTACTCCAGCAGAAAATTACACTTACTACTGACATTTACATTTGGCAGCCCTTTGTCATTGCTGCAAAGCAGATTTTACAAGAAGGGCTGCAAGGAGGATCTGGGGAGCTACAGGTGTGTCAGTCTGACTTCATTTCTGGAGAAGGCTATGGAGCAGATCTGTTTAGCTCCATCACAGGACAAACAGGGGATCAGGCTAAAAGAGCACAGATACCTGTGTCAAAACACTGTCAAAGCCACAGAAGGAACTTGCCATAAAATAAACCACCACAGTGGGAATTTGAAATAAGCTCAGAAGGCAGGAATTTGCAATAAGAAAATGCTGATTCCAGGCACGATGGAAGTAAGGTCTGGTTAGCACACTGTGGTTAATGCATCTAGACAAAAATTCTCACTGTAGCAAAGTGGGAGCGAATGCTACTGCTCATACACATATCACCTCAAATTGTGGGAACATCATCTATGCCCTGTGGATACCTGGAATTTGGACTGTATAAAGGTGGTACCCCCAAAAGGACAGCTCTGGGACCCCACTACTGCTGGGGTGAAAAAGGATGAACTGGATTATGCTGGATTAAAGGGTGGTCACCATCTTCTGCTTGACGTCTCTCTCCATGTTTCCCTTTTCTATTTCATTATATCTCTGCCTCCCTTATATATTTAAATAAAATCCATATTATTCACTTTGTTGTATGGTCTCATTTGCATCTTAATTCCAGCAGAGACATTTCTCCATAAGTGGATCATACCACAGGCCCAATCAGCATGAGTTTGAGAAAGACAGGTCTTGTTTGACTGACCTGATCTCCTTCTATGAAAAGACCCAGGTAGGTGATAAGGGAAAGGCTGTTTACCCAGTCTTCAGTAAAATTTTTGACACCATTTCCCATAGCATTCTCCTGGGGATACTGGCTGCTCAAGGACTGGATGGAAGTATTCCTGTCTGGGTAAAAGTGAGGCTGGATGGCCAGGCCCAGAATGTGGTAGCAAATGGAGCTAAATCCAGCTGCTGACCAGGTACAAGGGGTGCTCTGCAGGGCTCAGTATTGGGACTAGTCATATTTAATATCTTTATCAGTGACCTGGACAAGGAGATAAACTGTGCCTTCAGACAGTTTGCAGAGGAAGCCAAGGAGGGCAGGAGTGTGGATCTGCTGAAGGACAGAAAGGCTCTACAGAGTGATGTGGACAGGCAGGATTGGTGGGCCAAGGCAAATAGCACAGTATAGTAGAGTTTAATATAGCATAGCATGGCATGGCATGGCATGGCATAGCATGGCATGGCATGGCATGGCATGGTATGGCTTGAGGCCAAGTGCCAGTCCTTGCACTTTTTACCCATTTCTAAAAATATGTGCAACATTTCCCTTTCTCCAGTCACCATGGACTTCATCTGTCTTCCATGGCTTTTCAAATATCACAGACAGTGCCTTGGCAACTACATAAGCCAATTCACTCAGGACTCTGGAATGTGTCTTGTCCAGTTACATATACTTATGTATGGTCCTCAGGTGGTCACAAATCTGATTTTCTCTTATGTAGCTAGGGACTTTTCTCCTCCCTATCCCTGTAGTTCATCCAGTCAAGAGGTGCAGGAAGAGAGGTTGCCAGTGAAGACAGACAAAAACATTGCTGAGTACCTCAGCTTTTTCCTTGTCTGTTCTTATCAGTTTGTCAGCCTTGTTCATCAGTGGGGGCACGCTTTCTTTGACCTGCCTTTTCTGGATGAAACACCTGTAGAAGCCCTTCTTGTTATTCTTTGTCCCCCTTGGCAAGTTCAGCTCCAGCTGCACCTTGGTCTTCCTCACCCCATCCCTACACAACTGGGTAGCTTTCCTATACTCTTCCCAGAATACCAGCTATGAAATACTGATTTAAAATAGATTTCCTGCAATGACAATGTTTATTAGCTATTAAGTAAAGAAACAATGTTTTAGAAAAGCAAATACATGACTATATATAACTAAAATAGAGACACAGTGCTTTCTTTCTAAAGTAATTCTTATGCTATTTGGAGTGATCTCTTAAATAAGCATTGCCATTGTGAAACCAAACCTAGAAAAGGAGTGGAAGGTGTTTTATTTTGGTTTTCTTTTGTTTGGTTGTTTCTTTTGTTTTGTTTTGTTTTGTTTTTTCACTGTCCAAATGCACTTAAAAAGATGGTAAATTTAATAACTTTTCTTTTAGCTGAGTCTCTTTTGTCCATGACATTAAGTGGTAGGGAATTTCCCTGTCTTTGTCTTGATGCACAATCATTTCCATTTCAATTTTATTTTCTTCTTCTGCATACTTCAGGAAGAGTAGTGGCTTGGTAGGTATCTGCCAGCCAGAAAATGTCAACCCATTGCAGCAGGTTTCAGTGTTAAATTCATATATTTCTAAAAAGTTCTACACATATATTTAACAAGCTGGCAGTATTCGAGTTTTCTTAGTTTTACTTCCTTGACACATCATGTATTATTTATTATTATATCATAATAATTACTTTATTTCATATCTACTGGTTTAGGAAAAACAATTTATGATATATGGTCTTTGATTTGATTGGTTTTCTTGTTTGGCTGAATTTTTTTCTCTTAAATTTTCAACAAGTTCTGTAAAAGATGCTAAAACATCCCTGTATTAAACAGAAAGATCATCAAATTTGGTTGTGTGAGACTAAAAATATGAAAACTGGCATCCTAATCTGTGAAGAGATGCAGTGTAGAGAGAGTTTGTATTTCATAGAAATTAAAAAAGCTTAGTACATCATACCTTCCAGCTTTGCATGACATTCCTAAGAATTTAAGATTAAAAGATCAGTGACACTAATCAGTGCACCAGCACATATGCTATGATGCCTTGGTGCCAACAAAAGTCGATAATTTTCAGAAAAAAACGATACCTGGAATACTTGGAACAAATATGGGATAAAGTCCCCTTCAGAAAGTGCTTATTTAGCATATCTATCCTCTTTAACCTGCCTGTTTGAAAATTCGGCAAGCACATTATGTTAACTGCATCAGAAAGGCAAAGGTGTGAATGGATATTAATAAACTATCATACTTTTTATGGCAAAGCAGAAAATATTCTTTATAAGAGACCAAATTCACAATCATAGGACTAGCTTTTTAATACACATGCCAAAGCAATTTATTCTGCCATTATTCCAAATCCTTTTAAGATCTAGTAAAAGTAGGTGAAGACATTTCCTTCACTTCTCCTTTCTCCATGTATAAAACACATAAAGGGAAAAAAAAAAAAAGCCAAATAAATTTTTGATTGTGGAAAGAGTGAATCTTTTTCATTTTTTGCACTTTATTGTCATTAAAGTGACAATAAAGTGCAAAAAGTGAAAAACAACAAAATATCTTTTTATTTAAGATCATGTACTGTCTCCCTTTTACAAGAAAAGACTGGAAGGATAACAAAGGTGGTGATGAAGCATGATATAGAAAACATATTTCACCAGTCTTTAAAGTCTTTAGGCATGGTGCACAGTAAAAGTGTAAAATATGCAGTAGAACTTGCAAATTGTGCCCTAAAATAATTCTACTAGAAATAGCTTTTAAATTTTTTAGGAAAACAGCTCTGCAAAGCATTCCTCCTTTCAGATGATTCATTGTCTCCATGTTTAGGTATCATGGGAAAGATAAATATTTCCATTTAGATGTTTTAAAGCTCATTAGTTAAAAGCATGGAATGAAAAATGTTTTAATACTATTTTGTTTGAATTTCAAAATATTCAAAATTTATTATTTGATTTAAGAAGACCTTTGCATATTTTGAGCCAGAAGGAGTATTGAACATGAAGTTATCCAATATAGAAGCAAATGATGAATTCAAAATCTGCTGCATTCTAAGTGACTTGCTATCAACAGAATGGCATTGAAATGCTCATAATGTGGGGAAGATTTTTTTTTCACTTTTGTTGTAAATTGAGTCATCAGGGAAGCCTTATGTATCTGCATGTATAGTTATTTAGCTACATGCCATGGACCTAGAAACTGATATAGAGAGCATTTGGATTTCTTAAATCAATACACCACTGTTGGAGTCCGAGACAAAATTAGGAGGCTTTTAACTGGTAGTCCTTCAAAATGGCAGCATTAACTTTTTTCTTCAAAATAGTCTTGCCATAGTTCTGGAGAGGTAATGCAGGCCTAGTTCTGGAGAACACTTCCAGACACATAAGTACAGGAAAATCAGATAGGGTTCACTAAGGTGTGCATCATGTTTTACTACCTTGATAAACCCATATAATTAAATAATTAGCTTGGTGCTTGAGGGAGGGTGATGAAGGTTGTCTATCTGGGCTTCAATAAGGCTTAAGACACTGTCTTACATAAAATCCCCATAGACAAGCTGCTGGAGTCTGGGCTACATGAGCAGTGGGGTGAGTTAAAACATGAGCTGAATGCCTGAGTGCAAAGGCGATCAATGGCTCAAACTCTAGTTGGAGGCCAGTGACTACCAGTGTACTCCAGGGATCAGTACTGGCTTCAGACCTGTTTAAGATCTCCATTAATTGATATAGATGATGGGCAGAGGAAAATTTGGCAAGTTTTCTGTTGATACAAAACTGGGAAAGGTGGCTTTCCCCAAAAACCCCAAAGATTCATGCTTCCATCCAGAGGGACCTCAATAAACTAGAGAATCCAGATGAGAGAAATGTCATGAAATTCAACAAGAACTTCAGAATCCTGTACATGGGAGGAACATCCCCAAGCATGAATATATAAGCTAGGAGCCACACAAGTGAAAACCAATTTTTTAAAAAAAGCATTGTCTGATTAAAAGGGTGTCTGATTGAACAGGTGCCATCAAGGAGCCCTTGCTGCAAAGAAGTCCAATGGTATGCTGGCTGCATTCAATAAAGTTTGCCAGGAGTTTCATGCAGGTGATCTTTCCCTTTCCCCAGCACTGATGAGGCCACACTTTGACTCCTCTATCCAGTTCTGGGCTCCTCAGAATGACAGAGATACAGAGATGCTGAGTAGTCCAACAATGGGCCACAAAGATGACAAGAGCACATGAGCATCTTTCCTGTGAGAAAAGGTTGAGACATTTGGAACTGTTCAGCCTGGAGAACAGAACTGTCAGGCATAAATGTGTTGAGAGGATCTACAGGAGACAGAGCCAGACTTAGTGGTAGCCATCCACAGAACCAGGGGCAATAGAAAAAAACCTGAAACACAAGGCGCTGTGTCTGAACATCAGGAAACACTTTTTCACAGTGAGAGTGACAGGTTGCCATGGAGATTGTGGAATGTACCTCATTGGAGATATTGGAAAGCATGGTCTTGGGAAACTGCAGGTGGCCCTGATTGAGAAAGGGGATTTTACCAGAAGACTTCCTTCCTCTTCAGACTTCCATCCTCAACCTTTCTGTGATTCTGTGACTGTGATGTTGTAATGGACTTTCTACTCCTTTGATCATCAGCTGATTATTGTAAAATAACCTAGAAAGGGGAACTCTCTAAAATGTATTAAATTGCTGGCAAAATTAGTGTACCATAGAGTTCTATCTTAGAGAAATGTCAGATGCCCACTCTTGCCTTTGAATGGACTTAACCTATGGGTCTAAGGGTCTATGACTAGATTCCTTTGGATTCCTTTGTTTTCAGTTCAAAAGAACATTGGGATTTTTTTATCCCAATCTCATTTCTTTCCAAGGAAGTTTCTGAAAAATAATCATCCATTTGAGGATGAGAAAACCAATATTTTTTCAAAAGAAAAAGGATAATTACAATAATAATACAGTATCTTTATGACAAAAGGGATAAAATAAATAGGAAAAAAGCTATGTGGAAAGTACTTGGATGAGAAAGAGGGAGAGTGATTTTTAACTCTGATCATCATCCAGAGATAAGAGAGCAAAAAGGTTGAGGCTCTTTCAGATCTCCATTCAAAATAGTGATGCAACATAAACTCAGAATAATCTATTCATTATTTAATCTATAAACAGATTATGAAGATTATTTTTTGCGCTTTGTTTTGCCAAAAATATTTCAGTATCAAATTACACATATTTCCTTTGTTTGTACAGGTAATATTGAAACTGAAATTCTGAAGGAAAGACACTTCAATAAACATGAAATATGACAAATTGTTAAGGCTTTTGAAGTTTTAAATTTGCTACAAAGAAAAGAAAAATAATTGCAGAATTATTTATCAATACCTTGAAATTGCATATTCTTGCATAAAAATAATGTGATTCTGAAAAAAAACCCCAAACTATTTGAGTTTTTTCATGTATTGACATAGAAATTAGGAGAATCTATAACTGTTCTCTCTAATTCTGTGAAGACTTTTTACACATCTCTTACCAGTTATTGTAGTTGGCAGCATCATCATACTTTTTCAAGGCTGGAGGATTTGGGATGGACATAATCCTTTCTAGATGTCCTTGATCTTTCTGTATAGAAAAATGCATGCTAAAATAATTGTATGTTTTGGGTTGATTTGAAAATAAAACAAACCAAACCACTGCATTTTTTACATAAGAGCTTCTTTTCTAAGCACTGATTTCAAGTATGTTTTGTGTTTTTTTTTTTTTTTTTTTTTTTTATGGTCTTATCTCTTTGAATGGAAAAATAAAGCAAGAGAAAAGAGGACTTGAAGTTCAGTCTGGGAACACAGCCCTTGCAAGACAACAGAGAGTGATGAATAGACCATTCTATATCCTATTCTCTCTGAATTAGTACCTTAAACCTTATTTTTAAAGCATTTTTAGCAAAAACATATATTTCTATATGACATGATTATTTATCAGGTGAGCCAGCTTCTTTTGACAAAAGCTTCACATTTTCTGCAAAAACCACTGGTGAAGTATTAGGCGACCTGAATCTCTCAGGCACAAAACACTCTTCCCTTGAGGTTGATTATTTGGCTTCCTGAATATGTCATTTTAAAGAACAGCAGATACATCTTCCAGATTCAATTATGGAGAGGTGACACCATCATTTCCTCTTAATATAACAGTTTATCTTGTATTGTGACGATCAGGAAAGCCAATCCTAATGAACAAAATGTCAAGCATATGGGGGTAGGACAGATAGCTGAAATGGCTCATCAGATCTAGATATGTAGCAATCCAGCCCAGGAAAATTAAATAGCAAATGATTATTGTGTGCATAGACTGGACTCATCTGTGCATACAATAAATTTATTGTTTTAATTTATTTTTGAATAAAAATGTAACTTATTGGGTTTAAACACATCACTTGTCTTTAATAAATCTGTGATTGTCGTGTCTTTATCATATATGAATTTGAGGAGTAATCTTAGTATAGGGAAAGCACAAGTAAGTCATTGTTTAATGTTTGCAATATACACAAATTGTATATGCAGCAATCTTTTAGTATTTGGTCATAGCATTTGCCATAAATGCAGATATGGAAAAATTACTTCATCTTTCCCACACATTATATTATGTGTGTGACTATGAGTGCAATTTGAAGTGTCTAATATTCATTAAGTTCATTATTAGTGTTTACAGAACAAATGCCAGAAATCTAACTATTTCAGAAGGAATAAGACATCATAATGTGGAATTAGGATAACAGTTATAAACCTTTACTCTGATCTGCCCTGAGAAATAGAGGGAGTACACTAAAAAATCCTAAACTAAATAGAACAGGCAGTATTTGGAGGCACTAGGAACCAGCCTTGTATTGCACTACCGCTACAGCTTTATGCAGCAATTAACGGAGTGACAATAAATGTTGATGTTCACACAGAATCATTTGAGTTTGAAAAGACCCCTGAGATAGAGTCCACACATTGACTGATCATTAACTTTTCAATTAGACCACAGAACTAAGTTCCACATCCAATTGTTTCTTGAGAAATTCCAGGGATGGTGACTCCACCACCCCCCTTGGCACTCCATTCTAATATTTAACAATGTTTTCCATGAAGAAATTCCTCCCAATATCCAACCTGGACCCCCCCTTGATGCAGCTTGAGGCTATGTTCTCTCACCCTGACATGGGTTGAAGGTGACCGACCACCACCTGGCAACAACCTTCTTTCAGAGTACAAAAAGGTCTCTCCTGAGTCTCTCCTGTTTAGCCTCCTCCAGGCTACACATCCCAAGCTTTCTCAGCTGCTCCTCACAGGACTTACTCTCTAGACCCTTCATCAGCTTTGTTGCCCTTTTCTGAACATGCTACAGCTTTCCCATATCTGTGTTGTAGTGAGGGGCCCAGAACTGAGCACAGCACTTAGGTGCAGCCTCACCAGTGCCGAGTACAGCAGGACAACCACAGCTCTGGTCCTGCTGGCCACAACATTCTTGATACCGTCCGTACAAGATGCTATTGGTCTTCTTTGCCCCCTCGGCACAAGAGAGTTGTTAACAAGCACCCCCAGGTTCTTTTCTGCTGGGCTGCTTTCCAGCCTCTCTGCCCCCAGCCCACTGTGAGGGTGACTACATCACAACTTTCCTTATGCACAGTGGTCTCCAGCTCCTCCTGTTTGTTATCCATACCATGTGCACTGGCCTCAGTGCACTTCAGCTGGGCTGTGGATTTTGCCCACAAATCTGGCATGCCACCACTAGGCTCATCTCTGTTGTGCCTGGTCTTATCTCCTTCTCTCTTCAAACCAAATTTGAAGCCTGCTCAACCAGTCCTGCTGACTGATGGGCAAACTCTTTTCTCCCTTTTTTGATGGAGACAGTGAACCTCATCTGTCTCCATCATGCCTTGTTGTGTGTAAACCACCCCATGGTCAAAATAGCCAAAATTTCATCCATGGCACCCATCTTTCAGCTACATGTTGACCAGGTGGGTTCTCCTGTTCCTTTCAGCAGTTTCCCTGCAATTAAAGGAATGAGGGAATTCACCACCTGCCCCTTGTGACTTCAGCCCATCCTTTAGATTGTCCTAGAACTTATCTCATCAACCTCCTATCTTGTAATCGCTGCAGCAAGCAGTGGGTAATATTCAGAGGGCTGGAGTAGTGCAGGTAGATTCTTGTCTCTGTGACCTGGGCCCCAGGGGGGGCAGCTCCTCGTTACCCCCCTGTACAGCCAGATCCAACCCTCACCCCTGGGCTTGCCTCAGTTGCTGCTGCTAATTCTGCTGCTGCCTCGTTGTTTTGGACTTTTTTCTACAGAACAATATCTGTAAAATTTTGTAAATGTTCTTGCTCTGCCATCAGGTAAAGCAAAGACCTTTGAAGTGTCTTGTGACAAAGAAGACACTAGACTAGTCAGCTAAAGATTTTCCTGCTCCTTTTGTCCTAAATTTTATCACTAACTTTCTCATTTCTGACAAAGGAGAAAGATTGAATAATCAGTCAGCTAAGAATGCTTTTTTTCTGAAGGGTAGGTGGAGAGAAAGGAGAAAAAATAGCTCAGACTTGCTCTGTCCTGAAGAAAGTATTCCAACTTGTATTATGTGAACTAAATACACTTTTTCTTTTTGAGTTTTTGACCTCATGATTAAGAATCCACCCACCAGAATGTAAAGATTTGTAATTTTGCACCCTGGTGAGTAAAAGTATTTACAAAAGAAATGTGATTCCACTTTAAGTGACTCAGAAGCCTTTTTTTTTACCTCCTACATTAGGTTACAATTAAAATCAGTCAGGAAGAAAAAATAAAATTAATTTTGATTTCTGTGTAGAACCATGAAAACTGGACTTTACTTAGGTATTTAGTTAAGTTTATTTAGTTAAGATTTCAGGTCTCCTCATATAGTGAATTTTGAAACAAAATGAGTTGGTGTTTTTGAGGACCTATTGTTGAGCTTTTAATTAACTCTTCTATCCTGAATTTGGAGCAACAAAAGCCACTGACATTTCAGTGAGAGATCAGTGCTTTTGTGAGAAAATCTTCTTGTTAGCATTTACTACAGAAAACTTTAAATTATTTCAAGCATCAAATTAATGAAAGACAATCCAGATGTAAGTGGTAAGAACCAGTGTTTCCCACGGAATGTCTCCTACAATTCAGGAGGAGATCATCATATGAATCTCGTAATGGATTGTCATCCTATTAAAACCACTTATTTTCTATACATGCATTCATCCTGCAAGTTTAGAGTATTTATAGATGCAGTGAGGCTTTCTAACTACTAGTGTGTTTGTGAAAATTACTTCCCATTGAAAAATACAAATTTTAAATTCCAGTTACCATTCCATGGTTCTTGGCTTCAACTGAGTTCTTGTAATCAACTAAATGTGGGCATTAATTGCTTGTTTTAATTTTCTTAATGCAAATTTTTAAAAATTCTTGGATCCTAAAGAAGCAACAGCCTGTAAACTGTATATTTTCTTCCTTATTATTTTCTCTAGGACTATACCAGTTATGAATTTTAAAAATATTTCAGTATAATAAGACAATTAAGTTTGGTATGTAATGAAAACAATCACAAAGTTTGTGGAGAGAATAGCATGCTACTTCTATTTTATCAGAGTTAATTTTGTCCCTTGAATGAGATTATAAATGCAGCAAATGAATTTTCTGAAGTTTGTATGTTCCTTTTTCAGTTGCCATGTCTGGAATGCTAAATACTTATTTCTCTATTGTATTTCAGTCCTTTTATTGCTCAGATCTAGAGAATAAACACATCATTACCATTACAATCCAAGCTGGGGAATGTGTAAATCAGAAGTTGAAAACTCTTTGATGTCCTATATAATGTAAAATAGGTAAAGTAGCTAAGGAAGGCAAGTCCAAAGTACCTTGATTCAATTTGTGCGTAAGAAGGCAAGAGGCATTGCGGTGCCTTGGGGAAGGTCATGTTGGAAGTGCAGAGCCTGATTTAGAGCCGAAGGCCATCACACACCTGGGCTTATCGAAAGTTTCAGAGAGAAATGATGGAGTGCATTTCAGGCTGCAAGCACTGCAGTGAGGACAGCCCTTTTCCCGATAAATGCTGAATGAAAGCTTGTAAATCTATAGTGCCAGCGGATCTCTTTGTCTCTTGTACTCATGAACTTTACCCACCTCCATTTTCCCTCCTTCCTCCTAGCAAAAAGAGATACAGGGTAACTTTTTAATAGAAAACTAAACAAAAGAAAATTTGGTATTTGGACCTGATCTTATTCCTATACCTTACAGGCTTGTAAGTTTTTTTTGTTTGGCTTTTTTCCTTTTTTTTTTTCCTTTTTTTCTTTTCATGTTTAAAACAGAACTGACTGCAGATCTTGGATAAGTGAGCACTGTCACTGGTTAAGTAATTGTAAAGCATTAGAGTCAGTGTGAAAAAGAAAGTAAGAGAGCTCCAGTGTGTCTTTTGTACTTTAAAGAATTTCAGGAGCCTACACATTTTGTATGCACAAAACACAAGCATCTTTTGTGGTCTTTCCTTTCTCACAAAGGCTAAATAGATTTCACTGTGAAAGAAATAGAGAGCAATTATTACTCAATTATTAATATATGCACATAAATGTTACCAGGTATGTAATATTTTGCTTCATCTGAATGGCCTATATTTTAAATATTTTTAAATAACTTTGCAGCTTGATATAATTATTCTAGTGAAAACATAACACCACATGAAGAGCTTGCTGAGCTGCAAGATTAAGCAATATGGTTTTGAGGGTTTTTTGTTTTGTTGGTTGGTTTTTTTTTTCTCTCTCTCTTCTTTCCCTTTTACTAACAGTTACATCAGAATTATATCTCTTTTTACTCACTACTGAGAATTTTGAAAGATAATAATCACTCCTAAATTGTACGGTCATATAACTACAGTGTAGAGAATGCCAATAGGAATTATCCACTGCATAGGTTAGTACTGCAGAGGGAGGTATGAATGATTATTTTTCATTTAAAAAGTGACTCATTTTTCAGCTTCTTTCATCATTACAGTCATTGGGCATGCCCATTTTTTTGTATGCATTTTTTAGTATGTATGAGCTAGCACTTTACTGAATCAGTTTTGGTAAACTGTGTGAAGAGCAGAATCAGATAAAGAAAAGACAATGTGAAAATCAAAAGCCTTGAATAAAGCTTTCCAGCTCTACCTATAAAATGATTTATATATATATATGTGTGGTTTTGCTTTTATTTAGTAGGAAGAGCTTCATGATAGGAGATCGAAACTATAGCTTCCACTAATGTCTTTTGCTGCAGTAGACCTTTTATGTTGCTGTTAAATTTTGACAAAAAGTTATCGATTTTGATAGAAAAGTATGAAGCTTTATATATTAATGGGATTATACTTACATATATGACTATTTGAGAAAATACTGTTGAGTTTTTTCCTATGTTTTGTATAAACAGAAAGAGAAAAAAAAAAAAAAACAGAAACAAAACAAAAACTACCCAGCTACTATAAAAGAAATTGTATGTTATTCGTGTGAAGGAATTAGATAAAGATTAAAGTTTAAGGGAGTTTTTGAAGGCCATTAACCTTCTCTCATCATAAATATGTATTCAGTATTGCTTTGGATCAATGCAGTACTGGGCAGTAAAATGATGCACTGCATACAAAGCTGAAGCTAATAAACAAAATTTTACCAAGTATGTACATGTACAGTAATTAATCTTCATGCATGAAAAAGTTATCTTTACAAAGTGTGCATATCCATGAGGTTTTCCTAATATTTCCAAACCAGGTTCTCCCAAAATTTTGTTTTTTTTTTTAATATCACTTCATTTCTCTCTCTTTCTTATTTTTCATTTATCTCTTCTTTTTATATTGGATAAAATACTATCTTCCTTTTCTCCTAGTAGCCCCTGATAAATTAAAATGTAAGCAATCATTTGAAATATATTTTCAAAATATTAATGTATTTCTATAACTGGACAGATTTTTTTTTGTACTCAGACTCTGAAAGCAAGCTTAAATAAAAATATATCATAACTTCTATGCTTCGAATCAAACTGTAATAATGATCACTCTCAAAGAAACTTTCCTCCTCAGAGGAAAAGATGGCTGATAAACAGCTTCTGCCTGCTACTAGCACTACACAGCTTGCACATCTTCAGATTGAAAAGGCAAAAGGCTGGGTATGAGTCATTCTTAACTCTTTCATTTGCCTTGGATATCATTAAATTATTATAGAATCTCAGGAAAATACTAATGACGAGAATATTTTTCTTCTTTTCCATTCTAATTGAATAAGATTTTTTAAATCATAACTATAAATTTGGATATCATAACACTGCTAATATAATTAGGTTTTATTTTGTAAAATGACATTTGTTTTTTCCTAGCAAGAAAATGTAGACATCAAGAATAAATCCAAAGCAAGAATCATACTTGATAAATGGACTTTTAAAAGAAAAATGTACCTCATACACACAAATGCTTTTTAAAATGGAGTCAAAACTATTACGAAAAAAACCCAACTAAATATACAGGGTGTAGGCATTAAAAACAAAAGACAATGTTTCTAGATCTAATTTACATATGCACATTTATTTTATATGCTTTAATTTTACCTAGCCATATAAAATGACAAGTTTTCTTTGTTTCCTTCATTTGGTAGATGAATGTCAAGACAGGAAATCGTAACTGCATCTACTTGCATCAAATAAATAATGAGTTTTTTCTGAACTGTAATACTTGACATTATGAGGTTTACATCTTCAAAAGTATTTCAGACTGCATTTTTCTGTTAATCCCTTGTTGGAAGTCGTGCTTATTTCATCAAAAAAGACTCATTCCTTCTGCTTATAGCACTCTAAACAAATACCTCTCTCATGTTGTGACATTTCTGAGTCCTATACACACTCTCAGAAATCAAAAATGTCCTTTGGCGTTCTTTTCACATAGTATCCATCTTTTTCCAATTTAGTTTTTAAAAATTTTTGAGACCAATTTGAACTTGTTTATTTATGACAATAAAATGATCAATGCTAAGGAGAAGATTTGCATAGTACTTATGACAGAAAATATGTCATATTGCCACGTCTTCTCTTAGATGTGTTTACCACCCAATTTAAAAATGTGTGAAAGGGCCATCCTCCAATCCAATGATAGACAGATAAAGCAGAAATGTGCTAATACAACCAGAGTTATCGTCTACTCATCAGTGCAGGAAATTAAAGATAAAGCACTCGATTTCACAGACATTCACATGAGTAAGATATTGAATATGGCACAGTCATCAAAAGAAATGCCATATGGAAACCCATATGGCTCCATAGACAAGTGCTAACAGACTTATGATTTGCTCTTAAAAAATTAAAAGGAACAGTGCTTTCTCTAATGAACAACCACTGCATGAAAAAATGCAACAGAGAGGCAATGAAGGCAAGGCCAGAAAAGTAGAAGGGAAAAAAATCAAACAAACCACACTTTATTGGTGCATGATCACTTGTCAAAATTTCCATGTATAGAAATAAATATATTCTACAAATAATTTATTGTAATTCCTATTTTCTTAGTCACTTTTACACCTTCAAATTTTCTGACAATACTCAGAGTAATTGAGAAAATAAAGAAAACCAGACATTATCCAGAACATAAAGAAATAACTGGATTATTGATAAATCTCTTTTATTTTGTTTGGGGCAGGCTATTGGGATTTGCCATACCTCAGTCATCCTGGGCAATTGCTACAGAGAAGCACTCAGAGAGTCTTTGTGAGGTTGTTGTCTTCTATCTGTAAATTGTTCTGGAATCCCACCACTGTCATCATCCCAGTAGGATGCACAATTTGTGCTTCTACCTCTGGAATAGAAGATAACATTTTCTAGAAAGGCTACATTTTCCACCTCAGAATTTTTCACACATTAAATTGTGAAATGATAGAACAACTTAATTTGGAAGTGATCACAAGCCACATGATAAATTAAACGAAAGTTTATATTTTTGACTGAGTTTCTCCAGGCATTATTCAGAAGAGCTCTGAAAATCTCTGAGCAAGGAATTTCCGAATCTGTGGGGAAAAGCTGACCCAGTTTCTGACCACTTTGTTTGCTTTTTTTTTTTTTTAATGTTGCCATTTTCTTAATAGCAAGAGGAAATATTCATCGATGTAGCTTGCATTCATTCTTCTCAAAATTTTGCTGTGCCACACAGAAACACTGTGTTAGATCTTCTAAACCCATGTTCAATAGTGAAAGAAGTGAATAGTGAAAGACAATGTTAAGTTGATGCCTTAGCAATCTGTTCTCTAAACAGAACAAAGCCTTTGCACTCAGCCTGTCCTTGTGATACTCTGTAATCACAGAATCACAGAATCAAGTTGTTTGGAAAAGACTTCTGAGACCATTGTGTCCAGCCTTTGACAGATCACCTGCCTTTGACAGATCACCTAGACCAGGGTACAAACTGCCACGCCCAATCCAGCCACTACATCATCTCACGGATCTCCAGTTCCTTGCTCCAGTTTCTCAACTTCTTTCTTGTACCAGAGAGTCCCAAACTGGATGAAATATCTAATTCTTAAACAAACATACGGTAATAGTCACTTAAATTTTTGGCTATGCTTTCATGGTAAAGCCAAGGTGGAATTTAGCCATCAGTGCTATATTTGGAGAGAATAATTGGAGTATTTGAGGTCATGAGATCCCTTGTGACCTTATATATTTTGTAATTTTTCAATTTAAAATGTGTAACAAATGGTAGGAGGAGGCAAAAATGCCATATCTCATTAGGCTGAGGGCAGCAGTTGAATTCAGCACCAAATTACAGGTTTGATATGACTGACATCTTCTGCTTCTCAGGACAGGCCTGGGAAGACAGCACATTTCTTTGCACATGTCCAAATTCTGCAGATTACTGCTATTATTTAGCTCGCCAAATGACAACAGTATGAACAAAGCAATTTTTGTAATATCCTTCTCCAACATCTCTTTTGAGTAACTCAAAAAATAACTTCAAATTGAATGGAAGGAAAGGGCTGCCCAAAGCTGAAGTTTGTGAGAGACAGGTCTTCTAGCAAGGATAATTCACACATTAATATTGATTCTTTACAACTGGTTAACAGTTATATAAAAAAAGTATTACATGCAAGTCAAACATGAGACATCTTTAATATCTGTCCTCTGATTATCCCATTATATACTTACTTTTTAATGGTAACTACTTATTAACTACTGCTCATAGTTTTTATGTTCTTATTTGCTAGATATTTCTAGATTATCATAAATAGTATTTTTGTAAACTGCTGAATGCCCTGAAAATACAGTTTTAGTTTAAAATATAGACCTAGTAGCAAGAAATAAAATACTGCCCCTGACCGAAAAAGTAACACATATTTATAAAAAATACATTTTAGCTAGAATTCAGAATATTTTTGTTATCATTTTCTTTCAGTCTCACACTCAATTTTATTACTATGAGTAATAACGCCTCGTAATGCCATCTCATGAAGAAAATAATTTCTATTCATCTGGAACTGTGTATTTTCTTCCCTGAATGATAAGATAATCAAGTAATTTCATACAGAACAGTAAGCCAAAGAGAGGGCAGGGTCCAAAATAGCAATAGCTTCAAACACAATCTTTTTTGTTTTTTTGAGAACATACAGCCAATATTGAAGAGTGAAAGGGACCCTTTCTTGTTTTAAAGTTACTTCCTAGTAACAATTAGTTACTTTCTAGTAACAATTACTTCCCAGAGTTAAACCTGGGTTTTAATTGTATGTTTTGTTCATTTTATGTTTTAGTTTTTCAAGTTTACCTGTAGGGTGTAATGCAAGACATTTAAGAGAAAGAAAACTATTAAAAATGCCATGAGTGTATGGTAAGCATGTATGGCGAGGAATGTTGGGTGGGGAAGAGTATTTTGTCCACTATAATAATCTACTTAGTAAACTGCAGGAAGTGCTACCAAAATGCTAAATTAATCTAGAACTCTATGGTAACACTGATGATGAACTGACAGGAAATGCCTAGTCTATTTACAGATAAACTCTACAAATATGAACTGTATTTTGTGGGAAATTAATGTTTGAAAAGGAAATGGTGCATGTTATGAGAAGGAAGGCACTTTAGGAAATTGTCCTGAAGCCACAAGTCAGTGAATTTCATTGTTGCCACCAGCAGGAAAATTCAGGCCTTTATGGCCTAATCTAAACACCCCTGAACCAAATAAGAAACTTACCACTGGCTTTGATTTGCTTAGAACAGCCGTAAGGAAAAGAAGGGAGACTCAAAAGCATAAAGGGCAGTTAGGTGCCCAACTCCCACTGAGTATCAATATCATGTATCCTGTCTCTAACTTTGGAAATATTACTTCAAAACAGGATTTAAAATACTTTTCTTTTGTTTAGCAAAAGCATTTACTATAGTAGTAGTTAGGTAACTTTCCAAACCCTGTGGCCACTGTATAACACTGCATATATGTGTATATTAATGAATATTTTTACATCTTTTTAATGTTGGCACAGTTATTCTGAATTTTTGGAAGCACATAGGCAGCAATATTAGCTTTCTTTCAACAGGAGGAAAATGTGTTTCATTTAATATGAAGGTACATGTATTTTTGCACTATATAGGGAAGCTATGTAATTCACTGAATTATACCTCCAGGATCAGGTCTGACATATTTGGTTGTAGGATTTTACAGTCAGTGAAAGTCACAGAAGCCCCTGAAACCATAACAACCTCTGCATCACACTCATTGCATATTACCTTCAAGTCACAGGCTATTTTGTTGAAGATGCTCACATAATGACAGCTTCTGTACTTTAGTCCTTAAAAACAAAATGCTTTTTGCCTGACATTTTCAATTTTTCAGTAATTTTTTTCTCTACACAATTTAATTGTTCCTTTTTCTTATTTTACATTCTAAAAAATAAACATTTACATCAAAGAAAAAATCAGTTATTAAAGGAAATAGATGGGGTGAAAGAGGCTGAAATAGATTTACAACAAAAAAAAGATGACGAAAATTGAGCGCTGAGTATAACTCAGTGGTTTTTTGTCATGCCTCTATACTCTTTGGAAGAATTATAAAGCAATTTATAAGTTTACATCCCCTAGAAGCATGCCTTTATATTCTAGTGTAAATAGAGTTGTGTGTTTCCCATTATGCTGAAATAAAACACTCCCTAAAAATTGTTTTCCATGATCCTAAGTTTATATATCTATATATATTGTATTTCTATCCTCTCTGGTTTCAAGAGATATAACCTCAAACACATGAAGACACTGTAAACCAATGAACTGTCTTTTGCCAGAGGCAAGTAGAAAACCAGAATAAAGTCTCTGAGATGTATGAATTGCTCCATTCATCTCATTCTGAACCTCCAAGATTCTTTATATCCAAGGAAGTAGAATTTGCCACTATTTTTCCAAGGATTTTAATGTTTCCAAAGATGAACTTTATTGATACTCAATCAGGCAAATATACATAGATGGATTTAATATGTATCTAAAATTAAAATACATATGAATAGAATTATTGTTTCCTGTGTTTCTGGTAGTAGGCAATGGATTTTTCTGCTTTCTTATTTTTTGTGGATAAGAGAAAATGTAGAGTGCCACTCAAAGTTAATTTTTATGCTCTAAAACAAACTAACAAAAAAACCCTGTGATTTTTTGTGGTTTTTTTTTGTTGTTGTTTGTTTGTTTTTTGTTTTGGTTTGGGGTTTTTTTGTGGGTTTTTTTTGTGTTTTTTTTTTTGTGGGTTTTTTTGTTTGTTTTTGTTTTGTTTTTTTTTTTTTTTTTGTTTGTTTGTTTCTTTTTGTTTTTTTTGTTTTTTTGTTGGGTTTTTTTTGTGGTTTTTTTTTTTTTTTTTTTTCTCTGAAGGAGGGAAAACAGGGAAAATCACCATGGCATAAAAAATATTATCTTAATTTATATATAATCCTTATATTGAATATAATAATTATTTTTCTTTTTAATAAGCTTGCAGAATCTCAGAATATAAGTTGAGATGGACTTACCATTTCCAGTTCTGTATGCTATTCATAAACTTAATTCCTACACATCTTTAAAATACCTGTAGTCAAATATAAAAATCCTACAAATTAGTACTATAACTTAGGCTTTATAGATTTGTATGCTGTTTGTGTCATGGTAAAGTATTTGGGCTAAATTATATGTAGTAATTTGTTATTACAAAGAAGTTTTCAGGTTTATTTTGTAAAATCCATATAAGTTCTTGCTGTGTGATCTGTATCCTTTGCTGCTACCCAGTGTTGAAGGCAGCTTACTCTGAGGGTACAGGTGGGTTAGGTCACCTCCCAGATGGGCTAGATGTCTCTCCCAATGTATATGTCTATAATTTCTTGATTCTGATAATAAGTAATATACATTTTGAAGAAAAAAAATGTATTTCGTATAACATATCCTTTTCTTTATACAAAGCTGTCAAAAGTGCTTGATATTATGCATAAAATTCATATTTATGTGATTTGTTTTATTGCCAACTCATACTGCAGCTGCACTTTTCCAAATTTTTCTATTTGTCAAACTGTTGAGCTAAATGACATTCAGTTATTTACTGTGTGTTGGTCAATTTTATTGCCTCTAGATGAATGCCTGAAAATTAAATCAATATTAAAAAGAAATGCTCAAGTGAATAGTGAATAGTCTTACAAATACTCATAAGCTTTGGAGGTTTTTATATGGAAATAGGGGTATTTTCTGAAGAAGGGCAGCACTTGATGCACATTTTTCCTGATAGCTCCTTTGCACTGACGTTCATGTCTGGATGCTTCTTTCAGCACTGCCCACATCTGTTCTCTTCTACCTTGAAGACAAAAGTGCATTTCTGCTCCACCTTAAAAAAAAAAACAGAATCAGAGCTGAGTTCCTAAGATTAAATCCAGAAACAAACTTTGACAAAATCTAGATTTCATCTTGGTAGCTTTGCCTCAGAGCAAATGTTGTTATGAAAAGCTGGAGCAGTTTCACAGATTCAAAACCTCTTCATATGTCACTCGAAAATCTAATTTCAGTATATTATTATCCACCCCATAAGGTTTGCCATGTAATTTAATTTCCTTAAGCTTATGGACAGGGAAAAAAAAACAACAACGAAAAGCAGTTATTTTAAGACAGAAACACACTGCATGACTAAGAAGTAGAGGCTGTCTGAAGCTGCTAAGCAATTCCTTTAAGGATGAAAAGTATTCTTTTTTCTACCATGTCAAACTAACTAATATTTAACTGTGCAGAAATAGTAACAATATATATAGTTCCTAGAGTACATTGGGATGTTTGGATACAAATTAAAAAAGAAAATAAGTAAGAAGGAAATCAAAGGCAACTGTAGCGGAATTGTTCTTCAAGACAGATGTTTCTGTAATTGAAAAGAAAAAGAAAAAAATAACTATATGAAACTCTATAAGAGATGAGATGCAGATGTATGGACAAAAAAAATTACGGAAAATTATGGAAAAGTTAAAAATTAGGAAAATAATTTGAGAGAGAAAAGGATGTTACTAGAAAAGAAGTAAGCAAGAACTAAAATGAGGCAACAAAGATGTGAAGTATTTAACTTAAATATAATTAATATATAAAATATAACTTGAATACAAAATTTAAACATTAAAATTCAGTGTAAAATACGACTTGAATAGAAAAACTTCAGTTTGAAGGTGCAGTATCTATTAACTTCCCTAAATTTCTACTATAATTATGATCAAAGAAGACTCAATTCAAATGAAATGAGTGTGCCACATACAACACTCAAGTTGTGCACATTGGACAGGCTTGCTGCTGTACATGATATAGAGACTCCCATCTGATTTCTATCTACCACAGGCAGGTCTTTTATAGGTCCTCTGTCAGACCTGCAAGTCCCTGAAGATGTCTCAGATATCATAAATTACCTGAAATAGCACTTACTGCCTGTGCAAGGCCTAATGTAATTAGCTGACTCCATGTCTGTACCTACAGTGAGATGAGTAGGTGTGCAGATTTCCCTTACTGTCTTCAATGCAATTTTACCTGTCCTGGGAATTTTGACACAGCCCACAAGTAGGAAGAAAAAATTAGGTCTCTTAATCTGCAAGTAATTCCAGAGAGATTGCTTAAATCGTAGTGCACACACAGGCAGAAGACAGAAACTGAAGGCTTTTGAACAGTAGTGTGAAAAGCAGACAAATAAAAGCATACCAAACACACTCTAGTTAGCTCTTATTTACATTAATAATAATGAATGAAGAATATCTGAAAGCTAAGTTTTTGACGCACATCTTGCTTTTCTGATGTGAACACAATGTAAAGAAAAGCCTGATGAAGCAGATTATTCTTAAACAGTTTTTTCAACATAAAAGCAGTATGTTATGGTTTAATTATGGTTTAATAAAGTGAAAAAGTGTAGCTACTTTTCTCAGTAGTAACCACTGGAATATATTAAGAGGAAGAATAATGATTTTAGTGCAGTGGGTGTTCCTTAGATAGGACTCTGCTGCTGTGAAAGCTTAAGCCAGAAAAGCTATCTTGAAAGTGGATTGCTTGATGACAGACTGTCAGAATGTATTAAGGTTCTTAAGATAACAAGAAATGCTATGTGATAGGTAAAATTGCCTTGTGTTTGTAACTTACTGTGTCATTTTGAATGTTGTGATAGGGGATGCCTAATATCGCTGTGACATTCTTGGTTCTGAAAACTGACTTATTAATTGCATTACTGACATTCTGGGCAAGCTAGTGTTTTTTCTCTTAGTTTTTAAGTTCTGCCTTAGCAAAAAGATATTATCCTCATTCTTCTTGAATTACCCCAACATTAGTCAAAAGTAATATGATCTCTCAGATATTTTCAGAACCAATTAAGAGATTAGTATCATAATAAGTACCAAGTAAAAAAATACATCTTTTGTTTCCATTTCTTCTTAATTAATTTCTCCACACCATCTCAGTTTGCCTGAATTAACTTGCATTCAAATATCTTGTTAAGAGATAAATATTATTATTCTTGACCATTATATGAAATATATAATATCAGGAAAATCTGTTCTCTTACAAGAAAAGTTCCCTTGCTTAAAAGCTGTATTTTGAAATTTGTTAGGTTGAAGAGTCTGCCACAAGGACAACCTTAATTAAAGCCAACAGAGGGGAAAAGTTAAATAGTGAAAAGTGCTTAGCTGTTACTCATAGAACTTCAAGTTAAAATCAGAAATAATAAGGGTAAGTGACTTAAAGGATAATTTCATAAATCTTTTACTACTCCATCCACCACATAGTCCACATCTCTGCACAATTCTTTTAGGATTCTTCTTTAGATAGATAGTGTTCTTTGTTTCTGAGTAAAGTTCCCCTGATGTCTTTTAGATATATGCTCTCCCTTTATTTCTTGTTTAGCCCCATGAGTACTACTAACATTTTTCTGCAACAGTAACTTAGATCAATCTGAGGAGTTGTCCCTCAGAGTATAAATTGAATCTAGAGTGCAGTTAAACTATATTAGTAAATGACAGAGAGCTAGGGCAAAAATTGCTGAATTAAACATTATTAATTTGTTAACTGATTTTCTGGATCTGTTACAGAGGGGTCTATTTTCTTCTAAGAAAGAATACTGCTGCCTCTCAGCATCATAGTGCAAGAGGTGCTGTACATCCCTTGATCACAAGGCAAAGTTTTCCACACAACCCATTTTTTCTTTTCAATCTATCTAGTTAGCCTTGCCCTGCAGTCAGGAAATAGAGACAGAAATATGAGAGAGTGAGTATGAGAGTTAAGTAATTTCTGAGGTGGGGGAATTTTTTTTCTATTTTGAGGGAATCTAAAAAAACAGATCTAAATTCTTAAACAACTCATTAAAGCACTTAAAGTAAGGTGGAACAAGTATGGACTATCTTGACTCTATTTGATAACTAATCAGTGCCTTGTCTTGAGTTTTTCAAGCTCTCCTTAGAAACGTGCTCTACTTTGACACTGATAATTTCTGAGCTCAAACTCTGTGAAGTTTTTGGGTTTTGTTTTGTTTCTTTTGTTTTTGTTTTTGTTTTGTTTTGTTTTGCTTTGCTTTGCTTCGTTTTGTTTAGTTGGGAGAGGGTTGATGGATTCGTTGTTGCTTCGGAGTGGCTTTTTTCATTGGTTTGGTTTTGTTTTCAATATACAGAGAATCCTGTGATGGTTAGGAGTTTAGGCTGAGATTTACATTAGGACACTAAGAGTTGAATGTCACTTACTGTTTTTATGTCCATATATAAAATGCTTATTAGAACTGGCATCATAATAAAAATTATTTCCTTTCTCTAAGAGAAAATGACAAGGTGGTCACTGTAGGTAACTAAAAACCTTTACTTTCCTTTAGTTGCTTGCATTGGTTTTCCTGAAGGATTGTTCTTTCATTGTGCCTTACTTGATCCTTCTCTTCCTGGCTTCTTTCTTTCCTGCCTTCTTACCCTCCTGCCCACCTTTCCATAGCAATCAATTTGCAGGTTTTAAAATATTTAATTATGATAGCATGTAGTCTAGTTCATCAGTAAGAAGAGATTAGCACTTTAATAAAATACAGTTTTGGTAGGAGTTAAAGCAATTTACACAAGTAACTGCATTGCTCTCAGTAGATATTCTCTTTCAGAGTAAAGCAAGACATATACAAGCTCAGTGAACCCAGAATGAAAATTACATTGTTGCTTATTGGTTATAAGACTACTACTACTGCACTTTGTCTTTTTTATTTTTCTTTGGATCTGTGTCTCATAATGTCCTCATAGGCAAACTCAGGAAGTGTGAACTGAATTAGTGGACAGGGAGTAGATTGAGAACTGGCTGAACAGCATCAATGTCTAAAAAGTGGGTGTTAAGAGTGAGGTAGCAGGCAAAAACTGATGCGCAAGAAACTCCATCTGAATATGAGGAAGAACTTAGTGACCAAGTACAGGAACAGATTGCCCAGAGAGGCAGTAGTATCTCCCTCACTAGAGATACTCAAGAACTGTCTGGATGCAATTCTGTGCCCTGTGTAGTAAGATGACCTTGCTGGAGCAGAGAGGTTGGACCAGATGACTCTTTCACTGTTCCTTCCAATCTTACTCATTCTGTGATTCTCTGTTTCTGTTATTCTGTGGTTTGGTATTTTTTCTTTTTTGCTGCAGTGTCCTTTCTCTTCCAGCAGTGCTAAATATGAAAACTCTCTGGACTTCTAGAAAAAAAAAGGTTGCTTACTCATGATAGCACACAATGGGAAAAAAAATCCTCAGCTAACATTTATTGCATTTCCTTTTCTATTTATGGTTTGGGATTTTTTTTCCAGCTTTTAAAAATGAGTTTTGAAACTTTCTGTATGCTTGACAAGCTCCGGTATGCTGATATATTATCACAATCAAGCACAAGTATCAATGATAAAAAGCTTTATACTGGTTTACTTTAACCTAAATTGATGTAAGATATCTATCACTAAAAAAAACCCCAACACTTATGTACCAATATTTATGTGATATTCACACATCTATATATTAATGTATCCACCTTGCACAGGGATCCCAATGTACCCTTTTCTTTTTGACATTTGCTTTAGGCAAACAAAGAAAAATTGTATTGATAAAAATATGACAATCCCTCTACCATTATTTTGGACCTTGGCTTTCCGTACATGAAGTTTGAATTTTAGTCCAAAGGAAGAATCTGTGATTGTTTTCAGAACTGAAGCTATTATTATTGTTTTGGTGATAGATTTGCCACAATAGCTTTTTGAAGCTGAGGGGTGAGCATCACCAACCAGTGGTCAGCTCCTACAAGCTTAAGAATTGATGGTATAGAAAGGTTTGTGCCCAGCAGCCGTGGAAACAGCTGCTGTCTGCTTGGCTTAAGTGACTTTTTTGCAAACGTGATGGGGACTTCCTCCATTTACTACAATTAAGTGTTCCAGTCTTGCCCTATTAAAGCCAATGATTTAGAAAAATAAGCATATTTAAAATTCAAATACCTACAATTACAACTATACTGTTAATAATTTTGGAAGTTCTTTCACAATTTCATGCTGCAGCTCTAATAATAATAGCCCATAAACATAATTATAGAGACTTCTGTCCCAGAGATTTGAGTCAAACTCCTGTTGGGAAAGCCAATGGACATTTTCATATGAGCTTCTCCATATGTGTCTGTGAAGATTTTTTGATGCATACCTAAGGTTTCCACACATAGAAAAGCATGTTGTCTCTTGATTTTGTGAAATTTTACCCAGTGGTTCTTATACATGAAAACATATTATTGAATGTCATAAGTTACATGCAACTCACATGTTCAAGGCTTTATGGAATCAGACATATATAGTTTTAGCTTCTCAGACAGAAAAAAAAGAGCTATCCAGTTTATCTAAATACAGCAGAAAAATGTAGTCTGCTCTGTCTTAAATTAGTCTTACTCATTACTGTGAGTCAGAAAAAAAGTATTTAAAAACACATACTTCAAGAGAGCTGCTGACCTCTTCCTCTGGAGTCACTGCAGGAAAACCAGAAGCAAGCAACTGGGGATACCAATTATCCAGGAGATTTGAAAGGTAAATGAGAGGCTTTTCAGTTCCTGTAAGTTAGCTGAAATGGAAATAATTTCTGTACTTATGTAAGGTGAAGTATTTTGTAAGGGAAAGGATGGGTAAAGAGACTGAGGCCTCTCTGTAAGGAGCAATGATTTCCTGAGCAATCTCAGAAAGTCACATTGAAATAGGAAAACATCTACTAGGGTGGGGTTTTTGGTGCTTTTTTTTGTTGTTGGTGGTGGTTTTTGGTGGTTTTTTTTGTTTGTTTGGTTTTTTTTTTGGTTGTTCTGTTATTGTAAGCAAAAATTCATATAGTTTGAATGTTTGCCTAAATTTTGGCAATAAATCATGACATGCATACATCAGCCTTTGCAAACATTGCAGTTAATTATTCTTTTTTTCTTTGTTTTTATCGGTTTTTTGAGAAAAATTGGGAGCTGTTTAAAAACAAAAGGACACAGCTAAATAGCATTCAAAAATACAGAAATTCTAAAATGTTCTCTATAAAACACATTATCATGTCAGCACCTTATGCCATCAAATTTCTCGAATGTTTGAATTTTGTGGGCTTAAATAATAGACTAAGTGATAATTTGCCAAATAAGCTCCTTGCTTTAATGAACATGTTAAATATGCCCACAATCAATTAACTACAACAGGTTTTGATCCCATAGTTCATCCATTTTCCCTCTACACTGAATATGAGTAACTAAAGCTGTATGCCAAAACTGTGTGATTTCCTTGACCATTATAGTCTTATTAGTGAGGTAATTTTTAGCTGTTTCTCCTTTTATGATGATTGTTGATACTGTTCTAATGATTGTTAATATATGGCTATTTTTTTTTATCCTAGAAAGAATAAAAGAAAGGAAACTGAAGCCTTCTTTTTCTCTCTCCTCTTCCCCTCTTTCTTTTACTCTGGATTATACAAAAAACTGTCATCACATTAACCTCAGGCATCACTTTCTATATAATCATGTGCAACAAACCAAGATCGTTTGCACTAAATGAAAGAAATAAAAGCAATTCCAGCCCGTCCAAATCTGAACCCACATGAAACTCGAATTACCTAATGGCTCCCAGAACCTTATGCTGACAATGCCTTGACCCAGGGCTTATCAGGATCTCCAAAATCTGAAATGAAACCCCAATGAGACATGGCCATCATAAAAAAGACCCAAAAAACCACAAAAACAAAAAAACCAAACCAAACCAACCAACGAACAAAAAAAAAAACTGCAAACAAACAAAAAACAAAACCCAACAAACTCCTTCTGAATAGTGACTTCTCTTACATTCATTAAGTAAAAAGGATGGTAAGAATATTTTCATGTCCAAGCAATTATTTTTCATCTTCCTCTTACAAACTGTATGACATTAGATAACACCTCAGTCCATTGTTTGTTTCCTCCCCTTATTTGTTTCGGATTATGAACTATTTTAAGCAAGAGCTTATTTTACAAGCACTGTGATTATTAGGAAAATACATTCCTAAAATATTGACCTCTAGGTATTACAGAAACGTTATTACTACTGCTGCCCAAAATGACTCCCATGCAAATTGGAAATAGTTGTATCAAGTTGCCCATAAATGAGCATAAAAGATGGTGTAATAATGTTACAGGCCTGAACTCTGTCCGATTAGCAAGAAATATTTACCTGGAAGTATTGCAGCATGGAAACACTGGGGGTCATTATCATATGTTTTGATCACATTAATTTCTGTCAGCTTCCAGTCTTGTACAAGTGATGAACTCTAGTGAAACTGTTATAGTCATTCCCAATTTCCATGGTACTGATGCTACAGTCTGTGATAACCTATGTTTCAAAGTTTAGCACTTCTTACAGATTCACCTGTCCTTTACTCTGGACTTCAAACAATTTTTTTAAAATGTGTAACTATTCTCCTTTCTTTCAGCAAGTTACTATCCAGCCAAATTTCAATTCAGATTGGCCTAAACATCCAGAAACTTCTAGGAAGAAAACTCAAAATTTAAAAATTATTTGGTAGTGTAGGTATAGGCAGTTGTTTCAGGAGTTCTTTGCTGCTGCCTAAATTCACATTTGCTTTACTTTTTTATTTTCCTCAACGTTACATAAAATTGTTAATATAGTGGAACATGGTAGTGTCCCTGAAAAGGAAATTAAGAGTTTTACTTACTCCACTGGAAGCTTAAGCCAAATAATTTCATCTGCCTGTGTGATCAGATGGTGTGAGGCAGGGGTTAGGGTAACAAACTGATCAGCACTGTAACTAACTTCATTAAATGAAGCACAGAAGCAGTACAGTATAACCACTTGAAATACATACATTTTAGTTTTGAGAGGAAATTTTTGAAAATAAATGTGAACAAAGATGTTAGTAAAGGTCAGGTATTTTAGCATGGCAACTTTACCTGCTGTTAAAAAATTAACTCTGTAATTAAGCCGCGTTTTCATAAATTTTCCAA